>NC_045476.1:134755911-135955911 GCF_009650955.1 Corvus moneduloides | reverse complement strand
AGGAGGATTTATAGGAAGGAGAGCCGCCAGTAATAAATTATTGTGTTTGACATCTAGAAATATACATTGAGCAATCAGTGGCTGGAAGTAAGATTCTACAGAAGATATGTCTTAACTGTAGTAGAATAACCAAAACAGAATGAAAATGCTCTTTCCTCTGCTGACTTTTTTCTGTTATCTTGTAGAAAGCAGAGTAGTGTGGCAATGTATAGCTCTCCCTTCTGACCTTACTTTGCAGTTAAGAACCATTCAACTAGGATGATAATGATAGCATAGGTACAGAAGAGAAAAATGGTGAAAAATCATAAAGCAAAGTAGCAAATGTCAGACTGACAAGACTTTTATGTATCACAAGGCCCGCAGAGGGAAAATGTCTTGTCTTACTAAATCTGTCTCTTTCACTACAACATATATTTTTTAAGAGCATTGACTGCTTCTGCACACTGGAGTAGTGAAGGAAGTGAACTGTAACTGTACCATGTAACTGAAATTGCTCATTCCAAATGAAAATGACTTTTGGTCAGAAAGAATGATAGGTGTGCTATCAAACAATTTAATAAAATCTATTCCTTTCTTTCACCAGCCAAGGTTTTCTGAGAAGTAGCTTCATAGAAAGCAAGTAGAGTCCTGTCTCTTATATTCAACTAAGAAATAAATTACAGTTACTCATTATAAACAACTTGTTTTATTTTAACATGCCCTGTCAGAAAAAAAAAAAATATTTTTTGATTTTTAAAAACACAATTCAACAGAAAGAAGTTTAGTTGAAGTAGCGATATAGTACACGATTCTATGCACTGCATTTTGACTCTGATATGTCCTATAGCACCAACTTAATTTCAGATTTTAAAAATTCACAGCTACATAATTAACTAAGAATGATATTATATAACATCAGATATAGCATTTTCTGTTGCAGGTTTTTGTTTGAAAACAATCTGCATGTTCATCTAAAGTATAACCACATGCTCAGGGAAATATATCTTGCTACATTACTTCATCACTAATGTTCTTGATCTGATCATCTTCCGAATGTGAGCATGAGGTATATGGGTAAGTTAAACAGCGCTGGGACAAGTACCGAACCTTGGGAGACCTCTAACTAGGCCCTGTGCTACTGATTACAACCCTCTGGGATCTGTCATTCAGTCAGTTCTCAATCCCTGTCCTGTCAATCAGTCCACATTTCCTAAGTTTGCCTGTGAAGGTGCAGTGAGAGACAGTGTCAAAAGCCTTGCTGAAGTCAAGGTAGACAATATCCACTGCCCTACCTTCATCCATCCTGGTAGTTGTTTTATTGTAGAAAAAAATCAAGATGGCCTAGCACAATTTGTCTTTAGTGAATCCATTATCTACTCCTACTACTCCACTACTCTTGATCACCTTCTTGTCATCCATGTGAAGAGAGATGACCTCCAGAATGAGGTGCTTCATCATCTTTCCAGTGACTGAGGTGAGTCTGACTCTTCTGTAGTTCCCTGGGTCTTCCTTCTTGCACTTTTTGAAGACTGGGAGACATTTGCTTTCTTCCAGTTCTCAGACACCTCTTTGTCTCCATGACCTTTCAAAGATGATCATAAGTAGCCTGGCTGCAATGCCTGCCAATTGTCTCAGCACTCATGGATGCATCCCAGCAGGGTCCATGGATTTGTGGATGTCAAGTTTACCTAGTGTTCTCTAAGCCAATCCTCTTTTACCAAGGGAAAGCTTTCTTCCAATATTCATTTGCCCTGATCTCTTGGGCCAGAGATTCCTGAGGACTAGTCTTGCTAGGGAAGACCGATGCAAAGAGGCATTTGGTAACTCTGCTCTCTGCACTTTCTGTTACCTGAGTTCCCCCTCCACTTAGTAAGAGGCCCACATTGGCTTTTATTTTTTATTTGTATTTCAAATGCTTCATTTTTTTTACAGCTCTCATACCTGACTATTTACTGTCAGAAGTGGACAACTCAAGTAATACCTACTTCTACTAATAGGAAAACACTGTCTTTCAAATTTTACATTGAAGATGCTGTTAGGAATCAGTGTCCGAGATCACCTAAAAAGTCACTGGCAAGGGTATAAGCAAAAACCAGATTTAATATTAAGCAACAGCACAACAAAATTCATTGGCAAGATTCACTCTATTGCTTCCAGGACAGTCAAGGTACACCAAGCAAAAACAAGCAACAACAAAATCAAACAAAATCCAGGCAATCAAAACAGAAATGAACCAATTGTGTGTGTGTGTGTGTAGTGGTTTGGTCCAAAATACTCATTACTGTTTATCTGCTGTGAGATAAGAATTAGGAGAAATGCAAAGCAGGCACCAAACTTGAAAGAAATATAAAGAAGTTTATTAACAGACCTAAAAGAAGGGAAAAAAAAATTATACCACCTTCAGAACTCTCCTCCTCCCCCCACCTTCCTCCCTTCTCCCACTGACAATGTAAAAAGACAACCCTTAAGATGTTCAGTCTGTTTACCACTTCCATAATAACCTTGTTCAGTCCATTTAGAAAGAGAAGTCTCTTCTTGCTCATGCTATGAAAACATTATCACAACGAGACAGCCGCCCACTTCCAAATATTGTTCAGTCCATTTAGGAAGAGGAGTCTCTCTGCCTGTATGTGAGTCCCTTCCCCCGACTTGCAGCTTTTCCTGCAACTGCTTTCGAGGGTCCACTCTTGAAGTTTTTTGGGGTACAATTTTAAGGTTGAGCCATTCGGAAACAAAAACAGAGGCCCTTCTCCTTCCCTGGGAGCAAAGAGTCTTCCTCATCTTCACTGTTAGGACTATCTCTGGGAGCATCTCTAGGAACTGAGGTTTTCTCCTTTCCTGTTTGGAGCAAAAGTCCTCATCTGGTCCATCTCTCCCTGTCCAAACTTCTCATGAAATTACAGCTGTGTCAGCATCTGCCTATCTCAGTGCAGGTGCTTTTGCTCACGAGTTGAACACTCCACCCCCCATAGCTTCATGAAATTACAACGGGATACTCTGATATATCATAGCTTCACAACAGAATTTCAGCTTTAAGCATCTCCTCTTTCTCTTCCGCTTGGGCCCCGCAGCCACCTGTCCCAGCGCCAGAAACGAGAGAGAGAGCTGGGGGGGAGTCTGTCTCTTCTTAAGTGTGGATCACAGAGGTGGTCACAATTTTAAGTGGCTTAAGAATTGTCCATATTCAAACTGGCCAGCTGATAGGTTCTGTCAGGTCCCAGAGGAAGCTGTAAGCACCCCTTAGCAAGGACATCCCTTCTGGGACTATGCTTGCTAACCTATGACTCTGTGTGTGTGTGTGTGTGTGTGTGTGTGTGTGTGTGTGTGTGTGTTTAGGTGCATGTGATAAAAGACAGTGAGGGCAAGGATAAAAAGGAACACGGCCTAAAAGCTTAACAGCACTCAAACTGAACAGTACTTCAACTTAACTTATATCTTAAACCTAAATAATTTAACAAAGGAACAACTCAACTTATACCTAACTTATACCTTAAACTGATTTATAACATAACCTTAACAATTTAACAGAGGAATAATACTTAGCAGCATTTAACCAAACTTAGAGCTTCAAAGTTATACTTAGCAACTTAGCAAAAGAACAACACTTAGCAACATTTAAGTAAGGTTAAGTTGTAAGTCACAAGTTTACTTAGAGGCCTAATTCGCTTCAATATCCAAGATACTTAAATGTCTAAGAAAGCAGCATTTCTCTCAGATTTGCTGTAGCATAGGCACACATGCATACACACAGACATAGAGTCAGTGCAAGCAAGGTACCTGTGAAAAATTCCCCTCAGAGGTCAGTGAAATACTAACTTTGGATGCTTTTGCATCTCCCAGCAGATGAAGGGTTGGGCCTCAAGGAGTGAGGGTATCAGCCCAGGATTTATCGTTGTTCAGTGATCCTCCGAGTATAGCAAACATGTGAGTTTGCGAGATCTGAGAGGCGTCCCCCTCAGAGGGAGATGCTGGTCACAGCACTGCACTCCAGGAGAGCTCAAAAGGCCCCATTTTGGACTGCTGTTTATAGGGTCGGGTCACAAGAGAGTGGGCTTCAATCATAACAATGTTTCATCCTGGCCACCGTTTGGGTCGGCACTTTCTTTGGAAGTGTGAGAACAGGAATGTTATGCCATTCAGGCCAGAGAAATATTTTCCAAGGCTGGTCATGGGGAAAACAGGAACTCATTAGCAGTTTCTGGGAGCAGACAGTGTTTCTGATAAGCTCAGGAAGAGCTAAGCCAAGGTGCTGTTTTCAGTGGTGAGGCCTAACAAACATTTCTCAGATCGCACTGTGGCCTGGGAAGGGAGGTGGTGGGGGGGAATGCACCACCACAGATGCTCAGTTACTACTGGGCAATACCAGGAAATTTCCTCCAGCTAAAACCTCCTCTTTTGAAGCAGCAAAAAGGAACCAACCTCCTATGTAGTCCAATTATCCAGAAAGTTGTATGTCTTTCCCTGTTAGTGGTTTCAGTAAAAAAATGAAATAACTCAGGAGGCATTTTGACAATTGCTGTAGTCAAGTACAGCTATTTTGTCAGACATCCTTTACAGTCATTGGAAGCATTGTAGGGCCTTTGGGGTTTTTTGAGAAGGAAGGTGATTCTTGGAAACCCTAATTTATGTGCTTTTAGAAAAACCTCTCTTTTTCTCCTCTATTTACCACAGAAGAGCCTGAAGGCATTAGCATTTATAGCTCAAAAGTGCTTCACAAAAACTGCCTATCACTTCATATTGCTAATCAACTCTGACACTAATTTTTTTCATGTTTATTTATTTAGTTTTATGCAAATGGAAAAAAGAACCAACTATAACCATGTCTTTCAATTAAGAAATTTCTCAAACACCTGCAGATCTTCACTTGAATTTAAATAGAAAAACAAGAATTTAGGTTATAGTTGTGCTTTTTACTGAACTGCATCCTGTTTGAAGTGCAATATGTAAAAATATATACTGGCATGTTCTCATTCTATATACTGTTAAAAGAGCTGTAAACTAGATTACATATAAGGGAAGTAATACAGTATTTGAGACATAAGATGGAGCTTGTATATAAACTAGATTTAGAAGTGACATGCCCCAAGCTAAAAAAATATTTTGTATTCAGTTCTGAATTTTCATATCTTCTCTCCCTGTCAAAGCCAAGCAGCTCAGGCTCAGGGCTCAGGCTTAAGACAAAAATCCACCTCCACCCCTCCAGCTCCACGCTTACACACATCCCACCCCAGATTCTTACACTTAGGGAAAGTTTCACTAACCTTTAGAATCCCTCCTGAGTTCAGAGAAAAAATGAAATGCATTTATGTCTTCTTCAGTTCTGAGAAGCTCAAGAGAGGAAATGGCCAAATTAGAAAATCAAAGGACAAATTCACATGAATGTTAGCAGGAGTAACTCCATTGACTTTCATTAATTCAAATAACTTATGGTAGACGTGTCACCCAAAAGTCTTAATAGAAACAGTAAAATATATTATTTTATATATATATATAAAAAGATAGTGTATAGCTTATTTTCCTGGTGTTATTATTTAGTTTTAATTATGGAGAGGAGTTTATAACTCTTTTACTGTGTGGCACATTTAACAGCTACTTTGTTGTAGTGACTGTTTTTCATTATAAAACCTTCAAGGTCTTCTATTCCTTCCTTTTAAGTGTATAAAGATGGATCACCAGGCATCTTGTATTTGCTATTTATTTTACTTCAGTCATTGTACCAGGAGCTACTGGTGTCCCTCCACAGCCATTTCTTCATGCTTTTCACTGCAATTATCACTGTTTTCATTTCCTACCTCACTTTCTGGCTAGCAAGTGCAGTCCAAAAATATTGATGGTCACAGCAAAGAGCTATTTCCATGTTACAGAAGTAAATCTTTGCTGAAGGTGGTGTGGGTCTGGAAGACTTCATCACCATCCTGAAAACACAGTGTAAATATAATTGCTCTGCCTGGGTGTGCACAAGCACTCCTGCTGGCCACCTTCCCTCAAAGGCCTTCTGCACACAACTGACTTACCAGGTGACAGCTGTATGTGGACATCTCTGAAGTGAAAGCATGTGAGAGCCACCTGGGACAACAAAATAGCATAGTCCCAAATTATCCCAGATAGCTGCAACTTTTGCTGTCCATGAGAGATTTGTGCTTGTCTGTTGCCTTAGGGACAACTGTGTTATAATGAATATTGTATTAAAAAAGAGTTCAGTAAATAGTTGGAGTTAAATAGAGATAAATTAAAAAACAAATAAAGTTGATTATTGATATAATTGTAAAATTCTATGTTATCGCTAATTAGTAATAAGTACTTGTGACTTTATTAGTAATAAAGTTCATTAATTTTAGTGGCTATTTACACTATCAGTTTATATTTATATATTTGTCAATATCTTCTTCCAAAACCAGACCATATTTTCTCTCCTTGCAATTTTGACACAGCAGTACTTGATAGCAACAAAATGTCATTGAAATAATCTGTGAATGATTAAGATTTTGGTTTTCAAATTTCTAGCTGTTCTAATATCAACTCCTGGGTTCTTTTTCCTACCATTTTCAAAATCTTATGCATATATTTTGTGAGATTGATGGATCTCTCAATTCCATAAGGTGACCTAAGGAGCTGTTTTCTCCGTTGATGTATATCTTGATCAGTAAAACTCACTGGATAGTTTATGTTTGTTTAGTCTACTCAAAACAGAGAGCTTGTTAACCAATCCATTCTCAAATAATTTTCACCTTCAATTTCCTCAAAGATTTCTTTTGGCCACCATAAAAACACTATTCTTTCTGTTCTATTATTTCTTACACATTCTTACTCTTACTAATTCTTAAATTTTAATGACCTTAATGAGTTACTTCCTATATTAAAAATTTTCAAGCAGACACCTTATTTATTACTCTAAGCAAAAAGAAAAAAGTTATCATGAGTACATAGTACATTTTACATAAAATTCTCCATCAATTTCAATTTCCCAACCATTTCATTCTCAAGAGAAAAATCTCAATCTCAAGGTAAAGCAGCTCTTGCAAAGCCATATATACAGTAATATGCTATTTATTATAAGTGGATATTTTTAACCATGTGAAAAATTTGCTTATAGTAACATTTCTTTGATTTGTGATTATTTTTCACATTGCAAGCCTTTATTTTTTTTTATTTCTTTTTTTTTCCAGGATAATGTTTCTTCTGAAGCTTATTACCCTCCGAACATTTTCAAACAGGGAAAATATTGCTAAATTCCAGAAAATCTTTTCCAGAAATTGACTGGGTCAGAATCACAGAACGGGTAAGGTTGAAGGGGGCCACAGTGAGTCATCTGGTCCAACCTCCCTCCTCAAGCAGGGTCACATGGCACGGGATGGTGTCCAGACAGTTCTTGAATATCTCCACTGAGAGAGACTCCACAAACTCTCTGAGCAGCCTGTTCCAGTGTGTGGTCACTGCACAGTAAAGAAGTTCTTCCTCATATTCAGGTGCAATGTCCTGTGCCTCAGTTTCTGCCCTCTTTCTCTTGTCCTATTGCTTAGCACCACTGAGAAGAGCCTGGATCCATCCTCTTGACACCCTCCCTTCAGATACTGATAGATGCTGATGAGTTTACCTCAGTCTCCTCTTGAGACTGAACAGGCCCAACTCTCTCAGCCTTTCCTCATTGGAAAGATGCTCCAGTCCCTTCATCATGCTCAAAGTTCTCTGCTAGACCTCTTCAAGGAGGCCCATATCTCTGTTGTACAGAGGAGCCCAGAACTGGACACAGCACTCCTGATGTGGCTTCACTAGGGCTGAGTAGAGGGGAAAGATCACCTCCCTCAACCTCCTGGCAATGCTCACCACTGGCAAAACATACAGCATAGAAAACTCCAGCAGAAATTTCTCCATTCTGACACAGGTCTCCACAGAGCTAGCTTTTAATTATCATAAGCTAATGATCATATGTATTTTTAGGTTATTAGAAATTAATTCATGTTTAAAAGACTTTGGACATGGGGAAAAGGATAGAGACTTCCTAGAGTAGTGTAATTGCTCGTCTAACTCCAACAGATGCAAGATATTGCCTTGTGGAAGGGCAGCAGAGAAAAATCATGCAATGGATACTTCACATCGGAGTCCAACATTTTGTTTTGGAAAAGCTCACACAATAAACCATGTGCTGTCCTTCACATTTGAAGAACAGCATGCTTGTCTAACCTTTAGCACACTGGATTGGACCAACAAACTGTTTATACCACTACATCGAACAGAATCAGGATGCTTACTCAATTGCTCACCTGCTCTGTCCTACTACATAACTGATGCCATGTTTCATTCTACGGGTTTTGCCAAAGCATACTCGAGACAATTCCCATGCATGAGATGAGAGTATTAGGGTCCTTGAATCATTCCAGTTGCACAAAATGAACAAAAGTCAATCACCATTGCTACTTTCATCCTACAAATCCTAGAATAAAAATAGCACACAGAAAACAATAATTATATGCTACAGTTCCAGGAATATCATATGTAGCCCAGAAGGACAAATGCAGCGCAGTCTGAACATAGCCTGTCTCTTGGTCCTAAACACATTGATTATTCCTGTTTTATTTAGCAGGGCATAAGGCAGTGTGGATAATCAGTCGCCCAAAGGTCTATCTCACTGTCTAGCAGTTCTATTTACCAGTAATTAATTTCTTTGAATTAGGTAGAATTTCTTCATAGGAAGAGGATTACACATTGGAATGGGCTGTCTAGGTAAGTGGTGGAGTCACTGTCCCTGAAGGTCTTTAAGGAAAGACTGGACATGATACTTGCTGCCATGGTCTATTTGACAAGGTGGTGTTCATAGGTTGGACTCAACGATCTCAGAGGCCTTTTCCATCCTAATTGATTCTGTGATTCTGGAATGATTTAGCAAAGGTGCCTTCATACACACTACACATTGCGAGCAGTTATTTCATAAATCTTCAAAGTTCTCTTATTCTCCAGACAAGGAAAATCTCACTTCCCTTGCTAGAGAGCAGAAGAAATGTGTTGTGCATGCAGATATACATGGATTAATGAGGTGATTTATGAAGTAGTCAAAAGAACAGTTAATCCCTGTCTATACTGGCTAGGGATATTACCAACACATATTCATTCTCCCACCTCCTATCTTTCTAACAGTTTTCTTTCTCACTGCAGTCTTTAGTGAAGCAATATCCCTTGACAGTATTGTTTTAATGATTTATTTTTTTTATCCCATGCAAGGCGAAGGATCTAGCAAAAAACTTCCCTTTGAAGGGCATTAAAAGGGGACAGACCGAGGAACAGAACCATCATTTACTAATGAAAAGAGGTCAAGACAAACCAGTTTGCCTGTTGGTTTGGTTTTCTTCACACCTATTGTATAGGCTGAGTCTGTTATTTTAGGACTCACTGGAAAACCTGATGATTGCTGCCCTTTACTCCCTCAGGTGCTACTACTCTGACAGGTCATTTTACTGTTGCAGTTCAAAGATATATATACAGACATGTAAAGATTTAGCAGAATGACTACAGGTCCTTGTTATTAAAAGGATATTTCAAATGTTTCAATTTTTTAAGTTTCAAATACTTCATATCAAAACCCTATTGAAGAGACAAGCGACAGTTGCATTAACCAACAGATAGTATATGAAGTACACTTTTCTAGTCCAGAGTTCTAAGATAGTGAATTTAGCCTGGGGGTAAACAAAGAGACAATGTTTGACTGCTCATTTCAGTTGCTTTTGGAGATTATGTTTTGGATTAGCCCCTCAAAATGTATTATTTTAAAGGATTAAAGAGAGGTAAAAACCTATCTATTCAATTCAGAGAATAAGAAGTCAGTTATAAATTATATTAACTCTGCTGTGGAAACTTTTTTTTTTTAATAAGAGCTTGAGCAGCAGAGTGAGACACGTTTGGAAGATATTTATAAGCAGCAGAACTACCCAGGAAGACCACAAAAGACATAAAGAATACAGAATATTGACTATGGCTTAATTTAGATCTTTTCTGAGGAGAGTGTCTGCAATGGACAGAGCAATCATTTATTCTTCCATGGACACTGAAACCATATTTTATTTTTTTGCACTGTGTAGGACACCTATAAGTTAAAAAGCATGAAAGTTGTCAACCTGAGAAGTTTCAAACATGACTACAGAATCTATCTTAAACTTGGTGTTGCTGTAGATGCATCATAGGTAAGTGCAAATACAAACTACTACAGGTAGGTATTTTAGATATTGGTAAGGATGTCTAGTATATGCAAATAGATGAATTTTCAAAGGAAAGTGGCTACAATTAGGCAGCATCATGTGGATGGTTCATGGAGACCTGGATCTGATTTTTTACAATAAAATTTGTGTGAACATAGTAAGTTTATAGTATTTAGTACTATATTACTTAGTACATTAGTATTTCTAAATAGTGATATTATTATTCACTGTTTTAAATTAATTATTCACATTATTATGTGATCATTATTCACATTATTTCACTGAATATTGTTCACTAATTTGTTCTTTCATTGATAATTTCAAGATACAAGAAATGTAAAGAGCAAAGAATAAATCTATAACACAGAATCATATAATAGTTTGGGTTGTGTGTTGTAGGGACTTTATAGATCATTGAATTCCAACTCCCCTGCCACAGGCAGGGACACCTTCCACTACACCAAGTTGCTCAAAGCCCCATCCAACCTGGCCTTGAAACTTTCAGAGATGGGGCATCCACAGCTTCTCTGAGAAGCTGTTCCAGTGCCTCACCAACCTCCAGGTAAAGAATTTCTTCCTAATATCTAATATAAATCTATTCTCTTTCAGTTTAAATCCATTCCCCCTTGTTCTACATGACCTTATAAGAAATCCCTCTACAGCTTTCTTTTAGGCCCCCTTTAGGTGTTGGAAGGTTGCTCTACGTTCAGGCCTCTCAAGGTCCATTTGAATGGCATCCCTTCCCTCTAGTGGGGAACTGGAGACTGCACCACACAGTTGGATGTCATTGGAAAATTTGCTGAAGGTGCACTCAGTCCCACTGTCTGTCACCAATAAAGAGGTTAAATAGTGTTGGTCTCAATACCAACCCTCAAGGAATGCCACTTGTCT
Source organism: Corvus moneduloides (assembly GCF_009650955.1). Lineage (NCBI taxonomy): Eukaryota > Metazoa > Chordata > Aves > Passeriformes > Corvidae > Corvus > Corvus moneduloides. Next base: position 135,944,854 of record NC_045476.1, on the reverse strand, counting down.
GCAAGTATCTGTATAGATACACCCACCTAGGGGTGGGTGTGCCTGTGTGTGTGTGGTCCAGGAAACTAATACAGAGTGTTTTGGGGAAGAATGAATTTGGAAATATATTGGGCCATAGAAAACTTCAAGCAATAAAACATTAAGTATACTGATCATTTTTTTCTAGCACCAGAAATAAATAAAAGACAGTACAATGAACCATAATATAAAATCTGGTACAGTAAAACCTAACAGAGAATTTTTGTCCCCTCTTTCATACAACTAGCCTCTCTGGAAAACTTTTTTGATTCAATGCTTTTCCCTTGATTTGTGGAAAACACCATATTCAAGGAAGTATGTAAAAATACATTTCCTTAAAAGTCAATTTTTCATATATGGTTGAGACTTTTGAGGAGACTATTTCAATTCTCTCTTTAAACTGATATTTTTAAAAATAAATCAACTAATGACTAAATTATATTAAGAAAATCCAATTTTAGTAATGGAGTTTATGTTACTACATCTTTTGATCCAATCAGCTAGGTCATCATAGCAAGTTTTTTTCACATTTTCATACTATAAAATGAAAAATCCTGGTTTTCCCTTTCAATGCAACATGTATGTTTAAATGGAGCTCAGCCAAGGCTGAACACATTGGTGTTCCAGCCTCTTCATATTTTCTTAACTTCTTCTACAGAATTCAGGCAAAACCAAACATATAAATAATACTACCCATAGTTTAAAAATAACACTCTTTGCCTACTTGTATTACAGTCTCCACAGTACTTACCTTTGTTCTATGGCCCCGTGGAAGACAGCAAGCAGGGTAAGTTAGTACCACCTGAATTTTCTGTCAGGAGTGACGGTTGTTTTCTTCCAGCATCAGAAGAAGTCTGATGCTTGTCAGTGTTCTCCTGTGTGTACACAGCAGGTGTAGCACATTTTGCACTCACTGTGCTCACTCCCACACTGATGAAAAGAGATGTTGATGACATACAGATCCCTAGGAGACAGCCCAGCAAGGAGTCACTTGGGGGATGGATAAACAATAAACTCAGAATACCTACACTAATTCTGTTTTCCTATCAAAGTAGATTTTATAGAAGCAGTAACTTGTTCCCTGTCCTTTAAGATAATTTCTGTAGTTCTTCAAAGAAAACTGTTTACGCTTTCATGAGTTCAGCATGTCATGCTATACATGACTGTACCAGTATCTGAGATCTTTCACAACGGCACATCAGTACCCCAAAAGTCTTACTTCTTTGTCTTGCTTCCTGAAAATAAATGTTTTCTACACAGAAACTAAAGATAATTTTACTCTGCTCTCTGTAGGATTTAGGCTAGCTGTTAAATGACATATATTGTAGGCTCCTTTACATTAAGATCCATGCAAAAGTTTTCTTAATCCCCTAGAAAATACATCCAGCTTGTATTTACACAAGATAATCACCAGGCTTCTTCTTCCTCCTCTGTGTGATGGCAGAGTAGGAAGGCAGCAGAATACTGTCAGGAGTGGAATATGGAAATCTGCACATACGTCACCCTATTTTTTTCAGTCCTCTTATCCAGGAGAGAAGTGACAAAGAACATGAAAAAAAAAATAAAAAAAATATTTCATGTCTTTAGGGTTAGAGGTCTCCTTCAGGGAGCAGATCAGGCTTATTCACAGTGACAGTTCTTGCACTTCTCTTAGAAGCATCTTATCTTGGTCAAAACTTGGACATAAAACTAGGGCTTAATTAGGAATAGCAGTCATACTATTCCTGTTCCTAATATTAATTCATCATTTAGAGAAAGACATCTGCAACATGAAGAAGAAAAATTCCATATAATTCCAAGGGGTTTAGTTTGGACTGGTAAGAATATTCTACAATTTATTCCACAATTTTCTTAACTTAGAATCACATTTCTATTCAGAGAAGGATTGTAAAATACATGACTTATAGAGCCAAGTCATTCTAAACTTCCTCTTGTGACTGGTTGTGATGGAGGTGAATAAGAGCTATACTGCATAAACTTTCTTAATTGCCTCAGGATCCTTCGAAATAGAGTTACAAAATTGGCATTATCTCCCTAACTACCGATTACCTGAACACAATTGCTTTGGAAGAGATTGCAGTGCTGCTGGCTAGGAGGTTTGCTACATGTGCTTACGGGATAAGCAAGCAAGAAATTAACTTTCTCAGAACTGTCCGCCAGACTCCAAATACCTGTTATTGGTGGGTGACAAGGAATAAACCCAGACTGCTTTCTAGCATGCAGATCCAAGATGAATAATAATGTCCATGTGGAAAGCAGTCATGAGTAGCAAAGCAGAGGGTAAGCTAAGCAAGACAGCTTCTGGATTGAGTCCAGCAGACACTAAAACAGACATCAGAGTTCCTCTTTCCCTTCATTACCTTTTATTTTATAATAAAGCAGATGAAGAGAGTGTTACATGTTTAATTATAGTTAATACATTGTATCTCATACCTCATTGTTTTGCTTATATGGGAGCTAGGTTTTCATGAAGCCACTTTGGCATTTTTATTCTCTTGCACGTTCTTTCTTATTCATCTCAGACTAAGCCCTGATTTACACTTTTAAGGATCATTGCAAATGAACTATGTGTGTTTTGGATATATGCCAAACAGCAGCTTTCTTATCTTTTTAAAAATGGAAAAAAAAGAAAAGCAAAGTGATCACCCCTGATGCGCCATCAGCTTTAATTAGACCTTTCTTTATCAGAAGATGATGTCTTTGTTTTAAGTGGCTTGCTGGCTCAGTTTCCTCACTTATTACTAGTGGGCTTTTTTCGGACCATAACTCCACATTAGCAACATGATGTAAATGATGATAATGATAATCTTAAAATTAACATTTATATTGAGAAAAATTCGATGCAAAATTAGAAACTGGAGCTAACAGATGTGAACACGTTACAAAAAAAAATATTTATAGTAAATTTAAAAACAAGCAAAGCCTTGTTGTAAATATGACAGGACAAAGAGTTAGGTAACCAGAGTCACTTCTCAGACACTGTTATATAATGTAATATATAATAACACATAATGTTCCATTCTTCTGGGAGCTTTGTAGCTAATTTCTTATGGGTACATATAGTAGGCTAGTAATTCAATCGGTTGCTCAGCAGTGTTACTACTGGGCTGAAAGAAGGAAGCTAAACAGTTGCATGCTGATAGAAAAAGATTTGATCCCATTGTCTTTCATTACTTTCCTATTTGTGTTAGAAATTGTTCCCGAAGTGCAATTGTTATTTCATTTATCCAGCCAGCTGCTGATTTCCTGACTGCTGCTTTATAAACTGCAGCCTAAAGAAGAGACCCACCAGCAGCCCTGAGCAGAGCCATTTTCTTCATCTGCAAGAGAAACCCCATGTGTTTTCTTCTCCTCCAAAATAATCTAAACTGTGTGTGTGTGTGTGTGTGTGTGTGTGTTGTAAAGAGCTGAAGGACAGCTCACTATTATGGAATGAAAACATGTACGGAAATGTCTGTGGGCATTTCTTCAAATGTATAGAGAAAATGTCTGCCAACAGTCAACAAACTTGGCCTACCAAAAACAGTCTCTTAAACTATTTGATTGTTTATGTCAGAGGCATCAATGATGGTTTGAAAATTAGTGTACCTATGTAAATATTTGGGATTCTTTATACTAATAGTGATAATGAATTTGTATAAAATGCCAAATTTGCCTAGATGCCAAAAATATTCAGGCAGACCACTACAGTGTGGACCAAAATGTGTCTGATTTTTTTTCCACTCATGCATGTAGTTTTTAATGTATACTGTTTTAATATGACTTGTAAAGAAAAATCAATGTATATACCTTATTGCTGTTTAAGAAATGGGAAAGTGGTGATAGAAGCTGATTTCAAGGACTATGAAAGTCTTTGCTGGTTACAAAGGAAATCATGTGTTAAAAGTCAGTAAGTGTAGCAATGAACAGAGAATTCCTGAAGTTTAGTCGAGTTAGACTAGAAGCAGACATTTAAAAATGACATTGGAGACTTTTCAATTAGAGATATATAAAAACAGAATAAAGTAGGAAGAAACCAGTTGGTTTGAGTAAAGAATAAGATTAAGGATGATCTTAACAGTGGCCCTCAATTAGGCAAGTTGTTTATTTCAGACTTAAAAACTGTGACACAAAAGTAAGGATATAAAATTGGGAAAAATCACAACTGAGGGAAAACCATGACCCACTGAGGAGACTGGATAGAATTCTGTCTATCTATCTATCTATCTATCTATCTATCTATCATTCTAGAATTCGGTGCTCCTGTTAGACTTCTTTAAAAAAGAGCAATTTTGAAACTGTGGATCGTCTAATGAGTATTTTTAATAATTCTTTTTGGAGAAGAAGGGTGCAATCAGACTGAAATATAGCAAAGTAATGTATACATATAAGAAGGGGATGGAGTATTAATCATTCCTGCATCTAAGTTATGAGGCAATATCTCTAATTGTCCTAAAAGAAAAATGGCATGTCATATCACATCATATAATTAATATAATAAATATAATATAATTAATATAATAATATAATAATATATAATTAATATAATATAATGTAGTATAGTATAATTATTGATATAGTAGCAGTTTAGCAAATATTGAAACTAACCTAATAGATCTTTTTTTCAGTGGCAGTTTTCTAAAAAGGAAGTTCACAAATTTCATCTCTTTGAACTTCAGACAAGGATCTGATATACCAGTGAAAGAGATGCATATATTAAGCTGGGGAAGATGGACTTAGGTAAAACTACAAGGTCATATGAAGGGGATTTTGGTAATGGAGAACTTTAAAAATTGAATCATTAGCAGGGAATAATGCTATTTGAATAGCCTAAAGACTGGGTTTGGGATCAGTATCTTAAGTCAAAATTTTGATCAGCATCTTTATCCAAAATACTAGGAGTGTATTAATGAATATCACTAGCATGAAGGAAAGAGAGCTCTGAATACTACAAAGAAGGAGAAGAATGATGTTTAGGATTGAACTTGGAGCAATAAAAGTGGTATGAAATTCAGTTTTACAAAGTGCAAGTTCATACTTTTGGGCATCAAACCACAAATATTTTTCTGCAAACTGTGCCTGATCAGTTTGGAATGGAGAGTCACCTTGCTGGACAGCAGTCCACTGTGACAATATGTTTTATAAATCTAAAAGAGGCAAGCAATGTACCAAAAGAAGTTTTTCCTGCAGAGATAGAAAAGTATGAGTGTCATTGTACATGAAAGACATTAGATATCATTTGAAACTGGCTGTTTAATATCAGCTGCATATGTTCAAGAAAGATTAAGTGAAAGCAGAAGAGATACAAAGAGAAACAGTTAAGATGACTGGGGGGTATGGAAATGTTTTTAAGATTAACTTAATAGATTTATGTATGGTACGTCTTGTTTACAGTAGCTGGAAAACAGACCTTGAGGATGCCTGGGGGTCCTTAATCTCTCAAAACCAACTTGGTGAAACATTTCAGTGATGACAAACTGAAAAGCTGAAAAAAAAAAATCTAGAAAAAAAATTTGCTGTCATGTCTTTATAATAAAAATTTGAACAGTTATAGAGCTAACAGTATATTTTGTTGCTAAAATTATTCTAGTTATTAATACTTTCAAGATAGGACTCATCTGATATATACAAAATTTGATAATAACATAATTAATATCTTGGCTTTATACCTAACTGGGGATATGTCTTTCTCAGAATCATAGAATCAATTAGGTCAAAAAGACCTCTGAGATCATCAAGTCCAACCTTTGACTGAACACCACCAAGTCACCTAGACCATGGCATCAAGTGTCACATCCAGTCTTTCCTTAAACACCTCCAGGGACAGTGATTCTACCACCTCCCTGGGAAGCCCATTCCAATACCCAGTCACCCTCTTTGTGAAGAAATCCTTCCTAATGTTCAACCTGAACGTCTCCTGGTACAGGTTAAGATTGTGTTCTCTCATCCTATTGCGTAGCCTGGGAGAAGGGGCTGACACCCACCAGGCTACAGCTTCTTTCAGGGAGTTGTAGAGAGCCATAAGGTCACCCCTGAGCCTCTTCTTCCCCAGGCTAAACAACCCCAGCTCCCTCAGCTGTTTCTCATAGGACTTGTGCTCCAGATCCTTCACCAGCTTCGTTGCCTCTCTCTGGACATGCTCCAGCACTTCAACTTCCTTCCTGAATTGAAGGTCCCAGAGCTGGGCACAATACTCAAGGTGTGGGCTCACCAATGCCAAGTACAGGGGAAAAATCCCTTCCCTAGTTCTGCTGGCCACACTATTTCTGATACAGAAATCAATTATATATATATCTATATCTATATCTATATATATATATATCTGATACATTAACTTATGCACAGAGTTGTCTTAGATGTACACTAAAACTTATTATTCCTAAAATTACTTAATGAATTAATATACATCTGAAGAGCCTAAAAGTGCAACAGGAGTTCTCAAGAACAAATTACGGGCAAAAATTTGGCTAATTATCAATAGCCATGTACAAACTATACTTGTGCAGTGTTATGTGCCAGTAGTGGATTAATTTAATATACCAGTTTTAAGGTTTTCTGTTGTGGATGAAATTAAGGGAAAAAAAGAAATCCTGTGAATTAACTAAGAACCCTAAATAGGAATCATAACCTGAACAAAGGCACTAAGTTTGACACTCAGCTGAATATATCTTTTCCTTCCTGAGGCTGCCACAGAATGCCTTGTTCAGTAACTGGGGACATAATACAACGCAGGACAGAAAACCCCCATTGGTATACACTTTTCCTCAGCTCTCTGCTGTCTATTGATGTGGAGGTCAAATTTAAGTTTCTCCACTGAGTTTTAAAATAATTTTACGTCCTGGGTTGCAGTGTATTCTATTACCATCCTCATGAGCTGTTGAAATCAGGTGGGGCAGTGTTTCCTTGCCTCCTCCCCCCAGACTATCTTGCTGTTAATGGCCCATCATTGTTCTGTGCATGACTCAGAGATAACTCCCTCTGGACTATCTTCTGTTAATGAGCCTAATCAACACTTGGCCTCATGACTCATTACCCCATTGTGAGATGCTCCACCCAGAGGGAGGAACCAAGCATCCCATCGTGGATATAATCTGAGACTGAACACCAGAGACAGCCCTTTCCACTGGATTTCCGGAGGACAGGAGTTACACAGCCACCACCGACCTTCTGAGGAGGAGCAGACCCTTTTTCTACAGGATCACTGCTTCAGGAGGACTGCAGCCACCATTCTACCAGACTGCTACCACCACTCTGATTAACAGGGTGTCTGGTTGTATCCTGACTCTGTCAGTTTAACACAGTGTTATCTACCTTTGTATTTTATTTTTTCCTCTTTTTATTTCCCTATTAAATTGTTATTCTGACTTGGTGTCTCCCACTAGTTTGTTTTCAAACTAGTACATTTTATTAGTCTTCTGGCTGGTTATCCCACTGTGAGAGAAATATTTCATATACTCAACTAGATAAACATTGTCTATAAACATAGTTATATGCACAGATTCCAACAAGTGTCATAGAACATAAAACAGTTTGTACTGGAAGGAACCTTAAGGATCATCTAGTTCGAATCCCTCTGCCATGGGCAGGGACACCTTCCACTAGACCAGGTTGCTCAGAGCTCCATCCAACCTGGCCTTGAATACTTCCAGGAATGGAGCATCCCCAACTTCTCTGGGCAACCTGTTGCAGTGCCTCACCACTCTCACAAAAAAAGTTTTTTCCTAATATCTAATCTAACCCTACCTTCTTTTCATTTCAAGCCATTCTCCGTTGTCCTCTTGTAAAAAGTCTCTCTTCATCTTTCTTGCAGACACCCTTCAGCTGTTAGAAGGCTGCAATAAGGACACCCTGAACTCTTCTCTTTTCCAGGGTGAAAAAGTTTTCTCTTAACCTTTCCTCACAGACTAGGTGCTCCATCCCTTTAATCATCTTGTTGGCCCTCCTCTGGACTCATTCCAACAAGTCAATGTCTGCCCTGTGCTGGGGGGCCCAGAACTGGTTTCACTGCAACAGGTGGGGTCTCACCAGAAACGAGTCAGAACAGCCTCTTCTCTATTGGGTTGGGGTTTTTTTTCATTTTTTTGCTATGTGTCTGAAAAAAAAAATAGGCATAATGGGGCTGTTCAAGCAAGGCACAGATGCAGGGACTATTGCTCCCAGTGGCAGCAGGTGTTGCTGCCTCTGGTACTCTCATTCCCCCGTAATCAGAAACACTTGTAAATTTGACTCTCCAGGGTTTTTGCCAAGATGCTTTTCTATTCTCATTCTACCTGCTCCCTTTTCCTCCCATTCCTCATTGGGAATAGCCTAGATCAAGTCTTTATTCTTCAGAAATCAAAATTCAACAATTCTTGTCATAGAATAATACAATCATAGAATGATTTTTGTTGTAACATAAAAGATTGCCTAGTTCTAATCCCCCACTCACCATAATTAATATCCTCCTAAAATCTAATCTAAAGCTAAGGGGCTTGTTCAGTTTAAAGCCCCTTTTCCTACTATACATGCACTTGTAAAAAGTCCCTCTCCAACCCTCTTGTAAACCTCTTTAGGTCCTGGAGGGTGCTATAAGGTTTCACAGCAGCCTGCTTTTATCCAGACTGAACAATCTCTACTGTCTCCATAGTGTTGCTCCAGTCCTCTGACCACCTTTGTGGCCCTTCCACGGACTTGTTCCAATGTGTCCATGTCTTTCTTGTGTTGGGGGCTGCAGAACTGGATGCAGCACTCCAGGTGAGGTCTCAGGAAGGCAGAGTAGAGGGAACCACCTCGGTTCATCTGCTGGTCACACTACTTTTGGTGCAGCCCAGGATACAGCTGTCTTTCTGGGCTGTGAGGATGCATTGCTGAGTTTTGTTGAGCTTTTCCTCAACCAACACCCTCAATCCATTCTCCTCAGGGCTGCTCTCAATCTATTCATTACCCAGCCTGTATCTGTGTTTGGGGTTGTTACGACACAGGTGCAGAACTTGCACTTAGCCTTGTTGAACTTGGTGAGGTTTCCATGGGCTCGCCTTTGCAGTCTGTCAGCATCCCTCTGGATGGCACCTCTTCCATCCAACAAGTTGACCGCTCCACACAGCTTCATGTTGTCAGCAAACTTGCTGAGGATGCACTCAATCCACTGTCCATGTTGCCGGCAAAGATGTCAAATAGCGTCGGTCCCAACACCGACCCTGAGGAATGTCACTTGTCACTGGTCTCCACTTGGACACTGAGCTGTTGACTGCAACCATACAGCTTATTCCTTACCCATCCATCCATCAAATCCATATCTCTCCATTTTAGAGACAAGGATGGCACACAGGACAGTGTCAAATGTTTTGCACAAATCCAGGAAGATGACATCAGTTGCTCTTCCCTGACCCACAGATGCTGTAACCCCATCATAGGAGGCCACTAAAGTTATTGGACAAATTCTATTGCTAAGTTTACTAGAGATAAGCAAGCAAAATACAGGAACAATTTCATCCCAGAGAAATGTTTGTTAGGTGCTGAAATGCAGTTAAAGTAGTTTGGAAACCCAGCTTCTGTAATGTAACCCTGACAAAGAACAAGTCAAGCCTCAGTTCTTGACTACCTTTTCAATGCATTGATATCGTGTATGGGTCTGCACCTTTCAGTCGATCTGCAAAAGATTAACCAGTCTTATATTTTTATATTTTATATTCTTTTTATTTCCTTGTGTTTACAATAGGGAAGATATTGGCTAGTTTTATACAGTTATTCAGTATTAAACTCATCTCACATGCAGATATATCACTTTTTGTTATAAAATTAATTGGCACATGGAGTTAACACTAAAAAGCAATTTTATGGACTGTCTATGTAATTATCTGCCTGTTTCATGTGGGTTTTTCACATTGCATTTTTAAATAGATATCAAGTAAACACCTAAGAACATAATTAGCATATAGTTTATGAGACACTTTCTACAACCAAAAAGCAGTTCAGCTTCAGAAGGATGAATGAGTCCTTTTCGGAAGGCAGCACTTAGGGAATGGTGAGGTTCACTATAACAAGAATTTTATGCAGAGAAAAAAATATGAGTCAGTATCACTGTAGTCTACCTCAGTTATTTTGTATTGTGCTGTTTATTGTAGGTCTCTGTCATTTTGCATTTTGCCCATACCATGATTGAACTATATTAGAAAATGAACGAGGACTTTTTCAGATACATATTCATAATTCATATTATAGCTACTGGGATTTCATTATGCTAGCAGGAGAAATGATAACTAAATTAATATAAAGATCTCTTCAGTATCAGTGCTGTATTATTCTCTGCTATTATTTCTTCTTTTTTGCTTCTTATCTGGAATATTTGCATCACAATTGTTGAAAGTGTCTTTGGCTCTGCAACTCTCAACTATGAGCTGAGTTGTATCAATGGCAAACCTCTCAGGTTGAAAGTACTTTTTATATTCATGTTAATGGTTCCGCAATGTGCTGTGATCAAGCAACGAAAAATGATAGGTATGGAAATACTGTCTATTGTTGTCCCCTCTTTTCCATTTGGGGATGTCTAAAAACCCATGTTCCAAAATACCAGCTGAAACAAGAGTCAGTAGACTGAATACTTACTGCTCTGGGTACTGTGAACATATGTGGGAGAAGAGATGCATAATAAAGCCTTCTCCTAATAGCAAATTATTGAAATGCCACAGGATGAAGCAGGCAAGACAAACCTATTGCTGCATATAATAAAGCTCCATCTGCCAACACTGACAGCATTTGTTATCTGTACCTTTCCCTTGCACAAGTGTTTCCAGCAGCTTTGATAACATTTTTATTATTCTGTCCTTGCTACATTTTTCATAAGCAGTATTAATAGCTGTATTTTTAACAAGGAAAACATGAGGTTCACAGCCATTTTGCATAAACTTAGTAAGCATATTTACGTACATGTGTCTTGGGAAATCAGCATGTCAGGCAGCATTTGCAGAGGAGGCACACATGCTTAGCACCTATTCTGCCCCCTTCTAGATGGGGGGCTCTAACTTAAAAGATCTGTAATTTTTCTTTGCAAGCACGCAAACTGCAGTATAATTTATACAAGTTCAAATAGTCAGGATGGACACTATCTTTACATGACTATGTATGTATGAATGCTGAAACCAGGACAAGTCCTTACTTAAGGCAGTCCTTATTTTACTGCCTTTATAATTGCTTTTTAGTAACCTCTCAGTGTGACATCCCATCCATGGCTTGCACTGTATTCTGCCTCTGGGGACTAGACCAAAGATATTTGACTGAGAAATGCTGCCCTGCCTTCACATGGCCCCCTTCTCCAATCACAACTTGTTGTTTTTCACACCATATTAATACCAAATCTCCTTGGTTATTACCAAAACCATCGTTATTACCAATGACTCTTTTCTGTGATAACCAACAGTCCTTGGCTGGCTCCACAGCCATCCAGCTATCAGTGTCTGAGACATTCACACTAGCTGCTTATTTTATGGGATTCAACACCCTGGTCCAGTCAAGTCTCAAGCACCTCCAAGGATCGAGATTCCACAGCATTCTTGGAGAGCCTGTTCTGGTATTTAACCACCCTCATGTTCTGTATCCAGCTTCTCTGTATCCTCTGATCAAATACATCAGCTCTCCAAGCCTCTCCTCGCATGTTCTGTCGTCCAGACCCCTAATGATTTTGGCAGTCTCCTCTGGACTCCCTCTTTCTTGTGCTGGAGTTGTCCAGTCTGGACACAACTCTCCAGGTGAAGTCTTACAGGTGCCAAACTGGAGCGAAAGATCACTCTTCTACACCTACTGGCTCTATCCTTAATTATAACAGCCCAGATGCAAGGCTTGCAAGCCTTTCCATTTGTTTTTGTTCCAGTCCAGTCTATTTCTCTAGTCTGTCCTGGTCTGTCTAAGTAGCAGCCCTGTCCTCCAGCATGCTGACTGCCCTCCCCTCCCCAGTTTGGTGTCATCTGCAAACTTTCTGAGAATTCTAGCTGTCCCGTCACTTATGCCTTTAATGAAAACTTAAACAGTATTGGTCTCAGTACTGATTTCTGACTGAGGGTTTCTTCTATTTTCTGAAAGTTGGCTGAACTTTGCACCAGTGATAACAGCAGTGACTAAGGCCAGCTGTCAAGTCTGTTTTCCAAATCACCTCTAACTTCCACTTACCCAGCCATTGTCTCACTAATTTGGTGATAAGGAGACTGAAGCCTACTGCTAAAGCCAACACATGCAACATCCACTGGTCTTCCCTTGCCCACAGAGGTGAGTCAGACTTGATTTGTCCTCAGTAAACATGCTGGCTGTTCCATATCACCTTCTTGTCCCTGAGGTATGTAGAGCAAGTTTGTAAGAAATTTTGCTCCACAATCTTCCTGGACATTGAAGGTAGGCTGACTGGAGTTGACTGGATTCCCCTTTATTTAATATATTTAATATATTTAATAAAGTCAATATCCATAATATTTTGATATGTTTATCTTTCATTTTTGAGCAGTATTAAAATTAATGTGTTCTCATCTGCAACTTCTGTAAGAAAGATATGTTCTATAGAAGAGAGAAATTAGTCATAATGAAAAAATTCTCTCTCTCAGATATTTTCCTTCAGACTCTGTTGATATCCACCTACACCGCGATAGTCTTGGTGGCCTTTAGGAAGGTTGAATTGTATCTTAAACTCTAAATTCAGCTGATAAATACCTGTGTCAAAATAGCAGTGAACAGTTTCACCTCAGATATAGAACCACAGAATCATAGAATTTTAAGGATTAGAAGGGACCTTAAAGACCATCTAGTCCCAACTTCCCCTATCATGGGCAGGGACACTTCCACTAGACCAGGTCGCTCAAGGGCTTATCCATCCTGGCCTTGAGCACTATTAGGGTTGGGGCATCCACAACCTCCCTGGGGAAGATGTTCTGCTACATCACCACCCTCACAGTAAAGAATTTCTTCCTAATATCTACAATAAATTTCCTCTCTGTCAGTTTGTACCTATTACTCCTTGTCCTATCACTACAGTTCCTGACAAAGAATCCCTTTCCAGCTTCCCCGTGGGCTCCCTTCAGATACTGAAAGATTGCTATGAGCTCTCCATGCAACCTTCTCATCTCCAGGCTATCATAATTTAATCAACAGTATAAGAGGAAAGGAGAAGCACAAAAATTAAATACTGCCACCTATTCTTCTATTTCCTCCGTCTGAGGCAGATGATTTCTCTCTCTAGAAAAGAGAAGATGGGAAAGAAAACTCTTTGTTAACGTTTCCCTTCCTCTGCCTTAGGAAAATTTTCTAATAAGATGGTGCTGGCTACTTATTATGCATTTTTCCTGATCTCATTTCTTCGTTATAAATTAATGTCAGAATGTTACATATTTTAATGATATATAAAAATAACTCAGGAGTATCTAACTATCTAAGATTAAAAGGAATGGCTATGCAGTAGTTAAGAATTATTGTATGGTTCATACCTCAACAGCTAAGAGGAAAAGAGAACATCTTTTGTTAAAAATTTTATCCTGCATTAAAAAAAACTCCAACCCAACAACCATGCTTTAATGGAACCAGATGACCTTTAAGGTCCTTTCCAAAGCAAAACATTCTGTGATTCTATAGAATGCCTTTCCAACATAAAATAGTTTCTTCCTGCTCTCTCAATCCTCCACTGCTAGGCCTTTAACATTCCATATTGAAAATCACTAGCAATGAGTAGTTGCTCAGAGAGCATGATAGTCTTCAGAAAGGATTCTGGGAAGTCTGTGATAATGGCACATTCCCCCAGTTTCTGTGATCATCCTCCACATACATGTTTCTACTACAGTAATGCAAAAGAAAAACATTGAAGATCATCACAGCAATACCCTGAAGAAGCAGAAAATATTTTGAATCTTTTGCTTTTATGTTTAATCCCCATTAAAATTAAAATTGTCATAGGTAGTTGTCAAATCAGATGCATAACCCCAAAAGCACCAGCAGAGCTTAGAAGAGTAAAGCTGTGGGTTTGAATCACTGAAGAATGGAGAAGTAGAAGACTACACTTGTACTTCTCTCCTTAGTAAACTTGAAATTAAGATTTTCAGCTTCTTTACTTTGGGAACAATTTTTTTTCTGGGGTCCAAATGAATCTCTGCCCTGTCCTGGTACCTCCACTCTCAATCTATAACTGTCTGAACTATCTTCAGTTCTTCTTAGGGTATGCTAAATTGCATAGCAACTCCAGATTACAAGAGAATTCTTGTTTAGCTTTAGCTATGATCTTCAAACAAGTGCTACTATCAGAAGAGAAAGAAAATATGAAAGTGTTCAAATGACTGAGCTCTTGACAGTGGTTAGACCATTGGTATACTTCCTAATTGCATATACAGGAGATGACCCCCATGCTCAGAATTTGAAAAAAACTTAGCTACACATTGTTTTTGTTATAATTCATTTTCCCACCTGTAATACTTGGGGGTTAAAGTTGATATTGGTATTTCCTGTCATCTTTACATCATTTTGGCTTTTTTTTCCAAAATGGGTGACAATAGGACATTTACAAGAAAAGAGCTATAATTAAAAGCAAAATACTATGCCAAGAGAATTTTGTAACACAATGAAATATTTCAAATCTGGTTCAATAAGCTGAGTAATGTTACACATGAATATTCCAGGTACAAATTTTCAACATTTTAATGAAAAATAATTTATGTAAGGCATTAGGAAGAAATGTAATAAAGGCATTTAATTATTGCTCTAATTCTCAGTAAGTAGTAAGGAGCTGTAATTTTAATTAAATTAAGTGCGTGATTTTTTTAGAAACCTTTTATAAAGAAAAAATTGTGCAAATAAAACTTTAAAACATGCCCAGAATCTTTTAAAAGTGTGCATGGTAGAACTAATACCTTTATTATGATATTCAGAATGTAAATATGCAATTGATTTATGTTGTTATCCCATTTGATTTAACAGTACGAAAATGATATGTAGGATTTTACTGAAATTTATTAACTAGGAAAATTATTATGCTCTCAGACAGGAAAAAGTATTCATCAAATTAATTGACCAACTTACTGTTTGCACAGGAAGCTAACTGATTCTTAAATGTACATCCTCTCCTAAGCCCATCTGCAAACACACCACCCAAGTGAAAATATCAACAAAGTGAATGAGATTGTGTAGAGCTGTAGTCACCAAGTGACTGTGAGCAGATCTAAATTGGTATTGCTAAAATTAAATACCAAGGCCTAGTTGTGCATCATCTTCGACAGTAACATTGTAGTCTCTCCAATACATCCTGTGTTGTTCCTGAGCATTAACACGTTGAAGTTCTGCTTAGCTCCCTGTAAGTATTTTCACCTGCCATAATCCTCTTCTAATGCCAGTGGAAAAGGTTCAATTGTATCAATATCACACTATGTTTGGGTTGGAAACCCTAAATCAGAGGCTGCTCTTGCCTGTGTTCTGGAAGATGGATGTCTGTGCTCACAAGTATCTTCCACCCAGCTGGAAGCCCTATCTTTTGACTGCAACCAATGCTTGGATCAAAAAAGTCCCAGTAATTCACTGTGGTTAATTCTTTATGGTAAATAAAAGGTAGGTTCACTCTTGTCAGACCAGATCTCCAGCATGTTAGCTGCACATCCAATTTGAAATGTTGGTCTTGCTTTTATTTTTTAAAAGAAAAAAAAATGGATTCATTTCACACTAGAATAACTTTCAGCAAAGACTGTTATTTTATTCTGTATATTCTCAGTGTACTGATATGGTATTTAATTGACTAGTTGGTAAGCAATTTAAATTCTACGAATAGGTTAGGAACATCTTTTCAGTAATTTTATTTTATTTTATTTTATTTACTTTACTTTATTATTACAGACTGTATTGGCATGTACTGCATGAGTTATTGAGCTAATTATATTTCCTTTTGCCCTCATAAAATAGTATGATTAATAAACAATATGATCTGAGTGATATTCTGCACAAATAATAGGAATGAGTGATATTGCCCTTGCAGGGGTCTGAGACAGGCTAATGTGAAGGTTCAGAAGGGACAGACGTCCCTAAAAATAAGTGATATAATTCTAGGAATAATTTCCAAATTTTTTATCTGGTTTTATGAATAATGCAATGTAGTATTGCATTATTTATATTCTGTACAATGCTGAAAGTATCTGTTACAGATATTCTTCCCTTCTGGTTATCAGATTAGTTAAACCCCAGTTTTGGTTTGATGAAAGGGAGATTTTCAGAGAAGAGAGGCAATAATTTAATGAATGTTCTTGAGCAGGCCTTGGTGATTTTTATGATGCCTCCTTCCTTCATTATTCATTAATCAGTCAGACATGAATTCTGATTCCCACATGCATTTTTTATTTATTGTTTCTGCTCCCTAATATGATGACTGAAAATTTTAATAAGATAATAATGAATAGTAGATGGGAAATACTGAATAATACATTACTGCTTAAAAAACAAAATCTCATAAAAATGCATGATAAAATTTGGGAAATCACAATTTTTTTCCTGATGTAGTAACTGTACGAACACTCATTATTGCTTCTTTCAGAGCAGTCACCCTGGTAAGAGTTCAAAATGAGGGAGGGGTGTTGAAAGCCAGGTAAAAGAGAATAAGTTTTCTTTTAAAAAGAAAATTAAAACATTTACAATCACTTTCAAGTGGATTTCAACACTTTTTATAGAAGTTCACTTCACATATAATAATGTTTTTTCCCTCAGTGTTCCTACGGGGTATCTTAATGCAGGTGGTAGGAACATAAGAAAATGCTTTGTTTCTGTGGAAAACAGTTTCAAGGACACACTTAGAACTACAGGGTAAGTTATTTTCTATGCCAGTGCTTAGTTCTGTACTTCTCCAGTGTGGCACACCCTTAAATAAAATTGCTTTCTTCTGTAAGAACAAGGGAAGTCACAAAGTTTAAATAGTGAAACTCAAGTTTCTCCTTCCTTTTTGGAAAATTTTGCAGTGATGAACCATAGACACACAAGAAAAAAGGGGGAAAGAAAGAAAATATCTTTGCATTACACATTAAATTTGTAGAAATGTAATTGCACAATAAAATCTATGTTTAGAAAAATTCAACTTTTAAGAAGACTTTAATTTGCTAAGAAAATATGGAAAATATCTCAAACATAAATATATGTTTGACATAATGAAATAAAGAAGGAGAGAATGTTTAATTCCAAGGCTTCCCATGAAAAATATATTGTCATGTATCTAAAGTCTTAAGGGCAGCTACAGCTGCCAATTATTCAAAATCAAGTGGTAGGTGCAAGAGGCACTGGGGGGGTTCAGTGAGACCCTCACTCTGTTTGCATATTTCTTGTAATTAATAAAGAATAGTCTCATGATTAATAAAGAACATTGGAGAATGAAACCTCTTTCATACCTACAAGAAATTGTGTGTTTAGAAAGTTTCTGCAACTGGGGGATTGCATCTAGCATTCTTTCTCATCCAAACAATATAGTAACTTACCTCATAACTTATATATTTCTTGTCCGCTCTGTGTCATTGCATATTATTGTCACTTGTTCCACAAGGGGTAGCCCAGATATTTCAGTGTATCCTGTAAACAACCCTGAGCTCAAAACAAAGTAGAGTAATATTGGATTAAATGCAATTAAATATAATTATAAATAAACAAAGGCTTCACTTTAATAAAAGTAATAGAGTCACAGTTTCATAGTCTTTTACTTGAAAAATTATTTTTTTAATGTATAAAACAACATGCCTTATGTCCACTGAAAGATAACTTTTTAACTCATCTTCATTCTGGTTCATATATTAAAGATTTAGCATATTTTTTCCAATGACTAGCATTTTAAGCAAGACTAAAATGAGATCCATTCTGGAAAAAAAAAAAAAAAAAGCCTTTTAAAATTATGATGTTAAATTTATCTATGGAGTATGGGAAAAAAAAACAACCAAGCAAACAAAAGCTCCACAGAAGGCAGAAACTTTGATGCAATCTGTAGGGTTTGAATAGATTTAAAACTAGAGACAAATATGCAACATGATATAGCTCCACCAAAAATCATGCAATTTGGGAAAACACATTCATAATCAGAGTTATTATGGCAAATCTTATTCCCTTCTCCCCAAAGAGAACTTTTCTAGGAACAGAATTTAGTGCAAAATGTTCATCAGTGTTATAACATCTATATTAGTTTATGCATCAAAAATCAGTAGCAGCGACAATATACGTAATATTAGGACTAATGTTTCCTTGTACCTTTTTTCAGATGATTTGTCATAACTTCAGGAATATTTGAAATGCACAGACTTGAAAGAACAAAAAATGTTATAAAGACAAATTAAATCCAGGTTCTGCTTATTCTTTTTTTACAGAAAAAAAATTTATTTTAATGTTTTATTTATTTTATTTTAATGTTTTGTTTATTTTATTTTAATTTTTGGGGAGTGTTTTTGTTTTTGTATTTTATTTTATTTTATTTTATTTTGTTTGCTCTAGCATCTATAGCCCTCATCTTTGGTATGTGCCATATATTGTGGCATGAGCTGTAAAAATTTGTAGCAAATACAGAGTCTACTGTTTCATTAAAATGCAAAAAAGATTTGTATAAAAAGAGTAATCCAGTCAGGATTATCACATTTTATTTTATTTCAGTCATATACTTTTCTGAGAGAACAGTTTTCATCCACAGCTTCCCCAAGCAACCTCCCTACTATCAAATGGTTTCAGAGAGACTTTCAAATCTTCAGACACCAACTACATGTACTGTGATTCATCTGCCTCCTCTTCTCCATAGCCCTCTCACAGCCAAACAGCTGTTTCACAGGCAGGGAATATTGATGGCAGTATTTTTTCCTTTTGCAGACGAGCAAGCACTAGGAAGGGCAGAAAAAGCAAATCAATTTAGTACCCTCAAATTTAGAAAATATGCAGCTTTATCACTCAGACCACAAAAGTATAGATGTAATTTGAGCTCACAAAAACTTTGAGGCCTCTCTTAGCCATTTACTAGTCTTCTATGACTTGCTAGCTTGCAACATCTGTAAAGATGTGTTAGCTCTCCAAAATCTAAATTCTGCTCTATTCATGTTTGCATGTAGAAGGGAAGCTAATGGTTTACTGCATGTTCTCTGAGATTAAATCTATTATTTATAAACAGAGGATCACAAATTTTTATATGTAATTTCTGCTTCTTTGTGGTGATTTACAAGTCAATGCAACATGAAAACATCTGAATGCCAATGATAATATATCATATATATTCGTTTCAGTTTTTAATTCAGTAATGATTAATATGAAGTGCACAGAAACAGAAATCCAACTCCAGCTAAGTGTACACAAGTAGCTCAGCAAAAGAAGACGAGGATGTATTTATCCATAACAGAACTGGGAAAGCTGGGAAAAGTGTTATACAAAACTCTGCCCTGGACGTTGCCTAATAAAGGCAATGCATGTTTGGGTAGAGCTTTAGACTTGTGGGGACTTTGGAAGCACCTGCAGCAGAAGTTTTTGCTCATCACCCCACATGCTGCATGACTTGCACTGTTATCTGCCTTGCCCTGTGTCTCCTCCTGGTTTCTGATTGCCCTGACTGCTCTTTCCTTAAGCTGTTTTTGTTTAGAAGATGCTGGGAAAGGGTGGGAAGTTTTAGAAAGAAAGAGTGTACTTGAACAGCTGCCTACTTGTACTAAGCAATCTAATAAGTCAAAATTTTTGAGGTACTATCTATCTATCTATCTATCTATATCTGTATCTTAAATTTTTAAGGTTTATACATGTTTTTATAAAACATGTATAAACTATTCTGCAGTGAGTAAATAAGTCTAAGGGAACAGGAAAGAAAAGGACTCCCACAGAATGTAAAGAAGGTGGTAACATGCTGCTTTATAAAACCCAAGTTGCTTACTAAATAGAAAGAAAGAATACATCTATGCAGGAAACACAAAGTGAGAGAAAATGCTCTGAAAGCAGTGATTTAATACTTCAGAATAACATTTTGGGTTTTATGAGTATGTGAGTAAGGGAAAATGAAGGTTCTCTTTTCCAGTTTTGATTTTCTGGGGGTTTGGTTTTTGGGGGTTTTTTTTGCAGTTCATGTAGATTTCAA
Organism: Corvus moneduloides; assembly: GCF_009650955.1. Taxonomy (NCBI): domain Eukaryota; kingdom Metazoa; phylum Chordata; class Aves; order Passeriformes; family Corvidae; genus Corvus; species Corvus moneduloides. The sequence goes on along the minus strand of NC_045476.1, from coordinate 135,924,807 downwards.
AAGTTCAGAAATTTTCCTTTTTTTCTCTTTAAAAAAATGTTGGTTTATACTTGCCATTACTTCAAGGAAAAAGAACTTAATCATTTCAGTGTTTTGCAAGACCACATTAAAGTTATTTTGGAGGTCCCAGGTTGAGCGTAATTTGCAGATCCACACAGTTCGGTGATGTGTAGGCAATGAAACATCCTATTGCAGAAGAAGGCAGTGGGGCTTGTTAATTACTACCTAGGCTCAGAAGTTCTCTGTTGTTGCCTATAGAGAATATCACTCTCAAAAAGCTTCCTTTTATGTTTTCCAGCTGGGAAAGACAGTTTGCCCCTTATATGGAAAAAAATTCTGGCACACAGAGCTTGAAGACCTCATTGTCTATTTTAAGGTTTTAGCAAAACCACCTGCACAGTACCAGATACCTTCACTCAGTTTCTAAACTGAAAAGCTACTCCTGATCTCTCCTGTGGGGAACAATTTCTCCACAGTCAAAATTTTAATTTGTCCGTGTTATGCAGAGAGGAAATTTTCATATTATTTAGATATTATTTCCATATCTATTCCATGCAGAGGTCCACGTATTACCACTCTGCTCAGAATATGTAGACCTGTTTTGTGTGATCACCATTTATTATTGTTTTTTCAGAAATATCATAACATTCAGAAATATCATTTTTTTTTCAGAAATATCATAACAATTTCCTTTTGAAATATACAAACAACATTGAAATTAGAAGTCTAAGAAGGAATTACATAATTAAAATGTCAGCAATGACGTATCTTTTAGAAAAATAACATAAATCTTGTTTTTGCAAACGTATCATTACATTTCAATGGTAGCTAGTTTTCCCAGGAGTAGCTACATAATTAGAAAAATTTGCTGCACACATATAAAAATAGCTTTTGTAGGTAAATTCCCTCAACAGGATTTATTTTAATAAAAGAATTGAACTGAAAATAAACACTTTCATTTTATGGCACAATTACTACCAGTGACATATTACTGCAGTGAACTCTCTGATTTCCTTTCAGTCTAGCATCATATTTCACTGCCTGACCCTTCTGTTGAGTACAGACAGTACTGTAATGCTGCTCAGTAAAAGAAAAATTACTGATTGTTACTACTCATTAATTTGAACTCTTTAATTACATTTAGATGGTGTTAAATTTTGAAAATGAGTAAATTGAAGCTCAGGGAGAGATGGTTTCTACCAAGGAAATTCTGGGGTAGCTCTATATGTTCACGTACTGCAGACATACTCCCATTCTGCCTGTTTTCCAGTAAGACCTTCCTTGAGGCCTCATCAGCAAGCCAACAGCAACATTAGGACAATGATGTGCTCAAGTCAATTTGCCTTGAGACGAGGTACCAGCATGAGCTTCTCTGTGATCAACAGGATGACAGTGTTACGTTTTTCTAGGTTTCATGCAATCTCTTTCAGCTGACAGAGGAACTCTTATGTCTTTGTAGCTGCATTCATAGGGCACTATCGCCTTTGGGTCTAGAGGTGGACAACCTGGTGTGTTGTGACCTTCCTAGAGAAAGCGTCCCACCAAGGAACGCTTTTTCCAGGGGCTTTAGCCACTTCCCTGGGCAATAGGTGATTTCAGCAAGTGTAGCAACTTCTCTGCTACAAGTGATATCAGCTCTGTGTGATTCAGCTCTTTGTGAAATCACCCAGGCAAAACTCAGGGACAGAGAGACAGGAGCCTTGTATGGCAATTCCACACAGGTAGCTTTTATTGTTCAGCAGCCCCTGTGAAGGGAAAGCCAGAGACAAAAACTCCATGTCTTCAAGGGTAGGAGCAGAGGTTATATGGGGAAGGCAGGGGGTGGGGTAGAAACCAATTAGCCAACGGGGTACAGGCTATTACCATAAAGAAGCAAGGCATGTTAGGAGTGGCTCTTTTTGTCACCATGACCCAAGGAAGGTTGCTTATCTCTGGGGAGATTCTTTTGGGCCTTAGCTCTCTCTCCAAGGGAGTGCAGAGGGCTCCTGCACCAAGGGCTCACAGCCTTCCACAGTGCACCTCAATTATATTTGGTTCTAGCAGTATAATCTTTTCCAACAGCATGCCTTTTATATTCTCTTATTCCAATATATCTCTTTTATCCCTGAGGGTGTGTCTGTGTTTGTTTGGTGGTTTGTTTTGGTTTTTTTTCCAATAGCTACCTGGTAACCAGTTCTTATAAGTTTTGCCTCAGATGCAGTTGTCAGAGACTGTCACTAAGGCTCCCTGTGGAAGATATCATGCTGCGGCTGTACTGGAAATTCCGGATATGTTCAACTCTTCTACAGATCTTCCTGAGGGCAGCCTGAATATTAGTGCCAAATGTTGTCCTCTGTCCCTTCCGTCTTATTCTGAGACATCCCCTTCCATGAAGTCTTGCAAAAGTTTGTCTCTGGAGGATGGATGATCCAGGATTTTTCTTCAGATGCAGCTGTCACATGAATGGTGAGGGTGAGCCCATCATTACTCTTGACTGCAGCCCTTCCTGGGCCAAACAGTGGGATTACCCTTTGATACAGGATGTAAGGCAGATAGACTTGGCTCCCTTAAAATATTGAATCTTCTCATTGAATTTGAAGCACTAGCATAACTGCTAAATACCAATTTTAGAGTTGCCTGATATAGAAATTAGTGCTAATTTTAGGGGTTAGAACCAATAAGGGACAATGCTGTTCTCTTATTAAATGATGCTATAGAACACAAATCTTCCCGTGATAAGTGCCTGCACTTCCTGCTTTCTCACTTCCAGATCTTCAACAGAAATCAAGCATGAAAGATTTCCAACCATAGGAGGGCACTACTTCTTAAACTTATACATGAGCAAAGACCTCAGGTAAAACTGGGGCCTCTTTACATTGCATTGTCAACTTCTAACAATAACTACTATAGCATTATGTTATAAATTACAGATGTTTTTATGGCACACCCTATGCTTTCAAGACTGCATTCTGTCAATCAGCTGAATGCAGTTGTGTGGTGCAGCATGGTGTAAACACCTGAGATTTATTATCAACTAACATATGACTTTATTTTTCTTCCAAAAGTACTCACTAATAAAATTGAACACTGGAGATGAAAAAACTTTGTGATTATTTCCATTGATTAATGGATGCTGAAACTAATGTTGTATCTGATAGTATTTAAATATCAAACTGCTTCTAGTTTGTGAAAAGTGTAAAAATTACTGTTTGTGAGACCTACTTTTTCTCTGCATTAGAGGAATGTGTGTTTATGACATATAGAAGATGAGGACTCACTTGCTACACTCTCTGTCCAGCAATTCTAAAGCACTCTAACTTTTTGTCCTCTCCCCTAAATCCGGTCTGATTCCTTGCTTTCTGTACTATGGAGATTCATGTGGAACTGGAGCCTGGATGGAACAGTTTTTTCTATTGCATAGCACGGGACACTTAGAGGTGTGAGCACCTAAGGATGAAGGTAAACACTGAGTTTTTTAATATCTCACTACACACTAACAACAGTCAAATATTCCTCTGTGCCCTGGAAATTTATAGCCATCTGGAAACACCTAAATATCTCTTTTTAGTGGCCTTTTCTCATTCAGTTGTAGAAATGGGATTTCTTAGGTTGACCATGACAACAAATGAGATCTAGATCACCAAAGTAGTCCACGAAGCAACAGCAACAGCAATGAATCCTATTTCACTCACAAACAGGAAATGAGAACAGCTTGTGGAAAAGTGGGCAAGGGAGGGCTGTGTATCCTATGTAAAATATGGTAATGGATGGGGCAGAAATACCCTGAGAAAATTGAGGGACAGAAGGCATCTGTGGGTGCAGGCAGGAATGGCACAGTTATGTGTTGTAGGCTGCAGAGTTTAGTTTAAAGTCCTTGTTTAAAGCACGGGTGCCTGAGAACACTGAAGAAATGAAACAACTTGAGAGAGGTGATGATCCTGTATTTAGGTACAGGTACAGGTGTGAAGAGGACTGAGAGTAGGAAGGGCAGCTCTCCATTACTTGGGCTATGTGTGGAGAACAAAAATAATGCAGACACACTCTTGACTACTGCACACAGTTCTGCAGATACACACTGGATGACAACATCTGTTTTCAATAAACTCTAGTTTGTTTCTACATGACAAAGAATGGAAGAAAGCTGTTGAGGGATAATTAAATGGAACATGAGCCCATTCTTTATGGGATCCCTGAACAAGGCTGCTTTACTTATGACACATCAGTAAACTCTTTTTTTTTTTTCCCTTATATTTTAAGAAATAACTAAACTTGAATTTGATACAGAAATGCATTCTTTTATGTGGTTAACATATTTGTGTTCAATGTGTTCATTTAAAGGGTTGTTTTAGCCACTGGATATATTCCATAGAATGAATAGAGTTTGGGGACCTCATCAGTGAAGGAAGAATATTTACAAGGGGGAATGGGTTGTAGCAGGTACATCTGGCATCAGACTTTAGAGCAGGGGCCTGATTCTGAAAGTATTCACTGGAAAAGAATGAAATTATTATTGTGAGACAAATCAAGTAGTACAGGGACAGAGAGAACAAGTCTGTGGAAGATTAGTTTTGGAATGAAGACCTAGAATTACAGTAGAAATAGGCATCAATGTACAGATCAATTGTCTGGGATATAAAAGTGTTTACAGTAGCCTCTGTGAACTGAAGACTGACCCCAGCATTCAAAGCAAGGACAGCTTTAAGTTTTATTTTTTCTGATTTTTGCTTTTTCAGTTGAGAAAAGTACAAGTTTTGACTTAATAGATAGACACCTATGCAACCTGTGAAATTTTTAACAAAGAAATTGGAAGAATAATGAAAAGTAAAAAACCAAATCCTAGGAAGCAAAAATACCTTAACTTTAAGGAGGAAACTTTCAGAAATTCTCTAATCCTGGGAGAAGAATCAGGGATGGTCTGCAGCAACATTCAAATTAGAAAACCTTCACCAAAGAGGTTGTATGATAACCTAACTGTTTGTGATGAGCTACAGAGTTCAGAAACACTGGCAAACAAAGTATTCTTCAGGTCTATATCTGAAATAGTACTGCTGTTTAAAAAAAAGTAAAAGTAAGAGTGTCAGAGGAACGCAGGACAGGCATAAAGGAATCTCGGAAATGTAGCTGAAAAATAAGCACAGAACTTACTAAAATTTAAAGTTAGTCCATGCAATATGTGTCAAGTGTCAAGTTGCACATTTGAGCTAGAAAAGTAACACAGCTTACCCTGGCTGCTTCAAGCAGTACTGGAGATGCCCAGCTGGAATTAGCCAGGGCCATGCTATTTTTTCTAGGCTATGTCACTTCTGTCTGCCTGGATTTGTACTGTAATATTTTCTCCCAGTTTCAGGTGCTCTTGGTTATATAACTGCAGTGCAGATTATGATTTCAGGGGTTGGTTGTACATCTAGCCTGTATATGGAATGTCTAAGTCTTGAAAAACGATATGTTATTGTTCATATTTGTGAGGATAAAATTGAGACCAGCTGAGTAAAATGAAAAGGGAGTACGACAGAGAATTTTCTTATCTGCCCTTTGCTCCGAGATTCTCCTTGCTTTATGAAGTTGAAATTCTGCTTCAGTTCAAGTATACATTTTGTTTGCTTTTCAGTTTTTATCATTACTTAATATAATACTCTGAAGAAATTAGTTTATGAGGGCACCTGCAAAAAGACTTCTCAGTTTTTCCTCATGTGAGTGTACTCCTGGTAATTTTGCTTTGATATCTTCAAAACAGTAAAGAAAATACAGTAAAAATCAGCTTTCACTAAATGATTAACTTTGGGTTTCATTTAAAAACATCACTCAGAACAATTTGCATATGAATCTTTACTACAGTAACAGATTGAATGATCACTTAATTCATGACCTCATTCAATCAAAGTTTCCCCAAAAGTTCCCCATGAAACTGAGATCATTGTTTGGCCGTACTCCTCAGATTGTAGGAATTGTCTTTTACCTTATTAATTAAGACCCATGTCATTAAAGTTGGGTTCTCAGAAGTTCTCAGTGATGGCTCGGCTCTTCAACTGAAATTATCTGTAAAGCCTACAGTGATATCAATGAAATGGGAGTTCAGTCACTGCTAAACAGCTGTTTGCAAATTCTATCGATGTGTCACTGTAAATCGGTCTGATTCTCTTGCCTTGAACTCTCTGCAAGAGTACTGGTAGAGTACACACAAAAGGTGCAAACAGCCAAACAGCAGGGCCAGCTTCAGGCAGTCATGTTTCCTCAGCACAGCAGCTTGCCAAGGGAGAGTGCCAAAAGGGCAGCAGTTTTTCCCGCTTGCCTCATCTATGCCAGAGCCTGGGAGAGGCAGCTGACTCTTCTGTCAGATATGGGCAGACTTCATTTCATCCTGGAGCTTCACGTCCCCTTCCTCCCCCGTTTGCCTTCCTGTGGCAAAAATGTGCTGGTCATAGGCCCAGAACTTTGCCTTCAGGACATGAAGAGTTCAGCTGCTGGTGGCTGCAGCAGCATGTCAGGTACCAAAAGAATCCTCTTCTAAATGGTATTTTTGTTTACTGTGCATTTCTTTCCTGTTACTACTATTCCAAGCATTTTTTTATTTCCTTAATTGCTTCTGATTTTGGCAGTGTCTTTTAAAAATAATTTTTAAGTGTTCATTTGCTTGTATCATAGTATTATCATTTAAGCTCAGGACAGTTTCAGGCAGCTGCAGCTTTGTATTACCCAGGGCTATATGTTGACCCCTTGAAGCAGGCACTCTACCTTAAAGGTGCAGTGACATGCTCACAATCTGATATATATACTTAGAAGCTGCAAAAGCAATTCTCTAAGGCATGGTGATGGTAAGAATGTTGTTGAACCTACTTGTCAACAAATAATTATTTTTAAAAATATTTTTGTTCTTAAGCTTTTCCGGGAAAAGATTCTACTGGAAGGGAAGGGACTCAAGTAATTTTAGCTGAGAAGACTTCACAGTTAACTTTCAATAAAACAGATCATGTTGTATTTGTCCAAAGAGCATTGTGAAATATGCTCTATTCTGAACTATCAAATAACTTCACATTCAAATCCTACAGTGGGATAAATCTCAATTAGTAAATCTGAAAATCTATTAAAAATCTTCAACCTGCAGTATTTCTCAAAGGAAAGTTAAACACATATTCTGAAAAAAGTCTTCACAGCCTATATCTAAAAAAAGTATCAATGTATATGTATTGCTGTTTTCATTAGTAAGTTTCTAATGAAACACAGTCATTGAACATCACAATGCCTGATATCAGTAATTTTCTATATTATCCTTTTCCCCCTTCCAAGGGAAGTAATTTTGCAGCTTTTTTTTTCCAGCTGGTCTTTGACAATTAAAAATGTAGAAGTAAGAGAAAAATAGATGCTAAGAAAAAAAAAAGTCAAATATTTGACTACCATCTGTCAAAATAGATTATTATTTTTCCTCTCTTCTTTTAGACTTCCTAAGATTCTTGTGAATATATCAACAAAAATTATGTATTGCAGGCTGTGGTAATTCTGAGACTGTTTCCAACAAGCTTCCATCACAGGAAACAATGTTTTGCTTAAAATAAATTGCAGTTTCATGGCAGAGGTTAATCCTGAACCAATGTTTCCATGTCTTAAAATGAATCTTTAATTCATGTCCTTGTAATAAATTATGCAGCTCAATTATGTTTTTTTAATATTGTTTCTTCTTTAATACTTTGATCCTGATTGAGAAATCCTCATAAGATTGCAAAATTTGTTTCTATTCTGCAGTGTTGCCTGACTGTCTGTGAAGTCTGTATACCCATTTAAAAAGAAACTGCTGCGCCAGAGTCAGAAGAGGCTGCAAGGCTACAACACCTAACTTGTAACAAGGAGTCTAAACTTGTATGAAGCATCTGCACTTCTTCTTCCAGAATCACAGCTGGTGAGGCATCCATCTAAAGAAATTGTATTATAAGTCACAAGCTCCAAACACCAAGACATGCTGTTATCTTTCTCAAAAACCGGGGAGCAAAAAGAAATAGAATGGTACCACTAAAAGCTGTAGCTGTGGATCCATCCACACATCTTAAGACACAAAATATGGCTCCATCTTTTTCCATCTTTCCACGTTCCAAATGGAGCATAAGCATGAAAGTGATTGTCCTTTACAAAGACAATGTGCTTTGTTGCCTCTGCGTCCTTTTTTGGAGCAGTTCCCACTTTGCCCAGTCAGCTCTGGACGCAGCAGGTTGCGGGGCCAGCCTTTGGAATCCGGGAGACCAGAGGTCTGGCTCGTGGGTCCTTCCACAGGACCGCGGCAATAGAGGCAGGTGGTGGAAGAAGGAGGCAGGCTCAATTGTGGATGAAATCCGGAAGGTTTATTCTGTCTCCGAACAGGAGACCTCGCCCCCCGGGGGCGTCCAGCAATGAGCAACCCCGAACGCACCTGCCAGGGGTTTTATGGGGGGGTGGCGACAGGGGAGGGATGACAACGGCATCGAATCAGGGAAGGAGCAGGACGGGTCTGCGGGATGAGGGACACACAAGGGAACCTATCTCGGGAAAGGAAGGGAGGGATCCTCCCCCCAAGACCAGTCACTCGACGCCCCTGCCAGAACTTTCTAGAAGCTTGGGAGGGGTGTCGGAGTGATTGGCAGGGGTCTGGGAGGAGACAAATAGAGAAAGCAGGGTTATGAACACGAAACCAGGAGGGTATAAACTGGGATGGTACAGTAACACAAAACCCAAAGGGGAGACCCGGACTGAACCAAACAAGACACACTCCCACACTTTGTGATGTGGGTTGACCCTAAACATCACCTACATAGCTGCTCCCTCCCTCCTGTCCCCACCTCAACTAGCAGAGAGAATATGAAGAAGTAAAAGTGAGAAAACTTGTCTAAAAGCACTTTAATAGGTGACAAGGACAGTTTAAAAGGTGAAGAAAAAAGGAAAAAAAAAAGTGATGGAAAAGCAATCACTCAGCAACTTCCACAAATAGACCAATGCCCCTCCAGTCTACAAGCAATGAGCCCTTTTGAAGCCAGGAAAATCCAACTCCTCCTTCTTCTGCAGACTGACTGAGTTTGTATTTTCCTTCAAGAGATACAGTGACTGCTTATGTTTAACTCCACATAGCAGCTTTACTCTTCTTATGGGTTTGCAGAAAACAAAAGGATGCATCAGTAAACAGAACACATTGCTTTTAATTTTCTGGTAATTCATGAAATGGCAGAGCCTCTAGAGCACAACTCACCTCCTCAGGTGATGCTCCAAAACCACTGCCTTCTGGCCAGTCCATGATCTCTTCCACAATTCCTGGGTAGTTGTAGTTCTCCATTTAAGCCTGCAGTGTGATCAGTGCTACCTGCTAGATCTGTAGTTTTAGATACATACGTAGAAGGGGCCCTTCCTTTGAACATCCAGCACAGCAAAGGCAATCACAATGACCAGAAGATCTGTGCTTCCATAGCAACTGCTCCTGAAGCAACTTCAACTCTCCTACATGCTCCAGCTATCTTTTCTGCATTCAGGAAGAAGTTGGCCTTGGATCCTTAATATCTCCAGCTCCAAACTCCTAGAGGTCAATCTTGAGTCTCCAGGTGTTTTCTGCCACAGGCTCTGGATGAGGCCATGCTCTCCAGCTGTGATGCAGAGCATGTTCCTCATGTCTGGTGCTGTATGGACTTGGGCTATTGCACAAGCTCTCTACTATTTGGCCTGTTCAACATCTTATTTCTGCCTAGGATCTCACTTAAAATAGTTCTTATTTTGGGTCACTAGGCTGTGAGAGAGGTCTCACAAGTTGACTGTAATGTGGAATACCCATTCTCCAGAAACCCACAAAGCCTAGAAAAGCCTGTGTTTCCTTTTTGATAGCTGATTGGAATATGGTTGTTCTCTTATTGATCACATCCATGTAACTGATGTAATTGCATGTGGCATGTAATTACATCTGTGTTGCCATTTCATACCCAAGAACTGGACCTCCTGGGCAGGTCCTTTGACCCTGTATGGGGGCGTTTTTTATGGCTAAATCAGCTTTAAAAATAATTTGAATTGTTATTTGTCTTTTCTTAAACATTTCCTTTACTGCTTTGCCCACAGAATGACATCAATATATTACAGGTGATCAGGGCCTTCCACAGATCATGTTGTTCTGGTACAGTCAGGATAGTCCCGTGACAAATCGTAGGGCCAGTCTTCTAGAAATTGGGTAGCTAGTTCCAGGTGTTTTGAACATCTCTACATATGAAGGCAAACTGCATTGAAAAAAATTGGAAAAAATGCACACGAAATATCAGTTGGGGCGTATCACTTAGCTGCCTTAGACTCCATTTCACATTGGAGTTCTAGCATGTTCAATATGGCAGCACTCAATGGCCACATGGTTTAATTCACACCATAAGAGTCCACTGTTAGATTTTGCACTCACCAGACTGGACTACCAAACAGTGATTGAGTCTACATGTTATCTCCTTGGCTCTCCAGATGACAAATCAGGTCATGGGAACCAGGGAGCCTTGGTAGGGGCAATAGTGCCACTAGGACTCGGTAGCAATTGGGATCTGCTGTTCCTCAACAAGCATGACACCCGAACCCTTTTGGATCCTCGGAGTACCCTATTCTGAGCTAGTCATTTCAAAGGATAGAGCAGCCTTCAGACCAGTCACAAGACAATGGTTCTGCCACTTTTTCCTTGTTAAACTCATCTCAGCCTCCAACACAACAATCTCTTAGGATCCTTCTGTCATTTCAGAAATCAAGAGGGGTTCTTCCCCCTGGTACCCTGATGGCATTAGGGTACACGGCGCTCCACTTATTCACTGAAGTCTTATATCCCTATGTTTCTGATGTCCAGGCTATCAAATCCAGAAGAAATGAGGGAAACCTAATTTCTTTATCACAGAATAAAGGAGTATGATGATAAATTGCTCCGTTGTGGCAAACTGGAAGTGGTGCAGAATCAGAACTCACAAACCAGACTGGAAGTTTCAAATGTAAATGAGGCTTCAGATGGGGTTTAGGCAACACCACCAGCACCCACTGTGTCAGTTCCATCCAAGTCCTACATGGGCATCATCTTTTAGCAACTCCTATCTGACATTGGGAGTCTTTTCTTCTGGAGCAAGGAAAGCTAGCACAAGGACTATCCTTCAGTTGGTTTAAATTCTATTCATGTATTAGTGAAATATAGTTCAACATGTTTTAGTTTCTGTCTTTGAAACCTCCAAGATCCTATACATGCCGAACATGTCTCTGTTCTCTTTGAAGGCATTTAAACCATTTGGAAGTAGGCAACTTTTTTTTTTTATAATGATAATTAGCAAAATATGTCTTCCTTTCATTCTTTCAACTCCACTAATGTTTCTGTGTGTTCTAGTCCAGACTGCTTTTCAGGAAGAGTAGTAAGCGGATTACATGACAAGAAGATTACCTAAAAGGTCAAGACACGGTTCATGTTCAGCGAAAATATTTTATTAGTGGCAGTGAGGAAGCTGTAGGAGACAATCCTCATCTTCCTTCAGCATTACCAATAAAAGCAAGAAAATCAAAGAGGAAAAAGTGGTACAGATATAGTCTCTTAAAGTATATGTGTTTCAGCTCTGCAAAACAAAACCTGTGCTATTTCTTTCCCTCCTTCCTCCCCTGCCACCTTCCCTCTGTCCCCTCAACCATGCTTTCCTCCTTCCCCTCCTCCTTCCTACTTTCTCTACCTCTTTTCCTCTCTCCCATTATGTCCCTTCAATTTATGGAGTTTATAACTGCTTACAGCTTCTTAAGTGTTGAATCTCCTGATATGCAAATTCCTTATGCTATTTATGGAATTTACAGGCTCTTCAAACTTAAATATAGAGAAGCAAAACTTGTAAATTTTTATAAACTAGTGAATGTATATTTCACTATCTATATTTAGACGTGCATTTATGCAGTTTAGATATTTTCTGCAGTTGTAGAAGGCAGAGGTACAGAAATCTGTCTGTTTTGATTAGTTGATTACCACCAGTGAGGTCAAGTTGCAGATGAGAACCAATATAGTCCCCCAGTCTTAAAATTTTTATACTTTGTAACTTTCTCACAGTGATATTACCTCTGAGATGATGTACTTCATTTTTTATGGGAAAATTATACAGACACTTGTGAGAGACTTATAAGAGGAAAAAGATAACTTGCCTTAGGTTTTATACTGACTCCTTAGCTGACTAGTTGGTCCTTGTCCTAAATTTGTTGAGACGTAGAAGGTGTGCTTCCACTAACATTTCCCAGGTTGATAAATGCTTCTGTTTTATTGCCAATTTGAATTTTTTCTTACTTTAATATAAATTCTTTGCTTCTACTAACTGCTTAGGAGTGGGTCAAATACCTTCTTTCTGAGATCATTAGTTAAACGACGCCATCAACTCTTCCAGTGGCAGTTTGGTTTGGTCATTGAAAACAACTGCTCCAAAGAGAGAGAGAAAATATGTCGATTGTGGTTTCCCTCTCATCAGTTTGAAAGCATGATTATGGTAGCAAAGAAAGGGAATTGCACTAATAATGGCTAATGGCATAATTTGTTTTGCTGATGAAGTTCAGTCCACAATGTATCTGTTCCACTTTTTAAAATTCTATTTCACTTCTCTAGACTCAGATACCAAAATTTATGGATTAGCAAAAACATAGATCAATCCATGTTCCATGCAGGGAAAGACGGATTATAAACGCACTTTTACTAGTAAAAGATCCATTGCCTGATATTCAAAATCTAGCAACTATTTTAAGTATAGATCTCCCTGCATTTGTTGATTTCAGTGTGCCTCTACAGGGACTGATTGCTTTAGCCATACTAATCAAATCTGTTCTTCAGCAGCTAAACAAAATTAGGCTGACTCAGTTAATTTCCAAGTCCAGAAGTCCAACAGGGGAGAAAGATGGAGTTAAGCTTAATTGTTACCTATTAACCTTGACTAATACGTTACAGTAAAATCACAAATATATGTTATAGTAGCTTTTCTTCTCCCTGTCCTTGCAGTCTGAAATATAGATGCAGTCTAAATCCCATTGACTTTCAGTACGATGTATTCCCCTGAGTTCATTAGGTTTTGCTGACCTGAGCTAGGCACTTCTATGAGAAAACTTTTTTTTTTTAAGAACAACTTTGAAAACCGCTAGGGAAGTAAGAATAAAACTTCACATATTAAAAGTATAGAATCTATTTCACAGGAGACAAAAGAGATGGAGTATCGACATATGGTGAAAGAGTACAGAATAGATGAAAAGTTTCTTTTTTTTAGGAACTTTTTTGTTAGGCAAAGTTATCAGATACTTCTGGCCTGTATCTCTTGGGAAAATAAATGCAACACATTCAACACAAAAAACCAATAAAATAAAATCTTACAAGAAATAATGGGAAATAATTGCAATCAATGCTATTTTCACAAAGTTAGAAAGCTTTGAGTCCATATGAAGACAAAAGAAAAGATTAACTGCAGCCTGTATTAGGGATGGAAAACCAGATAACCAGCTGGCAGCAAGAAAGGATAAAACTCACCTCTCTTATACCACACTATTTTTAGAGCAATAATGTTGAGTTGGTTGTAAATACTTCCAGAGAAATCATACAGGGCCTAACTGTATAATAAGCTAACTTTGCCCCAGTTCGACAGGTTGTTAGAAACAAATCATTCTGTTATTTTACTAATCTATTTAATTATTAGTTTTCTATTTCATATATGTATTATACACACCTCCCAATACCTATGGAGATTTTCAAAGCAAGCATTCAATAAAATCAGGATATACAGACTTGAGATGCCTTCACCTACTCTAGTAAGATGTTTTGTAGTTCTCTATGTGTTCCATCTACATTTCTCTACATCATACATCCTTGATATTTTGTAAGAATCCCAGTTTATTACAAAAATATGATACACATTAGCAGTTTAATTTTAATTTTTCCTCATACTTCCATTCATTTCTATGTATACATTCTTATTCTTAAGTGAGCATTCATAAGTTCTTAAAATACAGCAGTTATAATAGCTTTTGCTATGTTTAACCCAAGACACTCTATGATTCTATGTTGAAAATGTAGAAGCTTTAATGTTTACTTTTTAATTAAAATACACAGTGTTTTAGAGACTTGTTAAAAGCATCAAAAATCTGGGGACTGGCAAGTTGCTAAACTTCCACAAATCATTTCTATCAACAAGTCTGGTCTATATTCTTTTAATTCACTAGCATTAACGTTGTTTTAAAGCTAGGACCTATTCTTTCTGTAACTTTAGGGCTCCATACACAGTACTAGCATATTTTAAAGGAATCATTTTTCCTTTATGTAAATATTAAAGAGAAAGTTAAAACATATAACTACTTTAGCCTCCCATAATGCAATAACATATTGGTTTTCAAGTCCAAGAAGAGGAGAAAAACATGCTAAATTTTAACCAGGTGTTTTAATTGCATATTGAAGTTATTTGCCCTGACAGAAAATCTATAATCAAAATGGACACTTCCTCAGTGAAATTTTCAATTTCTTTTCTTCCCCAAGAAATAAATTCACTAAAATATCTGCAGTGGGATCTTTGAGTAGATGGTTTAATAGGCTTTGACAGCAATTCAATAGCTATATCTGGAAGGCCTGTTGTTTGAAATTATTTCTTGGTGTGTGACAACAGATTAATTTAAAATTCATTTGAGAGGACAAAACTCAGTGCCACCTCAAGAGCTGAATTACTTCTCCTACTGTACTTCCTCCATAATTGCAGGCAGTCCATCAACATCTAAATCAATGTCAAAAACAAGGTCAGAATAGTCAATGAAATATTTCAGGTGATCCCCGATTGAAAATACTGTAGAAAACATCAAATAAATATACAATAGAAATAGATAAAGTGAAAATTTCTGTATTTTCCAATATCTTTCCTTACTGTGGATACCCTGAATTGTTACTAAGGTAACATTGAATGCTGAATACTATAGATTAGTGCATATGACAATTGTATTTCAGAGATCTTTTTGCATTGCTTACAGATGCCTGTTGAATTCCAACTAATTTATATGACTTAGGGATATGACAACTGTTTCCAAGTTATTTTCCACTGGAATATACTGATGCATTCATTGTGTCAACACTGTCCTCTTTTTATTTATGGTTAGAAAGATTTCTGCCCCATTATGTAGGCAAGAGTGCTGTCTTGAGAGCTACTCTGTTCTGTTGTTTCTTTTGTTCTGGTCTCTTCTTCCACTCCCATGTCTCTGCTGCACAGTGGAATTTCAAACACCATGTTATCACATTATGGATATGCTGCCATGTGGCACACAGACTGACTGAGGCACATAACACTCAGTTCACCCAGCACACCCAGGATGTGACATGCTACCAAGCTGAAATTGGTGGTCTTCACAAGTACATATGTACATATGAGTACAAATACTTCAAAAAGAATAGAAAATCATAGAGAAAAATATTTTGATTATTTAGTCTCAATTACATTGTTGTTGGTGTTGTGTACCACTTTGCAGTTGGTGGGACACACTGCCCTGCAAGTGTTTCTGAAACGCAGTGAATGAATGAGTTTGTTTTGCCATAAATATTGGTGTTCCATTTAAGGATGTTCATTCTAGTCAAGGATCTGATTTTCACAGTAATTCTATGCACCTGCTTTGCTTTTCAGGAACACAGATCACAACACTGCTTGTCCAGGTTAGGAGACCGCAGTGTCTGCATTAGGGATTCGAATTCTATGGTCTTTTGCTGTGCTGTGACAAGTAAACTTGAAAATTGGAGGTAACAAATAACCTAAAAAAATAGGTAAAGTTTTGTTTACAGAATGTAACTTAAATAAATTGGGTTTTTCTCCCAAAGATATCTTGAAAAGTTTGTCTATTTTGTAAGCTCTGCTTTTTATTTTTAATTTTTTTTTAAGGCCAGAAGGGACAGATATTCTTCAACATTAGGAAGAAAAATAAATCACTACAAGTTCCAATAACCTAACCTTCGGCCAACTGTCTCTCAGGCTTATATTCAAGTTGAGAATTACAAAAAAGGAAATTTAATAGGTTTCTCCATTTAAAGTTCTCAAAATAAAGCTGTACATTTTGGTACACTATCTTTGCATATCTCTCTGAAGTGCTAAAGTGTGCCTCTTCTCTGAAACCTTTGCTTGTTTCATTTGGAGGAATTGCCAAAGAACCCTTTAAAAATCTCCACAGACACCTCTGAGAATTGCTAAAAATGTACTTGTCAATCTCAGAATGAAGATTTTAGGAAAAACAGTGGCAGAAATGTAGTTCTGAATGGATAGTGGTGAAGAAGAAGAAATATTTCTTTGCCCTCTTACCTACTGATGATTTGAATGTGCAGCAGATTCTAATGCTTGAGTTGTTAGAAAAATTATTGAAGTCAGAATGCAATCCAATGCCAAAGTAATTTTTCATGTATAAATGTAGAAAAATTTTATATTTTTTGAATCTTTTTTGCATTTATTCTTCTTTTCTCAATTTTTTTCCTCAGTAGGCAACTGTAGGACAGTTGTAGACAGACAGGACATGAAAACTGTAGTTACAAAATGCTGGTAACTCCATCTGCCATTGAATGTAGTTAAATGACTTTGAGTAAGTATTTTTTGCCTAGTTCACTGCCCACCTGAGTCATTGGAGGGAACCACTACCGGCTTGGACAGACATTGGATCAGGCAATTACTTTTTTATGCTTTGTCTTTCCTGCATCTGATGGTGAAGTATATCCAGTATTTTTAAAAGTTTCAGAATCTATGGATGATAGCACAACAAACGTGGAATATTACTGAGTAACCTACATGACAAGAGATAAAATGTCTATTTTCTGACACAAATTAATATTATCACAAAGAGTCAGAAATTACTTGTGTGCCCCTGAATTACATACCAAACTGTATTCAGTCTATGTATTTCTTTAGTTGTAATAGGTTTGAAAAGTCATGGGTAAGAGATTTCTAAAGCATTTGAGCAATTAAAAGCTTATCTTCATTTGTGTTTGGCCTCAAGCAACATGAGTTAACTCAATTCTTCTTATAAAATTGATTTCCAGTGCTGCCTTGAAATGTTCCCTGGGATGCTCATATTTTGACCATTACACTCTTTTCTTATTGCTGAAATGCAGTCCTTCTCTTTTGGAAGATGTAACTGCTTGATAGTAACAAATGGTGCTACAGGGTCTTTTAGTAATTTTACCCCTTGAATCTACAATGTAAAAATCTACAGGATGAAAAAGCAGAATCAGCATATTTTTTATGAACATTTGATGTTTATCTATAGGTGCACAGAAAACCTTAAGCCAACTTTAGCTTTTTTGTCTTAGACATCTTATCAAGCAAAAGCTACATCATCCATAGCAAATTACTTCTTTGTGAAAGGTCAAGTAGGAAATTTGGGCTCCAATCTCCAAGAGTTCTAGCTCCTTTCTTAACTCTTGGCTTCTCTCCTTCCTATCTGATTACAGCTTGGTCCTGAGTTCTTCCCCACTGTTAGGAGTGATTTATTTCTGTTAAAAGTTGATGTAGTAAATGAAGGGAGCACCTTCTATTCTTTTCCCACTAAGAAATTATTCATTTGCTGTGCATGTCTACAAAGTTTGTTCAGCCTATTTTGACTGTTTTGGCTCTGACTTTTTAATCATAAGAAGAGAGCAACAGAACAGAACTGAAAGACTAAACAACAGAAGTTGAGAGGACAGTAGTTCCCTGAACTCATTGCTGAGTAGGGTGTCTGGTAGGGATGCTCTGAGAGACGAAAAGGGTGTAGTTGAAATTGTTTCTGATGAAAAGTATGATTGCCCTGTAAAGCTGCTAACTGTAGGCTTGTTCAAAATAATCAGCAAAAACAAAACTGCAAATAAATCCATCTCTTTGAGATTACTTACTTTAGCGCATTTATTAGTTCTTTAAAAAACATACAGCTACAGAAATGTATGTGTTTTCTAAATTTAAAGAGATTACTGTGATTTAGGAGTGTGGACCTGCAATTTACTGGGACTACAGTATAATGCAAACAACTTAGGCTTGATTTTCAGGGCTTTGTGTTTGCAAAATAAGTAGTATTCCTCATTTTAAAGAAATGGAAAATGAGTAGCATTGATCTCTGTGTAAGTATAGGAGGTACTGTCAGGATTGATTCATTCTAGCTCTCCTTCCATGGAGAAGTGGAATAGATAAGAAAATGGGAGTATGGTAAAGATAGAAAATTACTTTACATGAATTACATGATGTTTTATTTCTGTTTGGTGTGGGGGACTGCTGAAACACGGCCACCTGTGATAAACAGCTTTTTGGAAAACTGATACTGGCCACCATATGCATCAGTTTAGCAACAAGAAGAGTATCTTGCATTTGCCCTTAACAGAGTCACAATTAAAGCAATATATTTTTTTTTCACTTCTAGGACAAAATGTAGTAACAAAGATTTTGTTTGGTTTTTGGCAGTTAAAGAAGAATGCTTTTCTAACTCAGAAGAGTTATATCAACTACATGCCTTCAGAGAGAAAAAGTACCCTATCCCTGTTCCATTTCTTTTTGCCACTGTATATTCAAAAAGAACAGAAGATGTTGTCTAACTTGAGATTATACACTCCACTTGTGAGCAGTACTTAAAAATATACAAGGACTTGGGGATACTTTAACCCAACAGTAGGACTTCGTACACAAGTATCTGCATCCCCAGTCCTAAAACTTCTGACAACTTCATCTCATCCAAAAGAATGGTTTCTCCAGCTCAGAAACAGATGAAAGGCTATTTCTGAGGATGTCCTTACAAATCCCATTTTATTTCCATCTAAGTTGCAGAATTGAGGGAAAGAGTGTGGCAAAATAGCAGGATCTCTTTCAGTTGTGATCTCACTACAGTTGTGGTGGATTATACAGAACTTCATGGATAGACTGAGAAAACTTGTGGTAAATCCCAGGCCTCTGTAAGTTATGACAGTTGTTGGCCATCTGCTGCCTCATCTGTCCTAATAGTTGACTCACCACAGTGACTTATTAAAAAATCTAGTGAAATATGATGGAAATGCATAGATGTACCTGATGCTGCGAAACTGTTCAATATTAGAAAATTTTAATATGACTAGCTGGAAGAGTGAGATTGTCATCAGTATGTTCAGATATATGCAAAGTTATTAAGGTGAAGGTTTTAAATATATAAAAAAGCCTTAAAAAGCTACTGGATATCCAGATTTTTTGCACTATATATAGTGTAAAATCTATATTTACCCATCAACAATTATGTCTGATAAAACGGTGAACACATGCACATTTAATTCATATTAAATGACATGTCCACTACTGTGATCTACATCCCCTTCAATTCTTTGATGATTTATTCACTAGCCATGAATTCAGTAATATATCCAAATATTACAATAATAGGACTTCTAATACCTTCTTAAGCAGAAAGAATTATTTTGAATGAATTTAGAAACTTAAGATATTTATTTTAAACCCCTTTGATGAGAAAGTGTATAAATGTAATCAGCAAGTTTAAATGATCTTTATTGATCATTAGAAAGCTTTTCTGCTACTTGATGTCATCTGTAAATATGGAAGGAAGCTTTGGATAGAGATTTCCCTGCTCACATAAGGGAATCAGTTAAGATTATTTATATCAATCAACACTAACTAATCTCTATGAATAACGAAGAAAGAGTCTGAGCTGATGTCAGAAGCTGCACTTATCTCTGGGCCCTATTTTCAACTGTTGAATTAGGCCAAGACTCAGCAAAGTCAAGAGTTACCAGAAAACAATCTGAGCCACTAGCTTTCAAGACAAAATGACTTTTTTTCATATACAGAAACATTTGAATAAAGCCTTAGAAAACAATCTGCATCTTCGCCTGAAGCTATGCAGGGATTCAATGAAAACTGAATAACCAGACTCAGCATACTTCTTGAAGGAAGAAATAATTATTTACCATTAGAAGAAAAAAATAAAGGGGAAATAGGGTAAATATTTTGTCTTGTTTAAAGAGAAAATCTTAGGTAAGTTCTGTGATCTAACTTCTCTCCTAACTCTGTAGCTTAGATACATGTGAACTTTTGCAATTAGTACCGGTTTTCCTTTCCAGTGAGAAAGTCCTGCTTTTAATGCTGTGATCTGCCATTGAGTTTTAGATGTGTTTCCAGCAGATACTGTATTTTAAGGCACAAACCATCTATAAGTTTGGGAACAGCATCAAGCTAGGAACTAAAAGAGTATTCGTGATTCTGCCCATTCAGTTTCCTCTCTCATCTCAGGCAATCAAATGAGTTTCATTTTTTCTTGGTTTTTTTATGTAAAGTATGGGGATAATAAAACTCAGTTGTCTTAGTTGAGTGATTCCAGATAGATCTGTACATCTGTTTAATCAGTTCTTTAAGTTTAATCACATAATTCTGGAAGAATTATTAAATTAAGGATAACTTTCTATGGAAATAAATTGCTTTTAAGTAGGAAAAAAAATTGAATCTGAATGTGGAAAAGCTTGTTAAGTAAAGAGAAGCCTCAGAGATAGTACTGATCCCTAGACCACATAATCCAGTTAAAATCATCAAGACTTCTACTAGATCTGTACAAACACAGTATTTCTGTAAAAACAAGCTACAGCTAAAAAACAGCTACTTAACCTTTCCACAGCTGACCCACAAATGTTGTGTGATGACAGGAAACTCTCTGAGGCAGTGGAAGATCTTTTTCAGGTTTCCCTTAGGTTGGCAGTGCCTGAATAAAAGGATTAGACCCTGCACTTGGACTGTTCCCTATTATGCACTTTACATTACTCAGTATTTGGAACAAAAATATGTATTCCAAGAAGACCGGAGTGCAAAGTGGACCAGTGCACTCTCAGATGGGCATTTTGTTTACTAGCCTGCTAATTAGACTGTTTTCCATTCATTTTCATTCTGGGCCCGTAAATATTGCATAATCTCCAACATACAGGACACTTCACCAATATAACCCTGATGTGTGGCAAGTAGGACCACTAAAACGTGTGGTTCACTTGCCTCAGGCTGCAGAAGTTTGGAATCCAGGTTATCTCCTCCTTTACTGTGAACACGATCAGTGCAGCTATTCCACAAAAAAAATGAGGCAATGTGATCTGGCTGATTTAAGAATCTCTGTTAAGCTCTCTCTTCAGGACTCCAACCTCTGAGTCCTGAGGATGAAAGTATCAAATGTATACCCTTGAGTTAAATGCCAAAACTTCAGAAAAGTACTCTGAACATCTGCCACGGGTAGGAGTTTTTATGCTCCTTTACCCCTTTCCTGCCATAGGTACTTCCCCCTCAAAATTTTTGTATTCTTTATGTAAGCATATGTGGCTGTCTGTGTCAGCTAACTGTACAAGAAAACAGCTTAAATCCTCTGTTTGACTTGCAACCTTCTCTCTAGATCTGGTAAACTCAAACTTGCAAATATAAAAGATGAAATTGGAACTAATAAGCAGCTATGTAGGGTTTAATTGATTTTAGCCTTAATGGTTTAATAATTAGGAAGCAGTCTTAATGTTCCTATCTGCTACCTCCTCCTTGGTTTCCAATGTCTATCAGATACTCTTAAGAGATAGTCCTCAAGTTTTTTATGTTTTGTCTGTTTTTAATTATTATCCTGGTAAAGAACTGTCTCTCTAAATGCTGAGCTAGAAGCATTCTAATTTCCTTACCTACCAAATATTGATCTTTTAGATCCATGAACACATAACTCCATAGACACAGAGTACATGGGCTGCAGACTGCAAAAAAGCACCATTCTAAAAGCTCAGTCCCTTTCTTGTTGGCATGAAGTAATGAAACATTAGGGCTATTAATAGGTTTATTAAATTTATACAGAAATGGCTCAGATGTACCATATTAAGTCTCCTGGTAGTGCTGTGTACTTGAAGTATTAGGATTTTATTTTTAAGATTTTATTATTATGGCTGAACTCTTAAAAGAAAATTCGGTCGATTTTTTAGAACTTTATTAAAAGAATAAATATAGGTACAGAGATTTTGTGAAGGAAACTTCCTTTTATGTAAGGGTGAACTGAAACCATTTTAATGTACCTCAACATGCTAGACATTACAGGAAGGGCTAACTGTTCTGGATTTTGTGGTAAATCTGCATCATGGAGAGTGGTTTTATAAAAAGCAGTAGTCTTAGATATCTCTATTTTTTGTATTTTCTTTTTTTCCCTTCAACTCAAAATGTTTGCAGCATGGTACATTTTAATGAGATTCCCTGTTAGCTTTCAAACTTCTGTGTCCTTTCACATGGTTGCTGTCTTTTAATTTAAAACACAGACTGCAGACTTCTGGACTGCTGAATCTTTGTGAATCAAGAGCCATCACAACCATATATAATGTGTATATTTTTGTGGGTGTGTCTGGATTTATATCTGGTAAAGTTGTTGCTCTCCATCAGGACTCCTGTACCAGAGAGAGATAATCCACAAGGCAAAATAGGTGAGAGAAATTTTCAGCTGACTTTTAAAAGCTGTTGAAGAACGAGACGTTCAACTCTGAATAAATAAGATTTTGCAATGATGAAGGTTCTTCAATTTCCTAGTTCCTGTGTCTGCCATTGCCTCTGTTATTCTTCACATGTATCCTCAAATTTTGTCTCAGAATCGATCTCCACACTGCATGGCCTCTGCTGTGAATTCCCATCTTTTTTATTTCAGTGCTGCAAGAATCCCTCCTTGCACTTCCTTCACTCTGTTTACCAACATGATCCTGGTGCTTCAGGAATTTTTATCCTTTGTCCTCTATGCATTGATATCCATTTTTTCTAGATTTCACAGTAAGGATTTACTCTCATTTTTGTTGTCACATTCATTGTTCAACAGCCAGCCTTTAATTTCTCCAGTCCTTGGAGCGGAGGTGCTGTTTATCCTGCTTCCTACTTGTATGAGCTATGCAGCAGAAAGCTGTGGCCATGGAACCAAGTAAGGTGCTCTGACTGGGGTGAAAGCACAAACAGTGCAGAGGATAGTGAGTAAATAATCTGTTTTTCTGTTGTTTGCTGTCAGAGTCAAGTGGCTTTGTGGGTCAGCTCCAGTGGGAGTACTGGATGAGATAAAGTGAAAACTTGTAAATAAAAGTAGAAAGACTGAAAATGTCATATGATGCGCCCAAACTTGAATTCTATTTCCTTGCAAGTATGTGTGTAGTGTTATTGGATCAGAGTGGGGAAAATGAAACTATGAAGATTCTTCTTCCACAGCTACTGAAACAAGAAAGTTATCTAACATGAATATGATGTCATTAAAAGACATAACATATAATACTAGAAGATACATGCAATACACTAGAATCCTAGGAAAAATTCTACTATAAGTAGTGTGAAGCTACGGAGCGTTCTAATAACGTTTATGCAAATAGGAAAATTATTCCTCTAGACTACTTTAAATTTAACATAAATGTTGATGGGTGGCAACACTACATTAACTAGTTAATAGTGATTATTAACTAGTGGTTAATAATGTAGTGCTGCTACCTACCCCTGAGTGCACAAGTTAACGTTGCCGCTATGAACCCAGCCTAAATGGGGTGCCAAAAAAATTATTTCTCCTATTAAAATAAATTACTCCTGCAGGTGGGAATAGCCTGAGGAGGGCTAAACTATATCTGTAACACACTGCATTTTTAATATTCACTTTGTATTATACCAAATCTGTATGGTAAATCCTATTATAATCTCATGAGCATGAGCTACTGATAATTCACCTTTATTTTCCCAGATGTTTGGATCAATGCTTTAATCTGAAACTTTTTAATATACTGGTGTTAAGACTCCTTTTAAATTACTGAGATTTCTAAACTTTAGAGATATACAAATTTCACACTTAGTTTCAAGGGGTTTTGTTGGTTGGTTGGTTGGTTGGTTGGGGGTTTTGGTTTTTTTGGTTTTAGTTTTTTTGGGTTTTCTTTACAGGAAAATGCTTCTTATTCATATAGGTATTCATAATCTTTTTCAAGCACTTTGGAAACTAATGGTTCTTTGGGTAAAGAATTAAAATAAATTTATTGTATTCTCTGTCTGCAGTGCTATACTAGATATTTTTTTTTCCTAACAGGTTCAAGCACTAAAACACTGTATAGAAAGTAATGTGGCATAGCTCAAATCTGGGATGAAAAGTAACAAATCAGAAGTGAATATTACTTGAAGTCAGTTCCTG
The DNA here is from genome assembly GCF_009650955.1 of Corvus moneduloides. Taxonomy (NCBI): domain Eukaryota; kingdom Metazoa; phylum Chordata; class Aves; order Passeriformes; family Corvidae; genus Corvus; species Corvus moneduloides. Next base: position 135,900,732 of record NC_045476.1, on the reverse strand, counting down.
TTGTGTTCATTTTTCCTGGATGTGTAAAGAAAGCTGACAGGCAGAATTACTTGCCTCGCAGATGACTGGGTGAACCTTGATGAGATGGACATGTGATTGTCTTACCACATTTTATTTGCCCTAACATGGAAGGTACATAGTAGCTTTAGAGTCCCAGGTAAATGCCATTTCATCTAGCATTCTTCAATTAAGCAGATTCACAAGGATAGACGAGTGATTTGGCAAAGCAGCATCAAACAATGACATTTTATGGCAGGTTACATAGCAACGATTCACTGATACATGTTACTGTAACACTGTATTACATATTTTGTGGAATTTATTGTCTCTCCCTTCATTTTTAGTAAAGAAATAGCAACAGCTCCTCTATTTTTGCAGCCTCAGTATCATTAGCAATAGTTGCATGAGACTGGAAAGCAAATTATTTTCTTTCCCTTTGTGGTAATCCCTTGAGAACAGAACAAAGCATGACAACCTGTACACCACCTGCTTTATGTTTCACAAAAATCAGGAAGGCTGTCAAATACCTCCCTCCCTTTGCAGTAGATGCATGTAGGAATACTATGTTTATATGTGAAAAAAAGCAGATAATAGATTTCAGAGGCTAGCTAATTTTTTTTTTTTATTATTAGATATTTGGATAGAAGAAATAATAGACATATGATTAGTAAGAAAACTTCAGCATTCAAACAGTAACTTCTTTTCTTTCTATTCAAGTTAATTATGCAGTTGGTACGGGTAAGCATTTTAATTTCAGAATTACTGAGAAGTCAAACACCCCATGAAGCAGGTACTAAGAGCTATGTGAAGCACTGAAACATCTGTGTGCAGATTTTGGGTAGAATAAATCAAGCTCTAGCCTTTGGAATGCTAATTTATTAATGCAAAACAGAAACTGAGTTAAAACTGTTTAAAGTACTTATGACTTATAATCTCACAGTAAAAGCTTGAGTCATGTAGATCTGTTGCACTCGCTTAGCTTTAATCCCCTTGGTGTCAATGAGACTATTCAAACGCTTAAGGTGAAGCATGAACAGGGCAATAAATCAATTTGTTTATATTAACATACCAAAAACCCAAGGTATTTCACCAAACCCATCCAAATATAAGGCAAGTCTAAGAGTGCCAATACTGTAGTTTACATGTCTTATATAACAGTACTTTTTTCAATATTTCGGAATGAGAGGCATAGGCTATTGAAAATCACAAAATGTGGTCATTCCTACTGAGTTTGCATAGCTTCTTTAGTACTCTTTGTCTTTATCATACCTGCATAACATTTAGGCGATTTTAAATTCTAAATATGCCACTGACATGGTCCAGAACTAAGAAAACATAGGAACTTGTTCTGTGGTATCTCATTCAATATCAGGCTTCTGGCTCTTGGGTTGCTGCATAGGTATTCTCGTTACAGTCAAATTAAGCATTTTAGGACCAGCATATATTAGAAAGTTATTCCTCACAAGAGAAAAAAAGAAATAAAAAGAAAAAAGATAATCCTTTCTTTAATTGTTGTTCTTTCATTTGACTGGATTCCTGCCTTTTGTGCCACCACTACTAAGCATTGTATCCTTTCTTGATTTGCATTAGACACTTGTCTTTAGGAATGTTTCTTTCAAACACCAAGTGTGAAGAGATGCTATGAAGTATTTATGTAGTATTATGTAGGAAAAATGCAATACCAAGAATACATGATTGGGGGGGGGGGGGAGAAGAGGAATAAAAATAACCAAGGTTAATTTTACATTAGAGAAGTGAGTCTATAGTGAAACTGAAATATTTCAGAAACTGGAATATTCAGAAATATTTCAGCAGAGCAAAACTTAGAAAAATATGATTGAAAGTAAGAATAGCTTTAGGGTGTATGTATTTTATCAGTAATTTATAAGAAATTATTTATATGGTGGTGAGGCTAATTTTATATCACTTGGAGTCTGAATATCAAATTTACATAAGCTCTTTAAATATGTTCTGTAGCTTAGAAAAAAACTTTGCTCTTTTGACTAGCTTGAAATTCCATAGTGACAGGTCAGTCATAATGGTTATGGTGGTTTCTACTGGCATTAAAGATGTAAGAAATCTACAAAGTCCTCTTGAAAAATAAAAGCCTCTGTCTGTCAAAATTTGAAATCTCTTTCATTGACAGGTATTAAAAGGCCTTCAATCTATGAAGCACAAAGTGGCTATCTTGGAGAATATAAAATATTATAACTTATTGCAACAAGCAAAGGTAAAAGTTAAGGATTACATGTATATCTAAATACAAATTTTCTTATTGCTATCCATTCTAATTGCTGATCTAATTGCAATGCTGTTACAACAGCATTGATATGTTTCCTGTTTTCTTTAAAATATCATTCAAATTAAATAAAAACAGGTAGTCCTTTCAGTGTATTCTTCTGTCCATTCATTTTAGGCACCTAACAAATGATCCCAAATATTATTGCTTTATGATTCTTTATTAGGTCTGTGCTAAAGGACAAAAGCTTTTTTTTCCCTTGTGTGCAACCTCCTTGAAACTACAGGTTCTTTTCACCTCTATTAGTACAAAAGAAAGTCACATTACTTTGCCTTGCATGGACATCCACTGAGAATCCAGAAACATGGGAATAAAGACTGATGTAGTTTCACTCCTAGGTTATCAGCATGTAGTTAAATAAAAGGAAATTTTTATAAAAATTGTAGTGACAGCATAGACCTTTGCTACAGGCTTGCTCTAGATACACCAGGAAACCCCTTTGGTATTTCATATGGGTACCTATCTTACCTTCCAGTAGGAAGATTTAATATAAAACAGCAGGGAAAGTGTAGTTTGAATTACAATTACGTCTCTGTACCATCTATTTGTGCGATACAATACAAGTAAGAAGTGGCAACTATTAACAGTACAAGATGCTTTGAAAGTGACACACATGCACACTAAGCATAATAAATCAACAGCACTAACTTATTTGTATCAAGATCAGGATTCCATCTTTGAAAAATTAAAAAAAAAATAGGTTAGAAAAGAGGCAAAGCAGGGCTTCTCAGATTACGAGGTTCATTATTTTGCTTTCATGCCATTTATGAGAAATGGTGATTGTGTGATATAGATCATGTCATGATTCATTATGAATTCAAATGTGAGGGGGTTTTTTGCAATGCATGTACCTTCTAACTCTGCACAAAATTTATTCCACCTTGATGAGAATTATTTTGGTTATCTGACTTTCATATGTACAAATGTTCAGTTCCCACATACTATTTAATAACTCAAAAAATGCTAAAATCTCCCTTATTCTTTCAAATTTGCAAGAAAATGTTCACGACACATATTTGGTAGAAGTTCTTTATCTCAGGTGTGTCTACAGGCTACTTTTCATATCGACTATAGCTGTTTCTTTTTTACATCCAGGCCATTAAATTTTCTAAATTGCTCATGAGTCCTGAGTCTACTTATTTCAAGTAATTTTAAAACATGCTCTTACTATGCACTTTATTCTTGAAAGCATATTCTAAACAAACTCATAAACTGCAGAGAGTAAACCTTTCAAAACTGCTCAGCTCTCAGCTCTTCCATTAGTGTTACTGTCAAATATATAAAATGAAAATCACAGAAATCCTTTCTGTTGCTATATCAGGTGTCAGATATTGTCCTGCTAGTTAATCTCTGAAAGTAAGAGGGAAGCTTAATAAAACTATAGCTAGAATCCTTTGACATGAATCCTGCTCTTACCTGTGGATTATAATGTAATCCCATTATGACCTTTCGATATCCTTTATCTATCATGAAAAGTGATGTCTTAAAAGCTTCGTATTTTTGAACCATAGTATATATGGGTTTTTCTATTGTTAAAGAATGCAATTTAACTCTGCATATGTTGAAATAGAGGAGTTTCAGAGTCTAGATCTATTATTAAAGTTATTTACAGTCTTCAGTTTGGAAGCATTTCGATTGTCATTTTAAAATAAGTATGGCCACATCTGCTTGAAGGATCTCTCAGGTTTTGACAGTGTATCACTCATTGTTTGGTGATCTTGGGCTGAGTAAAATGTTAGTCGACAGCCTGAGTGGCTCAGGGTGAAGAGACATCTCCTCTTGAGTACTGCTCACATATCTCCATCATCCCTTTGCCTATTTCTGCCAGGATGCATCTCTGCTTTGTCTTGAGAGCTCTTCCCTTTCCCCTGTCTTTTTGCACAAGTCGAGACACTGTGATATTCTGCTACATTTTTCCATGGAAAGAATCTTCACAAATCCTTGGAATAATATACAGACACAATAAATAATAAAAAGGCATTGTTTTTACTTAGATTCAGTACCTTTTTGCACTAAACTTCTTTTGTGCTAGTCACAAGTAGGGAAATGCAGGCAATAGCTCTGGAATCTATATTGGTCTTTACAGTTTGAGTGTCATCAGGCAGGGGTAAACAATTATATGAAGGGATAATGCAAGAGAAGCATGAAAGTTATTGTTTCCCTACAAAATTAACATCCTAGTTTTTGGCCTTAATTTCATTCTGCCATATTCTTGGCTATGCTATAGAGAACTCAATGATTATATTAACCAAAAAGTACAAGATCCAATTCACTGTTACATTTAATTATTATTTTATATGTCTCAAATCTTTCACTATTTTACTCTATGACATGTGAACAAAATAAAGCTTTATATTTTCAAATGAAAGGTTCTTGTAATAGTGAATGACAATAAGAAAATTATCGTTACAGCAGAAGATCAATTTCTGATAATTGCAATGACTATTATCTGCAACTGCCTGAACTAAGAACCAAGTATCAATTATCTGATATTACCCAACCCAAACAAAATCACAAGATACTGTCAACTCCTTCAAGGCTTTTCAGTCACTACTGTTTTCCAAATGGACTGAAACCACTTTTTTTTCTTTTAAATTAGAAACAGATTGCCTTTAACAAAGATGAGGCTTCTGTGATTAGATTTCTCTAACCCACAGAATATTCTAGGAAAACTTAGAAGACACAAGGTGGTTCATATATTTTTTCACAACACAGCTGATTTTCTTCAAAAGATAACAGAGCCTGTGTCAAAATTTCCATCAAGATTTTAAAATATTTACAAAAAATGGTTGCAATAGCTAGCCCCTAATGAAAATATTAAAAAGCACATGAACCTTCCTGATAAAACCTTCTGTTGGAAAGGCCATTGTGCAGAATATATTGTGGTAAGTTCTTTTTATTTTCTGTGTATAATATGTTTACGATATTAGAATACACCAAAAATAAAACTAAGGAAGATTGAATGTATGGTAAGAGCTAAATGAAACATATCTTATGCTCAAAGGCCAAAGACAGGCAATATATGAAATACAACATTATGAAAGGCAATTTAGTATGGGAGAAATCCTCTTTCCAAGTAATCCAGTACAGCTATACCCTGAAATATGTATTTCCTCAAGGATACCTGGTGTTTGCTAAAAAGTTTCTCAGTTTCTGAACATATAGATTCTTTTCTGTTATTTCCTCTGACTTTTGACCCCCAGCTTGGTTCCAGACCCCCAATTACACTTGTAAAGTACTCTGTCCAGTTTTGAACAAATGCTAGAAAATTACCTAACATATTTTAAATTGTAGGACATGAAATGGAATAAGTGTGCAAGTAAGACATACTTCATATGCCTAGTACCAATTTCAATGATGATTTATTTTCTGCACAACCTTCATTTGTTTTATGCTGCCTGTCACCCTGCAGCAAGATCACGACAGTCAGTGTAGAAATATCACCGTTTAGTCAAGCAAAACAATTATCCTTTGCTTTTTCAGATTGGTGAAGTTACAATAATAAGCTTGGGGGAAATTGATAATGAGATTTGTAAAGGATTTAGTTTTGTTGTTCTTTATTGGGTTTTTGTGTGTTCTTTAGAAAGGGCTTTGCTTCTTTTCTACTATAGCCTGGACACCCAAACATAAATATACAGCCTCCCTCTGCCCAGAGAGAGAAGTCAAGGAAAAAGGAGATGAAAGGAAGAGAGTTACAAAGTCTTTGTTATTCCCTGCCCTTCATCTCAGGATGAAAGGAAAGAAAATAAATAGGAAAATCTGACGACAGCCATTTTGACTCCTGCCACAATGATCTGCATGGCTCCAGCCATTGACCCTTACCAGAGCTGGGACTAATGACTGTAGCCCTCTAGCTACTACTCTTCTGTCTTTCCATCCTAAGAGTGAAATGGTCTCAACTAGACTTTCAGGAAGCAAGGAAGTTCTTCTCCCTGAGATGAAGGAGAGAAAAAAATTCACCAGACTGGAAGTATTCCAGGCTCACACATGACCTTGGGAGGTGGAACTAGTAGGACACTCAATGCATATCCTTCTACTGACTGTCTTTTAGCTGGCAGAGATGTAAAACTAAAGAAAGCACTGACTTTGTTTCTGTTTTCACCTATCAGGGAGTAATTTGATCAACAATTGCAGTTATGGGTTCATCTCCTGAGCAAGGCTGAGAGCATTTACAAGCATAATGACAGCCCCATCAGCTGCTGCCCTTCTTTGTGGAAGAGTGTGAAACTGTTCCAAGGCTCCTCCTTCTGCCAGTCCTGAAAACATACAAAGTTCACAGGTTGTCTCCTTCAGCTTGAGGAGGTCTGCCATATGTCAGAATAAATCTTGATTTAATCAACCAGCAAAATTCAAGTTGCATGGTTCAGTGCACGAGCTGGGTGAAAAGAGTCATATTTTCAGGTATGTGTTGCAAAAGAAGTCATTACCAAATCCTCTTTCCAGTAAAAAAAAATCAAAATAAAACAAAAAACAAAAAACCAAAAAAAAAAAAAAAACCAAAAAAAAAAAAAAACAAAAAAAAAACCAAAATAAGAACCCAGAGAAAATGATCATTTATTTAAAGAATTGTAGTTTTATTCTTTGCAAATATGACATCTTTGACTCATGTCATTAGTTCCAGTGCCAAGACAGATGTGTCAAATGTTAATAATGTGAAATAAACTTTCTTTTATAAGGAAAATATGCCCTTTTTCTTGTGGTGTTATAGTAGTATAACTTTTCATAGTAACTGTAACCTTCCATTTGATTTTCTACTCTTACAACAAGAACAGAATAAAATAAGTGCCAGATGAGAATATGTTATGGAATCATTATCATTGTGGTGTAACAGGTTACTTCGTGTGAAAAGGAGAAAAAATCTTAGATGGAGTCTGTTGGGGATTACTCCTGCTTATATCTGCAAAACAGTAGAAAATGTACATCTAATATCAGGCAATTACCTTTGAGTGGATGACTGAACTAATCCCACTGTCTTCTGAGTTTCCAATTAAAAAAATAGGCTTACCATGTCCTCAAGATATTATTTCAGAAAATACGGCTCATTGGAGGGTCTATAAAATATGACCTATTAAAGATACTGAAACAGTTGGGTTCCTATACTCCAGAGAAGCCTGAAAGGACATTTATTAACAACCTTCAAATATGTAAAAAGTTTTTGCAAAGAGGAAACTAATAAACTGCTTCCCAGTGGTTTTTTGGGATAGTGCAAAGACTAATTAGATAAATTGCAGCAGGGGAGATTTAGCTTTGATATTGGAAACAACAGTTTAATGATGTTCAAATACTTTCACATAAGAAAGTAGCAGAGTTTTCATCATTAGACATTTTTAACAACAGGTCTCTCATAAATCAAGAAGTGTTTGATTATATTTGACAGTTGATCCACAATAAACTGTGAGATTGACAATCTTTTGAGCCAGAGATCAACTAAGTGGTCTTTAGAAACATCTTCCAACCCTATATTCTATTAGCCAATATTAATTATAAATCTAAAGCTATCTGTTGTGCTAGATACATAATATAGAAGTCTGTAGATCCCTTAACTTTCTGCATTTTTCACTTGTAATTTCTTTAAAAACTAAGGAACTCCAGTTGGACCAGCAACAAGAACTATATGGAGACCCAACAATATTCCTGCCTTAATCTGAGGAAATCTAAGTACTTACTGATTCTCCTGGTGCTGTCCATTGTGAAATCCAGGCTATGTTTGGAGACTGAATTTAGAGCTGTCAGGATGTCTTGATGCACCTGTGACAATGTCAGCAGCAGTGTCAATAATCAGTGATTGGATGCTTGTCTAGAGCTTTCTGTCCCCCACACAGAGATTTAGAATTAGAGTGATTAAATTTGATCACCTCTTGCTTCAAAATTCTTAAGTTTTTAAGCAGAGGCTGTATTTGAACCTGAAAAAGCTCAAATTATTGCAGTTCTAATCTGTTATACAAAACAGAGCTAAGTAAACAGATTAAAAAATATTCCAAAAACCTTTTAAAAGTGGGATCCAGATTTTATCTTTAAAATGGGGAGGTAATTGTATATACAGATAAGTAATTAAATTTAATATAATACTGAAAAAAAAAAAAAAACCACCAACCTGAAATCCGTAAGAATTTGCAACATTTTACTTCTTTTTTTGTATTCTCTACCCTGTTTTATCCTAGTCGCTCTCTGTTTAGACTGTTTTTCGGGGAGAATACATTCTAAGTTGCTAAACCACATTTTTTATGTGCATATAAATACATGTAACAACAATTTATATTTTGGATGGCAATGATACAACTCTGAATTTTCTGAGGAAACTAGGTCAAATTTTTTTTGTGATCTGATGATGTTCACTGAGTATACCATTTTAATGTTTTGCCCACTTGACATCAAGTTGTTTCTGCAACAAGGCTCTGACTTTTAGTGAAAATTGTACATGTCAATGCCCCCAGTAGCCCAATTTTCTTTATTTTGCAGATTAAATATGGTTTGTTTGTTGATATTTGTAAAGTCCAAATGGATCAGATAGTGATAAATTCTGAAAGAGAGCCTCATATATTCTATGTATCTGTTAGATTGCAGTATCGGGGTAACAACAGACAAATATTTCCCTTCTCAAGATATACTACACTTTGGTGACCTTAGAATATTTTGTGATTTGAAGCAGAAACATGAGTTAGGTATTTTCTTTGTGGGGGGTACTTATTTACAGAGCTTGTCCTTACACAATAAGTACGTAGTTAAAGTGCAGTCTTTAAACTGACAATTCTTTTTTCAAAGGGTAGGCAAGGCAAGGAAAACAGTTATCCAGCTGCTGGATTGTTTGCCTCTCCTGGTTCTTTTAGAAATCTTAATTGCTCAAAGAACAAGGGTGAATATTCTGCCTCAGTCCTTGAAACTGTGTTGTCTTCTTTCCCTCATTTTTTGGACTTGACCCTTGAAGTATTTCTCTATTTCAAAACTCCCAGTCACAGTCCTCAAAGACTTTCCTGAATGTCTACTCTGTTTTCAGAAGCAGCTCTGCAGTTCAAAAGAACTTTCCAGGTTTGCCTGAAAGATATTAGAAGGTCACAGTGATATATTAAACATTTCTTAATGAATTATCCAATTGCCACTGGATAATTTCCCATTTCAGGGTAGTCATATATACATTTATGTGACTGGAATATGGAGGACTAAGCGTATTTAAACATCATTTATATTTGTATAGAAATTTAACAAAAAATAATTGAGGAATGTAAAAAATCGTATAGTTGAAGAGTGGCAGAGCAAGAGCAAGAAGAAATTATTTATATTGAGTCTAAATTCTCTGTTTAATATGTCCTCTGTTAAACATCTGAACACTTGATTCACCTTGCACCTAAAAACTTCAGTGTCTCCAGTAAAAGATATGCACATTCACAGTAAATTTAAAACAAACTTAGCTAAACACAGTGTCTTGCAAAGGCTTATCCCTTCTGTGGTCTCAACATGCTAACACAGAAATTAGTGAACTCAGGACAGTCAAAAGCACCTGTGAAGAGCACTCTTTTGTTCCAGGCATGCTATAGAGTAGCATGAATGTTACAATACATTTTGTCTGCATCCTTCATCTCTGGCTTCCACAGTGCAAACTATCTCATCTTCAGAAGAAACGGGAGATTGAGATAGCTTTGTAGTTTCTGTGCCAGCTAAAAATTTACCCAGAATACTTCAATCTGTCTGCTTTATTTTGTATTGTCAAGGGTTTTTATATTGAATTCTGCAATCTTTGAAACAGCCACACAACAGCAACTGTCTCTACACAGAAGATGAAGAAACAATTCACAAAGCAGCCAGATATTTGTTCTCTGTGTTTCTCCATCATATGCATACACACACCTATTTACCTAATTTTTCTTCTTTTATTTCCTATCATTTTAGATGTATTTCATCTTCTATGACTTCTTGAACCGTTTTATCATAGCAGGTGATCCATTTTGATTAATATGTATGACTGGTTCGGTACGATCCTATATTGTGCTAATCTATCAGCAAACTCTTGTCAGACCAATGATATTATAACTCAGTGTTACAACAGCTGCTGACATCAGTGGTTTTGGCTGATTTGGTCTTTCTTGATATAATAATATTAAATGGTTGTGGATAGTGACTACATGATCTAACTATGGAAAAGGATGTAAAGGAAACATCATGCAAGACTGTGTCTTCTGGCATATTTAGCTGAACATCTATTTCTCTCTGATTCTGTACAGTAATTATTGCAGAGAAACAGGTTTCATCTTTTAAAACACAAATTAGTTTTATTGACAAAATATGCTTCAAGGTCAAAAAGGAAAAAACTGAGGAAATACTCAATAGAGAAGCCACATTTGTTATTACTTATTTTATAGTTACCATGAAAAGAAGTAATTTCCCATATGTAATTTACAGTCAGATTTGTTTCACAAATAAAAGATTTTTCCTTTTTTTCCCATTTTGTGCTTCAAGAAAAAATCAAAACAAAAATTATCTTCCTATACCTCTTTCTTGTATGCTGTTATAGACATAGTTGAAAACAAACAATCTGTAATGGTCTGTATTTACTTTTTTTCTTCTTTCTTCCCTTCCCTTCTTCACTAATTTGTCCAAATATGAAACAAAAATGAATATCCATCTGACTTGCACACAAACCTTTTGAAATCTATTTCCCAAAGACTGCCACACATCAAACACCCATGTAAATTGCTGTTTCTTACAAGGCTGGATAAGGCAATCTTCAGATTGCAATATCCTTACTGAAATACTGCAGGAAAAGTTTGAATTGTGGGTTTTCTTATTTCATTTGGAATTCAGAAGTAATAGAAACTTCAATATTCCTGTTATCTATGACCTCAAGCTATTTCTGACCAAAGAGAATTAGATGAGTTTGAGCAACGTCTTCATGTAAGCACATGATTAATATTTATCTTGTTTTTCTCTCTTAAGGCTCAAACATCAATAATTTGATATTACAGGTTCCAGGCCAATCCAGCCTTATATGACATGTCAAGGCAAAGATTGATAGTATACAGCACTTTTCTGTTAGATAAAAGTTAGCATTGAAAATATGAAGATACATCTGTATTAACAGCTTCTGTGGTGTGATAAAAACAGACTGCTAAAGCAGAAGACTCATTGCTCAGGGCCTGAAATCCACAGTGCACGTGTTTCATTACCCCTTGTGCATAGCAGTTATTCTGGAGCAGCTCTGGGCCATTCTCAAAGACAGATTTCCAGTAACAGCTGGACTCCACCTTGATGCAGTTCCTCTGCTGAAGTTTCATCCAAAAGGAATCCATACCTCAAGAGCACTCTGTGACGAAAATAAAATGGGCAAAGTGGAAAGAATTGGGAGTTTCATTTCCAAACTCTTTGCTGACCCAAATTAAATTGCTAATGCAAATGCAGGCTCCACACAGCCAGCATTTTTTCTGTTTTCCTACCTTTGCCTCCTCATTTGAAATTCTAGCAGGATAAAAAGGCAATGCAAACGCTTTCTTTTTAGTGGATCTAGGTTTCAATGTTTATTTAATTTCTTTTTCTATTAAGAATTTGAGTGCTTCAGTCCTGAATGAATACATTAAAGAATATAAATGCAAACAGATCACCAGGTTTGTGCACAGAGTAAGTTGCAGCCATATTTCCACAGGGTTACTTAGAGGATGATTTCACTGTGAATGTCATACACTGAAATAATCTCTTCAGAGATACAACAGCAGAAACATCTAAGAGCTAAAACAGCATTATCATATCAGTGATCAGCTACCTATGAAGGTTAAAAATATACTGTAACTGTTTATTTCATCTAAAACCTGCTTACTAAAAGGTATGCCAGATCCATAAACTGCAGTGAAGAAGTCCATAAATATGAGTTTCTATCGTAGATGGTGACTACTTGGAATCCTTTGTAAGGACAGCAATCAGCATTTTTAACATCCACAGCCTTTGCTCAGCTAAATTTTCTTGAAAACCAGGATGTTAACGTATTTAAAATCTTGTAACTTGTCCACTTTTTTTCTTTTCCTTTGTTTTTCATGAACTATTACTAATTCTATTCCTTTTAAATTTCCCGTTGAATTTTATAAAAATATTCTGCAGAACATTTGCATTTAATTGCAAAATCAGAACTTTGCAGTCATGATTACATTTGTTTGGTCACATTTCAAAGACAAAGAAAATTCTAGGATAACCCTAGAATTGCTGGATTAGTGTATTAGTGTGTGGAACTCATCCAGACTTCCAAGGTATGCTAAGAGATTCAAGTTTCAAAAGCTGAAAAAGTACTGCTGATTGGCAGAGGATATCACTGTCGTGAGCTGCTGTTACGATCCTTATAAATGTACCTAAAGGTGAGCCAAGTAAAGAAAATTTCTAGAGAAAAAGTGGAAAAGCATGAATGAAACTATGAGTATCTTCTTTTTTTAGAGTTCCTTATCTTGTCAGAATAAGAAAGGGGAAAATGATTCAAAGAAATCATACTTCCTCTCAGCCATTCTCCCTTAAGCCTTAATTATTTATACAGATTAATGCTGGCAAATAATTTCTGCATCAAACTCCACTGGCACAAAGGGACACCAAGGCAAAATAAAGGAGTGTAGAAAGCCAGTGTCAACTAGTTTCCATATAGTCTAAAATGTGTATAATTTTTATTTATTTCTTTATACAGGTATACAGTTGGTGGTTAACAATATCAGCAAGAGTTATAACCTTTAGCAGCATTAGCAATTTATTTGTGAAATGAAGCTTCCTTCCAGATGTATAATAAATGTCATTTTAACTAATCTTCTACTGTTATTTATGCTGCTTACACAAAGTACTGATTCTTTGGGGCACAATCAGATGGCAAAACCCACATACTATTCAAAGTCAGTACTTGGTCTCTGTTTTCACTGAAACATGGTAAGAGATGTCAACTCACAGTAGCCAGGTCTCACTTAGGCCCAGTGGGACTTTGGCAAATCAGGAAAACTTTATATAGTGGATCTTTATGTTGGTGTAGCTGTGATTTCCCATCTGTTTTTCAGTCTTAGACACGACTTTTCCCTTATTGTAAGCCTTACAGGCAAATAGTGATCCTGAAAATTTCCAAGGGGCTTGTCTGATCATTCTTAAATCTCTAGTGAGTCATTCTCCTCAGCTCAGGAAAATCAACAATTTAGAATTTTCAAGAGTGAGAGTGAAAGGTTATGCTGAAGGAAAGCAATTCCAGACAAATCACTATGACACCCTGGGCAAAAAAAGAAACAGTAAATATGGATCCTTTCTCCCCCCAGATAGCATTATATTCTTATTATTAGTGTTTCTTATTGTGTTGCACTGAACCAAAGGGGTTTCGGTTCTTTTAAGACAGGAATGGAACTTGATGCAGCAATGATTTTTCATTAAATTGAACTTAGAGTAGCTTATGGTGACTGCCAACAAAGTATTAAGGGGGAATTAACTGAGGCCTTACTGTCATTGCATTGTTTAAGCCAAGTATTCACTGGAGCTCACTCAGGAGAAAACAAATAATATATTGGAATGATTTCATCCTAACCTGTCAAGCAGAAATAAATGCAGACATTGAATCTCAGGGAACCTTACATAAAATATAGAGAGAAGTAAGCTCTACCACAGCATAACTTTCAGATAAAAATATTGCCAGAGAACTAGTATATTTTAGAAAGCCAGGCCTGTTATAGCTCCTCTGTTAGTTAGTGAAAGATAGATATTTGTACCCACAACAATTTAGGAGAGTCATAAAAGACCTAAATGCTGGTAACTGCTTCTTGTCTAACTGTTAGGGTTGCTGAAAGTTATGCCACTTTGAAAGACCCAGATAAATCAGATTTTCTCATTTCATTTTAGGACTCTTGGGCTATCCTCTTCTTTTTTAATGAGCCTCTCTTCTCATTTCATTACTACTGAGAGATTGTCAGTATGGACAGAACAACCTATAATGGGAACTTGAATGAGATATAGGCTAAAAATGTAAACCAGGAAGTATGAGCAGGCATCAGAATTTGGTGTAACAGAAATATAGATACTGAAAAAAAAAACCCTTTTACTAATTTTCTAGTAATAGAAAGAAAGACAAGAGTCAAACAGGCTCATTGTGTGATGCACAATCACCAGGCAGTAGAGCCACTACAGAGAAAAATGGAAAAGACAAAAGCCTTATAAACAACAGTAGCATTAAGTGTATTCATTCAACATGTTTTCAAATCACTTCTGGTGTGGTTTTGGGATTGGTAGAGTTTATTTAGCCAGGAGTAAACAGTATAAAAGAAGATACTCAAAATTACAATGGTTAGAGCAGAGGATGACAAGCTGTAGTGAAACTAAAATTCACTTAAATAACTTGAAGAAAAGGTTACAGTTAAGCAGTCTCAACAGAGAAGGTTTAGTACAAATTCATACAATGTAAAGTAATGCTTTGTTGAGATAGCCAGTCTCTGACAAGGCATGAACAGAAGTATCAAGCTAAAAACTTTCACATCTGAAATCCACCAGCATTCTGGTAGCATTTGGAGAGGAATCTCAACCAGTAGAAAGCAATACTAAAGTGAATGGTCTTGCAACGTGAACACAACCACTACTGAGCTGGCACAGGCATCTGTTGTATACCTTAAAATATGCAGAAATTTTAAGCCTTTTTTTGTAGCTAGAGAGTTATCCAAGAAACTGTAGACTAAATGTTGTCTTTAGTATGAAATTCAAGTTTATTCTGCAGGAAGGAGATTGACATCACATTCTTCTGTAAAATGACATAGCCATAAGCTATGGAGATACAGGAATGGGAATACTCTCCTACCTTGCTGAAGAAGTAAGCTAATTTGTACTAGAAGTTAAGTAAGAAAGAGTTTTTAATTCTGTAGACTATTTTAGGGCTATTAGGAAAAAATTCTTCTCCAAAGAATAACTGGGCAGTGGAACAAGATACCCAGGGAAGCAGTTGAGTCACCATTCCTGGAGGTACTCATGCAGAAGTGGCACTTGGGGGCATGGTTTAGTGCTGGACTTGGCAGTGTAAGGTTAATGGTTGCATTTGATGATCTTAGAGGTCTTTTCCAACCTAAATGATTCTGTGATTCAATTGACCTGAATCAGTAGAGAGAACACTTCTTCAGAAGTCTCTTTCCAAAACCAGATAGTTACATAATGTCAGAAAAGATATATGCCTTTGCCACACCGTTATGTTATCTTTTTATTCTAAGCAACCTGAAAGAAAAATAGCAAAGAAATTTCATGCTGTAAAAACTTGTTTATACCTGTTCTTCTCTGATAATGGTTCACTCAGTTAAGTGTGGGAGTGTGTCTTGTTTGGTTCAGTCCGGGTCTCCCCTTTGGGTTTTGTGTTACTGTACCATCCCAGTTTATACCCTCCTGGTTTCGTGTTCATAACCCTGCTTTCTCTATTTGTCTCCTCCCAGACCCCTGCCAATCACTCCGACACCCCTCCCAAGCTTCTAGAAAGTTCTGGCAGGGGCGTCGAGTGACTGGTCTTGGGGGGAGGATCCCTCCCTTCCTTTCCCGAGATAGGTTCCCTTGTGTGTCCCTCATCCCGCAGACCCGTCCTCCTCCTTCCTTGATTCGATGCCGTTGTCATCCCTCCCCTGTCGCCACCCCCCCATAAAACCCCTGGCAGGTGCGTTCGGGGTTGCTCATTGCTGGACACCCCCGGGGGGCGAGGTCCCCTGTTCGGAGACACAATAAACCTTCCGGATTTCATCCACAATTGAGCCTGCCTCCTTCTTCCACCACCTGCCTCTATTGCCGCGGTCCTGTGGAAGGACCCACGAGCCAGACCTCTGGTCTCCCGGATTCCAAAGGCTGGCCCCGCAGCCTGCTGCGTCCAGAGCTGACTGGGCAAAGTGGGAACTGCTCCAAAAAGGACGCAGAGGCAAATAAGCTCCAGGTTTAGGCCTACAAAGCAGCAGTAAAAAAAACAACCAAACAACCCTAAACCAAAATCAAAACCAAACACACACAACGAAAAAGTCTACAAAACCATTGCCCTGCTGTACTAGTTTGAAAACAAACCAGTGGGAGGCACCAAGTCAGAATAACAATTTAATAGGGAAATTAAAGAAAAGAAAAAAAAGAAAACACTGGTTCAAACTGACAGAGTCAAGATACAACCTGAGTCCCTGTTAGGCAGGGTGGTGGTAGCAGTCTGGTAGAATGGTGGCTGTAGTCCTCTGAAGCAGTGATCCTGTAGAAAAAGGGTCTGCTCTTCCTCAGAAAGTCCAGTGGTGGCTGTGTAGCTCCTGTCCTCTGGAAATCCAGTGGGAAGGGCTGTCTCCTGGTGTTCAGTCTCAGATTATACCCACGATGGGATACTTGGTTCTTCCCTCTGGGTGGAGCGTCTCACAATGGGGTAATGAGTCATGAGGCCAAGTGTTGATTAGGCTCATTAACAGTAGATAATCCGAGGGAGTTATCTCTGAGTCATGCAGCAGGGCAATGATTGGCCATTAACAGAAAGATAGTCTGGGGGGAGGAGGGAAGGAAACACTGCCCCACCTGATTTCAACAGCTCCTGAGGCTGGTAATAGAATACACAGCAACCCAGGACACCTGCCTAATTTTACATGACGATTTTAAGTGTGACTTAGTTAACCTGGACTGCAAACTCATTTGATATCAAACGTACGTGTATACTTCTCTTGCCCTGTTGTTGAATCCCCCTTCTAGGCAGTATTGTATAGAATCATAAACCATCTTTGTACACAAGCTGAAAGCAGAAAGTCATGAAGAAATAAAAAAAGAGAAAATATGGGCTCTGCTCGTGGTACCTGACTGCAGCTTCCTTAAATCTAACTCACAGCTCATGATTTGAAGAAAATGCAAAAGAGAATAAACAACACATCAGCCAGTTTGGCAATAACATTGCAAGGAACTGGAAAATACTCAGGCATTTGAAATATATGTAATGGCATTTGGTGCAGAAAAGCAAAAGGGAAGTCATCAATCTTTCCACATGTTGCAGGAAAAGCAACATTTAACATTTACAATCACTAAAGTTTTCAGAAGAAAATGTAAACTGCAATATAGTACTAAATATCTTGTACTTCAAAACAAACTAACTTTGAATAAATCAGTTTCTCTGCCTATACAGACTGGGCAAACCACAGCTCAGATCTGAAACGCAAGCTTAGTCTAAAGTACACAGAGCCACAAGAAAAATACAGAGTGATCTCTGAAATTGCAGAGATGTTTAAGAACAAGAAAGATAAAATGACTAATTGTTCTTAAGCTAACTATTTTAATTTCCAGTATTTCTATTCATTTAATATATTCAAATATTTCATTTTATATCATAGCAAAAAAAGAAATTTTCTGTCCTTAACTAGGTAATAAGAGATATTTGGTGAAATTACTTGAACTGAATTGTTTTAATTTTAAATGCTGAGAATTTTAAATGCAAATGCAGACATTGATACACTCTATTAGAATAAATAATTTTATGACAATACCTGATTTTCCAGAAAATTTGTAGCAAAATAATTTATGCCCTAAAATTCAAATTTCAAGGCATAGATGACAAATCTGTTGGTTTGGGGTTTTTTAGGTTTGGGGGTTTTGTTATTTCAAATAATTTCCATCTGGTTAGAAATTCCCATCTAGTTATTTCAGTGAAAGTCTTTAAAACATCCAATATATGCTGAATATATTGGTAATATGAGGCCTTCTTTTGAAAGTTCTAATAGTCAATAATATAAATAAACAGACCAGTGTTGGGGACTATTTAGTGCACAAACTAATTATGCAGGCTTTTTCCACTCTTCTAAAAATACACAGACTGGTTTAATAGTCACCCTTCAAATATTAGTGCTCTCATGCACATGGGTAATACTCAGATTCAATATATGCTTTAAAAAGGAGAAAAAAAGGCACATTCCATGAATGTTTGTATAAATTTTAAAACATATCTTCAGTTGCCTTTCCTTTATTCTTTCATTGCACAGCCAAATGTTCACAAAATGTGCATATGAACAGTGAAATCTGAATATTCACTAGTGAATTTCAAAAAGCAGTATTATATATTATATAATATATAATATATATTATATATTATATATTTATTATATATTATATATTAATACTTCCTTTTGAAATAATCATGTTTATAATTAGAGATCATATATATTTTTAATTAACAATTATACATTTTATAGAATATTATATATCTTTTTTATTTATGATTAATTATAGGCTTTTTAAAATGTAAAATATAAAATATTGTTATTGTATTGACAATAATATCAGTGGGATCTTTCAGACAAAACTCTGACTTTAAAGTAGGAAACATTTACAACAGTTGTGTTGTACTTCTGAAAAAAAAAAAGAAAAACATTACATAACTCCCTAATTGAGAGACTTCTGTGGTATTTGTAATAGAATTATTCTTAAAGCAAAGTACACACCAGAGAGTTGGATAGAGCAAGAACTTCTGTGTCCCCTACAAAACTAATTCTTTGCCACTGCTAGATCTCTCCTTAGCGATACATCCCCAAATGGTAGCTCCAAATCTGGCTGTTTCTCATCCTCCTACCTGGTCCAGGCTGGATTGGAACTCCTTCATTTTCCCATCCTGGGTGAGGGGAGTGGTGGAAATCCTCATTCCTGGACCAAAGCTTAGATCCTGCGATCCCATGCTTTAGCCTTACCCCCAGTAGTGGATGCAGCATATTTGTGAGTCTACCCTGTCCAAATAACCAGTATAATGAATATTTTTCACTGAAGACATTGTCCATAGTTGGAAAGGGAAGAAAAGAGATCAGGAATATTTTAATTTTATTAAATACCTTTTCCTTTATCAGTTATTCACTCACTGCTAGTTATCATACAAGCCTTATCCATTTTGTCAATTATGTGTAATCTTTCCATACGTGAGATAAATTTATCAAGCATGATGAATGTTGCTGGTACAAACCTTTTGGCACAAAGTATTAGATGTCTCCCATGCAAGGAATGGAAAATTCACTCTTTCAACTCTTTTTTTTTTCAACAACCTAATTTGAAGCATCATTTTTATTTCCCTGAACTGTTGTTACCATTTAATATAGAACAAATTTGGAAGTTTAAACAGGGGGGTTTTTTGAGTCAGAAGATATTTTTAAAATCAAGTTGAATGACTTCTCTGATTCACATCTGAAACACTCTACTGTACACAGATGTAATATAAAGATTAGGTACAGATATTAATATTCTAGAGGTCTTTCTGTAAAGTATAATATAAATTAAAATAAATGTGCATTAATAACACTTTAATACAAATTGGCATCATTCTACCCATGACATTAATGCTTTGGCATAATGGTTATAACATCTTTTACATAATATGATGAAATTATATTAAAAAGGAAATAGACAAGCAAATGCATTACGAAGAAGGGCCCATATATATTAAATCATGTCATCATTAAAACAGTAATGAAAAGCACTCATACAATAAATTGAGTAAAATATAAAAATTGATGCTCTTATTGGCTAGATGTGTTTTCCATGAATTTTAATAATATTATGATGGCTGCAAAAAATATGACATATTTGCATAGCCTACCCTTGCTTTTTCAAATTTCACAATTCAGAGTTTCTGATGAAAAGTAAGTTGTTCTTTCTGACATGTTTCTGAATCACATTATTAGTATCAGTATTTCCTGCTTTGTTTTTTAACCATGTGACTTTTAACAGGTGGGTTCTGAGAGTAGGTAACAAAGACTGTGAAATATCACTGTATTTTCCAGATGCTTTTGTAAGAAAACACAAGACAGGACCTTTCAGAGTAAAAACTGTCCTGTTCATGAATTATTCAAGAAAATGTGAATCACACCAACATTGACTAATTTAGGCCTGTTGCATGCTGGTCATCGGTATCTTTGTAAACTCTGGTGCGTTGGTCTTGCTAAGCCTCTTTTATTTCTATGTCATCTCCATAAATATCTTCAATTTTTCTATTCTATTACAGTTGTACAGCTATAACATTCATATTAAAAATATTCTGAGTTTCTCAGAAGTTGCTTCTCTTACTACCTTCCCTTTTTTAGTTTTAATATCAAACATTATTTGTACAGCCTTTACTGTGCCACAAGCCACCAAAACTAGTGGTTTTTCTTCATATCAAAAGACTATCTGCAGGAAGATGCATCCCAAAAATAAAACTGACTAAGAGAAGTCACAGGCTCTGTTTTATTGAGAATCCCTGCCAGAAACATATCAAAATGGAATGAAGACAAGGAAAAAATGATTGAGATGATTAGCCATATCCCTGATAATTTTTCTGTGTAGCATTAGTTATTCCCACATAATAATTCACTCAGTACTTCCCGAATAGTTGATTGTTTGGACTTTTTTTATTCTACAACAATGAGGGAGTATACTGATTGAGATGGCTCATGTAATTGCTCTATAGTTTTCAGAGCAATGAAAACATCTACATGCTTTTGGCCTTTGCTTTTGTGAGAAATCATATCCCAGCATGTATGAGTCATGGTTTTATTGGTCTTACTTGGCAATATGAGAGGTTCTGAAAATTTATGTCCAGTTCTTCCTCATATGTTTTGCTGTCCAGTCCTTCCAGAGAGCAAAGTCATCCTTCTCCTAGTGGCGCATTTTAGTGGGGAAATTGTCAAAACCAGCAATTCCAGAAGTTTTTATCAGTCTGTCGTCTGAGGAAGAAATCAAGTAATAAACAATAGGTTTTCTGAGTGAGCTAAAACACACAGTTGTAGAAAAACAAGCCAAAGAGAACAAGCACCTTTGGATGTGATCATGAAGTAATTTACTAGTATTTCAAAGTGCTTCACCCAGTGGTTACAACCTCTTAGTCACCTCAAGACCAGACAAGACCTCACTGTAACATTTTAACTTTAATATTGGTAGCATCACTGTAAGATTTACTGATTACCCACTTGATGTTACAATCACCTCATTTTCTTTAGAGTTTCTTTTGAGAAGATAGTGACCTACTGCCATTCTATTGTACTGTGTACGATTTATGTGACACCAAAATGCCTCCAGGTTCAATGTGCACTATTGAGAGTAAAATAAATTATTCCCGTAAGTTTTCTTTTGACTGTTTAATAGCACAGGATAAGTTCAAAAGGAGAAAAAAAAGCCCAGAACACAAAAGTAGAATCAATTATATCATATTTCATTTGGAGTTCAGTTTGGAAGGATATATATTTGGATGCGAACATCCATGCTTTGACAAGTGAAAAACCCATTTATCAAGACAAATGCAGACAATAAAACTAAACACGAATCAAATAAATATTAATTAAAATACCAAAGTATATTTACTTTAATGTTTTTAGATATTTTCCATATCAAATTATTTCAACTACAATTTCAATTAAATGCACACATTTTACATAAATTAAAAAAAAAAAAAAACTGCAGAGAAATGCTTTCTATATTTTTTGTTAATGATTAAATGAGTAAAATAATTTCACAGAATGATTGGGATTGGAAGAGATCTCTGGAGATATCCAGTCAAGCTCCAAATTTGATTTTCATTAAATTTGGAACAGAAGTTGTGGAAAGCTTTTACCAATACTTAACAGTACCAGAAATAAATGAAAGAAAAATAGTACATCATGGCAATGTCCAAAGCTTAAAGAAGGTCAGTAATACAAATCTCTAAAAATCTGACAAAATTGTCCTTGAGAGTTAACTGGTGGTACACATTTCACTGGGATTGTAATTGAAAAGAAAAGAGATGCCCCATCATCAAATTATAGGTTTTTAGCTGGCAGAGGGGGGCTGTTTCTGGGGTTCTGTGTTGGTTTTTTTTTTTTTTTAATTTGGCTTGGTTTGGGGTGTTTTTGGTGGTAGTGGTGGTGGTTTTTGTTTGTTTGGAGGGTTCTTGGTTTTTTAATTTGCTATGGAAAGATACACCATTATACTCCTGAAATATTTGACTTCTTGGGGATTAATTAGATGTGCATGTGGTAGGTAGACAAAAAGGACAAAATGGATTAAAAAGAAAGGATGTGTTGAGGTCGGATAGAGACCCATAAGGCCAACAGAATCTGCAGCAATCCTGCATAACTACAGAGCAAACATTCATTTGATTCTCAACCAATGTGGTTTTTACATCATCCCTCAAATCACAAAGGCAGGTGAGCCTGTGCTTGCATTTCAGCTGCAGTGACTGGAGTAGGGGGTTAAATTCACTCCAGTTTCATTTGTTATGGACAGTCAGAACATACTGCTTAAGTAATTTTTTTGTTTGTCACACCTGTTTGCATAAGTTTTGTGTGAGTCATTCCTGTGGGTACAACAGAGAGAATAGCAAGCAATCAACCAAGTAACTTTAAGTTAATTGCCATTAAGAAAAAACACTACATATGTGCTTGATTTTTTTTCTTCTTCTAAGATTGACTTACAAAGGTAAAATAATACTCTAGTTGAGGAAAAGAATTTTCAAAACCCTCAGCCTTTTTTCTGTATTTATTGAAAACATTGTCATCTTGTGAAGTTGAAGTATCATGTTCTCAGGTTACAGATGATTCTTTTCCCTAGGTATTCTTAATGAATTTAAAACAGACATTGACATGTCCAAACATTAAAAAACCCACCCTTTTTTTTGGCTTGTTCCCATGGTGTGTTCGATGGACTAGATTTTCTTTCAGGGCACATGGAATTTTGTGATTTCATTATATACTGAGCTGAGGTAAACCTTAAAGTGCTTTTTTGTTTGTTTTCTTTAATATGTAAATGCAATTTACTTCTTTTTTTTCTTTTTTTCCAAAATATGCCATAGGGCCAGGCTTATGAAATTATACCCAAATTACCTGTGTCAGAGATAACTTTCACTTTGAGGTGTCATAACTTAAATGCAATCTGCATTTAAAGATTTAAACTTATACAGAAAACAACTTTTAAATTCTTTATTAATTAAAGTATATTTTTAAGATTTTTAAAATCTTATTATGTCCTTCTAAATTACTGACTTAGTTTATAGACTTTATTATCTGGCTATAATTATTCTGTGAACCCAAGACTATCAAAATATTTCTTCACTGTCCTGTTGGTTTCATGAAAAATCTAATATACTTTTAAGATAAAGTACATTCATAAATTAACATTTTTGTGGAAATTGTCATTAAAAAAAGGCATCCGGTAGCAATGCTTGGACTTAATGATCAGTGTAGCCTCCAGACTGTGATAGTAATCATCTCCATAAGTTGTTATTGTCAAATTCAGTAGGTAGCTTTGGAAATTGCTCAGTAATCATCTGTGTGAATTGAATCATAGAATCACAGAATTGCTTAGATTGGAAAAGATCTTTAAGATCACTGAGTCTAAACATTAACCTAACACTGTCACATCCACCACTAAACCATGTCTGTAGTTTCCTGAAATGCCTAGGCTTGTAAAGTTCACACCAAGACATGACTTAAGGGGAATGCAGATTTCCAGTTGTGGATTTGGAGAAACATTTTTTCTTTTAACAATTAAGGGTAAAGCTGAAGTCTGAAAATAGCTCTGAGTAAACACTGCTGTCATTTGCTCCCAGATGATTTCATTGTGGCTGCACTGGGCATTTAACTGCTGAGTTTATTATAAAATTTCAGAAAGGACCTGTTAAAACCCAAAAACCTTACAAATTATCAGGCAATTTTTTTTCCCTGAGCTTTAGACTTATGGATATTAAAATCTTACACATATTACTTGGTAATATAATCTGCAGACAACCATTAAAATTAAATAAGAAGTAAAAAATCCTTTATGCACTTTGGAAAGAATTCTGACACATGGGTAGCTGAAAGGATGGAGAGGGTATGATTTTACCATTAGCTTTCTGTCTTGAGCCCTGATTGCAGAAGTGGCACTGCACTCAGGATGGTGGTGTGCTCCAGACAAGAGTGTCTTCCCAGCTACCAAAATGCAGAGAGGGCTCCAGATGCTGCTCCCTCACTGCGGGGAACATGTGCTGCGTGCTCTCTTCCAAGCATCCTTCATGGCTGATCTCTCCCCGCTGTGCTTCCAAGGGCATGGCCCAGCAGAACTGCTGAGTGAGAGGTTCACAGAGGCTAAGGTCCGACATTCCAGCACTATCGGGACAGCTGATGGCTGAGACTGGAACACAGCCCTTAACAACAACAGTTGCAGGCAAGACACACAAGTTTGTTTCAGCCTGAAGGCACTTGACTCATGATTGCAGTCCTTCCCAGTCCTTTCCTGTTGTTTGCACTAGGAAGTTAAGTTTTGGACATATACTAAAATGCACAGTATCACACTGGAGCAAATTAAGTATGAGCCCCCATATTTTTCAGTTAATTATTAACACAAGATTTCATATTTAAAAACATAAAAGCACTGAGTTTTCTTAGTTTTCACAAATATTGACATTATTTACCATTAACCTTAGGGAAATTCTAGCTCCAAGTTTTAAAATATATTCTCCTGAATTCTTCCCCATAAAATCAAGATCAACAGCTATTCAGGCACAATTCTTTTTTGTTGTTGTTTTCTTGGCAGAAGAAAAGAGAAACAGCACAAAGGTATAAGGATTAGTAGATTAATGTATTTTAATGACTGTGTACTCAGATGGAAAATGTTCTTTTTGGAACGAACTCATTCCTGGTGGATCACTCAAAGTTCATGCAGCAATTAACATTAATTATTTCAAACATATGCTGAAAACTTTTTAACGGCAAAGTTAATTATTGAATGCAAAAGGAATACACTGATGTAATAAATACAAGAAAACTCAAATCTTAGGGGAATGGTGCCAGCAATTAGAAGAAGAAACTGTGCTCCATTCCTGCAGTAAGTGCTAATGCAACATCACTTTCAGACATCTTTGCCCAACTCTAGCATCTCACAAAACAAATTTGGGATAATATGCCTGTGGAGAAAATACCTAACTTGCCGTGCATGTCCCATTCTTCTCTGACTCCTGAGACTAATATTTGACACAAAAGACATCAGAAAGCATTTTATAGATTCCTCCTTGGTATTCACATTCAGTTAAAAGAAACAGATTTTAAGCAGTGGGATGTGCTTCAAAATGAAGATTAACTGATTCATAATAATTGTTTTTCTAAAAATTTTGCTTCTTCTTTTGAAGAACTATATTGCTGAGAAAGATTTTGGTTTTTTCCTTCATAATAGCAGATCCAAAATGAATAATTGATTATAA
Source organism: Corvus moneduloides (assembly GCF_009650955.1). Lineage (NCBI taxonomy): Eukaryota > Metazoa > Chordata > Aves > Passeriformes > Corvidae > Corvus > Corvus moneduloides. The sequence continues at coordinate 135,875,314 of NC_045476.1, read as the reverse complement.
ATAAATTATAGGTAACCTTTCAACATCTGCTATTAAAATTATTAGATTTCAGTGATGCCACCTTTCTTTTCTCTACTTTGATTATTTTTGGAATTATCAAATAAAAAAAAAAATCCTAAAAATAGAGAGGAAAATAGAGAAATTCTCACAACAGCCTCTAACCTACACAACTATATTTTCCTTATATTGTCTAGTTAAACCTAGTAGGAGTAATTTGTTCTGTGTGATTTCCTCAATTGTATATGTTTTAGTTGTTTCAGCTATTTTCCAATAGTCATAATGATTTTGAAATTTTCCACTATTTTGGGGTTTGTTGTTATGCAAACAGTTGAAAGATTAACCTTTAAAATACTTGATTCATTTCCAAAAAGGCTCAGAAAAGTTTTTATTTTTGGTTTTAACATGTCATAATAAATTTCTTACTTTAAGGAAGAGGTATAATAATTTTGTAATAGTATTTAATTTTTAGCAAATGAGTGCAAGGTAGGCACTTTTTTTGCCCTTGCTTTCAATTCACTCTTACAGAAGAATTAACTAGTAGAACACCAATTTTAAAAGAAATTCTACATGCTCAGAAATTCTTTGGCCTATGCTCTTTCTGCATGCACAAAAATTAACACCAAAAAAATCTGAAACAAAGCTCACAGAATTCAGTTCTGTCCTGGATTCAAAGATATTAAATTGTGAATTTATTAATACAAAGATTTATTAATAGTGTGGATTTCATTATTTTTAGCTGTAGCTTTTTACATGGAGCAGAGTTTTCTCCTGTCCCTTTAGTACTTATGAAAGTTAATGAAGATAACATTTTGCTTGAATTATGGGGAGGCACTAATTGCATATTTATCCAGATGTTAAGAGGAGCAAGGTTATACTGGAAGTTGCAGCATCACATTCCAACACAATCTGATATAAAGTATCCTGTAAAAAGGCATTAAAAAGAAAAGGGAAAGAGGAAGCAGAAACACAATCAGCAATGAAAAAGAAATAAATTCTCGTATCTGTCTGTGTCCAAGGAAAGAGAATTTATAAGGTTTTTCAGAGGGACTGTTATGAGCAGTGCAGCAGGAACCATGTCATAGCATGTGTTATTTGACAGCAAAAGTAAATAGACTTGGTGGTGACATAGGGAGAGCTTGTAGTGTGGGAGCCTCCCTGCAGAGCATGGAGAGGAAGGAGGCTTTCCAAAAACATTAAAAAGTTTTATATTCTTTCCTTTTTTTTTTCTAGAAGGCTGACATAGAATTTTAGATGTGATTAGGAGGAAATGGGCCAGAAGCAGCCCAGACTGATATATTATTGTATGGGACTAATTTTGATAGTCATAATAACTTCCTTCTGCGTTGGACTTCACAGAACAGGCTTTTTTCCACGTTCCATTTAGGATTGCAAGTGTCTTGTCAGGACAGGTCCTGAGAGATACTACTCCAGAAACTGGGTTTGACTAGCTTAACCCTCAGCAGGTTCCAAATACTTTGCTTAATATATATCAAATGAAATGCTTGTTCTTAATTATCTACTTAGTTCATAGACAGCAGGTTGTTTAAGGGATGATGAATACAGCTTTAATTTTATTGCTCTTTTACATGATGTTTCTTAATATGATGTTGATTTAATTTTCTGCTTTTAAATAACAGAGTAATTTGCATTGATACCATTCTATTATCTCGTCAATGTAACGCAATCTTCAAACCCCTACATTGGAAACCTTTAGACTGACATATTATCAGATTTCCATATCATTGGGTTTTTTTACTGAGATCCTTTTAACATTGTCTTGACATGGTAGTATCTCATAGCATAGTTGCTTTGAAAAAATTTTCCATCAGTTTGACATGACATTGTCTCCCTGGACTTGTACTGACACTTAAAACAAACAGAGAATTACTGTTGCTATTTTGCAGAGAAAAAAATGCTGCACTCAGAAAACAATTTTGTTTTCACAATACAGTGATCCACTTTAATAACTGCTTTCAATTTCCTGCTTTCAATTTCATATGTCTTTCTTTTTTCTCTTTTTTTCCCTTTTTTTCCCTTGCTACTATAAAAAGCTATAAAACAATAGAAGAAGTTAATCTCTGCTTACCTGAAAAGGCTTCACATATTGAAATGTATTTAATTTTAAATAAAATACTTAGAAAATACACAGTTAGTTACAACTGAGACATAAAACTGCTAGAAAAGACTATATGAAGAACTATATCAAAACTTCTCAGTTCCATTTTCATGTTTTAACATGATGACCACATTTCTGTTACTTTCATATTCCAAGCTAAAACCAAGATAATGAAACATGGACTAAAGGGAAGATAATTGGAGTGAGATAATTTTCATATCTTGGTGTTTGTTGTTAAGATTCTTTCATTAGTGACTCTGAGATAAAAATTGGCAATTACAAAATTTGTCAATGGCTCAGAATTTGAAAGTACTGTCTAAACATATAAGGGTCAGACTATCAGCAAGAACCGGGTGGCATTAAAAAAATGGGAATAAAATGACATTTAATAGTGCAAAATAAAAGCTATATCTCTGTAAAAGTCAACAAGGATATGTTATAAACCCCAAGCTCAAAGTGAACATAAAATCTGCCTATGTGATGTGATCATGAAAAAACCCCAAGGCTGTATCAGGGCAACTATTTCAAATAGAAAAAAATAGGAATACCATTATACAGTATACTGGAATACAGGACTATATTTTTGTTGCTAATATCCAGAGAGATTAATTCTAATTGGAAGGGCATCAAGAAGCATTACCAGGAGTATTTCCAGGAGGGAGATGAAGTGTCTGTCATACAAAGGGAGCAAAACAATTGGGCCCCTCTAAGAGCTAGCAGAGAATATGGTTTTCTCATCAAGATTCAGAGGGAAGGAAATTATCTCTTTTCAGGGAGAAGAAACATTTCAGTTAGAGGACAATGATAACACAAGAACAAAGATGTGTTTTCTGGTTATGAACATGGCTAGGCTACTCCAAGAAACTGTCTACCTAATTAAAATTCTGTTCTTCCAAACTAAAAGAGAGAACTGTCTTTCTCTGAAGAAATTTTAAGACCAGATAATGTGGCTAAATGGATTTATATACCAAAACACTTACATCACAGATGTGCGGTTTAACTAACCGTGTGACTTTTCCAGCCTGTGAGACAGTGCAGGTCGTGTGGGTCAGTGCAGTAGTGTCAATGCTGCAGTGTATGGTCCAGGGCTGTGGGGACCTGTGTTTCCTGGAGGTCAGAGGCACAGTCCTGGATCCTGGGGAGTGCCATTGGGTTCCTCAACAATGTCTTTTTTGTGGTTACCTCTACTATTCTTAAGTGCCTTTGAGTACAGAATAGCTTGCCACGGATTCTTGCCTTCTCAAATGGCACTATTTTGTTATGATTTGTTGCAGCCATTGTCAGTGCTCCCAATCCTCCTGTTCAGATAACTTCTGGACATTTTGATGTCCAGCAGACTGTGTTCTTTGTCTATATATTTCTTTAAGTGCACCAAAACTACTCTGTCGTTTACAACAGGTTTGTACCATATTTCATCTACTTCTGTTACAGCAAAAGAGTCAAAGTTCATCAGCTCCTGCCAAAAGCTATGCTAACTTCAAGTAACTCATGATAACTGCTACAGCAGTGGGGCCAGGAAACACAGCTGGTCTTAGTCTTGAGATTAAAATTATTATTATATGATTTCTTTTGCAGATCGACTCACCACAGGTGACTGGACAAAGATCTCTTAACAGTACTAAGAACCTCTTCTCCCATGTCCTTAATGTGGACCTGCTTTTCACAGATCTTTGCCAGTTTTAGTGTGAGTGCCCATGCTCACAGTCAAAATCCACAGTAAAGCTCTGTGTTTTCTAATGCTGGTGCCATCAAAAGAGAATAAAAATGGGAAATTGTGAAAAAGCAATTGAGAATAGTGGAGTATTTAATGGATAAAGGATGCCAGCAGTAATTCTCTTAGTCTATGAACACTGCCAGTTTGGTTGAGGTCAATGCTTGTGTGATTGCCTGTTGCTTATGCTTTTATGAGCCAAAAATTCAGAAGAATCTCCCTTTGAACACCAGCGGACGTATGTGCTTTAATGGGAATTGATGTGAAGTGCCACAACAATACCCGGTGACTGAGTCATGGTCCACATTTTATGCCAGTCTGCTTCTGTTCATCAGGAACATGAGGCTGTATTTTAAGAGGCGGTCAAGGAGCACTTTTTCAATAATATAAATTTAAACTTAAATAGACAGGTTAAGGTGAGGTTAAGGTTAGCTGATGAAACCTTGACTATTGCTGTCTTTTTCACAAGTAATATACACATAGGAGTGCATCTACAGCTTACAAAGACCATTTTAAGCAGTCAAGCCAAGAAGGAGAAAGGGGCATATTTAAATTCAAACCTGAACAATTCAGAGCTTTAAAACATCAGTCAAAACTCCTTAAACCATGCTGCTGTAACTGATTGAAGTAGCCTCAGAACTTTAAAATGAAGTGGGCTGACACTTCAGGATAACATTGATTTAACACATATTGGCCCAGGTGAACTAATATTGAACATAACAGGATGACAGCATATTATATATGACAGACAGAAAGCTGTCAGAAAGCAGTTTTTACAAAAAGTCTAAGTTGTTTCTCTAATTTTGGCATGCATTACAATCGCTCTTCTGCAAAGTTTTAGTTACAGTATCAGCAACTTATCGTTTCAAAGAACCATGTCATTACAAAAAAGGTGTTTCTGCAGAGATCATAGAACATGAATGGCAAATATCATGCTGGTTAGCTCTGAATATTATTTTGTTAGCTTAAGAAAATCAATACAGTTGTGAAATTTTTTGACAGCTGAAGGTGTCATTATTATAAGAAGATAATTAATATAATTAAATTAATTATAAGCCATATAATTATGGTTTCTTCATGCTTCCCAAAAAAAATTATAGTAGAAGCTGCAAGCAGGAAGACTTTTCAGAATTATTGACTTGGTCTGTCCTTGAGATCAGAGGATTTTGGAAAAGAATGTGTGGCAATGGCAAAAAATGTTACAAGAATGTGGAGTAAATTGTCAAAAGGAAAAGAAATATATTAAAATTTCAGTCTTGAAATAAGCACATTTTCTTTTTTTTGAAGGATAACTATTGAAATGGAGGAACATGCTGAATGCCATGCTAAAAGATTATTGAGACAAAGGTAAATAGCTTTTTGCCAAAACACATCTCTAATGCTGTCCACGTCATTAATTGTTGTCTTCCCTGATGGGGGAGACATTCAGATTTTTGCCAGGAGAAAAAAGGAGGTGAATGGGACTTCATGTTTCTCAGTCTCCAGATAGGTGTTTATTAATTCTTATCTAAGGAGTACAAGCCACTGGCATGGCCTAGACATAGCACAGAGCAGAGAATGCAGCAAGAAGACAAATTATCAAGATTTCACAGCCTTTTTAAAGGTAAATTACCCAATGAAAACTTAAAACACAGGGTATTTTCACTTTTTTACCAATGTCCAATGAGTTCCTAAATCATGTAGACAGGAATTGTGGAATTCTGTATCCAATCATCCCAAACCACTATTGCTGCAAAATATGGAATTAGTGAAGAAGGAGAAAGAAGCTTTTAACTACAATTTATCCTCTATTTTGAGGTTTTCTACTTCTATCTATTTACTATGCAAATAGACCTAAAAACTCTAAATTTTTCACCCTGTAATAATCTCATATAGTATTCTATCACCTAATTCACTCCATTGTAGATTCAAATTCTTCCCAGAGGCTAGGCAAATTTTCCCATGGACAAAGGTCAAAACCAGTACTGTCCAGGGGGGTAAAACCTTTCAAAACAGGCAGAGAAATATTCTCTGCATTCTAGGTTCCCACACATCTCGATTTTTTTGATGTAAGATAAGATTTCCAACAACTTTGCCACATCTACATTGTTTATTAGGTAGAGGATTAAAGCGCAAAAATTTCCAGAGCAACCAACAGCAAAAAGCAAGTCTGACTCCCCTGACTACATGCTGTGTTAGGGCTTTACATCTTCATGTTCCAGTTACCCACTTTCAACAAAAATGCACATAAAAATTTAACCTCACTCTTCTTGTTCTTATTTACCTTTCTGCTTTGTTCTCAGAATGAGGGACTTAGTGGTCATAATTCTCCCTTTGACCTTTACATCTCTGAACAAGATGTGTCAGCTTCAGCTTGACCACAAAGAAATTCTTTGTGATAGAAAATGGAAAGACTTACGAGTTTCACTACAAGCATAGCCCAAAGCAATGTATTATTTTTATTTCAGTATAAATACATATACTCTTAGATTCTCCTCTAATTCTATGGAAGAATGCTTTTCAAATCATTTTGCAGAGATGAAGAGCAGGTCTGAAACAGCAAATCGTATTTTATAAAGCCCTGTATGCTGTGCATACAGGCATATTTGGATCTCCCTGACTCATTACTGTAGGAACATTTCAGTTTCTTGTCCATGCAGCTTCAAGTCAAACCTTTAGAGCTGGGGGGGGGGGGGTGTCTAGAAACCCAATACCTTTTAAATATGGCCCTATGTGCATATATATATACATACTCCAAGGACTGAAAACAGTATAGAACTGTGAAAAATGTTGGTCCTACTTCTCTGATCAAGTATTTATGAAAGGGATACTATACAACTATTTATTGACTGGCACACTGTTTTTCTGCATATACCTTAATGATCTTTAGGTCTTCTGCTAGTGGAAGCAAGGATATCTACATATTCAAATATTTGCTCTTAATAAATCTATCATGTATGGAGATTTTGGTGTTTTACAGGGGGCTTATTTTTTACAAACTGTGTTAAGTAGAGAGTGGATTACTGAATGAGCTTGCAGTCAGTACTTTTTGACCTAAATTATGCTTACAAATTAACCAACAGGAAGGTAAGCAGGAAGGCTAAGGGGATTAATAGATTACAGTGTCACAGCGAGCAGGTTAGCTCACACTGCAGTGGGTTTAGTATGTTATTTTAAATGGGAAAGGAGCTAGAAACAAACAAGCAAAAATTAAAGCCAATCTGCTATAAGATGTTCTCTTGATACTAACTTTTAAAAAATGGGATGGCCTTAGGCAAAATTTTAATTTTTTTACCCCCATCTAATCCTCCTACTGAGAACAGAATATTCTTCTCTTTGTGGTTCAAGATGAGGTTATTCTCTTGGTCTTTCACACAGCAGAGATCAGATGATGTCACAAGTAACAAAGTAGTTACAAAAATAACCAGACACACACATGATTTTACAGCTAATCCTTACCATCTATTGAAATCAGATTATGTATAAATAAAACATCTAGATTTATTAGAGTGCTTTTCCAATGTTGTAATTGCATTATCAACACACTAGTCAATAACATATTTTGAAGTGAAGAGGGGAAAAAACCTACCAAATTTGAACTAACTTTTTTTCTGATCATGTTTAGTGATCATGGAGTTTAAAGTATAGAGACAGAGCAAAAGGGAAACAACAAACTGCTGAAGTTTAAAGGAAGGAGACAGAAATCACATGAAGTTCCACCTCTAGTTCACATCATTCTGTCAGCAAGTGTCATTTGTGGCAGGTGTAGCACATAAAAGATGAGGTACAATAACAACCACAGAATATAAGGCAATTAGCCAATTATCCCGACTACATTCCTCTTCTACACTCTCTTTTAAACCTGATGGTGACCTTAGTTGTCCTACATTAATGGAATAAGCCTAGTGTCATAGAGCTGGCAAAACTTGTTCTTTACTATCATTCTCAGCATATCCATGCTCTAATTCTATTATGCAAATGGATAACTAAGCATTACTATTACAAATGTATTATAATGGCATCAGAATTATATAATTAATAATTAAGATATTGCTATATATTTAATAAAGGTCAGATTTTCAACTATTAATTGAATGCGAAATGTTGATTTGCTGATTAAAGGGTGTAGAATCCCTTGTGAAAGCCCAGAAGCTGTCACATACTCTAATTGTCATTCCTTTCAAACATCAAATCCTCTTATGTATCCCTTTATCTAATGACCAGAAAGATCCTGTCTACATTGGTTATTCTTATTACTGATGTTTTTTCTGCATTTAGTATTTGAAATTAGAAGCACATTTCTTTGACAGTTTTTCTTAGGAGTTTTCTACCTAATTGAGCTACAATGTTGTACTTTCTTCATAAGCACAAAAAGACAACCTCCTATAAATTAGGATCTTTGTAATAGCAATGGGTACCATATTATAAGATCATGAACCTACTAAAACATAGCTTTCCAAAATACATAACATCTTTTACACTGTGCAATTTCTGGTAAAGAATTCCTTACATCGGTGTCTGTTACAAGACACAAAGGTTTTTTTAAACAAATGTATCTACAAAGTGGATTTAACTAAATTGTTTTCCTGAGTACTTTTATCATCTTCCCTTCTATCCACATGAAGTCACAAACGAAAGTAGTTTAAGTAAAATTAATATAAACCGGGAGAATATATCATCTTCATTATATCATGTATGCAAGAGTTAACAACTTTTCACATCAGCTGCAATCCTCTGTGTGATTTCTATAATACAGACTTACTTCAGTTGCCAAAGCATCAGCACCTGGTGCTACTTGAAACACACTGTTGTACCAGAGACTCTGCACAGGACCAGCAAACACAATCTAGAATCTGCAAATGGCCTTTGCCTACTTAGTACAGCACAGCAGCTAGAAGCCAGACATGATGCTCTGGAACATAAAAAGTGGTATTAGGTGCCTTTATTTAGGCAAACTAATCGACAGTGCTCTTCTATCCCTGCACAAGACCAAGCTTCTGAAACTAAGATGCACTATTTACATTTGAAAGCTGCCATATAAGAATGCTTAGTACACTACCATTTTTGTTCTAAGCAACACTGTTGATTTCACTATTTTTATGTCCCCATGCAAACACAGCATTTGACTATGAGCCTTTGATTCTAACTTTAATAAGTAATTTTGATTCTAACTTTAATAAGTAATTGGGTTTTATTTTTTGGAAATACTGGGTTTAGAGTATTATGTGAATTCCATGTTATTCCGTGCTGTTGTATCCTGTCTTCCTTTTATTATGAAGTTCAGAAACTAAATTGTTCTGCTGCTGCAGGATCTGAATATACTAAATAAAACTTCACTAGCAACATTAAATATTCTGGAAATGTATGGAGGAATTACCTTTGTGTCAGAAAAACAGCCCAAATTTATTTTAGTCATAGGTTTAAGATGACTCTCGCTGTCATTTTCAGACCATTCCTCCCCTGATCTCATTTTGTCACAAAAGAAAGCCAACATGGATATGCATCTACAGTCATTACTGAATTGAAATATCTCAAGCTGTGAAAATGTCTGCTGATTAAAGCAGAAGCTGTTGAAAAGATAGGTCAATGTAATGTGTTTATAGCTCTTACTACAATTTCTAAACTTTGGTAGGCAATCAAAATAAAACTGACAGCTACTATCTAGGTAACACCAACTTACCCATTAGGAGGACAGAGAAACATTTTGTCACCTTTAGGACTAGTAAGCAAATTTATGGTAGATCATAAGTCTGACGTATGACAATTGACATATGGTAAACTGCTAAATTACCAAAATTTAGCAAGTAGCTGGAACTTTAATGCAACCAGATTTTATGGACTGTTAAGAACGCAGATCTAAACATACACAATTTTATTCACCTTATTAAGACTGAAAGCCAGAAAACTCTAATTGAGAATATGTTTTGTCTACAAGGTCAAACCACTTAGATGAAAGACAAAGTATAGCATAATGATGCTCAATGCCAATTAAAGCACCAAGGCACCAAAAGCTCTTTAAACAGTATTAGGAGCAGTGAAAGAGTAGTATTTTCACTGCAATTTCTTTGTGGAATATTTACGGCCTGATGATCCTACACAAAATAAAAAATGCAAGTGACAAGGAAAAATCTTTTCTTGCATTTTAAATATGCTAAGAAAACAATAAGTGACTGTTTTGTTAAACAAGGGCGTTTTATCCAGATTTATATTTCTGTTGACAGTATGAAAATACACTAATCATGTTTCTATATGTAGAACATGAATAGATTTTATTAAAATTTTGAGTGTTACTTTTTCAAAGTAAATAAAACTATGACAAAACATGAAAAGAAGGTAAAGAGGTGAGGACAGGAAAAAATGTTTGATCTTGTTTAATCTAATAATATAGAATACATTTAGCCCACTTGTAAATATTCTAATTATTTTATAGAATACTAATAAGAATCTTTGGAGAAGATTTGTAGGTATGGGGGACAAAACTTTTCTAAGAACTTACACCAGGATGAAAGTGCTGTATGAACAGACCAAAACAATAAGAAAAAAAAAAAAAGAGATATTCCTCTAAATATGAATGTTCTCTGATTCCTTGTGTCTTTGCAGAAAGCATTTAAAAATAAGTAGGTGGCTGGCCTGCAGCACAATCTGTAGGACAGCTTACTGTGACTCAAAGCAGAAAGCTACCTTTCAAAATCAAGCACCAATGAACTCCATGTTTCAAAGAATTGCCAGGAATTTCCAAGAATTGTAGCTTATCATTGGAAGAGCAAATTCTTCCCAGAGAAAATGTTTCAGTACAAAACAGAACATGCATGTGAAGAGGAAAAGTAGGAAGACAAGACTGCTGAATCAGTTTGGGCTCTGTCTCAATATCTCAGACAGAAAATCTTTAACTGTTGTATTTATGTGAGTGGGTCAAGTATTCTCCTAGCAAAGAAATTATTCTGCCATCTAGTAGGCCAGGATCCTGCGAGACTCATGTATTTGCCTTATTTATATTACTTGAAGTTATACAATTTCCTTCTCTGGAAAACCTATTGTGCTAAGAGCAGAGCAACAGAAAAGCTAAGCTTACCCACAAAATTTCTCTATGGAATATCTGTGGAAGCATTGAGAGGCCTCCTGAATGGCTGACATGGGGCTCCCAAACATTAATTCACAGGTGTTGACCGAAGAAAAAGAGGAATACCTTGAGAAACTAATTATAGAGAATAAGAAGGATTTGAGAAATTACAAAACAAGGTAAGTCTGCATGTCACAGGAACAGGAAAAATATAAAATAATCAGGCATTATGAATAGCATAAAAGTTCTTATACATTATATTTTTCCATGGTATGTACAAAAACATATTAATTCTTTTACAACTAAACTGACTCTGTGACCTTTACTTTCTGAATCATCTCCCAATGATTTCCAGCTATTTTATTTTCTGTTAGCCTAACCATGTGTATCCCTATGACTAAAGCTAAATAAAATGGTTTTGCAAATGAAAACATTTGTTAGATTGCTATTCATTTTACTACCTTGTCTCTTCAAGTTATTTTCTTTGGGTTGTTATTTTAATTTACACAGTTCTTTAAATTAAATATTTCAAAAAAATCAATAACAGCAATGCATTTGTTTTGGTCATGGCTTTTGAGGAGGGGAAAATATTCAAATTAATACAAACTGTTATTCCTTTTCCTTTTTTATCTCTTCTAGGTATAAGAAAGACCACATTTAAGATGTGTACTTCTGTACTCTAACTCAACCTGAGGAAGAACTGGGTGAAAATATCAGTCAGGTGTTCCATTAAAAAGGGACCTTACTTTTTTTCTCTTCTTTTAAGGAAAGACTTTAAAAGGCTTTGTACATCAGATGTTTTTATTTCTTGAAATATGAAGAATACCTGAAGATTAGTTTATGATGATGCTGCTTTGAGTACTTTCAGAAAAAGGGTTCATGCTGAATCATAGTTGACTGTAAAAGTTTATTTAATTTTCAAAGCTACATATATATGCATCAAAATTGGAATTTGAATTGTAATATTTCATTTGCCCATTCATGTCTGCTTTGATTTAAGATGATGGGTACTTCAATATCTGGATTCCTGAATTAATTATCTTTGTTGTCTATTTGAAGTGATGTGTATGTGTATGCATTTGTGTGCATTAGAAAATATAAATATAGTAATTGACAACATCTCTTTGGGGAAGGAGGAATGGCGTCTAATGGGGGTGTTTGTACCACTTTGTTATCCTAAATTATCTTATCAGCATATGTAATTGGAAAATACATAAAATATGATTCTATATCTTAACAGGTGCCAGGGGGACTTTTTTAATCATTTCTTTTCCTTCCCTAAAGTTGACTCTGAAACAGATAAGTTACTGTCATAATAACTGAATTTATATCACTTTTTCTCTCTGTAGAAAGGCAGTTTACTATGTAAGCAAGACTTAAAAAGTAACAGGATTCCACATTGCCAATTTGCTAATCTTGATCACATGTCTTTTGCAACTCAGGTCTTGTTAACCTAAATACACTGTTGCTTACGTCAGAGTATGAGATGGCCAAAGACTAGTTGTAACTTAAGAAACATTGGCTTTTTTGAAAATCACATAATGGTGACAAAACACAAATATAATTCTACTGCCATGGTTCCAGATCAGCTGATGAGTGGAGAGAGTCTATGTTCCACTGATTACACTTCGCAAAAATATGGGAGACTACGAAGTCATATAATTCAAAAGCAGTTCGAAATCCCTGAACTCAAAACTTTTGCCTTAAATTCTACACTAGCAATAGACATGCCAGTTGTCTGGATTACAAAAAAACCCCACAACTACTTTTGCATCTTTTATGAGAACTCTCACAGTATATCAAAGTCACCATACTACCCGTGCCTACTGCAGGATTAACCCTATTTAATAAAGAAATTTATCACATATGATTAAATACTAGAGGCTAGAAATAAATCTTTAGAGATAAATATGTTGTAATTCAGCAACTGTGCATGTGGTGGATTTATGATAACTACAAAAACCTTTGGACTCATATTTTCTATCTTTTTTTGATAGCTACAAAAGGGTTCCTAATATGTCATTAACATAGACAATGTTTTGTTTTCATGGGAGGATTGAATTCCTTCACAAGAAAAGTACATGTCATCTCATTTCTTGCTCACTGAAGACTGCATATTGTCAACTTTGATTTCTTTATTTTTTGTGACCAGTTTCTTCTCATGGTTCTATCACTGCCGTGCTAGAATACAGCGTTCATTTCACTTCCAGTCTTCTGTTAGGTCAAGGTTATCTTCATCATTAATGTCCATACACAGCTCTTAATTCAGAAATATCCCCAAATCCCCTTTTGCCTGAATAAAAGTTACCAGACTAATAGTATCTCATGAGAACTTAGTAATTCTTCTTTATTGCATTACCTGGTATCATCTTTCAGTCATGTCCTAGCAGTTGTCTTACTATCTTATTTAATTTAAGGTAATTTATGGACTTATCCTTCCTAAGAGGTGTGCGGGAGCTGTTTTCTTCCATTTTTAACGTGTAATCTCTTCATTGGAATATATTCTTTTCATATATTTTATACCAGATAGAACTTTTTTTCTGTAGGGAATACTTCTCTATGACATACACACAGACTTTTCTGAAGACAATACATACACCTGCTGTGTTTTGCAGCAGAATGATTGTGTCAAGGGAGGCGGCTGTTATTTCCCACAGTACCAGCTGTTCCATCCACAACTCATACTAAAAACTAGCCCACGTTTTATCATTCTCTCAGATTCCTTATTGTGTTTACAAATAAAACTGAAGTCATGCAGTGCTTTTACCTTTTAAGTTCCCCCAAGAAGTAATTCCTGTTTAGCATAATTCTTCATGTGGTAATATCCCAAAATTATTCTTGCAGTGTTTTAATACTGTTTTTACACTGGTATGTTTCTACATCTAAACGTATTTGATAATGTAGATTTAACACTAGTGATTTTTAATAGCAGGTCTCACAACTTAACAGTAATTAAATTATCACATCTCTCTGGCAATGGATAACTCTATCGACATCTGATCTGTACATCAGATGGTGTTGATGCTTTGAGGAAAATCAACACTACCCAGAAAAAAATAACTTTACCTTTTTCCTGTTTCATACTAAGATAGGACAACCCTCAGTATCAAGACAGGCTGGGGGATGAAAGGATTGAGAACTGCTCTGCAGAGAAGGGCTTGGGGATGCTGGTGAATGAGAGAATGGACATAAGCTGGAAATGTGCATTTGCAGCACAGAAACCCAAGTGTGTCCTGGGCTGCATCAGAAGCATGGTGTCCAAGAGGGCAAGGGAGGGGATTCTGCCCCTCTATTTTGCTCTGGTGAGACCCCACCTGGAGTGCTGAATCCAGCTCTGGGGTTCCCAGTGCAAGAAATATGTGGACCTGCTAGAGCTTGTCCAGACGAGGGCCATAAAAAAGGTCAGAGGGATGGAGCACCCCTGCTGTTAAGGGGGTGGTTAAGAGGGGAAGGGAGGGAGAGGAAGAGAAGGAAGGGAAGGGGAGGGGAGGGAAGGGAAGGAGAGAGGAGAGAGGAGAGAGAGAAGAGAGAAGAGAGAAGAGAGAAGAAGAGAGAAGAGAGAAGAAGAGAGAAGAAGAGAGAAGAAGAGAGAAGAGAGAAGGGTGTGAAACACTGGAACAGTTTGCCCAGAGAAGTTGTGGGTGCCCTTATAAATATCTAATATCTATATATCTAAACAGAATTTCTGGTGTACTAATTTATGTCTGATTCTTTTCATTGTATGCCTGTTTATAGTAACATTTAAAAATCCTCCACAGGAAAAAAATATTTTTATATTAAAATATATCCAACTAAATAAATAACTTGTAATCAGACACAATTTCCTCTGAGTTATTCTGCATCAATTCCTGCTCTTTTTCAACTACACATAATTAGTGATCAGAAAAAAATATTCATCATCTTGATTGCAATAATTTACTCTTCTTTCAGTTATGAGACTGCAAAATTATGGATAAAGTGATCTATTTCAGAGGCTGTGAAAATTTTCTTATTGCATCTTTTTCTCCTTTGATCATTTATTGATATGCCTCTCACAAATTTAGTCAAATTATCTCCGTGTTGATTTTTGTGAATTTCTATTTCCATTAATTCTGGTTTTGTGCATAAAAGTGTATTAAAATGAAGCAATTTTTAAAAATATCGCTTGAACATTACAGATAATGGAGATGATAGCACACAATCTTAACTTACAAGTTAAGGTGAAATGCAAGGAAATCTTAACTCGATAATAAAAAGATGTTCTGGCTAAAAACCCAGTTATGCTCTGGGGTGGTCTTATTGGTCAGTGGTAGACTTAGTAGATGCTCAGAAGAACGTATTTTGAGAAACAAATTCCCTCTTTTCCAGATGAGAAGATAGAATCTTCTTATTTTAGGGGTGCGGGGTGCTGGATTTTTTAAACTATTTTTGCTTAGTAGTTTTTTTCTTATAAGAAACTACAATTCCTCCATACTTTGAATCATGGGTTTAATTATTTCTGTATTCATCAACTCAAGCAAATCTGACCAAGTTACAAGCCTTTAAAATTTCTGTGTTATGCATATTCTGTTCAAATTTACAATAATTACTTCAAATTTTTAACAGTGAGATATTGTTACCCTGTTCATCTTAACTCCTACTAATTGTCATATAGTGCCAGGGAAGATACCTTTGTAACAAATCATTAATTGCTCCATAAAGTACTGCACTTAATGAATCATACTGTCATGTTTTAATCACAATGACGTTTCCATTGATTACACTGTCTAAAGCACATAAGATACTGAATTTTTTCTAATAAAGTTCAGGTTTCTTAGGGTTTACAGTTTTTAGGTTGCAATTTTAACAATGTATTAAGCATGCAGTTCACATAGCAGCTGGTAGCACCATCAATTGATATATCATATTATGGTTTTTTTCTATTTTGTGAACTTTGCAAAAGCATCTTGAAAGTCACTAGCATTTTTTTTTTATTTCAAAAGAAGGAGCATATTTCAAAGCAATTGATTTTTAACGAGAAGAAAAATATTACACAATTTTTAGTGTTGTCCAACTATGTTAAAATCTTTATATCAAAGTTAAAAAATTAGTTTACTTTTACTTTGTAATCCCTAATAGAACAACTGGTAACAACACTAAAATTCTTATTGCTTCCAGAATTATTCTCAAATGCTTACTTTATGACCATTTATATATTTCAAAATAGATATTCATAATTTTAAAATCAATAGATTATTTCAAAATTTTACACTGCCCTTATTCTTTTTTTCATGGAATTGGAAGCTAACAAAGCCAAAGCTGTGTAACAATTTTAAAAATAACTGCAGATTAATAATCATAATATCATTATGCAGGTAAAATTGTCTTTAAGATCAATCTCTTGTCTGTCCATGGAAGGTTCTAACCTCAAAAAAAAGAAAGACAATCCAGTTCAAACCAATAACTCATTGGGGTTTTGTGAACTGTAGCCAAAGTATTTTGAAAATGCTAAAAAAAACCGAACACCAACATGAAGAAGAAAATGTTGTACAAAACTAAGGCATTCATATAGTGACACAGTCCATCCTACTTTGATGGATTTTTCTTTTAGTTATTTAGAGATACCTTTAATAAAGATCTTGTTTTACAGTCACAGTGACATATAAAATATCTTTTTCGTCTTGCAGAATAAAAATATCCTTTTCATTCCTGCTGACCCATTTGAGTACTGCTTTCTCCATAATAACCTTACAAACTATCTTTCTTGAGTCTCCCATTTGATCTTGTAGGTTGAGATCATGTTTTGAAAAATGTCATATTCAATATAACCTACATAGGCGCATTCATATCCACGCTTCTGGTCTTCAGAAAGGAGTTTTTCAAGTTGACTATTGGTATATGTCTTAGAAAAATCCTACCAGTTTTTCTGAAAGACATGGAGGCAACTTCTCAATGACAGGTCTGATAAAGACATCTTACCCAACAAGACTGCTCTTGAGTTGCTCTTTGGTTACTGGTACTATTAGCTTTACAATTATAAAAAAATATTTTATTTCAGAAAATATTTACATCTTGAGGTATGGATTCTCAAGTCTTTTCCAAAATATTTATAGCAGCAAGGAACCTGTTATACCTCAATCTGTTCTATAGTCATGTCTTTCTCTTCAATATGCTTCAATCACAATTTCAAAACTGGTTGAATTTCTAGAAGTAATGAATATAAGTCTTTCTCTTCTATGAAGACAATTTCATAGGCAGATCATTCTTGTTTCTCTGACAAGTTTTATAAATTTCTATGCTTTCTGGGGTTTTTTCATATATGTTAAGGTTTTTGTCTTATATTTATGTGGCATGTAGCTATTGTTCTCTGCTATATTTTCCTATCCACCTTCGGTGACCAAATCCCAGACACTCTTAGCATATAGATTTTCATAAATTCAAGTATCAACTGAACAGATTTGTTTACAGGAGTGAGAAAACATCCTGGTTTTTTTTGCTTCTCTTAAGAACTGGGACATGGCATATTTTAGCTCATTTGTCTGTTTCTTTGGAGAAGCACGACTGACATATTTCAGCTTAAAGGTCTACTTGCTCTGCTGGCAGCCTTTATGTTTTGTATGTATTCAGTCTTACAATAATCTGCCCAATAAATCATCCACTTATAATATAAGAAAATAGAAATAGTTCTCCATTCATTATTCTACCAAAATCCAGATCAAATTACGCCCTTTTGTCTTTGTTGTTCCTGCTAAATCTCAATTCTTCCAGTAGTTATAAATGGGGATTTTTCAGTGAAATATTTTCTTATCAATGATTTGCTAAGGTTAGATTACTGAGAGGAATATCTGGCAGGCTATGTTTCATACTAGCTTTTTCAAGAACACTACAGCAAATTAAGAGGTTTTCAATCTATAGTTAATATACTGTGTGGGTTTTGGGCGTTCATTGAACACATGCTGTCCTAAGAATAATTTAGGTACTCAGTATTAAAAGTAAGAAGAGACAATGAGAGGTTTGGGGTTCACCCAGCAAACTTTGCTGGGGCCTTTAGCTTGGGCTATCAAGCTAAATAGTGGTTCTCCAAATTTTGTCATATTTGTAAGGGTATGGGAAAGGAGAAAGTGTCTGCCCTTTCAAGGGCATCTGATCAAAATCCTGTTAAAAGCAAAAGGGGATAACAAGAAGAGGAAGAAGTCATAAACAAGAACATAAAAAGACACAAATTTGACTGACAAACGATAAGGGAGGCAGTAGTAAGAATCAAACCGGGTCAGTCATGCTAATTAATAAGGGTAGGTGAAATGTTAGAATGTTTATTTCCATGAAATTATCTGATCATGGGCCTTGTCAGATATTAAGAAAAAAGGACAAAATACACAGAAACACAGACTTGAGATTTGACAGACAAAACTAATGGAGACAAAGACAAGTAACAAACCTTGCCAGTCACACTGCTTTTGGTGGGTAATCAAGAAAATACAGGTAAAACTAGTGCTTTGCAACTGATAAGGATGTAAACCTGAGGATTGTTGGAGAGGAGTCAGTGAAACCATGCAAACTGATGAGGGAACATGCATGGGAAGGAAACTGGGAGCAACAAAGCGGAGAATAGAAACCACAGAATATAAAAGGGGACAGTTGCATGTAAAATGTGGTTGGTCAGTATGATCACCTGCCTGATCCCTGTACCTGCCAACCACATTCTGTCCTGTGTTCTTACTAAATCCTTTCTAAAGTATCTCTCCGAGTAATCTCACTCTATCCCATGTGTACATGCACTGCAATGACCAAGTGCCGCCTACTGCTGGAGTGGACTAGATGCCAGCTATTGGAGTAAGACCAGAGGTGTAAGCAGGTCTCACACCAGTGCCAGCTTCTGGAGCAGGTAGGGGGGGGCTTGGCCCCAGCCACTAGGACTGGAGCTCTGTGTGTCCCAAAAATAGCTACCAGGAGGGAGTGGCACGAATGAAGTGAGAGGCTCAGTGTAGGTGGCTGGAGTGGGACCATGGGTCACAATCTGTGTGCCTGGTACAGGCTGCTATGGGGGACAAGTTTCTGTATCTTCCTTAAGTTGGGGGGTGTGCATGGGTCCTTTGCTAGCAAACCTTAAGCTTGACTAGGCAGCAAGGAGAAGATCCTGGGGTCAGCAGGGGTATCAAGTGGGTGGAGGCTATTTGAGGGGACCTGTGAGCACAGGATGCCTGTGAGATGAGTGTGCACTGTTTTCTAGTGAGCACCAAGCTGGACCAATTGGTGAGCAGGAGACCCACAGGCAGGTGAGGGAGCCTGACCTGCAGGGGTACAGGGAAGACAGAGTCACTATGTTGGCACTGGGGTGATCCAAGACTGTTTGTGTACTTGGCAATCTGGGGAGTGCTGCGTGCACACCAGCCCTAGTGCCCTTCTATCTCTGCCAGCACGGAGGACAGGGATTTGGCTGTGTGTGCTTGTGTTTGATGCTGGTTCTATATGTAGGTGCTGCCAGAGGTGGCACCATGTCTGTGGTAGTCTGTGGCCATACCAGTGTCCTCTGTGCGCGTGTGTTTGTGTCTGTGGGGTAGATGTTCAGTTCTCCACTCAAATCTCCAAATGAGAATGCAGCCCCTTCATTCCTCAGTATGGATCACTGCTTCTGACATCCTTTAAAAGTACTAAAATGAGGGAAAATAAAGGAAACTATATTGAGATCAATTTAAAACCATGAAAATAACATAGGCTTTAGGTTTGAGGTGGGGGAGGCTCCACCTTATTGCCACAATACATAGTATAATCTGACAGTCCATAGTGTCTCAGCAGTTTCAAAACCAAAATAGAGAAATTAATGAGAAATGATCCATGTGAAAAAACTAAAAGACTGGGAAGGGATGTGTCCACTATCCATAATGTAACAATGGTGGAAGCTGGAGGAGGTGAAACAGAAGGAACCACAAAGAGACAGCATGCTGATCCACAGGTTCCCTTAAATCATCTCTTATCAATACTCTCTGAGATAAAATTTTGGCTTAAATAGACGTAGTGATTTTATTTCTGTCTTCTAATTAACTGTAGGAAAGGATCTAAACAAGTATTGCCTTTTGTTCTTGGAGAAAATGTGGGGAAAAATTTCCTCGGGCAATTCTTGTGGGCGTATTTATTCGTGAAAATGAACCAGAATTAGAACAGTAGTTCTCAGAATAAATACATACAATCCCATCAAGTTGGCTACTTGAGTTATTTTTTTCCAAAGAAACAGGAATATGTAGTACAGAGACACCTTAAATCACCTCAAGAATTTAATTTTCCTATCCTTAATGCTAGTTTGAGTAGTAGATAGATATTAACAAGTTTTAGATAGGAAAAAAACAGTGCAGAAAGTATGTGATACAGTAAGTTTTTTGCATGTCAAGTCAAAAACCCCTACCTCTCTCTTTGGCTATATAACAAATTGATTTTTTCTGAACAAACTCTGTGATGCTCACCCTTGCTTTCTTTCCAGTAACATTTTGAAAGCTTGTTTTAATTACAGCAAAGGTAACTCTTCTTGAAAATTTTCTTTTTATTTAATGACTTTTTCTGCTTTCATAAGCTCAGCATATGAGTGCATGGTGTATCATAATCATTGTCAACAACTGCCAACAGCAGAAACTGCATCAGTTAATACATACTTTAGTAGACACTAAAGCACCGTGAGTTAATATGGTAAATCAACATCAGTGTGAGACAATTTACACTATTTAAAGATTTTATACTGTGTCTAAAACATATTTCTATTTTCTGTTCAATTTTCTCCAGTTAACTCCCTCTTCAACCAGCCCTGTTTATCATTCTCCCCTGATTCCCTCCCTATATTTCTAATTTCAGAACTCACTGTAACATACTCTCTATTGTAATTGGTACTCACCACTTTCTTGCCTCAGCATCTCCTGTAAATGCTATTAACTACCTTGTTCTTTCATCTTCTGGGTTATTAATGGTGATGTCCATCCATTCATGATTTGCAGATTTTTCATGCAAAAACTACTCAGAAATGCTGATACAACTCTACAAACTTTGCCAGGAATTTTAATCTCACTGGTTGGCACAAACCTCAGGATATTTTTCTGCACTGGTAAAGCTCAGAGAAAAGTAAAAAAACTTATTCCATGAAATATATTACCACTTTTGAGAGACTGTCTTTAACTACTTGTCCTAAGTTTAGAGCATGATTAGGGCAACTACATATACAACAAGCCTGCAGGTACTCTTAAAACTGTAGGGGTTTTTTCAATAATTAAAACATAAAAGGACTCTTTTTTTTTTCTAATCTTTTTTCTTTCCCACCTGTTTTTTAACTCTATTTAACTTGTGGTGTTTTTCAAGGGTTTTTACCACTCACTTCACTGGGCTTTCATCTCCCAAATTTTATATGAATCCTTTTTAATAACATTAAAAATTACGTGGACCGAATTAGTCATACTGTATAAATAAAATCTTGGGACAATGTTAATATACATTTTTTTCTATCTGAGACTATCTTTCTTCTGAATCCTTAATAAGTCACTCACCTTACAACCAAAGAAAGAGAAATAATTTTTAAAACTTTTACAGTAACAGGAGTATCAAAAGACCTTTCTTGTGTAAATCCGGTTTACCCATAGTAGAACATAGTAAAATGGTTTCCAACTATTGTAGGTAGTATAGAAGGATGGAGTATAAAGCTGACCTAAAAAAATAGAAAAAAAATTTATTAAAGATGTAATGGTAATATTTCTAATCTTACATATCACATCTAGTTCTTAAGAGTAGGTTACTGTAATGAGACTTTCAGCTATTTCAGAACTTTACTGTGACCTTTAAAGAGATAAGATACATATATTTCCTAAGGAAAGATGTGTAAGTGAGTAGCATACAGATTATTTTCCTAGCTGACAGTAAAAATCACCAGTAAAATACTGCAACATGTAGGAATAAGAATAGCACATGCAGAAGAGCAGGACAATAAATGTGGGGTTTAGGGATTTTGGTGGGGTTTTTTTCCTAATGAATGGCAACAGCCTTAATGTGAATAAGCCTATGACTTTTAGAAAAGGCTTCAAAGATTTTCTCAAGCAGAAGAAAAAAAAATATCTTTCATTCAACTAAAATCAAAGTTATCTGGTTTTTTGCTTTTATCATTAAATGAAAGACAGTCTATATGTGCTGTGCAATATGGTCTAGAAATGTGTTTATATTTTTATTCCTACTATGAAATCAGTGGCTGCCACACCCAAAAAAGTGCAATCTTAAACCAAAACTGCAAATCATATCACTGTCGATTAGCTAATTCCATGGGTAGTTTGTAAAAATAAACAATCACCAACATGAAATAGTACAGGTGTGCCTTTATTTTCTACAGATGGATTTTCATTTAATAGAAAACCACCCTTTTTCTCATTCCCATTGGGGTCTTTAAGTAAAAGGATTAAAGACTATATCAATGAACAGAGCATGGATTCTAGGTAAGCCAGCAAACTTGCTGTGAAGTCTCAACTGCCCCAACAGCCAACCAGCCAGCAAAGTTTTCAGGTAGTACATCTTATCTGAGATGTAATCAGGAGTCTATCTCTAAAGAGACTGTCTTGGATGATTTGAGCAATGTATTATGTATGACCAATAGTTTTGCTGTTTTAGTTACTATCCCAGTTACTGAGAAGCCGAAATCTTACCTATAAACCCTGAGATAAAAAAGACACACAAGAAATGTCAGCAAAAGAGCTTCACTTCCTAAGAAGATGCAAATTTACTCACTTGTATCAAATCTAGTTTAATTGTAGAACACAGCAATTATGAACAGGTGGCAAAACATCTGATGATGCTGAAAAACTGTCAGTTTGAACTCACAGGTTGAGAAGGGCTTAGAGGGTCTCTTCCTACTTCCCAGAGACATTTTCTGCCATGCTACTGATGAGAAAGAGATAGATAACATCCCAAGTGCAGCTCTGAATTTCCTTGGACCATTCGAACATTTCCTTCTCTCTGAAATTTCCAACTACCTGTCACAGGTATTCCAAACCTTACCATGATATTGTCACTCCAGCACCAGAAACCTTCTAGTTTTCACTTAGTTCAAAAGAAACAGGACATCTAAAGGCAGGTTTATGAGTCAATCTCCTAATCTTATTAATCCCTCTCTAACTTCTCTCCCAGAGTTAGGTGCTAGAACCATGAAATTTAAAAGCTTTTTTTTAATGTCCCTCTGTTTACTAACATTTTCTAAATTAAGGTTTTTAACATATTCAGAACACCACAAACAGACTTCTTCAACATTTGTTCCACTCTTCCCAGGTTGCAAATGTGGTTTCTAACCTCCATTATGACTGCGTTAGTTCAGAAGTTCAGTTAGTGCATCCTGACATCTGGACTTCTTCTCCTGGTACTTCTACTGGAGCAGTATTTGGAGACTGGTCCAGAATCTACCAACTTTAAATCTTTTGGTTTCTGCCTACATATACTCTTTCATATTAAAATCTATGCCAAAACCAGGTAACATGTCTTTTCCCTTTATATCCGTGATGTGTTTAAAAACTGCAGTTGTAGTCAGCATTTTGAAAGACAAAGCCAGTTAAGGTCCTTGATATTCATACTCAAGGTCTGCCTTGAAAATATTCTAATATTCTAATATTCTAATATTTTAACATTCTAATATTCACCAGACAATGATTTTCAGTTTATCAAAGCCGCCAAATCTGATCTGGCCTCTCCAGAGCTCCACTACCCTGCCCACAGCCCAGGAATTTGGCCATTCCAGGCCACTCAGGGGTAGCCCTACTGCTCCTGGCTTCTGAGTCCAGGAAGCCACCGGCTCCCACAACACCTTGGCGCCATTGCAGCACAATTCATTCTAGTTTTATCCTTTTTTTCACTTCCGTGTCATTTTACACAGCTTTTACTAACTTCCTTTCTTTAACATTGTAGGTAAAATATTCACTATCAATAACGTATCAAACCTTTTAAGAAGAGAGGAATTAAAGCTACTCTTGTTGTTTTGCAAAAAAAAAAATTAGTCACGTTATTAAGGAAATCAGGTTTTTTACTTCATTTTCTTTCTGCTCACATAGCTTCCTTTTTTTCCCTTCTACTTAAGGTAAGACTAATAGGTAAGTAGTAAAAAAAATCACTCTCATTTTGCCAAATTAGAGAATTCTTTTTCCTGTTCTTACTATGTATTATCGTAGATTTCATTTTGAAAAATCTGGCTACTGGAAATGCAATTTCTTTAACCACTTCTTTCCAAAGGTTAAGATAGGAATTACCTGGTCCTTCCAAGTCTTCTTTTTACTGGCTTAGCCTTGAACTTATGCACTGTGTGTCTGATACATTCAATATTTTGTTTGGGATATATAAGAGGGGTTTATTTTCAGAGTCACTGAGTATCATAACACTGTACTCAAGGACATCCCAGATGTAGGGCCTGAAAAAGTTTTCAGCTCATTGTAGCTTACTCATATCATTCTCATTATAGCTTACTCACATCATTCAGTAGTCAGTGGATAGAGAGGGGGATCTCTTCAAATGGACAGTTGTGCTTTTATAAACATTTTTTCCCCTGAAATTGGTGAGATGTACCTTCAGCATTGAGTCAGACTGTCTGGCTCTTAGAATAGAGATTTTTTTTTAATTTAGACATAACAAATAGCTATGTATTTAATTAATAGACCTGTTTAATTCGAGTGACAGGCTCTACCTGTGTATTTCAATTTAGTTTTCCCATAATCACACAAACCTTGGAATTTAGAACTGAAAGGGAACACTATCATTTAATGAAGAAACATAAAGATTACTTTAATTTTTTTGAAGAGCATTTCTCTTCATAATTCTTTAATCAAACTTGAGTTCAGGCAAAACACATTTTTATTCAAATATTAACTGCTATACAAACCTGAAAAGATAATTTTGTAATCCTTTTATCAATTTAAAACAAAGGCTGCAATGGTTGAGTTTAATTAAGGAAAAGTAAATTGCTTTCTGTTAGCCAAATTAATATATATCTATGAACCATGACCCTTTTCTTTCATTTACACTGGAGAATTACTTAAAATGATAGTCCTTTTCAAACTATTTGTATAAAACAGGAAAATTAATATCATGATATTAATCCAAGCTGGGATGGCTAATCATAAGTTTTTCCTATTATTTTCTATAAAAAGTTATCTGAGAAAGGGTGAAAATTAATTTAAGAATTACCTTCACTTTTATTCCTTCCATTTATAAATTGAGTTTTTTCAGTTAGTCAAGATCAGATTCTTACCTGGAATAAACTGCTGTATCAAGATTTATTTTTTTTAAATTCCACTCTGACATAGCATTATCAATCAGAAAATCATTACCTTGACTTTATAAATGGGGTAATTGAAGAACAGTGAAATAATTGTGGCTCGTCCTCCACCATTTTGTGAACAATAATTAGTAAGTGATGTAAGAATATAAGCCAGAATACTAAAAAGATGATTCCACATCTATGCCTTGAAACTCCTTAGTAGAAGTGATACTACAGGTATCAGGTAAAAGATACAGAATCAGGTAAAATTTTAAACATTTTCTCCAATCAAATCAATTGTAGCTTTCAAATTAAACCTTGTAAACACCACTGTATAAAATATGAACTTCACAAAATACAATCCAATCTGTATTACCCTCAACTGAAATATGCTGTCCTCAACATCAGTATTACAAAAAAGATCTTATCATGGGAAAATGAAATTTGTTTCCTGATATTCAGAATATAATTGTAGCACTGGAATTGAAACTGTAATTGCAAGTCTGACTGGTTGGATCTACATGACCACAGTGTACAGTCTTGAGGCAAGATTGAAATTGGATTTGCCATACATCTAGATAATTTATGAGCTTTAGTGCCTGCAACTCTGGAGCAACTCCCTCAGCATTATGGAAGAGTAACCATTCAAGGGACATTTCAGAAGACTGTCCACTTGCTGTTCAGAGGATTGCACGACTCTGCAGCAGACTTGATTTGGCACTAGTCCATCTAAAATATGACATTTTAGCCTTCCTGCAGCACCACATAATCAAAATCAGGCAGTCAAATCAGATTCCAGAGAAACCTTCAGCAACAACTTTTACAAAGACAAATAGGATTCTTAGGCATAATGTGATTCTAGGAGCAAAATCCATACATTTCACAAGCTTTAGAAAATGTGCATCAGGTAAGAATGTGTGTAGCTTTTATGTCACAATGAGGAACAAACTTTGTTCAGAAGGACAGCAAGGGTATTCTTGTTATTCAGAACAGAAGGAGCAGTCTTAAAGAAGGAACAGCTGATTCTGCCAAAATCATCATATGCCTAGGAATTGCTCATGCTTGAGGGTTTTTCCAGGATAGGAGGTCAAGAGTGAAACTATAAAATTCCCCTTTTCAAACCATAGACTTACATTTAAAAAATTACATCAATCACCCACAGAATGCTGCACTTAACTCTTTCACTGATTTTCATAGAACCATTCACACTACTTTACAGTTTAAAAACAGTTTAAACCAATTTATTCTTATTTTCAAGGCATCCTGGACGGGTTTTTTAGTTTATTTTACTCTTTCCACTCCTCTGTTTTAGAGAAGTTCCTTTACATCTGTTTTTTCATACCTAGCATCATCTGTCATACTGCAGAAACTAACTGCCACTTCAGGCAACCCAAAAGTCAGAACCCAGAAGATCCCACTTACAGTTTAGTGGGATTTGCAAGTTTGTTATATCTGTGCTCATGAATAAGTCTGTGGGAAGGTGACAAGTACTGTAGCCCCTTCTTCTAGCCTTAGCGTTCCCCAGCACATTCCATGTGCCACAGGAGATGGGAGCTGTTTCAAACCCATGTCTAGACACAGGCTTGTTTCATTTAGCACCCAAATCTAATTATCTAATTATTCCTAGTCATACGAACTGCAGTTCCAAGAACAAATACTTCTATTCTTTAGCCCTGTAGAAGCATAAGTTAAAATGCCATTTCCCATATTTTGTGAGAAGACAGAACCACCACATGATAGTCTAGCTGTAAAAGCATTGTCAAATTTTCACTTTGCGCTATCCATACTCTACCAATAGATTGTCCTGTGCTATTGCACAAAATACACTGTGTTCCTCTACATTATACTTCATTCTTTTGTTTGAAAAGATCCTGCATGCTCCATTTGTTAGAAGGAATGGAATTTGCAAGATTCTGTAAGAATCAAAACTAGAAACAATTACCAAATTCCAAAAGGAATACTGTACAAGGAAGACAAGGAGCTACTAGAGCAGGTCCAGTGGAGGACTACAAAGATGATGAGGGGTCTGGATCTTTTTTATGAGGGGAGACTGCGGGAGCTGGGCCTTTTAAGTCTGGAGAAGGTAAGACTGAGAGGGGATCTCATCAATACATATAAATACCTTAAAGGCAGGTGTGGAGAGGGTGGTGCCAGAGTGTTTTCAGTGGTGCCCAATGACAGAATGCAGAGCAGTGGCCATAAACTAAAGTACAAGAAGTTCCTCATGTTCCTCAACATGAGGAAGAACTTCTTTACACTGAGGGAGGCAGAGCACTGGAACAGACTGCCCAGGGAGGTTGTGGAGTTTCCTCTCTGGAGACACTCAAAACCCACCTGGATGGGTTTCTGGGCCACCTGCTCCAGGTGACCCTGCCTTGGCAGGGGATTGGACTAAATGATCTCCAGAGGTCCCTTCTAACCCTAAAAATTCTGTGATTCCATGATTCTGTTACCTGAATGCTTCACAATTAATCCTATAATTCTGGAATACCTCATCTCTTCTTCTCAATGTCTTTAATTTGTTTCTAACAATCATATCAATAGAATTTACAGAAATTAAGAAAGACAGAAATAACAACAGAATAAAGGTTAACTTCTGTTCGTACTACAAAGAACGGACTGTGTTACTCTGAAATGCTAATATACTCGTCTTTGTTTCCTCGTTGTTTAACAAACTCATTCTGTTACAGCTTTTCTTCTTCTTTCCAGCTTATAAAGTCCTTTTGACTTTGGTTATTTTCCTTCCTGATGTAAGTATGGTGAAGAGATTTGGTGTAACTTTTCTTCACTATTTTGTTTGGGGTTTTGGGGGAGGAACTTTTTGGTTTGGTTTTCTTTTTTTAGTCTCTACTAGTAACACACTCCGAATCCTATTCCTCCTCTAACAGTTTGCATCAGGAGAGACAGATTCCTGCCTCTGCCTCTTCAAACATGGAGCCAAAGAATGTTTCAGAATGTTTCTTAGGTGACAACATTCTGCTTTGCAGTTATTTTCTGAAAACTTGGACAGAAACAGAAGGATTTTCGACTAACACAGAAGCAGAGTATATCTGACTGAAAATGCATTACTTTTTCTCAAGGCATCGCTGTAATTATATTTATTGAAGACACACCTGTTTAATTTTTTAAAATCTGCTGAGTGATAAATTGATTATGAAATTTTAAACAGGTGTGAATTTTTTCTACGTAACAGGTGCACCTGGACACTAGTGATTCCAGGAGTCTTAATGCAATGAGAATAACAGATATGGAGCCATGTGAAAATGAATATAATTCTGTGAAGAGCTTCTTGAAGCATCACAAACTATGCCCATAGTAGTTAAGCATTTTTCCTCAAATGGATCATTTCCTTTCTTTTTGGCATATTCTTACAAACTTGTATTTGTTTATATACCCGATTGACTAAAATAATTTTTCTCAAGTGACCTTAGTTTGACTTCATGTCATCTTGTGATTTCTCACACTGCTTGAGAACTATAGTCTGTGACATGATATGTAATTGCATGCAAAATTAAAATTTTCTCTCTTCCAGCTTTTTAGCATATGAAGATCCACCCTCCTTTGGAATCTAATCCCCTACCCTCACTCCTGCATGAGATCATCATGATTCATGCAGCTATATTTATGAACAAGCAGTCTGTTCCAGCACCTTTATTTTGTGTCTTTTTTGCCCTTTCCCTTCTTCTTTCCCTCTTCCCCCATCAGGAGAAACAAACCACCCTTTTTTTTTCTCCTAATCATGACATTTTTTCTGTGGGATCCAACATCTACTGGTAAGGGTCAAGCATTTGGAAGCAAAGTTATGTCCCTTCACGAGATCTTGCTCACCCTCAGCCTACTGGTGGTGGGGGGAATGTTGGAAAGACGGCGCTGATGCTTTGCCAGTGCTGCTCAATAGTTACCAAAACACTGGTGTGTCATCAACACCTTTCCAGCTACCAATGTACAGCACTGTGAGAGCTGCTGAGGGAAATTCACTCCATCTCAGACAGACCCTAAATATGCAGAAATACTCAGGGTGTTTGCTGACTCTAACTGGATGAAGAAGGGAAGAATGCTATTAAACGAAGTTGTTACAGCTAAGGAAGGCTGAGAGCAAACTGTTAAAATATTCACTAAATGTCTGACAGAAAAATGAAGGTCATTTCATTCCAGATTACGTCACAGACCACTTCATTGCATGCAGCACTCATCTAAGAGACTACGTCCTTATGACTTAGCCTATTTTTAAACCTCAGATAAAATTATGCATTCTAAATCTATAGTTTTGTCACTTTTCAGGCTCAGGACATGAATAAATACTTGATATATCAACTGCTTTCACTTGTTTTAACTGACCTTTTAGTTAATATTTAACACTGTGGTGTGTCAAAATAAATTATCAGTAGGTAAAAGCCATTGCTCTCTTACCAGAAAGTAAGTAATTTTCTACACTAATTCCAAAGAGTGCATACTATAAAATTTAAATATTTGCAAAAAAATATTGAAAATCTAGAGCTTCTTTGCATCCCATGGGTATTGTTTTAGTTAATAAACTTTGTATTAAAGGCACTTTGGGATCAACCAGAATTGATATAAGAAGAAAAATATTCAGGAAATTTGAAATCAAATACTAAACCTATTGCTGGTGTTGATTATGAAATAAGGAAGTGTTAAAGTCAGCCTGGCAAGCATAGAAAGATGCTGAAGAATGTATTTATTTCTAAAAAGAAGAATGACTAAGTTTTGTAACTGCAACAAAGTATCTTTTTGTGTCTTTTCTTTTTTTTTTTTTTTTTTTAACTTTGTAGAAAAAATATAATTGTGAATTAATAAAATTTCTAATGTTCAGGAGTGAAATCTTGGAGTGAGGCTTCAGGTGAAGGAGTTATTTGATTACTTCCCCCATAAGCCAAAGCACAGTTTTCCATTAATACTTGCTGATGAAAAGAAAGGGACTACTGATTTGGGGGTTTTTTAAAGGAACAATGAGGTTTATTCTTGTGGCTACAAACTGAATTCAAATTACGTACTTCCTAATAGAACATTTCAAAAGAGTTCTTGCAGTAAACTTCATCTCCCTAGACACCTGTGGGAAAAACCAAAGTAGTCATCTCCTTTTGTACTTCTGGTGAAAAAGAGAAGTTTCCAAAGGACAACTCATACTTCCTATTTAAGAAATTATTTTTTGTAGATGAACCTCTTTTTTCTTTTATAGTTTTTTTTTACTATAATGGAACTTACATGATTGAATTAGATGGGTAAGTTCTGGTTGTCTTAGGATGCAGTTCTTCTGTCCGTGAGGAAAACGTGCAGTGTATAAGCACCCTAGGATGTTTAATCACTCACCTGGGGCTGGCAGATGAGGTGCAGAAGATCTATGCCTTTATGGAGCAATAGAAACATTAGGGCTCCTCCAAAAGGGCTAAGATACCTATGTCTTGACATCAGATAATTCCTGTGATGTCCTATTCATATAAATACTGCACAGCGTACACTAATTGTACACTATTTGTACAGTGACCTTCTCAGTGATACATATTTTTTCACCAGTCTTATGTTATCAATTTAAGAAAAAAATTAACCTTTAGATTTCATAATATTTAATTAATCTAGAAGTCCCAGAAAAAGTGTTTGTTGTCCTAGAACTGATTGAAACATAATGTTGCTTCTCATGTTTTATTTACATGTTCACAATCTATGTAAACAACAAATGAAGTTGAAACACCATCCTCTGTTCTCCTTAAAATCTTTAAAGGAAGAATGGGGAGGAGACATAGATAAAAGATGTGACTTCCATAAAATACATTGATTCTTTTTTCTCTTTTTTTGTTTCTTCAGATGAACACATTTCAGCACCTATTGCATGAAATATTGGCAAGATCCCTGGTCAAGCTGTGACTGCCATCAAGGAGTGTTGAGAGTTCTTGGTTTCTGCTGAACAGGATGTAAAGGCAAACTTTTAACGTGAAACCCGAGATTTAGAGCAATGAAACTTCCAATTAAAAGGATTTTCTTTTGCAGTAAAGCCTGTTCTATTTCATGTACATTGGTGTGTTATTCTTCTAAGTCAGCAGAGTGAATTTCGCTGCTCTTATGAAAATCCATTCTCTCTCCATTTACCATTATATATCCTTCAGGCACAGTACGATTCAAGTAGATTTGTAAGCTAAAGAACATGTCCTGGTCCAGTTATAAACAGGATTTTTTATGCATTAGAAAGGGTATAACTTGTGTTTACAGTACATTTCACTGCATTTCTGAGTTATGCTTCTATCTTAAGCAAAGTAAAATTTGTTCGTTTTGAAAAGTCAAAACTCAACTTCATTTTGAATAAATTATTTTTTAGAATAAAAAAGAGAGAGTTAGGTATATTCTGAAATGAGCATGTTATAAGACCATCTATCCTCTGTTAGGAATTTTATTTACATTCATTTAAGGAACAAATATTTAATTTTGAGTTGAAGAAAATTACGCTATTGTTAGGATAGCTTGTAGAAAGCTTTTTCCTCTGGTTAACATTGTTTTGCTGCTCACCAAAACACCCATTGATTTACTGTTTGATAAAAAAGAGGGACATATTAAACCTATATGTACAGAGATATCCTCACAAGTATTGGCTACTTCACAAACTACTGGCTACTTCAAACTACAAAACTTTTCAGAAGTTTTTCACTTTTCGGTTGGCTTTTAAAAATAACTCTAATAGAATATTACACATATATTTAGACTAAAAAAATGGAAAATTAAGTAGTATACAATTTCAGTACATGCCTTAAAACAGGGCTTATTAACCAGTGTACAACAACTGGAAAATTTAAAATCTGAATTAAATGTTTAATTGATTGCTTATGATTATCTCCATTTGAGGGTCATGCATTCAGATGCAGTGGCTGGCCTGCTCTGATCCATTTGTGTTTGGAAGAAGTCTTGGATCTCAATTCTCCAGATTAAGTTTCAATTTAAAGTTTTCTTGATGTTGATCTAAAGATCCTTCTATGAAAAAAAAAATGCAAAGGGATTTTTCCAGAGTAATTTAGTTCCAGCTGCTACCAGAGGATTTGATATTCCACAGGGTTTCTCAACCATATCTTTATTTCCTTATATGTTGTAAAAGGGCCTCATATTGGTGGTTTTTTACAGAGCTCCACATTTGCACAGAAGTAATTTTTCCTGGGCTGTGCATGATTATTTTAAAAAAGGAAGTTTTGCAGCAATGTAACATTAAAGAATTTACACAGTAGAATAAACCCAGTCTGTTGCTGTCATTTTATTAAATCAGTAAAATAATATTATTTGATTTCTTATCTCATTGTAAATTTATAGTAACACTATTTAACATTTATCCAGGATATTTACAAATTAGTTACATTCCAAAGCACTTTATAAACTTTAAATAATTAATGTCATTCGTAGAAGGTAAAAAAGTTTGGGGTTTTTTTATTTCATGACATTTACAAATTAACAGACTAATTATAGCAAAAGAGGCTTCATGCCTTTAAAAAATTATCTCTTGTGGTGCATTTATGTAGATATTTTGCAGACATAGAATATTCTATCTCTTTTCTCTTTATCATATCCTCAGTAGTTTTTAAAGAATTTTAAAATGTGCTGGTAGTTTTTAAATTTTACATGTGTACAAGGGATATATATATCTCCACACAGGTAATTCGGCCTTTTGGTTTATGGATAGACTAGTGAATATAAGGGTCTTCTTTAAATTTTTTTTTTATCATGTTTGTATGTTTTTCAGGGCAGTATATCCTGGTATTAATGTGTAACTGATTAAACTGTCATGTAATTAGTGCTGTTGTTTGAAAAATAGTCCCAAAATACTATTAAGGGCATCTCTCCTTATCCATATAAAAGTAATAAATTTTTCAGTCTGAAAATGCTTTATAAATGAGGTGATCTTAGAAGAGTTTTGTAGACGTGTGTTTTCTTCTAATGCATCTTGTTAGTAATTAGATATCCTTGTGATCTTTTTTTTTTTTTCTGGAAGTACAAAGCTATTTGAATATAATTGCAATGATGTGGACTTTGAGCCAGTTGAAAGCATCTGAGGGTTTCCAGTAGACCATGTATTGCAGCCCAGAATGGAGAGTTTTTCCTGGTTGGGACTATTTATTTATTCATTCTCATATATCTAAAAGTGGATACAAAACCCATCACCATAAATCTTTTACATGCTTAATAAATCATCACATTTCCAACACCAAAAAATTTAAGCAATCTTTTTCAAATAATACCTTAAAGATAGTTAAAAACACTAAATTGTGATGGGGAAAACCTGCTGTTAAGCTTTTGACTATTTCTCTTTGCATCTTCCATTGTTAAACGATTTTGATCTCTCTGATGAATAACTTAAGCCAATATCAATACTATGACTGAGACTGACTCTGTACCATCAGAAGCACCACAGCAGCTTTGTACTGGTGACAAAATCATCACTGCCAGTACAATTGTCACACAGCTCAAAGTCCAAAGGCTGTGCAACTACAGACAAGAACATTTCTTACGTAATATGACTTTTACACAAAACTTGATACATTACTCATTAGATGAACAGTTTGCTCAATGCATCACTAAATATTCTGTACCTACCCAGACATTTTACCATTTCTCAAGATGGAATTTAAATCAGTTTAGTTATTAATGTTAATTTGTTTTTCCAAATGCATGCAGGTTTTTTTCATGACACAATATCCAAAAAGATATTTTGCATTTGGTTATTCAAGTTCATTTATAATTAATGCAGCTTAAATATACACAATCATGTCCAGTGAACTGTCAGTCTTTGTACTGCTTAATCAGGGCTAGTATGTTTGTTTTGGCATGAAAAAATATCTAAACAAGAGCAGCAGGATAGCCTTCATCTGGGACAGAAAAATTTTTGGTGTTAAAGCACATGCTACTATCATTAGGTGATTTTGACACTAAAGCTCATTTCTGCTCCTATCTCCAGGATGGATGATTGATCATATAAAACAGTGGGGATCACTTTGTTCAATATTACATTCAGACTAGAAAAAAGTCTTCTGGAATATGCATATGGGCAAGATGTGTGGAATTTTACAGTAGTAAATAGAAATTTATTGGATTCTTTTGCTCTATAAAATTTGAAATAGCATGATTTTTTACACCTTTTCCCATACACTCTTTTATTTCCAGCTTTTGTAATTATAGAAATAATTTATAATTCCTATTTAAATTCAAGGATATATTTCTAATATATATGGAATTGCTTTCATATTGTATATTTCTAGGTGACTATTCTTTAACATAATATATTTTGATAACTATGACAATAATGAAACACAGTGTTAAACAGCATATTTACTAGTACACTTGAAGACATCTAATAAAGCACCAGTTCAGAAAAACATCTGCCAGTGATCAATTCCCTGAGTAATAAAACAATGCAGAAAATCTGTCTTCCTGTTAATAAGACCAGTATGTGAGTGGATTAAAATAAATTATCAGTTTCACATTAGGTTTCAGCCTGAGGACAGTGTTCCACTGGCTTGAAGGTTTGAGTCTAGCCACATTTTTCATTTTTTAACAATCAGTCAAGGCTGAATGCAAAGACTCAGGAAATGCCTCAAGGTCTTAACCCACCTGATTGTTATACACCAGAAACTGGCCAAGGCAGAAACCCTTATTTACTCAAACAAAATTAATTGCTGAAAAGTTATTTGTTGGTTTTACATTTTGCCTAGAGATAAAGAAAATACATTTCCTTGGCAAGCATGGGAAAATAGCCTGGCATGTTCTTTGACATTTGGCATTTGAAGCCTCTCCACCTGCTGGAAATCAAAAAGTTAGATACGCCAGCAACAAGAAAATACGTCTCCTGTTGTAGAGGCTCCGATGTGTGACTGCCGCGCACCGCGCGGATCCTGGCTCCTCAGGTAAGGCGGCCGGACGCTGCCCGGAAGGAACGAGCGCTGTCCATGGTGCTCCCGGTTGGGTTTGAGGGCAGCTACTGCGAGCCTGCCTCCCTGTCTGAAACAGCACGCAGGGTGTGGCCCGTGTGGACTTCTGTACAACAGCCATCAGCAATATACAGAACTGTTGCTGCATTGTTTAAAATTCGTTTGTCTTTGCCAAGGTTGAAATAAAAACCTGCTGTCAGCCATTTGCTTCCTTTCACATTTAGGTAAAACTTTTTATTTATATAATTTTTATTTATATTTTTATATATTTATATATATTTATCTATTTATATATATATATTTTATACACAGGCGCATATATACATTTATATACATATACATGCACATATATATACACACACATTGTATATACATACATATACATCTGTCTGATACTGACTTCATAGCTTTTAAGTGGAGTCCACTTCGTCTCCTTAGCTGGTTTATATTCTCCATAGATCTTTTTAATAATATCAGATGCTCACATAAGGAAATGCAATTATTTATTTATTTATGTATTTATATATACATGCATATATATATATAGACACACATCTAAATTTTAATATATTAAAATGCCTTTCTTGACACAATGCTTCGGCATATTTTGCATAGGATTATTTCATTATTTTTATTATTATCTCACGCAACTGCACTAAATAGAGAATAAAATTACTGAATTCTGTAGATATTTCAGAGCTCCAGCTTTCATTGAAATCTCTATTTTTCTAAAAAGTTATGGATCACATTCTGCAGTCAATTAATCTTCCTACTTTCTTTGAGGCCAAAACAACATAGCATAACATTTGGCCTTTAATACCAACTGTA
Organism: Corvus moneduloides; assembly: GCF_009650955.1. Lineage (NCBI taxonomy): Eukaryota > Metazoa > Chordata > Aves > Passeriformes > Corvidae > Corvus > Corvus moneduloides. The sequence continues at coordinate 135,839,494 of NC_045476.1, read as the reverse complement.
CGTTTAAAAAAAAGAAAGAAGAAGAAAAGAAAAAAGATTGCAATCTCTATGCTGAAAAACACTTAAAGACTTTGATTCAGGGATAATGAGATCCAAATGGCAGCTGAATGAATGGACAGACGCTGAAGTTATTCCTTCTACTTGGTATCAAATTTTACAGGCATGAACATATAACTAAGCCACTATCATACTACTGTCATTAGAAAAATTTCTAATACTGTTCCATTTTCATTTTGTATAATTCTGTTCTGTTGCTTCAAAGCATCACAGGCTCTCCAAGTTGTCTGTGAATGTTGAAAAAATAGAGTTGCATTACCATTTGCTGTTTAATTTTAAAAAGATGTTCCTCGTCTCCATAAACATATCAGAAACATATTTCTAAGAAAAATCCCTCAAAATATATATTGAATATTCTTAAGCTTATTACTAGAAATGTCAGAATCTATTTATCTTTAATTTCCATAAATGCACAGGAGTATTAATAAAAACAAAACCAAAAACACTTTGTAGAATGTTACCTGTGAAAATAGAAAATTACAAACAAATTAGCATCAGGCCTAAAACTGTGCCTTAGATTAATTGCTGGTATCTTCTCCCTATGCACTTGCTTTGTTAAAATTTGTGCTAGGACTTGTGCATGTTAGTACAAATATATTAAATACTATCAATGTTACTGAATAAATTTACCATAGGTCTGATAGTGATTTCATAGCTTTTAAATGGAGTCCACTTTGTCCTCTTAGCTGGTTTATATTTTCCATAGATCTTTTTAATAATATCAGATGCTCACATAAGAAAACGCAATCATTTATTTATTTGTTTATTTATTTATTTTATACTTGTCATTAAATAAATCATTGTGACTAAGCTTCTATATCTATTTCAGGATTTCTTTGTTTCAATCACATATATGTGTATTTATGTTATATATAAATGTAGGGGATTAATCACACAGGCTTATTGCGTGTACTTAAAATATCACACAGCATTACCTTATATGATCATGCATTTCTTAGAATCACTAACTGATGTTAACTTTATTTCCCATTTGAATATGCTAAGTTTAAAGAACTACACTCAGTCTGCCCAAAACTTTGCAAATTTCCTATACGAGTCTAAACTCCAACAGCAAAACAGAAGCAATACAGTGTGTTCCCACAATGCTGTCAAAATGAAAGACAGGAGTACTGCTGGTTTTTTTGTTATTTCCTGGACTTATTTTATGTGGCTTCAGTTCTGACTTTAATGTTAATCAGTAATAAAGTGAATTCCTTTTGACAGCTCCTTAAAATTCTCAGGAATGTTTCTGCAAAATGAAACCATATTGCTCTCATAAAGTGTACTCTATCTGACAGCTTGCTGACTTTCTGTCAAGGAACATACACTCACTTCTGGGAAGCTGAAGTTTAAAAAAACAAAAAAAAGCACAGAACTAAATTTTGCCAAATGTACTAACTCAGTTTGCCCGAGAACAGGATGCTGAATTATACATGCACATACATGGAATTCGGGTGCAACTTTGTATGAATTTTCAAGCATTTGAATGTTCAAAGGCTTTGTTTAAAACATTAGAAAGTTTTCAGAACCCATTCTAATAAATTTTATCCACCTTGACTCACAAAGTCTTTTAAATTAAATGGGTTGATCTGGATGCACAACACTCATATTGTGGGTATGTTATTTTGCAGAGGGAATATGAGCTGTTCAGACAGCTATTATACCTTTTGAGAAAGGCATAAGAGCTGTAGCACCTTAACAGGTTTCCTTCCAGTCTATTTACCCATAAATCTGGGTTGAACCTAACAATAAAGTCTACCCAAGTGCCTGCTCTCCTGTTTTCATTTCACCTACAATAAATACAGTTTAGGTGAAGCTTTTTAACACTCATACACCAATCAATTATAGTAGAGAAGCTATTCAATATTCAACATTCCCAAAGAAGGCACAAACATGAAATTATGCAGTGACTCCATGACTCCATTCAGAAAGGAACAAAGCAGGTGTGTCTGGGTAACTTTTACTGAGGGATGTGACAGCTTGTTACGTCTCTTTCCCCTCCCGTAATAAAAAGGTGGATAGTTCTGCATGAGAAACATGACTGTCCTTTCAGTCATCTGAGGCACAATGACCTAAACTGACACCTTCCATGTCAATCATCTTTTCACCTGCACTCTATTTCAGTGCTGCAAGCCTAAGGCTTACTATGAAAAAATATAGAGAGCATTACTTCCCCAATAGCATGTTTGAACATTCAATATTCTCCCAGTTCATAGCGCTCAAAACTTATTAATATCTTTGCTTAACTGAAGCAGTAGCTACTGCTATATTTTAATAAGCAGAGTATTTTCAAGCTCTCTAAATACTAATGATGACACAAGCAAACAATTCATTTGCATTTGAAGGTTACTGTCAAAGAAAACTGATAGTCCTTAGCAAAATCCAGCACCAGGAGATACTTGAACAGAAAGAGAGAGGAACATCTCAGGCAACTGTGAGGAATCACAGTTTGCAGTAAAACAGTTCATAAATCAATGAGTCAGATGATAGTGAAAAAATGAAACAGTAGAATTCACTGCATTTTAAAACAGAGAGTACATTGCATTTAAAAAAAAATACCTTTTTACTTAAAGCTGGTTCTGGTTTCCTTTTCCTTAGTGTTGCTATGGCTGTTGAGGCCAGGTACATTTGATCAAATGAATCAAAGCAAAGTGTGAAGTATCTGTAGTTACTACTCTTCAAGGATCCTTTTGAATACCACCCCTACAACACCAACAAAAAAAAAAATTTAAAAAGGCTTCTTGCAATTCTAACTGTAAGTAGTACTCACAGATCTACATTCCATATGTAGTGAAGAGACCAAAGGAAGGTAAAACATTCAACTCTGCATATGTTATTCTAAAATACAATTACATATTAGAAAAAAGTAGTATATAAGGTCCTCTGCAACCACTAGACCTTCACAAAGAGAAACACAGTATTTTTTTCCTATTGTTATTCAATTCACAAAGCTATCCTAGACAGGCAGGGAAATGACTAAGAAAAAAATGTCAGAAATGATGTTATACTAATGACCTTTGGGTTCCTATAAAAAAAATTCAAAACCACATGTGTTTTGAAAAGAATCACTGGTTCTCAACTGTCATATTTCCCTGCCAATAAATCTTCAGCCAGTGTAGAAGTTGTTAAGCAAGTCACAAGAATCCTACATAGGTATTTCTGGAATAAATTTTTCAATACCCTTCAAAAATGTATCTAATCTTGAATTGATATGTCAGTTCCCTTTAGAGAAATAACTAGATGGGGCATTTGTAACTATACTCTACATTTTATCTTTTCATAAGTACTTTCTTTGAACTGAAATGAATTTTTATATTTTGGGTTTTTTTCAACTTAAGAAAGAAATATTGCAAGAGATGTTCTAATTTTGTCTTGGTTGAGTGAAATAAACATTGTTTTGTGTTCAAGTCACATGATATATCAAAATTCTCTGTTTTGTTTTATTGCAGAAGGGAAAAAGAGTTGCATCTGTGGAAATTCCCAGCAGAAAAAAAAAAGCCAAACCTATTTTACATTCAGCCTAACTAAGAAATTTCAGTGTCTCATTGATTAGTCTTTCCTGAAGGTGGGAGAATAGGGAAGGGAAGAATGGGAGATTTCAGAAGTGTGGTTTGATATAAAACACCCCAGTCAAACCTTTCAGTCATTAGATAAAATTCAGGGCTTTCTAATTTTAAAAGGGGAAAGGATCCATTAAAATTATTTTGCTTTCCTCCCAGGTCCAGTTTTTCTGCATGTTAGGAAGATTACTAAAGACTTTCTGTACATATTAAGATACTGTTTCTTCATACCTGCTTGAAATTTGCTCTGTTAGAGGATGTAAGTCAAGAAAATATTTTCAGCTGCAGCTTTTCACCTTGGCTTTAAATATCATACAAAAGGCCTTTTATCTTGTCTTTTTGTAGACAGGAGAGACAGTGCCTTTAGAAAAATATTCAATGCTTTGTGCCCTCAAGGTACAGTGGTTCATCTAGGCATTGGTTCTTATCATCATTTAATATGTAACTATCTTTTTTGATAAATCAATTCACTGACTGTTCTTAGATGTTAACATGTTTCCCAGAGCAGATCACAGACTGTTCCAGTAACTGCTCTGAACAATTTCCAATCTTTCCCTTTTTAAAACAGACTGCAAAAGTAGGCAGAGCAGTCTGACTGCAACTTCAAATACTGTAAACAAACAGACAAAAAATCCTGCATTTAAGTCGTGACTTAAAAAGTTGCACAGTTGCATCAAAACGTGAACATTTCTAATGGAACATGAGCTATGGTGTGATGGTTACGTATCAGCAGTGGTATTGCTGTGCTATTAACAGTTCTTCTGCGAGCGTAGAGGTTCACAAGTCTTGAAATGTCATTCTTTTCTATGTCCATCTTGTGCCTGGTACTTCTACCAAGTTCAGCACACACCTAGAAGAAAGGAATACTTGAAGTAGAAAGTATCATTCCATTTTGCAAGTATGGCAGCATCATGGGAATTTCTCAGGTATTTCCAATTTTGCATAAAGATAACATCTTCTGGTGAGGTTTTTTTGGTTTTCATTTTCTGAAATGAGCTTATAAATTCCCCTATTGCATTCTGCCCTTCTGTTAACAATGTAGTGATTTGGTAGGCATTACTGTAAGATTTGAATGTGAAATGTACTCCTGTAATAAAACTAAATAGGCTAGGATGGAAACCTGTTCCTTCTGAAAGCCAGAAGCATCTTGCTTTTTATAGCATTACAGTCATGGCAGTCTCAGTGGTCTCCTTCTCTGTTAAACAAACACCAAAAATTTAGGAAATCCTTGAGTCTGGGATTATTTTCTCATAGGATCAGTTATAAAGTAAAGATCTAGACCTGTAATAAGATTTTAAATATCCCTAAAGAAATTTTCCTTCATTTCTGGAGATATATCATTTGCTTTAATTAGCTGGAAACAATAGCAAGCATTTTGCTAAAATTTCTTTGCATTACTGGAAAAAACAGATCTGGTGCTCTTTTTGTTTTATTTTTACTTTTTTTGCCTATTTGATTGCTTCAATTTATAGTATTTCAGTTTCTTTAGAATGACATCACCTGCAGAGACAGCCCTGCTTTTATATTTATCCATGTTTTATATTTTTTATGTGATTAAATTCAAGAGAATTTGTAAATAAGACCAGACCAAAAATAACACCATTTCAAGTGATTCTCTTATGGTACAGCTAACTGCTCCTTAATGTCACTTCTGAAATAGAAATTCTTAAAAAATTAAATCAATTTACCTAAAAAATATCAGGTCATCAGTGCTGTAGGAAACATAGCAAATTCTCAAGACTAGAACACTATTTTTTGAAGCAATTCTCTCAACCCCTATAAAGTATTTGATCAGGTAAGACATTTATTTATGTTCGAATTGGCAAATGCAGTCACCCAGATAATTAAGTGGCTGAAAAATATTGATCTGCTAGGCATAATGGGGTCAATGTCAGAAATGTTTACCAGAGTAATGTTAACATTGATACATTCCATTCCCTTGTAAAATTATTGGGTTAGGTCTTAAGACCACATCTCTTTCCAATAATCTTCAAGGATTCAATTCAATTCAAGAATCTTAGTTCCTGCTATTTGTGAGGAGTGAAGCAACATAAAAATGTTTAATACAATTTTGAAACCTATGAAAATATCCCCTGAGGTATACTCAGCATGATACTGTAATATCTGTCATGATCACTCTAATCATGAATTTCACAAGAAGTTTGTGAAAAGTAAAGTAGCACAAATTAAGACTCTGTGGCCACAACAAACATGTAGAGCCATTAATAAAGACAAGTCAAAATATCGGTGTGATTTTTTTTTCTGCTCAGTGTGCCAGAACCTTTTCTACTTGCAGTGCTAGTTTGGCATGTCACCATAGCTGTAGCACATTTTCATCATTACAAATAAATTTGAAAATTCATGATGCAAAAAAAGACACTGAAAGCAAGAGGAGACATTCTTTGCTTTCAGCAGGGTATGGCTTGTGCTGTGTCATTGCAAAATGATTAGATTGCTAGTTATTTATAAAAGTATTATTTAAGACTGCTAATTTATTTAGGCTGGATAGACCAACCAGTTTTTCCAGTGGATTTATTTCTGTTGCACATAATTTCTCTCTACATTTCTGCGTTGTCGTGAGGTGTGTGACATCAAGATCCATAATTCCAAAGGCTGGCACCCAAATGGTTCTATTCATGTGAAGCAAGTATTTGCACTTTTTGGGCTTTATCTATAAAATCCCAAGTGATATAAAGGCAAAGAGCTGATTAAATACAAGAACTAAGGTGTGGTAAAAACTGCTTAAGGTGCTGGTTCAAAAGAAAGAGAAGAAAGCTGTTCCTCATATAATTAATCTGTGGAGCTCCTGGCCCAAGAGTACATGTTAAAAATCCAGGGAGACTAAAGAAGTGCCTAGCTTAAATCATGGAAAAAGATCTGTAGTGGTCTATTAAGTATGAAAAGATCCCCATTGAGCCAGAAAGTCCCAGAACTGCAATTTGTTTGAGACTAAACAGATAGTCTGGGGAGCCATTACTGCATACATGTGCTTGTATTTTTTCCTAGACCTCCACTGTGGACCATTGTCAGAGAGTCTTAATACTGAGCTAAATAAAGTTTTAGTGTGAACAAGAGCCCGTTTTAGGGTTTTTATGTATTAACAATATCACTTGGAACCTATATTTCTAGTTTTACTTCCATAGACTTGAGGTAAGACTACAGGAAAAAAGAATAAGTCAAAGTTATCTAAATGTAATTAATTTTTTATATCACTTGAAGTTAAGATGTCAGATACATTAATGTCCTTTAAATACATTAACACTAAGTTTTCATTTGCATGTAGGTGGCTGAGGAATTATTTTTGTCCATTTGATTGTTACCCCTCTGTTTCAACTTCCTTTTTTCTTTTAAAGTAATTATTATATTTTGACAACTTCTCTTGATGCATAGAAGATAACTTTGCATTTTTTCCGCAACAATGGAGCTGTAAGTTTGCTTGTCTTGTTACTGCATCATTCCACAGAAGGTTCATGCCTGTGCAAAAGACATCAATACATTTAACAAGTGGCAATAATGTCTACAAAAATGTTATTAGAACAGAAGCTTTATTAGAGCCTTTGTCTACAACGTTTCTATGGCTGAAATGTCTGTCTTCTCTGTAAATGACTATTAAGACAGGTTTTTTTCAAGGACTTTATTAATTTTTGTTATAGGTTAAGAATTAATATAAATTTTAGTGAAATTCCTTGGCTGCAACAAAGAAGTAAGACCAGTAGTTTGAAGGAGGTGATTCTTCCCCTCTCCTCCACTCTCATGAGACCCCACCTTGAGTACTGTGTCCAGCCCTCAGCACAGGAAGGACATGTTGGAGTGGGTCAAGAGGATGGCAAAGAAGATGATCAGAGGGCTGGAGCACCTCTCCCGTGAGGAAAAGGTGGGGAGAATTTGGATTGTTCAACTTGGGAAAGAGAAGTCTCTGGGGAGACCTTACTTAGGTACCCTTTTGGTACCTAAAAGAGGCTTATAAGAAAGACAGGGACAAACATTTTAGCAGGGTTTGTTGGGATAAGACAAGGGGTAGTGGTTTCAAACTGAAGGAGGGTCAATTCAGACTAGATTTAAGGAAGAAGTTTTTTTACAGTAAGAGAGGTAAAATAACAGCTTTTTGACCAGAGAGGTAATGGATGCCCCATCCCTGAACACACTCAAGGTCAGGATGCATGGGGCTCTGGGCAACCTGATCTAACTGAGGATGTCCCTGCTCATTGAAGTGGGCTTGGAGTAGAGAACTTTTGGTCCCTTCCAACCCAATCTAGATCTCTCCTCTCCATTATGTGATGCCTCTTCGAAAGTCTGACAAATTCAGCACCCAACACACATACATCAGTCCTGTCTGTCAAACTCACTTCTACCATCTGAACTAACAAGTATGCTGAGTGTACCTGCTTCCACACAGATATAGACGAGTAGAAAAGTCTGTGAGAGTGCCTGCTTTTTATATCCTGCTATAGCTTGGGATATAGAAGACTTCAGTTTAGATTTCTGTTTTGAAATAGACTCCTCAGAGTAGAGATCCCCAGACTGTTGTTCTCCATCCCCTTACACAAGGTGAAGAGGTAAGTGTCAGCATCACACAAAATTGTAAGATCACCACAACCACTTCTTTCGCCTTCAGTCTGCTGTGACAAGGTTAGCCACCAAACACCCCTTAAGCCAAGATATGTATGTCTGTCTCCTCACCTCAGTATTTCCCCGTGGTTATCAGCCACCCACTGACATGGATCAGGTCAGCTCTTACCTGAATTCTGTTCTTTGACTTTTCTCTCCTCGAGGACTGGAGTCTATATTCCACCTTCTGAAACAGCATCTCTAAGTTAGGTATCATGATGTTTAACTTCTCTTCAGAGATCCACTCCTTACTGTCAAATACTATTTTCAGTCATGAAATTTATTCCCTGTTAAAAATTACAGCCCATGTCAAAAAAATTTACATTGATTTTCACTCCTGAGTGATTTTATTATTTTTCTTGGGCCTCATTCCAGTTTTACCACATAAAATGGAAAAAGTGCTAAAATGGAGCTTCTTGAGGGAAGCAACACCTGTGTATCACAGAAGAGTATCAAGGAAGAATAGACATGCAGTCATTTGCAATAATCTTTTTAATTTTATTCATCTAAAATTAGGATGCACTGAGTGCTTTATACCTGAGATGAGTCATACCCAAAGCTCAGGTCTCTCACTTCATTAATAAATGCAACCTGTGGCATGAAATGCAACCAGGGCTATACTAAGAGAAGCATTAAAAACTGGACTATCTAAAATAAAATAAAAGGTCATGGGAAGATATATTTCCTAAGCCAGCACAGTCTACCTTTCTGGAAGGTTTCACATTTAGTAGCCCAGCTGAACGAGGTGTTATGCAGAAACTTTGATTACCATCAGTTCAGACAAAATGCAGAAAGAACCACGTCTCTGGTGAAATTTGTGGATTGCCCCTGCCATTTTTGTGGTGCTCTAAATGCAGCCTCATGGAACCCAGCATAGGTACTATCAGCTAAATGGGGAATGTGCAGTAAACTTAACCCATGAATGCTACTTCTAAAGGCAGGAGTGTAACCTAGTGGCCTTGAGGTTCTGTGTATCACAGTAATACTTATTTTTAGTTTGTTTCTCTCTTTTGGGGTTTCTTTTGGGTATGATTTTGGGGATATGTTTGTGGGGTTTTTTTCTGGAGAAAGTTATTACAGTGACCAGACCCAATCTGAGATCCTGTACTAAGGTTAATTGTGACTGATAAAGAATGCCACAGAATATTACAACTTCTACTGAAAAAGCATCAAAGCTGAAAATCCAACATCTAGACATAGTCTGACTTATCAATTAAATTTAATTACTAGACTTCAGCTGATTTTTGTCTACTTGGTATCTCTGGCCCATTATTTTTCAAATATCATAAAAAATGTAAAAACGAAACTCAAACTCTTACACTCTTTTTATACTCACTGTTCAGCCTCTGTGTCTGCATCAAATTCTCCCACAGAGTTAAGACAGAAATTTAGTATTGTTCCCTCAGATGCTTGCTCTATTGTAGTCCCAGATGTGAGAGAGTTCATGGACAGGTTTTCCCAAGCAGGCTGTTTTATCTTTGCTATGCTATTGCCAAGAAGAAATACATTGCTTGTTCTCAGCTGGCACTTGTAACACAATACTGCAGTGTGTTCAACTTCCTTCCTATCTTCTTCCTCAGTCAATGTACTTCTGATCAATATCCAGTCTTAAAAGAGACATATACTTCAAGGAATTTTCCAGGAATGGATTTGATTGAAAATGAAAGAAAATTTTTTCACTGACTTTTCAAAAAGGATTGGTTTCCTTAATATTGTAGACCACAATTAATACAATTTTTTCTCTTGTTGAATACATTCACTATTCTTAATCTTCCCAAGTTATTATACCTGGCCAGTGAAAGAGAATTTCTTATGGTATTTGCAGCATTTTGCAAAAAAATTTAGAATCATTTAACATAATTCTAGGAACAGAATAATAAAAAAATATTTGTGCCTGGGCAATTTATAGTTTAGGTTGTTCAAGACAATGGAATAACTGCTATGACCAAATTACAGCATAATTTTTTTCCTGGTGGGCCCCAAAAGAGAAAATGTATTTTCCCCCAGTGTTTCTAATGCCTAATTTTATATTTCAATCAATAGAAAACCCTAAAAAAAAAAAAAATCATATTTTTCTGTGAAAAATGAAATTAATAATAAAGTAAAACCAAGACCAAAAACTTTAGAGTATTAGATAATACTGAATTTTCAATTTTTCATCAAGACAACTTTCTTTTCTTTTATCATTTTTTGTCAGTATTTCCAGATTAATAACTGCAACTGGCTGACCTGCTAAACTGAGTATTGCTAGCAATACCTACTATGATTTCACTGCCAAAGACTATAACTGTAAATATTTACAACAGTTTCCTATCATGCTGCCAGATGACTGCTAGGAAACACGCTGCGTTCATATTTTGCTCTTGCTATTTATTTGCTGTGTGAAGGATGATTCATGTCACACCAGTCTGCATTCCTATTCTGTTTGGTGATAGGTTCTTCTGTATCAAGTAACATCACTCTGTTTCCTGTCAGCTCTCTAACTGGTCTGAGCTAGCTCACCTAGAGACAACCTATTCAGCCAGTCAAATATACTGCACTTCATGAAGGATAAGGTAGAAGTGATTCTGCATCCTCAGCATTTTCTCTGATACATTCCTACTTCAGAGCACCAAAGCCCATGGTACCACATGTGCCTCCTCATTCTCACTTCTCTTTCTGCAAACATGACAGTTGTAGGGGACTGTTATATATCCAACAGATAATTGGTACCGTGTTCTAAGTCGCCTTGGTCTTGCATAGACTTGGAGATTGTCAGCACACTGTCATTGCATTCCAGGAGAGCTCCTATTAGTTAACTGTACTTGACAGCACCTCAGAAACTGTATATTTTAAGTTAAGAAGCCTGACATCATAAAGGTTATCACTTTCTTTCTCTGGATAATTACTCACAGCATTGACAAACATGTATTCCTTCTCCAGTTCATCAGAAGACCGATGGGAATATGTGATTTTTAAAGTTCCTGATGCTTTTCAGAATCATATATTGTTGAAGTCCTTGGCTGATAATATAATTCTAGGCCTACATATACACATATGTATATATTTATATGCATCTTTGCCCATTTGGCTATTATCTCTCATCTTTCAGAATATTAATGAAGACATATTTAATCTGAAGAGGAGAGGGAATTCCAAGTACCAGGACTGGAATATTTTTTAACTTCCTGTGCTTTTATTTATTTATTTGTTTATTTATTTATTTATCTTTCAATCTATCTGTCTGCCTATCTAGTGCTTTGAACTTCAAATAGTACAGCTCTTTCTCATCAGAAACAATTGCAACACTGCAGGAATTTGTTCTTTTAATGACTCTGAATCAGGACAGTAGAGACAACTAGGCTTATCAAAGTCATCAACATTATTTTGTGAGTTTCCCTGCTGTTTTATATGTGCATTGTTCTCTACTATGTAAGTACTGCTACCTGAAAATGGTCATAATCAGTGCAGTTAAACTCAGCAGAAAACTCTTGCACAGGATTGTTAAAATCTTTTGGGGATTTGGTTATGGCTGTTCAGCAACTACAAGTGAAGTAGAACTTGTTAAAGTGTCATGTGGAAAAATACAAGAATTAAACTAGTATAAAATCTTGATACATAATTCTTAGCAGTGTGTGGCTGTCACAGCAGAACTTCCAACTTCATGTGCTTATTATCACAGAGTAGTAGAGAACATTTTTGTTGCAGTAGACTCTTTCCAGGGAGGTAATAATTAGATATCTTTGCATTTTCTGATGTGATTTTCCAGAGACTTCCATCTACATTTTCAAAAGTCACTGGTGGTTTGAGGTACTCGAAGAGAAACAGTTTAGAGTGAAACATGGAGTATCTGCTCACTGAAAACTAGACATTTTGAGCTTCCTCATGCTCTTGCATTTGAAAAATGGAGGAACACATTACTCCAAGGTTACTTGTGAAAATGCAGCAACATGACTTCCTGATACTAGAGTAGATATTTTACTCTCATGGGAGGAACAGATGGCTTTGATAGAAGTTGCCAAAGTGTTGGACTATCAAAGGATTAGTCTTATTACTTGAGAACACAAGAATCCATCATTCTGTTCCAGGGAGAGCATTTTGCTATCACGGAGAGTTGCATAAGAACAAAAAACAATTTACATGATATTTGGGCAGGAGTTTGATACATGCTTCCTGAGAAAGCTGAAGCTGAGGAAAAGAGTCATTTTTAAGAATCAAACTTCCAAAGAAGAGATGAAATGGAGATGGATGTAGGATATTTTACTTGCCTCTTTGTCCTCTGCAGTCAGTTCCTGTGACTTTTATTCATATATCCTAGCATGTGCATTGCATAGGCCCAAGTTATGATGTGAAAAATCAAATTTATACTGTCACATCATGACCAGCCACAAATCCACTTAGACAGGTTTAAGTGAAAGATTTTAAATCTGCAGAACTAGTAAGAAAGGTTTTAATAGCTCAGTCACTCAAAACAAACAGGTTCCTTGATGATAAATAGACTTTAAAGATATCAGAAGAGAATCTCAGGAACCTGTAAAATAATAGAAAAAAATAAGGATAAAGGGGAAATCTCTCCTTGAAGTTATTTTACTGAGGGGAAAAAGTGAGACAGGTTGGGGGAAGGTGGCATACATGTTATGATGGTGACAGATTTACAAAGGATGGTATCTGATGATAAGGTAGATTTAAATTTCAGTATTTTAGTAGTATGTAGGAAACTTTGAAACCTTAACATATCTTTAATAGTATTTTTGGGAGGGGATTAACATTATTGCACACACATTTTTATTTGGTATAGAGTAATTTATGACAAGAAATAAAGACCAAACTGTACAACTTCTAAGAAATTAATATTTTTATTGTGTGCAATCTGTTAGTTTTATCTGTTGTGCTTACATAGTAAGCACTGAGTAGTAAAGTAAGAAGTATTGGCATTGCTCAGAAATGCTCTCTACAATTACAGAGGAATTAAAGAAAGAATTCTGAGTAGAGTTTACCTCTTAAAGGTAAGAAAATTCATGTTCTTGAGCAAACATCAAATGTTTCACAGCATATTAAGTATTTTTCATCGTCCACTATGAAGAACCTTGTTCATAGAATATTTGACATTGAAGAAGGAAAAATCAAGGGCCATCAAGGGCTTCCTGGGGGGATTCTTCCATAAAACTGGCTATATTCATAAAAAGTCTGAAATCCAGAGACCTAATGCAAATCATCTAGCAAAATGATTTAACCAACTCTTTGTTCTGTGGTCATGTACCAAAGACTATAAAGTTTTCTTAGCAAAATAATTAAAATATCTCTGAAAGCAGCTGGCTACACATTTCAATTATTTGAATACACAGTTCTCTGACAATTTACATAAGACAGTATTGTAAAACAACCTGAAATAAGCTATTCTCCCTCTACTTATTTTGATGGCCTCACTTTGTACATTTGTGCAGTAGGGGTTCAGCTGAGACATCTGGCCATTTTGAGAGAGATTTTCTTAGTATTTTTGTGCTATCAGAATAGCTATGTGTATGCAATGTCATTAAAGATGTTTGATGGAATTATCCTGGTGGATGTTCCATTTGCTATCCACCCTGTGGATAACAAGAACTGAGGGAGAAAAGAGAATAATAAAGAAAATGAGAAGCACGTATGTATCTTTGGAAATTACCTAGTCACTCGTATATCTTTACAATTGATATTATAATTAGTCAACTTCGAAATTTTATCTCAGTTCAACCACCACAATATATACTTAATTTTGTGAGACCAAGAGAATAATCTGATATGAAACAAGAAGACTATTCCAAAATTTGTCACTGGGCATAATGCAAACTCTCTTTACCAATAATGTCTTATTCTGTCCTGGCAAAGGTCTGACATTTGTTGCTTTGTATTCCTCTCATGAGCAGCTTGCTATAAGTGATTAATTCAATTACATTATCTAAACAGACACCGGGGAGTTTTGTGTCGGCTTTATGAAGTATAATGGACTATGTCATATGTGACAATGCCTACCAGGAGGAGATTTTCAGCAGTGTTGAATGCACTTCACACATATTTTCAGTAACAAGAAAAAAATTACAAAGGAGTTAAAGTAGCATTGTGGGAAACAGAGAAGCAGAAACTTCTATAAGCATTAGTAAATTTGATTTACAGCCCTGGAAGGAGCTTGGGTTGATGTAGTGGAAAAGCTGTGCAGGCTTTAAGCAGAAGAATCATAAACCTGTGTTTCTATAGTTATAAGTTAGAAAATGTATTGGGTGATATGGTGAAAGGTTTTAAGTATAGTAAGGTGATTTTATAATTTAAGAATTTAGATGCTATAATAGAAGTATATGTGCGTACCTGAGCTAGAAAGTCATTGGTTGTGAAACAGATGCAATGCAGTAAAAAGTACTAAAGGTGATAGGTTATAAAGTCAAAACAAAGTTTCATGTTAATTGCTTAGTGGACCAAAAAGTTATTGTAGCAGGTTGGGTTTGTAACCAGGCAGAAACACCAATTTAGTGTAGTGGTTTGGTCCAAAATACTCATTACTGTTTATCTTCTTGAGATAAGAATTAGTAGAAACACAAAGCAGGCACCAGGCTTGAAAGAATATAAAGAAGTTTATTAACAGACCTAAAAGAAGGGGAAAAAAAATTATACCACCTTCAGAACTCTCCTCCTCCCCTCCACCTTCCTCCCTTCTCCCACTGACAATGTAAAAAGACAACCCTTAAGATGTTCAGTCTGTTTACCACTTCCATAATAACCTTGTTCAGTCCATTTAGAAAGAGAAGTCTCTTCTTGCTCATGCTGTGAAAACATTATCACAACGAGACAGCCACCCACTTCCAAATATTGTTCAGCCCATTTAGGAAGAGGTCTCTCTGTTCGTATGTGAGTCCTTTCCCCCGACTTGCAGCTTTTCCTGCAACTGCTTTCGAGGGTCCACTCTTGAAGTTTTTTGAGGTCGAGCCATTCAGAAACAAAAAACAGAGGCCCTTCTTCCCTGGGAGCAAAGGGTCTTCCTCATCTTCATCATTAGGACTATCTCTGGGAGCATCTCTAGGAACTGAGGTTTTCTCCTTTCCCATTTGGAGTAAAAGTCCTCATCTGGTTCATCTCTAGGAACTGAGGTTTTCTCCTTTCCCATTTGGAGCAAAAGTCCTCATCTGGTCCATCTCTAGGGACTGAGGTTTTCTCCTTTCCCATTTGGAGCAAAAGTCCTCATCTGGTCCATCTCTCCCTGTCCAAACTTCTCATGAAATTACAGCTGCGTCAGCATCTGCCTATCTCAGCGCAGGTGCTTTTGCTCACGAGTTGAACACTCCACCCCCCAGATCTTCATGAAATTACAACAGGATACTCTGATATATCATAGCTTCACAACAGAATTTCAGCTTTAAGCATCTCCTCTCTCTCTTCCCTCAGGTTTTCAGCTCTTCACAGCAATAAATGGGTTAATCTCACCTCGGCCTTGCAGCTTTGCAGCTGGAATGTTGAATTTTTCTTATCGCAGTGGAGAGGGGGGAGAGCCGAGCCGCTCCGGCTGCCCACGGCAAGGCAGTGGGGGGGGTTCCACGGATGGAACAGGTCCATCGGCTTCAGGATGGCCGTGGCCCGGCCTGGCCTGGCCCAAGCAGGGCCTGGCCGGGCCCGCTGGCCCCCACACGGGGCCCGCAGCCGCCTGTCCCAGTGCTGGAAATGAGAGAGAGCTTGGTGGGGGAGTTTGTCTATTCTTAAGTGTGTATCACAGAGGCGGTCACAACTTTAAGTGGCTTAAAGAATTGTCCATATTCAAACTGGCCAGCTGATAGGTTCTATCAGGTCCCAGAGGAAGCTGTAAGCACCCCTGAGCAAGGACATCCCTTCCGGGACTATGCTTGCTAACCTACTACAGTTATAAATTACGATGTAACTCTGAAACTTGTGACTTTCTCCATTATGGTGACTTGTTACTAAATCACGGCCTCTGAGACTTATGCCTTGTTTGCTTTTAAGTAATAAATAGTGATAATTGTGATCGTCCCATCTCTTGGATAATAAGGCACTGACAAAATAACGTTTTTCTGACTATTCAAATGGAAAGAGAAAAGAGAGAGATCTGGTCACAAACAGCTGACCTGCACTCTTATGTTCCCTGATATATTCAGAAAACTTTACAGTTGAAATATCCAAAATAAATGTAGTTACTGCACAGGGTTAGAACTAGATGATCTTGAAGGTCCCTTCCAAACCAAATCATTCTATGATTCTGTATGCTTTAGACTGCTAAATGGAGTCCACTTAAAAAAACCTAAGGATTCCTTACATAATACATCATTATCTTAAACAATTTTATTTTTTTAATCCAGACCTCTTTATGCTTATTTTAAATCATTTTTTTCCTACTCTTTAAAGCATTTCTGTGACATTATACACTTTCCTGTATCTGGCTTTTTTATTCAAAATAAGATGGCTAATCTCTGATAGGACAAGTCCAAATTGTCTACACATTAGTCTGAAAAATGGACAGTGGCAACAGATGTATAATTTCAATGTCTGCAGGAGCTCTCTAAGGGCAGTAGACCAGCTGAGAAATGCATTAAGGAGTTGGGTGAATACTAGGACAGTAAAGTTAGAAGGCTAGAATAAACTGGGGCAGTGAGAAATTTGCCTAAAAAGTAGTAGAAGAGACAAAGAAGTTCCTGGTGAAATTTACTTTTTAGCTGTTGTTCTGCTGAAAAACAGGTCTAGAGAGGATGGTAGAGAAATGACTGGCCAAGGGAAAGTTGGAAGGTCTACTGAAAGGTTTCCATGAGAGATACTGGTGTGAATACCAGCCGTTTGAATGGAAGGCCTTCAAAGAAGGAACCAAAATTAAAATCAAACCTTATTTCTAGGAGTTTAATTTTGAACCCTAATTATGTGCTAAAATGCCTTGCTAGACTTCATCTTGCTCTCTTCAAAAGAAGAAAGTGTTGCTTAATGAGGAACCTTTCAATACTGCCTTTTTCTCAATCTAAAGTGCTCACTTTAGATTCTCATGCACTCTGCTCTGTATTAACGCACCGTGCGTAGATTCGTGAAGGGTAGCTGCGTTTCCCTGAAACGTCCCTGGCAAAGGAATCATTCTGGTGGGTGCAGTATAGCACTCCAGCAAGCTTGCTCCTTTCACCCACACAGCTGTTGGGACAGACTCTCACCACACACTCAAGCTGGATAGCTCACGCATTACCAGAGGCAAAGAGCCAGGAGGGCTCTCCTGTATGGCACTTCCACAGACAAGGTTTATTGCATCCTGCCACGAAGGGAGACCAGAGACGAAAGAGAGGCCCAACCACACAGTGACCAGGGTTTTTGTACTGGAGCGGGGAGAGCATCAGAACCAATGATCTGAGGGCACGGGAGTGGTACAAAGGCAGGACTAGGGTATGGGAGCCAATGGGGAAGGTCTGGGGATGTGTAGGGCAGCAAGTCAATCAAACAGACTAAGTCTGCATGGCACCACAAAGCTTGATGGGAGAGGCTTTTCCTTTCTCATCATGAGGTCAGGGTGTTGTAAACGAGGCAGAGACTTTTTGGAACGAAAAGCCAACTCGTTTATTTATTAACAACCGAGAGCGGGAACCCAGGATAAGCCCAGGCTCCGCGCAACAGGCCAGAACAGTGTGACCCACTGGGTACTCCCTTGGACACCAAGTTCTGCAGGAGGACCCCCTCTCCAAACAAAACAAAAAACAACAGCCCCCCCAGATAGAATCCCAGGACCATTCTTATGCCCTCTGTCAGTTCATAATTGGTGCATTTTGGATCCTTCCTCTGACTGGCTCATTTCTAGGGCTTCTATTGGTCTTTATCAAGACGCATTCCTATCCAATCATTTCCTGAGGGCATCGAATGATTGGATGATTCTTTATCCAGTAACAGTCCAAGATGTTGACATCACCTGCGTGAAGAAATCTTCTAGTCTATCACATCCTCAATTACATCCCTACCTAGTGTTCACACTCCAATATTACACCCATACAGTTTTGCATCATCCTTAATTAACATGTTAATCTATTTAACTATCAACTCCCTTTTTTTTACGTCTCATTTGAACAGTAACAATCAACACTCAGAAACAGATTCATTTATTACAAGGGGGTGCTCTTAAACCTCGGATTCAGTCCACCAGCAGGCCTCTGCTATTTCAGGGCTCCTTGGCCCCTCAGCCATCACTTTTGCTGGTTCAGTCACCTCAACACTGTATCAAGGTTCTGGACAGGTAATACTCCACCCTATAGTTAAGTCATTCATACCTAAACATATTTATTGAAAGTTTTACACATCTCAGAGTGTTGCATAAAGGATTATGAGCAATCGTTAGTGAAATCTAAATTGAGGATTTCAAAACTTTCCTGTAAAGCTGATTTGAACGCATGTCCAGAGGCATGCTGAAATTAGTAGCAGTTTGCTTTGAAAGTAAAGATATTTAATTTTTTTAGTCTAAAACATCTGATTGTCCTGGTTTCAGATGGGATAGGGTTCATTTTCTTCTCAGAAGCTCGTACAGTGCTGTGTTTTGGATTCAGTATGAGAATAATGTTGATAACACACTGATGTTCTGTTTGTTGCTGATAACACGCTGAAGTTCTGTTTGTTTTTAAATAGTGCTTACTCTAAGTCAAGGACTTTTCAGTGTCTCATGATCTGCCAATGAGGAGCTGCAAGGGAGCACAGCCAGCACAGCTGATCCAAACTAGTCAATTCCAATTCTCCTGCCCATGCTACCAGGAAAGAATGGGAGTAGTTAGTGAGCAGCTGTGTGGTACTTGGGCTGGGATTAAACCATGACAGTCATTTAAAGTTTATTTCTGTAATTTATAGTACTAACAAAGGCTCTCAGAAACTTTTAAATAGGAAAAAAAAAAAGTAGTTGGTTTCAGGGGAATGAACTATCTAGATCAAGCCCCCAGGTATGTTTTATTGTCTTCCCAAGCACAGAAGAATTGTTTGGCATGATACTTCAACAGTGCTTTTCTTTTTTTTTTTTCCAGTTTAGTAAGAAATCAATTAATAAATTATTCATTTTGCTGTATAAGAAATTCTTATTCAAGCTACCTAGCTACTTCATTTGGCCTGGAAGATGTAAATAGAGTTATAGTTCTTCTTAACTCTATTAAGAACATGTAGAAGTAATGAACCTTTAATTCTCTAATGTCCACTAATTGATGCAGAATTTGGGGTTCTACAAGGCATTTTAAAATTACTGCCACTGTCCTAACAGAGACAACAGGTGCTGTTGGAGGGGCTAGAAATTCCTTAGGTGCCATTTTCTAATTGCAATATTTACATTTATGTTTTCCACACTTCATGCTTTGCTCAGAGCTTAAATCCACAATCATCCATGTTGTTGGGCATTTTGGTAGAGCAGGCTTAGACAGCCTGGTGGCTTTATCAAAATCATATCTGGAAAAAGAGGGAAATATTTCAGCACAGCATCATATTTAGCCTGGTACACTTTTGTTTCCTAAGCAAAATAGTAAGAATTTGCTTATAGAGGACTACATAGGCAGCACTCAACAAAATGGAAAGTGATTTTTGTAGTGAAATAAACTAAAAGGAAGACATGCTTTCTTTCTCAGGTTCTTGCTCTGCCCAAAAGACAAAAAAGTGAGGATAGACACATAAGTATGGCTTCTGTTGTTGTTTCTCCCTAGGACAGTTCAAGGCTGCTTTACATTTAAATTTTTATATTTGATCACAACACAGCATAATAATAATATGTTATGATAAGATCAGAAGGTCATCTAGTTATTGTTCTTGTCTGAATGAGAATATATAAAAACTTGCTATTAGTGGCCTGTAGCAGGAAAGCAGATGCTGAAATACTGCTAAGTGACATTAAAAAGGACTGTATTAATATCTTTCTCATTTTCTCAGTGCAGACATAAATAATACATAAATGCTAGAATGGGAAAAGGAGATGCACGATTTGCGCACATTTATCCTTGGGTTCAGCGCAATTTTGCTGTGCATTGACACATCACAGCTTTCTTTAATAATCTCTTTCATCATAAAGTACTGGATATTGAATGAGTGAAGCCAGAGCAATCTAATTCTCAGACTTGTAGTCTGAGAATACCCACATTTCTGAGAAGCACTGAAAGAAAGCCTAAAAAGACTCAGAAATGTTCAGTCTCACTGTCACTCTTTTTCTGTCTCTGGTGTAGGTAGGAGTTTGAATTTGGGTTGTGGGAATTGCTTTGAAGTTCTCTGTTCTTTATTCCTCCATGTCAGCATTCACAAGGACAGAAAATTGGAGATGCAAAATATAAAGCCCTTAATCACCTTGATCAAGATAATCAAATGACAAAGGCTTGAAGAATGGGCTGTAGGCTGAAAAAAGACAGGACAAATTCCAATAAGACTCTTCCCCATTTCAGAAACATTCATGTGCCACCAAGAAAGGAAAATAATTTATTCCCTGTTATAAAAACACTAATTTCCTAAATGGAGGTCAAGGACCTGATTTGAGCTTGAGATTCCTATCTGACTTGAAAAACAGGCCCTGAATTCTAGTTGGTCTGGTGGTAAAAACAGGGCAAAAAATGTAAGCAGAAAAAATAGCCTTTATTAAAATGAAGTGCAATATGCTACTTTTCCCCATAGACCTTGCCCAGTTAATTCCATGAATAGTGTGTTCATTCTCTGGAATTTAAATGGTGTCTTCCCGCTGAAACTTTAGCTCAGGTTAATCAATAAATGCTGCAGCTGGTCAGACTCCTGAACTGCAGAATTACGCAAACATCAATGGATACTTTAAATAGAGTCTTACACCAGGTTCAAGTAATATAATGCCTGGGGCATTGCACTGGCTTAGGGCAAGCAGAAAGATTGTGTCCAGTTGTGAGGCTGTCTTATCTTCTGTGACCTCTAGCAAAGGCAGGGTAAGAAAGTGACATCAACTTAAAGCAATTATGCCTGATCCAAGCTGATAGCTACTCTTGCAGTCCAGGGAGAACGGTTGCACAGGTCTGGCAAGTAGGAGGCAGAAACGAGTTAGAAGATGCCTGAGGGAAAGAGGAGGGTTAAAAATGCCTCAGAGAGCTAAAAATGTCTCCCTGCCCTTCTGGTGACGTTATCTAATATATGCTGAATACCCATACGTGCAAGCCTTCTGTATCATTCACAGAATGCTCAGCAATGCTGTGCTGCAAGCTCTAGTTTCACACTTCCTCACCTTTTGTTCCATTGCACTCTGCAGCCTTGCCACTGTGTTAATGCAGGTGTGGGTTGGACTGGGCATTTGGCTGCATGCATGCAAAAAAGGAAGTCCTTTGAAAGGTTTTAAACTGTCATAAAACCAGCACTGAAGTGTCCTGTCAATCCTCCTTTCCCCGGCTGTACAAACATTTTGATGTTTGTTTCTAAAGAGATTGAGTTCACGTTATGGAGGAGATCTTTGCTTACAGAATCTTTACTAAACCCTGTTTTCTACTTGTCAATTCAGCACTAAAGGACCTTGTTTCTTGGTGTCTGTTGCCTATGGCCTATCCTTGTGACAGCTAGGTGCATGCTGTTAAATGAAATTAGGAAGATGTTATTCATGGGAACAGCTGAAAACTGAAATTTAGCATTTCCTGAAAATACTAATTTATCTAGTCTCCTTTTGAAAATCAAACATGAGAAGGATAAGAAACATGCCATAAGAGGTTAACTAATACATCACAGGAAGAATCCACATGTCTAACTTATATGCTGATCTCCTAAGGACTGCAATGACTTTTGCAAATTTTTGCAAATTTAGGAAGTAGGTAGAACTGCATCTTTCCTGAGCTGATGGATTGGTTTCAGAGAAGTAATGCAAGACATTGAGAAGACGTTTTAGTTACTCTCCTCAAGGTCTTGTTCTGATCTTCTCTTCTGGTTGTTTATACATTGCTGCCAAATCTACACTGTCAAAGATCATGCACAAGGACAACAAACTACGATGATTTTTTTCTTAACTTCATTATTTGTGAGCCAAACATTAATACTGGGTGCTTTTAATTTTAATTTTTCCTGATCTTTGATATTTTTGCTATGTCTTTCTACAGAATATCTTGCAAAGAAATTTCTACTTTAGGTCTTGTATTACTTACTAAACCAAGTCATGAGGAAAAATATATGGTATGGGAAATAGATTATTATATTTTAGTAAAAGAAATCTATACTACATATAATCTATATTATATAGAAATCAATATAGTCGAAAATTAGAATTAGGAAAACAACAGTTCTTCAAATTAATCTTCATTCTCCTCTTCAAGACACCAGGCTTCCAACTGTCTCATTGCAAAGGGAGCAGTGTGTGATTTGTTCTGGAAAGATGTGATATATTTATAAATAGAACCCTACAATGCAGTAAGTGATAAGGCATTTCCATTGATTGTCCAGGGAGTCCTTCCAGTTCTGGAGGAAGACAGTCTGTTATTTCAGTATGATAATAAAATGTATGATTGTGATTGAATTTAATATGACAGGCTGCTATAATTTCAAATGTACTAATACTGAAAAAAAAAAAAAATTGAGTAAAAATAGAACTTACTACAAAAAAAGAAAAAATTAAAAATTTGAATTTCTTTAAATATTGCATGCCATTCCTTCACCCTAGCATGTTTTCATTTTTAAAAACTATAAGGGGCTTTAATAGAATTTTAACTTAATCCAACAAATATCAAAGCCCATTTTCCCTAACATTTGAAAATTACAACATACTACCAAAGCTAAAAGTGTGCTCTGTTCTTTCTATAGCAGTTTATAGAGGCACACTTATATGTTGAAGGAAATTATTTAAGACAAGTATTTGGCCCGGAAATTAAATAATTTAATAATAACTTTTAGCTGCAGGTAAAAAGAAAGATGTAACAGAAAATCTACTAACAACTTCATCAACATATTCCTGAGAAATATTAACATAACTGAGAAAAATTTATCAGGAGTGAAGGATCAGAAATGGTTGACATCTAGCCAAAGGAATGGAAACTGGTGAGTCCAGGTGGCTGGGACCTTAACCTACAGAAGAAAGATGATCAGAGAGAAAGTCAAGCTTTCAACAAAGGTTATTATTGTTCAAACTCCAACAGAACATCAACAAAGGAAGAAAGAAAGATCATCAGTCTTGGCTCCAGCACTGACCCAGCTGATGTGGTCTCCAGGGTCCTGGGGGTGCACCACCTGGGCTCTTTGTGAGAGTACCTTTTCATAGATATGTTTTCCCCACCCTGGTGCTAAATTTTTCACTTCCTATGCTAATTAGTTACCATGTGCAGTTCATTTTTCTAGACCATTTGGAAATGGACTGAAGGGCTTTGGGGGTTTTTGGTGGTCTTGATCACCCCCTGTGGTGGCCGGTTGGCCTGTGGCACAAGAGACAGAGAGAGCTCTTGGTAAGAAAGTCTCTGGTGCCAAAGACTTATCAGGCATGGTGAGGGAAAGAAGCCTCACCCAGAATGCCTTTTTCGGTTATGGTAATCTATGCCAGTTCTGCTTACCCGGTTGGCTCCTGGTGTTAGCCACACCCCCATACCTAAGCCTGAGTTTTCCCATGATCTGGGTCACTTGCCTCTAGAAATCTTCACAGGTATGAGCAATAAACGGCTTTCTGTGGAAATCTATGCAAGGACCTTTCCTATCTCCTGGCCATCGGCTTAATATTACTGAAGCTGTCCGCGCGTTTGTGTGTGCACGCGTGTGTGAGTGTATTCAGCAGATCCTGCTGACAGATTTTGCTGTAGAGACACTGTTTAAAGGTCGCGACACTCCGTACTCTGGCACGGACCCCGCAGAGCCGGAGAGAGACAGTAATAGCCCCCCTATTGGACCGACCTTTGGTCATCAGTCCATACCTGCTTCTTGACCTCACTCCTGAAATTGCACTGCAGTGTGTTGTGCTTGTCTCCGAGAGCCAGAATTGTTTGTCCAGAAAAGTGCTGCCCTATCTCAATATGGCCCCCATCTCCAGTTACATGCTGTTCTTTCTTGCCTGTTTGCACAGCGTGTTCTTACCGACAGTCCTGGGTTGGTTCCATTGCTATCTCGTTACCGCTGTGTGACGTGTACACATAAGCCCCTCATCATCTGGGCTTCCACAACAGTTACTTGTTTAAACAGTCCCTGCTACTTGTGTGAAACTATTTCAGCATATTAAAGACAAAATACTTGACAAATTGTAAAGACAATCTTATACAGCTGTAACTCCGTCAAGATTCATGATTTTGTTTATTGAAGATGTGAGGACAAGAGTTTTGATGGAACTGAGTTCCACCATAATCTTATTCAACTTATTAGTAGACCTTCTAGACCTTGTTGACTTGCTTTTATTATTTTAAAACTAAATAAAGGTAGAAGCTTATTGGCCTTTTAATTAATTAAATTTAATTTAATGTGAAACATTGTTATATTGAGAGAGTTATTGAAAAAGAGAAATAAAATGTCTTTGGGGCTTCCCAGTCCTCCACAGGGGCTTTAACTGATGCTAAGTGATCTCATGCTTCAGTGGGTAGTGGGCATATGTTTCCTACAGGTTTTTTTAGAAACCTCAGGCTACTACAACTCTTAAGCGTATGACCCTGGGTTTTAGGAACGGAAAAAATAGCTGTTACAACTGGATTGTCTGACTTCTCATGTTCTTTCACATATAACATTAGATACAACTAGTTGTAATATTTTGTCCAGATTTTTGATCATAGTGCAAAAACACCTGGCCATATCACACTTAGGTTTCTACAGTAGCATCAGGTACTTTTAATCATTTCACAGACTTTACCAATATACAGAGGACTGCTTGCATCCTCCAAGATCTCCCCATAGTTAACTTACATTACCCAAAGTCTATCAACTAAAAAAGGACCAAGGCACAATTACTGACATTGCATTCATTAAATATAGAAATAACTTTGTATACATAGCCTCACACCAAACCACAATCATTGTGGTCTGTGCCTCTAGTGGCATCTATTTTGAATATGTTCAGAATGAGGCCCCTTGGGTGAAAAACATACTTCAGTGGAAAAAAGGATTCAGAAAAAAAATTGTAGGATACAGCAAAAGTTGAAAAAAGCTGCTGCCTTCTGTTCTCTCTGACTTCTTTTGTAAAAAGAACTCTCTCTCTCTTTCATCTTGCCAGAGAAATAACATCTGAAATCTTCAGGTTCTGCTTAACCTCATCTTAATCTTATTAGAATTTCTTTAATAACAGAAAGGAAATTGAATTTGTGCAGAAGTAGGAAACATCCTTATGAAAACCTCTAGGCACCCTGAAAATTGTTTAAACAAATTATGTAATTAAATGTCCAAAATACATTTTCAACTTCAGATTGCTAAAGTAGGTTTAAAAACTCAACTCTGAAAAACAACCATACAATTTTTATATTGTCTCATTAAGCTCTATTACTAATTTAATTATCAATAAAATTTTACAATGCAGCTTGTCCTAGATGTTCACAGAGCATCAGACCCCTCATTTCTTCTTTCCTCTCTGCCTCCTAAATGCAGAACAACCCAGATGTTGCAATGAGAAGTGCCTTTCTTGTGTAACTTGACATTCAGTACTACGGAATCATGGAATTATGCTAGCAAACAAAGAATGCCGTAGATTGTGACAAACCTGAAGGGATGCATCTGCATGCTTTGATTATAAATATCCTTGGGGTTTCCATTTTATACAAACTTCATCAAATTAGAAAGCAAAGCATCATAACTTATATCACAGATTGAACAACTCTGCTTGTGTCAGTAACCATAGCCATCAAAGTCTCAAAGCCACTGAAGAAGTCATTATGAGACAATTAGGTAATGTTTCAACACACAATGAGCACAACTGTTTGTCACAGGATGCTACCAAAGCTTCATTTCCTGTGATTTGTTCAGAAAGACCAGGAAAATGAAAAAAACAAAAACCAACCACAATACAAAGAGCACATTGCTTTGAATATTCTCCCAAGATTTAACTGAAGAGATTCTGAAGGGAAAGTTGTCCATTTGCTGTTTTCGATAATTTGTGTTAATGTTGTTTTATTTTGATTTTAACCAACAGATGCAGGATCTGCAATGTGTGTGCATCTGCAGATGCAAATTTTGTGCCTCATGCATATTTCATAAACAACCAGCACTGAAATGAAGAAAAACTGCTTATACAGAATCACTCTTAGGCCATATATTTGTTAATTTTAGTACACTTCTCCCATTCAAGAAAGAAAGAACTCTCTAAGAGAGCAAACAAAGGTTTTAAGAATATAAGTAAGGTGTAAGAATATAAGCAATATATTGAACAGCCAGCAGTGATTTGAACATACAAAATTGTGCAAGCTTATATTGTCTCCCCTTTTAAATACAGCATTTAATCATATACCCATCATATACTATTCTCATTCCTATGGCCTCAATTCAACAGAGTCCTGAAATACATGAGTAACTTATGTTGTCATCTGGAGGTTAATAAAGCAATGAAGCAATATGTGATATCAGTCAGGATATTTCTAAAGTATCTGAGTCACCATGCTTGGAAATATTTAAAAGACATGTAGATGTGTCACTTAGGGACACAGTTTAGAGGTGGGCTTGGCAGAGCTGGTTTAGCTTGGATTCAATGATCTTAGATGTCTTTTCCAACCTAAATGCTTCTGTATTTCTATGATAAAAAAGTTCTCGAGAAAAAGTGTCACAGCTGTGAGGATCTTTGCAAGATCACATGTTATCATACACTGGCAGCCTCGGTGCTTTCTCTTATGACTCTTCAAAGCAAACGTCTGTGTAAGTACCCCACTGTTTGAATGTTCATAGATAACTGGATTACTATATAAAATCTATGCAAAAATGTAAGAAATGTATTGGAAGCTATATTTAGAGCCGTTCAAAACCTGAACATTTTCTTCTTTAATTTTTCTACTGTATAGCACTTATAATATCACATCAGGTAAATAGATAGACATTGACATAGATGTGCTATGAGAATTAAAAAATGAAATTGGAGAAAAAAGTATCCCACTCAAAATCATAAAAGTAGAGGAAATAATAATGATTTTTTTTTTTTAATAAATTATGGATGTTTTAGTGTAATTCAGCATGGTTTCCATATCCAGGAACTTTTCTCTGGCAGATAACTAAAATATCTCCTATCTGAATTTTCCTCTTTACTGTACTTGTTCAAAAGGTAAATTCTAAATCTGATGTCAAATTACTGTCCTGTATCTAACTGGAGAACAGTATGAGGAGACAATGAGTACAAATTCTGGAAAAAGATACTGTCTTTAATTAGTAAAAACTGTCTGTTTTCAAAATCTTTCTCTTTGGGATGTAGTGGATCCCTTGCTCATCTCTGCAGCTATGGAAAAGGAGCACTTCTTGCCATTTTTGTGTGCTATTCTCACTCTCAGCCCAGTCCCAATATCACACCTAGTTTCACCTTGTTTTGCCACTCTGCCTGTTCCAGAGAGACCCCATAGCTCCTGCTGCCCATGTCCACACTGGCTGGCTACTGTGAAGTCTCAAGCATTGACCCAGATCAGTGAACTCCAGATCACCCCATTCCAGAGAGAGATGCTGAGTGACAAAATAGGCAATGTGGAAAGTCAGGAAGTTTGTGCTTAAATGCTAAGTCTGAGCTCCAAGATGACTTGACAGTGCAGGTAATACCATAATATCTATGCACACTAAACTACTCGAGACAGAACATACAGACAAGGCATGTTAATATGAGAAGGAGAGAAGATAATTTCACTCGCCCCCTGAGAAGTCAAGTCCAGAAAGAACAGGACAGTTGCTACATTTCCAAATACACTAAGGGCCACACAAGACAAACACAAGAAATAGTTTTAGCAGGGATGAGGTCTATAGTATTTGATTTTTCTGCTTCAGTTCTCAGCCCAGGAAATTTAAAGCTAGGCAAAATCAGAAACAATACATTTTCATCAACCTGATGTTTATCTGCACAAAATCTTGTATTCTGTCTTAAACAATACAGAATACTTTGACAAATATACAACTAAACCTACAGTAAGCTTCAGAAATGTCTGAGGATTTTTCCTTAAAATATCTGAAAAGTTCTCATATGGTCAAGAATACTGTTTGCTTCTTCACTGGTTAACAATACTTCGATGTCATATTTTTAACACATCACACAGGCCACATTTTTTTTTCAATTCTAGCTCAGCAATCAAGGTTTCTAGTAACTTGCATGTTTAAATGCTATTTTTTTCTTACTTCATATGGCAATATTTACATTTGCTTTTTTATTGTTGTTGTTTTCTCTAAAAAAATCCCATGGAAAAAAACCAAGAAAAACTGACTGTCTGAAATTATGTTTAAAACAATTGTATTGAAATACAAACTGAACACAAGAGATCAGTGTGTACGTTATACACTCAAGGTGTGAAAATTCTCATGACATACTTAACGAGCTTTAAGAGTGTATAGAATAACACTTAAAGGGAAAAAATAATGAAACCCAATATTTTTTAGTCATTTCTTGCAAGTTTTAGTTAAATAGTAAAGTATTGGTGAAATAGAAGAATATCAGTAGCTTGTGTATCCATCAAGATAACTGAACCAAACTATGGATCTACTTGTTATGATGCCACATGCACTCTTCTAACTCCCAAGACCACTAATGAATTTAGAAAATATTGAGATTCCAAGAAAGCTGAGCCTTTCTTTTGTTTGTTTTTTAATTTTGCGTAATAGATAAATGATATGAGTTTAAGGCTGGAATTGGCATTTTACTCACTGTTTCTCACCTGGGGAGGTGAAATGAAGAGACTGACCTATAGAACAGGAAAAACATGAACTTCATCACACAGTTACCCCGGTATGGAGAGTGTGGCAGCTCTAAACTGATTCCTGACTTCAGGATTTCCTAATCATTGCTGTTCCACAATAGCATAGGCCCTGCATTTGACTTTATGCCCTAGCCACAGACACATGGGCATGTTGTAGCAGCACAAATGTTAATGCTGTAAGTTGAAAGGGAGTAGGTTTATATTAGTTATTAGGAAGAAATTCTTTACTGTGAAGGTGGTGAGGCACTGGAACAGGCTATCCTGAGAAGTTGTGGATGTCCCACACCTGAAAATTCAACACCAGATTGGATGGGACTTTGCACAACCTGGTCTACTGGAAGCTGCCCATGTGCATGGCAGGGGAGTTGGAACTAGATGATCTTTAAGATTCCATCCAACCCAAACCATTCTATGACTCTATGATTCTGTGATATGGCATAGATATGACATATTCCCTCTTTACTGAAGGAAACTATAGAGCTGCTTGGCAGACTCAGCATAACAGTTGCAAAATAAATAAGATCAGTCACCAAATTTAGATTTTTATGGAAACTGGTCATCAGCAGCAGCATCAGTAATGCCTGGCTACCTTGACTTGATAAACTCTGAAAGGTCTCTCAAATGACACACTGAAATGCAGAGGAACCCACGACATTTTCCTTCAGAAAACAGAGATCTTCAAATAGTTTAAGACACTGAACTCTAGGTTCTGACAAATGTCTCTCATATTACCTAAAGCACTTTCTAATAAAAGCTAAAAATTGAGACTTTTTATTCAGATGTATCCACAGAATGTACGACAGGTGACAAGACAGGTGTAAAATTTTATTATATTCTAGTAAAGATAAGAAATCCTGTGAATTGCCTTAGAGGATATCTCTAGTTCAATATGTTACTTAAATTTAACAAGGAGCTTACATCCTGACATAAATAAGGACCATTATTTCTGTGATTTCACTTTCCCTTGTTAGGGGTTTAATCATTTAAAATAAATCATTGGAGGGTACTTTGTCCTGTAGTCTTTTATTATCATTGTTTTGAAAAAAATGGTTTTAGTCAAAGATGAGTCTCAGATTTACTAACATAAGATTTGAAAATACCTCATCCACATGTCATATAGTCTCTCAAATATACCTTTCTTCAGTCTGACAGATAGGAGTACTGTATATTCCTACAACTGCAGGCTTCAAATATTGAGCTCCAATTTCTAGAGTTTCCAATCAGTTTGGTGTTATTTTTTGTTGTGTTTCTTAATTTCATGAAAACACATTCTACATTCTTCAAGTGGAAGAAAGCATTATTTATGCTATTCCATTTTGAAGCATTATGTAGCATTTTATATGGGGGAAAAAACCACTAAAAGTGTGTTTAATATTTATTGTAATATTTTTAAATGCTAACGAAGTGCTATTCAGTCTCCCATATTTCCATTTTTTACAATAAAATCATAATGGTCTTGCCATATTGCTTCAGCAACATTTTTACATTTAAAAAGAACACTTTCCCCAAAATTTCCCTTGAAACAAAATTGAAATAATAAAACAATTACACATGCCAAGTCTCCACTTCCCTGAATAGCACTTTCAAGTATTGAAAGAAATTCCATAGTTAATTCTTTCTTCTATTCCCTTGTTAATCTCTTTTTTCAACATCAAACATATTCATTTAGTCATTGAAAACACTGTGGATAGGATTCAATTCACCTGACTTTAGACATCTATATTGAAGGTCTCCATGTGAAGTACGTAGTTTGTTACATTAAGCAAAGAGAAAACAGTGTATCTAAAATCACAGAATTGTTTGAATTGGAAAGGACCTTTAAAGATAACATCGTTCAGCCCCCACTGTAATGCACAGAAACATCTTCCACCAAATCTAGATGAGGTTGCTCAAAGTCCCATCCAACTGGCCTTGAACACTTGAAATGATGGGGAGGTTGCTGTTTCCCAGCTTGTCTGGGTAACCTGTCCCATTGTCTCACCCCCCACATCATTAAAATATTTCTTCCATGTATCCAATCTAAACCTATCCTCATTCAGTTTAAAATCATTGTTCCTTGTCCCGTCACTACAGGTCCTGGCAAAAAGGCTCTCTTCTTCTTTCTTATAAGCCCACTTAAAGTACTAAAAGACCACAATAAGGTCTTTCTGGAGCCTTCTCTTCTCCAGGATGAAAAACTCCCTCAGCCTTTCTGCATATAAGTGGTATTCCAGATGTCTGATGATTTCATGGCTCTCCCATGGGCCAATTCTGACAGTTCCATGCCTTTCTTGTACTACCAGCCCCAGGACTGAATGCAGATCTCCAGGTGGAGTCTCACAAGAGTGGAGTAGAGGGGAAGAATTACCTGCTTTTACAAATTGGCCATGCTGCTTTGCATGCAACCCACGGCGTGGCTGTCTTTCTGGGTCGCAAGTGCACATTGCCAGCTCAAGTCCAATTTTTCATTCACCTGTATACCCAAGCCCTTGTCTTCAGGACTGCTATTAATTTATCCCACAGTCTATACTGATATCGGGGATCATCCCAACCCGAGCACAGGATTTGTCTCTCAAATGTTATCAACTGCACCACTCAGTTTGGTGTCACCCACAAACTTGCTATGGGTGCACTCAGTCCCACTGTCTGTGCCATCGACAAAGATATTGAACAGCTTTGCTCACAGTGTGGACCTCTGAGGGATACCCCTTATTGCTGGTTTCCACCTGGACATTGAGATATTGACTGTAACTCTTTGGGGCTGGTCATCCAGTCAATTCCTTATCCATCAAACAGTCTATCCATCAACCCCTGTGGTGATGCGACGTTTTTATTGTATTTTTGTATGTTCTTTGTACCCTAATGGTTCATCCCTACCTTCCCCACTCCTACTCCCAGTTGGTCTGCCCCAGATCCAAGCCACTCCCCCGGTGTTCCCAATATGGTTATCCCCTCCCCTTGTTCTGGCTCTTTCCCTATCAATCACCCAACCCCCTCCCAGAGTTCTGGATTGTTCGGTGTCCATCACCAAAGCCCTCCCTAATTACCCTTATGTGGTCCCCATGTTTCCCCCGAGACCCTGCCCCCTCGGATACCTCCCCTCTTGGAAATCCCCTAAACCTCGACACCCCATTGGGGCATGTGACCCCTCTCCCTCCACCCACCGAAACCATTGGACCAGATGTGAGTCCATCCCTCCAGCATCTCCCCCTCCTAATCGGCTTATTGGTCCCTAGTTAGGTTACTCCGCTTGTTCAACCCCCCTTTATAAGGCATGGTCGCTCTACAACTGTTGCTTGTCCTCCGTGGATACCCTTCATAAACTTGGATTACTTCCCATGGCAAGCCTCCTTGCTACTTTTTATCTCTCCCTTCGTCAAGGGCTGCTGACTGCTACAGTGCCTGGAGC
Source organism: Corvus moneduloides (assembly GCF_009650955.1). Taxonomy (NCBI): domain Eukaryota; kingdom Metazoa; phylum Chordata; class Aves; order Passeriformes; family Corvidae; genus Corvus; species Corvus moneduloides. Next base: position 135,807,140 of record NC_045476.1, on the reverse strand, counting down.
CTGTGCTCCCCTAGGTAGAGCAGGGGCTTCGAGGAGCAGCTTTAAAGCTCCGTGCCTCCGGCTGCTCCCCACTCCTGCCGCACCCTGCTGGAGCTAGCTTGGGCAATGGACAGCAGTGGTCACTGCGACAAACCCCATACCCATCAACTCCAATTTACAAGTAATAACGTTGTGTGGGACCACATCGAAGGCCTTAGAGAAATCAAAGTAGATGACATCAGTTGCTCTGCCCTTATCCACCAACACAGTCACTCCATTGATAGATCAGTCAGGCATGACTTGCCCTTGGTCAAGACGTGATCGCTGTCTAATCACCTCCATCTTCCACATACCTTGCAATAGCTTCCAGAGGTAGTGGGTCCATGCTCGTACCAAGTACAGAGGTGAGACTGAATGTTTGGTAGTTTTCAGGGCCCTCATTTTCAACCTTTTTTAATGGATGTGATGTTTCCATTTTTCCAGTCGCTGGGGACTTCATCTGAATAATCCATCTGATATAGCTTAGATGACTGCCATAGGGCAGAATTTATCTCTCCTATATGAAGCAATCTCTCGCACAGTATATAGAGACTTTAGGGCAACAGTTCAGATATAAATATTATAACATAAATACATAAGTTACCTATTCTTTTATTCCTAGGTCCTTACCATTATCTTTTATGATCAAAAAGTGTTATTTTTTCATTATTTCTTTCCTCTTCTTGACATTCATATATTGGGAATTGGTCAAACATCCCCATAAACATTCCACAGGAGAAACAAGAACATCTTGACTTCTACCCACTCCAGTGGACAGAACTGATTAAGCTAAAAAATTCCCAATGCTTTTGAAGAAAGATTCATTCAATGGGTACACACAGAAGAAGTAAAATGATATAAGAAGAGTAGGTGATGACATTTTCATTTTGACGTCTATCGTTTCTATGCCCTGCATGAAGAAAAAAGAATCACACAAAGAAACACAACATCTTCTATCAAATTTTTATTCATCCATCTATGATTTAGATTACACTTATTAAAAAATAGTATTGTAGATGTTTGTCTGGAATTTTGCCAGGCTGACTGTAAGACAAAGGAGTTAGGGATCAGGAAGCAGAAAAAGCACTGAAAAAATTTAAGGAATAGATATGTATCTTCAACCCAGATGGAGCTTTGCACATGACCTTGATCAAGTTACCAGATAGGGAAGCAGAAATACATAAGACCCTGTAACCCATGGCCAAAAGGTTTATCTCTCTGTGATCAAACCCCCAATTTTGTATAGCACAGCTGGTGGCTTTCTGTCAGAGAAAATTGCTGCTGACGTGTGACAAAGTACACAAATTGAAGCCAAGCAAGATAAGAAAAACAAAAACATACACGGAAGTAAAATTGTTGGGGGAATAATAGTTACCAATTCAAAATTAAGGGAAGAAACAAACAAAACCAAACAAGCAAAAACCTCACAAAACTAGAAAAACAACTGACAAATTTTCTTGAGCAATAAAGTCCTAAGAAAAAAACACTAAGGATCAGTAGATGGGTATTTAGCAAGATTGAGGATCGGCCCTCTGCAAGGAGTAGAGGCAGCACTTTTACAGCTGACTGATGACTGCCTGGCCAGCAAAGACTCATCTGGTGTCTCATCAGAGCCAGTGAGCAAATTAATGCTAAGTGTAGTAGCATGAATTTTCTATCAGCTGTGTATATGAGACAATTAATAATTGCTTTGAACCTTTAAGCTGTGTATCCTGCTTGCAGGATCTCTGTGAATGGTAAAAGATGCCTGAACATAACTGACCTAATTAAGGAGGTTGCAATTCCCCATTTTACACTGGGGAACAGCTTCTGCATATGAAATGTACCCCTCCCTCTGAGGTTTTCTCTTACTTGTACACTTTGATACAGTCTGTGAATGAACTCAGTGTATGGTACTTATTGCTCTGACCAAGACCATCAAGTCTGTTTGCTCCAAGAAGAAATAGAACAGACAATTCTGGAACTCCAGAAACCAGATACAAACAAAGCCTAGGAAATTCACAACATGTTTCTATGCTTGTGTCAGCACTATTTGTTTCTTCCTGGTAGATTCTACAAAGTTGACATTCATTTCTGAGGTAATTGCTGTTTTCTGGAAGTTCAATTATGTCTTACAATCCCAATGACAATTTGCCAAAGTAATCAATGCTACTATAATTAGTCCTTTACATGATGATGTTTATTTTTTTATGTCTTCTTCCTATTTCATTCATTTTCTCTTAAATCTTTTCAACATTTCAGCAATTTCTACTGTGTCACTAATGAGTTCAGATCTATATTCTTCCCCACAGGAAGATTCTAAGTGTGAAACACATCTCTCAGGTAACAGACATTTCAATATCTTTTCTTTTGATAAGTCTCTGTACAATAAGAGCTAAAATGTTTGGGTTTCCATGTATATAATATGTTGTTAATTTTATTCACTTTATAATCAACTAGTTACAGCACAGCTTACTGAACTAGTGGTAAAGGACATGTATTAAATCTAAATGGCTTTGTACTACTAAAACAATGCCTTTGCCAGTAGTTCTTAAACATTTTATTATACAGACATAACTATGTATGTCTGTGTATGTTTATGCATATATTGCATTATATACACCTAATTAACAGCTTTATTTTGAGCTTTAAGGAAAGTACTGCAGCTTTGACATCTAAAACATTTTGCCAGTAGCCTCAATCAATGTTGTGTGTTTTATCATCTACTAAATAGCCACAGGCACTGATCAATACAATAGCAGAACGACTTGTCATTAATCTCAATCTGTTCTAGGTCAGAACCCTGTTACTTTCAACTGAGAATTTTTAATATATATTTAAGGTATCCTTTTCTTATTCTTTAGCATTGTACTTTTCCCACTCATCTCCTAACACAGGAACTAAGATTTTTTTTTAAGGTGACTTCTATTTGAACCCAAAAATAAAATTCAAGATTGTCAAGGTTTTGGTTCCTTTCTTTTAGCAAATTCATTTTCAACACTGCAGTACTACATTCTTGAAACAATAACATAAAGTAAAATGCAGAGGGTCTGACATCCATTGAATTAGCATTTCTAGTAGTTATTATCATTCCATGTATTAGAAAGCTGTGGGGATTTTTAACATTAAAATATGGAAAATCATAAATTGAAATCATAAACTTTAAAGTCATGCCTTGAAAAATGCGTGTTCAGACATTTATTCCAGCCCTTAAGGATTTACTAACCATAAGCAATTGCCCTGAACCCAAAAACATAGTAATATCTAAATAGCCATCAGACTCTCTAGACTTTATGAATGGCATTCATTTAACATAAGCTATTTTAAAGCAAGACATGAAAACTAAGAGGTCCTTGGCCTATGTAGAGTCAATAGGGAGAAATCTACCTACAGAGGAGAGGGCTTACTTTAACAAGTTGAAAAGACAGGATAAACGACAATATAATGTCAGTGAGACAGAATATCAGATCTCTTATCCAACTTTACAAGATCTGCTCAGCAGACAGTAATCCTTCTGTTTTGCAGTCTTTGGTACTAGCAACAAGTGCTTGTATTCATCTCACATAAATTTATCCATTAAGAAAAATTAATTAATGCGATCACAGTATGGGTTTCTAGGTGGAATCAATCATCCTTTAACAATGCCTCTCTCATTTCCTTTCCAGTGGTTACAGAATGAGATAACCAGAATAATTTATAAGCTTAACATTTGGATGGCTAAACTTAAGGTGACTTCAAACCTTGACAAATTGCAAGTGCTCCTCACAGAGAGAAGATTTTGCATTGCTTAAAGCAAATAAGTAACAGATCTTTCACGTTAGTAATACACAGAAGCTACTTTCTTGACTGTCCAAATAATTAATGTGAAATCTCATCACCAGAGTTGATAAACAAACCAAACTTGTTTGAAACAGAATCACAGTATCAAAGAATCATAAACAAGTTTGGGTGAGAGAGAGCCTATAAAGGTAATCTAGTTCAAACTCCCCTGCAATGAACAGAAGCATTTTTAACTGGATCAGATTGCTCAGAGTCCAACCTGACCTCAAACGTTTCCAGGGATGTGGTATCCACCATCTCTCTGGGAAAGCTGTTGCAGTTTTTCACCACTCTCAAAAAATTTCTTCCTTATACCATAGAACATCATAAAGTGTTTAAATTCCTGAACTGCGTCTACAAATTGGGTCCTATCCTCTGTCATAAAGTACATTTAATATTATTGTCAGACTGTTTTGCCCAGAGTGACATTGCATACCCCAAATTTTCAGGAAGAAGTTAAGTGACATCAGAATAATCACAGAATCATAGAATGGTTTGGGTTGGAAGGGACCTTAGAGATCGTGGGCAGGGACACCTCTCACTAGACCAGGGTGCTCAAAGACCCATCCAACCTGGCCTTGAACACTTCAAAGGTTTAAAAATTTGCTTGGGATAAGTGTAGCCAAGTATCATCCGTACAAAATGTAATTAAAGCCACCTTATTTTTAAAGATTAATTAAAAGTATAATTGATTATAAGAAACAAATATTTACAATTTTCTTCTAAAAAGAGCAATGATTTACCAGAACAGGAGAGCTACTTGGGTATTTCTGCTGATAAAACAAATCCTAATGTAGGAATAGATACAAACAATTAATCTGTCATGATTTAACTAGCTTGAAAGTGATTAATTTTGAGTAATGGTGCTCATCTAGTAGGCTTTTACTTAATTATCCTAGAAAGCAAAACAAAGAACAGTTTACACAGATGTGTGTATCTGTATTGGGCTCCACTTGAATTGACTGTGACAGAAAGCTGAAGTATCAACATTTCCCATTCAGGGCTGAGAGAGATGTCTCTGTCTGCCAGATCAGCATGAGAGAGAATAATCCTGTGGGACAAGGACTCTCGTTTCCCAATAAATTTGAACAATGCCTACTGTACTGATGCCCCGCGATTCTTTTGTTGTTCTGTTTTCAATAATACTGTAATTAAAAAAAAGTCTTCAAAACATTTCTGAGGCTTAAAATCTTTCTAGAAACCAAGAACCCCTGAAGCTGATGGCATTTCTTCCATTTATCTCAAGTAAACGGGCAAGAGATGTTTCTGGATGTACAGAAACTATATCTGAGAATTGTTCACACTAATATGTACAAGTGTCATCTTGAGATCTTATGTGTAATAGAGGACTTGTGTGTCACACCAGCAAACAGGCATCACTGGTTGTAAGAACAGGAACAGAGGAAGGAAAGCAAAGACATCCTAGACATGCTACAGAGCACATAACAGCAGATCCTGTCTAGTGACCCAAAACAACCTGTACACAATATGCACTTGTCATCATCCACACCCCAGGACCACTTCCAGCATTCTTCCACACTAGGCACAGAGCCTAACTCTATTCTGCAAGTGAAAGTTGGGGGGTTTTTTTAAGGGAGTGCTGGAAAGTTATATAGAGAATGTATATATATAGAGTATGTCTATATTGTTCACAGATTCTTCAGCTAGCTCCAAAACTAGAATTATTGGAGTCTCCTAAACACAGTGCTCTGTCAAAGCTAATTAACTGTTACTGAAAAGAGGAGGCAATCAACTTGGGAGTAACCTTTCACTGACACAGCCTTATCTTTTCAGGTATTGAAACTTCCGAACCATGTTACAATTTTCATTATAATAGCACCACATACACAAGCTAAGGTGTCTTTTATGGGATGACATTGACTAAAACACACAAGGACTGCCCAGCTGCTGTTCTGGGTCTTCAGTGTTGCCATTCATTAAACAAATGTAGGGTGAAGAAAGATGAGAGCAATGCCATGTCTTAGTGGTGTGGTACTGAAGAAGCTGAACAAAGGAGAGTCAGGGTTGCACCAGATCTTGTACCATTTTCTGAAACAAGCAGTGCCACATGCCTGTGTAGGTACAGGACAGGCATGAGTGCCCATGATTCTGAAGTCAGTGATACAGGTAGAAGGTAAATGAGGGAGGACATAGTGGAAAAGGCAGAGCCATGAGGTTCACCTAAGTCTGGGAATACCAGCTTTAAAACAGAAATATCCTCTACTTCAGCTATAAGAACTTCCAAGGTGTTGTTTGTGTAAGTGAATGTGTATTGTATACAAGATACTTGTAAATTAAATATTGTATCTGCAGTATGGAACACTATTTATCTCGTGCCTCTCTCCATCTGATAACACAACCCCTCAATATTCACAGTATACAGAAATACAGAAGACACAGGGGAGATATCATTAGTGTCTATTAAAAAAAACAAACTAGATGCCAAGGAGTCAAGAAGACAGAGACAGCCTCTTCTTAGTGGTACCCAGTAACAGGGCAAGTGGCAACAGACACAAACAGAATTATGGGAAATTCCACTTTAGAATAAGGGAGCTTTCACTGTGATGGTGGTCAAACACTGCGAGAGGCTTCTCAGTTCAATAGTAGACGATCCATCCTTGGAAATATTCAAACCCCAGCTGGCCAACCTGCTCTAGCTGACCCTGCTCTGAACAGAGGTTGGAAATGATGATCCCCAGAGGTGCAATTGCCGTTCTACCTCAGTTGCTCTGTGACTCCACAGTGTGTCAAACATTTACACCCTGCACTGAGAACAGCAAGTACTACTGATTTTCATTCCTAGACCAGACGTGCCTTACCTAATTGAGGACATAACTATATTATGAATCAGGGGATTCCTGAATAGTTTATCACCTGTCATCTTAGATTAAATTTGCTGCAAAATTTTTTTGTGTTTTGAATTAGGCTATAGGGTTAAGTAAAAAAAAAAGATTGCATGAAATACTTCTTCATAAAAACAGTATTTGATTGCAGTCATTTAAAGCTAATGCAGAGAAATATAATAATTAGGTAACAGATCTGATTTGGGATCCAAGGAATAAAAAGTCATCAGGGGATACCAGCAATTGATCTATATGTTTGATTTTGAGTTTCAACTGAAATACAAAATGTAAGATAGACGGACATAATATAGGATAAAACAACATATGTAATTAAATCCTGAGCTCTACCGATCAGCATATGCTGTTGCACTAAAGTGCATAGTTGTTATTCACTCCTACCTTGTTTTAAAGAGAACAATCTGGCCTCAAAGAAAACACCAGAAGAACTGGTTTCTTACCACATGCCTGGGGAAACATGATCAAATAAGTAGCAGATACGATTTTACATGATAAATATAGATTTTATAAAAATACTAAAGGTTAAAAGAGTAGGATGTTTGGGGTTTTTTTCTTTTGGTCCAACTGTAAGGATTTCTAGACAAGTGCTTCTGTTGATTACCATGGCACTTTCCTAGAAATTGGATCCATCAAAGTATTGTGAGTAGCAATATTCCATGTTACAGAGGCAGACTACTAAGAACTGCTTATCATATCAGAATATGTAGTCATTTTTAACATATCTATAAAGTAGGCATGCATGTAAACTAATCAAAATACTCCTAAATCCTTCCCAGTTTGCTGGGAAATTCTTCATTTTACTTACTTACTGGCTGCACTTACACCTGTCCTACATTCAAGGCATAAATTTACTTATTTTACAGGTATTTATTCTCTTTGATAGATGCATTAGGCTAATACAGCAAAAGGTCTGGTCTTGATCTAGAGCGTCTTCCTAATTTTGTAAATCAACAGTGGGAGCCTGCAGCAATGGCCTGCTCTCTGGTCTCATAGCCCAAAAAGCCAACTGCATCCTGGGCTGCAGCAAAGGAAATGTGTCCAGCAGGTCGAGGGAGGTGATTTTACGCCCCTACTCCATTCTTGTGAGACTCCACCTAAAGTACTGTATCCAGCTCTGGAATCTTCAGTACAGGAAATACATGGACCTGTTGTTGCAAATCTAATGGAGACCCACAAAAAAGATCAGAGGTATGAAACACCTGTCCTATGAGGAAAGGCTGAGAGAGCTGGGTTTGTTCAGCCTGGGGGAGAAGGCTCTGAGGAGACATAGCAGCATTTCAATACCTAAAGAGGGCTTAGAAGAATGATAAGGACAGACTCCTTAGTAGGGCCTGTAGCAATAGGACAAGTGTGGATGCTAGCAAGGGCTGGCAGAGGAATTTTCCTGTGAAACTTTTCTTTTTCATGAGAGGGCAGTTAGAGAAATCCAGCTTCTCACAGCTTCTCTGTGAAAGCTTTCGTTCTCATGCGAACTGGATGGTCAACAGTTTAAGAGACTGTAAACCATTTCTACACCTGCAAGTTGTTATGGGAACTGTGAAAATTATTTTCCTTTTCTAATAATAATATTTGGAAATGGGTATCTTTCTGCTCAACCTATCACCTTGAGAGGTGGTGGGTCAACAGGCCAATCATGTAATTTCTCTTTTGCAAACCATGCTTTAAAACGTATGAGTGATTAAACGAGGTTGCTTCGGCCATATCATCTGACCTGGATTTATGTCATGATTTGCACTGTTCTCTGGGGATAACAGCGACAGATAAGAGGTAATGGTTTTAAAGTAAAAGAGGGTAAATTCAAACCAAATATAAAGAACACATTTTTTACAATGAGGGTACTGAAATACTGGCATATGTTGACCAGAGAGGTGGTATATTACCCATCCCTGGCAACATTCAGGGTCAGGTTGCATGGGGTTTTGGACAACCTGATCTAGTTGAAGAGGTCCCCCCGTTCATTGCCAGGGTGTTAGACTAAGTGACTTTTAAAGGTCCCTTCCAACCCAAACTATTCTATGAGTCTATGAACAGTGACAACAGCGGCCTTGGTCTGGAGAACCTCTCTGCTTTTCGCACTGCTGTTCAGCTCAGGAAACCTCTTAATTATCCATTCAGTGTGAAAATACCCTGAGATATTCTGATAGTGGAAACCCTGTTCCTTCCCACCAAGGACTAGTTAACTTGCAGGAAGATGAGAGGATGTTCATAAACTTCAGGCATCAGACAAAGATGCAAAACACATGAAAAAAAGGTACTGTTTTGGGAAACAGAAGCGAGCATGTTAACTACTCCGGAGATGACTTGGTTGCTGCTTTATGGACTGGAAGTGAAAATGGAATCAGAAAGAGACCAGAAGCAATGTTACTTATATGGTATATGTGTTTTCTATACCTCCACTGATGATCTAGAAATGAGATGGAGTGCTCTCTCAGAAAATTTGATTCTAAATTTTAAGGAGCGGTCTTCATGCTGGGTAACAGAGCCAAGATGAGTTTGAGTTAGCAGTTCTCGCTTATTGCAAGATATGTGTGAGCTCTTGGGTCATAGTATGACCAAAGTGTGGATAGAAGCCTGAAGGGAATTTTTAGTCTACTCTGTTTGGCATTGGTGAGGCTGAGCCTGGAATGCTGTGAGGTGTAATTAAGGCAGCAGTCACAAAATCCGTCTTGGGAACTTTCATACAGACATATTGTAGACAGCCACTACCCTGGAGGGATGTCTGTTGAGATTGCATAATCGCCCAGCAGGACTCCCTGGAAAGACAACCACTTCTTTGGTCATGGCGAGAAAAGACAGTCCCACAATCTTTTAGGAGACCCTATGCAGATCCCTTGTAATCCATTGGCCTTTACCCCCTGGCACCCACCCCCTGTATCCCTATAAAAGCTAGCCCTCTGCCCCTACGAAGGGAGATGCTCGCCTGTAGCTCCCCTTCGCCGGAGTACGGACCGATAAAGCTGCCTCGTGCGGAACCAGCTACACGGGCCTCTCCTCTCTCTCTGGTCTGGCTTGGCCTGGAGGCTGCCCTGCAGAGCTGAGCTGGAATCACGAGCTGACAATCACTAAAGAGCTGACAGCTTCTGCACCGGCCCTCCTGCCAGCAGCTGAGGGAAGATCCCGGGCCTTGGGAAGGCAATTCCTTTCAGGACCATCTCTCTGGACTGGTCACCCCTTCCCCGGTCAGAACCACTGACCCCTCACCAGCTGTAATAATATATTGAGGAACTTGTTTGGAGTTTGAGATTTGGCTAGACAAAACCACTGATCTAGAGTGAGTAACACTCCTGCTTAAACAGGAGGCAGGAATATGTGACCTGTATAAGTTCCTTCCAACTCATTCTTGGATGACTCTGTAAAATACTGATTCAGAATATACCATTTTGTTCTCCTTGGTTTTGCTTGGCTGAACAACTGAACAGAGAAGACAGGAAAGTTAGATCCTGTATGTAACGTAACATATTCCACCCTCCTGATGTAGTAAATTAGGTAAAAAAAGAAGTAGCTGTGTATTCACAGTGTCAGAATTTTTGTTTACATTTTCTTTTAACTTTAGTTCTCCAGTAGAAAAGAGAAGAATTACAAAGCATAAAGAAACTGATAAAAGAAAGCCAGACCAGAAGTGATCAGATATACTGCAAGATGTTTCTTACCTTTTTTTTGTAAAAAACTGGACTGAATCAACCAGTCTTTGTTATCATCATTAAAAAATCCTGGCTTTAATGATCATATAGGTAATACAAACTGAATTCTTCTGTATTAGTTTCAATTAAAAAAAAATGTAGAATTTTTTTTAAAGAAACCTGAAGGATAAGAGATTAAATAGATTAATACTTCCTAAACATAAAAAAACTTGAAAAAAGTAAATTTTCATGTCTTTGCAGACAAAAAATAAAGAGAATTTGCAGGTAAATTAGCAGATGACATGGATATATTTCAGTATTTTAAATTACTTCTATTTAACACATCTATCAAAACTTAAAATAGATGTTAATTTTATAACAACCCAAAGAAAATACTATGTATATTCTAATAGAATATGAAATATGTTAATTAATTTAATACATTAAATTAAAATTATTACCATTATTATTATTAAGTAGTCCTGCAGTTCTTATGCTAGAGTCTACGAGCCTAAAAGTAGAAGACAGTCTTCTCTTGCTTCAGTTGTGGTCATATGAAGGAATAAAAAAATGTCTGATACTTGATACAACAAAATCTCCAGAATGATCGGTTCCCTCAGAAATTTATATTTATATTATAAACCCTCAGGAAAAACCATGCTAAACTGTGTTGTCATTGCCACAATCCATAACTGCAGCTGTATTCAACTGCAGAGCTCAGGAGTATGAATATCTCCACTCCTCTGGCATACAGCTTGTCTGAGCTATAAAATACTGCTGTACCCATTCATCATGCCTCTTGTTCAGATTTTTCATCTGTGCTGATGAAATTCCACGGTATGTGTAACTTTACTCCCCTGAAATGACTGCAACACAAGTATCAAAGGTATCAAAGTTAGGATCATTTCAGAAATAAATTTTTGTAGTTAAAATGAATGAGGGTGGTTTTTCTAAAAATATGAGAGAATATATGTGAGAAAACAGTGACTTCTTAGAACTAAAATTGTTGGCAAAAACAAATTGGCTTGAAGAAATTTTTATGAACAATATCTCTCAGGTTTGCAGTAGAACATTTCAAAGAAAAAATTAAAGAGTCATCCTAGCAGAGTCCAAAGGCCAAGACTTCAAACTGAACAAGGCTATGACTTTATGTTGCGTCTCTTCACTATCCCAGCCAGTACACTATGCGGTCAGGATGCTTCTGTCTCTCCTCTGGCAAAATGAATTTTTAATGATTTGTGCAAAATTTAGATAGATCCAACATGGAAAAAGAGAAACCAGTTTATGCCAAACCTGCTGACTAGTACATTCAGGCACCTTGTGAACCCTTTTTTTCAAAGTAGCAAAGAGAGAGTTTTAGCTTTTCTTACTTAATCTTCTCTTATCCATGTCACAGAGGAGTATTTCAAACACTATTTTTTCTACTTCTTTTTTTCTTTTATCTTGTGGCATTCTCATTCTTTCTTTTCCGTAAATTTTCAGAAGCAGTGTGTTTCTCTGAAGTTAGCCAGGAGACCAGGAATTATGTCAGATTTCTTCCTTGTTGGCATTATTTCTTTTCCTTCTTCAGGTGATTATTGGTGGATTCCCAGTTCATGTTTTCTAGCATGTGCACGGCAACTGGGCATAACACAGCCTCTTCAAGGTAGTAAAATATCTGCTTTCACATAAAGTGTGTGTCCTGAAGATCCTATTAGAGGGTACCTGAAAGGCAGTTCCTTAAAAAGGGTAGTGACCCCTCAGGTTGTTTAAGCTCCTGCTCAGATGGAGTTTGACCTGAAAATTTTGAATTTTGATTCCAACATCCTAAAGCTCTCATGTTACACAGCCCACCTGGAATCTAAATATAACCCTTTTGCAAAAGCAAAGAAAATACAGAGTTTTGAGAACTACTTCTAAACTTTGCAAAATGGATTCCATTGTAGTAATTGAGTGACCCATTCTCCAATGTACTGTTGGTATCTAGGGGTGTACAGATGTACTTATGAGAAAAGAATTAGACAACACTCTCACCAGGACTAATTTTAGTTTGGAAATAAAGATAGAAGCTGAATTACTATGGATAGTGTCATAATTTAATCCCAGTTGGCAACTAAGCACCAACCAGCCTCTCTCTCACTCCCCTTACAGTGGGATGGGGGAGAGAAGAAGAGAAAAAATGCGAAAACTCATGGGCTGAGGTAAGGACAATTTTATATGTAAATTGTAAGCTGTGCAAGCAAGCCCAGCAAAACAAGGACTTTGTTCACTGCTTTCCATGGACAGGCAGGTGTTCAGCCATCCCTAGGACAGCAGGGCTCCATCACACATCACCATGACAAGGGAAGACGAGTGCCATGATCTAAACATCTCCCCTTTCTTCTTCCACCAGCTTTATGCCAAACATGACACCACATAATGTGGGATATCCCTTTGGAAATTTGGGCTCAGCTGTCCCAGCCACACTGAGGATGCCTGGGTATGCACAAAGAGTTGGGAAGACACATGGCCAGGACAGCTGACCCCAGATTTCCAAAAGGATGTCCTCATTCTGGTGGGGTGGTGTGAGGAGCAGAAAGGGCTCTAACTCTCTGTAAGCACTGCTCAGCAATAACTAAAACATCTCTATGTTATCAACAGTTTCCAGCACAAATGCAAAACATAGGCCCATAAAAGCTACTGTGAAGAAAATTAACTCTATCTCAGCCAAAACCAGGAGAGATGGAGGGCCTGGGTTCACCATTATCATTGTTGAAAAGAAGAAAAATAACCCCATTACCTGCAAAAGGAGTACATGTAAAGTGAAAAACAGAGCAAGCATTGGTAACAAAATGAACAGCAATAAAACAAAATGGTTATTCACTTCTGTCTGCATTTTTCAGTCTGCATTTGGAGCACTCTGTCCAGTTTGGAGCCATTCAAATGCAAAGCAGACAAACAGGAGATCGGCTGTGGAGTGCCACCAGGTTGGTCAGTGTGCAGGAGCACAGGATGCAAGAGAAGACTGTAAGGTAGTTGAGTTTGTTTAGTTGTAAGAAGAGGTCAATAATTTTACTGATGTCTTCAACTACATATTAGATAATTATGGAGAAAAACTCCATTTGGAGAGGTATCATAAAATAAATTCCCACTAAATATTAAGAAACAAAAGTCACCATGAGGGCAGCCAAATACCATGTCGCCCAAAGAGATGTCAGAAGCTTCATTGTTGGAGATGTTGGAAAAGCAGCAACCTGAGCAACCTGACAAACACTGAAGTTCCCCTGCTTTGAGTCAAGGGTTGGACCAACCAATATAATGAGTCCCTTTCAAGCAAATGATTCTTTGGTTCTGTCACTCATCATTTTTCTGAGGAATGTGTCCTCCTGATATTTCTCAGTTTTCTCGGGACTACAACTCCACTCCTGCCCTTGCGTCTTTCACTGTGTACCCAAGAGGACCTGCATCTTTATGTTTTTCTACCAGCATTCAAAAACATTTGGATCAGTTAGAAAAACCCATATTTGTTCTCTTTGAGAAATGTATCCCTTATTTCAGCATGACCCAGTGTAATGACTGTACAGGAAACAATAATCCACAAACAATTAGGGTGGTCATTTATCTCTTTCTAATGTATGTTGGTAATCAATAAAAATTACCAACTATGCCATTACTTCCAATAACAGTGTGCCCACTTTAATAACAAAAAAACTGATAGTGAACAGGATTCAAGGCTGACAAATTAGGATAGGCATTCACTGTATATGTTTATTCCCATACATTTTATCACAATGAAGAGTTGTTAAAGGAGATAAGTAGACACTGTGTAACTGAAAATATTGAATGATTCATCAATCCTTGACCATAAAATCTTGTTACAGACTATAACATATTTTATAAAACCTACAGAGACAAAATATCTGAAAAAATGAAGTGGACCTAGGGCCCTGAAATTGAAACCATTACTGTAATTTCCTAATTATAGACAGTAGGACAGTATTAAGTCTTTCTGTTAAAAATAAAATATTCTTCTTGGGTATGTCTGTAAGACAGCAATTTTCAAGATCAGTAACTGTCACTGTTGAGCCACAAGAGATTTCATGTGTGGTTGCCAAGTAAAAATTAATGGCTATTACTCAGTTTTTCTGGATTAAACTGATATTACTCTGGCCATCATGAATATTCTCCTATGACATCTTAAAAAAAACCCAGACAGAAGAGTTTCTCACAGAAACCATATGTTTCCATACTTCAGTATACTTTCCATACCTAAAGATATTGTCCCACACAATATCTTTATCCATTTGATTAAAATGGAATAAGAATTCTCTTGCATCTTTAAAACATTCCATTTAAAAGAATATGTTTTGAATATGGCTTTGAAGAATCTCCCATGCAATGAATTAGAGAAGAATAAACAAAATAAAACAAAAACAGATTTCTAGGAAATAGTCACATTTGTGGGAAAGTGCAAAATCATATGTGAATTCTCCATATGGACCTTATTTTGGTGGACATGTATGGAGAGGGTGTTCCTCTCAAGGTGGATCTCCCCTAGACAGTGGTGAGAAACAAGATGTTTATGGCACAGATTGAAACTCAATAATATAGTACTTTAAAAAAATTACCCAGTCTGCAGTTTTTATATGGCCATCTAACAAGGGGATTGACCTTATAAAACACTCCTTTGAGTACCCAGAACAATGATTTACTTACAAGTAGTTTTTAGTCAATTAATGTTTAATAGGAAAGTCAGCTAGGAATACTCCATTTAATTTTATCTCAAAATAGATTTCTTTTCTGATACAAACTCCTTACCTCACTTTTCTTCCTGATTTCCTCTTTAAAAACAAAATAATGATCTGATAGCAGGATTCAGCATGGCACCTGGTAGATTGGGGGTTAAAAGTAGGCGTCATGAAAAGCAGAGACTTTGCAAGACTGATGTCAGTGATTACTCTTGCCAGACTAATTGGCCAGATTTGTGAATTTCTCAGCTTCCTCAGCTCACATCCAGGACTGACTTTTGCAAGGCATGAGCCTTGACCCTGGGGAGCATTCAGTTTTTATTTGAACTGGAGCTGAAGGAAGACTTCATTACATATTCTGATTAAAAGTGGCTACAAAAGGCCTTTTCCTTGATCTAACCAAATACTGCGGTGATCAGCATGCCATCTTTTGATATGGAAAGGAAGGGATCTTTGTGCAGAAGGTCAATTAGAACTGAATACTTACACATTATTCCAAGCAAGCTCAGCTAAGAAAGTTACCAATTGGCAAAGTTCACAACTTTGGAAAACAGCTAACAGCAACTGTGTTTCTAATTTGTCTTGGAAACAGAAACACAAAAACAATACATAATGTATTGATTTAACAATCAAGAAGAAGAGTAATTAATGGGAAGAAAAAAATTGATATGGGGCAGTGCTTTTTGTCTTAGGATATAATTGATGTCCACTTACAGAGCATCTTTACAAAAGTCAGGTATGGATAACAGGTTTGACTTTGTGTAGAAAAGTTCCAAATAACAAATGTTTTGCTCACAGAAATCATATTTGTTTACCGGAGTTAGGTAAGAAATTAATTTTGAAGGGGTCAAAATAAGGCTGAAATAAAGTTAGGAAATTTACTCCAAAAAAACCAAGAAGTGTTCAGCCTTCTAAAATATTTATAATGGTACTAATGGTAAATAAAGTGCATTTTCTTGCTCCCCCTGCCACAGATCATCCATTAGTGTGGACTTGAGTGAGCTACCCCATAAAAACCTTAGCATACCAAAAAATCCATATGAATATACAGGACTGACAGGTAAATAAACATCATCTGACCTTAAATGTATTTCTTATTCTACTTCCTACAGGTTCATGCCATTTGTATTGATTTTTTTCCAGACAAAGTAATAACCACAGCATAAGATCATTCTCCAGTGTACTATCTTTTTTCATTTACAAGTCTGAAATGTTTTTCCTAGTGAATTAAATATTTACACAAACAAAATTAGTTCATTTTGACAGATGCTTAGTAATGCATAATTTTGGATACACAGGGATGGCAATAAGGGATTTTTTGGCCATAAAAATCTTCAAACTAGTTCATTCAGTGGAATTTAAACTCATGCTTTAATACTGGGAAAAACTGAAGTGGTTTAGAAGGTCTGAGAAAGATAAACTTGTTAAAAATTGCAGATCTGAGTAGCCCATTCATTATCTACTTGCTATCTTCTAAAAATAGCCAACAGGGTCTCCTGAATGATCCCAATTGATATGATTGGAAAAGTATCTCAGACTATGACAGCCACTATTTTTTTTTTAATCTTTAAAATAAGTGGGTTTTTTAAAAGTCTGGAAAAATGTAAAAAATTTATACTATTTTAAATTAATTTTTAAATGGACAGAAATGGTCTATTTAACTTAATGGTCCATTAAAAAAGTTCAAATATTTATGTCCCTATAGGGACTAAAATAGTTGTACATTATATCCAACATTAATGTACTGCTGGTCACAGGTCTGCATACAACCTTTTCTACTGCAACAAACTCAGTTGGTTAGTTACCTAAGGATCTTTTCCTGCATATTCCTCTTTTTCAATGGATATGCATTTTTCATGCAATACAGATGTATAGAGAATCTGAAGTGTTGTCCTCTACTAAATCCACTAAAGCAACTGAGCTGTAGCAAAAGGGGTGTAAGCAAATCTTCTGTGATTTCCAGTAGCCAGATGCTGCATATAAATATGTCTCAAAGTCCAGAAATCATAGATAAAGGGTATTGATTTCATGTCATCTTTGCAGGCATACCCTTATAGCAGACAGGCAAAGACCAGATAGCAGGTCTGAATTCCCCACTCTTTCAGGGGTTTAGGCTTTCATAGCAAATAGAACTGTTAATCACTTACAACTTCAACCACTTAATGGTAGATATTCCAAAGAAAATTACATCTTTAATTCCTAATCTTTTCAGATGCTCCAATTATTTCAGTTTATAGAATTTGTCTTGTTTGCATAAAACAAGGCACAAAAGAAAATGATATGCAGTTATTGAATCAAAAAATGCATTGACACCAAAGGATACAAATTTGTCTTGCATGGCAGGATCACCTCAAAAATATTTATCTGTCCTTCCCTTTAACCACTTTACAGTTAAAATAAGTAACAGAGACTTAGCTTGAGGATCTTGGTTTGGTTTTTTGGGTTTTTTTAAAGAACATCTGATTCAACATTATCTCGTTAATGTGGAAAATGCCCTGAAGAGCCCAAATCCCAGTAGAAGTGCCCTGGAAGCAGACCCACCCTTGTGCCTGCATTGCTGCTGCTAAGCAACAAGAACAAAAAACACAACACAAGTCAATTCTCATTTAAAGAAATGATGCTAATTTCATTCTTGCTTCAAAAAGAGAAAGGAAATTAATGCAAACTGAAAAAAAAAAATCCCATAAGGTTTTTTTACTACCTTTCTGATAAGAAAGTGGGTTTTTTATTAACAACTTTTCTGAGCAAAAGGGAATAAAGATTTGCTGCTATAATTAGCCACATGGATCAGCAGTTCACATGATGATTAGTACAATGAGGTCTAAATCAGTGATCAGACTGAAATATTGCTCTATCTGTTCTCTGCAGAAAAGCAAGTGTGAACTTCCACCAAAGAGTTTAATGACACTTTCAAGAAATTCAAAGCTGATGTAAAAGTTTAAATTTAAAGAAAAAGAAAAAACAGATGCCCAATATAATGTATAAGAAGATAGCAAATACCACATTGCACTTAGGCTGTTTTCTCCCATACCCCATTTAAAATATAACATAATACTTTTTGTTTTCTGAGACTCAGTCACAAACTGTGTTTTAGTGTAAATGACCCTGCTCTTGAGTAATGCCTGCTTTGCCTTATGACCTTTTTGTCCAGGGAGTTTTTGAAAGTAATTGTCACAGATTTGGAGAACTCTTTGGAGTTCTATTATCTGCTTGATTTCTGTCCTAAAACAGATAACTTGTAAAAGAAATGTGTACACAATCCTATAGCGCTGGCTAGGTACACAAAGGCTGTGAGAGCTGTTTTGAAGTTAGAAAAAAGCAGAAAAAATATGTAATGAAATGCTACATTCCTTGAAGATAAATTCCTGTTTCCCTTCATGGTAAGGACCCCTGCAGAGCAGGCAGCAAAATAACAAACACCTGGAAACTGTTTGGGTATCAAAAACTAAGGGATACCCTGTGGCTTCTGATAAACTCAAAGACAGATTGGACCCTGTCTGGCAGCTTCTACAAGGATGGTGTGAAAGAAACTCTTCTGAGATACATGACTTCAAAATATTTTGGTATGGCATTGATTTTAGATAAGGCAATTGTAGCAGCGTGGTCAGTGGGCTCAGATGACAACTTGCATTTCAGGTGTCTTTCTGGAGAAGAATATGTGAACCATTATATGAAAGTAATCCAATCTGTGGCAACACGAGCTCTAAAGAAATTTACTTCCAAAACTGGTGGCAAAACCAGTGGTATGCTATACCAGGCCCCTTTGCAACTGATGGAACTAGGTCAAATTTGTTTCTTATCTTGATTTCATTGTCAGGAGGACTTACAAGAGATGTTCAGCCAACATATTCCATTTGGAATTAGAGGAAATGTCCTTGAAGCAACTTGTAAGCAGCACTTAACTGCTAATGAAGAGACTCATCTGGACTGCACCTTAATGGCATACCTTTATATCCTACTTGGGTGATATCCAAAAGACCTGAAGTAGGAAAAAAGCCTAAACAACACTGAGAAGTGTTGGGGGTAGGGAAGAAGAAGTCACTATTTTCTGTCTTAGGATGAAAAATTCAAGAAAAGGAAAATACCAAGTAAAAATGTAAATGGTACCTTGTGAATTATTGTCAGACACAGAGAAAGACTAGACAGTTCTCACAATTTGGACAAGAGGGGAAGAGGCAAAGGCAAACCCCAAATTCCCTTTCCTGATCTCTCAATTACAGTTCTTTTTTTTCCATGTAATTAATTAGAATTTTAATTTTAATGTGATTTAATGGAACTAGCAAGGATACATGTGTTCTTGGAAACTGAAGATGAGTTTTACTTCTGTGGTGCCCTAAAGGCGCAATCTCACATGTATGATTCAGTAAGATTTCCACAGGACATTGTCAATGTACACTTGATTTTCTATAACATGATATATCTGGCATAAGAGAGCACTAGGTCAATTTGAACTGTGTGCTACAATACATGCAAGGTCCAAAGAAGCATTTTATTGATTTTTAATGGTCTATTGTGGTCTTCCTGGTAGAAGATGTTGCTTTTATTCAGTACAGCCAATTCATTATCTTATTTACATATATAGCTCCCATTACCACAAGAATCTGAAAACATCTTAAAATTACAGTGTCACTGACTTTATAAACTTCTCTGTGTGAGAAAGCAATGCCTTCACAACACTTAACAGATGGAAGACTGAGATTCAAATCAGTGGAGATGAAAGGAGTTGAATTCCTGTTAAAACTAGAGAAATACCACCTTGACAGTTTGAAAATCTTCACCAGAAGATGAGATCTGTGACAAAAGGACAATCTGTGACAAGATTCACAAAGGATTATATATACATGGTGACATTCAACATCCACGGTGGGTGTTAATTACATGACTAAAGAGGCACCTGGACAACTAAAGTTTCCTATAGCACTTTCTCCCAGGGTTTGTTGTTTGATATTTGTGAAGTAAAGGCAAAAAAAAAAAAAAAAACAAACAAAAAAAAAAAAAAAAAAAAAAAAAAAAAAAAAAAACCACAACCAAAAAAAGCCCTACCAGGCAAGATTTTTTTTTGTCTCCAAAGAACTAGATATCTGAAAATCATTTGAATATCATTGGGGTCCTTCCTTAACATCCTTTTGTCAAGTCACAGTAGGACATATGTGGACATATGCACAGGCAGCATATGCAGTTATCAAGGTACCTGTGTTGGTCTGACAAATTCAGATGAATAAAAGAGAGAATGTCATGAAATCTGAGATGATCTGAGAGTCTCTAAAATTTTCTTCTTATAAATGATCTTCTTTTCAATGAGTTGTGATAGGGAAGAAAAATATGTGATTATCAAACTATTTTTTCAAACCTCAGTGGAGAAAAATCTATTTTTATAGACTTATTTGCAATTACTCCACCAGTTCTTTTCAAAAAATCCATTTTATACCCATGAGCTAAACAAATCCAATGAACATGTAAGACTTTTTTTTTTTTTTTTATCAGCAATACTGAAAAAGAAACATGTGCTCTGGGGATTTTTCATACCTGATTTCTAGTTCATTGAGAGCTTAAAGTACAGGTGACCTTTCAATGTTCTGAAAGGAAACAAGCATGAGTGATATAAGGAGGTGTCTCACCCCTACCTCAGGCCACAGTTTAAAAGAGCCTAATGGCTGACCCATGTAGACTACCTCCTGAGATACCTGCCAAACTTGCCAAGTGTAGATGAAGTAATTAGGAAACGAACAGAAGATGAATGAAGAAGGCTGGTGCTGTTGACTCAAGGTAAGACTCTGCTATGCCTTGGAGAAATGTCTTTCAGTACTTTGAGAACTACTAGGCTTCTGAAAGAGAGAGAAGGTTCACAAAACTTCTTGTCAGGATAGAAATCTCAGTCACAAGTTCACCACCTCATAAGTTCCATTCCAACTCTTTGTCAAACAGACTGCTCCGAGGGCACACTAAAGGACCCAAAAATCACCTGGCGATGAATCCGTTCTCCCCTTGGATGTGCAACCTCTTTAGTGATAAAGAACCAGGGAATGGTTTGCCACATTTTTTGAAGAATAAGAAAGATGCAGAAGGGGATTGGATATATATGTCTTTGTTCCTTTAGATCTGATTCATTTCAGATCATAGGTTCTATAAGCCAATAGCCTCACCACAGTTGCTGAGCAGAAAAACAGTCATATCTGGTTCCCAAAAAATCCTTTAGTATCACTGTTATGTAGATAAACAAATCTTTGTTTTCACAAGAGGTCTACTTTGTTTCCTGCTTCTACTAGCTTCTCCTCTTTGGACACACTGAGAAATACTTTTCTAAGATTTACAAACAGGCCAGCACCATTAATATTAACTCTTATGGACAGACACTGTCATGAAAAAAGTGAATGAGGACAGCAAACACTACAGAATTGTCTAACAAATGTCAGTTTCATTAAGAGTTGCAATATTAAGAAAAATGCATGATCTAAATGCATAATCTAATGCATCAACTGTCTGCATATTTATTTTATATTCCTAAGAAACTGAGACTCAGAAGTATATTGCTCTCTTTATTTTCAAATTGTGGTGACAATGGTGATGTAAAGCAAACAAATAAACATCAGTCATTGGATGTGATGGACAAAGCTTTCCTTCAGCTCCATACTTCAAGCAGCAACACATGTACAGACAATCCTGTGTAATCCCCAGAACTGCTTATTTAGAGTCATGGGAGGTATACTGTGCTTTAACAATACCTTTTACTCAAGAAAGAGAAGGAAGTGTCTGTGCCTTTCTCCTGTATGTCTTTTTGGCTCAGTATCTATGTATGTTCCAGTTTGGTCAAATTGAGAAATATATCCTCTGAGAGAAGGCAGGTTACCCACCCCTCCCCCCACCAGGTTCAGGAAAAATAAATTTTCCTCGAAGGAAAGTGAAAGAGGTAAAAACTATTTATTTAACAAACACATGGGAAAAGGAAAATAATACTAAATAATAAAATTTTGCTATGGAGAAAAAACCTGGGAAAGTGTTAAGAATCCTCCCTTTGGTCTCCTCGGAGCTGGGGCTTGGCCCAGGGCCAAGCCCTCTGTGCCCAGTGGAAAGTCCTCCCGATGTGCTCTGATATTGAAGCAGTCCAGCAGAAAAGGGAGAAAATCCGAAATTCCAGGGAAGGAAAAAAGTCCAACTCTCAGTCTCTCTCCAGAGAAAAAGAAACTGAAAAACTGCCCAAAACCTGACTGGAAAGCAGCAAGCCGGGTGCTTCTTCCCTCCCCTGCTGCAATTGAAAAAAAAATCTCTATCTCTGTGTGACCTTGAACAAGCTGCAAACTGCTTTGAAGAAGTTTTGCTCAAGTTTTCCTCCCCCCTCTCAGGCTCAGTTTAAAGGCATAGAAAGGCACGAAATTAATTCCTGGGCATAGGGCAGCAATATGGGATACACATCATAAAGTCACCCCAAGACAGTGTATTATCTAGTGCTGTGGCTTGTATGTGGTTATATACTTGTTAAAACTATTTATCTACACTCCTGTAGATGTTGTATTTATACACTCCTGTTTCCTGTACAGTGCAGCCCCAGTAGCTGATTTAAGAAAATATGCTGCACATCTTTCCAAGTGATTAGAAGGGTTGATTGAGCTAACAGAAATATAAAAGTATAGTATCAAAAAAATATTTCCATTAATATGCCATGGCACAATATATATATCTCTGTTGTATAAAAATCCTTTTACTTATATACTTATCCTAATATTACTCTACAAGTAGAACCTCTGGAAAGACATAACTTTGTTTAGAAAAAATTATATCTCGTAAGAATTTAGGTTAAGAAAAGACATATATACTGGGACATCAAAACTTAAACACATCCTGCAGTTACATCTATCTGCCCTATTTTCCTATTTACCGTACTTTAATTATCAGAGACTGGAAATTTTGAAAAATCTATTTAATAAATTTTATGGTAAATCTCATTTTCATTCCCAAGCAATTTAAAAAAACATTTGTTATTCTTTCTTTCTAAAGCAGAAATAAAACTCACCTAAAAATTCAGTGGAAATATTTTAAATGTCTGCCTGGATATATTGAGATAGTTCAGTTTGGAAGCATAGGTTCAATTCATATTTTCAACATAAGTCAGCAATGTGCTCCTGCAGCAAAGAAGGCCAACTGTGGTTGGGCAAGAGTGTAGACATCAGGCCAAGGAAACTGTTTATTCCTCTCTACTCAAACCTCATCAACCAGTGTCCATTCTTAGGCTCCACAGTACAAGAGGGGCATGGATAGATTGGAGAAAGTCTAGCAGAGGGACATTAAGATGGTTAGAGGGCTGGAACTTGTGGCATATAACCAAAAGAATAAAAGGTCTGTTCAGGCCAATCTTAAAAATAGGAGAGCCAGAGAATATATTAATGCTTTTAAATGATTGGAAGGCATAGAGAAAACAGAGGTCAGAAATGTACTGTAGAAGTAGGTGAGACAATGGGCACAGCTTGGAATATGGGAAACTGACTTGGTTAGGAAACAAATCATTCGCTATGAGCATAGTAAAACACTGGACTAGTTTCTCAGAAAGCTGTGAAATGTCCATCCTTGGAGACACAAAATACTTCCCTGTACAGGGCCCTGAGCAATTTTCCCTACCTAGAGTTTCTCTGATCAGGAGGTTGAAGTAGATGACCTCTGGAAGTCCCTTCCAAAATACTTGATTCAATGGTCCTAGGATTATATAGAATACACTGTACAAATTCTTGTAAGGCTATTGTTAATATTTTAATAAAGCTGGTGGTTAAACAAGCAACTTATATCTGCAAAATAAAGCAGCCCAATATTATGTTCAGGTTTCTCACCTTGTTTCAGCAGTATTTTAAATATCAAAATTCCTCCTCAAAACAACACAGTAGGATGGATACTTTTGATGCATCAAATCTGTGTTGTTTTAAAGGAAAGTTTTGTAATATTCACTGGGAATGAGCTTTTGTCACGTCTATAACACTGGAGGATAGTTTTAGCTTCCTAGACATGCCTTGAACCTGGGAAGTGCAGAATCCCTCTGTTCCTGGAGGAATGCCAGCTCAACCAGCTAGATCTGCTGGCCAGCATATGGGCAAGGTCAAAGCATTGTCTCCTTTGAAGCCTCCTGGGTACAGCAGCAGAGACAGAGCAGCTCCTCAGTATTTTCATAGTGCAGTCAGGGACTTGCCACAGGTTTAAGCACAGCTGACCAAACCATCCTTTTTGAAGAGTGACTTGCTGTTGAGGAAGGTGAACCCTCTAGCTCATCAGGGGAGGTATGGCAAAGAGAGGAACTACTGTAGCAATAGAAAATTGCTGTTTGGGCTCTGTTCAAAAGCACAGCTTTAAAAAAAAGTTATTCTAACTCATATGCTTGGATTTACATTCTAGAAACCTGGGTTATATAGTCTAGATAAATTTGCTGCAGTTTTTGTAAAATTCTCTCCTGCTAAAGATACTCAAAACAGCTCTAAATTAGCTTTTCCACATATCTAACAGTAAATAATTTTCATTTCCCAAATTATCTTTCAGTAATAAAATATATTTCTTTAGCAATGTATTTCCCTCTGCATAAAGAAAGACACAGAGTGTGATGGAGCAAAGGAAAATCCATGAATTTGGCTGTACCACAGAAGGGTATAGTCCTGTGCTGGGACTGGTGTCAGAGGGCTCACATCTGCTTTAATTTAATATTTATTCCTGAAAAACTGTTCAAACCTAACTGAATAAATTTTATACAGCAGAAAATTTTAGAAGGCTGGGATGAGGAGTAGTGTTCTGTGAGGCACACACAAGAAATTTTCAGAGTAACAGCTCTCCAGGTCTGACGGCTTAGCTTCATATATGGTGTAATTTGGAAAAAATTTCAAAACAAGAGTTGCATGGGCCTCCAAAACCAGGCTGGAACTGGGAACCAGTCCATGTTTTATGACTGTATGCCAGTGTTTGCAGTCAGCCTGGTGTTGGTTGGATTGGTTGTAGTGATGTAGCCAAGAGTGTAAATCTGTTCCTAACATTTTCCATAGTGTGAACCCACTAGGGAAGATTTCAGGATGTTTTAGGGGAAAAAAATCATTTAAATATTTAATAGTCTTTGACATTTCAATACATCTGAGTGCCTAAACTTGCCCTCTTACATTAGGGTATGATAATTCTTTCATACTGTTTACAAATTCTCTCTCAAGCAAGGTGCCTTTAAGATGACATACATTGTTTTGTTTGCATTAAGTTTTCCTGAGAAATTCTCTGAATTTTTACACTTGCCAGAAAATCAGCAATGTTATTTTGTTGTTGTTTGTGTTTAAGTCATAACACATTTGATGTTTTTAGAAGTATTTTAAAACTGGTTTGGTACCCAAGCTGCCGTGCAGATAAATCAGTAGTTGCAGAGCATGGGTCATAGCACTTTTCTTGAACCGTAAAAATGGGATTTTAACCAAGAGTGCTAAACATCACAAGCCATTTATTCTGTGGTCACAGCACAGTTGAAAGAAACGTGACTATGTTACCTAATAGCTAAATTCCAAAGAGCAAGTTTTATTCTAGAATGTTGACAATAGAATCATGGCTTGATTATGCTGGTATTAAAAGCCATTAAAGCACTTTTGAGGGAGGAAAAGGGTAATATCATAATATGTCTTGAATTTCAACATGAAAAAGAATTGTTAGATCCAGGTTTGTTAAGAGTATTTTCATTTAAAGGTATTGCAAACTTGATTTTTGCTTTGTCCTGTTTAGACAGGGGTCTGTATTGAGAATTTCGACTACCCTGGGCAGAGAGGTCACATGTTCATTTTATTACTAAAAGAATGTTGCAATGATGTCTAAATTAAATGCTTACCTCTAGAGGACTAAGTAGTTTAAGGACTGTGATTACTTGGCTCTGACTGTCCAGGACCCCAAGATCTGCCTTTCTTTCATTGTAGGCTGCTGATCATGAATAGCTGAATGCCCTGAATATCCTATATAGTCTCATAGTGCTGTCCCAAGACCAAAATCAGGTGCATAGATTATCTCTGGGATGCTTTCCAAAGTGATCCAACCTTCATGTGTTACATCAGTTTTGGAAACAGCCTGTGACTGGTCTCTGCATTGGGCAATGCAACTGAAGGAAGGTGACTTAGGATCAAGCTGACTCTTCCCTCTGGCTTGACCTTACAGAGAACAGGACAGATGTTGTCCATGCAGTGTGGTGGTGAGAACATGATAGCACTAAAACCCAACATCTGCTAAGGCTTACACTGGCACTGGCACCTTGTTTAATCAGCACAGCAACTCTTTCATCTGTCTCATCCATCTGTCTGCTCTTCAGAGTATTAATAAAGCCTGTGGGAAGAGCCTGGCCATGACCACAGGTCCAGGCCTAGGATTAACATGGCAGTTCTGCTTCTCCAAGGGGCTGTGTGGAAATACACTCTATTACAAAGTTTTCTGACTTCTGTCTATATGTCAAGTTGAGCAAGCATATTAACTACCCTAAGTTCATACAACTGGACTATGATTTAGCCACTATGATCCTAATAATTTGGTTGGACTTGAAGATCAGAGAATCACAGAAGGATAAGGTTGAAAGGGACCACAGTGGATCATCTAAACCAACCTCCCTGCTCAAGCAGGGTTATCCTAGAGTGCATGGCACAGGATTGCATCTGGACAATTCTTGAATCTCTCCAGTGAAGGAGACTCCACAACCTTTCTGGGCAACCTGTTCCAGTGCTCGGTAACCTGCACAGTAAACAAGTCCTTCCTCATATTCAGGTGGATTCCTGTACATCATTTTCTGCCCATTTCCTCTTGTCCTATTGCTCAGCACCACTGAGAAGAGCCTGGCTCCATCCTCTTGACACCCTCCCTTCAGATACTGATAGACATTGATGAGGTCCCCCTCAGTCGTCTCTTCTCCAGGCTAAAGAGGCCCAGATACCTCAGCCTTTCCTTGTAAGAGAGATGCTTCAGTCCCCTCATCATCTTTGTAGACTTCTGCGGGATGCACTTCAGGAGCTCCATCTCTCTCTTGTACCAAGGACCCCAGAACTGGACACAGCACTCCAGATGTGGCCTAACCAGGGATGACCAAAGGAGCAGGATCACCTCCATCAACTTGCTGGCAATGTTCTTCCTAATTCACCCCAGGATATCATCGGCCTTCTCGGCCACAAGGACACTGCTGGCTCATGGACAGCTTGTTGCCCACCAGGACCCCCAGGTCCTTCTCCACAGAGCTGTTTTCCATCAGGTCAACTCCCAGCCTGTACTGGTGCCTGGGGTTATTCCTTCCCAGGGACAGGACCCTGAATTTTCCTTTTTTCGATTTCAGACAGTCCTTTTCTTCCCATCTATCCACACTGTTGAGGTTCTTCTGAAAAGCCTCACAGCATTCTGGGGTATCAGTCACCCCTGCCAGTTTTGTACCATCAGCAAACTTGCTGAGAAGCATTGCACCCCCTCATCCAATTCAGATCCCCTGAATTAGTATTTTTAATAATCAGTACACCAACTGAGCCTAAAAACCTGCATTTGGAACACTCCAGTCCACATAATATCAAGAAACAGTTACAGAGATTACCTTCTTGAGGGTTTTCAGAAATACCATCCAAGCTGAGACAAGCTGTCCCTAGATGGTGTGTTACCTCTCCTCCCTCTGCTGTGGTTACCTGCCTCAACCCGCCTCACACACTCCCCCCCGTCAATATAACTTGATTCATTAATTATCTGCAAAGAATCCAGACTGTGATTATCTGTAAGGAATCCAGGTGACTGTGAATTTCCTGCGCAAGCAAAGTACATGCCAAGAAATATTTTTTTCAGAATTATTTAAAAGACTAAAAAAAAAAAAAAGGACAAAAAAGAGATGATGAAAAAAACCAATAAAGCAAATACACATAGTCTGAAACAAAAAAAAAAAAATTATGGTAAGATGTGTTTTATCCTGTAATGAGAATTAAAACTGTATTGCAATAACACATGGGGACAACATAAAATTAGAAACAAATGAACAAACAAACAAACCCCCCCAAAAAAAGAAAATAAAATTGGTGGCCAGCTGAATCACTGTTGCACTTGTCACACTGAACTTCAGTACTGAAAGTATTTCATACTTCAGTATGAAAAAAAGGAAACCACATATTCCAGATATTAATATAAAAGGATTGAATGGGAGAAATTCTGCACTGGTCATCCTTCATAGAAAAATTTCACCCAGTTTGTGTGTCTGAAGTGGCTGTGTTCACACACATAATTACACCATAGACCTGTGCTGAAGGTAGAGAAGAGCCATTAAATGAACATGGTGTGGATGCACAACATCTGCATAAGAGGGGCTGAGGTGTGGGGCTGCAAAACTGAGGGTGCAAGAGAGATGGAAACAATAGGGAGCAGCTGAAGAGAAGGGGCAATTTTCATTTCTCAGGGATGAAGATCAGGGTCAAGCCAATTTACACACTGCAGCTGTCTTTGTACTCCATATCACCCTGCTTCACCCTCTTCTGTTCTCTGACTTACGACCACTTTTTCAATTCTTTTTTAAGACCACTTTTTCACATCCTTTATTAACCTGGAACTCTAGAAAACTTAAATTTTTCTATACAGTTTCTTAAATGTTACATTATAGTTGGAGGTTTTATGGGGGGCTGGGGATGTCAGAAAAAATTTCAAAAACTATTCTGAAAATAAGCATGTCAATCTGTGTAAATATATCTGTGTAAATGATAGGCAGAGGGATGAATTCTGGGTCATGGCATCAGGTGAGGAAAAGAAGACTTCACTTCAGAAGAATAACTCTCCTTTAGAGAACAGCCTGAGAAAATTCAGTTTTCTAAGCCCCCCATGAATCTACCCTGGTCTGCTAAATGGCAGAAAGGTAGGGGTCTGTGGGAGATCCAAATGAGTAACTGAACTGTGCAAAAAATCAAATATAGAGAAAAAGACACTGAGAAGTGCCCTCCCCACATACAGCACTGATGACACATTAATTACAAAGTTTCATCAATGGTCTTGGTTGGGATAAACATTATTAGGCCAGATCATCCAGTTCACCAAAACCTTATTTTTATCCTAAGTCTTCACTTCAGCATATTTTAGGCAATTATGAATTACAGAAGAGATTCAACATGTTTCAATCTTTTTTTGTCTCTCTGATGAGTGTCAGTAAAGAATTTACCTTTTCTTTAATCTGTTCCTTTATCCCCTATATCCTCAAGTTAGGACAGGAGAAAATTGCCCCAAGCTGGGTGAGGGGAGGTTTAGACTGGTTGTTAGGAAAAAATTCTCGGCCAAATGGGTTATCAAGCCATGGAACAGGCTAGCCAGGGAAGTGATTGAGTCACCAGCCATGCAGGAATTTAGAAGACATGTATATGTGATGCCTAGGGAAATGGTTTAGTGGTAGACTTGACACCACCAGATTAATGGTTGGAGTCTTATAGGTCTTTTCCCACCTAAATGTTTCTGTGATTCTAAGTTCTTCTCTGTGCCACAAAGTCTTTGATCTGGATTTGTATCATTGCAAATTCATTGGCAAAGCCTGGACCTCTCCATCTTTTAAAAAGAAGTGGAATAAGGTCCAGAATACGGTTACATGCACATGTGCTCACTCACATCCATGTGCATATGCCTACACATCCAAAACTTGAAGCAGCAGCTCTCAGTTGCTGAACATTAAGCTAAATTGACTGGGTGATTAACCATTTTTTTTCTCCATGACACCTGGAAAATAATTAGTCACCTATGGTACCATAGAAGAAGCATAAACACCAGATGTTTACACCATTGAATACCTTACTATTGTTATGGAATATTTAATAAAATAAGTAAGAGTGCAATTTCCCTTAAAATGTACAGTTAATTGCATTTACCATTGTTTTAGAAAAACAGGCTTTTGTTTTCATAACTGTAGGATTGCTTGCAATTAATATGCACAGATGTGCTGGCTGATCTGCATCATTAAGTCTTGAAAAGACTATTAAAATTTTATATCTTCCTATCTATTCTTATTATCTTTCTCAGTAAGAAAAATTTACTATTAATGGATGAAGTATTTCAGCAAGATTATTGAAGCAACTTTGAAACTGTAGAATAAAATTGAAATATATAAACAACAAGAGTTAACAGAATATCAGAAAATAATTGCAGTGAGGCTGCCATATAACATATGAAGACAAATTCTACAAGTGAAGTGAAAACTGTGGGGTGCATACCCTTGCAACTGTGCTTATAAACACATTTAGTGTAACGTCCAGCTCACCAGTAAATACATAAATTGACTCACCATAATGGAGTGCTTTTTTCACAGTATTGATAAAATGAATTTAACAATTCAGTCCTGAATCCAAACCTGTATTCAGGTTTTTTCTTGAATTCCTTGGAAAGTGTCAGTGAAGAGAATCACATTCACTGTTCTGTGAGCACAGTCTCTCCACATCCTCAGTTACTGCACGGGGTAGGAGGAAAAAAAAAAGCAACCTATTCCAAGGTCAGTCCTAAAATTGGTATATTCTACTGGAAATGTTTAACCCAAACTTATTTTAAAATGAGAATCGTGTTTTTTTCAACAATAGAATTAAGAAAATACAGTTCAAAAAGAAAATTTGTGAACACCTTCAAATTGTTTAGGAGATTCTCATATTTTAAAAGCTTTTTAGCATAATGTTAATATTTTTCCTGGAATTTAAGGGAATATGTTTCTGTAGCTTTTCTACTAGGATTATACCCCTCCAGGAAAATTCACCTGCTAATATCAGATCCTAAAAAATGCTATGACATCTTAAGCCTCAGATTACTGGGGATGCAGTAAATATGCTTCTACAGGATTTTAATTTAAAAATTAACTCCCAGTACTTCAATCTTTTGGAAGACTGTGGCTTTACTTCACATTTTCTACTGTACTACTGTGGATAAATATACTCAGGGAGTACATTTTTGATCACCTTGCTGAATAATTTCATTTTGTAAAGACTGCATTTCATTGTTTCACAGAAAATGCTGGTTTAGAACAACGTATCTGCAAATGATTCCCAAAATGCAGCATCTCAGTGTTAAGACACTGGTTTGCATTATTGCTGCAATAACATAGAAATAACTATTGTAGAAATAACTACATTATAGAAATGACTATATTATAGAAATGGAATAACAGTCTACTGCTTGCTTTTGCTTTATGGACAGCAATTCAGTCCCAGCATAGGTTCATTTTGTGACTGTTCAGCACAGTAGGTTAGATGAAGCATTAGCAGTTTAAAATAGACACGTACACTTTCCATTTCAGTGCAGTCCAAAGACTTTTCCTGTCTTGTCAGTTGGCATCATTATGCAATCAACACAATGGTCTCAACATTAACTTCCTTGTAAATTTTGTTTTGGCTCAAGGACATGTTGAGTGGCCAAACTTTGATCCTGTGCCCAATAAAATCAAAGTTTCCTTTGATTTCAATGGCATAGGCAGAGATCGTAATGAAACAGCAGGATCTGTGGAGTAAATTACAATAAGAAGTGGGGACACATTTGTGAGACCACAAATATCTACTGTGCTGTACTCTGAATGTTTTGAAGGTACACTACTCACAAAATATAATGACCTTACACAGACAAACAAAACACTGTTTTGTTTGAATAGTAGAAAAATTCTTTTCTGAAGTATTTGCTCTAAATATATTGCTCACTCATTCAGTAGTTTGTATTCACTGCTCCTGTCTGTATTCAATCTACAAACAGAAGCAGTCATTTCACCTTTCATAAACATTGCCTTCCCACTGCAAACAAGAACAGAACAATTCGTGCTAATTATCTTTTATTCTGAATGTCTTGGGGAATAATGACTTAGAAATTTTCACAGTTTTTTTTTAAGAACTAAAAACCTAGAACTCCTGTTTTGTAGATTGTGAATATTCACAATTTGCACAGTCATAGTTACATTGCATTATTATTTTTCTCTCCACTGATTAAAGAAACTAACACAGCATGAAGTCTACATTGTGCAATCAGAGACCCCATTAAATTTTTTTTTTAAAAAATCTTATAATAATTATTTAGGCTTTTAAGTTTCAGATCTGTTTTCCAGGGAGTATTCATGCAAGCAAAGCATGACTGTGGTAAGGGTTAAAGACAAAATAGAAAGAACATGAATACAGACAAGTCAGGAAAAAAAAAGAAAGAGGAAACAACATTTGCCTCACAAAAAAATGTTAAAAGGTGATCACTTTAGAAATTTTTCTGTTTAGCCAGAATAGCACTCATTTTTCACTATAAGGTAACCCTTTTCCTTTCTCTTAAACTTCCAGCTCAACTGGTGCCCTATCCTTGCTGTTCTGCTTTCGCTCCCTGCAAGAGTAAAACCAGCTGGAGTTCCCTTTCTCTTCGCCAGTCACCAGTCTCTGTTTGCCACTGCTTGAAAAAGAGACGAGAAGTGGAAATGCAATCTTTTCACTACACTAACATCCCAGAATTCAGGAATCAACCAAAGGGAATCACTTCACTTTTTGAAAAGCGCCTGTAGATCTGTCCCTGCAAACAGGACCCTAGAGGATGGTTATAGCTGCTGGCAGTATCACCCTCATTCTCTTCAAATTGAACTTCACCTTCAGTTTGGTACATGGGCTCCCTTAGGTTTCAAAAAATCATGATTCATTTCTTCAGGCTGCTTAGTTTTCTGAAGACTGGGCCCTGAGTAAATGTAAGGTAATTGTAATTATAATAAAATGAAAGCAATAAATGTTGCTGTAGTACAGTGTTAAGTGACAGATAATTGCCAAGTACTATAGATACACTTTTGCCTTTAATTAGAGAGAAGCAACCATCTCATTTATTTTAGTTAAATCGGAGATGTAATTTTTGAAGTTAGCATCAAAGACCTCAGGATTTAACCTTACCAAGTACACTACTAATAATAATTTTAAGTGTACTTACATTAAGCAATAATAGTGGCTTTTCATTTTGTTACAGGGTAATAATTTGGTCTTAGAGTAGATAAACCAGTATAAGGAAGGCCAAAGCAGTGAACTGCAGAGTAACACAATATTATTATTAATCCTCTGCTACAGCAACCATCATTGAAACTGATGCTATTGAACAAAAAAAAACCCTGTACCTGAAGAGTTTTAAAACAAATATTTTTGAGGCTTAAGAGATTGGGTGTTGAGGTCTTACGGAGGATTTCAATAAGCAGTGCTAAATCATCCTGATCTGTTGAAACAAGGCACTGCTACTGCAATTAGTAGGTACTAAAATGAATGGAATAATTTTCTGAAGTCAGAGCAAGTTTTTAAGCAAATAAACTAAGAACTGCTTACTTCATTTTTTCTGGGGTACAAAAAGGAGAATAAACACTTTTCCCATTTCTTAAATGGTGTTTTGAAAATAATGGCATTGTTTCTTTCCTTACTCATTAGAAAAGGCAGTGGAATATAAAAATCTTTGTAATATTAACTGGCATTTGCTAACTTTTTGCTACAGTGTAACATTGCTTCTTCTGGTAAATCTGATTTGAAATCACTGAAGCAACGGAGGTTCCATTAGGTAAATCATGTCACAATGTATTGACCTCACTCCTCTCCATTAGTAATGATGAGTTTTCATTTGTTTCATATGGTATTCCTCTTTCTGGAAATACATTTATTACCATTCTGTTGTCACACTGAAAATATTTATTCTAATTGTATCAGTCTTGTTCTTGCACCTATCTTTTCATTAAAAGTAAAACTGAAGTAAAACTTTACAATTAATTGTGATTATTGCCAAGGTCACTGCAGATAATTAAGAACTTCAAATATACATTTAACAATCTTCTTGCTGAAGAGCTTCATAGAACAGTACTTGGATGTGTGTTCCTTTGAGGTATTCTGATCACAAACTTACACAGATATCTACACCTTACCATTTCAGAAAGCCAAAACTTTTCCAGAAGACAACAGTCACTTGAAAAGGATCACCACTAGCAACACTCATTATTGTTTTGTGAATCAGATGCAAAAAGCCAAATGGCTGAAATAATGAGATCCAGCACTGTCATCCAAATTTCTGGAAAAGAATGGAAAAATTTACCATGCAAAGAATGGAAAAATTTACCTTTTATTTTGATTGCTTTTTCCTTCAAAGTAAATGCTTCGATCTGGAAATCATCCTTCATTCCATCCTGAAAAAAAGAAGACTATTTTATAGAGTTCCATTTTTTTCTAAGAACTAAAGGTGCAGAAAGAAAAAGAAACAACTTTCCAGTATTAGAACCCTAGGAAATAATGAAGCAGTCTGGGCTAGACAAAAAGATTTCTATGGAAGTTTCTTTAGAAATCTTTTGATTTCTCAGAAGTGCGACCTTATCTCAGAATAAGCACATCTAGTTTCCAGAAACACTGGACCAACAAAAAGTGTTGCAAGACGGAGGTCAACCAAGCCTGACTTTTCTCCCCTGAGACAGAACGGAGATGGTACATACCTCTGTTATCACAGAATCACAAAATCATTTAGGTTGGAAAAGACCTCTAAGATCATTGAGTCCAGCCAAAATAAAACCAACCTGCACAAAGACACAGACTGCTCAGCTGAGCTGGCCACACCGCTATGCAGAGCCAGCTTGGTTACCCCAAGGATTGTTGCAAGGTGCTTCTCTGTAGTTGCTTATCAATAATCTCTCATTCCTTCAAACTCTTTGTAAAAATCACTTTACCTACTTTTAAATGCAGAAGGAGTCTTCCCATACTATATACTTCTGAAACAGTACATAAGGAGCTACATTACTCGTGGGGACTGATGCCATCTATCCTAGTGTGCAGGATTTTGAAATGCAAGCATCAGAAAGCAGCAAAATACAGTTTTCATGCTATTTATATTCCTTTTAAAAGAAGATACAATATGTATTCAATTCCACTCCAGTACTTTGAAGGCAGTGAGTCTATGAAGTCTGCACTGGTGAACTGGTAAATTAGAAAATCAGAACACAACTCTTTTTTTCTTGTACTCTTACTGCATTAAATGAACATGAGGATTGAAAAGTGAAAATAGAAAGAATGGCTGAAATAATGAGATCCAGCACTGCCATACAAATTCTCAGGTGTTGAAGGACATTTTTTTAAAACTACAAGCCTCATTAATTTTCTTTTTTCTTTTGTAGTAAAATACAACTCACAAATATGTGGAGGAAAAGGGCAGCTTTTTAATCAAAATCGCTTAAGTGATTTAGGAGCTGAAATTGCATTTAAAACCAGTAGCACTGTGACTTAAATCTTTGCATAACTGAGACAACTTTGAAACTCTGTAAAATTCCCATTTGGAAGCAACAAGAGGATAAATTGCTAAGACAGAAAAGAAATGTGAAGTTTGAAGGTAATCTCTGCTATGTATATTTACATCTATTTCAAATACTATATTTAGTTATTTCCAGTCCAATATAGGGATTTCTATGTTGTCCTCTCTCTTTGGACTTACATTACAAATACAGTGGAAAATTGAATATGATAAAAATTGAATAATGAGATATTATATTATTAATAAAATAATATTATAATAATTGAATAATCCAAATACTGAATAAAATGGGCTATCACAGTACTGATGCTCTTTCTGTGGGCAGTGTGAGAGAGATAGATTGTTGCTACTGTGCCTCTCATATGCTGATGAGGAAGAATTCAGACATAATCTTCCAGGAACACAATGAAGTAAAAATTTCTTCTGGCAGAAATAAATTAACTATCCCTTGTTCAGCTGACATTAACAGAGCATATCTATCTAAGAGTGTGAGTTGATAATAACTGTCTTCTGTCCAAATGCATACATAATCAGGTTAAATTCATAAGTTCCATATAGTATAGCTGTATCTGTAATATGAAGGTTTTTTTAAAATTTGATCTCCCTCGGGTTCTCTTTACCTCATGTATTTTTTGTCTTGTCTCATAACAGCATGCCTATTACCTTTTTCTGAACACCTCTTACCACTACATCTGAGATTTCATTTTTGTTTGTTTGTTTTTGAACACCAAGACTGGCCCAAAATTACTTTTCTGACCAGAAAACTGTTTTTTCAATTCAGATGGAATTTGTACAATAGTTTTATCAAGGGAAATATTTTAAAGCTACATTTAAAAAAGAAACATAGAAAAATGTGGTGGCAACTGCTTGTATTCAGTGCCTCAGCAATGGACTGTTTACTGAGACTTGTACAAAATTCCACCCTCACTATGAGCATATACACATACATTCAACTTTATAGAGACTAGAAGGATGACAATAAAAAAGATATTAAGTAGTCCAGTTCTAGAAATGGGATAGTTTGTTGAAGAGAAATTCACGTGGAAAAAATGTTTGAAGCCTCTGCTTGATACAGGACCTAAATTTGAACTTATACCCTTCACTTCTTGCATGAATGTGTTAATCTCTAGCTATTTAGATATTCTGATACAGATCTTTCACAGTCTTTGCTTGTACATTTCCTCTTTGTATAAAAATACTTAAATAGTCATTATGCCAGACTGTAAAAATTATTCCAGCCTGGCAGCTAGGCCATTTGCCTTGTTGATGGATTCCAGCTAATGCACTAGCAAATATCTAACAATCTATCTGAAGTGTGACAGGCTCTGTAGGAGGGACTGAAAGCACTTTCCAAGGATGTCCCCACAGCTTAGAAAACTAGTGCTCTCTTTTGTGTCAGATGGAATATTTCAGAAGCAAAAAAACCTTTTTGATTCACTTTTGCAATGCAGGAAATAAAAAAGCATTTTAAAATTTTTGATATATACTTACAGCTACTTTCTGCATGCAGTTCAGACAAAGGAAGGAGGGACTTGTACAGCCATGCCCAGCACCCTTGTATCCCAGCTTCCATCCACAACGAATTATGGTGTAAATAAAAATAGGTGGGGAAAGGGCAAAGAGAAACATTTGCTAGAAAAGATGTCTTCACAGCAGAGAGTTGATTTCAAACAGAAAATTTGGAAAGTCTATATGCATGTTGTGAAAGAGAAAAAAAAAAACAAAAGGCTAATTAAGTGTCTTGGTTGCAGCAAGATCTTAGAAACACGTAACATTTTCCTGAATTAATAAATGTTTTAAGAATTTGAAAAGCCTAAATTTATAAATGCTTTGCACATTATCTGCAGCAACAGCAACTTTATGCATGCATGAACTTAATGAACCAGCCCACAAAAACAAAGAAGATTATTAATAAGACGTTTGCTCAAGGCAGGCTAAATGAGTTGCTTCTGAGAACATCAGAGAGAGCTCTCTAATGATAGGCAGAGAGGCACAGCTGCTGATTTGCTTTTGTACAAAGATAGTGGTCAGTGAATTTATTGCTGGGTGACAAAAGAAAGACATTTTGTAGGACTTTGGGTATAAATATTTAAATACATTCTTCATCTCCTCTCTTTTTACTTTCTTTTTATGCCTTTACCCCGCCTCTTTCCTTTCATTGTTCTTATGATTTTTCTAGGGTTTTGTTGCCTAAAATTAATTTTATTCACTCTTTCTGAAATGTTTGAACTTTTTTCTTAACAACTACTGGTCCAGTGTAATCAGAAATGAGCTTGATATCCTTCTGAAACTTGGTTATCATTTTGAGTCACTTCTTTCCATTGTTGTGCTTTCTTTTTAATGTGCTTATGGGGTCATTAGTCCTCCAGGTGAAGGGAAGTTACTTTCTTGAGATAAGCCGGAAAAGACCAAAATTTAACCTTCGGGTCAAGGTATTTCACAACAACCTTCATCTTCTAAGAGGCACCATTTCTTTGCAAGGGCTGGGTGATGTGAGCTTCTTGCTTTTGAAGCCTACCATCAGTCTTTCATGAGTGGTCTCCACAAGTCCTATGTCACTAATTAGATGTAAATTAATCGTTTGTCCTCTCCCTCTCAGAAGCTTAATCATACAAAGCAGTAATCTTTCAGTTCTCTACATCCAATCTTACAGTGCAGCCTAAGTAGATTAAAAGTTACATATTCCCCACACCAATATTTTGGAACAGAATTATTCTTCATTATAGGTCAAAATCACTCATGTAAAGTGTAAAATTTTACTAGTCTTTACTAGTTTATGTCAACCTAGAACCAGAAATACTGAAGCTTACATTTTCACTAATCAAAACTACTGGAAAAACTCCCGAGGGAAGGTTTTCTTTAGTTTTCTAGCTCAGTACTGAATTATAAAGGTCTGGTGACCTTAAAACAGAAAACGAATCCAAAGTACAATCACCACCACCTCATCCCCCCCAAAAAATTATCAAATCCCTTACACACTTTGTCTGAAGTGGATGTTTAGGAGATGCTATGTGTGAAGGCTCTTTATATGGTGTTTGTGATAATGATATTTACTCTATTTTCAGCATCTAAAAAGATATATATGTCAAGGATAGACTCTTCTACAAACACATACTTTCTAGAAGACAAATCTAAAGTGGAAAGAAAACTAAATAAATCCAAACCAAGATATTAACATGGATATTTTATGCACACATGTATAGAAAAGACTATGTTGAGAAGAAAAGTCATAATGGAATTCACACAAATGATAGCCGCAGAATCAGTAGCTGATTGGAAACAGCAAATTTACTGTGGAATATGCATTCAGAATCTTGTGTCAAGATAAGCAAACAGGAGACTCATCATAAGAGTTTATTTTCATAAAGTGCAAATCTAAGACTATTTTGCTTCATAATAAGCCTGATCTTCTGATCATGAGTAAAATACAGAGCAAATATTGCCATGAAATCAAAATCCGTAACTGTTTTAAGACCAGAAAATAAAATACTTCTACTTTCAGCTGATAGAACTAGTTGAGCTTAAAAGAAATCATAATAGCTGTATTTGTGGACTGCTACTGTAGAAATTTTCTCTAAGAATGTTCGGTCTTTAAATGGAGCTCACTGATGAAGCTCTGCAGTCTCTCTCCAGTTGGGTTAAACAGGTGATTTCATGGCTGTTATTTATGCAAGTTTCTTTATGGCAATAGGCTTTTCTTTTTTTCACAATTCTTTATGTCTCTATTGTGTTTTTCACTATACTGATCCTGTCTAGTCAGAACAAGGTCTGGTTCTCTACTTTACTGCTTCCTCAACCCAACAGCACTCTCTCTGTGATACAATCCCACCTGTGATTTACGTCACCAGAGCTAAAACTTAACAGTCCATGAAATTTATTGCATATTGTTTGATTCATTTGTGTTGAGCCATACAGAACACAAGCTAAATTGTAAATTTATCTCATATTGTTTTCAGACTGAATGACTGGTCATAGTTCACATGCAAATCTGGAGCTGCAGTGAGAATTTTAACTGCTTCATAAAGTTAATGTCAGAGGTTTTCTGATGACTGCACCCATCTTCTTTAATGGCCGTATTTATTTATTTATTTTTTTAGAACAAGCTTGATGCAAGTCATTCTTTGTTACACATTTTCTATAGCTCTAATGCTTCAGTTTATTTTTAGACCTCTTTCTCTTCTGCTAAGTAGCATGAGGAACTGACAATAAAACCAAAATATTTCCTTCCACTCAATAACACCAAATTTTATGCTTCATTTTTCTGTCCATTTTCCCATCTGTTGAAAGCCTTATGTAATTCAGGAGTATTGATGTATACTTTCCTCTCTGTTTTTCTTATTTGAAATTGCTGTGACTATTCAGGTCCAGATAAATTTAAAACTGCTTCAGTCAAAATGCTGGGGTGTTGTTAGGAATGTGCATGTATACCTCAGGGAGGGGACAAGAAAAGCATGAGTAAGAAGGAAAAGAGTGAAAGTGTTGGAAAGAGAAGGCCTTTAGGGTTTGTTAATTAAAACCTACCAAAACCAAGTGTACTTGCTGAAGCCATATATATTTGATAGAGACATATTAGAGGATGGAGCTTTTGCTAACAGCACGCATCCAGCAGTCAGAAAACATTAGTCTTTGCATCTCAACATAGTTGAGTTGAATTGGTTTGGTCATTCTCAGTCTTCTGGACTGATATGAAGAATATAGGGGAAAAGAGCCATAAAGATGGTTCCTCAGGTAATTACTGCTGCATTAACTCTGGAAATATAAAAAAAGGACCTGGCCTGAGGAGAAGGAAATAGCTGAGCTGCGTTGAGCTTTTCCTCACCACACACTCTTCACAATCTTGGAAATGTCACTTAGGGCAAGATGGGTAGCCTTATGCTACTCAGTCACCCACAGCCTTTCTTCCCTGACTTCTGTTACTGAATAATAGAGGCTCCAAATCTCACTAGATTTGAAAGAGTAGTGATATTCATTGAGTGATTTATAAATAATCCTTAAATAAAACTGTAGCAATTCATATGCAGAAAGGAGAAAAGGCTCAACCCTGCTGAAAGGCCAAGTGCTATCTGTTGATTGTGCTCTCAGCATGCTGTAGCCTCCTTTACAGCACAAAAAGATGACATTGATATTTTCATTTCAAAATCAAAGGATTACTGTAATCCATCTTCTGCACAATTGATTTTGTTGAATATCCTTTAAATAAGACACATAACCCCAAGGTTATAGAGGAGCCTGAAAAGGAATAGTAACTCTATATTGTCCAGTTTCCAAAAACTGACCAAAAATAATCATGAACCTGGAAGAAAATCAAACAGGCTGACTTTATAACCAGTTGTAAGGATGTAGTTCTGATATTTTAGAACATAATGATGACAAAAAGTTATTTTTCTACTATGCTAAGTCCAAACTGGCAAGGCTGCCAACTTTAAGGTTTGTCAGAATGGTGCAAGAAGTGAGCTTCAAAGTGGGCAGAGAAGATTACTGCAAATTATTGCATATTTATAATGCTTTCAGACAAGTAACATCTGATTTGTTACTGAAAAGAAAATCATATCTTCTTAAAGAAAGTGTTCAAAAGGTATGATTCTCCATTTCAGCTGATCCGTTTGCACAAGGATAGCTCTTTGGCATGAGAACCTTCTTTCTAAATTAAGCAGTGGATCTTATTAAATTATCTACCAGCTTCCTTTTTCTATTGATATGAAATCAGGATAAATAAGAGATTGCAGTGTTTCATTTTGAAAATTGTTTTTCTGAAATTAATAACGTACTTTAGCAATAACAAGTGACTGTGTGACTAATTTACAGCTTCTCAGTGCTTTTAATCCATTTATTGCAGGATGTGGGAGTACTGAGTATACTCAAAGCTGTTTCTTCTCTGTGAGATGTAGTAGAATTTTAACTACCCTCACTACTTCTCAGCACAATCAGTAAAATAAGTGTGTGATATATAATCACATTTTTTAGTTAAGTCAGCACTTGAAATAGCACATCAGGTCTCAGGAGAACAATTAATCCACTATGATGAATATGAAGAAACTTTCTAATCTTAGCCTTCTGAACACAATTTTTTGAAATTTTGATTCCTTAAACTTCACATTCACTTTCTGTGAAGGAGGGGAGAACGTTGCATCTTAAAGGTTTCATCCAGACTTGAAATGCATATAAGCCTATTTATAGCTTAATTTGCTACAGGTAGAGATTTTGAAAAATCATCAGACTAGGTAGACCTGATTTTCTTAAAAGAAAAAACTAAGTATAATAATAATAAAAATAAAAAGCAAAACAAAGCAAAACAAAAACCTAAAAGTAATAATGTAACAGGTGAATTATTTCCCTTCCAAGGGCTTCAAAAATTTAAGCAAGAAATCCCACTAATGTTGGGGCAAGCAAAAGTATGTCTGGTACTCAGGGTCACGTCTGACCATGTTTGCCAGTATACATATAGTTTTGTCCTTCATTTCCAAAATTATGACAGATTTGCAGCTAATCATTGCCATTTGTCATCAACTCCTTTATGCCATAGTTTTTTAGATTAGAGCTGGCTAAGATATGCCTATCTACCTCACAGCTGCAGAAGGTGGGTCCATCAAATATAAGTGCTTTTGAGTCATTAGTTAAACATTACTATACATGGAGTTGTAGTGCAAACTTGGTTTATATGTTAAAGATTATGAGGAAAATTATTTTAAAATAATCCTCATTAGATTAACTTTTATATTAAAATTAATAATGAAAAGTTTTGAAGAGGATATAAAAATTTTGGATTGAGATTTTTTTCTACCACTCAAAGCCACTGTTCAAGGAGTACTTTACATGATATTTCTTAGTGTTTTGGTTTTGTTCCATGCAATTATTTTATTATTTTTTATTCCTCCGTCTAAGTGGGAAACGAATAATTGGCAACTATCACAAAAGCACTTCCTTATGTATAAAGTTTCAAGGTGTTGAAGAAAATCATATTCACAAAAGTACTAAGAAAGGAAACACCCTTTTTGAGGAAAAAAGAAAAGACCAAGGCACTATGGAAGCCTCAATGTCCTCATGCTCAAGAGCTCAGCATATCCTATATGAGTCAGATTAGCTGTGCCATTCCCAGGTTCTCTCTGCACAATAGGACTAGCACATTCTCAACAGTGAAACATCTGGAATTTATGGACATTTCTGCAACGGTTCCAGTCACTCTGTGGGAGATTCAGAAATCACTGGCATATATTTCCAGGGCTTTCTCCTTCCTTTTTTTATCCCCATATGGAAAGGATTTCCTAGCAGCAAATCTGTAGACATTTTCCTCCAGGTAGGAAGTGTGGAGAAACCTGAGCATCCAGGTGAAAATCTGGTCCCTGAGTTGCTTTTTACAAGGAGCATTTTCGCAAAAATCAAGGGGAGATTTGCTATCCCACACTTTGATAACAAATAATGCATCTCGAAGACAGAACTTCTTCCTTAGCTTTGTCAACTATTTTAAATTATGTACAGTTTATTTCCCAATTACTTCTTGCCTGTTGTTTATTTCAAAAACCATTTCACTTGAAATTTTTCTATAACCATAAAATGTATCTAATGAGCTTATTTCTTCCAATGTTTTTCATTCATCATAGACCAGAAAATCTTCACTAAACTTATTTAGACTTTAACTGTAATTTGCTCATAAGTAAGATTTTTTAGCATTTAACAAGGGCAAAATGTATAGGAAAAATAATATAACTCCCCAAAATAATAATATATGCTCTTACTTTCCTCTATAAAATTACTCATCTTCTTCAATATACCATTTCAGTCAATTCTTCATAATATGTGATTTATAACTTCAAGGAAAAAAAAATTAGATAGATCATTCCAGATGAACAACATTATTTTAATTTACAAATTAGAATCTTTCTAAGTTACAAAAAATGGTTACCTACTGACATTTTACACAGAAATTCTAGATAATCATGTCTGTGGCAGAATGTGAAGGTCTTTTCAGTACTTTATTAAATACCTTTGAGTGCTAAGATTTAAAGAAAACCACATTTTTATAATATGATCTTTAAACTTTGATTATTTGGCATTGGATCGAACTACAGAGGCTTAGCTATATTTTGACATTTCATTTGGGATTAACAGAAACTAAAAGTCAGCAGGATACCAATAAGGAAAAGATTTAATTTAAATTTATTGATGTCTAAGGGGTTCGTGTGTGTGTGTGTTCATGAAACAAGCGGATTGAAAAAACTAAATTCTCAAATACAGTTTCTTCCACAGCTCATACACAAGATTAATTTCTTAACCAAAATTAAATTGGCAACTAGTGCCGGCAGTATTATTTTGTGCAAATCACTGGTATTATTTTATTTCAAGTAATTAAAGCAGATTAATATATTCAAAGAAACATAAACTCTTTTACTTTT
This sequence comes from Corvus moneduloides, assembly GCF_009650955.1. NCBI lineage: Eukaryota > Metazoa > Chordata > Aves > Passeriformes > Corvidae > Corvus > Corvus moneduloides. Next base: position 135,763,533 of record NC_045476.1, on the reverse strand, counting down.
GTTATCATGGAAGAAAGGTTTAAGATGAAGCAGCTAATAAATAAAATAGCAATAATGTGCTATGTCTAATATGAAAACTGCTTCTTTATCTCTAACACAGGCAGAGTTGTGTTACAAATGCCTCCTTTCACAATTTCACTGTTGTGTTGTTTAAGCATACAAAAAGGGATGAATGCCTATGTATAATAAGATGATTATAAATCCCTGTTTTAAAATGCATACAATTCAAAATACCATTCCTTTTCAGAAAATTAGAAATGCTGAGAAAATTCATGTACACAAACATGCGGTTCAGAGATATGGAACATCCTATTGAGCTAAAACAAAGGTACTGGGGAAGCAGTACACCTGGAATGCAAGGCATGTCAAGGAAGAAAAAATATCAGTAAAATTAATAATTTTATTTAAGAATCTTTAAGGAAAAGGAGCAGTAAATACCTACACACCTACAGTTTTGCAGAGTAACGGAACCCTATGAACAAGAGGTATCTCTGTACAATAAATAAGTTCAAAAGAAGTTTAGTAATTCCAGCTGAGGTGGAAGAAAGAATACTCTGTCTAGTAGACAGAGCGGAGGAGTCAGCTCAGACCATTTTAGAGGAACAAAGCTTCCATTTTAGCTGAAGAGTTATACCAGCCAAATAAATAAAGGTAATTTCAACAATTGGACTACTGTGGACACAGTTTGCAGAAACAGATCTTTTCCTGCTACTGAAAACTACACAAGAGAAGATAAATAGCCAATCTTCTGCTTTATTTTGGACAAGGAAATAACTTGGCATAACTCTTCCTGAAGTACCTATAATGAAACAAGAGATAGATAGATAGATAGACACACAGACAGATGTGTACATGTATACAAATGTATAGACAGAGAGACACCAAAATTGCCTGGTTTTAACAATATATTTGTACCACTTATCTTTATATCTATCTGGGAAACCTCATTTTGGCTTTTTAGTAGCTGAAGGGGGCTTATAAAAAGGAGGGAGAGGGACTTTTTATATGGTCAGATAGTGACAGGACAAGGAGCAATGATCAGCATATTCTGTGATTTTGATTAGATTAGATGAAATATGAGGGAGAAATTCTTTACTCAGAGGGTGGTGAGGCAGCAGAACAGATTGCCCACAGAAGCAGTGGATGCCCCATCCCTGGAAGTCTTCAAGGTCAAGTTGGATGGGGCCCTGAACAAGCTGATCATGGCCTCCCTGCCCATGGCAGGGGAATTGGAATTAGGTGATGTTAAAGGTCTCTTCCAACCCAAGCCATTCTATGATTCTCTGAAATAAAAAAGCTAGTATTTCTTTAGTGGAACATTCATGACGCTCATACAGTGCAGTGGTAATTTCTCTATTTCCATAAAATTCCCAACATTTACACTCAGAAAGGTATCATTTTTTCAGGCAGGCAGAAGATAGAATTACGTACAAGTCCATCAGGGACATAAGTTTTATTTTTCTCTTTTTGTAAACATCTGTGCAATATACACTTAGTCACTAGTCATTTTAGCAATTTCTAAAGAATGGATTGATTTTTTTGGCCAGAATATTTCATGTTTGGATCTCCTCCAGACCTGAATCTGTCCAAGATATGCTTCAATAAGTGTTGTGAGCCCATTCATTTTTTAAATCAACACACACATGCGCACAGATACATCTCATGGAGATGTGTTGCTGCTGTGTACCTGCTTCTTAAAAACTATTTGGAAAATGTTTATTCATTAAAAAAAAGTTATCTCCGGAAAAGATTTCAAATTGGCTGAAACTTGAGTTTTACACTAAGCTCTGTGGAACTCATGGTTTTGTTTATTTAAAAGAGTTGTTTTAATTTGTAACATCAGTTTCCAAAAATACTTTACTATTCATTCAAATTCTTATGCATTTTAAATACCCTTCAAGCAGCCAGGACCTAATATGACCCTAATGAATACTTGTATTCACCAGACTGAATGTCCATTCTGTTTCATGATGCAGTTTTGCATTTTATGCCCTTTGTTATTCAAATAATCTTCTGATAAGTGATGAATACGAGCCAGTATTTAGTTTTAATTAATTGCATAGGGTAATCAGATATGGCCAAATAACTGTGTGGTGTCTACAAAGCTTATATATAGTTTCTTTCCTTTTTTGTATTTTTCAGACGTAAATATACAAAAAATACACAGAAGATAACTCAATTCAAATATACAGCATAGTTAATAAAGATCTCAGTAATGACCTGGTACAGAAAATGAGGCATTTATTATTCTACAGACATCCACAGCTGTTGGATATTTTTGCTTCTGAATGCATCATTCTGCAGCCAGCTTAAAAGTTAATATAGCAAATTGACATAGATCTACTCTCATTTATTACATTTCTGTAAGTGAGAACAGATCTATAGGAATTCTTTACACAGCTAATTAGATTTGCCTTTGGCAATGTCTGTGGTGTCTATTTTGAACATTAAATGAACTGTTGCCATCAAACTTCGTTAACAGGACAGCAGACAACAGACATGCATTTTCATGCTCACATTTCAACTTCAGATTAGATTGAGTTCTTGAATAAACAGGTGTAGGGTATGCCCAGCCACTGCCCTGGAGGAACGTCTGCTGAGATAGGAAGATTGAGCAATCTCCCAGCAGGACCTCCCCTGAGAAGGCAGCTACTCTGCAGTTAGGGCGAGAAGAAGACAGACCCAGAATCCTCTGGGAGACCCTATGCAGATCCTTTGTAACCCATTGGCCTTTATCCTCTGACACCCACCCCCTGTATCCCTATAAAAGCTAACCCCCTGCCCCTGCGAGGGCAGAGAGATGCTCGTTCCTGGCTCCCTTTCGCCGGAGTACGGACCGATAAAGCTGCCTTGTGCAGAACAGCTACACGGGCCTCTCGTCTCTCTGCCTGGTCTGGCCTGGAGGCTGCCCTGCAGAGCTGAGGTGGAATCGCGAGCTGACAATCACTAAAGAGCTGACAGCTTCTGCACGGGCCCTCCTAGCTGGCCGCTGAGGGAAGACACCGGGACTCGGGAAGACGATTCTCCATGGGACCGTCTCTCTGGACCGGTCACAGCTTCCTTGGTCAGAGCTACTGACCCCTCATCAGCTGTAATAACAGGTTCAGCTCAATTTAGTTCAGCAGAATTGTACCCAAAATAAAATCAGCAAATCAGCTTTGGATGTGGCCTGTTGTGTCATTTGAGGTTACATACTGTCTTAAAGTCTGAGTACAACTTTCACAAAATTATCTTCGCAATGAACGCTTTGAGATTTCAATTCTTGTTTATAACAAATCCTTAACATTTGATCTAAATATAAAGACACTGGATTGTTGATGGACTGTTTGAAGTTCCATGAGAGAAGAAATTAGTCTCATGGCAATGAGCAGTATGAAACAGTAGCAACAAGATCTCTCAGTACCATTGGTCTATATGCTAATGGAAGTGCAAAGATCTGGAGAGAAGTGCCTTTACAACCCTGAGCTATATGTGGGAATACAAAGAGACCTGGTGAATGAAGGGATAATAGGAAAAGAAAATGAGGAAGCTTGAAAAGAACTGAAAAATACATAGATGTGAAATACAGTAAAATCAATTAGAAATATGTAACCCAAAGCAGAATAAGCTTTTCAGTGATAACATTCAGAGTTTATCTGAGATAGAAGTGTCCTGAGCTGGATAGTGATAGACTTAGTTATTTCTTTTATCTTAGCTGGCTCAAAAAAATGAGTGGAATATTCTAGTTGGCTTCGAAGTGATTAAATGTCTCAGTAGAATGGCTTATAAAAGTAGCCTTTTAATTAATGTGAGCTGATACCAAGCTACAGGATTATAGGTTTACCTATTTCTGATCTCATCTGTTCCCTCCTCGATAACACAGAAAGCCATAAATGACTCTCCAAAAGAAGTACCTAAAGATGCCTTCCAGAAATGCAGTGCCCATTTAAGAGATTAGAAAATTCTTTTTTGGGTATCTGATGCTTGTTGAACTTGTATTATCATAGAATCACAGAATGGCTTGAATTGGAAGGGACCTTAAAGGTCATCCAATTCCAAACCCACTGCCATGGCCACAGGCACTTTCCACTACACCATCCAACTTGGCTTTGAACAATTCCAGGGATGGGATATCTACAACTTCTCTGGCACCCTCTTCTAATGCCTCACCACTCTCACAGTAAAGAATTTCTCCTTCAGATCTAATCAAACCTACCCTCTTTCAGTTTAAGTCTAATTTTAAGACTTTAATTTGCAGAGAAGTGTGTCCAGTACAATGAGGTAGGCAGGCAGGAAAGAGGGTCTTTGGCCCATTGCTACGGCTAGCTGGTATGCTTATACAAGAAGCAGGTAAAAACCTCTCCTGTTTGTGATAAAAGCTAACTACAGCTGATGGTTACTTTGGGGATAAACAGTATCTCCTCAATGTGGAACTTTAACAATCCTGTTGCAACTCACATTCATCATATATATTTGCCAGGATGAGGTGGGACGGAGACTTTACAATTGAGAATTTTTATCATGGAGTCCTCCTCAAAGTGCTTCTCAACTGGTTTACTCATTCAAATTTAGTACATCTCATGATGTGATATTCGGAATCTCACAACTGAGCTAGTTAACTCAGTTTCATCTTTAATGAACAAATGTGCACATGGACTGCAAGTATATCCTCCAGAGCTTATAACACTGCCCTTCTTGCCAGCACTCTAAACACAGAGCATTAAAATCTGTAAGATACAAAGAAAAAAATTTTTTTTCTTTTTTATTCCCCTTCTCTTTTTAACAATGCATCTTTAGAAGTCCACTGCTGAAAAAGTGATAGATGAAGCTTGACTGGAGCTTGCCTTTGATTACAGCAAAGAGACTATTTTCATTTCCTAAAACTGTAAACTAGATATCAGCATTCTAATTAAATTGAAATTAAAAAAAAAAAAAAAGAAATTACTAATAAATTATTGAATGGTTTAAATGTTTTTCATGAGGAAAAAGCATGCATGAAACTAGCAGCAGTCCCTTCTCTGGGGCAAGCAAGAACAAAGAATCACTTGAAATTAAATACTTCTGTAAAATTTCTAGGTAAACTACATTTTAAAAGCATTAGTGCATGTACTGAGAAATACCCTTCAAGGGTAAATCATTGTGGATAGTTATTTTATGTCCAGAGGCTATGTTGCTTCATAATAGATTTGAATGGAGGAGCGTTGTTTGGGGTCTTTTTTATTTAGACTGGTCACAATGTTTTTCTCAAGTGTTTTAATCAAACAATGGAATCCTGTTTAACTGAAAGCAAGTGAAAAAACACAATTACACTTGGACTGAATTCCACAGTAGGATGTTAAATGATTGATGTCGAGTAATTTAGCTACAGAACAAGATGTGTTGTTGGGGTTAGCTGTAGCATCTTTTTTCATTTCCTTGTAAGGCAAGCCTGTTATTTAAGGAAATAAATGGACAAAGGAGGAGTAAGGTTATACACCTCAATTAATAGTATCTTGCAGGTACCTTGACTCTTTGTGTTGCATGCTTTAAGCTCACAGAACTTTGTACTTTGTAAGAAAGAGAAAGCATTTATAACTGCAAGGCATGCTAGAGGAAAAGACAATATTTTTGTGATTATTGAGTGTGTTTCTCTCTGAATAGTTTCCTGAGACATAGATAAAACATCTTGTTAGATAAAAGTGCTAATAAAACTCTAACAAGAACAAAAAAAAAAAAAAAAAAAAAAAAAAATCTGCAGGCTATCACAATATCAGTAACAATCTTCAGAGAATTTGGTTTTGGAACTTGATCTTGACTTGACCAGTACTTTGACTGTTTAAGCTTTATAAAGGTGTTTGTGTACAAAATGCTCCAGAAGCAGTGCCATTGCTTACTGTCTGGCATGGGGATTTTGATATCTTTTTTGTCATCCTTAATAATTCCTAGCATATTTTCATGGTTATCCTGTTCAGGTACTTGAAAACTGTTACCTTATCCTGCTAAATTGTCAGGCCAAGTTACCAACATTCAGCTCCTTGAACAAATCCCTGTAAGTCAATCACTCTACCCGTCTGTATTCTTTCCAGCCCCTGGCCTTTGTTAGGAAGCTGAGAGCACAGAGTAGGGATTCAGAGGTTTGCTCTTATACATGGTTGAAAACAAGTTCCAGTTTTATATTCAATCTTTATTCAACCATGAATTTCAGACCTAACAACAAACCTGTCTTTAACCGTCAAACCACGTTATAATTCAGGTGGGAAGAAAGATTCACACTAACTCTGTGGTAATCGATTTTATGTTTTAATTATGTTGACCAAACTATGCAAGTATTACCAAACTACTCTTTCCTTTAAGCTGAGCTGCTAAGGAAAATGCAGAATTACAAGAAGCACAAAACCTGAGGTTTATATTTTCTTTCCAAATGTATTACCTGTTTTAGCTACTCACTAAAAGCAAAGATTCTTTCTTTTCCTTTTTCTTTCAGTTCAAGGGTAAAAGTGATGAGATAATGTACTAGGTGATTTCATTGGGCATATGTCAAGTTACACCAGCAACAGATATGTCCTTATTGCTACGGACAGACATCAAAGAAAGAGCTCTCACTATAGCCAAAATGCTTCCATAACTGAATGACCAGTATGTGGGCCCTGCAAGAGAGAGGAAAGGTGATTCAGGTTAGAGAATGAATGTCAAGAGAGCAAGTGTTTCCCTTCTGGTTTTGCACCATAAGATGGTTCAAATGCATTGTAATTTAACACTAGAAGAGAGACACTCATGAACTTTAGAATCTGTTCACTTTGGAAGAGCTAATAATAATGATAAAAGGAGTTGGATCCATCACCACCAAGTGCTTAGAGCCGTACTCTGCCTTGCACGTTTCCTTGTGAACAAAATTAACTCCTTGATAATTTTTGTGACTTAAGCAGCAAGCTACCTTAGCAGAGGAAGACTGGAAGTCTATGGCCAGAAATCTGAACTGAAATGTTTGCCTTAATGTACTTACCCTGTGCCATCATTTGAGCTGCCCTAGGGCAAACAACCTGGCCAGCTGTTGCCAATCCAGGACACACTGCTCTAGTTAAGTCCTGTGATGTATGTACAAGCTTTGTTTGGTTGCCTCAGATACCATAAAGAATTTTAAATGTCACTAGATAACAATGTGGAGGCAATTGAATCATCAAATGGATAGAAAACAGAGCTGCAAATGGGCTTGAAGCATGTGAATATTCATGCTGCATAGAGGAATATACATTGCATTAATTTAGGCAAACCATGCCATGAGCACTCCTGTTGGAGACAATGGCAATGTTCCCATTGATTAAACCAGATGAAAATCTTGCCCTTAGCTGTTCTATGAATATTTAATTAAATAAATTGGACTACAGTGAACACCTATGTGCCCTGTGATCCACTCAAGAAAGATCTTTACCTAAAGGTAGCTTTCATTTTTTACGAACTAGCAAAAGGAGGCTGGCTTCCTACCAAATCTATTTAACTTTATTGTCTTTCTCTTTCTCTTCAGTTCATGCCATTTCCTGCTCTTACCCTTTTTATCAGTTTTACTGGCCCTTAAGATAAAAGCACGTATTGTAGATGTTCCATCCCATTTTTTCTTAGTTGTCTGCCAGATAAATGGAAAAAAAGTCTTTATAAACCTCCCAATTTTAGCCTTTTCTAATGGTTTTAGTTAAGAAAAAACTAATATTTGGGAGCAATGGTCTTGCAGGTTCTCTGTTATTCTCCAGGCCTTTGTTGTGGTGTATCTAAGAGTAACTCAGAAATTCAGAAATATTGGTAATAGTAATAACAGTCATATTAATAATATGATTATATGAGTAATAATAATTAGTCATAGTAGTAGCAGTAGTAATGCTAATTAAGTTCTCTCTGCTTCTGGAAAGCTGAAAAGTAAATTTGGACACTATTTGAAGGAAGCAAAAATGGTGAACAAAGGAGGAGAATTTATTGTCTTCCTTTTTAAGGACTGCAGTGGAACAACTTAAAAACAATTTGGAAATACAGAGATCATTTCAGTGGCTTACATGAGACTCAGAGTCAAACCCAATCAAAGGCAACTAGCAGCGTTCCAACTGGGGTTGCACTGACCTTTATTTTGATGTGTTATGCTCTGCTGACTTTGTGGAGGAAGGGCATTTCAGACAGAATTTTCAGCTGGTTCACTGATTCATATTTGTTTGCAGGGCTGATATATTTTTGGCTATATAAATTGTTTAGTGCCACAAGTGTGATTATTAGCAACAGGAATAAGAGGGTGACCACACATGGATTGCCTAATCATTATTTATCTTAGGCTTAGCAAAATAAAATGCTAGACCATTTATTTCAGCTTTCACTTAACCCATCCTTATTTTGACCTGTGTCTGCTGTTGTTTTGAAGACACAAAGCATAGGGACTATTTGTTTTTCACAGAACAAAGCCATTGTTCATGCCTCAGACCAAAATGACAGCATATAGTATTATGAGCAATGACATTATGGAGACAGTCTGATGGAACTGGGAGTACTCACTATGTACTGAACATGCACCAGCTGTCAGTGCCTGACAGGGGACATTCAGTGAGTTGCTTTGTTATCAATACTCAAATTTGCCTCAGTCAGTTTCCAATGTCTTGTCATTGAATCTCATTCTGTAAATTTTTCTTAACCTTGCAAGCCTTTAAAACATAGCAAAGAAACCTGCAGAATTTTAAGATTTTTCGCTGACTCATTTTCTCAGAATTTCCTACAACAAATTCACAATGAGGCTCTATGCTTTAATTTGAGCTATGTGAATTGCATGTGCTGTGAGTACAAAACTGCTAGAGATACATAAAACTCTAGAAGTAAATCAAACCAAAATCTTTTTGGGTTGCAGTTTTCCTAATGGTATCACAGTGGACAAGGTTAAGGGAGATCAGAACAGGAAAAGGGATATAAACTTAGCAGAAATCTTTAATCCTGGTATGCAGTGCCATTCCTAAACAGATTTAACCCAGAAAATTTAGATCCTTGTGGCTTGCAGCCTTTTATTTTTTTTTTTTCCTGGGTTAAACTTAGTCAAGATACTCAAAAGCTGTGATGGAAAACAAACATTAAAGATCCTGTTTCAAAGCTAGGAGACGCATATACCTGCAGCAGGATTATTTGTGATCAGCTTGTAAAAGATCTATCCTCAAATGCAGTAACTCTAAACAAAGTATTTGTAGTCCAATCATGGATGTTGCCTCAATGTAAAACTAATGTTCAAAGAGTAAATTACACTGTGTAAATTGCTTATCCACTTTCACTCTGTAACCAGTGTCACATGGATTTTCAAAGAGCTAGTTCAACTGTCTTATTCTTCTATTAGCTGACAACATTTTTATGACAAGAAAATTTCTTTTGCAAGAGTGCCTTCACCTTTCCTATCTTTCCTCTCTTTTTTCTGTTGTTTTTTTTTTTCTTTTAGCACAAGGATGTTTTTTAAAAAATAAGCAGATAAAGCTATTTTCTTTGTTTCGTTGTTGTCCAAGAAGGCATTTTAATTTGATCAACTGTTTACATCATCACCCTAGTTTCAAATCTGAAAGCTTATACAGTCAAATGAAATGAGGGCATCTATCTCAACAGCCTGAGCTGCAAGCAGCACTCCATTCCAACCAGTTCTCATCCTACATCACAAATGGAGCAATACAACAGCAGCAAGAAGTTTTCTAAAGTGGAAAAAGCTACCTGTAAAAATATTCTCTTAATATTGAGCACCTATATTTTCATATTGACTGCATTTTCTTAACTCATCATACTATAAATGTACTTCCCTCTTTCTCTTGCAGAGGATAAATGTAATCAAAGGTAATACTTAAAAATATAGAAAATGCTTTGTCTCCCTATTTGAAAAGAAGTATTAAGTCTTCCTTACAGACAAAATTTTGGTTCAAAGAAGGTAGATAGAAAAAAAAATTAAATTTTTTTCATGCATCATTGACATTTTGCATATTATCTTAATCTGCTACTTAGAGAACTGCAGATGAGGGACAATTGTCCTTAAACAGAAGACTGTACAGGTCATCAGTTCTGAATTTCATTTTTCTTTATTTTTCCCACAAATCTATTTATTTTTGGAATTAGCATTAGAAAATGAAACCCAAAGTATTTTCTCCTATTCCTCGCTATCTTAGTCCCCAACACAGGACATTCCTTTCATGCACAATATTAAGATGGCCCTACTAAATCTGTAGGTCAGGTCTTTAATCAAGTTTTAAAAGGCTCTTTACTGTATTTGCATAATACACATTGCTAAGCCATAGCTAATGTGGCAGGCTGAGCTAGACCCCAGGGTTTTTTTGGATACCAAACTTTTTCCATTTTTGCCATCTCTACAATTTTAAAAATACACTCATTTACAACAGCTTTTTAAAAGAAAAATGAAACTTGCAAACCTGACAAAATAACGATGTTCTGCTGCTTTTGCTTTTAAAGGGGGATATTTTTTTCTGTATTCCTAATGCAATTTTGTAGATTTGGTGTTGAAGGAATCAATTTTCTACAGAGATGGCAATATCTTTCAATAAGAAATGAAACCTTTACATCTTTCTGCTCAGCAGTTGGTTCATTCTGCACACTTTTCTTCATTTTGCACAGTTTACTGTGGCAGTCAACATTCTCTTGGCCATCACTGCCACAAGTATGTACAGTTCACAATACAATAGAGATTAGCCTTAGAGCAACATCATCAGATGGAGAACAAATCAAAACAAAAATTTTCCTACTCATTTTGCCTTAAAATCCCTGTCTCATTGTCTGCCCTAGCAGAGCTGGAACGCGTGAGGCTTTTCTTTTCTCATTAAACCTTCTCTGTAGAGTACAGGGCAGATTGGTTTAGGGTCTGCTTCTGGACAGATGGAAAGACAGCACCACAGGCCAGAACATGGCACTCCCTAATTTAAGTCCAGCTCCTAATTTTAGAGATGAAGCCCTGGGGGCAGTGAGAGGGAGTGAAGTTATACCCTTCCCTCCCCTTTCCCTATTTCTACTATGTGAAAGGTAGACAGTGGCATCACCATGTGACACTGGTTGGTCTTAAGCAGGTGCTCTGCATTGAGCAGGTCTTTCTCCCTGTGGTTGACAGCCACTTGCCTTGATGTTCAGAGTTCCTCTAAGTAGCTGCTGTAATTGTGTCACCTTTTGGAGGAGCTCAGACCAGCCCATGATGAACACAGGGTACACAGGCCCCTCTCTGAGGATTCTGCATTGTAGCATAACAGGCATGTAAACCAGGGATCAGTTCTGCAGCTCTGAAAGTATTTTCTGAGATGTATTCCGTGTCCCCATTTCCTCACTGCAAAATCAAAAACATGATTTCCAGTATATTTGGATTATTTCCAACAGCACTTAAGAAAAGAAAGAAATGGGCCTTCAAGGTGAGCTGCTGTGATAGCTTTTATAAGGAAACAGTTACTCTTTATTTGTTTTTGGAGGGTCTAGCTGTAATACATGCTAAAATTCTATTACAAAATGTCACTGCTAGTGCCCATTACATTAAATGTTTATGATGTGACCTGCGAAAAGATGAAATACAGACAATAATACCTCCAAAAAACAGTGACTACATTATGTCCTGCATTTCAGTGGCTGGTTCTGACCGTGCAGAGAGTGATTGCAAGCACAGCTCAGGGGAACTTTGTCAGCCTGATTTTAAGTGATGCAATAGTTCTCTTGAACACAGGCAATAAGAATTTAGGTCACCCTTTTGGTCTTGAAACAGCTAATGTAGAATCTGGCTCACAGTCATACCAGGCAAGGAGCTATAAGAATTTGCTGCCTCCATTTGACTAGTCATTCTTTTGTCACAGCTCCCATGGCAGAGCTCACTGAATAAATACACTGACTTGCCACAACCATAACGTGCTGTATTTATAGAGACCATCAATGAGTTCAATTGCAAACATCTCTAAGATTAGCATAGGGAGGGAATGACCTCGATTCCAGTTCCAGTGTGGAGTTAGCTGAGATGGTTGGAGATTACTTCCCCCCAAGATGGGGACAGCAAAAACTACAGTCCATTGCAGGTAAACTCAGTAGAGATTATGAATCCAACCTAGTTCTCTATACCAGGCAGCATTTAGTCTGAAATATTCGAAAGCAGCATGTCCAAAAGGATTAAATAGTTCACTGAAGTCTAGTCCATGGAATACCAGCCACTGTTCCATCTGAAAGATTTCATTTTTAATTCAGCTTGGCTCTGACTTACCCCAAAACTTTGAGTTTGATTAGGACCCTAGTAATGGTCCAAGTGCACTGTGAAACCTGTACATCTTGTTGCCTGAATGTTTACAGAAAGCTGGTCACACAATCACAGAATCACAGAACTATTTAGGTTGGAAAAGACCCCTAAGATCATCAAATCCAACAGTTAACCTGACACTGCCAAGTTCACAACTAAATTATGCCACTAATCATCACATTTACATATATTCAAAATGCCTCCAGGGATAGCGACTCAACCACTTTCCTGGGCAGCCTGTTCCAATTCTTGATAGTCAAGTTATTTCAAAATTCCAAAGTGCAGAGGTGTTTGTGACCGAGCTCATCTGGTATTGAAGCAAACACATGATAACTGCTGCTTAGAAAAGATACTTACAGTAGCAGGCACAAATTGGCCTGCCTATGGAGCACATCTCTGTGGAACTTTAGGTGCAAGAGGCCTGTGAACTTTGCTGTGACTGCGTTCTCAGTGTTTGTAGCTATGCTCCATTAGCTGTGATAATTGCCTCTGATTAATCAAAGCTAACACACCACGGTGCTTTATAGAAAAACAATTTCTATCAATTTGGTACCACTGCAAATTGCACTCCAGGGTCCGCATTCAGCTGAAGTGGTTCAAGAGTAGTCTAATTCAAAAGATTCTGTTGAACCTCAGTGTACTTCACTAGATTGATCTTTCAGGGTTTCTCATCACCTCGGTTCTTATCACCTATCCTGTTCAATCTCTCCTTTTCCAACTTTTTACTAAATTATTTTCAAGCTATCAGAAGATTCCATGGAAGATTTTGAGTGAAACCAGCCAGAAAATTATTTACTTTAGTGTCCTTGTTTCCTTATTTCTAGGAATACACAGAAAGGAAAAAATATCTCCCTGTGGTTATTGTGCAGTACAAGAATGTCATATTGCAAAATGTGTAGTGCCTGCAAGAATGTGAAGATAGTTGCTTGCTAGATTATGCACAGATCATAAGCCATTTAATTTGAATAGTTTTGATTGCAGAAAATAGATAATTATTGATATTTTATGCCATTCTAACTAACTGAATCCCATCTGAAAAGCAATAGTTATATTCCAAAAATCATTCCTTCTCCAGCTACAGCTGTAAACATCGTTAATTTCATACTTTTAGTTAGTGGCCTTTACACCACCTGAGACCTGCAGTAATTTCTGCTGTGAGTCAAAATGAATGTATGGACGTTAAAACACACAGGAGGCAGTTCCATGCCTCTCATGATGGAGTTGGCTTCACTTGGTAGAGCACCTGAGCACAGACCAAAAAATTACCTTCATACAACATCTACAGCTGATTCTTAATCTGGCAGTCCATATTCTTGCCCTTAATATGGACTTTAAATAACATGATATATCACTTCCCAATAAAGAGAAAATACATCATAATAATAGAAAATCTATGAGTGCTTCTAGTGTTAACCATGAGCAGCTGATACATTTTATAATCTAATGTCTTTTCATGATATATAAGAGATTCCTGCTATGTAGGACTGCTCTAGAAAAAACTCAGATCAGGGTAATAGTTTAGATCATAGAGTGTTTGAAGTCCTGTCAAATAATTCTGCCAAAATAATTTTTTACCATGGATCATCATCTACCACGTTAGGAAAAATGTGCTCCACATTCTATTTTTTTAAGAACAATTTAACTGTACTTTCTTTTCAGCTGCATTTCTCTTCTTGCCTTGTCTTGTGCATTGCTACTGTGCAACATCCTACTTCCCTGCACATAGAACCACAAATACTTGTGTGGTCTCATGTGAGTGAATGAGGGATCAACCTTTCTCTGTTAGTTGAATAAGGTTCTTAAATACATGATGCCAAAGGAGTTGGTGTCTCATCCATGTCTTCTTGACTGGAAGAAGTGAATGAGATGCGGCATTCCATCTTACAGGATGTTGCAGATCATGACAGGTTCCTTGTTACCTTTCCTTTTTAATGTAATAAGAAGAAGAGGGAGCTAGATATGTGGAAAGCAAGAGGCATATACACTCTGGGTATATATGAGGGGAATACCTGAAGCTCAACTTTAGTTTCATTGGAACTACACAGAAGTAATTATAGTCACTGGACTGACACCTTGAAATGCGGAGTTCATATCCTGACTTCCTGTTCTCCCTCAGGTGATGCACAAACCAAGTCAACAGATCAGACAGATTTATGAAAAAAATATATTCAGTAAGCACTTCTGTAAGCTTAAAGGTTATACTAGAAAGACCAGATCCAAGGCTTTGATACTGTCATATAAATTGTATAAACAAATGGTTATCACAAAATTTTAATTGAATTTTTCAGCTCTCCAAAAGATTTTAAAACTCATGGGGGGATTCGTTTTGGTAATCTGTCAAGCCTTCCTGCAAAACTTCCCATTTCTGTTGCCAAAGTAAGCAATAACACATTTCAAATATGAAGATTCAAATACACAGTTTTTTGGGGGGGGAGGGTTGTTGGTTTTTTTTCAAAGGAAAACAAGTTAAGTGTATTAAAGATTTTAAAGGAGATAACAATGTTAAATTCTTGCAGATCTGCATACAATTACCCTGCTGCAGTGAGATAACCAAAATTTAATCATGTGGAAAGAGCTGAAGAACTGTTTTATGAAGTAGTAATTCCTAGGAAGTTTGGGAATAGGAAAGCAGAAGCAATATCTCTAATCTGCATTCTGTTGGTTTTCTGGGAGGTGTGTATGTTTTATGGTTGCTTTAGTTTTGCGTCAGTAACCTGTCCTTGTAGAGTCCATTTTGGTGATTGTTATTCAGTGCTTGCAAAAGGATGTGCTTTCTTGTTTTTATATTTTTTGTGTATATCCTTGTACTGCATACCCTCTACACTGTTATTGATGCTGAGCTGATTTACCTGCTCAGATTAAATTTGCACATAATGTTTGAGATGACAAACATTTAATTATATCCCCATTCAGATGCTTCTTTTTATGAAGCAGCACAATCTATAAAGCACTTCTTTTTCCAGTGTCGATTCTGACAGCTAACAAAGCCTTGCTTATGTGATAGCTATTTCAAAGTGTCAGAAACCACTCCAGAGCTGGGCTGACACTTTTAAGTCAAGTCCACTGTGGGTTCTATTCCAGGAAACAGGCATAATCCAAACCCCACCCCAAGAAGCAGGTCTGAGGCAGTGACTCTCATGCTCAGTTCTGAGGTAGTGAATCTCATGCTCAGTTCAAGATTTCCTTTGCTTTTATTCCATTTGTTGCTAAGTAGATAGTATTTGTTTTCATCAAGTAGATTTTTTGTTCAACTGGCTTTTGTTTAAGTAGTGGGGTGAAGAATTTTTACTATGTAATAAATAGATGAAGTATTTTTTATGTAATCTAAGTAGTTTATGTAGCAGGATGAAGGAGAGAAGGGACTTCTCTCACTCTCACATTCCTCCGCTTATAGGTTATGAGGCATTCTGCTTCTGAGTCACTGTGAAATCTGAAGAGCCCTTGTGAAGATATGTTGCCTTTTGATCTCCTAGCTCATTTGGTTCTTGCTCAGCTCTCAATCTCACTTTTTTGGTTTTTTGTTTTTGTGATTTAAGAGCACTTCTCACCTTCATTCACCTTATATATAAATTTTCTTCATGGTAGGTATTACCCTCCTACTCCAGGTTTTATTTCAGAAAAATTGGCCAAGTCAGTGAGAAAGTATCTAATCAGTATATTAACTTTTTTCTTACTATATAACAACTCAATATTTTTACAGACTATATTTTTAAAGTTAGAGTTGTTGAGAAATTATTTAATTAATTTACCCATGTCTGTAATTTTGAATATCACAATGTAACAGAATATTCTGAGTTGGAAGGGACCCACTAAGATCACCAAAGTCCAAATATTAGTCCTGCACAGGACACCCCAAAAGTCACATCATGTGCCTGAGAGCATTGTCTAAATGCTTTTTGAACTCTGTCAGCCTTGGTGCTGTGACCACTTCCCTGGGAAGCCTGTTCCAGTATCCAACCACCCTCTGGGAGAAGACGTTTTTCTACTATCCAACCTACACCCCTCCTGACACAACTTCAGGCCATTCCCTTAGGGAATGAGTGCCTCACAACGAAAATCCTTTAAAAATCCCCAGAACAACCAACCCACATAATTTGAACCTTAAAAAAAAAAAAAAAACCAAAAAAAAAAACAAAGAAACCTAAGCTTTCTTCTGTTTTATAAAGAATTTAGATTTCTCTTCTGAGTGATAAAGAACACACATTAAGTGAGCAGTATTGTGGGGGAAATTAAATACCTTTCATGGTGACATTTTTTACAGTATCTTTTCTGATGCTGACAAAAACCAGCAAGAATTAATAAGACTGAGGTGCCCATAGGTAAAGGTTTTGTCAGGAACTAAACATATGTAAGAATTCCTGAACTAAATGAGAAATTCCATTTTCCAATCAGATAGATATCCAGAAGGTATAGTAAATCCTTTGTCCCCCAAAGTCCAAAATGGGTGCAAAAATTTCTTCATTTTTTTTAACTCAACTTAGCAAGCCTTCCTACTAGACTTCATATATTACCTCTAAGTATTCACAGAGGCAATTTTTATTTCCATATAGTAAAATCCACATTGTCTAGCACATGGCCTGCCTATAGCCTCTTTGTGGATTGCTAGCAGTATATCTGTATCATATATCTCCAAACAGACCTCACATGCTTGCAAGTCTGCATAATAATATGCCCTTTACTGTTCTTTTAAATGCCTGCATCTTAGAAATAAGCAGTCTCTGAACAGACTACGGCCTGCCTCTCTGTATTTTGTGATATGCAGCACCCAGCCCAGGACTGTGGCATGCATTGTTAATAAATTCAGTGACAAACTGTACATTTTCTAGGGTATCGTCAGCTACAAAATCATTCTGAAGCATATCACTTTAATGGAAAATGCATAATTCAACCAGCACACACATGTAGGAGCTAACCTATGCCATGGCAAACTATTAAACAGCATCAGTTTCACAAAGTTTTCACATCCTTCTCATTGCAAAAGACTTCCACCTGCTTCATGTGGCGTACAAAAGGATTATATTTTCTTTAGCTTCCAGGCAGAGCAGTAGGGTATGCAGAAAGTCTTCTTTGTCAACTCACTCCTGGCATCTGAAATGAAAATCATAGGGTTTTTTACAACCCATTTACCAAAGGAGGAGTAAAACCAGACGGGAAAAAAAAAAGAAGCATTGATGCACACTGTTGCTGCCTGTTCTGAGCTTCCCCTCCCCCCTCCCAAAGACATGTGCTCTGAGCTCCTTTGTTCCAAGCGCGGGCAAAGCCAAATGTAACTCAGACTCTTCAGCAGTGTCTGATTGGCCGGTCACCCCGGGTCCGCCCCCAGTCCTCCCCTTTCCCCTTCTCCTAATAAAAGATCGTCGAGGGGAGGCAAAGGCTCTCTCTCAGCTCAGCTACTTTCCTGTAAACATCTCTGGTCGTCTGTCTCATTTGAAGGCTTCTAACTGCAGGGAATTGAGTGAGCAGGGAGCTATATTTCTCCCTCTTTGCTTCTGCTGATGGTATTTGCTCTGCAGCTGATTCAGGTACCGATTTTAGAGCTACTAAAGTGCTAGATTGCCCGTGCTACCTCTCAAGGCTGCTCGAGGCTTTCTAAGGCATTGAAATACAAGCGCTAGCCGGTATAAAGCTGAAAAGATACCTTCCACAGCACACCTCACATCAGGAAAAAATATGTTCTTACCAGAGCAGAAACATAGAAAATAAAGAACAATCAGATTTATAAGATCATAGCAAAGCAGTAAAAATTGGGCAATGCTTCTGGGGGAAATTATAATACAGGGAGGAAGGAAAAATATACAAAAGGAGACAAACTGAAAAGCTAATGGCTGTAAGCAAAGGTTTTTACAGGTATAAACACATAAAAGAATTAATATTCTCCAATTTTCCTTAAATGTGTCTGCAGTGATAAACTCACAAGTGACAGCAGGAGAAAACATAAGAAATGTCCTGGATACATAGGGAGATATACCGGTGAGAGATTTGCAGTTTAATCAGATTTTGGTAACCTGGAACACTCAGATCATAAATTATTTGAAAAAACCTTCTCATGAATCCCTCCTTAGTTGCTTCCACTTGAAGGGCTGTTCCTAATCTTCTGCCCTCTTGCAATGGTTTTGCTGCAATGCCATTTTCCCACCACCCGTAGAACCTAAGGAAATCTGGCTGTTGCTTCACAGCACTAGATTTAAGACTCCCAGTTTTATTATCAACTTCTTCAAGAACTCCCCCTCTCTTCCCATTCCCAGCAATCAGACATCCATGGAAAGAGCATTTCTGTGTAACAGCTGTCCTTGGAAAAGGAATGCCGTGTTCCCAACATCACTAAAGTCCTCATCCCCAGGTCTTCAATCTTTTCTAAAAGAAATCTGTATCTGAACTCCAATCTGAGCACTGAAATCTATATCCAAACTCCAACCCCCAAATACTTTCAACTTAGCTCTCCTTTATTTGTTCCTTTATGAACCATGCCACTCTGCCTTCCAATATGATATGTACACTGCAAAATAAAACCAAAGTGAAGTCATCTCTGCTTCAGGTGAGGCTGGGTAAGATTCTGTGCAGCTCATCAGCTGCAATATGTGTGCTGCTCTGCCAGAGCTGCAGCTGGGCAAAGCTCAAATTGTCTGATCGCACCCACCTTTACTCTCTGATACTTGGAAAACTGGCAGTGTTTAGCAAGGACACCTTGCAGGTCATTGGTAACACTGGAATGGGAAGAAGTCTTTTGGGATGTGTCCTACCTGCATTAAGTATGACTGCACTCATTAAAGCTGAATTGCTGTGTTCCCTGATATATATCAACATGCTTGCAGTTTCAGTCAACTTTCAGTTCCAGCTGTGGCATAAGCAACTACAAAACAGACTGATTTTTTTCAGGATTTTCCCGTGTTTTAATTGTATCTCATTTGGAGAACAACTCCCTGACTTCAGGAATTTCAAATGAACAAGGCAGTAAACTATCATCCATTCCTTTTCTTATTGAATATTTGTCTTTTTTCAAGGTGTGACCTAAATTCCAGTGATATACTTAGAAACAGTTAGATTTGCTTTCATGGATTTCCATTTCTGTGGAAAGTACCTGCATTAGGTAAGAGATGTGTAATAATTGCTTAGGCTTATTCTGTAGCAAACAAAGCATCTACTTGTGGATTTAAAAAAAAATGCTGCTAGCAAGGATTTTCTTGCTATTTTCTAAGTCCATGAGAGACTTTTCTCCCTCACAGAGATAGTAGCAGAGTTCTGTAAACAATGAAACACCTGCAACCTTGGAAAAGCCTTGTTTATAGTACAGTAGAAAAATATTTTGACAATGGATGTTTTAGGATTCTAGCCAATTACCCCCAAGGGGTGGCTGATCCTTGTCCAGTTAGACTATGAAGAAAAAAGTCTATAAAAGAGTTTGTAAAATAATTAAATAAATCAATCTTGCTGCACAATTCCTGCCTGCTGGATCTTCTCTCCTCCCTACAGCTGCAGGACATGGTAATATACCTTAGAGCATTTTAATATCTACCATGTATAGATAGCTGTTCACTAATATTGCCACCAAAATCAGGTTTGGTCCCATATTTCTAGTTTTCTATCTCTCTCCCTTAATCCAGGAACAATGATTCATTTTGCTGAATTTTGAATTAGTCAAGCTTGTAGCATTTAACCTGTGGCCACCCATGTCACACTTTTTAGCCAAACATGCAAAAAAGGAGACTCGTGGGGAAACTTCAGAGCCTTGTAAAGAACAGTTAGAAATTTCCCATGACATTTCTAAACACTATGACATCAATAACCATCATTCAAATAATAATGGAAATTTGGAGTCAGATTTCTGCCTATACTTACTCTCTGGGGAAGTAATTCATCAGAAGACTCAAGCAATAGAATATGCGAGGCATTTGCTATCTCTCAGCGTAAATTCAAAGGATCCCTGAGATGAGACAGAAGTTATATTCATTCAGTCTCAAGTCAACCCCAGACAACTTCATCAGGAGACGTGTGTGTCAGCAGGGTCTTTGACCACAGTGGAACATCTTGCCTACAGCAAGTGTAATTAGCTAAAATTGCTGTTAAGTGTAAGTACAGTCTATGGGAAATGTAGAAGATGATATGCAATTGTCATAACCAGCCTATCTGCTATCCTTTCAAGTTCAACGAGTCTTCTCAGAATAGGGATTTCCAGAGATATAGACACTCTCAACAATTGGAAAGGAAACTTGAATTACTTTTGCACTTACTGTTTTATATTAAGGAGAGCAGTTTAGGAAATGATGGACTCAGTTTCTAGCCCACTAGAGATGTCCATTTAATAGGAAATCACATTTCAAAAAGATGAGTTCTTGGGCAAATGGAGTAGAACAGAAAACATTGCAGGCAAAGTCATAGTACCAGTAGGTGTTTCAGAGTTGCAGTATCTGAAATACCTTGCACTTATACTGCCCAAATAGATGGAATAATGTGAAATAAAACTGGACTTAAAACAATTAGCACAAAACCCTACAAACAACTTCTCTGAAGAAGGATTGAAAGTACTGGGATTTTTTTTCTCTGAAAATAAAAGAAGTAATGAGTAAAATACCTAAAATAGTAAAAACATGCTTCAAGGTATCTCTCTTTCAAATTCTTTTCTCCACCACTAAAATAGAGTAAATATACTCTAGACCATTTGTCTAGAGTTTCAGAACAAGAAATGGAGCATGTCTAAAAACTTGGAAGTCTTCACAAATATGCCTTCTAAAAGAGATTATGTATTTAGCAGAATACATTCAGGTTGAAGTTTTGATAAACTTTAAAATAGCCCATTGATACTGAAAGAATGTATCTGAGTGTCATAATAATCTGCACCAGAGATGATACATCCATTTTTATCCACAGCACCTACTTGCATTGCTGTTAATGCAGCCATTTGCCCCAATCACCTTGTTGCAGATTATCCTCAGCCAGTGAGGCTATTGTCCTTCAGAATTATACTCATACGCCACATTAGTTCCAAAGGATTTCACGATTATTGATGTTGTTATCATGGGAATGAGGAAAAAGCTCTTGTCAGTGGAGTCTGGCACACACACAGAGGTTGTACCAGCATTATTTCTGTTAGGAATGTATTTTTCTACTGAAATATTTATGCTACTGCCTTTCTCAATGTGAGCACAACTCTAATACATCTGTGAATGTGCATGTACTGGAGTACAGTCTCTTTCCCTGTGGGGAAATAGATACACTAAGATAAGACCTTTATCCTTTTGTATCTACATCCTCACAAGAATGTAATTAAGCAGTGCAATCTTTTTGCAATGAATTGTACATCAATATCTGAACTTATTAACTACTGCAGAACTGGAAAAGTGTTGCTATTATCCAAAACATGCTCATAGATGCAAATATATTCAACTAGAAAATTATTTAATAGTATGCCACTCTGATGTGTAAGAGCTTAGTATCAGAATTAGTGAAAATGTGTTACCTAGTGGCATTGATTGTATCACTTAGAAAAGGCTATGAGGATTTGAATAAACAGGATTTGCACATAACATTCACTTTCAACGCCCAAGAAAGAAAAAAAAGTACATATTAATCTTTAAATTAATTTTTTTCCCTATGCTATCAAGGTTGTTTATATACTAACGTGTGTTTCCAGGTTTTCCCTTGCTGCTGTCAACAAGAGGCAAATATATTGCTCAGCATCTTAGTTTGCACCATTTGTTTTTTTCAGGGTGTGCTGGCACTGCTGCCCCACATCTCATTTTAATACTTGCACTTATTTTGTAGACAATCTACATCAAGTGCAGATCCCCTTAACTAATAATTAGCAGTGCAATTTGGTAAAGACATGGAAAAAAAAAAAGAACAAGTAGCTATCAAATTTTCAATCCATCAGTAAAGTTTGAGAAAAGAAAAAATGGCCTTGTCTGGCCACATTGACATTCAAGACATTGGAGATCAGTTTTCAAGCTTGCTTCCTTTGTTCTGCATGACTTTCAGAAAACATCCATTTTGTGGGTTAGTGGTGAACATTAGTACCATTTCCCCATTAGTTACATGTTTCAGTCATCTACCACACTCATAGATTTAGAATGACTTGAGCTGGAAGAGACCTACAAGGAGCATCACACCCAATCCTTGACACCCGGAATTAATCACAGGTGAGGCTGGTCACAGGAAGAAACTCAGTCCTCAAGCCCTCAAACAGATTTTACCTGTTCTGTCTGGAAGATGTGATGGTCACTGTCTATTGTTTTAATCTCCCACCTACAAGACAAAAATACTGCTTTCTCCTAACATTTACTTGCCTTCACTAGGCACTGTTTAGAGGTTCCAAGGTTAATGTGCTGGCGTGAGAGTTAATCCAAGCTAATGGTAGTTAAAGTTGTCTGAAGGCTTTGTGAATATATCACATTGCTTCAAATTTTTATTTACACATAGTTTTCCATGTCAGGTAATCATGAATTAGATATTCTAGTTAATACATTTGGTAAAATGCACAGTGCCCAGCTGTGAAGGGATTTCAAGCTTTGGATTCTCTGTACAAATACAGCAGAGCTATTCAGCTCTCCTCTCTTCCAGAATTCATTTGTCATTTTGCTGCTTTCAGAAATTAAGCAAAAAATCAAAAATGAAATGTTTGGAGCATTCTAAATTAGGGAAACAAGTTGAATCTGCTCTGCTCTGACTATTCAGCTTTCATCCTCCAGCCAATTACACTCCGTTGCTGACTGGTTAAGTCAGGACTTCGCTGTTTCCTTACAGAAATAAGCACTGTATCTACTGTTACTCTTTCATCAGATTGTGCAGGATTGACCACTTACTTGTCCTCGATCTGCTTAAGTTTACAGGTAGAAGTATAGACTTTGACATGTGAGGCTTTCCGAAGAAAGTAACAACACAGCAATACCCACATAGCAGCCCAGCTCCTTTGAATGCTTGGTTTTAAGAAAATAACTGAGAACAAGTGACATCTCAGTAGAATCTGAACAATTTAAAGCAGAATGATAGGAAAAGAAATTTCCATTTTTGAATCAACTTTCATTTTCCAGACAAATTTCACTTCATAGAATACACACACACACAAAAGAAAAATCAACCCCTACAAATTCTGCAGCCTTTAATTTACCAAAAAAAAAAAAAAAAATCTTCCTGGGACCCCGAGCTGACCTGTAGGAATGTATTGCTCAGTGTAGGAGTGCTGCCCCCCACATCATCCCAAGATATGCAGGTTCCAGTGCTGTGGCACAGAAACCCCAAGCTGCCTGGCCCAAGACAGACCTGCCCCTCACAAGAGCTGGGTCTCTCTGGGTTATGAACCCCCCTATCCTGTAACAGTGAACAGTACTTCATTGTGTACCTTCATGTTTCTCTGGTGCTACTTTTTGTACCTAATGCCAGTCAGGAATTCATTAGATATAAACAAAAAATCAGTTATGAGAACAGTACCTTGAAAATACATACTAACCTAATAGAAATATAATTGTGTGGGTAAAAAATATTAATTTATTTAAGGTTATAGTAAAAGGACTACCATAATAATAAAGATCAAGGTCTAAGATATCTTCTGGGTGATTAGAAGTCTGGCTACATTGACTAATTTTTCCAGCTGGTCATAATACCATAAATCCAAAGTTATGATTGCTGCTTTTCCACAGGAAATGTCTTTGGCTCCTATATTTTCAACATAGAGAGTAAAACAAAAAATTACCTGAAGATTTTGTCCATCACATTACTTTGTGACTCTAACTTCTCATGGCTTGTAATATAAGGCAAACATTAAACAGCCTCACTTTGTATATTGTCATACATGAAATCCCTATTTGTGCTTGGTCTTTGCATATTAAGTGCTTTAATTAATTAATTTTGAGTTAATTATTTTTAAATTGAATGTTACAATTAACCCATCAGCCCAGGTACAAAAATCCAGTTCCATTATCAGTGTTTTCAATTGTTCAAAGTAGTTTATTAAGAGAGTTGCACCCT
The DNA here is from genome assembly GCF_009650955.1 of Corvus moneduloides. Classification (NCBI taxonomy): domain Eukaryota; kingdom Metazoa; phylum Chordata; class Aves; order Passeriformes; family Corvidae; genus Corvus; species Corvus moneduloides. Next base: position 135,739,355 of record NC_045476.1, on the reverse strand, counting down.
TCCCAGTTAAAATTTTCCCAGTTAAAAATCACAAACTTGCCCCTTCTCAAACTTCAAACCACCTATACACCATAAGAGTTACGTTTCCTGTGTTTACTGTATACTTTTACAAGTGTTTTGAGATGTGTTGGACTTGCATTCTGATTCCAAGGCCAAAACACCACCCAGTCTTAATAGCCAGCAGCTATTTTTAGCCACAAAGCCATTACTCTGCAGGCAAGCTCCACGGCAACCTCAATACCTGAATTTTAATGAAGGTATTGTATTCCCTTATCTCAACTGATACTACCCCCCCCCCCCCCCCCCCCCCCCCCGACAACGATGAACCATTGGTGGACGGAGATGATCCATCAAAGGGAAAGCACCAATCGCTTTGGACCAAAGGGGCGGGCTGTGGGCGGGCTGTGGGCGGAGCAAAAACTGTAAAAAGGACAAAGCTGAGAGGCGGGGTCTCTTTTCCTCTCTTGCTCTCTCCAGACTAGCTGTGGGAGACATTGGTGTTGGGCATTCAAAGCCTTACCCCTTTTAAGGGGCTTTTAGTAATTTTTTTAAAGTCAGCCCAGCACTGCAAGTTCTTTTTCTCTACCTGAGGTCTAGTGCTGTCTCAGCCAGAAGATCTCACATCCCTGCGCTCCTGGGGTATACCATCTACTGAGCCATAGGATCCCAAATTTTTATATTTTTCTAATTTCTGTAATTTTTCGATTTTTCTGTTTTCAATAAATTAATCTTTTTAAGAGTTGTCTTATTTCTCACATATATGAATCTGAGATTACTCTGTAGCTACGGATGAAAATCTGTTTGGCATGTTTGTCAAGGAATTATACAGTTGCATATGGTCTTCAATAAATATTTTCTACATTTTAATGGTTATTTGAAATCCTAAAAAAAATCAGGCATTTTATTAGTTACACTGCACATGAACAAATAAGTCCTGAGATATTTCAGATCTGACTGTACAAACTGACAATGAATGTGGAATTTCTCATCCTACAGTTACCAGTACTTATAGATGTACAGTCCAGTTCTTCTGTACAGAATTTTGTGTGCAAGAAGTAAAAATATATTCTCTTGTTGTCTGGCAGAGATCTTGCTGTCATTGCTGGCCAGTTAGTAAAGTCATTGATGATTTGCAAGAGTTGCAGGACACTAAAAAGTTCCCTGACTTACAGAAGTGGGAGAGATGAAAAACACAACACAAAATCTGGCTTATATCTCATTCAGAGTATGATTTCTGACATTTTATTGTAATTTAAAAACAAACAAACAAACAAACAAAACACCAGAAAATCTGTCCAGAATAACAAACTTAATAATAGTTATGAACATTTTTAAGCAGTAGGATATACTCATAGCAAAATGATAATAAATGAAGAGGTTGTTCTTTGTAAACTAAAGAGACCAGTCAGTCAAAAGAGAAGTGGGAAATTAGTCAACAGTGCTAGACAGAAAATATTAGATACTTGTTTAAAAAAATATTAAGAAATCAGTTCAACTGGCTGTAATAGAAGAATAAAAAAGATGAATGTCTGAAAAAAGGTCCTGACCCTGCAAATAGTCACACACAGCCCAGCTTCAAGCATGACAAAAATCAGCTGGCTGAAAGTTCAGTAAGTGCCTAAGTATTGGCCAAATCTGGAGCAAAAATGGCAAAAAAATTAATGAGGGTCTGCATACACAAGTAAAATGTATTCAAAGAACCATTAAAAGGGATGAAACAAATCAGCTTTAAAAAAAGGTAAGTATTTCATGCATCAGAATTTGACTATCAAAAAAGTACTTTTTTTCTGCACTGTCCCCTTTCTTTCCTTGTGCATGCTAGATTCAGGCTGCAGCCCCTTAAGGCAGGTGACCTGTCTTCTCTCTTGCAAGGCAGAAAATGTAATTTCGGCTGCTGTGTAAATAACAACAGCTGAAGGATTACCCAGCAGAAAAAAAGATAAATAATTTGATGGTAGCTGCCTCAGATTCACAGGGAAATGAAGCTAATTCAAATAGCAACAGCTTCAGTACTGAACTGCCTATGGAAGACTGCTATTATTATTAAAATTAGTAAACATTTCTCCTTCGTTTTTTTGGTTGTTTTTCTTCCACCATATTTGCATAATAATTTTTGTTCTTTTTTTTCTAAAGCAAAAAAACTCTAGTCTGTTAACTGGATAGCACATACACCTCAATCACTCACAGAGGGCACACACACAGCTTTAGGAGGGTGCGTGACAGTCCATTTGCACAAAGCACCACAAGTCACTGCACTTAAATGCCATTTCAAGCAGGGACAAAGTTCACATCACAGTAACAGTGTCTCTTTTTCTTTGCCTTCCTTTCAAGCCCCTGACTTAGCTTCTCACGTGTCTCTTGGGTTTTTTATCACTCCTTCTGCTATCACAGAAGATTCTGAATAGAGATGAGATTAAACTATTTTTAGATACTAAGCAAATCTGTGCAAGGTCTCAGTTATTTCATGTTGCAGGGTTTCATGCAGTCTTTTGGCTTTTGATTTATTTGATCTCACACACTGACTTTTGCTTTGAAATTTAAGTTCAGACAAATTCAAAAATTCAAAGCAAAATTCATCTGAAACTGCCAACACCCTCTTTACCACTGCAGACAGGCTGCATGAAAGAGGTAGGTGTAACAGATTTCAGTATTTGAACAGGAAAGCATAGTCCAGAGCTGGTTCACTATAAAATTTCACCAAGTGTTACCTTAATCTAAACCAAAATTTGAGGGTTTGGCTCCAGGACATTATGACCATTGGACTCCAGTCACAATGTGTAATATTTTCTGCTTGCTTCAAAACCTACTGAATTTTGTAATGAAAATCCTATATCTTTTAAATTTTCAAATTAAGTGAAACAGATCAAGGTTTGCATATTTTAAGGGTAAGCAGATACTAAACAGCACATTGGGTCTTGAACCACAACCTGTCCTTGAACACTTCCAGGGATGGGATATCCACAATTTTTTAGGCAACTTTTTCCAGTGCCTCCCCACCACAACAATAACAAACTCCTTCCTAACATCTAACCCATATCGCTCCTCTTTCATTTTATAGCCATTACTCCATGAATGATGAAAATGTCATCCTTGTGGAATCCTGAAGATTTCCTTTGTGCTCAAGGTGGAAACCTTCCCTTTCCCCTTGTTGTTCTCTCCTTATTTTGTGAGATCTATTGTTATATCTTAAGCCTGTAAGCTCTTGAGGAAGGGACCAGCTTTTTGATAGTTTATCTGGTCAGCATAAAGAAATTGATGCGAAAGCAGCCTTTAGCTTTGGTACCATAACACCAATAACACAAATATGGTGGAGCTGGATCTGCTGGACGTGCCACATCTTAAAAGAAAGTATTCAAACCTGAAAAGAATACTCCATTTCTCTGTGGGGTTTTGCACTTGACTAAGATGTGGGAGAACCTGTATCTCTTTCCTCTGTAGTTGGCATTTCCAGTTGTTGTCCGTGGCACTGCATTAAATTCAAACTCTGTCCCTCACTATCCAGCCCTAAGAAAAATCCTGAAGCAGTAAAATTACTCTGCTTGATTTCTTACATCTGGGCCTTTTTTAACTTAGCACCACACTTCCCTTCTAGACAACACAACCACTCTTTGTCTTTGGCCTCATGTAAAGTGCTTATGGATTTTGTCTCGCATGACTGCAAGTGGGTCAGCTCCAGCAAGTCTAATGCCTTTCCATGTCTGTTCCAGTGCTGCAGCTCCTACTTGGCTCTTCCACATGCTGTATGCTGCCTCCTCAGACCTGCAGAGATTAAATGCATGTTACATTGCCAGCTGTTCTGAATGCTGACAAGTACACATGCTCGCCATCCTTCTGCACAAAATTCAGGGGCAGACTGATGCCAAGGGGCTCAAATGCTTCTGGAATTCACTCTTGACTCTTGCACCATGTTTCCAACTTGTCTCAGTAAGTCTGAGTACTCTGTCACAGTAGGTCACTCGTTCAGTATAGAGTATGGTGAATAACAGTAGCAGTTATTAAGTACAGTTTTCAGAGTAACCTCCATTTACCAGGTCAGGGCTCCAACAAATGAATAAAAATAACAGATATGGTGTAAATGGCTTTGTTCGAAAGGTTGAGCTAATGTTCACCCCAGCTTTTTTCTTTACAGTAGATATTGTCATTTAAGAGCATATCCAATTTTACTTTGGAAGGATGCTATTTCTCCTTCCTGTTCCTGACAAGAAATATTCTTTAGCTGCTGCATATCAAAGATACAATGTCTGCAGCATGGTACCTGGTGACTCCTAATGGAAATATACAGCCCACTGAAGCCTGTAAAATTTTCTGCAAATTAGGAAGAAAATTCTTTGAAGATAAGGATTGAAATTATTACACTTTTGCACAGAAAACATTAAGTTTACAGAAAATTCTATGCATTTAGGAAGTTAAAACTGTAAGACAATGTATATAAGCAGTGAGTCTTCAAAAAGGAAAAAATCACAATCATCCATATTCCTCAGAAACTGAGTGATTTATTTCAGCCTGTAAAGATACACTGGTCATCTGCTTAATTTATTCCGCTGTAAATTCTTTCTGCTCAACAAACACTACCATATGGAGGCCCACAGAAATGTAGAAAATGCTAGGCTAATATCAATGCTGTGGACTTCTAATGCTTTCTAAAAATTTTGAAACAACATGCTAGATTCTCCTAAGGTAAAATTAAAAATAAAGTAACAAAGCCTTTGAAAATATATATATATATATGCTTATAGATGTCACTTTAACCTCATACTTAGAGAAATATTAGCCTTTTGGCTTCTACATTTTGCACAGGGAAAACTCTCACAGAAAAAGAGGTCAATTTCTCTTACAAATGACTTAACAGTCCTCTTGGCTTGCAAAGAAGTTTGAGGAAAAGACTCCACTAAAGTCTAAACCTCATGTATCAGGTAGTAAATACTAATATATCTACCATATGCTATGCCTATATATTCTGGGGATTTTCTGGTTTTTGATTGCCAGAGGTCCAAGTAAAAACCCATCTGCTGAAGCCTCTCTATTCTGCATCTAACTGGAGACAACCATGGTTAAAATGCCAAGTGCTAAGCATGAAATTGCAGTCTTTAGATGCAGCAAAAATGATATATTGGTGCTCTGGCATACACAGACACATCTGCACCAGATTCCGTATTTGTGTACTGAGAACAGACTGTTTACAAGATAAGGTGACTGACATTCTTAATTACAGATGCATAATCTAGATAAAAGAAGATTATTATTTGCATAACCTGATTGCTTACTCAAATATTACACAGTGCTAGAGCTAATAAAAAGGCTTTAATAACTTTGAGACCAAGCGGTATTCTTTTTTTCTTTTTCATTTTTATCTTTTTTTTTGGTGGAAGGCACAGGATATAGTTTCTTGCAAAAGAGATCTCTCCCAGCCTTTCCATACATATATAATTTTAAATTAAGTGGATATACATATTCATACATACCTATACTGTGTAAAAAGAAGACTGTGCAAGACATATTCAAGTATAGGACTTGAAGCAGAAAGGATTCTCATAATTTTTCTCATCACTTGACTGAGAGATTTTCATGCCATAATTTAACACAAGCTTGTTATCCTAACACTTATAAATTAATTCTTTAGATATGACAATTCTAGAGGGAGAAAAAAAGGAATAGAAAGATAGGACCAGGATTGGTTTAGGTTCTTTTCCCTAATTCTTTCCTGCAGCATTTTGCTAATGAGATACACAGTAAAATTACATCACTCGCGAATTATTTAACAACATGGCCCCTGGAATTTCTAGAGCTTGAGTTTAGATGACTCATGAGCTTGAAATCAGGACAGCTCTAGGCATTTTAGATTTCAGAACGTACAGAAACCATGTACACGTTTTTCTACATCCAAGATTTTTTAATAATTAGATTAATTTTTTAACTTCACCTAGCTGGGGAAATTAACATGTCTTTGGAATGACAGCTGCAGAAAGTGATCTGAACATGATGGCTAACTTTCTGCTAAGATGTGGTTTCAGGTAAATTTCTGACAGCAAGATGTAGAAATCCTCACACTGAAAAAAGATCACTGATTTAATGAACAAGTGTGACAATTTAGAAGCTTTGCCCAACTAGACTAGAAACTAACAGTATTGATTATGGATGTAGTTGTGTTTATAAAGACAGAAGTTCACTTACAAACTCCCATCCTCCCAAAATGTAGACATGTATCAATTTTATGTTACTAGCTGCTAACATTCAAGAAGCAGCAAGTTTGCTATCACCAGCAGCTTCTAAAATGTTTTTTCCTGTTAGGTGTTGTGGGAACCCAGAGTGCAGAGAATATTTCTCTGCACTCTGGGTTCCCACATGTGTGCTCTCCAGGGCAAGCTTGGATGCTCTGTCAGTTAAACTAACTATGAAGGACACACTGGAAGTAAATGGCAAATTGAGATTCCCCAGCTGGCCGTCTTTAAGTTTGGAATCTAACAAAACTGATGGCAAAATGCAGCATAAAATTCAGAGAGGGCTGTACCTCATAACTACATCTCAGATTATTCACCTGCAAGCAGAAGAGCACCTTGGTAAAGATTAGTGACACATGAAGAAAGCAAAAAACATTTCAAAAGTTAAGCACTGCAGGTTGCCCTTGCTCAGTGGTGTTCCAGAGTAGATTTTAGGGTCATACTTTCCATCCACAAAGTGATCTGAAAAAGGTGGTTTATACACTACGAGGAAATTTCCTAAATTGCAGTTCTGGTTATTGGCAAAGACTCCTCAAAAACTGTCCAAATGCAGGCTGCCATTAAGTGTCAAGGGCAAAGACCCTCACAAGAGCAGGGCCAGTTTCTGTGGGACACAGCTTCTTTTAGCTGTCTGAGGTCTCAGTGCGCAGTGGGCAGGACCAGGGCACAGACTGTCCCCCTGTCCTCAGCACTGGTGAGGCCACACCTTGAATCCTGTGTTCAGTTTTAGGCTCCTCACTACAAGAAGGAGGTTGATGTGCTGGAATGAGTCCAGAGAAGGGCAATGGAGCTGGGGAAGGGTCTGGAGTGCAAGTTTTATGAGCAGTGGCCAAGGGAGTTGGAGTTGTTTAGCCTGGAGAAAAAGAGGCTCAGGGGAGAACTTACTGCTCTCTACAGCTGACTGATGGGGGTGTAACAAAGTGGGTGTCAGTTTCTTTTTCCAAGTAACAAGTGATAATCAAAAGGAAATAGCTCCTCATCTTGACAGGGGAGGTTTAGATTGGATATTAGGAAAATAATTTTGCTGTAAGTGCAAAGAATTGGAACAAGCTGCCCAGGGAACTGGTTGAGTCAACATCCCTGGAGGTATTTACAACATGTGCAGATACAGCACTTAGGGATATGGTTTAATGCTGGACTTGACAGTGCTGGCTTAACAGTTGGGCTCGATGACCTTACAGGTCTTTTCCAGCCTAAATGATTTTATGATTCAATTAACTCTGTAGCCTGATTCCCTCTATTAGTTGCTGTTCATGTTCACCGGGAGCTGTAGAGGCCAACAACAAAAATTGTCATGAACCAGCTTGATAGTTTGTTCATCCTTCTGCTCAGCTGAGACTGCCAGTGTGTCCTTTGGCAGTGCTCTGAAGTGAGGCAGTGTAATATATATATATACTCACATTTCTCTATTGGCGAGCACATGCATAATTACATCCACACAGCAGCACTATTTGTGGCATCAGAATCTGAGTGCAGCCCTTAGCTTTTGGCGCACTGATGTCACATGGTGAGGGTGCGCTAGCCAGGAGAACAAGAAGCCCAGAGGTCTGGCTGCACCCTCTGTGTCCGCAGCTCTAAGGGAGAGAGTGAGCTCCTCACCCGAAGGAGCTTGTCCTAGGCTAGGCTGCCGTGGTGCACAGGCGGAGGCAAAGAATGAAGGAGGGGACTCTCCGTATAGGTTCCACAAGCAGGTTTACTGCCAACAAGGGACTAGGGACAAAGAGACAATTTTTGAAGAGGGTCCAGGGGTCTTATACTCAAGGCAGGAAAGGCGGGGATAAGGGATCCAGCCAATAGGGTAAGGGAAAGAAGGTGGGGTGACAAGAAGGTAACCAATGGGGATAACTCAAGGGAGGGATTACAGGAGGTAGCCAATGGAGTATCGAGTAACACAGAAACTTCCAGAACTAAGAATATTCTATATTTAACTAAGGAAAATGAATATTTACAGACTTATACGTAGAACAGGGAGGGGAGAACAAGAAGCAACCAGAGTAGAATAGGTAAATCACCGCACCAAGGGGTGATGGGATCTCACCCTAACCACAAGGCAGTCTTTGTACATTGGTGCCTGATCACCAAAGTATGGATCTGAGCGTTTCACCCGGGATCAGGGTGGCTGTAGCCACTTGTATTGCCACAATATAGAATCCACCTGATCAACAACAGAAAGTGTTTGAGTAGGTGAGGGTAAGATGCATCATCAGATGGTTTTGGGACAGTTCAATCTAGAGACTGCTTCCCTTGGCAGGTTATTTCAATGGCTGCAGTATTGTACAGGGGAGGAAAGGTGTCTTTTCAGATAACTAAGACCTAAACCATAAAGACATCTCCTTCTTACTTACAAACTTGAAGTGAAAAAGTAGAGAAGCCACAGAGCAGCTGATATAATGTGTTTATTGTGCCCTAAGTCCCAGATGACATAGGCAGCTGTGGGGTACCTGTTTGGTTTTGGAGTCATCTTCAAAGTCATGGCATACAGCAAGGATGCAACTTAGAAGGCACCAAAGGACACATGCAGAACTTCCATGGAGATATTTTTATTCCTGAAGAGAAAAAAGATTTAGTCCTCTTCAGTGATTTCATGTTTACCTTCTAAAAGAAGGCACCTCACACAGTCAAAGGGGCTAAAATGCCAAGGTTGACTTGACTGGGCCAGTGAGAAGACTTTGATAAGGACAAGACACTGTGACAAAGCCCTTGTAGTTCTGTAATCCTTTAATGAGATAAAGTTAAAATCTAGCTTATTTTCTCTCCTAAAATTCACTAAAATCATTATCTTCCGAACCTCTCACCACTTCAATGTCAAGCACTGATTTATTCTTTATTAAAATAAAACCAATGGGACTTTATCCTGCAATATGTTTGTGTAGGATAGTTCATCCTATTTACCTGCTCTGACTGTTGTTTTTCTGGCAGACTGTTCTTTCAGGGTTTATCCATCCAGCTGGACATTTGTACAGGGTCCAGTTCTCTGACTGAATTGTCATTGCCACGAGGCATTACTACAATGTAAAAAATACACAATCATTCATCCTACTCAAGGCCAACGGGTGACTGAAAATACAAAATCAATATGACAAACAAAGAAAGAGCAGTGGAGAGTAAAGCTGCAAAGATATAGGTAAATGATTGCCAGGCTCTCATCTCAACGAGATGCTTTTTTATGAGGCACTGAAGTTGTGTGTATATAGGATGACAGAAGGCTGTAGTCTCCAGAGTAAGAGAACCCCCAGAGTACTGGCAGATCAACAAGAAATAATTAGATAGAAATATGCAAGTTAAATGAAAAAAAATTGAATATTACTTCAAGCTGTGCTTATAGAGAGAAATACATATGCTTTCTGAATTTTAAATAGACACATGAAAATATGAGTTTTCCTATAGTAAGTTGCAAAAACACTGAAGCAGTTTCTATCTTCTCATGTTTCTGGACTCTTTGACAGAGTCAGTGACAGACTAGTGACACAACTTAATGGATTCTAGCCTAACCTAGTCTAACTTCTACAATAAGTACTGGCCAGGATTCACGCTGTACCACAACCTTTCCCAAAGGCTACAGCAGCACAGCAAGATCATAAAGCAGAATAGATGAGCTTTTTATGTAATTGTCACTAAGGAACAGAAATTTCTGGCAGAGGCAGAACCAGCACAGCCAGTTCTGCAGTTGCTCTCAGGGAGCACTGCCTTAGGCGTGTCACATGCAAGCTGCAGGCAGGACCACATTCAAGAATTGACATTCTAACATTTCTCTTCTTTCAGTCCTTTTCCTGCAGCCACAGTTTCTGTTCTGGACTCACTGATGTATTTCTCAACTTCTCAAGCCATTATAAAATGACATAATAGTTAGTCAGACTCTTACTAACCCAGTAGTACGTATTTTTCATAAGGATATTCATAGATTTTCCATTAGAACAGAAGAAAGCACTTTTATTATTCAGCATTATGCATATATATACAAGTAAAAGTTTACTTCAACTTTTTCATTTGCTGAATACCTCATTATTTGAGCTCCACCACTGCCTACTCTCATCATCCCATGATCCCTACATGACTGGCAAGGGCCCAGGAACACAAGCAGAGGAATTTCCTTGCATCTTGTAAGGAAAGCCACACACTAGGATAATCTGTGGATTGCTCTTAGAAGTGGTATTTTAAAGAGGCATATGTAATACAAAGGTCATGGGGGTAACTGGGTACCTATCAACTCTGTGGTACCAAAATATATTTTCTTCAGTGCAATTTAACTGAGATAAACACAGAGTCTTTTGGATCACAACATTGTCATCCATTTTTCTCTTGCAATGACTATCTTACTTTACTACCTCTACATCCTCTGCCTCTTCTTCTGGATAACTTGACTCTGAGTAGCCCACAAATTTATCTCTGTTTCATCTTGCTGTCTTCTTTTTCCTCCCTTTCTTTTTTCTTCTACTCCATCCTTAAAACCCACTGGTATGCAGAGTTGGGGTGTATTTTTTTTTATTTTTCTTTTCACCAAATACTAAGCATAGAACAAAATAATGCTGAGCAAACGCACAACAAAATTATAGAGCATATCTTCTTCAAGTTTTACAAGTTTTAAAGAAAAAAATTTAGAGACACCAAAAAGGCAAGACATTTGATGTCAACATTGTAAGTGACAGTGCCAACACAGAAGCAGACACATTTTTTTGCAGTTTTCCAGGACATCACTGCCAGCAAACATTTAAAGAGACATTTAAAAGAGAATGTCCTTACCTATATTTATAAGGAGTTCTTTCAAATGACAAGTAAAATAGGAGAGAGCAGAAAAACACCTGTTAGAAATTGTAACTAGTCAATGACAGTAGCTGATATCCTAGATCAGTGAAAGGTAGGTGCTGACCTCCCAGTGCTGCCCAGGAAATGATAGATTGGCTGTGGATAGGCCATGAAAGCTTTTTGATTTGAGGATTCATGTCACATGCATCAACTGGTATTAACGCATCTTCTCTCTCAGCTTTGCCTGCATACTTTTTCACTTGTACTGTTGTGTCTGTTTAAATTAGTTTGTTAGCATCTACAAATCCTTCCACATGTTTGTAAAACTTTATGGACATCTTTGATATCATATAAGTTATAAATGCTAATAAAATAACAAGCTATTTAATTTTTTATCACTGTAAGTGCTTCCTTCAGGACATATTAGGATTACCTCCATTCTGCACTGTTTAGCCACAATGGTATAAGAAATCAATAAATAAAAATATTACCTGGAATGATTTTCAGTTGAGAAAGTTACCAACATGATTAAAAGCAGTAAGCTGAAATTTTCTGGGTTTCATGGTACTGAGATGTGCTCCTTAAAAATGGACTTATTTTTCTAATAGGAAAATTTTTTAAAAACCCAAACACCTTACCCCCAAATTCTTTTCTTTATTCCACGTACATATGCGTGTTTGGGTTTCTCTAAATAATTAGGTGGAAAAGTGACCACTCTTCATTGAGAGAGTGAACTCTGGCTTTCTTTTACTACTTCCATTTTTTAAGGGATATCTATTGCCACTTTTCAACAAACTTCAGGATTCATTTTAATAGATTTTTTTTGGTCAGTGGTAGACAATGGCCGAGAGACAGATACAGACTGCCAGGAAGCAGCTGAGCCAGTTTATTGCTTCCTCTTGGTCAGCTCTGTTATGTGGAAATTCCCAAGCTCTACTGTTTAACCAGTTCATCCTGAAAGAAAGATTTCTCCTCCTTCAGTAAATGAAGAGGTATTATTTGGAGTAAATGGCAACAACAACGTTATTTTTCCTGCCCGCTCCTTGAAGGTGAGATTGCATTTGCATGCTCACAGTCTGTCCCTTGCCATGTATATACTCATCCACTTTTCCATTTTCCACAGGAAAGTATGCATCATGCCCAAATGAGTATAGGGCCTTCTTCCATAGTTCAAGGAATTAGAGAAACACTGAAAAATACTGTATTTTGCATGTGCAATCTTCTTGCATCACACACTTTTCTAAGGATTTACTTTAAGCAAAATGAAAATGACCTATGAGTATGTAAGTTGTTTGGACTTTAAAAAAAAACACAAAGGAAGCCCTTCACAACAATTATCTGGTTAAGCAGTGAAAAATCAGGAGCTCTAGCTGGCCAAATTTCCATTGGATGTGTGAAATAGGGAGGAAAATAAAATAAAAGAAAATGTTTTGTTCAAGAGTTTGTTTCCCATCCCAAGTAACCGCTTGTTCATCATAAAATACTGTTCTGAATTTAGCTATGGAGTTGAGAGACTTTTCTTCTCTGTGCGGCCTAGTGGGCCCTCTAGCTAAGTTATACCAACATGGATTATAAACAACTGAAAAGACTCACAGTTCTTATGGGAAAATATTTGCTAACTAATCAATACAGCCTGTCAGATTTATGAGTCTGTTTTACACTGTAGTAGAATCTTTATATTTGGGTTAGGTAGTTTCCTCTATCAGTTCACCACATTGTACATTAAAGTCAACTAACAGGACAGATTTTTTATAAAAATACTTAGATAAAAAGGCTCATGATTTTGTTTTCTTTGATCTGCTCTGATTTGAAGACTTGTGTGAATAGTATTCAATCAAGAGATTGAGTAAAACATGTTAACATTATTCAAGGAATAATGTGTTATTCAAGTTGGCATGTAGTTAAACCCAAATTGGTTAAACACCAATGGTTATAACAAATCAAAAATAATGGAATTTCAGTAATTAATTTTAAAGCAACTCTATCTACTGGGAAATTTTTTTAGATTTTTTCGCCAATAACCTAAGATTATTGCACACGTATGACCTGGAGAATTCTATACACCATGCCTAAATATTTTGAACAGTGACATGAATGCACTTTAATACATAGTAACCTGATGTTTAGTTTTCATCTCACAATTAATAAATCAAGAGAAAATCAAGTATTAAGTGTAGTCAAAATAAAATTGCATGTAAATGGTACATTTTGTGTCATTTCCATGCCTGCTAGGAAAAGAAACCTCAAAGTGATTGTACAAAATTCTCTCAGAGAAATTTTAATAAAAATATTTCAAAGAGATGTATTCCTCTGAATTTTTAGAATCCTCTCTATTTAGATAAAAAATGAGAATGTGGTCTCTGTTCTTGTCTAGGTCACTCAGACCAGAGCAGACTGTCAGGCAGTCTAGGTTGTCTCAGCTAAGCCATAAACTGCAAACATGGAACACTGCACAGACCATGCACAGACTTTTGTTTAAATTTTTTAAAGGTACAAATACATAGCTTTCTGATGAGCATCCCACAGTCCCAGTGGGGCAGCGGTGTATTGTGGGAGCCTCTGTTAGCACACTGCTGGCATTCACACAGGGCTACCCTTCTTGAAACCACTAGAACAAAGTGATTTATTTCCAGGATCCATCTCTTTCTGAGCATGCAGACAAGACTGATACATCCTGTAATGTTGGGAGACGTTGAGCTGTGCTGATGTTTCAACACTGGCCACTCTCTTTTTGGTGGGACCTTCTACCAGGTAGGAAGGAACCCCAAAATGAAGACCCCAATGCAATGAACCTTTTCGTGGGGCAAAAGGAAAAGAACGGTGCAAACCAGGAGAGCTTGCAGAGGACAGGTTAGCAATTGTATTTATGCCTCTGCAGGAAAATCATTTCCTCAGTTGGAGAACATCAGGATGAAACAAGACTCCAGGAAGCAAGGGAAAGAGCTATTCAGAAAGGCTAAAGACAGATCAGAAATTATCTGAAGGTGATCACTGCAGTAAGTTGAAAGAACAGATAAACTGTAATGCCCATGTATTCATCATTCAGTTTTGTGAAACCAGCTCCTACCAAGCACTCTGGACATGACTTTTATTTATGCCTCCCTGTTATAAATGCACCTGGCCAGAACTACAGCTGACATAAATCAGCTTGACTTCAATGGAACAATACCAAATTACAGCAAGTGAGGATCTGGCCCCATAGAAATATTGTATGTCCCTTTTGTGGCATTCTGCTGGTTCAGAAATCAATACTTCATTTATCTTCTCTCCCTGATACAATATCACTGCTGCCCTTATTTTGTTGCTTTGAGCCTGCTGGACGTAGCAATATTATGCAACCGAGGTATACTTTCATTTGCCAGAAAGCACTCATTTTCAGAGCAGTTCTCCAAAACCTTTTATTTGTTCTGTGAGCCATTTAATGTTCCTCAAGTTTCTTCCCATAAGCAAGTTGGTCCCATTAAAGGTAGCAGAGGTCTTAGACCTGACCATGCTCTATTCCCTGGCTGACACATCTCCATTTCCACACACACAGTGTCTTATTTCAAACAGCTGTTTATCCATTCCTGTGTCCTACCCTGTGTCACTCTTTCAACAGGCAAAGTCAAATGCTGTCACTTATCTTTGCCATTTATTCTGTACTAATCAGAAGGGGCATAAACACAGGATTCAGATTGCCATTAAATAAAAAGCAAAGACAATCACATACAAAAATAATGAGTAACATTTAAAGTCAGAAGTACAGTTACTCTTTGAGCTACCCTGGTATCACTGATGATGATACAGAGCACAGAATCCAGTGAAGAGAATTGAAAAGATAGAAGACCTGAGCAAATATTAGTGCAGTCAAAAGTTTAGGAAGAAATTAATACTAAGAAAGGAAGTGACAGAGTATATTAATGGAGGAACAGATAATGTATCATTCGTTTCAGGAAGTGTCCCCACAACCCACTTCTGAAGACATTCTAACAATGACTAAAGAATAACTGCTAATATCTCACAAGCTCTGACTCACCTTCCATTGCATCTACCTCCACCCATTATTTTTTAAGGGATTTGGGGATTCTACCTTTTTTCTTATAGCTTCACATAAGCTTAGGTGCCACGTGAATTTCTCATTGTAATGCTGGACTTTTAGCCATTGAGAACTTTGTATATTCTTGTTCCTCATTCAAATTTTTTTAGCTATTCTTCTTACTATAAGTGTGAGGCTAGGGAATTGGTACAAAGTAAAACCAAAAAGGACAATTATTTAAGCAAATGAGGAAAAAATAAGAGCTCCAGTCCATCTGTATACCTGGCATTACAATAAATCTTGCATACATATGAAATAAAATATAACCACTAAATACAGACTTTCTAAATACTGATTATACAAAAACCCTCTCACAGATGCAGTTAAATTATTCAGAAAGGTATCTCAATGTCCAAGTAACAACTACAACTGCAATGGTGACCTATTTTGTGAAAATGTCTCTAACTGTGGTGACGCAGAATTACAAGCTAATAAATTCAAAGTATTTGATGCACTTTTCATGAGCAACAACACTGTTAACAAAAGTTTGGGGAAGTGTCTCCTGTTCCATGAAACACCTCTAGGGAGGTCCTCTTAGTGCTCTGCAAGCAGTGTTATTAAGCCTAAGATACCCCAGTGCCCAGAAGCATCCCCACTGGGACATGTTTGCCTATATACCATCCCAGAGTATTCATTGATATACTTTGCCTTTCCAAAAAGAATCCAAATCACTTGAGCTAACCAAGTCATGCTCAGAATGAGAGGGGAAATTCATTGTTCTGTTTTGTTTCATCTCATTCTGAATAACTTCCTTTTCTCATCCTTGGGAAATTCATGTCCTATCTGGGACAACATGACATAAGCTTGTGCATCATCCAAGATTTAGCTGGACAGGGCCCTGAGCAACCTCATTCCCCGTGGAAATTGAGCCTGTTTTGAGAAGGTGGTTGCACTAGAGGACAGCTATGCACCAAAGGTCCCTTCCAAACTTAATTTTTCTGGACCTGTTTGTTTTTCATATCAGTGCTACCCGTTTGTGAGTCACCAGTGTTAATGAACATACTCTGTACAAAATAGCTTTTCAGAGAAATTTGTTCACTTTATGCAAGCATGTCCTTTCTCTCCAGATCTCAGAGAATCATTAAGGTTGGAAGAGGCCTCTAAGATCATCAAGTATTTCAGGCTGAATTTTAGACTGAATTATCTTAGCATCAAACACCTTATATTTTTGCCATAATGGCTTTCATCATTGATTAATTTTTCAGTTAATAATTTCAAATATGTACTTGTTGCAGATGAAAGCCTCTGTATACTCTACTACATGAGTAGCTATACTAGTCTGATTTTTTTTACTGCCCAGAATTTCTGTTAGATTAAGCTTTTATTTAACAATATTTTGATAGATGTGGCAGGTAGTATTGACCTTATTTTAAGTAAGACAGAGAAATGTTATGATTCTGAAGATGCCAGAAATTTACACATTTTTACTAGCTGATTTAAGCAACATCCTTTATCGTTACTAAATAACTTGAGTATTTCATGCTAAAAAAAATAGTTTTGCAGCAATCACTTACAAAATCTACTTTTTCCTGTTAGATCTGCATTCCTACAGTCCCTATAACAACTATTGCAAAATATCTAACTGCTCTATGGTTCCTAGGTAGTCTATGCCTACATCTTTCCAAAGCCAAGCACCATTAATTCCTTGGAAATCCTTGTTGATTCTGTCCTAGCTTATGAACTTTGCCACATGCTAGAGAACACTTAAAACTGAAACATGCTTTAGCATGTGTATGGTTTGAATATACACTGTTTGCCTTTTCAGGATCTGTAGGTTTTGTTGGTTATTTTTTTAAAATTTCCTTACAAAAGCAGCATTTCAAATGCACACTCTTTGCCTGTGCACAAAATATCCATAAGCACAGCTGTTCAAAGTGTACTCTGAAGAAAAAAAATGCTGAAGAAATAGTTTTGGAGCAATAAAACTGTTGTTGATTTTATTTGATTAATAGTCTCAGGCAGAAAATAGAGGGATTAGAAGTGGAAAAAACCAAAATATCTCATTTCAGTTTTGTCAAACAGAAATATATACGTGCATTGTAAAAAGAAAACAGGGATTGAATATGTTCAGTAGACTTCAAGAAATTTTATTTATATACATTTCTGTAAGGCCAGTGAACCAAAATATCTATTATTTGCACAAGTCTACTCATGAATACGAAGTGCTAAACCTTCCTTTTTATTTTACTCTTTTTTTCCTTCAGATGCTTGAAATAAGATATCTCCTTGGTATGTCTGTCAGTCTTTCTAGATCAGAATATTTCTTCCTGATACATTCAAGTACCTGGTGTTTTTCTGGTTACTGTACACTGAGGATTTCATAAACAGGGCTTTCATCTGACTGCTGCTCTAGGCAAAGAGACTGCCATGGACATCACATATCTTCATCTCTATTATGCAGCCAAGTGATGTTTTGGGATTTTCAACATCCCATAGCTTTTTTGAAACTCAAAACAAATGCATTTTGAAACCAGATTTGACAGTTGTTGTCCATGTGAGCTGTAAGTCAAACCTGGTGGTATTCAAAAAGGCTGCATAAACACTGACTATACTGAAATGCCTAAAGACAAATGCTTAAGTCTCACTAGGTGGTAGAATGTTGCTCTCACTTTGTATTCACCAGTTTTGTAGCTCATCTCAATTATGTTCAATAATTCAGAAAGAGGTAGCCAGACACTTCTTTAGATTCCATGGAATTGTACACATGTTTGAGGACAAATCCAGGCAATCCCTTGAGCGGCTCCGTTCCCCAGAAATAGTGCAAAATTCAGCTATGCATCATTGATGACTGATTCTGTTCATTCCAGAAAGAAATCGTCTAAATTCCCTAAATTCTCTTAACATCTCATTAAAGTACTCATTTGTTAGAAGCTAACTTCTATAAAGTATCATATAAAGACAATGCCTTTTTTGTTTTTTGACATTTGAAAGTCCTCTGAGAGTCTACTGAGCAGAAATATCATATTTGATACA
This sequence comes from Corvus moneduloides, assembly GCF_009650955.1. NCBI lineage: Eukaryota > Metazoa > Chordata > Aves > Passeriformes > Corvidae > Corvus > Corvus moneduloides. The sequence continues at coordinate 135,721,346 of NC_045476.1, read as the reverse complement.
CACATATAGCTTTTTGGTGTGGTTAAAACCAAGGTGCTCAAAGGCATCTCCAGTATTAAGATGTTACCTGCAATTATCCTAGCAACTTCAAATACTCTAGATTGCTAATATTCTCCTGGTTTGGAAAAAAAAATACCAAAAGTGACATATACCTAGCTTTTTTTGTGTGTTCTATTACAGCGACAAGGTTTATTTCTTCAAATTTTACCTGCCAGATACTCCTTAGATTTTTGCCTTCATGTACCTGATGATGCCAAACTTGAAGGTGCTGTTGACCCTCTTGAGGGATCGGAGACAATAGACAGGGTTCTAGATAGGTTGGAGCATTGGGTAATGAATAATGGGATGAAATTAAACAAGGCAAAATGCTGGATCCTGCACCTAGGACAGAATAATGCCGGGCACAGATTGGTAGAGGAGTGGCTGGAGGGATCTGGGGGTGCTGGCTGACAGCAGCCTCAGTAGGAGTCAGCAGTGTGAGCTCAGGCAGCCCAGAGGGCAAATTCCATCCTGGCGTGCACCAAACTCAGCATCCCCAGCTGGTCAGGAGATCATCCCACTGTGTTCAGTGTTGGTGCTGCCTCACATTGAGCACTTTGTGCAGTTCTGGGCCCCACAGTTTAAGAAGGATGTGAAGTTCCTTTAACATGTCCAGAGGCGGTCAACAAAGCTGCTGACAGGGATGAAAGGAATGTCCTGTAAGGAGAAGCTAAGAACTTTGGGTTTGTCTAGTTTGGAAAAAGGGAGGCTGAGGGGTGACCTCATTGTTCTCTACAGCTTCCTGAAGAGGGGACGCGGAGAGGGAGGTGTTGAGATCTTCTCCCTGGTATGCAGTGACAGGACCTATGGAAATGGTTCAAAGTTATGCTGAGGAGACATAGTCTGAACTGTGAGGAGCATTTTTTTGCCAAGGGGGTTGTCAAATTCTGGAACAGGCTTCCTAGAGAGGTGGTCTATGCCCTAGGCCTGTCAGTGTTTAAGAAGTGTTTGGACAATGCCCTCAACAACATGCTTTAACATTTGGTCTGTCCTGAATTAATCTGTTAGTTGGATGAGATGATCATTGTAGGTCCCTTCCAACAGAAATAGTCTATTCTATTCTATTCTACTAAGTGAAAATCTACCAATTCATAAAATATTATGTTAGAAGTCATTTCTTCGGATTACATTTTTTCTTGCTTGCATACTGAGTAGAAACAACACTCTTAGTATTCATGGTAAATCCATCACAGTCAAGCAAAAAAGCATGGAGTTTAAACATAAAGTATCAAGCACTTCAAGCGTTCCATTCCATGCACAGAATAACACATACATAGCAAATATGTGTTTGGAGGAAATCCAAACAACTTATGGTTAGCTCCCTGACAGCTGGCAGAGAGGCAAGTTACCTCATATTTACTAGGTTTGTCTGTGAGTTTCAGTCCAGTGAGTCAGAGGGAAATCTGAGACCGACTACCTAAGAATAAAAATGTAAAGATTTCTGGGCTGCCTAATGCTTTAAGGTTGCCTGCACTTTGAGCAATTTCCATCTCCCCAGTGAATGTGAATTTTCTCAACTCTCCTTCAGGACAGCACTGGCTATTCAGAGGAGCTTTGTTGTGTGCTATAGAAATCTTCACAATTCCATGTCAGAACTTCAGGGGAAAATTTGTTAAAGGATGTTGGGCTAAGCAGATCCTTCAAATTACTTGCTCATAAAGAAAATCTCAAGTGAAGCACAGGTTCAATCAGAAATGCATATGAGCACAGTGAAATGGAAATGGAAAACAAAACCATTTTAAATTGCCAGCTAATTAGTCAAGCCAAAAGTATTATCCTAGTATTCTTTAAAGAACATCTATTGTCCCTGGTTAGTTTAGGTATGCCAGAATAACAATGTGTTTTCACTGCACTCAATCACATTCCAGGTGGCATTTGTGGACTGTTTACAACAGGAAAAATAAAGCAACCACCTTTCCTGGCAAGGATTGGGAATCTGGAGATTTGGAGACTCACAGTACAGGAGTGGAGTGGTCTTTTGACTTTGAGATACCAGATACAAAGCAGGGAAGGTAAATGGAATACTAAAAGATACTTCCATTAATTTTCATTTATGCTATCTGAGGCATTCAGGGATTTCATTTTGCTGAAAGAGGCTGAAAGTGGACATCTCATTCCTTACAGTTAATTCTAGTTCTGGGCATCTCATTCATTATGGCTACTTTTAGTTCTGAGCAGCCTCAAGTATTGCTTGTGCAGTCTGGTTTAGGACTGAGGCAAAATTGCACTGTATACAGCAGAGAAACAAGCATGCACAGGGCATATAGGAACCTGTCCACTCTCCACTATGCTGGGAAAGAGAACGAAGCAGAGCAAGTGATTCTATCATCTGCACCCTCTTCAGACACCTGGGGCTTATTGTAAGGGTATGTGTGGAATTGTGACTGGATACAGGTAAGAAATTTTGGTGAGCAATTCCAGCTGAAGTACAGGAGACTGTCCATCCCATTTCTGCAATCTGACACCTATACCTTGTGGGGCTGAGACTTTGGAACAGATTAGCGTTAACACTGAGGAGACTGTCATATTTTAGTGCAAGTCCTGTGCCTTTACCCAGAACATAACAAAGAGTCTGAAACTGATTTTTTGAGGTTGCAGCAGACAGCAAGATGTGAGAGATGACTGGCAAAATAAAATGTGTGGACTAACAGGCCACTAAACTTGCCTGCAATTGCAGTGAGCCTGTACCAGTGGGTGCGGACAGGGATGAGGCTGAAGATAACCCCCTTTAAAAAGGTCATAAAGAACAAAAATGGCATGATAACCTATACTGCACAAATTACTGCCAGATAACTCCCAGATGAATGAAGTTAATAAAGATTTGGGCTAATTAAACAATATCCCATGTGCTTTGTCACTCTTTCTGCAGGTCCACCACAATGAATAATTTAAAATGAGACTGCAAAATAGAGCTGTTTAACTAGCCTTTTAATTCTTTCTCAAATTACTAGCACCAATAGCTTTATGGGTTTTCTTTATTTACCTTCTAGCATTATTTAAAGCACATTTGTGTTTTCCAGGTAGGTTGCAATTGATGGCCAAATGGGACTGCCATTTCAGCTAATATAGTACTAGGAACTCTTCCTAGCAGTCCGTCCTTTGATATGTATAGGTAGCAGGACAGTCTATTTGGGGACCATATTTGAAGGAATGCTGTTCCATTATATGTATATCAAGCTATATTTAGGGTTGATTCTTTATACTGTGTAGAATTCCCAACATTCATTTTATATGCTTCTGTTTCTAATGGGACAACTAAATGAACATGAAATAGTCCAAATGTGGTTTAAAAATAAAGATATTAAAGCAGGTTGAATGTCCAGGAGGAAGAGCTCTCCATAAGGTTCTCCTTTTATCTCCAGAACTTGTACGATGCAGATATCAGCAGTGAAAACCTCATGTCTTCAGAGACCTGAGTCAGAAAGTTCAGTGTCTATAAAGTTGCTTTTAACCTGCAGCCCAGAGACCTCTGCAAGACTGTCAACAATTTTTAATGCATCCATGAAGGGTAAGCAAAGGTGAGAAAATTTCTCTTTTCAGAAGGCTTTGGTTCAGCCCACATATCTGTACTTCTGCTGGGAAATTTTTGGGTATCTGCAAATCCACAAAATAAAATATCTGCTACAGACCAATTTAATGTGTCACTTGCCTTGCCTGGGTTCATCAAAGAAGGTGATGCTGATGACTGTTATTGAAATAAGGACATACCCTCTGAGAAAAAGACAGAGCCTGCTGATCCATCTCACCTGCTGCAGAAAATTACAATTTACTCTGAATAATCATTGTCTTCGTTACTGGTCATTACCAGGACGAATGAATGAGATAGCGGAAATAATATTAGCTTCATTCCTACAAATGAGAAAACATAGAACAGAGGAACAGAATGCAAACTGTGAAAGAGGTCATGATTTTTCAAAGCCATTTAATATAATATAAGGTGTTTAAATGTTCAAACTGCATTTTACATCACTTTCAGTTGCACTGGAGACACTCAGCCCATGTGCAGATCAACTCTTGGGATATAGAGTCGAACATTCAGCAACCAAAGACTACACAGTAAACAAAAAGGAGGTTTTTTTAATCTCTTGATTAATTGAAAGGGTCAACTGACAAACCTAGGAACAAAACCCCCAATTTTTAGAGCACAATTCAATTGATTTAACTGACTGCTATTCCTTCTCTTCCTGTGTTTCTTTGAAGGACTAAATGGGCCTAAATGGTCAAAGGTGTCAAATGACCATATGATAGGACAGCATTAGATTGTTGAAAAATGCTCAAGTAGTGAATGCAGAGGGTTTAGAGTACTTGTTTACCAAGGGTTTTCTTTTTAATAGTACATTTTATTTCCTTATTTTTACTGTAAAGAGTATTTAGAAAGAAAATTTCCTGCTTGATCAATTTACAGAAATACTATTCTTTATTGGGGAACAAAAATAAAATAATTCTGTTATTTCTAGAGCAAAAGATAAGAATGTTGCAAAGGAAATTGAAGATGAAAGAAAAGGAAAAAATATTTTCTGTTGGAGCTGTAGACTCCTACTTGCAAACTCAAGTAAAGAAAGAGAAACACATCACACAGTCTTATCAGCCCCTTCAAGATTGGGCAGATGCCAGAGTTGGGTTCTTCAAGTCATTGCTGTTAGCTGCCCTTCTGGTCACGGGTCACAGTATTGTTACAAAAGATGAAATCTCAGCTAGTTAAATCAGCCTCTGTATTTACATAAGAGGCAAAAGAATAAAATAAGAAAGAGGAAAACATCCCTGAGAAGGCAAAGGAAGCGTGAGAGAATTGTGAAGAGAAAAAAAATCCTCTTTTTTGTTCTTATTCATAATGAATTTTAATTATAATCTTACAATTGCTTTAGATTGATTTCTAGCATACCTTCATTTTGAACACCAGTTCCAATGGTACCTCAGGTTCTGGATGACATTAGAAGGCAGAGGTTTTTTTCACTGTTGGTTACATTAACTTGTTTTACTGCAGAAAATTTGGATTGCAAGATTCTGCACAATTTTTGTGGCATTTGTGACTATTTCCAGCTTATGAAATTAAATACATAAATAAAGTCAGGAGATTAGCAGCAAACAAAACTCTCCTTTACTTAACAGAATGTAGAATTGCACGGAGAGATGCCTCCTGCACAATGAATGACACTGGAGTGCTGTGGAAAACTAGTGAGTGATCATGCAGTGAAACCCCCCAAGAAAGTGTTTTTATTAAATCCCAGCTGCCGTGTTCCCAGCCCCACGATGAGTATCTCAGGACTCCAGAGGCTGTTCCTATCACAGTATCCTTGCCTAAACACCCTGCTTCCCCCAGATGCCTGGCTCCAAATACTCCCTTGGACAACAGGTCTGTTTATTCTGGGTCCCTCCCTGATCTGTTACGTTATGCCCCTACTCATTCCTGGGTGCAACTTCACATACACACTCCTTAGACATTTTCCTGATTGCCCACTATACTTTCCCAGCATTCTATCTTCCAAAATTTGAGTCTCTGTCCTTAACTTTTGGTCCAGCAGCTTTATTGGAAAGAAAAATACACATATCTCATATTTTGCTGTCTTTCTGATCCTTCCTCATCTCTTCTCTTTCCTCCAAGTAAAAGATATTTTAGTATTTCAAAGCAACGCTTCTGAATCGTATGAACAAAACAACCTATTTTCCCCTAGCATCATTCTCAGAAAAGCTTGAAACATTTTGATGCAAAGATTCAGTTGGAGGCAGAAATTGGCATGGAAAAATTCATCACAAACAGCTAGAGTCTGGCTGAGTTATAAGTAACTGAAAAAAGGTATGTATCAAGGAGATTGCTTGGCAACATCAGGAACAGGCAATGCTACTTAGTTTTGCCTGAAATAAGAATGCTCCTGACAAAGAAAGGAAAAAAAATGTAAAAGATTAATAACAAATTCTAAAGATATCATATAAATAGAGTAAGCTGCTGTACATTAATATACAAAAGCCACTTTTACAGTATTAGATGTACAAAAGAAAAAAAACCCATGTGTGGTGACTGCCGTGTGTTTCTAATGCAGATGGACACAGGCCTGCAGATCATGGGTGCCAGTTGTGACACCCAATATCCATCAATAACTAATGCCCCCTAAACTGTCCCGAGTTTCAAAAATAGGTTTCATCACAAGGAAATTCCAAGGGCAGGTGGCAGGGAGGAAGATAAGAGCTGTCACCTGCCAACGACCTGGAGGTTTGCACAGCAATCTTCCCCTTTCCTGGGTGTTCATCTCTCTGTCATCCAACACCTGTTTTGGTGTGGCCCTGCTGTGCAGCCTTGGCTCTGATCTCTGAGTCTGCTAAGCTGTGAGGGAGAACCATGGAGCTGCCCTTCTCTTCACGGGGTGGTGAGAGCCACTGGCCCTCACAGCCCCATGACAAGCCCAAGGGATCAAGTGGAAAAAAAGAAATGTGAATACGCAAAAAATGCTAAAGCAAAAATCAGGGAATTGTAGATGGCAACATAGATATTTCAGGGAGCAGTAGGCATGGACCCCTCTGCACCTGACTGATTACCAGCAAAAACACATCATACCCCTTTTGCAGGTGATGATGATCAGCCTAACAACTCACTAACTCCAGCTCTCCATTATGTGTTTTATCTGCAATATCTGCTCTGGTTTTAAAAAATGCACAGAATTTCTCCTTACGTGGCTAAAAGTTCCTAGACAAAACAATACAAGGAGGAATGGTGATAGTACAGGTATGAAAGCAGTCATATTAACATAAAATATTTTGATTATGTAGGGAAAACTAATAATATTCATGTAAACAATTGTTAAACAGCCAGAATTTAGGTTACTCTTCTTTTCCCCTCTTTTGCTAGCATGACTTATTAGCTTAGTCCTCAAGAAAAGTCATCCCAAGGAAACCTTGACAAAAGTGTATTGTAGTATTTGAGCTAAAAGAAGCAGAAATAACACAGTGCAGTGTGTAAGTCCAGAAAATTGCAGAGCTAATCAATTCAGTCACATAATTTTTCCAGGTTAAATTAAATCAACAGTCAGTTCATAGCACAGAAAACAGTAGCAAGATCCAACGCTGCATAATCATTCCAGGTCTGATTGTGCATTCTCTGCACACTCACTTGTACAGAAGTCATTAGACATTTTGGTGCATAAAGAAATTGGGATTAGGTCTTCTACAAACTCCATAGGAGCAAGAGTAATTAAAATTTATGACTTTACAGTCTGGCCATCCAGCCAGCTGATCCAAAGATTCATATTTCAAGCAGAAACCTTTTGTTCAATCTCTGAACCAATTAACCTTGCCAATTCCTCTGTATTTCTGCAACAGCAATGGTATATTTAGGGAATCAAAAACTCTAATTGGATCCTCTGCATGTATTTGATTCCCTACTCAATTTATGTTGCCTTCACATATCCTCTAAAACTCCTCATCTGTTACTACTTTTCCATAAGCACTGGAGGTACACAATGTATCACACAAAGGCATGAAAACATCCTCTAAGTGATGTCTCTTTCCCCCAGAAAAAAAAACCCTAAGGGTTTCTGAACCTCTTTCTGACCCTCTCTTTGTCTTGATTAGCACTAAGCTCTATGTAAAGTATTCCTATCACATTATCTAGGTCAGATTAATTGCAATATAATCAAGAATATCTTTTTCACTGGCAGACCAATTGTTACACCTTCTATTCTAACTTGTGGCAAAACATTGTGGAGCTATATTCAAACATCAGCTGAGATGAGAAGCCCCTGAATGCCTCACTTGCAATCACTGCTCCCTTACCAGACATGTATCTCTGAATAAACCTTCACACTTCATCCAAAAATGACCAGGACTGTTATGAAATTTATAGCATTCTCATGGTGACTGACCTCATTGCATGGGGTGCAGCACTTCTTATGTTAAACACTTTCAGGTAATACAATTTTCATTTATTCAATCCTCAAATGCTTAAACTTCCAGTATTGGTCCAGAAGTACATACACAATGGCAACATGAAGCCTTAAGAATGAAACTAAAACCTCTCTGAACTGTAACTTCACATTATACAAAGGAAACCCTTTCAAATGACATCAGTACAGAAAAGGCATTTCACAGCAGCTGAAAGTTCAATTTTTTTTATTTTTCTTTTTTTTTTGTATGGATCAAAGTATCTTCCATCATTTAAATTATTAGTGATCCTCTTATTTTATTTTTCCACTATCCATGTAAAAATTTGTCTCCAGCTGTAGCACATTAAAATTACCTACAGTTTATCCCTATAAGACTTATCCTCAGCCTTCACTGCCTTTATGAATTAACAGCAAGTCTCTGATTCAGAGATACTGCTCCCTGAATGGCAAACTCGCATTTTATTTCTTTTAGTGACACCCTGCATTCTGTCTGGTGTTATACAGCAGACATCTTAATTCACAATGGATATCAAAGACACATCACAATACAAACAGAAAAGAGCAAAAGAAATCTAAGCTTCTGCCTCATATGAGGCAGAACATAAAAATAAAGCAGTCTCTCAGAGATAATACCATAGGAATTTTTATGGGGTTTTTATAGTTTTTGAAATCGGCCCCTTTATGATAGAGAAGAAATATTTCATGTGCAGTGCATTTGTCAGCAGACAATGCAGATATATATTCACATATCACAGACATTTCAAGATACATCATTACACACATGTAAATGAGACGCAAAACAAAGTTTTCCAAATGCAAATATTGTCACCAACTATAATAATAACAGCAACATTGTTTTAGACATATTCCTTTGCTATCACTGCTAAAAACTGCAAAGGACTGAAAAAAAAACAAAAGCAGAAACAGTCAGAACAACATAAAACAATAAACTATTATAAATATTAGCAAGACTCTGAAAGAATTGAAATATAATATATACAGTTTTTCACCAAACCTTCAATGAATTTTCTTTGGCAGGTTGCAAACAATCTAATCCAGTTTCCACTGGAGCAAAATTAATTTCAGTACTAGCTGACTTGGTTCCAAGGAGAATTTCTGACAAATATCATCACTCAGTCATATTTTTAGTATTTTGTTTCAATATTTTTTACTGGTTCTTTGTATTTTCAGTATCCTGGTACTAAGGTCAGTTCAATCCAATAGATTTGTCTTCATCACTTCTGTTTTCTCCCTGCTTTTTTAAGATCAGATGAAGTTTAAAGATCCTTACTGTCCCAGACTTTCTGGGAAAATCGGAATATTAATAGGATGCAATAAAAGGAAATCACATGCCAAAAAAAGACAGCGTCGATAAAGAAAGAATCAAAAAGATGCAGGGAGAAAAAAAGTAGAGAGCAAAAGAAATCTATAAAGATGAAGATGATAGTTGGCAGATAAAATCTGGAACCTGAATCTGCAGAGTATTAAGTTTAGCTCTCTGGGTTGCAGGAGGGAAACCTGACAGGATTTTCAGCACTGCCAAGAGTAGTACCCTGTTCTGGGTATGGGGAAGGACAATGAAGGAGATGCTATGAGGCCAACAAGGACTAGAGTCTTCTGTTTGGGAAGTATGGGGTCCAAAGCCAAGTCTGAGCAAATATGGAAGGGAGGAAGAGTTATGCCCAAAGACATTCCTGGGAGTAACTCATAAAGTGCATCATTCCTGAAAGATGCCCCCATTACAGGGAATAAGACTTTCTAGTGGAAACTTTTAATGATCAAAGAAATGAATGCAAAGCAAACAATAAATTTGATCAAATGGCTTCACCTAAGAATGATGGAGAACAGACCAGAAACAGAAGAAAAAGAAATAATCTGGTATCCTTGAGAAAAGAAATGGCGAGAAATTAGAAGTGACTTAAAATGTGAGGGGGAAAAAAATCAGCTTGGAGGAGCTTATCTGATCTCACAATCTTTTGGTACATCATTTTATTAAAGAAATCTGTCTGTTGCTTATTCCTTGACACTGACCAGTGCTATTTATTGAAAATGTCAACTGAACATTAATTTTATTATTGCTGAAAGAGTGAATATACATTTTCCTCCATATGTCTTAATTATAGCTCTATTAAAGGGCTGCTGTAGGCCTACTGCACATTTAAGTAGTCACCATTTACAGATGAACTTTCCAGTTTTCTGTGGAACCTTTATTTGCCATTTAAGACTGAGGTCTGAAGTGTTACCATTAGTTTTACCATTTAATCTATTTGATGAATTTCCTTTTGGCTTTGGGCCAGACTACAGCAAAATTACTTTGGGAAACTACTCCAACAACATGCTTAATGCATCTTGCCCTTGCTATTAGTATTTGTGGACATATCTATAGGTATCAACAGCTTAGATTTAAAAATGAAACAAACCCAATTTTTTGCCAAAAGTCCTTATTTATGCAACCCTATTTCTTGGTAGAATTTATTTTCTAATAATATGGAATGAAAAAGCACCCTACGAAGCCTAATAAATATAAAATGTAATTTTTGAAGGCTTAAGAGCCTGTATTTTACTTTTAAAATATTTACTTAAAAGAAAAATATAATAAATAGCAGTGTTCTAAAAAGTTGTATTTCTTGGCAATTCCAAATGAAAAGAAGTACTATATTAATATTTTACTTGCACAGTTCCAAATTAATTTCCCAAAGTTTTTCTTTTTTTAATGGAAAATGTTCATGCATGATACAATTAGATATGACCATGGGATGCAACCTAGACCAATAGCCCCTCATTTTTTGTAGCCGAAAGCTCACTGCTGCTGTTTTCTTTCCTTAGCTTAAGCCTATCTCCACTGTTGAACCACATTGCCAGTCCCTACCTGTCCCTTAGGGTCACCATGGTCTCCATGCTCCCTCTCCCTCCCCAAGCATTACTGCAGGATAACTTTAACTTAAAACTTTAAGGATCACTTAAAAGCCCAACCAAACAAAGATGTATCTGCTGAAATTTGGCCTGGCACAAAAACACACGGCTTTTCAACTTGAGCTCTACTTCTTAACCTACATGTCATTTTGGGAGTAAATTGCTATTTCATAATTATTCCCCCACATAAATACCAGAGGGACATCTATCCAGCTTGTCTTTTGAAACCTTAAATGGCAGAAGATCCACAATGTTCTTAGTCAATTTACTTTAGTATTTAGCTGTTTTTATTATTTTTTTTATTTTATAACCTACATTTTGTTTTCTTTGAATTGACTATTGTATGTCCAACATCCTGCATATGAAAAGTACTATTTTTCACTTTCATTTATTCTGTAGCAACATTTGGAAATTGGTTACTGTGCCTTCCCAACATGTTCTCTAAAATGAACAATCTAATTTCTTCTAATATTTCTTTACACACAATTTTTAGACCTCTGATCATTATTCTGTGACTTGCTTAAAAGGCCCATGCCTTGTGGAAAAATATGCTAAAACTGGACATAGTATTCGAGCTGTACATCTACTAGGGCTGTCAAAAGGGGAAGAATTGCTGTCTGAGCTTTACACACACGTGCCCCCACATGAAGCAGAATGATTGATATCTTGCACTCGCCAGTGGTGCTAGGATGGTTTTTCATGTGAACTGCAGGAGCGATGCAAACTTAACCTTAAACCCATACACATATGCCTTGAAGCTCTGGAGCCTTGACACACGTAAATTTTTACCACATCAAGGTGCCAGTGCTCCATGATTTCAGAGGAGTTATGAATAAATGTGCACTGAGGCCTTAATTCTGTACAATAGAGCTGTGAATTTTGAAAAGTAAACATGTAGTTACACACATTGCTAGACCAGGTACGTTGTACTTAGCATAACAATGACTGGAGCAGGGCTTCCCTGTGTTTATAAGAAAAAAAGTCTTAACAGACACTGATGTTGCTAGTGATCAGCTGTTGAATGTATGTAAAGAGGGATTTTTCCATTTAATCTCAGCAATATTTGGTGACACATGGAAAAAAAGCACTTACAAGACCTTGTTACTATGACTACTCTCAATAGATGCTACACATCTTAACTACCATGAAAAATCCTAAATTTGAACTTCGCTTTCGTATGTCCTTCATTACTATAGCTGCAGTCCCAATGCTACTCAAAACTCTTACAGTCAGAGCCACCAAGCCCTGGATAACCTTTGTCAGTGGTGAGTGCAAGTTAGTAGTCTCAGTAAAAATCCTGGGGTGCTGGTTTCATTTGTCTTTAATTCAAAGCCCCAGAATTACTATGATAACAGTTTCCCATCTCCTCCATTTAAAACTGGGATATAATGCTGATCTTTGAGCTCTAATTTAAAGCAAATTTCTTTCTGTCTATAGTGTAATTTTCTTTTATTAAGGTCTCATGCAAGCTACCTATAAATAATGTTCTGGTCTGTGATTACTTTTCTGCATAAATTTAATCTCCATGGGTTATGATGTCCATCTCATTTTCTGAATTTCTGCCTACACTGTAGATTTTCATCATGGTGGGAAATTGATGTGAGAAAAGAAAACTTTGTGCGGGTCTGAATACTGTGGCCAGCACAAACTATTTGCATCATCATGACAGATAATTATAATAACATTTTCAGTGGTTTATGCAAATTATCGTTTTGTCTTTGTTGAGCACAATGGAAACCATTCCATAATTCCATTTCTATTTCTGTTCTACTTTATTCACAGTATCTATTATTCTTTGCTTTAAACACTAGCACAGGCCTCACATGATCTCATGAAAATATCAGCTTTTGCTTAAAAATATTCATATTATCTCAAGCCAACTGATCTCTGTCAGTTATGTCAGCTTAGGGTTCGCTGTTGCTGAACATTGAGTCCAGCCTCGGATGTCTGTGGTGTTCAGGAAGTGTCTTTCCTCAGATATCCAAGGCAGTGGTTCTGAGAGACCCTAATCAAAATGGGTAAAACAAAGCACATACTAATTCTAGACACTGAGAAATATCTACATGAAATGTTGGCTTTCAGCCTTAAATTCATAGCCTCTTTTAATGGTTGTTTTCTCCCTGAACATCGCAAAGTACATGAAGAAGATGATGAGGATAGAGCACAGCCCTGTCCTATCTGGAGGGTTGGTAGCTAGCTTCTTTTTTCACAAATTCCTTGAGGCTTCAGAAACCAAATGGTTTCCATCTAGCCAGTGACATACCATTCATTAGGAATGTGGAAGTACAGTTTGTCAAAAAGAAAGGAAATGTAAAAAAAAAATTGTAGGGATAATATGCAATAGATGCTTTGTCTTTTAAGGCTGAAGTTCAAAAATTTATCTTGGTGTATATCTTGTTCCTCAGCATCTCTAAAAAAAGTTGTGGTCACCACCTCTTTCTTCTGTGTACTGAATTATGTATGTCTCTGTACGATCAGAAATTGTATTACAAAATCATTACTTTTCTCCAATACTTCTGAAAAAGATCAGTGATCTGGTGAGTTCTCCAGAGGGTAAGGATGAAAACTTCTCAATCATTGCCTCAGTCTATTCACCCTTCTTTAAAAGGTATCCTCAGGCTGGCCAGAACCGTGGGGGAAAGAAAAAAAAAAGAAAAAAAGAGTGAAATAGGAGATCTGTTGTTTTTATCTAAAAAGGTCTTTAAAACCCCATAAAGCATGAGGCAGAAAAACCTTTAAAAGTGCTTTAAAAAAATAAACAAGGATTTCCTATGTAGCACCAAAACAAATATAGCAAGGTATAAGAAGCCCAGTAAAAGCTAGTGTATACCACAGAGTAAATGTAGGGAGCATTTTAAATTTTATGTAATTAAGAGTTCCAGAGGCACAGAAAGATGAAACAAAAAAGAATTTAAAAAAATAAAAGAACATGAAATTAAAAAGAAAACAAAACAGAAATACTAGAGCTAATTGCTCTACCAAAATTGCTCTAGATACCTGAGAAAAAAATGCTATGTTTTAATAAATATTATACAGACATATATATATGTATAATACAGATAATATTATATAAGGCTTTGGACAATGTCTGATAAAGTTTTCAGTATCATTAATGCAAATACAACAGAAAGAGTAAAGGCTAAAATGGAATATTATCTATGAGCTCCTACAAACTAAATAGCAGAGAAAGTAGATCTCTACTAAAAGTAGAAAAAATGCAAAACCCAGTCTAGTTGTGCTTAATGTCTTTACTTATCTGGAGTACATACTGGTATCTGCCCCATCCTCAAGGCTGACTCCCTGGTGCAGTTATGTGTCTTCACCATGTGTTGGTCAATGAGGTGATATGTTCTCCCTTTCCACATCAACATAAAGGATGTATCTCTCAATTCAATCAGAAAAATTGATATGGGAAAGCTTTTTGATGAGGGGAGTCTTTTTCTATACCTAAGGGTGGAAACTTACAGCCTGTAACCACCAAATTTGCCTGCAATAAATACTCAGGGAAGGGTTTGCTACAAGATATTGAGAAAGAATTAATGTCCAGTCATGATAAGACACATTTAAATTTAATAAATTAACTAAAGCTATCATACTATGCAACTTTTAAATTATTAAATATAACATGCCAGGAGAGGTTTAGAGGCACTGATCCTGAGGGCATTCTAGTTTTCCTTTCAACATGTGTGTTGCCACATTCCCAGGTTTTACCCTTTTCTCTTGGTTTAGCAATCTTTATGTATAACTGAGCTGCAGAGTTCTCAAAGTGATATGCACAAGAGAAAACATTACAGCAGGAGAATCAGAATGTAAGATAGGACTGCTCAAGAGCTAATACAGTGACATGGATGCTGTCACATTGGAATGCATTAATAACATGATGTTTCCTGATATGCTAAACTAATAATGGGGAAAAAAACCCACAACAGAAAAATAATCAACATAGCCTTTGTATAAAAATAAAATCCAAAAATAAAGAGCATTTTGAATCAAAAATTTCATGGTGAAATAAAACCTTTGGATTTAGACATTTTTGTGAGTTGCAGCTGAAATCTTGAACTGCTGTTTCATTTTGAACACGATTAATGCAATTTCATCTACTGATGGTTATTGGATCAGAGCTTCTTGTATACCACCACAAAATAGTGCCCTTATAGAAAATTAATGACCAAAATCCCATTAATCTCTTTGGGACTGAGACTGTCAGCATTCTTTGTGTCTACTATTAAATTCACTTCGAAAAACTCTGTTTGTTTGGCATTTCTTTTGAGAGGTACATTCAATACTACAAAGCTCTTTGAAAAGGCAGAGCAGATCTAGTGAATGCATCATCAGGAAAATAGTTTGATTTTTTTTTTTCTTGGAAGAGCTGCAGAGGAAATTGAGAAAGGGTAGAAAGTGCAACATCAAAGAAAATATCCTGCTATTCGTTTTAGAAAGGAGCAGAATGAAAAGAAGATCAGAAAGTAAAACAGTGAATTGATTGATTTTAAAAATCAATCAAAATACAAGAAGGTGAAAAAGCAGTTAGAAATATTATATATAAATTCTGTATGCTGTATCTAATACCAAACAGCCAGAAAAAAATTTCGTATTAAAGGATATGAGTAACATAGTATGTGAAGATGGAAATGCAAGTAATCTCACTCAGAGTAATTGTTCAACAATTTACAAGACACTTGGTGGTAGCAACACCATCTGTCTCTCTGGCAAGAATGTTCCTGGGAATCTGATCTTGAGAATTTATATAGATCAAAACATTCCCTTGCTCCGTTTCCCTAGTCCTTTTTTGGTGTTATAGCTGGAAAGAAAACATCACTCTGTCAAGTGGCAAAGTGCGGCACTAGCAAAGGCTGAGGGAAGTGGGATGAGTGGAGAAGCAGAAAAATTCCTGGGGAACAAGTTGGAGAGATGTGATGCTATAGGAATTGTATTCTCCAATACAGTACTCCCACTAAAACCATCCACCACTCCCTCTTCTCCCTCCAATTGGAGGCACCAAAGACCATGAGTTGACATAAGAATAATTTACTGGAAACATCAATGAGATAAGAAAACAGAGAGTAACAGCTACAATATTAATAACACAAGGTATAAGAAAATAAATGATTCACACAGAAAAACTCCCTGATAACAGAAAACACTGTACAGCTCCCTCCACCACATTTTCTTGACCAGCAGGAACCCCTTTTCCCCAGAAGAGGGTCCCTTTTCCCTGCCCCCAGCAATGACATGAGGTGGTATAGAACAACCTTCCCGTCCTAGCCATACCCCCTCTGCGCTACTGCAAAAAAAATTAACCCTGTCCTGCCTGGAACCAGGACATGAAAGTAGTATCATTAGCTGACACAAAGCAGAGTCTGATTATCCCTTATAAATTATGGGGCCCTTAAAAATCCTTGAGATTTGGCACATTGGTCAGGTCCAGAGAGAGGGAAACACAACCCAGTCCCTGACAAAGACTTGCGTGTGAAGGGCAATCTACCACAAGCAATACGCAATACGAACGTATTTGTAAACAAAACAGCTTTGCCTCTGCCCAAGAGATGGGGAAGCTAATAAATATTTCTTAAAATGTAGAAATGTATTTTAACGCTTTGATTCCAGCTCATCATATCCCAGTTTTACAAGGCTACAAATGTGCTGCTGTGGCTGAGGTGTTTCAGCCAGGGCAGCACAGCATCCACAGCCATCTGCAAATATGACGAGAGGTATGGTAAATCCTTTGCAAGCCAGTCACCTTCCATGGCTTGTCTGCTATCAGAGCTGAAGACTGCAGTCAGAGAGTGTCAGGAAGAGAAGGTGAAATCCAAGTTAAGCGTACATCACCAAGGTATTATGTCACATGTGTAAACTCTGTTTATGGAGATAATAAAGCTACCATATTTTTTAAACTTAGTCTCACACAAAATGTTTCTGTGTTCCCAGCAAACTAAAAGAGATGACTATTAAAAAATAATTTAAAATTAATACATTTGGTTCCGTGAGTCCACTAGGAAAAGGTTAGAGTATCTCTAGGTCCTCAGCTCCTCCGCAGTTATCAAAAAGGCTGATCAATTCAACCTTATGTTCATTCGGCCCATGGGGTGTTGCTATAGTGCTAACCAAAACAGAGCACTTTTCCACATAGCAAGAATTTCTGTACAGTTTATTTGAAACTTTTGAAAAGAATAAGGATTGAAACTCAAAGTATGCTTATTGAATTATAATTTATGAGCAACACATTACCCAGGTGTTTTGGACAAGATAGTGAAAGGGTAAATCAAGAAATATGACACACTGCTTTCCATTAACCCCCTGGCACTTGCAATTTGAAGCTCCCCTTACAAAAGGCTAATCCATTTTGCTGTAGCGCTTAGCATTTTAAAATGTCTGCTCCTCATGTCAAAATATTTATACGCATTTAGATATTAGAAAGGCAGGTAGCAATTTTGATCCCTTACTGTTTTGCACATTGTCATACCCAATCAAAACAATCAGCAATGCCAAGCATACCTACTGCAAATACAGCTTCATAGTATATAAGAATGAACTATTTCAACCCTTATTTTCAGACAAATACGTTTGTCCAATCTCCAAAATTCTGTAACAGATCATAGATACTCACAGCAGAGCTGAAGTTTAATACATCAAGGTGCTAGCAAATACTAACAGTGATGTTATTGGTGAAAATGGCTTGTCATTGTTGGTTAGAAAGTACATTTACTTATAGCAGAAGCAGCCTACCTATTGCTTCATGCTGAAACTGGGATAGGAAACATTTTGCCTGTGTCATCTTGCAATATTTGCAAAGAATGGCATTCTTTTCCTGGATGAAACCTAAGTGCTTCAAGAAATTAATTATTCTGTTAGGAAAATGTCTATGAACTCAGTCAGATCAATAGGTCTTATGTTTCACATCCATAGTGGATTATTATGAGAGGAACAAAGAAATATAAGAGTTTGAGTATTATTTGAATTGTTGTTTCCATTTACTCCCCAATGAGCAGAACAAGGGAACCCTACTGTCATTACGATTAGGAAAATAAGGACTATAAAAAATATCCTCCATAATTTAGACAAAATTGTCCATGCTTCCAAACTCTCATCACTCTTCCCCATACAAGCAAAAAGCAGATAATCATCTGGAGCTGATGTAAGTTTTCTCTAGAGTGTGTAGTCTAGCAGTCTATACCATGATGATATGCATTTGTTTCCCCTGATTTGAAAGATCTGACATCTCTCATTTAAATTTTGGAAAATCTCATATCACTGAAAATTCTCCAGTTAATATGGATGACTATCAACTGCTTAAGATGGGGCTGCTCTTATGATGAGTTTATATTGGATCCTACAGAAATGACATTAATTATTAGAAAATAAAGTGTCATTTTAGTCACTGATATGGAGAGCAGATGCTGCCTTCAAGTGACTGCACTTGTGCATGGAGCTGAAACAGAACCTGCTGGTGTTTGTCTCTCTCCTCTTGAAGGAGTCTTTCATGCTTAATACTACAGAATTCCCTTCTGTCAATTAACACCTGTGTGACTTCCAGGAAGAGCAGAGGGAAATGGGAGCTTCTGTGATTATGCCTATGAAAAGCATGTAACTTCCAAGCTCACTTTTGCCAGGAGGAATGCTGTATTGGTATCAACACCAAGTAAACTGCATGTGGAACATGTCTACATGCCTGTTAATTTTATAGTGTTGTCAACAGTCTGGTGTCTAATTAACACAGTCATTGTTCTATGGAATATAATCAATGTTTTCTGAGAAGCATTTAAAAGTGTGCATGTTTAATGCATGTCAGCTCTCCTAAACTAAACAATTTAAATTTTGGATGAGTATACACTAAACACACCTACTCTTTTGTATTTTGGGCTGGTTTTCATATCATGTTCTCAGACACCACTGGCACTACTGGAAAGCAGTAGAAATACTGGAAAGCAATTGACATCTTCAGGGTACATTGAAGGGATCTCACATTTTCCTGGTCTTTGTCAACAAATTTACACAACCACCTACAGCAAATGAAAAACAAAATATAGGCAAGTGTCAGACTTTATGAAACCTCTCCGCCAAAAGAACGCAGTGAGAACAGCTGATGTTTATACCTTCAGTTTTCTTTTTGAGAAGACTGTTGAGAAAATCTTGAAGTTGACAGATCAAAAATAAGTAGCAAAACTACTGTCCGAGAAAATAGCTGAGAGTCTGCACATCAGGAGTCCCATAATAAGATTTGCAACACCTTCTCTGTGACACAAACTGCAGGTCTAAAGCTCTTTAACATCTTGCAAAAGGTACTCTCTATCGAATTTCCAAAAAAAACCAAATTCAGTGAGGAATGAGGGATGACTGGAAAAGTATCAAAGAACCAAACCATGAGGGCATGTGATAAAAGAGGTCTCTCAAACCTGTATGACAGATCAGAATAAAAATAGAAATGTATGCACAGATAGTATATATGTTGATTTTTATACCTAAATATACAAGCCAATCAGATCATGGCTGCAACAATTGTTGCATGGTTGCAAATAAAACCCAAAACCAAAAAGCAATATATAGTGTATTGTTGGGGCCCTCCCCCCCTGCCGTGTAGCCCTGGGAGAGGGGCCCTGAGGGGAGGCACGGGGTTTCCCTGCCCCTGCTCAGCCTCGTTCCCATTGGTTGGTTTGTGTTCCCCTGCACGGGCAAGGACCCTCGGGTCCCATGATTGAAGCAGTTCCTCGGCAGATCCCAGCCATGCGGCTGGAGAAATAAACATCTCTGAAACATCTATCAAGAATCAGTCCATAGATATTTCTTTTCCACGGGCCTCGCTAATTGATATGCATGTTACAGTATCCACACTGTAACAGTGCATAGCTGTGTTAAAAAATATGCTACTTCAGTGGATGTATGTTTGGCTTCTTTTTACATAGTGTGGCTTCATACGTTACCTTAAGGCAATTGGGAGAGAATAACGCACATACTAAACACCAAAGGAAATAAATATAGGGTGAATATAATTACTTAAGCTAGAATATGCATTTTTCTTTACATAAACAAAAGAGTCATATTGCGTAATTAAAAAACACTATTTATTCACTGTGTAAGAAGCAGTTTCTTGACACATTTAAATTCAAGCATCAGAAAATTGTTTAACAGAATATTAAGAAGAGATTTCAGAGCAGAAGAAAATTTCACAATTGGACCAGTTTTCACATGAGTCTAGATATGTGATAATTTAAATTTGATCCCTGATTTGATTTGAATATGTAACTTTGGGAACAGCAAGGAAGGGGGAGGGAGGGAGGGAGGGAGGCAGGGAGGCAGGCAGGAAGGAAGGAAGGCAGGCAGGAAGGCAGGCAGGCAGGCAGGCAGGCAGGAAGGCAGGGAGGCAGGAAGGAAGGAAGGCTTTCACTAAATATAAAGAAATTATTATGCTTCTAATGTAATGTAATGTGTCCCTTCCTATAAGTCAAATGTTTAAAAAAAATTTTAATGCATTTGTTTTTATTTATATGCAGGTTTGGGCTTTTAAAATATTTTTAACTCTGTATATTTTTGGGTCTTTTCTTTTTTCACTCTTCACTTAATATTTAAATATGAATGTAAAGGCAACCAGTAAGTGTAAAGAGGGATCACCCAAGACAGAAACGGAGGAAGATTTGTGGATGTCAATGCAACAGCAAAATTTTCCAGAAAGACCCTTTCAGTCATGGAATATTTTTCCAAGAGAAACAGTTTGCATTCTATCAATGGGAATACTCAAAATTACATTTTGAAAAACCCTTGTAACTGCCAGCTTAAAAATATAATCTTACTTTCACAAAGAGATAGAATAGATCACTCAAAGGCATTTTTCTTCTTTGATGTCTATATTTTGTAATTATGCAGAGACTGACTATTTCACTCCATGTTCAAAATGTTAATCAGAAACTCAGTCAGGGATTCTGGTCCTTAATCAGCTTCTGAACCTTAGTTTTAAAATCACATCTAGAATTCAAGAGCTCTCTGCAGTGAGCGACATTATTAGCTCAAGCTTTTTTTGCCTCTCAGCTTCACTGAGAAATACTTTGCTACATTTTCTCAGGGAAAATAAACCCACTTATATTATCTCAGAGGATGTTCTTTTAAATTTTTTTACAAATCAGATTTTTGATCTTTTTTCAAAGGAATTTAGTTTATATCATTTAAGTGGCCCATCATTTTCTCTCGGCTGTATTTTCAGTTTTTAATCATGAATGTATCTGTGCACTTATGCATAGGTATACATATGTCAATTAAATATAAATCAATCCTTTAAAAGTTACTGAAACTAAGAAGGTTCATCTGCAAGCATTTAACTGTAGCTGGCTTAAATTCTTATGATCCAATCTTGTTTTCCCCAAGTACTTTGCAAAATTAGCTATTGTCAGACAGAAGTAATTGCAAGCTTGATCTAATCCTCTCTCCATTTTATTTCAGTGCTTTTACCCACACTAAGTATGTGTTTTATTCCTTGCTGCATATGACATCCCATTAATATAAATCCCTTAGAATAAGTTTTCTAGTACCAGCACTTATAAGAAGATCTCATGTAAATAATGTCCCTGTCTCTTCTCTGACTCTTACCATTAATCTACCATTAATTCCAGCAGAAAATTACCTCTTCCTCCCAAACAAATAAACAAAACCCCCTAGCTTATATTCTATTTAAATAGAACATTGGGGAAGATATAGGATATGGTAAAGATATGACAGGCCTCATTTTAAAAAATTATTTAATCCCCAATTTCCTTCTAAAAGACATATTTTTTTCAGAGGCAGAACTAATATGTTGGGTTTCTTTAATAATATTTTGAACAATAATTCAAAAACAGAAGCTTAGGCAATAAAATCCTTGAAGATAAGTTTATAGATTGATTTTTTTTCAATTAGGAAACCAAGTATTTCTTACAAACCATCTTTTCTCAGATGGTGTTTAGTAAAAAAGGGAAATTTACTCTTCCCTTCATGTAAAAATCTACAGAATTTGTTAGAACTCCTTAGCCTCTCTGTAAATATGTGATGCAATAGAAATGTTAGAGTCTGGTTGAATTTAAAAATATTTGAATGCCTCACACTTCATTAAACATTACTTAATTACAAAGTTCCTTGGAAACGGTTTGTCTTTGTCCAGAGCTGTCATAAATCAGTGCAGCTTTTCAATTTAGGCATAAAATATTCACTTTGGGAAAACTAGAAGCAGACTGGCCAGACCTGAGTGTTCTTTTTACCGGCTTTCCTTCCACTGATTTCTTGTTGATTTATGTGACTCAGAAAAGCTCTGACTTATTCAGCTCTGCAAATATCTATTGAAGAGAGTCATCAAAATATGTGCTTGAAACAGTAAAGTATTTTGCCAATGACACAAGCCAGACTAGTGCAGAATTATAGCTTTCCCTGAGATCAAAAACACAGTCCTCTAATATCCCTGCAGCTCTTGAAGCAGGGGAGAGCAGATGGGAGGAACAGGCAGGACCACAAAGAGTTGGAAAGCATAAACAGGTTTGCAGAGAGGCAAGTCAGGCTGGGATTTTGAAACTTGATTTGACAGAGACAGAGAACAAACCATGTGTCATGCTTAGCTTTCTGGAAAAGAAGAGCTAGGCACTGTTCCCATGAGTTTAGTACCTCTGCAACTAACACAAAAACAAGTAGGAAGAGCAGCAGAGGAGTAACACACTCAAGATCACAAAGACAAAAAATAGCAGGATTCATCACAGATCTTAGGTTTTGCAAGTACTTATTAAATGTCCAGTTTACCAAATAGACCATCTGTCCCATGAGAAAGTGAACAAGAATCACCACTTGCTGCACTGTTGTCTTCCAGTAAGCTTGTTATCATTTTTAACATAATGACAAGTAACACTTTTGCCAGGTTGATCATAGAATTCAAAACAGACTCTCCTTTTCCTAAGGAAATTAATAGCCAGTTTTGGCAGTAGTCCATTTAGCTCAAGCTTACCATGTACTATATCAAATCTGCTTCAGTACATTTTATTTTAGATTTTGTTGCCCTTTTTTTTCCTTTGAGGATATCAATTTTTCTCCCTAATTTTCAGTTACACCATCTTTTGGGAACAATGGAAAAGAGATTATTCCTCCACTGATGCCTGATTTAGAAACTTCAAAGACAAGCCAAAGAAAAATCAGAAGAGGACTTCTAAGCAGTGTAAGACATATTATGACAAGTTATCACAGACCCAAGAAATCCCATTGCTTCTTTAAAATGGAGAGAGGGAGTGTCTTTGTACCTACTTGCCACTGGATTCCACTTGGTTACGGCTTCAAATATTGGAGTTATTCAACACAAAAGGGTATTAAGCAGTTTGAAGACTCTCCATTCTGTCGCAAATACAACATAGAATTTCCCCCATTATTATTTTCTTAAGTTCTTTACTAAATACATCAGCAACATACATTAGGTCTACTCTGCAATGCCGCTCCATGTAGATTTATCCAGGCTGACTCTAAAAGCTTTACTCTAGCCATGGTGTAATGCTGATGTGACTGGATCATCTCTAGAACCAAGTTACACTGTGCTAGGAGATGTAACAGCACGTTAAACTCTCTTTTAGATCCCTTTGTATGGCGCCATGTCTTAAATATACAAATTCTATGAGACCTCCAGCTCAGGTAACAGAACCTTAAAATACCCCTTGACTCTTACTATCATATCATGTTCTGAAAGTGTGTGTGTGCATAAGGAAGGTTACTCTTTCCTCTCTTCACCATTTGATATCACTTATGGGCATACGTAGTCTGTCTGAATGATCACTCCCTTAAGCATGCATCTGATGTTTAGTACCTTGCTTGTTTCATGCATTCTTCATGGGCTGGAAACAAGCTAAGAAAGTCCTCGCATCTAGCATAATAGGTGCCTCAGTTCTGATTGGCAGCCTAGGTATCCTCGCCATAAAAAAAAAACAACCTAACAATAAAAATAGACTGAAAGATTTTACAGTTGCATTAAGTTGTAATGTCAGATTTTCTTTGAAAAAAATAATATGATGGGACTTTTTGAAGGGAAAATTTGGAAGTGAATTTACATTCTTCCTGTCAAACAATTAGCATAAGTTTTTATGTTAAGTGTTTATACTGAAATTCAAAACACAGTCATTTAAAACAAAGAGAAGTCACATTTTTACCAGCAAAGGACCAGAGATTAACACAAAAGCAAAGTGTGGTAGCAGAGAGAGTCATTCAAATGGAATGCAAATTCAAAAATTTTAATTCAAAACACATTAAGAATAGAGGGAAGACATAAAATTCAAAATATGGTGTGTATTTTACCTGACAGGGTCCTTTAATCTAGAAAAATCACACTGTATTTAAATAGTAATGTAAATTGCACAGCATGCAATCCCCATGACAGTTTCTCTAAGAAATAACCAGCTGACAACTCAGAGTAACAGCTACTCCCATGCTTAAACACTGAATAAGGATATATGCCTGTGCTGCACACTGTCATGCAGCATGTACATCCTCAGGCCAGCCATAAATACAGGAGCAGAAGTGCCAAAAGCTGCCAAGCAGCCTGAAAGCAGGATAAATTAATTCACATAGAGTTCAATTCTACTGCAGCTAGACTCCTATGAGAGTGCAAGCAAATTCTCTTACAGCTAGCCTCATCTACCTCATCATGGGCAGAATATGTACATGTTATTGTCATATACTTATATATATTTATATATGTATATATTTTAATATGTATTTGCATAAGCTAAAGGTTGTTCATTTTCATCTGTTTGTGGATGTTAAACATGTATAGTTTTTTCCAAAACAATCAAGGAAGGCATTGGGAATTTTAGTACTTGAAGTTAAACAGAAGATGGGCATGAAAAGTCCAGAGTTAATCATTGTCATTTCATGTCAACATTTCGATATAAATATTGGTTTTAGTTTGCTTCATTTTTGGATAAAATTGAGCAAAGCTCCATGCAAAACTAAATGAAGATTGCCATTTAATTTCCCAGTGTCAGTTCAAAAACCAATTTTTTTTTTTACATTTCTTAAATTTTCCTTGGATTTCACATATCCCTGCAAGGCTTTAAGTTTCAGCAAAATATTACTCTTCAGCAGAAAAATCTTCAGCACACAAAGCCAACCAAACAGCTATATTAACACCAGTGGGACCACTTCTGTTCTGAGGAATCACTAATGTGATGCTACTATGCAATGTTACTAAATGGCACCAGAGTTTAATTAGGCCGTATCAATAGCTAAAGTCATTATAAAGCTTTTATACTTCCATTAATTAGTCAGCCAAAGTTATATGCAGAAAAATGTATAAAACACATTCTGTTCATAACTTTATCTGATGGTTTCTATCCTTCATGGTTTTGTGCCACACTGATTCCACCTCAAGTAATATAATGGGTTAACATTTAACATGAATGTTGAGAACTACAGACTAAATGTGTTTGCAAATATCATTACATTAAAATAACATTTTACTAGAGAATGTAATGATGACTAATAGGTATGAAAGAGAAATCTTGCTGCTTCATTTTCTAACTACAAAATATGTAGGAAAATTAGGAATGTAGCTGATATATTAACATTCAGAAAACCATTTAGGGATATAATTGGTACTTACTAAACCAATTAGTATAAAGTAATCAAGTGTCAGTGAACATAGATGATTCTATGAATCTATGATATATAATTTACTGTTGCTACTTAAAATGGCCAAATTTTTTGTTATTCTCAGTAAATGAGTACAAACAATTGAAAGCAAACATTGATATTTAGGGTAGAGTTTCCCTGGAAGAGTTTATCTCTTGAAGATCTGTCTGTAAAAAGTCTGTCAGATGTACGCAAACAAATGCCCACATTGAGTCTCAAACTGGCTTAGCTTTTAACCTACATTTTCCTTTCCTTTTTTTCCTTACCAGTCACATATACACTCTTCAAGCAGATGCTTATTTTTGGTTTGAACATGGGCTTCTTAGCACAGCCAGCTGTGAAGTTTAAAGGAGAAGCTGTTCCCCTCAGGTTTGAAATTGCTCTCTTTCCAAGGAGCACATTGAGATCTATGAATGCAGAACACCACAGGAGGCTTGGGCATCTGTACATAGCAGAGCATGAGAAAACCCTTTGCTGATCTCCTGAAAAAGAGTGGATTTTACTTGACACGATACAAACTTCTCTGGAGGTCCAGACCTTCAAACAAATGGACATAGGATACTTTTCTCAGAGAAATGCTGTGCATGGCATGTTGGTTCAATTTCAGGACTCTTTCAATTAAGCAAAGGAGGGATAAATTCTTCAAAAATAGTTCAGATGGAAAATCCCTTATTTGCTTATTACAGCAAAAAACTGTTTGTGGGTTTAATGATCTGAAAGGAAGCAAAACTATTATTATTGTTAATAATTTTTTTAAAGCCACACATATTTTTGCATAGCATTCATGTGATTAGAGATGTCTTAGGTGAATGGAGACTCTGATTTTTTTCCTTCCTCAGCCACATAAAGTCCAAAACCTGTAATGAAGAATATTTTGCTATACAAGCTGGGTAAGTAGCCATGTAGGGGCAGCAAGCAATTGATCCCTCTTGCTCAGAAAGTACAGATACATATTGCTTCTGTGGAAGGCTTTCTGGTCTGGTCTGCTAGAAGAATGTAAAACACAGATGTGATTTTTAAAATAGCCCAAAACTCAAACTTCTCTTTTGCTAGAAGGCAGCACAACTGCACACCAATCTCCATGATTCACTGATGACTTCCTCCTTGTGCTCATCCTTTTGAGTCCCATTTGATGTGTTAAAACTCCCACAGCCCAATGTCATGGCTACAAAGCATCAGGAAAGGGACACAGCCTCACACAGACACTGGGTAATGATCTCAGGAAGTCTGCAGGAGGCTCCAGAAACCATTCCAGGTGCATGAGGTGTAGAGATTTGAGGTGATGATGTTTTTTAAACTTCTTCAGAGTTAGTTAAAAAAATAAACAACTCAGAAAGCATAGGTTTCAACTATGCATTCACTTCTTTCTTGAAAGACTCTTAGCCACAAATATTTAACTCTCTCCCTTCTACCAGACTCTGGGCATCCATGAAATGTGGGAACCATTCTAATTCATGATGCTAAGCTTCACAAGATCCAGTGGTTTGAGGAAATTCTACACTGTGGAGAATGATAAATCCTGACATCTTCGTTTAAGTCTTGTGAGACATTTCTATTCAAGCAGGACTTAATAGCAGAAGAGCCTGGCTTGTTACTTTAAGTACTGAAGTTTTCCCTGCCAAAGTGGCACATCTTTCCTTATATGCCATCTTAGTTTTCATGCTCTCTCTCAGGGAACTCTAGAGAACTCCACAAGTTGGCCACAAACAATAAAATCAGTTTCAAATTGTTCCTACCTTTAAAAAAGTAAGGATAGTTCACACTTAAGGAAAACACAGAATCTGTTAGAAGTATATTATATTTATTCTGAAATTGTTTGTCTGCCGCAGGCATTCTGGGCAATTAAATGTCTGCCTTTTGGGATCACTGCCAAAGAGGAGATTCAATTAAATTAGTTGCAGTGACTGCTAACAATAGTTAACTGGCCCACCTAATCCATTTAAATAGTGCATCTGGTATTGCCTGCTCACCTATTTGTGGTTCGCTACTACAGCATTTGCTAACACAAACACCGTAGTTAATTCTCTTTTTTCTGGTTTATTGATGAATTGTAGCCACTGAATTACCAGATCTGACTTGGGCTGGGGCCTCTACCTTTATCACTTGCTGTTAAACTGTTTGGGGGAAAAACATGGAGGAACCAAAAAATATGCTGTCTGTAAAAAATGGATCCAATCTTTTCTAGAAATACAAGCAATGTCAGAACTGAATGAATAGTCTCTAAGGGGAAAGAGATTCTTTCATCACATTATCTGAATGAAGTGGCATTAACCAATTAAGAAAATGTGTTGAGTGTAGCATGTTTATTCAACTTCCCCTATCTGAAATAAAGACATGTAGGAAAAACATCAAAAATCAAAAGTAAAAAAATAAAAATGAAGTAAAAAAAAAAAAGCAATTTGAGAATTCCCTACCACTGGCCTTGAATGATGAAACAGAGAAGACGGTCTGTAATTTCTCAAAGTTAATAAGCTGGAAAAAAAGTATATTCAGCTTTTGTCTTCCATATGTGAGTGCTTGGGCAGAAGTATATTTCATACACTAGAATTTATGGAATATGCCTAAACTTCGTCCTTTTTTGCAGCCAGAACATGCTTACATATGATCTTGAAAATACCTGGTTACTCCAGGGCTGTACTGAGAGCCTTGAGATATTCTGGCAACACAAATTGTTCGGAATACTCACTACCAAAATTACCTGGATTGAACAGTCTTATAGCAAGGTTCTTCTGGGACCAGTTAACAAGAGCAGAAGTGTGTATGGTGTCCATCCACACCAATGTCCCTGCCACTGGATGGCACCCAGGAAAATTCCTGCCTGCCCACTGGGCTGGCTCTGGCTCTGCTCTTATGCCATGTTTTTGCCTTGATAAAAATGACAATGGAACCTGAGTATCTTGTAAAAGTTTATATAATTTGCTAGAGTGCATATGGGAATTTGCACAGTGGAACAAGCAAAAAGATTGTAAAACCCTCAAAGCTACTGAGTCATACAAAAGTTACCGGCTTCTCTCAGTCACTTTTTCTTTGTCAGAGTTAATTGAAGTACAAAGTTATAAATTACTAAAGTACTCACCTTTATAATTCACAATGTGTTATCTCTGTGGAAATGCCCTCCCATTTTATTTATATAATTTTCATTCTAGTATATATTGGTTTATGTGAATTGCTTGTTAGTAAGTACATTCTGGGTAAAAATAACATTAAAATTTTCATCAAAGGTACAATCAGACAATTGCCATTCAAAATTACTGCATAAAAACCTCATAGATACAATCACAAACAATTAACATACAATTACAACATGAAAACCTACCAAGTACAGATACAATCACAAAGACAAGTACAGCTGATGGCAAATCTAGAAGCAATTACACAAAGCCTTTGAAGTATTGCACACATTTATCTAAATTCAATAAATGTATATGTCTTAGCAGTGAAATAATTGAGTAGGATTATTACAGCCAGTGAGATGGGCAATTTGATTTGCATAAGTAGTTTTGCAGATTTCTAATATTTAAAATTTGATTTAAAAATTAAGTTGCAGTTATTAGTATTCAGGTTATTGACTTTCTATCTTACAATTGTTAATTATTTTAGACCAAACAGAAACTTGAAAAATACTTCAAAATACTTCACATACATGAGAAACTATAATCCTTCCACAAAAGCTCTTGGTATGTAATCTTGGCCACAATTTGCAACCAAGATGTAATAAGGCAGGCACTAAAAAGACACAAGGTTTTTGTAACTGCTGGGTCCTTAAATCTGCACACTTACACCATGATCCAAAATCTGCAAGTCAAAAGACACGTTGCAGTAACTTGCAGGGTTGTTGGAACAAGTCTTTTCCTAAGGAATAGCTCTTTTATTTTGCTGGTCATAGTCACCATTCAAAAAATGAGTGTTATTTTGTCTCGCCATGCTTGGCCTGGAAATAAATCTGAGATTTGTTTGAATGACAAGAGGATAATCATGATGTTTATTCCTCAGTGAGCTATTAAAATAAATAAATCTAAGTTTGCTCAAAGTGATACTCAGAAATTTCATCAGAAATTAGCTGGTAGCTCATCCTGAAATATATAATTACCAATAAGGCATCTTCGAAATCATAATGATAAGCATTTTAAATTGCCAGAAACATAACCAGATACACAGAAGAAAGGTAAACCAATACAATTATATGATAGTATTGGCAAAGGGGCACACTGAAACACGATTTACTTTTACTTGACAAGGACCTGACAGTCTTTGTGATAAATATCAGAACAAAGATTGTCTCTGGCATCAAAATTAAATCAAAGACTTATGGATAATATTAGTCTGCCAGCTCCAAACTATACTTGACATGCTCTTTCATGGAGCTCCTGTATCAAGGACATTGCTCTGTACAACCCCTGCAACATTTTTCAAAACAAAAGACTCAGCCTCCTGAGTTGTTAATTTGTTAGACTGCTTAAAATAAAAAACAAACATGCCAAGCTATCCTTTAACCTTGTGTACTGCCCTGCATCAGCTCTGCTGCCAGGTCTTGCTTTTGATGAAACCAACGTCAGTAGCATTTTGCTACTCTATAACAAAAGGTATTAAAAGACATTTAACAGTGTTACCGGTGAACTACAAATATAAAGTCACACACTTTCATGTCTTCACTGCAACTCACGCTCTAAGAATCCTTTCTCCATGCCAGGTGCTATATCTAAAAGATGTGTGCAGCTTTATTTTTGAAACATCAAAAGTTTTTAATTCTATTCTAAATATCTACCTTAAACATTTCTTTTCTGTGCATTGCTTTGTACATTCAGTTTTTAAATAAAAGAAGTCTGAAGGGTCACATCCTTTGTACTCAGCAAAAGCTAAGTTTATAACATGGACCTGTTTGGTCTGATTCCTGTCTAGTATTGCAAAACTTTGTACATAACTTAATGCTGATTGATGGAATTAAGCTTTAAACGTTCTTCATCCCTGTTTCCGCTCAGAATTAAAACAAGGGGTGTGGAAAATTGTTCAACTGGAAAGTGAGGGAGGAATATTTGCCTTTTGGGGATTATCTTTGACTACTTGGCTCTAAGAATAAAATTTTGAGCCTTAATTTAGACAAATTCTAATTGAAAAATGCAAATATTTCCTGGGAAACACACATTTTGATCTACAGCGATGCATTGCTACTCATACTGTATGATATTAGTAGTTTAACCATGCAGCTAAGAACCTTGTTGAGTCATTTGTTCTCATCTCAGTCTTTTTGTTATGGATTACCTGCATCTGCAAGATGGAATTCTGATAAATAATTTATTCTCTCATTGCTACAGAAGATGACCTTAACTTTATGGAATTAGTAAATATCAGGATTCCTTGGTGTGTAATTGTAGCTCTTCCACTCTCAGTACAGACTGCAAAATAAACAACATAATGAAACAAAGCAGAGAACTCAACAGTTGGTAAATCTACATAATGCACCCTACTTGGTATGCACACTACAGCAGGAACAGAAAAGGAACGGAAACCAAATTGCTTGACCTATTTTAATATTTGATGAAGAAATACTAAGCCTAGAAATATCATGTCTTCAGGGACCTTGTAGTTGATATTATTAAAAAACATTTTTAAAATAGTCTGCTATCGTCTATCATAATAAGCTTTGGGTAATACTTTAAGAGTCCATTAACTTTTGCTCAACTAATCTTGAATTACAATTGAAATCCTTTGAAAGCTTGTATGATAGTTGCACAAATACCACACAAATTCCTTCCCGTCCTTTTGTGAGTGTTTTCCCCTAGATACACTACAGTTTTTAATCTCTTTATGTAGTCATCCAAAATTTGATATTTTAACAGTAATGGAGTGAAGTCAGATCAGTTCTAACCTTAAAAGAAATCACTCTAGGTACTTATGAGGAATCCAAATCAAAACTCTTTTTGAAGTAAATCTAAGTAATTTTTGTAAGTTACTTATCTGCAACTTTGAAACTACAGTAGAGTAAAAAACATGGGGTTTTGGTACAAGTAGTATAATAGCAGTATTTATTATTCCAACTAATATTATTGTTGTGATTTAAATTAGATGAGTTATCAATACAAGCTAAATTTTTCCCAGAGAATCCACACATAATTTTCATCAAAATAACATCTTTTGTTATAATATTTGTAGTATTTGGTATTGACAATGTCCTGTCATTTCAAATGAAAGACAGACTTGAGACACTGGATGGTTTAAAGATCAGAAAATTAATATTTCAAAATAATTCCCGCTGTAAATGTCAGATATTGGATTTGGAGGAACCACAAGTCAAAAATGGAGATTCACATCAGCCTGGTGCTATGACCTCCCAAAACACACCCTGCACAGGATCTTGGACAGAGCAACTGGACATGTTGGAGATGTCCCTGGGTGGCCAGGACCCAGATCCAGCCAAAGGTATCAGCAGGGACTGGTCCAGGCACACGAACACTTTCCCCAGTAAGCACATTCATTAATACTCGTACTGCCATCACCACTTTCAAAATTGACTGTTTTATCCTACATTTCAGTGTTCAAGAATTCCATCACTTATGTTTGGGAGAATAAACTGCTGCATGCACATCAAGGAACAGAGATCATCACACTCACTCATCAGCCTGTAATTTACATCCGCCACTGAACAGTCTGAGCTACCCTCTATGTACCTGGCAGGCCACAACCTTGACTTAGCTGTGTGGTAAAAGGTCATGGTGACATTGTTAATTTGAAAATAAATAGCTTCCTGCAATGTTATAGAATTGCTATAGCAATCAGTCAAATAAAGATAAAAGCTCATATAGATAAAAGCATATTAATTAGCTCATAAAGCCTTATTAATCAGCCTTGTAATGGTAGCAGTTTAAAACCATAAAAGAAATGTGTAAGATATTTGTCTGCAAGCTTAAAAAAAGATAAAGGAATGAAAACCCACCCTCATAGCACGATGTGACATTAGCACCCTGCTATTGGGAAAAGGAATTTACAGTCTAAAAATAGCATCTTCTTTACAGTATGTGAGAGATTTAATACATTTGCTCTAGTCTAGTTGAGGTATGATAGCAAAACATGCTTTGGATTTACTTTCATTCATTGCTGTCCTGGTTTTGGCTGGGATAGAGTTAATTTTCTCCCTAGTATCTGGTACAGTGCTGTCTTTTGGATTTAGGATGAGAAGAGTGTTGATAGCACACTGATGTTTCAGTTGTTGCTGAGCAGTGCTTTCTCTAAGTCAAGGACTTTTCACTTTCCCTTGCTCTGCCAGTGAGCAGAGGCACAAGAAGCTGGGAGGGAGCAGAGCCAGGACAGATGAACTGAACTGGCCAAAGGGATATTTCATACAATAGAATGTCACATTCAGTATATAAACTGTTGGGAGTTGGCTGAGAGGCAACAATCACTGAGGATAGGCTGGACATCAGTCAGTGAGTGGTGAAAAACTGTAGTGTGCATCATTTGTGTTTCTTGGGATTTCATCCTCTGTATCTCTTCATTATTATTGCTATTATTAATAATAATATCAGAATTATATTTCATTTGTTTCAATTATTATTCTGTTCTTACCACAATCCATGCCTTTCTTCCAAATTTTCTCCCCACCAGTAGGGCCAGGGCAGAGGGAAGTGAGCAAGTGGCTGCTTTCTACTTCGTTGCCAGATAGGATTAAACCACAACAATTGCTCATGGAGGTAAGTGTGACCCTGACTGAGTGGGATCCTACAGGATCCATTAGTAAAGAAGAAATTCTATCCAAACTGAAGTCAGTGGCTACTGATTTTAAAAGAGAGGATGCCAGTGCATTTCCTGATCACTATGTCCCTAGATCTCTTTGATGCAAAATTTTCTATTCAGATTTAGATCAAACGAAATTCAAGGATTCTAAAAAAATGAAATCTGTCCCTTTTTTCCCAAATATTAAACTGAAGAAAGCACTATTTTACACATTCAGTTGTTCATCCCTTACACAGAATTAATGGTAGATCTCACATTGCCAGTGTGATCAGCCTTGTACTTTCTAACAAACATAAGATGGTGACGATTATGCCATTTTCATTTGTTGCTTTGTCAAATAGTATTGTTTATATTATTGCAAAACAACAGTGACATCCAGAGGCACAAAAGCCTAATCAGAAGTGTTCGTTACCCATGACGAAGTGTTCAAAATCTGAGTTACTCAGATACTCAGATTCTCTATGAATTTTAGAGGCATGTATAGTATATAAGCAGCACATGTAAACTTTTTGTTTTAAATCCTCCCCAACACAACCTTACACTTCACTGAAATATGGTTGACTGAGACAATATTAGGATACTGGCATAGAGAACCATTATGTCTTGTCATTGATAGTTGTCATTGATAAGACTCTGTGTGAAACCTTTTGGCCCCAGATATTTTTCTGCACTCTTTTTGTTGAAAAGAGGCAAGATCAAAAGAAATTCAAGTACTTCCAACTGAGATACAAGAATACTTTAAAATTGCATACAGCAAGACACCTTCCTGGAGCACCAAAGCTGTTGGTGTACAGCAGAATGCTAAAAGCTCACCTACCAGGTCTGCAAGCCATAGGGTATTAGGCAGACTGCAGTGCACTTCTGAGTCCTGAAAGTGAAATTGTGAACTCAGTCCAGCCCACTGGCAGCAGTGACCAGCTTCAGCATGCATTTACACGCACAGTAAATGGCTCCTTTCAACACAGTGTGTATTTGTAATGAGGCTGAAAGCTCACCAAAGTCTGAGTGCTGAGAGTTTTGCCTTAAAAAGGGACTGACAAATTAGAAGCTTTAAGATTTTTTTCTAGTTTTTGTTTTTATTTCTATTTTGTTTTTTGCCAAGTGAGTTGCAGAAGAAATAAATGCATCTGTAGCACTGAAGAAAAAAAATAAAGTATCCACAGCATTTACAATTACCGTAATCTTAGAAAAGTTCAAGTCTCAAAGCAATGTACTTATTGACCAGCTCCTCTGCTGGCCTGAATCATAATAGCTCCACTTATTTCAGTGGAGCTCTGTCAGGTTACATCAGCTGAGGACTGGATCCCATCTTTCTCCTTCTCAACGTTCCTGTCATTTCTGAATGGATGTAAGTGCTGTATCATTTTTGAGCTTTTTAGCTCCTCACACATGCTGAACCCATGCTTGCAATATGAAGATAATTGCATATATTCAACATTTCTGTCTACAATATTGGAGGAAAATACAGGTCTATTTAACTCTACACACTCATTTCCTTGCTAAGGAAGAGTATTTTACAAGATGCCTTCTAAGCAATCCTTTTATATGATGAATAAAATGGCTATTGTAATAACCACAGTATCATTTGGGCTTTCAATAGAAATTTTCTCCTAGAGTAGCTTCTGGTTGTAAATAATGCCTGTGAATAGTTTATTTTAGAGTGTTATCTTTCTTCCCTACTAGTACAGGTCTCACACAACACTTTTTTCCCAGAATTTCATTCAAGGGAATAAAGTTTTTGAGGAAAATCCTTTTCAGTTCCCTCAGTGTCAGATTGTCAGTTGGCATACAGGTGATTTGTTTAAAAAATGCAATACTTCTTCCTGCATCCATCCAACTGAGATATTCCTGTAGTTGGTAATTTATTGGTTATTTTTCCTATGAAAGAATATGTACATAATCCCTTCATTGTATGCATTTTTGTATAAAAGACAGAATAATTACAATTCTGTGATCACACAGCTGCCAGTCCTAGTCATATATTCTAAAAACAGTTTACTGATAAGCATGTATGAAATGCTACTGTATAAATAAGACTCTTTCCCTTTGACCACTAAATGATGATCAGCTGGCCTAAATTATTCTTCTTTTTAATTATTTATGACAATACATTTTTTCTGAATTCAGAAGTTTTGTATTTCTGGAACTAGCAGAAAATGGACTTACAATATTAGTTATATCCCATGGCTGAAGAGGAGGAAAAAACTGGAGTAGAAAAATCCTTGAATACATTTAGCAGGGATGAAGAAAGTGGTTTTATGGATAAATATTTTCTACCTCAGGAAAAAGATACTCAGCTACCACAAATCAACAATGGCACATCCCTTATTATCCTGAGCTAAGAATCTAGCCCATATGTTCTACTATGACATAAAGTATCCTCATAGATACAAGAAAGAAACAATATCTGAACTCATTTTATAAATTGAAATAATGGTGGGGTGGGGTGGGGAGGGTGTTAAATAATTTGGCCAAGGTTCCACAAGAAGTATGTATCCAGGCCAAGGCTGTTTGCAGTTTGTTTGTCTCTATAACATTATAGCCCTTGCCAAAGTCATTGTACTCAAAATTTCAAAGTAGGTTGACTTTGAACCAGGCACCAAGGTTAAATGTCTTAGTACAACCAGTAAGTACATACATCCCACTAATTATTTTACACACCCAGAAAGAGAAAATGAAAGAAATCTGTCTCACCATATATGAATCAGAGAATCATAGAATGTTTTGTGTTGGAAGGAACCTTAGAGATCACCTAGTTCCAATCCCCCTGCCATGAGCAGGGAAACCTTCAATTGGAGCAGGTTGCTCCCATTCAAGTTGTCCTTGAACACTTCCAGGGATGGGGCATCCACAACTTCTCTGGGCAACCTTTTCCAGTGCCTTACCACCCTCACAATAAGGAATTTCTTCCTAATATCTAACCTAAACCTACCCTCTTTCAGTTGGAATCCAGTCCCCTTGTCCTATCACTACATGCCCTTGGGAAAAGTCCCCCTCCAGATTTCTTGTTGGCCCTCCTTAGGTACTGGAATGCTGCCAGAAGGTCACCCTGAATCTTCTCTTCTCCAGGCTGAACAACCCCAATTCTCTTAGCCTTTCCTCAAAGGAGAGGTGCTCGAGCCCTCTGATCATCTTTGTGCCTCCTCTGGACTAGCTCCAGCAGTTTCCTTGAAAAATATTAAGTTGAACTTAGCCTCTAATTACCATGATGTCACAGGTGAGCAGAGAGGGCATAAAGAAATGAAGCATTTTTTTCAAAATTGTGCAACAGATCATTTATCATCATGGTCCTTTCTGTTTAAAGGTCTGTATCCCTGTGAATCCATGACAGAGATAATATTATAAAGGACAACCTACATGTATATCTGCAGTCTACTCTTGTACTAGTAATCATCAGCTGTCTTCTGTGTCTGTTAGTCTTAAAATAAGGGAAGTTGATTCCTTGCAAATGCACATCTTATTCTGTCCCTAAACAGATTTCGGAATAGATATCAGGCAGGCACAGGTAATCACTAAAGATTATGTGTGCTTGGCAAGGGCATCATCATCCAGTCCCAGACAGAGCAAGTGCATCAGAGTTTCAGACCATCATGGCCTGAGCAGCTGGATGCACCATACCTCCCACTTCAGTCATGGCCCCCAAAATTCTGCAAGCTCTTCTAGACCCTACTGTGCAATTCATCTTTGCAAATAGATTTTAACCTCCTCCAGCACAACCTCCTCCAAGTGGAAGATGTGTATGTAACAAAACCCCTAACTGTGTAAAAGGTTCTGTGGATCTCAGCAGCAGAGAAGTTGAGGCTTCTTTGGTTTATCTTCCCAATTCTGAATGATTCACACTAAGAGATTAATATGGAATTAAAACTGAAGATACATGAAGGCATTACGCCATATCCTCACGTGCACTGAAGTCAGTTATAATCTCTTTATCTCCAGTTTGCATGTGATTAAGCTTCAAGAGTGTTCCCTGTCTGCCTATGGTGTATCTCCTGTTTCAGTGCCTATTGCCAGGCATTTTTCAGAACTGATAGTGGTTTATCACTATCAAAAAGCAGCTCAAAGTCCCTAGGAAAATCTTCAGCTTAGCAACCATCCTTTTAAAACTGTAAATGGTACCTGTTTTCCTTCATCTTTATAGCTATTAATAGGCGTACTTTTCATGACAACAGGATTGTTTGCAGGCTTGTAAGATATCACCTGCTCCTTCTCTTTCATTGTCTCTTAAGCTGCAATTTTCTGTCATATTATAGCAGGTTGTCCTGGAAATAGTTAGTCAAAAAAAATGAATGATTTGTTGCCACTGAAAGAGAAGAAATACCTGTAAAACAACAAAAGTTAGATTTCAGCCAAATGTTCTTTAAACAAATGAAGAGGGGAAAAAAGCAAACCCTAAACAATGCCTACTTAAGCTGGCTTTTTTCTCCAGGCAGCCTTTCCAAAGTCTGGGAAGATAAGTAGAGTCCTACAAGTGGTTGTAGCTTCAAATAGATTGTGTGGGTGGATAAATATAGGGAAGCGCAGTGAGTGATAGAAATAGGATGGGCTTGGGTCTGTATTTAGAAATTTATTTTCTAGCAGAAATCATTAAATAAATAGGATGGCTCATCATTACCTGTTTTAAGCTTGATTAGGCTAAATATACTTCCAGCAATCAAAGCAAAAAAAAAAGTCTGAGTTAAGTTTTCCTTTTCTCTGAGAAGGCTCTCCTGCCCTCGGTGTCAGGTATGAGGACATTAGGGGCCAGAGGCCAGCTACCACTCTGACATTCAGTCTGTCTTTGGTCTTCTCTTGGGGAGAGAAATGTGATAGCTATTTCCATAAGTGCCCTAATCCCAAGGGTTATTCTGCCACCAGAATCTGCCAGAAGGCTCCATGCTATAGCTGTTGTATGTAAGTAAACATCCCAGTGTGTGTCGTTTTTGGTCCCTGTAGGAGGAGCAGGCAGGCCCACAGCCCACCAGCTCTGTGTTAGTGTGTGCATGGCAGATTCCCACGTGCTAGGGACACGTGCTAGCCCCAAAACAGTAGTGACAGACAGACCCTCTTCCTTCTGTATATGAGCAGAGCACTGGGCCAAAACTACAGCTTGGTGTATACAGCACACAGATGTTAAGTCTGTTCAGATTTTTGCAACTGAGCAACCAGGGATCAAACCAACCCATTTCTCTCAGTTATCCAAAACCTGCGTAATTATAGCCAGTGAAATTAAAGCATGGTCAAATCCTTCTAGCAGAAACACAACTGAAGCCCACAAATACTCCCAAGAAGGTGCATTTTTAATCAATATACTGAGTCAGGCAGTATTTGCTTTGCCAGTAGTATTCACTTAACTTTACATAGGAAAGTAAACTCAATCAACATTAAAAAAATTTTAAAAAATTTTATTGCAACTGCAACCTTCAAGGCCAGGCTGGATGGGGCTCTGAGCAACCTGGCCTGGTGAAATGTCCCCTGCCCACAGAAAGGGGGTTGGAACTGAATGATCCTTAAAGTCCCTTCCAACCTAAAATATTCTATGATGTTTCAGCTACAGTTAGTGTGCACAAACAGAGATAAGATTATTATACTGCCTCTAGACTTAAAACATGGTCTTATTAATTACATTCAGTAAGAGGCTATATTTTTAAATCCTCTGAATAATTATCATTATTGTAGCTACACTGATAATTTCTGGTAGTTCCACCCATAAAACCATTGTTATGTGCTGCGTATATATGCTAAAACATTCCACCAGATGATGAGAAGAAAATTATTATTTTTATTTACTTGTTCAAAAGTAAACATCTGTAAACTAATTACAAGATACACCTATTTTACAGATTCTCTGAAGGAAAAAGACTCACTGATTGCCAGTTTTGTCTTCAGTTCTATTTGATGAATCACATTTAATTACAACATAATTAGGTAGCACCTCTGGAAAAATATGCCATGTGATGGTTATAAAGAATGAAAAGAAATGATCATACTGTAATTCTGAAATACATCATAGCAATTCTTTTCATTAAGTTTCTGTGCAAAGGATGTCTCTTATCTTAATTGTCAGTGTCAATACCGTAGTTTTAGTATTATAGTTTCCAAAAAACTAATTTCAATCCTGAAGTAAAGTCTGTGTTTACTTAAGAAATCATCCCAGACCCATTTGACTTCAAACGTTCAAGGAACCCCATTAGACTACTAAGTATAAGAAAATACAAAATTCTGTGCTTTCTAGAAGGTTTAGACAAAATTGGAGCCCTCTAGCATAAATCTGATTTAAAACAATACCTTGTGTGGGTTTACAGATATATTTTAGTCTCTAGTGAATAGAAATACTGCTAAAAACATCTGCATTTACATTATTGAAGCTTTCAGTGACTTGAGGCAAAATCAGGGCCCCATGTGATTGAAGAGTATCAGCATTTAAAGAAAAGCAAAACAAAAAAAAGAGTCCTTGCTGGATTTAAGATAGAAAGCAAACAAACAAGCAGAGAGGATTTATGAAGCAGAAATCTTTACACAGCTTTTCTTCTTGGCCTGATGACTACACAGC
This sequence comes from Corvus moneduloides, assembly GCF_009650955.1. Classification (NCBI taxonomy): domain Eukaryota; kingdom Metazoa; phylum Chordata; class Aves; order Passeriformes; family Corvidae; genus Corvus; species Corvus moneduloides. Next base: position 135,681,650 of record NC_045476.1, on the reverse strand, counting down.
GAAAGTAGTAACAATACATGTGGATAGTTCAGTAATCCCAGCTCCACAGGAACAACCTTCTCTGGAACAGCTAGGTCCACCCCTAGGTATAAAATATTTTCCCTATTGGCAGTGCATGTGTTATTCCGACAAGTGAGCTGCCTTTCCATTTGGGATGCATTTGGCAGTCCAGCCACGCTCTGCCTGGTGCCAGCATGCTGAGATCAACTGTAGGGATGCAAACATCCACAGGTTGTTTGGGGTGCTGCAGTTGGTCCTAAGAGTCTAGAAATGGTCCTGAGTCGTTGCTTTGCTACTCAGACTTTAGCTAGATTTGTTTGACAAAAATTTATTACAAACTAAGGGTCTCTCTAGGATTTTTGTGTCCTGCTGTATCCTTCAGCAACATCGAGGATGCTGGCTCACACTGAGGAAGTCATTGAGAAAACATTCTCTATGAGCACAACAGACTTTGTTAACCCTTATTTTGCATACTGTTGTAGTAGTCCTGTTATTTAAATACCTTCCAACAGAGATCTTTCAGAGAGGAACAGTCAATTCTAAAAATTCCATTGATTGGCTTAATAACCTATGGGTCTTAAGATTGCATATTGAGCCTCAGTTAATTTGTGCACTGGATTATTAACCAATGGAACAGGCATCTTTGCATGTTTCTCCACCTCAAAAGGCTAAACATCTGCAAAGTTTTGTTGGTTTGTTCTGGTTCGTTTAGTTTTGGGGGTTTTTTTCTGATTTCGAGGATTCTTTAGTAGAAATTTGATTTCTTCCATATCACCGGATAACATGAGGTACATTACCAGGTAATAATGGCAGATTATTTTAAAGTGTGGTAGAAGTCACGAAGGTTACCCTTGTTACAGAGTGAACAGCAAGGAAGAAAAACAAGTTGGCTAAACCTTACCTGGCATAAAATATTTTTTTCTCTGATGTTTTCTGTACAGGGAGAAGTTGGAGCACTAGACACTGTGCCATGATGTTGCCAGTGCACCTATGGGACAGCCAAGACCCTCCCAGACAGCTCCTGTGAAATCCTCCCCTGCAAAATCATGCTGTCTTCTCTATCTATTTACAGTACTAGAGAAGAAACACTCACAAGCAAAGATTTTTGAACTAAGATGTGCTTTCAGTTCTCTGGGATACTTTGGTTGCTGCAGTGAAGACACTTTTTCGGCCCAAAGGGGTTTCAGAAGAGCAGGCAGCTGTGCACCTGCAACAAACCTGCAGCACAGTTACTCAAGAAAATAAACCCCAGGCCAGAAAAATGTGACGTTTCTCTTCACACTGTAACCTAAAGGAAAACTAACTTAAGAATCCAAGAATTATTCTTTTCTGTTCTCTCCAGGCAATTCACAGTATGAGCCAGTGCCAGGAGGTTGCCCAGTGCCAAGGACCACAACCAGCCCTCTGCAAACCCAGCTATGCCTCTCTCACAAGGGCTGGTGTACAGCATTATTTTCCATAAACTCACAAGTGCTGAAAAAGGGCCTAGATATTGCCTACATGTCACACGGAGCATAAAGTAATAAATGTTTTTATGAAATCTTGTATAATTTTAAACAGATTAAAATTGCAAAGGTTCTTAGACATAAAAACAGTAAGAAGAAAATCAGGCATGTGCAATGCTAAATTTTTTATTGCATTACAAGAAACTCAGTAGTAGGTTGGCTTTAAGTATCTTGGGCTCAAGTGAACATAAATGTGTGGTTTATCTTTTGCAATTGCCTGGTTTTACTACTGTTTTTTTTAAAACATCTTATTGTTAAACTCCTGTCTGAGAAATGCTATCCAAAAATGTTAAAGTTAGGTATGATAGCAAACTGAGACCATAACAGAGTCAGCTATCAATGCAAAATTGTATTTTTCAAATTTTTAACATAGATAAATAATGTCAACAGGAAAGAAAAAATAGAGAGTTGTTTAAAAATAATTAATTTTTTTTTTTCTTTCTCAGGTTTGAAATGAATGGAAATTTTATGACATGATTACAGAAATACTGCTGCAAAGAAATTATTGAGAATTTTATTCCGAAGGATAACTCCAAGATAAAATGCTGAGATCTATATAGCGTGGAGTATAATTATGGTAGAGGAAGGAAATGATCACAGCCATGAAAAAGAAATATAAGCTGCTTTGGAGAATTAAGTAACTTCATCCCCAGTAAGTTCAGTACATTTCTCATCAGCATTTACAGGAGTTATGCTCAGAATCCGAGTACATTTAAACAAGTTAATTTTATACCTCTCAATCCAGGAAGATGATTTTAGGATGAAGGATGAAGATTGCTAAAATCTCTCTTAGGATGAAGATGGCTACCTTGTCCTTGTGCAAAACGCACTAATTCCTTTCCTTTGTAATCTTTTTTCCAAATCAAATATTTGTGAATGGTTAGTCCTTGTTCCAGCATAATACTCAGAATAATATTATAACATAGATTTGGGTCTACATAAGAAGATGATAGCAAACTTCCAAATCTGTCTTCAAAAGATTTTGATCTGAAACAAAACAAAATTTGAATGAACAAAGTTATTTTAGAAGGTAATATGCCATCATTTTGGAAAGACCAGCCACACTGATCTTATGACATTGGCCTGAAGCATCATCTTGCATTTCACATGTTGCACCACCTCCAGATCTGTAGATTCAATCTAGTTAGATTCACTAACAGCTTTTAAGTATCTTGGTTGGGGTTCTTCTCTCTCTTGTTACCATAGCACACATAATTCTAGCCAGATTTACTGCAACTGGGGAAACAACAGTTGCTCAGAGTTCATAATCATGTTGGTGACACATAACTCTCATTCTGTTTAAATGACATCTGGCTTTCTCATTAGTACTTCTGCCAATAGCTTAAAAAAATAATTCCACTTACTGGAAAAAGCTCCACAAATCATAAAAGTTTCAAACTACATTAAAACATGCTCCTATTCTCTCTTCAATTTTAGCAACTTCAACTCAACAGATGTTCAAGAAAACCATACCCAAGAACTCAGAGGTAAATACAGAGTTCTGGGCCAGATTTCTCCCAGGTAGAAGAAAAGCAGTGCCAAGTGTTTTATCTTTGTGGTTGTCTTCTTCAAAAGCCTTATTTTCTGAAACATTACCTATTTATAAGTCATATTATGCCCTGCTGCAACTTCTTTTAAGATACAAAGAAAACTCGTCCTTGCATCAAGCAAAAATCACACTCAATCAGATAATTATTCTGCAGATGTAAAATAGACAATATGACACATATCGCTGGCGATAGATACAGAGCAGTATGAATTCCCAAAGTAAGAATTTAAAATAAAGATACCCTGGTTTAAGTTCTGATAAGTAGCAATTATACGAGGAAATAAAATGACCAGATAGTGCTTAACAGCTGTACTCTCAAGAACAGTTTAAAACTTAGAATGAAATTTTAATGAGGTAAAGGTTAATTGGGAAATATACTTTTTCTCTCTAACCTTCCAAATTTAATTAAATATCACAAAACCAGAAAAGACTTGGTATGCTTTGTTGAAGCAACAGTAGTTTGATTAAAATGAACCATTCTTGACCTCAGTTCTGATTTCACTTTCCTAAAGTAACTCTTCTGTATCCAGTTGTTTCTCACTACCAATAAAATCTCTTCCTTTTCCTGAAAGCTCCCAGATATATCATCCAACCAATTTTCACAAGAAAGGGGCTGAGTCTGCTCCAAGCTGGGAGCTCAAACCTGTCTATTTGCATCTGGATTTCAAATGGAACAGGGATAGTCTTTGTAGCGTTCCTTGGGTACTGAGACAGAAGAAATAAGAACAGTATTTTTCAGCAGCAAGCTTCACTGTTCCTAATCTCTATAAGATGAGGGAAATGAAAGAACTTGCAGCACCTAGGAGACAAATCTTTCTTTCAGTCTTCCTTTGGAGTTTGATAATGCTATGCTGAAGACGATTTGGGGGATTTAGAGATTTCAGCCTGTCTGGTTTAAATTACCACATTTAAGCACATAATAACAAAATATCCAAAGAAGTTGCAATAAAAGTCACATCAAAATTTAAAAAATAAATCAAAACATTGATTTCATAAAGAGTGAATAGAGAACATTGCAACACTGCATGAATATGTGTTTGTTCAAATTTTCCCAAGCCAAGAATCTGGCATTCTATGTGTTCCACAGAGCTTTTTAACTTGCCAGAGTTTTTTTTTCAACAAGTAAGTTTCCATCAAGGAATTTACCACCCAGCTTTAGTATCATTTTGGAGATAAATCATATTTTTTCTATTACTGGATAAAATGTGTCAGAATTTGGACTTGCCTCTAGCATTAAACTTGAAAATATCTCTGCATATATTTTACAGTCACACTCCCATTTCTATCTCTCTCCTTTTCAGAAGAGAGAAGAAGCAACTTACTGTAACCATTTACACCAGGACAGAGTGATGTCCCTATTGCTGTGGTCACTGTGAAGCTAGAGGAAGGACTGAGCCAAAGGTCCACTCCAATCCTGACTACATTTTAAGTGCTTCTTATCTTCCAGATTTTGAGAGAAACTGTGTGGCAGAAACCCCCATCACTTGCACTATAGATAACTACCAAATGTGGCCTATATCTTGTTTTTCTATTCTCTGTTCCTCTGAATGTGAACAAGAGTCACAGTCTTATCTCCGAAGTTGAGGATAAGAAATTGTAGGAGCAGCAGCTTAGCAGTAGGTATAGAAAAACTTGATATCTATGGAAAAGTAAATTAAATATGGCAGTACCACTTTATGACACTGAAACTGAATGCCATGGACTAAATTCCTCTCGCCTCCCAAACTGGATAGTTGTATCGAGATTGCTTGTTAGGACTGGTCCCTCCTTTTTGCTAACACCTGAACAAGGCCCCCAGTATGGGCTGAGAGCTGGGTTTTGCCCTGGCAAGGGCAAAACCACCCCAGGGACCACAATGACATGTCACCAACGTAGCTGGTCATCTTCCGGGCCCCAGGAACATTTCCTGCCACCACTTGATTTACTCATATGGATACAGTGATAGCAGCATCCAACAAGGAAGTGAGAATTTCAAACAGGCAAGAAGGCAGATAAGCAAAGGTTTTGACAAATTGTTCAGCAAGATGCAATAGCAAGCAAGCTCTGGAACCGTTAGACTGTTGCAGATGCACAGCCAAGTCATGACACAGGACAAATTTGTCACAAGTTGTTCACAAAAGGAAGTTTAGCTGAATTCATCCTGTTTTGGTTTTCCCCCTGTTCAGCATATATTACATAGTTTTACATGCATACTTTAAATTATTCAGGAGTTACCTTTTTTTGCTTTAGAAAGATGTTCTTATACTTAGCTGCTCACTCATTTCACTACAATTCTCACCAGTGAAAAACTGTAGAGAATTTTTTAAAAGAAAACATTTCCAGTGCAAAGAGTTTTTTCGTATGTCAGAGCTTTTTACTCTGCCATGCCATCACTATTCATGATTTTAACCATGCACCTAATGAGATTGAGATTCACCTCACAAATTCTCCTCACAGCTGTCAAGCATTCCTTGCTCCTTTTCCTCGCTCATCTGAATTCTCCAAGCAGCACCATTCCTGCAGTGAAGTTCCCTCATGACATGCTGACTCTCTGATTGACAGGCAGCATACACACGCCAAGCAGAATGTCAAAGAACATGACATGATAAAACCAAACATAGCTTAATACAGTTATGATAATGCCAAACTACTTAAAATTCTCTGTACCTTTGACAGACTAGCCATGTACTGTATGTCTTTCAAAGCTATGCATCTGACTAGAAAAAGCTAGTTTCTCTGGCCCTTGAAGAACATAAATACCTTTTGCATTTTAGACCAGGTTTAAACTAAAGCTAAGTAGATTGATTTTTATGGATGAGAGCAAGATGTTAATTGTAATCTTTCAGACTTACAAGTTTGTATTTCATTGCATATCTATGTATGTTGTGGAAGCTACCCAACTTAAATAGCAGGGGTTTTAGAGCTTGTTAAATGGTGAAGACCAGACACATATACTCACATTTGAAATCTGAAAGATAAGGTTTTCTGTAGTCATATTTGAGGACAATAACTGGAGGAAAAAAACCATTCTTTTCTCTAAGATTATTCTTCAAAACTTGGTTGTAGAAGTATTTATTCCTCTCTTTCAAGCAAAGAAAAGGTAAGTAAAAGATGACTTTGGCAGGGAACACAAAACACTAAAAAAGAATAGTTAAGTAACAATTCCTAAATGACACAGAGACTAAAACTTATTCACTCAAGCAAAGGTATTTGTTTCCAAAGACAAGCATGCTGGGAAGATTTAGGGGTCATTTATAGCCACAGCTTTGAATGCTGCTATATAAATGGTTTTCCTACATAGAAAGCCATGGTGCATCACAAAGGACATGAATCTACAGCATGTTTTCTATTCCTGCCACTCTCTGTGGACGCACCTGGGTTGACATTATAGGGCCACAACCCTATTTAGCATCCTTATGGCCCAAAGATGCACCTAATGTGGAGGCAGGGGATCTTTCTCATTCCAAAGTGTCTGAAATCAAGGCTGTTCTGTAGCCTGTCACAGAGGTGTTTTGCAGGATGAAACTCCAGGTCTCTGGCAGTGTGCTGTGAACACACCTCTGTGGTTTGGGAAGGCAAAGCTGCTGAGGGAACAATGGAGGTGCATGTGGTGGCAGCCAAACCCAATACTGACGTTGAGCATGGTGTCTTCTGTCTTCTGAGCCATACTCAAAAAACATCTCAGAAAGGGCCAACCATCACAGAACAAAACTTTTAGGGGTGCATGCATGGGGCATAACCAGTCTGAATGGTAGGGAGACCACTGCTTGAAGTAACATCCCATTTCTCTGTTATTTAGCAACAGAGAAAGAGGTTGAGAATTCAAAAGTTCACTGCTCTTTGCAGAAAAAGTGAGGAAAAAAGCCACTTTCTGCTACCCATGCACAACAGCAGCAGGAGCAACCAACTATCTGCACTTGACAAGGTTTGAGATTTAACTGCTTTTGCCTTTTAAAATAATCCATCATCAACTTCATTGCTGTCAACACCTGCTTTTATGCCAAAACTCCAATTACTCTTGCATCCTCTCTCTGCTTTCCTTTGAGGATCTGAGAAAGCATTGGTGTGCCCAAAGCTTTTTAAATCTTACTGGCTACATGAGCTAGTAATTAACTAAATTACCTCTGTCTACATTCTGCCTCTGGCTTTTGTCCATAGACTGTCATGGCTAGAGGAAATTATCAAGTCCAGCTAAGATTATGCTTTTTGCTTATGAACTCTCTTGCATTTTTAATAAATGCTGCATTTTGAGCTGTTGACAATAGAAAAACAGCACCTCTGAAACAAACGTTATTTTTAAAAAGCTAGAAACCTCATAGCCTACTACTTGAGGATTAATTCTTTGCCCAAAATCAGATTTTTTTCCCTTGGAAAGCTGAATACAGTAGTTTTCAATCAAGCCAAACTGAACTTCCTTATATCATTTAGCCAAATATACGCTTTCAGTTATGAGAGAGTTCACAGTTCCACTACTTTTTCTGTGATATCTCAGGAAATCTCCAAAATTCTGTCACCCAAGCTGCCTGTCAGAACAACATCGACTATGTGGGAGCACAGCCCTCATCTTCACTGTCTTCTCACAGCATCTCATCCAATGTGAAATCTGACCTAATCTGTCCCCAAAAGCAGCTGAGTAAGAGACTCTGTACAAGTTTCAGTAAACCATTAGAAGACTGTTTGAACATTGAGGCAAACCAAAAGGAGATTGTCTACTTGGGAATTCAAAATATAATTTTCTTGATATATAAAAACATTTGTTAATCTAAGTGTTTCTAGATGAAATACATCTGCTAAAAGAAATCCCATGCGTTTTCTAACTTGATGGGATTTCTTGGCTTGTTTTACTAAATATGACATTCCTAAGTATGACTTTTACCCTGAAAAAATCTACAGAATGAAAAGAGAACTAGTTTTTGTTGCTAGCATGGTATGAAAAATTGGCCACCCCAATACACAGCACTCTGCAGTTTTGCTTAGATATCATCCATCTCCCTGAGTTTATGGTAGGTTTCTCATTCCTCCCATCATACTCACTGATTACTGCTGCTTTTACCTGAGAAACATTTAGGATTCATCTTTACTCTTTACCATGCTGAGACAATTACTCAGAACACAGCAGTTTCCAGAGCTATTCCTTAATTACACTCATTGCTAAAATAATGGTTTGATTTGATAAATATCTTTAATTTGAAACTTTCATGTCTCAATATCTGCACCACAAGTAAAATGCTGAAATCCCACTAACAGGATGGAACACATCTAACAATATACCTCTGCAATGAGGAGATTTTTTTTTCCTTGTTCATTACTAAGCCTTAACTTCTCCTTTGGGTTCTGTTAATTCTCAGAGAAAGAAAAGCAAAATAATGCAGAGAGGTGCAATACACAGGCATGGTATGAAGTCACAAACTGTGGTTGCCATAAAATAAATGGAAATTTTCAAGATGAAGTAAAATGATGGGGACAATGGGAGCATTTCTTACAGATTCATTGTAGAAATTGCAACCAGCATCCAGCTGAAGACCAAGTTCAGCATGAGGAAACTGCTCCCTAAAAGACCTAGCAAAGATTAAAGCAGATCAGCTAATACTAGCTGGAACAGGAGTATTTTGGCTTCAGCTGGGTTATTCTTGACTTGTGTCTTTAATGGGTATTGTTCATATTTGTTTTTTCTTGCAATCTGAGTTACGTAAATTGCTATGCAAGCACAAGATAATGTTTTCAAATAGGCTCATTGACACATTAATCTACAGCACTATAATCAGCCTGAAGATCAGATTTTTATTTTTTTCATTAAGCAGTGAATGTCAGCTCCTTTGGGCATACAAGGTGTCATCAACTTTATGCCAGCTTTGCTGACTCATATAAATATCTACACTTGTAAGCATTCATTTTCTTAGAGCTACAGCACATTATGTACTAAAGGAGATCAGAAGTAAGCAAAATCATCTGGAAAATACAGTCTAAATTTATATTGCTTCTGCTGAGAGGATTAATTTAGCTGTCTGGAGATAGAATATATATTAAGCCATTAATGTTTATAACTCTAGAGACACAAAATAACTCATTTTACACCACCTATCATTACCACACTTGTTTTGTTTGTATGTTCTCAAAATGTTCTTTTACCTGAGTGCTGAGAGTACCCTGAAATTATTAAGTACCACTATGTTCAAGAGCAAAAGCATTCTGTGGTTTGAATTTCTTGAACCTTTGAGAAAATTGGATGCTTTGTTTTTCAGTTGAACAGCACAGACTGAAAACAAACAGCACCTTCCTTTACTAGGGATGTGTGCTCTTAGCTGCTTTGATGGCAAGGTATATAGACAGTATTATCTGAACTTATGCTACTCTTTCAAAGTCTCAGCTGCTGAAGTATCATTTCATAAAATCTGAGCGACTCCCTCATTTACTGAACAACACCCAAGGGCATCACAGGAGGACAATGCCACTTTTGCTGCAGTGTAACACTGGGGCAGAGAGTATGGGTCATTTTGGCAGCCCCTCTCTTCTTCCCAAGTCATGTGGGCAGCAAAGAAACATGGGAAGAGACAGAAAAACTGCATCATAGTGGAAGGATCAGGAAAAAAAATTGGATTCAGTCTTGGGGAGAGCTTTAAAATATTGAAATAGAATATTTTATAAAGAGAGTTATCCCTTGACAGATAATTATTCTATATCTTTGTCTTTGGAAATGGACATAGACAAAATCTACCTCTCTGTGGGAGAGAGGATAGCCTGAATTCCATGTAAATTGACAGATGACTGGGTTCAGCATGTATCTGTAGATTTATTGATGTGGTCTTATGATGTTTTCACTGCTTCTGAAGTCAATTTTCACTAAGTCTTGAAAGTAAAGCTTTTGAATTACATATTGTCTCCTTCTGCACAGAAGCTGAACAATGGTTCCAGCTAGTTAAGGACTGAAGACAAGGAGCTATTCAGCTCGCCCTGTCAGATGCAGAATAGGTCCTGATTTTATTTATCTTTTTTACTGCACTGTCTTCATTCATATTTATCATTTTGAAATATGTTAGAAAAACTTAAAACTTTTGCATTTAGGTGGTTCAGGGAAATAAATGGTAATGGAATTCTGAGGCATCTCTTTTTAAGGTCATCAGAACAAAATTGGTATGGGTGAGCCTTTATTCTTCACAGCTACAAAAATTAAGCTGACAGCCTCTATCTTTTACAAGTGGACTCCCTTCTGTGAGTATCAGTAGTGAACAGAAACATCTGGTAACTATGAACACTGTTTCACCTGAATACCAGCTTTTATGGTGTTATTTCAATAGTTCTTGATTTGATAGTTCACTGTAATATTTTATATTTTCACAGCTTTATCATTATAATAGAATAAAAATATCTAGATTCTCACTGCCAAGAACATTTAAACTGACATTAATGCTGTTCTTTGCACACTTCTAATCATAAACTGACTAAGAGAGAAAACCAACATCTGTATGCCTTTATAAAAAACAGCTATTTTAGCAGAAAACAACTATCTATTAAACTGGTTAAATGCAATTTTAAATACTTTCTGAAGAAGTATTCTTAAGAATACACAAGTTCAGTAAACTTTCATAAAGTATGAGAAATCTATTTTAAATTTTAAGCAATAATTTCACTGCATCTGTACACCTGGCAAACTAAATTTGGCAAACTTTGCAGTTTTCTCATTTGAACTGCATCTTTAATATCAATCTATTCCAGTGTTTGTAAAACTATACAGTGAGGAAGATATTAGAACATTAGTATCCCAGTGTTTGCTCTGAAAGAAATCAACCCAGCCCTGGAAACTTTCCATCAGGAATTTGACAAAACACTATGCTGAATTCAGTGAATAACAGAAGTTACTCATTTGAAACTGAGGTGTTATGACCATGCTGTTACCAATCACACATTTGCTGGTCTAAATGAAGTGATGCCTTTTTCGTTGGTCCTAAAATTATGAGCCAGACACAGTTAGGGTGATAAAAAGGGGTTGCCTTTATAAAGATCCTTAGGTGCACAGTTCATCAGGTGGAAAACGCTGAAGATGCACACACAGCATAATGAGTATACAATTTTTATAGGTTTTGCAAATTAGCATATTTGACAAGAATCACCAACTAGAATTTTAATTGGTGAGGTAATTCCCCCTCGGTTCAAGCCCCTTCTAAATCTTCCCCCCTCAGATGGGAACTGAACTTTGTTTATAAGAATATATCTCAAAGAGCTGGTCTCAACCTTGGTTGACAGGAAAAACCAAGATAGGATAGGAGCCTCGGACCCCCAGCTTGGAACCCTTTGGAATGTATTTTGTTTTTCTGCCTATCAGGTAGGGTAAGAAAAAGTACTGGAGCTAGCTTGAATACAATAATAGACTTACAAATATATGTGCAAAGAATACAGAGAATATATGAAAGAAAAAAGGCAAGAAATCAATTCGGCATCATAAGCAAGGACCAAAAGGAAATCTGAGTCACACAGAAAACAGAGCTTAAACTGCATTGCCTTCCAGTCTCAGATGTACAAGTAAGCAAGGGTGAATGATATCTTGAGGCCCAATACTACCCTACTGCTGTCTTATGACCTAAGTAAACCTTTTAAAAGTCAGATGACGTGCACTCAGCATATATTTTTGTGACCACATTAAAAGTTTCCTTCTTAAGAAGAAACACACCTAGGAACCTGAGTGCCACAAACTCAGCTTTGTAATATTCTCAGCTGAGTTGTTTTGACATGTTACAGACCCAGGTAGAGCACCTGAGCAACCTGTTCAACACAGAAGCCTAAAAGATGGGGAGAAAAAGAAAAATTCTGATGCCCAGAATTTATTAATATTTTCATTCAGGCATGTGACAGAGGACCCCAACTGTTGGAAGTTCCAAGTCTCCACAGACAAGATAGCATTTTATCTGTGTAATGTGTCCCGTGCAATTTCTCAAACTGTAAGGGGTGAGGGAAGGAAAACTCTGCTTCCTCCTTCTTTAGGCTGAAAAGCCACACGGCAAACTATCAGATTATCACACCAACAAGCAGGAAAGTGGATACACAGTGAGTGAACTCCAATATAGAACCACCAGGGTACAAACTCCTGATTTAGGTTGCCGGGGAACAGCGCTGGCAGGAATGCAGCCAGAGCCCATAAATGCTCTGAGTGTTAGGCAATGACTGACCAAAGCTTTTAAAGGTCTAGCTGTGAGACTACAATGACCATTGTAGCACTCAAACGTTAAATCTCTGTTCATCCCTCACTAGATCTGTCACTGGTGGTAGGCCAAGGAAGAACTTTATGGACTCCAAATCCTGAAAAACTGTAATGTTGACTACCTGGATGAACAAGTTTGAATAATCTTCCACAGCCACAAGAAAATGCAGCATAGATGTGCCTATTTTTACTTCATACACTCATTTCATTGAGGAATATTATCCAATTTACAACAAAGTCTGCAAGTCAGGGACCATATCAGAGTAAAACGGACTAAATCAATCTAAGCTAACCTTAGGGATAAACTGAGTTCTCTCTGATTTATAACGGTACCTTCAAAGGATGGTTAGATGTCCACAGTATCTGTGTTAACCTCAAATACATATTATCTATAGGAAGTAGAACACTGTATATAAGTAATTTTGAAGGAAAAGAGAGAAGATTTCTCCAGGCAGTTTTCTGATGGTCAGTGAATTTTTTTCTGCCAGGATTACAGTCTTGCATTGGACTTTAAAAGAAAGTGGTCATTTTCATTAAAAAAAAAAAGTTCTTCTGATGGGGAAAATGTGTATAATGGGCAGGAGCTGATGACATAGGATTAAAAACAGAATTTTCCCATTATAAAAACCCTCATACTGTTGGCAAGATATGTCATGTTTTTCCTCTCCCTTCTGCTGAAGCATTAGACAAAGAGACTGCTGGAAGTAGAATAATGGACCTGAAGGACCAAAAACACAATCTGGTGAAGCAGATTGTGTTTTTGTATTCGGAGCTATTTGACAAACCACATTGTGAATGGAGTCCGCAAAATCAGTACCTTGATAACCTTTAAACAGGGTTTTATATTGGCCAGATGGATCAGGGCAGAACCTAGTCAAGACTGGGGTCTCGTTCAGCTAGGTAATCAAAAAACATGAGAAATTAGGGCTTGGAGGTGAAACAAACATTAAAATTACAGTGTGCTATTAAACAAAGTGTAGAAGCATCTGTACAAGCAGAGAGAAATTATCCCTACAACTTGAACTTCTGCCACCTATTGAGAAGCTTTTCCTCCAGAGCTCAGTCTCTAAGGCCCCTTCAGAGGGCTCTCAGTCCACAATTACAACACTCTAAAATGCTATGGGACACAAGAGATCGACAAAGCTTAGGTATTTGCTTAGCTGGCTATTGAGCACCCATCACAAAAAAAAATTTTCCTGCTTTCATACCCTTGTATCCTTCTTCACCACACATCTAAATCTGTTCTTCCAAGGCTTTTCTAGAGCAGGTTCCCGGAGCAGCCGGCCAGGTGCTCTGTTAGCCCTGGCCAACAACTTGCAGCTCCATTTGTAACTTGTTTGGTCTCCATTTGTTCAGATGGAGACGTTACTATGCTCCCTGCCTTGTTGCTTGCTATGGCCAACACATCTCAACAAAAAATATTAAGTAGAATGTCAGAAGGATTTACTGTTGCAAACATAAAAAAATCATCTTCATCATTATAAGATATGAATTGCATTTTGAACTAGAGTCAGAGGAAGAAACTTCAGCAATAAAAATTAACAATGTATCCGTTTATGGCCTTACAGTCCATTGCTTATTGAGTTAGCTCAGTTTCCTCTTTGATGGAATCATAAAGGCTTCAAGTGGAAAAACAATTTGAAAGACACATTTGTTTATGATCTTTCACTACTAAGAACCCATCTTTCAGAAAGAAGTGCGGTGCAGAAGACAAGCTGCCTTCACTCAGCAGGGTGTGCTGCGTGTACAGGAGTGCTGAGAAGAAACTCCTCAGAACAGGCACTTTTTCAAGGTGAAAGAAAATCCTTGTCAAATCCTGGCAGTGAAAGAAAATGAGAAGGTATGATTAATAGCATCATTAAAAGTAACAAAATAAACCATGAAAACTTAACAATCTAACATCATGCAGGGAGCCTATGAATATGAAGAATCCATTTAATTTATGTATGTTTTAGTGGTTTGCTACATTTCTAAAGGGTATGCAAATGTATTCCCCTTTTGACTGAGCAAAGTTTCCAACACCGGATTATACAAATATCCGCTATCTCCCTGTGCATTCCCACTGGTACGAATAACACATTCCATGGCTATTTAAGAGTTGTCAGTCCCTTTTCCTTTTTCTTCACTGTAGGAGTGGTTAGGCATTGGAATAAGTTGCGCAGGGAAGTGGTGGAGTCACTGTCTCTGGAACTGTTCGAGAGGTGTCTGGATGGGGTACTTGGGGGTGTGGTTTAGGAGTGATTATGGTGGAACTAGGCTGACTGTTGGACAACATGACCTTGAAGATTTCTTCCAATCTTGATTCTGAGATTCTGTAAATTAAGTTGGGATCTTGGCTCCAGTTTGCACAAGTAAGCAATACTGATTTCAGCCACTTGAAAGAAATACACTTAGTATAAAGAAGAGAAAACCCACATAGAAAGCTTCTTTGCTTTGTTTAAATCAAGATGTTTCTTCTACTTTTTTCTTTTAGAAATGGCAACACGTGTTTACAAAGAAAATAAAAATAACCCTTTAAGTAATCAGTTTGTTCCCTGATCCAAACAATTGATAAAACCTTTTCCTGCTGGAACTTCGAACAGAACCATATTTTTATTATTAAATATTCATTTTGTATGGAGGAACCTGCTTAAATTGCAACTTATTAAAGAGATACAGACAGGACTCACTGGTACTTCTGCATTACATGATACACTAAGTTGGAAAAGGTGTCGTAAAGGATGCTCAGTTTATTGTTTCTATGACACAAAAGCAATAAATCTGGTTGAACGTAAATCCAAGAATATTCCAGAGAGCTACATAACTGTTAGATCAATGCAACTTTGTTCTGCAACTCCAAGCAGAATTTCCAAATTTCTAGACAATACATTATATATCTCTAACCATACTCCTGCAAACACACATTCTTCTAGCTCTAACTCAGATCCATTTTCCCTCTCTATCATTCTTAATTTTAATTTCTTTTTATGTACACAATATAGGAAGGGACACAAAGCATTGTTTTATAAATTACCTCTGTCCAGGGAGAACACTTTCTAGTTTCACAGAATGGAGAAAGAGGTAGGTCCAGGCAATCAAATCAGTCAAATTAAGATCCCATTCTTCCCTTAAAATTCATTTCCTGACACACAAATTCCTGCCACTTATTACTCTCAACTGCCCAGGCACTCCTGTGTAGGGAATACTTGACAAAACATTGGCAGTACTACATGATGGATCTTCTGACTCAGGTAAGACCAGACATCCCACCAGCTCTCATTTAAATTTCACACATTTTTCATTTCCTCATTCTGGTAACATCACAGATTTCTCTTAGTACTAACTCATAAGTCACTTTTTTCTGCCATTGCACTGTCATGACCAATCTCACTTTCCTCTTCCTAAAACTCGTGTGCAATATTTTCTCTCCCCATCACCCACTCTTTTTCATCTTTATTTTCTGCTGTTTTCTCCACTAATTCCCTGGAATTTATTGCTTCCTTTCAGCATCCTTTCTTCTCGTCCCTGAAATGACTGACATTACTAGAATTCATAAACGTGTATTTCACAATTCATGATAAAATAGAAAAAAAAAATCAAAAACAAACCTGAGATTTTAATAAAACAATCTCACAGTTACTGTTATAGAATAGAAAAGTTTAATTTCTACGATAGCATTGTCTTTATCCCTGAGGCTGTTTGCATTTTTGCTATCTATATGGTGGTTATTGAAGATGATCAGGTCATGTTTCACACTAGGTCATCAGACTGGGTAACTGGAAGCTCGTGTTTGACCAGAACAATGAAATAAGCATTTTAGCAACACAACTGGACATTTTTTAATACTTCAAATTATTGTCATAATGAAACTTCTTTTATCGGTTAGGTCTTGATGTAAATTAGCAATGACTAGCAGTTATGACTTAGAGCAATAAATAAACAAACAAAAAAAACCATATCTTGTCCCAACTAGAGGTTTATCTGATTGCCAGAATTAGGTATATAATAATAAGAGGCATGATTTCCTTGGGGTTTTGCTGCTGCTTTTATCTTTTTGCTATAAGAACTTTAGAAGAAAATATATCTTCTAACCATATAACCTTGGCTTGTGTTGTGCTGCATCTCAAAAGAATTTTACCAGAAAGGCTGGCATATTTTTTAATCTACAAACTATCCTCACACCCCTTAGGTTAACCAGCTACAGTGTTTCTGTCATGTACCATGTTGTCTGTTTATCTCTAAATTTTTGAAAGTACATAATTTTATAGATAAATATATCTTAAACATACCTTGCAAAAGCTGATAGCAAACTGCTGATAGGGAGGTCAGTTATCCCAGCATTTTCGTATACCCTGTACTCCTGTAAAGGTCAGTTTCCTCTCGGTTTGAAAACTCGAAGGCTGCTAGAAGGCACAGTATATACAATCATAGAATCATGGAATGGTTATGGTTGGAGGGAATATATAAACTGAATGCTAATGAGACACAGAGCATTGTATTCTGGCACAGAAGATTTATATCATTTTTCTCTTAATACAAGCTTAACTGGCTATTTTAAGACCCCAAGACAAAAATTAATAGTTCATGTTTTTCCTTATCAAATCCATCCTGTGAGACTACACAAGATAATTAGACATACAAGAGGATTTCAGAAAAAATTAAAGAAATTTATGTCAGGGCTGGCAGGCTTAAAAATTAAGCACACCTGCTTGGCTGTTGTAAGCAATTGTGTTTCCTTGCCCCACTAGTCTGCCTACTAGCAACATTCTTTGTAAACCAGTGAAGTGCAGAAACATTGTGAATATTTTGTCAGTGCCTCTCTGCCTTTAAAATTTATAAAAGGTGGCTGTAATTATAAATCCTTACAGTATTAATTTTGTTAGGGTGTTATTTAAATAACTGACTCCTTATACATAACTTGAAAATTAAGCTTTTAATTTAAATCTTGTGAATCAGTCTTTTGTGACAGGTTGGGTATACAGGCTGTCTCTCGTGGGGTTTTCCACAGCCTGGCTCCAGGACACATCAACTCAACTTCTGCTGAATTGAATGGGAATCGATTCATGCAATTCCCATGACAGTGAGTTTCGCTATATGTGAATCAACACATACAGGTAACCAGGGTGACCACCAAACCACAGCGGAAATGCAAAGAGTAGATTTGTTTCATTGCCTCACTAACAGTGCCAGGTGACAGAGACACGGGGACACAGGCTCCATTAGGTTTAGCTAATCCTAGCAAAAAGCTAAAGCAAAATCTAAAGCAGAAAGTGGACACTAATGTGTTGGGGTCCCTCCCCTGCCATGTAGCCCTGGGAGAGGGGCCCTGAGGGCACAGAGACGGGGCTTCCCTGTCCCTGCTCAGCCTCGTTCCCATTGGTTGGTTTGTGTTCCCTGCGCGGGCAGAAGGACCCTTGGTCCCGTGACTGGAACAGTTCCTCCGCTGAGCCCCGGCCTTGCGGCTGGAGAAATAAACATCTCTCTGAAACAGCTATCAAGAATCTGTCTGTCCATATATATTTCCTTTCCACGGGACTCCTGGTTTGATATATGCGTGTTGCAGTATCCCCACTGCAACAAATGGTGGAGAATGAGAGCAGAACGATCCCCGATCCCTAAGCGACTGATTTGTGTGAGTAAACCCTGGAAACTTTGGATTCCTCTTCTTGGTTTTGCTTTGCTATTCCATATCTAAACTATGGAGGAACCGTGGGAAGACTCTTGGCTCTCAGAGCCGCATATGGACATTTATCTTAAACTTAAAATGATTCTTGAACAACAATTTGTAAATTTTAGCTTGATTCAAGCTCAAAAAGAACTGAAACACTTCCTGGCATGGTTGTTTAAGAACTTTTTCTATGTTTCTTGGGATTTAATTCTTACCAAGGGCTTTTGGAAAACCGTTTGGACACAGTTAATACTGGAGTCAAAATATATGCCGATGGAAGAATATTTTCGTGAATATTATTTAGTTACCGAGACTGTTGAGCAATGTCAGCTGTGTCCTGGCGAAGGGAAGCCTGGCGCAGGGACCGTGCGGCCCAGGCCACGTGCACCGAGCGCTCTGCGAGCAGCAGCGAGGCAGTTCCCGCGTGCGGGCGGAGCCAAGCAAGCCGCAGTGTCGGCGGCGGAGCGAGGCGCGGCGGGACCCGGCAGTGTCTGCCCGGTCCGGCGCAGCGCGTGGTGGAGCGAGCCCCGTGAACGCCCGACCGAGAGGGGCGGCGCGCGGGCAGCGGCTGGCGGCAGCGGCGGTGGAACGGAGCCGCGCCCAGCCGAGACGCGCGCTGGAGCAGGGCGCGGGGGGGTCGTCGCCCGGGGGCCCGGCCGAGACGTGGATGCAGCGCCCGCCATCGGCAGCGAAGCTGCGACCAGAGGAGGCGACGCACGGAGAGCTGAGCGGCGCGGCCCGGCCCGGCCCGCGCAGCCCCAAACGCGACCCCGGGAAGAGCGCGCAGGCACCAGCAGCCCCAACAATTCCAACACGGGAGCGACTGAAGGAGAGAGCAAAGACGCAGCAAGACAGAAAACAGCAGCCACTCGGAAAAAGGAAAAGATCATAGTAACTAAGACCTTAGGGATAGTAAAATGGTATAATGTTAAGCAAAATTATGGTTTTAAAACAAGGTGTGACAACCAGCAAGACATATTCGTGCATAGAACTGCTATTAAAAAGAATAACCCTGAAAAATGCATCCCAAGCTTGGGAGATGGAGAGGTGGTGGAATTTAAAATTATACGAGGTAGAAAAGGGTTACAAGCATCGCAGGTCACTGGGCCTGATGGTGTTCCTGTAAAAGGCAGTATATATGCAAAAAATCGTAGTCATGTTAGACAGTATCTCTATTGTAAAACCCCCCTACAGTCTCCCTTTCCTAATCCCACCTTTCCCTTTTACCCTATGTCCTATTACCCCCAGTGTATTCCCAATCCGTTTTTTCACCCATGGTTTCCCTCACAAAACCATGCTTTTGCCAATTGTTTCCCCAAAAATCCCTTTCCAATGCCGAGTGGGGGATGAAAAGGGGGAGGGAAGAAGTTAAACCCTCTCCTGCCTCAGTTTCCCCACAAAGCATGCTCAGAGAGTTCTGTCTCCCTTCTGTCAGCCCTAAGATGTTCCACAGAATCTGTTTGGACATTTAAAGACTCAGGAGGGTGGCTTGTTTTGTCTTGAAACTGTTCTTGTAATGTTTATCCAGTTGTTTTCATTCTCCTTTTATTAAAATAAAACGGGTGAGGTGTTGGGGTCCCTCCCCTGCCATGGAGCCCTGGGAGAGGGGCCCTGAGGGCACAGACACGGGGTTTCCCTGCCCCTGCTCAGCCTCGTTCCCATTGGTTGGTTTGTGTTCCCTGCGCGGGCAGAAGGACCCTTGGTCCCGTGATTGAACAGTTCCTCCGCTGAGCCCCGGCCTTGCGGCTGGAGAAATAAACATCTCTGAAACATCTAGCAAGAATCTGTCTGTCCATATATATTTCCTTTCCACGGGACTCCTGGTTTGATATATGCGTGTTGCAGTATCCCCACTGCAACACTAATGAGCACTAGATTCCAGTATACCCTTTCCTGAGAAAGTAAGCTGCATAGCAATCACAGAACCCTGCTCATTACTAATTAACTACTAACAGATCTAGATTCAGTCTAGCACATCCCAATCAAACCTGTCATTTTCTCAAACCCTTCGCAACCCACACTGGCCACCAAAAAGGACTGTTGTTGTTTAACCCCGGCCAGCAACCAAGGCCCACATAGCCACTCACCCCCTCCCCCACAGCAGCAGTGGGGAGAGAATCAGAAAGGTAAAAGCTAAAAATGCATGGGTTGAGATGAAGATAGTTTAACAGGGAAAGCAAAAGCTGTGCACCCAAGCAAAGCAAAGCAAGGACTTCATTCACTGCTTCCCACGGGCAGGCAAGAGTTCAGCCATCTCCAGCAGAGTAGGGCCTCATCCGTGGAATGGTCACCTGGGAAGACAAATACCGTTGCTGCAAACGTTTCCCCCTTCTCCCTTCTTCCCTCCACTTTATATACTGAGCATGATGCCGCATGGTTTGGAACATCCCTTTGGTCGGTTGGGGTCACCTGTCCTGGCTGTGTCTCCTCCCAACCTCCCATGCACCCCCAACTTCCTTGCCAGCATGGCATTATGAGCAGCAGAAGGGGCCTTTGCTCTGTGCAAGCCCTGCTCAGCAATAACAAAAGAATCTCTATATTATCAGCCCTGTGTTCCACACAAATCCAAAACACAGCCCCACACCAGTCACGGTGAAGATTAGCTCTATCCCAGCTGAAACCAGCACAAGCTAGCAGTCCATGAGCGCCATAAATATACTGCTTTAGCCTCTGAAACAAAAAGGATATTAATAGTTCTCCTGCAGTTAAAGCTTTAGTTAATGTTTTGTAACAAATATTTAGACAGCTTCAGCCTATTCCCTGACAGAATAGGATACACCAATAATGCCACACCCTGGTGGTGGAAAGTACTGCCTTGGCTGGATGAAAGCAACTGATCCTTTGTCAAACTATCCCAAAGCAAATGAATTCACCAGTCCTCTGCCCAAACCTGCAGAAAGGGGGTGACACAGTGTTTGCCAGATAGAGACCTGTGTCTTCTGATCTTACTTCAAAAGTACTGTCATAAGTATCTTGATGCCATTCTTCTGAGTAATACCTGAACTGTCCTGGTTTAGCCATCCCAACCAGACTTCCTGGTCAGGCAGCACAGCTGGCTCTCCTCTGGGACAGGAGAAATGAGTTTCTCCTCCCTAGGCCCAGCATGAGCACCTCACATCCCACAGGAGATGCAGTTCTTAGGATGTGCAGAAGGTGCTCCATCAGGCCTCTCCCAAGGCTGCATCAAACCCCTGAGGAGAAGACATGCAACAGATGCGGGGGTCTAAATGGATTTGTTTATTGATCTGACTCCAAAATAAAATACAGGCAGAAGAAATTTGTCTGTACATAGTACTACAGAGTGAGACAAACTTCTCCCTGCATGTTAGATCTGCTTCCTCCTGTAAAGAAACCCTCTGTTTTAAACCAAATCACAAGGTTTGTTTTAAACTACTGCAAAGTCTTTGTTGATTTCACCGAGGTAACACCCAATCTGTATTCAACCAGCTGTTTCCACACCTTATACTTACCCCTAATTCTTTAGCACCTATGTATAGACATTTAGTTTTCATACTTTAACTCTTGTAATGGCCCATTTGTGGAAGGAACACAGTTTATCAGCATCATATTGCCTGTTAAAGAAAGCTCAGGTTCTGAACACATCTATCTATCTGTTTGACACAAACTGCTAAATGCCATTTTCAACCGTGTAAGGTGTCTGTATCAACCCCTGGTATAGATTTATCAGGTGCTGGCTAAAGGAAGTCAACAATTAAAGCTGTCAGAAAAAATATATTTGAAATCCATAAAATTCTAAATTCACCATCAGACAATAGGCAAATACATAATTGAAGAACACATCTCATTGCCTTTAAAGACATTGATGACTTCCAAATGGAGGAAATTTGTGTCACTTTTAAAGCACAGAGCATTATTGTGCTAACAGCCCATTAAATCACATCATCATCATTTGTATTACTGCAGCAAGAAGCATAAATGTACCTTAAATATAAAAGCTGTATTGTAAAACTTGCATTTGACAGGCTATAAACCTTCTTTTTGGTATTTCTTTCTTCATTGGTAGGTGAACTGTGGAGGTTTGGTTGGAAAACGTTGCACTAACCAAATGGTCACATGAGGTTTCCATATGAGGTTTTTAGAGCACTCTCAAATTTCTGTGGTATTGAAACACAACAGCTCTAACATTAGTAAATGAAAGGCAAGAACTTACACACATTAATTTTGGCTCCCTTCTATACAGATTTGAAGGTCCATCCAACAGCAAAAAAAAAAGCTAAAAACACCTGCTCTCTGGCCAGCACCACAATTTCTGGCCTTTACCACTTCTGGTTTCCACTGGTAGGTGAAAGCTGTTAATCTATAGCTTTCCCCAGTGCTATGGGAAGTTTGTAAGAGGAGGATATATGAGCATTTCTCAGAATAAATCTGAGTGCTAAATGAGCTTCAGCATGCACACTATGTAGATGACTTCTCCGAGCCCCTTCTGGGGCTATTTTCTGTAATCTGCAGTTGTTTCAGGCTGTTACCTTACAGATTTAGCTTAGTGCTGCAAAAGCTCCTCACATCATCCCACGGTCTTTTAATGCCAGCTTTTGTAATGGAAAAAAAATCTATCGCATAAGTTGGTTACAAAAAAATTGATTCAGCTGAAACCTTCAAAACCACTAAGAAATCTTGGAATATTGTGTTCAAAAGAATACCCTCCATCATGCCCATGCTTTAGGTGAGGTTTTGATGTAATGATGTGTAGGTAGCTAATAGAAAGAGTGGGGAAAACATCAGTTTTAAAATACTCACACCAAAGCATTGAAGTACTTCTGAAAAAGCTGCTTAAAATTTTCTTTATCAGGAAGAACCAACCGAATCTTGCCCTGATTCAGAGAGATATAGCAAGACCTAACTTTACAGACTGTATCAAAGCTGATTTCACAGGATTAGCCTGGGTTGTACTTCAGATGCAATGCTGATGTCCCTCTGGACAGATTATCTGTCACAATATATTACAGCTGATTCATGAGTACTGAACGCTAAGGATCCTGCAAAGCTATTAATGATAGCTATGACTCCTAGTTTACCGTCTAAACTCTGCAAGCATGTAATTCATTTCACGAAGGTGAGAAAGCTATTAAAAAGTAGCATAATGTGACTCATTCTGTCAGGCTGTATAAATAGTGTAGGAGAATCAGAGTTTGTCAGCATCTCTCCTGGCTTTGGATGTCTCTGAAGGGTAGTTCACTTCCCCTCTAGATTGGGTGGGTGTCCTGCTTCCTGTTCTTTATTTACCTATAAGAGAAAACTTGATTACCTGTAAGAGAAACTACCTGTTATGTTAGTGATAGAAAGTTCTGGTTCTTTCAACCAGTATTTTACCATTTCATGGCAAACAGACCTAAATTGAAAGCTGTTTCACTACTAGAAAACCCCACACCTGACTCGTCTGCTAAGGGTTTAGTCAAAGCAAGGAGGAGTAAATCCCTTATATAATACTAGGAATTAATGATTTACCCAACTTCGGGTGTATGTAAGCTTTTATGTGACATTTGCTCTGAAACTGCAGTCTATTCAGATTACAATTAAACATAGAAAAGCTGCCTTTGTAATGCGTGCAGAAGTGGATTATAGATCTCCTGCTGGTGTTTACAAGACTGCTTAACAGTCCCAAACTGTTTGAACTTCCCTTCCTATCCTTTGTCATACACTGTGGCCCAGACTGCACTTCTCACTGGGAAGCATCCCCCACAACACTTTTGTCTTCTGGATTAGTCTGCATTTCTGGGCAAGTAGAAAACCATGACTAACTAGGCTCTGAACACAGTAACATTAAATCACAGTTTCAGTTTCCATTAGAGAAAACATTTCGAGCCTGTAAGAAGGCAGAGAAAAATATTGAATATGTGAGTCAAGGGTAATAAATACCTATGTGATCCTTCCTGAAATGATAATTTTCATGTGAACTCTAAAGTTCAGTGTTGTCACAAGGAGTAACAAAGATATACGGAAGGGTGAATCCCTGTAGGAGCCTCTTTTGCCTTAAGCCTGGCCAAAGGCCAGTGTTGCCCCATTCCCATGCAGTCTTCTAAATTCTGAGTTCATAACTCCTACTAAGTTGTTCAAAATCTTGTCAATGGATCACAGAAATAGTAAAAAATTAGTGTATATAGGCTTCCATTGTGTCCCATACTCCTTAGCCGTAAATCAGCCCCAGGCAGTCCTCCCCCATTCAGAGATCACAGAAAGATAAATTTCCCTTCCCATTTTAAATAGGCTTTGTCAGTTCTTAGAGAATACCTACGGTAGTCAGACAGAAGGAGAAGAAATTATGAAAGATGATAACATTCTGTCATAAAATGTGTGAAATTAAATTTAAATTAATTTTAGTATATTCATTACAGGTAAGAAATAATTATTTCCAGCAGTTAAAAAGTTCTTCAATATTTCAGACACAATAGTTATTAAATCTTTTCAGAAATTACCAGTAGACTTTTGAAGCTATAATATAAGGGGCCTTTACCTTAGAAAGTATATTCTGTCTGAAATAGAACCTGTAAATGGATTTTTCTTATCATCGTTGAAGAAGTGTAAACTTAATCTAGTTTCTGGCTCTTTATCTCAATTCTTTTTTAATTGACATTCTGCTTAAGCTAATGAAA
The DNA here is from genome assembly GCF_009650955.1 of Corvus moneduloides. NCBI lineage: Eukaryota > Metazoa > Chordata > Aves > Passeriformes > Corvidae > Corvus > Corvus moneduloides. The sequence continues at coordinate 135,657,166 of NC_045476.1, read as the reverse complement.
AACCACCCTCTCTAAAGTCACTGCAGTTACTACCTTATTCTGGCCTTGTCAAGAATGACTGACAGAAAGGTGAAGCTTAAACACTGATAGTTTGAAATCTTCCTGTTAATCCAAAGTCACTAAAATCTTAGAACTCTTCAGACTGAACATATAGCTATTATTCTTTGTAACTAACTTCAAGAGGATTTGAAATACTAGGTAACATGAGTCAGTAAGACCTTGGTACACTCTTAAAACTCCACTGTAAAAGACCCATTGGTTTATTAGATATTGTGATTTATTCCAGAAAATGCTTTCAAAGAAGGATCAGAAAAAAAAAAAAAAAAGCTCTATATTTGAAGCATGATCTTTCCTACCTTCCTGTAATTCAAGCTGCCAGTTTCTCTTGAATAAAGCTGTTAGTCAGAGCCCAGACCCAGCAGATGAAACCCTGACAGAAAGGAAGTGATACTGAGTCAAGCAAACCCAACCTACAGTAGGTCTCTCTCAATTCCCATAACCTATGCCAAATGTACTTTTCCTGGACAGAGATGCAACTTGGTGACACAAGGCATTGTATCTGTCAGAAGCACATCATTTAGTGTATGTACCACATTATTACTGCACAAGAGAATTGGGTTGGAGGAATATTTTCCAGTGCAACAGGCTGAGGTAGAAAGAAGAGTGATCCCTTCTAATGATAGCCAAGGGGTTTGTTGGAGGAAAGAAATACTTGTATTTTTCAAAATTTTAGGGCAAAAAGTAAGTAAAAAACCTTGGTTTAAATTTCTATACTAAGCTTTTAATTTGGGAAAAAAGGTACGTTTTGTGTTGTGATGTGGCCATTCTTTAACCAACCCTATTCATCATTTAACTCAATATGTTCAACATCATTAAAAAATTAAATACTAGCGGAGCAGAAGATTAACATTTTTATTTTCCTCGAAGTTCTTGGAGTGTTTACATGCATTTATGTTTTCTATATTAATATTTTGCTTTTCAAGCCATCCTGGGGGCTTTTTTACTGTAATCATTTGAGCTACAACTATCAATGTACTTCTTGGAAAACAGGGCTGTAATTCATCCTCGTCAGAAACAGATGGCTGAGAAAATGAAAGCAAAAACAGAATGAAAGACAAGGCCACCTGGATCCATCAAGATGATGAGAAAAGCCTGTGAACCTAATGCCAGTGGTACCTGGAGCCAACACAAGTTGGCTTTCAAAACAAGAGCTAGGAATCAGTCAATAATAAAGATAGAAAAATAAAAATATAAGAAAACCCCTATGAAGCTGTAGGAGAAGCAGTAAACAGTCCTGAGAATTTTAGACAATCTACAAAACCACATTAATTCACTGGGAAATTGGCTGATCAGGACTCGTTACCGTTTCTATTTCTGCTTACAGATATGACATGCAGCATGATGCTGAGGGGAATATATGCCGAGCAACCCAGAGACTTGAGCCCCTGTGCTGCACTTAGCAAAACTCACAAGGATGCCCATATTTCACATGCAAACTGTAACTCTGTGAGACTTAAAGGTACAGTACTTTTGAAAGATGTGGAGGTACAATCATAAAGTACAATATTAATTATGGTGAAACAAATGCCTTGTTCAAATAGCAGTGCTAGTCACGGGTTGCAGTAGCAGTTATCTGCAACCGCAGCCACTTTGAGCTTTTGGGTTTTATTTAAAAAGCTTAATTGGAATTTTTATTACTCCCAATTAAGCTTTTTAATTAAAAAGAAAGTTAAAAGAGGCTGGAGGCAAGTATTGCTGAAACTCATATCTACATAGACTCTGAAGGAGAAAAAAGGCGTTTTGTAAAATTGCAACTGTCAGCCAGATGCAGCTTTCAGTTTCAGCTTACTGCTGATCCCATTTACCTAGCCAGTGGCATGCTGCAAATGCAGATACACACGTCTGCTTGGAAAAACAGGCTTTCAGCTTTAAATAGCACTATAAGACTATAAATCCTGTTTCATTCCTGCAAAGGACAGATCACATGAGTGAAAAATACTACCTACTGTCCCATCTCCACTTTTTTTATTCCAGTAGCAATTTGAGTCGGGTAGATATTTTCCTTTTCTGAGATCAGGGTAGATTCACCACAAAATGAATTTAATGACATTCCACCAGACATGGGATTACCCTCAAATTTCTCTCCAGACTTCTACATGCATAAACAGAACTGAGAACATGTTCATAAAACATGACCCTTCTTATAGAACCAAACCAATATTTTAGACCCCAAATTTTCCTTCAAACTCAGTTTATCCATGTGGTCTTTAACATTTTATATGGTTTAAAGAAGGAGTGAGAACTATTATGGAGACATCTGCAATAATCAGCTGTCAAAGCAGAGACTGGGAAACATTCTCATATCCCAACAAATGAAATTTTTTTAGATAATTAATATCTTGGACCAAATATTAAAAAAAATAGTATCATTCATTCTTGTCCATTAAATTTTCCAGGATTTGGAAGCAAAGATACTTCATATTTAGTTCTATTTGAGGTTTTTTCAGAGAGTAAGGTAGTATTCTATCTTGTTGGGTTAGCCCTTGGAATTCACTCTATTGTTCCCAGAGAATATCTGATAAAAATATTTTCTAAATATAGCCAGTGACAAAGAATTTATTTTTACTTTAATATATATTATTAAAGCGCAATAGTTAGACAGTATGTTGTTGGTGAAATAATTCTTAAAGTTTAAGTTTAGATATGCTGTTTCCCAGATATGAGAATCTCAACAGAGCTGGTTCTTACCCCACATTTGCTTCAAGTAAAAATGTTAAACTGTAAATTACTCTTCGAGAATAGATGTGTTTTACATAGGGCTTAGAGGACAAAGTCATAGAGGCGAGTGAAGATTAGTATTGTATTTTTTTTTTTTTAAAAACATGGTTAAAGAGCGGAAAGTGAAGAGATTACCCAACCAACAAGCTGAAACGTTTCTCTCAAGAGAAAGAGGCATTTAATTCCATGGGAAATTAAGGATTCAAGAAAGATTGATTTCCTCATTGTTATTGTAGATAAAGTTGTGCTTTGAGCAAAGACTAGAGGGTGAAGTGCATGGGTAAACATGTACTGTTTTTCTTAGAATGACATAAAACAAAGATTGAGGGATCTTCACCAGTTTAGATACAGTCCAGACAGTGTTCTGATATTTTTTAATAGAAATTATAAATCATGCTGGATAACTCTTGAAACAGATAATAGAATCATCTAATTACATCAGTCTAAGAACTTCTGTGTTTTCTGTGTTGTCTTTCCATCTCTTCAACATTTAATTCAGAATATTTGTGCTCGTTTGTACATCAAGATCATTACCACACAGCTTACTAAGGGAATATCCTTCACAGATATTAGTAGTCTGAGGACCAGAGATTAAATTATAATGCAGTTTTAAAAATATGAGGGCAAATCTTATTCACATTAGAACCCAAAGATTAACACCATATAACACAGGCATGAAAAGCTTTGTACTGAAATATACTACTTTTTTTTTTCTTTCTCTCTTTGACTTCTTAAGCCAAAATGTCTCTGGACTGTCAACACAAAGGGTTTCTTCTAGCCAGTGAACAGCCATGTTAGAAAAGGCACAACCTGTACATCCCACACTATGAATTATAGATGTGGTGAATTTTGTAGGCTTCTTCCCCCAAGGTCCCCGAGGAAGCCATGAGAGAAAGCAACCACCTCTAAGTATGGTTCTCCTCTCTCTCTTGCTCACACACATAGCGTCCAAAGGAAAGAAAAGGGGGGAGCTTTGGCCCCGCCTCCCAAGCACAAATCAGTATAGATGATGAGTAGGATAAGAGAAAAAGAGCTCTGCTGCTGGTCTGCACCAGGGATAGTCATCTAAACTGACTGACCCAGGAGCTTTACAGTTGTAATACTGACTATAACTCAGGAGAGAATATGATATTGCAATTTACATTAAATGATCTAACTATGATTCCAAACTACGTTAAAATGTCAGTCATTTTATAGATCCTAATCTTTTAAAAAAGAGGCCAACACATACCATTGTTTCTCCATTATTCAGTGCTTCATTAAAAAGATTTTTTAAAAAACCTGCTGGCAATATTGCAAATACACTTAATCAGATTCATTGTTGAGCCCTAGGACATTTTTCCATATTTATGAATATATATTTTATGTATTTTCTCATAAATATGTCTCTTAGATATAGACTGATAAAATTTAAATATTAATTATTAAATAATTTTTAGCAAGGATTACAATGGGTGTTTCCATATATAAATCAGGTTATGGTGGGGTTTGTAATTTTTTTTGCAAAACTTAATTACCCAGAATCTGCTGTGGTCATACTGATAAGATGGGGACAAAGGTTTCAAGGCCAATTTCATTTGTTTTAAATGGATTATGTCATCTGATACATACTAGAAAATGTCTTTAGCAAGTGAGAAACCGAGGCAAATAAATCAGGTATAAATCTAAATTACTGGCTTTAATGTAAGAACTACATTATGTTCTCTGAGAGACTTGGTAAAATTTCTTAAGTTAGCTCTCCTGAGGGGTGTGATATCAGCTGTGGGTGCACTACCAGCACAGCTCCAGCACCACTCAGGAGTGGCTGGATGGGTGCTCACTTCTCCAGCCAAAGGAGCTTGGCTCTGATCTACGTGACTTTGGATAACATTCAGGATGTGTCCTCAATACAGTGTGGGGAGAGAGGAAAAAAAAAAAAAAAACAAAACCAAAACCACGTTATTTAAATGAGCCTACATTTTTCCTTTCTTCTTACTAGGCTGGCTATAAATCTCTGCCTTACTTAATCTTTCCATCAGTCAATCTCAGCCAGGGAATCAGGGCACTTAAGAGCTGCTTGGTTCCGAGCAATTACCTGAACAAAAGACTGTCTGGGACTGGACTAACTATTGGCTCATCTTTATTCAGCAGCACTTTCAGATCATGAAAGGAGACACCTGGAAAATGCAAGGGAGGAGGCATAAGAAACAGGACAAATTGAAAGAGAAAAAATATACTGTAAATGTACACCATAAGAGAAAAAGGTAGAGATGTGTATTTGTTGCTAGACCAAAGCAAAGATTTAGGTGAGAATATAGTAGCTGTAAAAAAAAAAAAAAAAAATAAGAAGCCTTCTCTGCTTCAGTACTAAATTTTTGCTAAAATAAGACAGTGAACATTTCAACCACAAATAACCAAAGACTCTTTTGGACTATCTGAAATCCAGAATTAACTGCTATTGCAAATCATGATGGGAGCTTAATCTTTGGTCTCTCACATAGCTCTGCTGATCAACAAGCTGTTTATTAAACTGCCAAATTTTTCCCCCTCCACCACCTTGGAAAGCCTCTGACTCACCCTGATGTGATGTGGAAAATATTCTAAGATAAACTCAGAAAATTTTGTGTGATAAGAAAATTCACTCTAGTTGAAGCTGAGCCCTGAGACAAACTGCATGTACACATACTGAGTTTACTGCTCCACTAAGGAAAACTCCAGTGGGCAGTGACTTTGTTTTAAATGTTTTTGTAAGGATTGCAAAGACAATGATTTTTACCAATATTCTCAGGTGGAAACTTTTTAAAGTGGAAACTTTTTCACTTCCTTATATGACTATAAACAATTTCATGCAGCAATGAACTTAAGGAAACATTTTATGCAAAGATTCATAAAATTTACCATTAGATCACCTAATCTAAATATTTAGATAACCCATAGATGCTGTTCCAATTATGCTGACCTTTAACTTCATCTCTCTCCTGCATTTTTCTTTGGGTTGAATCACTTTTTATTACTTTCAGAACTATATTCAAAGCGCCTAAGTTTGTTAGTGGTCTCAAGATGGGCAGTAACTGGAAGCCTTAAGCACAGCCTCAGCCTCTAGCCCAGTTGAAGATGGAGCCAGAGCTCATACTCCTTTTCCAGCAGCACATGGTCTGCCCAGAAGGAGATCTGCAATGGGTGTCTCAGAAGTTACAACCACGCAAACATTAATTGCCAGCTTTTTGGACTCATTCATGTAACACCTTTGCTAAAGTTGACCTTGTACTAAAAAGCAAGAGCTTTCACTCCTTCCACATAGCTTGAGGCTGGCTTTCTGTTCTGAGGATTAAGACCCTTACACAAAACCAATCTCCACCTCTCTTGGTCTTGTAACTCTCTGATGATGCCACCTAAATAGATTTTAACTCTACGGAACTCCAAACGTCCAAAAAGCAGTTGAGTTCCACAAAAGTGAGGCAGTATGCAGGGTTGGATGTTATCAGCCCAGTGAGTGAAATAAAACTACTCTGCAGTTGGAATGTCTGTCAAAGCAGCAGTGGTGCCACCTGTGAACTCCTGGAACTTACAACAAATGTTTCATGCATACATGTGTATCATTGCACAACATGCAAAGAGGTCAAAATTCTTTAAGATAAACAAAGCCAGGCTCCTAGTAATAATATTTTTTTTAATGCTATAAAACTATAATAAATAATAGCCATAAGAAAAGGAAGAGCAACTGTGGTGACCCACAGCCCTTCTCATAGTACATGGTATGAAGTGTCTCTCTGTATTTAAAATCTTTCATCATTTTCTCCATCTGTGGGGCCTGGACATTGTGTTAGCAGTCCCCATACAGCTTTGGAAACTTGGAGCAGGGTGGAGGCTGCACAGTCCTCTCATGTTGTTTTGAAAGTATGTCTGTCTATAAAATGAATAAATACTTGCTGAAAGCTAAAAATAACTTCTGCTGGCTGTGGAGTTACTTTGATACTGGTCTTAAAGTCTCCTTAATTGAGGAGGCCACAAGTGGACCAGAACTGCCGCTAGCTCTCAGCCGACATATATGCCCATTAGCATGGAGGGTGTTTACTTATCTCTTTATAGCATTATGGCACTTTCTAACGCAGTTTAAGGGTCTGCTCTTCACAGTTATATGCACGTTGCCTTTCCTGACTTCCTTCTAATTTTTCACAAAAATTAAACTATGAAGTGTCTATGCAGATCCACTGATACTTTGAGTACTTGGGTTTGCATTTCAAAAACCCTGATTTACTAGGAAAAAGTGACACAGAACAAGAAGTAGGAAAATCATTCTTCTTGTTATAGCAGGTGAATATCACCAGAGGCAGGGCAGACTACTGCAGCACCTTAATCACAGCAAAACAACAAGGGGCCTGTATTCTCAGTAACAGAAGGAATAGGCAGTGCAGGCATGCAATAAGCTTTGTTCAGTGCCATGAACAATTTAGCATATTCAGGATTTGGAGGATTCTAGCACAGGCTGAGGTTGCAAAGAAAAGAGAACCTTCAGAACCACTCTTTCTCTTTATTCATTCTGTAAAATCTAAGACATGATGATTTCCTATGGGTCAGACACTGAAATAACTGGAAATGTAAGCATAACCCTCCACTCCCACCCAACCCCACAAAATTATAGATCTGTACCAGTTGTGGCATATTGCAGGGCAAAAATATGTCAGTCAGGAAATCTGTGCTAGATTCACCCCTGCTGGACCAGAGGGTTGCAAATAATTTGAATAATTGCTACAGAGAGCAGGTGGCAGAAATAGTCCACTAGAAAAGTTTCAAATACAGTTTAAGTCAGCAAGGGAAGTCAGAAAAGTAGAGAAAAAGTTCAAAGAAAATATGACATAATATTAAAAAAAATTAAAATTAAAATATAATTATAGTTATAATAATAAATTAATGGAGAAAATTGTGCCAAAATTGCTATTTGAGGCTATTGCACTCTAATGGATGCCACCAGACAAAAGCACTCTGGTTTGCATCACCACCATCTCTGAGAGTACCACTACAGCTAGATGCCATCAGTCTGGTGTCACATTATGCTGTTTCTGGCTTTGGCCAGAGCACTGAATCAAATGGATCTCCTGAATTTCCCAGCTCTTTTCTGCGTCCCACATCATTATCGGATGCTTGGGTGCCACTCAAGGATGAGAAATGCTCCTCCTTGAAATGCAGTAACCTCCTCATCCAGTGCCTTGCCCCAGAGAACAGACCCATGAAACTCAGGGTTGAACTAAGTCTCTCATCTTTACACCCCTCTTTTTCCAACGGCAAAAACTGCAGGAAGGTGTGCCCTGCAATGCCTGGGAACTCAAGACAGATCACAACAGCAGAAATGGGTCACAGAATCAGTGCTACAATATAATAAATCACTGAAGATGCAGTTCTGCTGTGGAACTTTGGTGTTATAAAATCAGGGAGATTGAGTGAACCTTGCTGAATGCCCTTCCTCAATGCTGTCATGAACGTTCATCATATTTGTCAGATTAATAAATTGTAGTAAGAGAGCAGATGAACACATATTTGAGAAGGACACCATAAATATATTTTGATACAGGTGATAAAAACACACTGCAGGATGAAGAGAAACTTGGTTAAATTCTTTATAGACTACTGATGATTAATTTGAACTTCTTTCCACTGCTTTAAAAGCAAACATGAAAAAGAGATACATAGTTTAGTCAATTCATTAATCACCACATATAAGCTTGGGGAAAAAAAGCACAAATCAAATGCAGATGTGGGAAAAGAAGTTACCACTGGCTAAAATATGTGACTTTGCAAAAGTAAAAGTCAACAAACAAAGCTTTGTACAAAAAAATAAAAGGAAAGACAAAAAATTATACAAACCTCAAAATCTGGGATTCACTATCCTAAATATAGTATAATGTAAAACTCTGTTTAAAATAACTCACTACAATTTACATTGCAGCCTGTGTTAGATACTTTAAAGTCAATAATGGGAACATGCATTTGTAGAAAAAAATAAAAATTAATGAATCAAAAATCAAAATAAATCAGAAATGTTAACACCTACAGCAGAAAGCATTTGAACCTTCTACTTATATCTGCAAAATTTAAGTCAAACTCCTATCTTTTCATCCAGACATGCAAATTACAACATTTATAATAGCAAATCTGCCTTATTTGCATTTGTTTCTCTTTGGAAATAATAACCTTGTGGACTTTGCATTTGTGTACAGAAATGATATTGCACAAGGCACATTTTAGAGACTTCGCACTACCAGAGCCATGTGTATCCATTGCCATGGCTCATACTCACAGCTGCTGTTTGCCTTACAAAGGTTTCTAAAATCTACAGACAAAAAAACAGCAGAAAACAATACAGGCTAAAAAAAAATCCAAGGTTTTTCTGGATTTCCTTAAGCACTGAAGAAGGCTTAGAGAAGATCAAGCACTTCAAATGTCGCAACCTGTTTCACATTTCTAATCAAATCAAACATGAACAGAATAAAATTACATGAAGAGTAATGAAGTCTATGATAATGATTTCTAGATTTCAGTAAGTGGTCTGCTTCAGCTTCTCCAGTTTTTCTTTTTTAAATATCACTATTAACTGCAAAAGTAGCTTAATTAAGAAAAGAAAAATTCTGTGAGGAAAAAAATTGATGGTGTTTAAAGATGAAGATACTCTTATTACAAATAAAATGCCTTGCAGAATTTTCTAAATGTACTGAAAACATAAGTATAAGCCCCAAGTCAATGGTCAAGGGGACATCCGAATATCAAATACTGCGGTAACAAGGCTGGAAAACGTAGCCAGTGTTCGAATTTGTAGTGAAACAGCTGGACTGATTTGGCAGCTAAGAGCCCACCAGAATCAGCCAGAAGGTTACCAGGAGGAAAAACACCTCTGCTACTCCTATGCAGAAAGAAGCTATAGTCTGGCTGGAAGGTATTTTACAGCCTTCCCCTTACACCAACGATTCTGTACGTAGGACAAACAAAGGCAGAACAGATGACGAACGGAACAAGGGAGGAAAGCAGGACCACAAACGCCCCTTCCCGACCACGACGAGCAGCGGCACTGGCCGGCGCCGACACTGCTGCGCCGGGGACGGTGCCGGCGCTGGGGACGGGCCGTGCCGCTGCCGCGCTCTCCAGGCCGCGCACCGCCACCCGCGGGACAGCCCCGCCGCAGCGCTGCCGCCCCAGCGCTCACCGCCGCGGCTTCTCAGCGCCAGCTCGAGGGAGAAGCCAAGGGCACGTCCCTTTCTGTGGCCACGAACCCTGCAGAGGACGACTTGGTGGTGATGTTTGATGAAAAACAAACTGCAATCACAGTGTGCTCACAGCCCAGAAAGCCAACAGTCCTGGGCGGCATCCAAAGCAGCGTGGCCAGCCGGTCAAGAGACGGGATTCTCTTCCTCTACCCTGCCCTTGTGAGACCCCGCCTGGAGTGCTGTGCACAGTGCTGGTGCAGTTCTTATGCCTCCAGCATAAGAAGGACACAGAAAGTCTTCTGGAGCAAGTCCAGAGCAGGGCCACGAAGTTGGTAAGAGGGCTGGAGCACCTCACCTAAGAAGAAAGGCTGAGAAAGTTTGGACTGTTCAACCTGGAGAAGAGAAGGTTGTGTGGAGACCACGTAGCAAACTTCCAGTATCTGAAGAGGGCCTACAGAGAAGCTGGAGAGGGATTTTTTGTCAGAAACTAGTGATAGAACAAGGAGTAATGGGTACAAACTGAAAGAGGTGAAATCTAGGCTAGATATTGGGAAGCAATTCTTTACTGTGAGAGTGGTGAGATACTGGAACAAGCCCCCCAGGGAGGCTGTAGATGCCCCAACCCTGCCAGTGTTCAAAGCCAGACTGGATGGGGCCTTGAGCAACCTGGTCTAGTGCCAGGTGCCCCTGCCCATGGTACAGCAGATTGGGACTAGGTGATCTTTAAAGTCTCTTCCAATCCTCATGATTCTATGATAAAAGCATACCCACACTGCTGAGAAGAGGCAGGAGTGTTACCTCCCAGCAGAATGAGATGCAGAGGATAAACACTCACGTTCAATGAATCTCCGTCTGTGATGTTGGCAGGTCCCAGGCAACGCCAGGCACACAAACCACTTTAGAAATGAACATTCTCACTTTCATTTAATGACTGTGACAAGGGAGAGAGGAAGAAAATATATTTGTAATTAAAGATGGATACAGGAAATACAAGATTTAGAGGAAATAATGTATTAGTTGTCTTTCAAAGAGTCTAATTCCCCAGGATGATTTAACTAACTCTGCCAACCACCTGCACGTCAAACGAAGACACCAGGTATCTTTTCAGTGCTTCTTTAAGACAGGGGGAAGGAGAATCAAGGAATACAAAAATGTACTTTTGCTATACCATGTGGATTCTTGGCTGTACTGATCACCAAGGCAAAGCTTTCACCAATCCATATGACAATCCTGCTATATCCACTATATTCTATTGGATATAATGACTGTGTGAGATTTTTCCTAGTTGAAGCTTTGTAAATGTCAAGGGCAAAAATCAATGTTGCAGAAAGCAACTCCAACAGTTTGATGCTGTACACAGGTTGAAAGGTACTGCTTTCTGAGGACATGCTGGATAAAAACAGCAGCAGTTCCAGTGCTACAAGGAAAAACTATCTGCAAACATTCTCCAGAGAATCAGTCCTTTTAGCTAACTATTACTAAGTACTAGAAACAGAAGGAGGTTTTATACAATCAATCAATTCAAACAAACTTCGAGTAGTAGATATGAGACAGAGTCTCAGCTGAGCTACAACAATCAGTGTACAGCAAAGAAATGCCCCACTTTCCTAGGAAGAACAGCACTGGGGTGTTCAAGAAGGCAACAGGATCTGCCCGGAGGCAGAGCTGTCTAATGTAGTCTGGTCACAGAACATCTCACACAGCTGGGTCTTGGTCTTGACTCTTCTTGAGGTACCTCATATCCACCACCATCATCAACAATTGGAAAAAAAACCACAAACCCTCTAGCAGAAGTGGACTGAGATGCTATAAACTGCACTGCAGCAACTTGTACAATACTGACACAAAAAGGCAAATGCAAATCTGGGACATGTGGATGTGATTCATCAGACACAGAGGTGACAATTCAGGAAATTAGGTTCAGCAGAAATCAACAAGACTGATAAACAGAATTTATGAGGGGAGACTATAGAGCAACAGGATTGACTTCGTTTCAAACAGAGGAGAGGCATAATGAGATTATGTGAAATACTGTCATAAACACGTCAGTGATTAATTGTTTTCTGTGTACCCTCTATACAAGAAATCAGCAATGTTGGTAAGAAGAAGGCTTCTGTAAGGTGTAGGAAAAGTCTATTTACAAGGAGAGTTAAGTGCTGAAGCAGCTGGGGAAGTTAAGAAATCCTTGTGTTCAGAGATTTTTAAGAACAAATGCAGCACTATTTGGACTCCTGCCACTTGGACTTGTTCTTACAGTGTCAGTTAAAGAGATATTGATGATCAATGATATTCCAGATTTCTCTTGATTCTTTCTTATCAATATCTATTTAGCCATTGGCAGATTAAAAACCCATGGCCATATTGCAACTATAATATGACACATATGAATGTATGAATATGAATACAGAAGGAGAACATATGCCGTTACTTCTTTTTCACATTTCATGAAGCCAAAGATATTTCCACAACTTCCAGTTTGACTCACAACTTTTAACACTGAGAGAATAACCACACTGGAATCAAAACAAATAATAAAGATAAACAAGAAATGCTCAACCATTTTTTTTTTCAAATAGGTAAACATACACGAAACAAAGACATGTACATTGCTCATTCAGTATGTGTAGTATTCTTACATCTGTATATTTCAAGCCTGAGTAACACAATAATGTGGTTTTATAAATTCTCAAAGACGTCCAGAGAACTAGATATATACAATGTAACACAATCCTATTGCTTGAAATAGACAATTTTATAGAAAATAAAAGAGTCATCACAAAATAAAACACTAGGAGCCAGTGAAGGTACCAAAAGTAGGGAACCTAACACATCAGTATTCATTCTGAATTGTGTACAGTAGCTCAGAGATGTCTTCTGTGTTACAGGCCTTAAATTTCATATGACTATGGAAAACAGATGTGCCACATGTTTAAATAATGAAATCCAGCACTTTGTGCTCTTTGGAAATCTCAGACACTGGGCTTCAGAATATTGAAAAGATACTAGAAATTATGTGGATATGAACAGAATCACAGAAGGGTTAGGGTTGGAAGGGACCTCTGGAGATCATCTAGTCTAACCCCCCTGCTACAGCAGGTTCATCTGGAGCAGGTTACACAGGATTGCACATCCAAGTGGGTTGTGAATGTCTCCAGTCAAGGAGATTCCACAGCCTCCCTGGGCAGTCTGTTCCAGTGCTCTGCCATCCTCAAAGGAAAGAAGTTTTCCCTCCCATTCAGATGAAACATCCTGTGTTTCAATTTGTGCCTGTTGTCCCTTGTCTTGTCATTGGACACCACTGAAAGGGGTCTTGGCCCATCATCTTGACACCTGCCCTTAAGATATTTGTACACATCAATGAGAACCCCTCTTGGTCATCTCTTTTCAAGGCTGAACAGGCCTCAGCCTTTCCTCATAAGAGAGATGCTCCAGTCACCTTATCATCTTTGTAGCCTTCGCTGGACTTTCTCCACGAGTTCCTTGTTTCTCCTGAACTGGGGAGCCCAGAACTGGACACAGGTGAGGCCTCACCAGTGCTAAGTGTAGGCGCAGGATCTCCTCCTTTGGCTGGCAATGCTCTTCCTAATGCACCCCAGGATACCACTGGCTTTCTTGGCCACAAGGACACACTGCTGGCTCATGGACAGCTTGTTGTCCACTAGGATCCCCAGGTCCTTCTCCCCACAGCTGCTTTCCAGCAGGTCAGCCCCCAGCCTGTACTGGTGCATGTGGTTATTCTTCTCCAGGTGCAGGATCCTGCATTTGCCTTTGTTGAACTTCACTATGTTCCCCTCCACCCAACTCTCCAGCCTGTCCAGGTCTCACTGAATGGCAGCACAGCACTCTGTGGTATTGACCATTCTCCCAGTTTTGTAACATCAGTGAACTTGCTGAGCATACACTCTGTACCTTCCTCCAGGCTGAACATGACTAGATCCAGTCCTGATCCCTGGGGAACACCGCTAGCTACAGGTCCCCAGTCAGACAGATTCTACACCACTGATCACCATCCTCTGAGCTCTGACATTCAGCCAGTTCACCTCCCATTCAGCTATTCACATCACCTCCACTCATCCAGCCCACATTTCCTGAGCTTATCTACAAGGTTGTATAAGATGTGTAAGGTTATAGAAGCACCACAACAACAGGAGTTCAGTTCCACTTCATCCCTACACCTACACAAGCAGTTGGTTGAAATGCCTAAAATTTCCTGTGTGTTTGTTTCCTGAACCTGACAAATAGTGTGGGCATTTAGACATCTTTCCAGGCAATTGCTTTCCCTTCAGGAACCTCCCAGCCTCTTCATTGCTTTCCTACAGAACTGGATATTCAGAAAATGGAAGATACATTTCCAATTTGCAAACTGATTATATAGGGTCTGGTGTGGTGATGCATACTTGAATGCCTTAGTGTCACTTCAGATACACTAGAGTATCTGAGAAATCCCTGCAGAGCCAGTATATATTTCACAAGACCTCTGTGAGACCCATTTGCTTCCAGAGGCTGCTGGATACTCTCGATAGCTCAGACACTACTGGATGTTCAAGCATGAGCAAATTAATCAAGCCCAAGGACACTAAATTTGGATTTCAGCCCTTTCAACTTATCCACCAGCCTGAAATGTTCAAACCATGAGAGAAAATGCTGACAGAAATAGCTCTGCACCTCCTTCTTAAATCTTCAGACAGAGTGGGAAGAGGCATGAAAAGGGGTCAGGGGTGGTGGAAGCAAGCTGGCATTTCTTGGCTCCAGGGACAGACAGAACAGAATCTCTTACTTTGGGTAGAAATACACAGTCTGAATGACAAAACACAACATAACATGGCCCTCCTCCTGTGAAGCCTCTTGAGAATATTAATGTGATCACCTTTTTCTTATTATTATAAATAGATTGTTACAGAGCCCTGACTTCTTTAACCTCCATAGAAGTATTAGAAGTATTACTCCACCAGGACAATAATAACACAGTGGTAAATTATATTAATTCTACAAATAGTGTGAGAAATTGTGGATAACCAAAAAGGTTAATCCCTGTTTAATCTTCAGTTGCTGTGCTAGTGTGGTATAAATCTGATGGTAAATGGGGTGGCAGGAGAGCAGAATAAAGCACTGCATGTAAAATGTAGTCATCTGTAAGTTCGCCTCTTACTTTGCTTTAGCACTATAATATCTCACAAAAGGCTAGTGAATTAACAATAACTGGAAAATAAATACTAAAAAGAATAGCACTTTTCTGCCTTTTCTGGTATGCTCACTTTGGATTCAAGAGCATAGGGAAAGATAGAAATACTGCAGCTGAACTGCACAAACCATTTGTTTTCAGTACAAGCAAAAGGCTCCTCAAGGGGTGACTAAAAGGATGTATTTTCTATACATCCAAACAACCCTTAGATTACTCTGTCCGTAGCACTGCAACACCAGGCAAGGCAGATACCAAAAACAAGTATTTATTCTCTGCATGGCATTTTTTGTCTCTCCCTGCTGCTAGTACTATTCTTTTGACACCACACACTGCATAATTTGACATTTCAAATGTATGGCACTGTCACAATGATACATGAGGAAACATTTACAGGGCTTGGCACAAGAAGCAAAATTAATACTGAAAAGCAAATTACTTGCTTAGATTGGCTGCCATTTCTCAGTTTGCAGGGTAAATATTCAGTTTAACAGTTAAACTTGGGAACACAAATAATTGATAGCTTTCAAGCAATGACTGTAGATATTTACCGCCTACCTGTTTAACTACCTGGGTTTTGCCAGCACCAATGTTATTGTGCTTCAGGCATGTCTGGCTATATGATCAAATGTGGCTAAAAATACACTGTGAATTCATCATGTTCTTTACATAAAGAAATTATCTTTATGATTCCAAAGAGACAATGTTGCATAAACACAACTGAAGAAATAACCCATGAGGTCATTCAAGGGAAAATTTTTTTTTAATTGAAAATTAATAAAGTAGTGCTCTCTGCCCAAAATATTTGTTCTTCTTTTGAACCATTTGAAAAACAATTTGTGAAGAGATAATTGAGAAATACACTGAATGTTTCCACTAGGCTGCCTTGTCCCTCCACCCTCCCCACTCCCTTGGGCAGCATTCATTCAAGACACATCCTCACGCTCGGTTTGCCTTAAGCTCAATCATCTTAAAAGAGTTTTTCTGAAGGTCAAAAAGAAACAAAAAGCATGTATCAACATTAAGGGAAGAGGAATAATAAGAGTGTGAGTGCCAAGAAGGAATCAAAGAGAAACCAATCATGTCCTGGGTAGCAGAAGGAGGACAGAAAAAAATTAAAGCTTCACTCTCCGAATTCCAATACTCCAAACAATCATTTCTCATAATATAAATCAGCAGAATAGATTATGCAAAAATTATAAAACCACCAGTAATATGTCCAGTGATCTCACCACAGTTAATTTTAGTGCATAGAATGCTTTGGTCTACATTTTCAAGTGGGTAGCTAAAATGGACAGCTGCATTGCCAAGGACTAAGACCAAATGCATCTTTTCCAGATCAGTATTTTAGGGTGACAAGAAAAAAGCTAGACTCCTAAAGCCTTGAGCACTGCTAGATTAACTTTCTGCAGGTGATAATAGGTCTGTAATCTCCACAGAGTGCTGCTGACTCAGCACCACTACAACACATACAATGCCTTACTACAATCACAGGTAGGAGTTTGAGATGTTTGGAAGGTTATCAGCCAAGATCTTCCTAATGTAAGATCGAGTCTCCATGTAACTCCAGCCTTCTGGATCTAAAATTCCATTTGTTCAAAGGCATTAGTATACATACTTGGTTGTAATAAGCTTTTGGTTGAGAAGCTTTTGTTCATGAGCGATTCTGAATGCAGACCTGTGAAGGAGGTCAGAGAACAAGGACTGCATACTCTGTTCCTATTTGTTCCATACTCAATCCCAAATTAACAAAATCTTGATGTAATTTCTGGTCTAGTTCTAATTTACGTTACCCTTCACTATATTTAGTTTCTCCTTAGCTAAAAAGATAAGCTCAACAAACACTGATATAAACAATTTTTGTCATTCTCTAAGCACTCAGATCTGCCATCAAACATCAAGCTGGGTTTTGAAATTCTAATGATAAAGAAAACAATCTTTCCTTTAAATCAGATCTTTTAATATCCTTTAGTAAGTTCTGTAAGGTTTTAGTTTATGTTTTTAGTAACTGCTAAAGAGCTCAATAACTGACCAATTCATTATATAATCACAATAATATAATTTATTTCTAAAGTGGAAACTAGAAGCAGAGAAAATCTCAGCCACAAATTCCTATTAAGCCCTGACCCTGAAAATGAAACCACATGGAGAAAAACTGGTTTTTGATAAAGAAGAAAAAACATAAAATCAGCTTACATTCCAGAGAGGAACAAAGCTACTTCACCTGGTCCTGTGTTGAAGGGCCTTTTGTGAAGACTCTACACAAAGCATTTTTCTTCCTGTAAAAGGAATGATCAATAAATATCAATTTGCTTTAAGAAAAATTCTCTGTCTATAAGCAATTTCTCACCAAGTTGACAGTCCCTTTTTTTTTAGAGTCCCAAAGCAGAGCTATTATACTGCATTTTGGTGAGAGCTGTGTCCTTCAGGAAAACTTTCAAAGTCAAGTGATCTCTCACCTACAAATTGCACCTAGGACTTGCATTGAAAGGATTTAGGTTGGTAATAAAGGCTCACATTGCCAGTTAGATCCTGCAGCTTGGATGGCTCCCATGAGCTCCTACCCCAACCCCAAGCCTTTACTGAGATGGTGCATCAAGACCTTATCTGTTCTCTTCTTAACTCAGATGACTTCCACATCAGCTTGTCAGCAGGTAAGAATCCAGCTCAGAGCTCAAGACTGACATGTCTTTTGAGATAATCAAGAGGAGCAGATGAATAAATGTAATATATGTATGCTTATTTTTTGCAGGTTGACAGTATTTGGCACTGAAAATCAGAAGTGTTGTGGGAGTCAAAAACAAGACCTGATTCCCTTTGCTTTCTAAACCCTATGCTGCCTTGTGGGACCTCATCAGGGGCTACGATTCATTACACTAAGACTATCCCAGATAAATAAGACTAATAAGTAATTAATGCCAATTATGCAACTTTCTGGACCAAACAGTGAGACTGAAACAATTACACTAAGTTTTACATTATCATACAAGAAAACACTATAAATGCTGTCACTGGATGTGTGACACAGTCCACATGGCAGTCCTGTCCAGAGCCAAGCAGCACAGTGGCAGTCATGTTGCCCAACAGCAGTCAATCACAGATATACACCACTAACTACACTGGAGAGTGCTGGAAGTACAGAGAAAGAGATTGAAAAAGGAATCTGCTCAACACAGGGAGAGGGTAAGATTGGGAGAGAGCAAGAACATGGACCAAGATAGTGTTTTACTGCATGACAGATGCTAAAAAATTTGTCAGAACTCAAAGGTATGTTTTTGATACAAAATTGCCTGCTGTAAGTGAACAGATTGTATTCTGCTGAGGGATAGATCAACTCATCTGGACACAGAAAGCAAAACCAGCAGTCAGCAACAGAAGAAATTAGCACTGTGTACACTGAAAGAATTCTGAAGCTGTTAGGAGAGAAGTTATGTGTCTCCATTCTGAAACAAGAAGGGAAAACTCCGGAGCTTCCAAGGTAACATCGAGGGCCTAACGTACTATGCCTTTTACAATCAATCACTTCCTTAAAACAATGCAAAATAACTGCCTATGTGAATATAGAAGAAACTGTGCACTTGGAATTGTAACAATTAATAGCTTGCATGATAATCTGAAAGAATCATAAACTCTTTAAAAACAGACATCAAGTAGGAGTGATTTGTTCAGCATAACTTGCTGGATGCTGTTAAAACCAAGCTGCATGAAAAAAAAAGATTTATGTATTCTCTAGTATGAAAGATGTCAGAAAGTATTGGGGGAAAAAAGCTATACTCAGTCTTGCAGGAAGATGATTCACCATCCGCCCCTTGTAGTCACTGAAGTCAGACCCATTCATTACCCATTATGCTGAGGAGTTTTATTTTTCCCTTTGTGGTGAGTAAGTGCTGAATTACCCATATCACTGAGCCATCTCACTAAATGCAGTGGCTGCTGCTCACCAAAATAATCATGAAAAGTTTATCTGTGAGGAACTCCAGACACGTAAATACATGGAAGCTGCCTCTGATAATAACAGAGATTTATATTCCATTCTGAGAGGGGTGTACACAAATTCTAAAAATCACTAGTCAATACTACATGTAAATATAAATGCTCAGTGAATACTTGTGGCTTATGTCTCTTCCTTTCATGGGAAGCATTTAGCAATCTTCAGGGGCAGGGCTGATGAAAATGAGAAAAGAAATCACCAGTGAGGATTTATAATCTTCTAAATTCTAAGGGTCCCCTGTTCCATATGGATTGGATTTTGAATTGATAGCCAGAAGCCATTCTAAACATCAAATTTACTATTCTAATGTAAAATTTAATTTCACTTTTTCTCTAGTTTCATTCTACTTCTAACTTTCTCCTTTTAATCAATATATTCCACAATAGCAAAATGCAACCAGCTGGCTGGATTTTTACCAGTCTCTGTCTTCCAATCTAGCTTGATACTACCTCTGTATTAATGTGTTCCTGTAATTAAATCTACTTAGAATAAATCACTTAAAATGTACTGCTGCTGTCACCTAAATATATAGTCTACTCTGCCACACAGAGATCTGCTTATTAATGTATCTGTGGAGCTTGAGAATAAATCAATTTATATCAACAATATATTTTTCTTGAGAATAAAAAAATTGCACAGGTGTTATAGAACGGTATGGAAGAATCCTCCAAGTAAGTTTTTTCATGCATTTTATTCCCTGCTTATATGTGGAGTTAACTGCTTAATTGCTTGCAGAAACAGGAAAAATGAGGCAGGTTCAGTCACTCTATTAAAAATAATGGAATAAGGATCTAGTTACTGGGATCAAATTTTACCAATTTAGGATTTTCAATTATTGGATGGTCAATTGACTACCATTTTATTTTTGAGCAAAAATTTTTATTAATTATGTGCAATTAAGCTCTGATAAACATAGCTGAGAAAGACACCCACCAATTCAAAGCTTTTTCAATTGTCCTTCACATTTTTGGACAATTATTTTAAATGTTTAAGTGGATTTTTTTCTGCTCTGCTTAAAATCAGAGCTCTGTACACTAGCCCAAAGATGGTGGGGTCCCTGCACAGGAAGTGGTTGAGGCAGAGCTCAATGGTGGCTATCCAACCAAGCTTCGAGAAATGATGAAATCAGTGTTTGATTACTGTAAAAGAAAGAAGCAGTTCACATTTTCCTAATATTTTAATATAGCTGATTAATGCAAATAAGCTAAGTCATGTATTCAGTGTTTTCAAAAACATGAAAAAAAGTAAGCCCAAATAATTAATCCATTTGCTTAGTAACTGGAATAAGGATAGGCCAGAGAGACAGGTCAGGTCATCATAAAGCAAATCTCAGACCAGGCTCAGTCCTGAGCATGCCGCACATTAAGCTGTTTGCTTTGGCCTTCAGGTATTTTTAGGCCAAGTATCAGAAATGAAGATTTCAGTCATTTATCAGTCTCTTGTATTGAACTTCATCAATTGTGAATTTCAAACAATTCAAAAATAACTCAATCTTATTTCTACTCAGTCAGATTTTGTCATCCTTTATGTCAGAGGAACTGCTTGCCCAGTAAAGGACTCCACCATATGCAGCATCCTTCTCCTAACAACTCATGAAAGGTCTGAAGACAAAAAAACATTAACAGTTAAGCCATGAATATAACACCTCAGCTTTAAACTCACTGCTGCAATAAATACATAACAGCAACTGCAGTAACTAAATGTACTTAAAAAAAAAAAAGCTAAGAAATTGACCTTCATTTTAAAGCTTTTCATCTTGTATTAATCTGCTGAATAAAGATCTTGCATACTTTCAGAACACAGACTTGGATTAAGATTCCCAAAATTGTTCTGCAGATATGAAAGAAGACTAACTTCTATGCAACTGCCTTTGGTTACTGGAAGTGAGGTGCTTGTACACAGCATGCTGCCTCTGCCAAACCCCACTGAAACCAATTTCACCGAGGAAAAATGCTATGCAGGAGTTTCAGACAATTACAAGTGAGTACCGATTTTAATTCTGAACATATTGAAAAACCTACAGTAGATAAAATTACCTATACAAATGGAAAGACAAAAGAAATTATTCAAATCAAAATGTGTTAAGCATAATTTGAAATTTAGATAGAATAAATGTACAGTTTGACATAAGAATGCTAATGGCTTGCTTTGTGATTTCATAATCTATTTTACTACCTTCTAGGGATTACAGATCTGATTACAGATCTGATCTAGTAACAATGTCATTTTTCTCATCATTTCCCCAAAATCAGCTCTTAATCTACTCAAAAAAAAGTTCAAAAAGGGTCTGTTTGGGGGCTGAAGCCAAGAAGCATCAACTCCTGTGAGAGCACACCTCTATGCTCCCATCTGGTCCCTACAATCTCTTCAAGAGATACAGGTACATGATGACACAGCCATTCCAACTTAGTAGCCTGAAATGATCCCTTTGCCACAACCAGGGTGTGCACCAAACTCAGGAACTCTGAGGACTTTGGTTCAACAAGTCAGACATGGTTTATTGGGACATTTCAAATCATTCATGATTCTTGCTCCTAAAACAAATTTTGAGTTTAATCAAGTTTCCAAGGAAAATACACGCTCTTTCAATTAATGAACTTAATGTAACTTTAACCTACAAAAACTGACTAAGAAAAGCCCTGTTTTCCTCTTCTTTTTCTTTTATTCCTTGGTGTTGTGAATAAAAGTGTATCTAACTGGCTCAGTCTCAAGATAAATTCAATACTTCATCAATACTCCTCAGAAATTAGCTATGGTGACAAAACCAGCATGTATTGCATGTATTAAAATGCCACTGAACTTTCTGAGTGGAAAGGAAACATTTTAAGATCCTCATTGATTCACATGCACCTTCACTGAAAAAAAAGAAAAAAATACTCTCTGTGAACTGCTGCTACCTACTGGAAATTAACTAGAAAGGCATTTGGTTTATATACAGCTAGAATAAGAGTCAAACCAAGGAAAATAAAGCAGCATACTCCCTGCAATACTACCCATAATATGTAGACTTATCTAATAAGAAACTAGTTTTAGTTACTTGTGCAATTGCATCAGCTATATTCATAGACTGATTTGTCTGAACTCCTAGGCTTTGTAGAATTTCTTAGTTTGTTTTTTTCTTTAATGGTCTCAGGTAGTTTATTCCCACATATCACCTTCTCATCACTTCAATAAACAAGCTGTTATTTATACTAGGTAGTACAGATCTTCAGACTAGGAATATGCCTCTTCTTTTACAGTACCCTGGACATCAAATGTTCCAGCACATGGCTGAGGCTACACTTCAAATATCAAAAGATGCACCTCACCGAACTCCAGCTGTTGCAAAGACCAGCATCAAGTTCAATATTACCATTGAGGCTTCTTCTATGCAGTCAATGGAGAAAGACAGACACCTCCAGAGCAGGATTCATCTCATCTGTTCCAGGGGAGATAAAGCATTCACTGGAAGTACCTGCCTCTCTCCTTCTGAGATGACCAACCAGTCCAAAACTGATATCTAACCTTCCAACACCTTCAGTTAAATGAGATCACTCCCACCCTGGCTGCCTGAGGCTGTGCCTAATTACCAAGAAAAAAACAGCGCATACTCCAGGATTTTGATTGCAGATCTGGGATCCTCCTGGACCTTGCTTAGTTTTCACTTCTGAAGAAATCAGAGCAAAGGGATGAAAAGGGGAAGCAGCCTTGTGCGCTCCAGGGTCAGAGCCTGACCAGGAGCCAGGATGCAGTCTCTGACAGCCCCTCAATAAGATTAGCAGTGGCAGCTTGCAGCTGTACAACCTTTCACTGCTGGAGGTGTGCCTGCTCAGCATGGTGCAGTGCTGCAGAGAGAACCCCGAGGCTCCTCAGAACAAGCCAGTCCAGAAGCAAGGCAGCTGCCTTGACCCAGCCCTGTGTATCAGCTTTTCATCACAGCTAATTAGCTACTTTAATTCAGCACACAGTCCTTGCTATACGAGCTCTACACAGTTCAAAGACAGCTTGGTTATATCTTCATTTTAGATTTAGCCAGAAAGCCTGGGAGCTCACACAGATTTAACTCACTTATACTTTTAAAGTTGCCTCTGCAACTAAAGGACTGGAAACACATTTTCCCCACATGACAATTTATTTTCTGGAGCATAGTTCAAGCTCAGGAAAGATAAGGGAGGAGACCAGTACAAGGACAAGCCCTGAACTACAGGGCTAGAGACAGTCTACCAAAACACAACAACAAAAAAAAATTTCCATATTCAGGATCCTCCACGACTCCAAGGTCAACCCGTTCCCAGTGCTTATAGGCTCGGTTAAGCTTATAAAGTAGAGGTGGAAAACAAGTATCTCTTTCTATTCCTTCAAAAATTTTGCATGCTAAAACTTTCAATCACATATTATAACCAGGTGTTATGCAAAAGTTTGTCCTTTTCGATCTGTGTTTCAATGAAGACGTTTTGAGAGGGCAGCCCCTTTGTGATCTCCAGCAATGACAGAGCTGCCCCTGGGAAGAGCTCCACACAGGTCTGGGATAGCTGAGGAATGGGCTCAGAGTCACCAGAACCAGTCCCACTCTGCATAGCTTGATTTCTTCCAAAAACTGGTATAAATAGTAAAATTACCTAGGGCCTCACCTGGCAGTCAGTGAATTCAGTGCACAGTAATGGTATTTATGCTGTATGTCTTTCCCATACATCATCTCTTTCTTCTGTTGGATTTAGCCTGCATGTTTTTTGGGAAAGAAGACTTCTGGCTCACAATACACTGAAAGCCAACAGTGCAATGACTTTTTTGCTGGTTTTGGCTGGGGTAGAGCTAAATTTCTTCACAGTGTGGGGCTATGTTAACAGTGTTGATAATTCAGGGATGTTTTTGTTATTGCTGATCAGTGTTTACACAGTGTCAAGGCTTTTTCTGCCGCTCCCACTGCCCCAGCTGTGAGCAGGCTGGCAGTACATAAGGAGTTGGGAGGGCAAATAGCCAGGACTGCTGACCCCAACTGACCAAGGGGATATCTGATACCATATGACATCATGCTCAGCATAAAAAGCTGGGGAAAAGAAGGAGGAAGTGGGGGGGATATTCAGAGTTGTGGTGCTTGTCTTCCTAAGTCACCGCTATGTGTGATGGAGCCCTGCTTTCCTGAAGATGACTGAACACCTGCCTGCCTATGGGAAGTGGTGAATTAATTCCTTGGTTTGCCTTTCTTGTGTGCATGGCTTTTGCTTTGCCTGTTACACTGTCTTTATCTCAACCCACAAGTTTTCTCGCTTTTACCCTTGTGATTCCCTCCCCCATCCCACCAGGGGTGAGTGAGCAAGAGCCTGTGTGGGGGGATGTGTTGCTGGCTGGGGTTAAACCATGACACTTTTTCAGGGTATTCATGAGCAGACATCAAAATGACATGGAACTTAACTTTGATATATATATTTTCTGAGTTTCTGAGGGCAAGAAGCAGCTTAATATATCTACAGTATGTAAAGCCAAATGCTCTACTTTTGCAGTCATGTTCATGGTGTGCAGAAATGAGTTCTACATTCCTCCCTCCTTCTCATAATCCCCCAGGTAAAGGGAGCTCTCAGAAGAGACAGACTCTCAGCATCATCTTTAGAAAAATCTCTAAAAACAGCAATGGGGACTGACAGGAACACAGTCAGTCCTGGCAGTATGGAAGTTATTGCAAACTCGTAAAACACTCAGCTTTGAGCTTCATATTGCCCCACCACCAATAATGGCAGCTGAGCAATCCTCCTTTTTTTTCCTTTTCCACACAGCAGAAGAGAACCCATACCAGAAAGATTTGATCCTTTGTCCATTAGGAACAATAACAAAATTTGCCAGAGGTAGATATGGGCTTTTGATGGTTCACTGAAGTTATATCTGTGCAATAAAACTACCTACCTTGGAATTCTGTATTCTAAAGATGATTTGGTATGGTATGAAAAAGAACCAGTATTGTTCCATGGGCTTCTGAGCACAGTAATTCCACAACACATTCTGAAAGCTTCCATTTTCACCATCACAATAAATATACTAGACCACTCACTGACATCCACTACTGAATATGCCTAAGTCTTTAAAAAAGTTTACCTTGCTGAAGCCTGATATGCTATGTCAATGAAATCCAAGTGCAGTTTCTTTAGGACATGTAAGAAAGGGTTCTGAGGTGTATCTGCTCTGACCCTCAGCACAAACAAAACTCAGGCATTGAATAGAGTAGCCCTGCCTGCTAATACAGTCTTGGAAATAAATGTCAAGCATGCTTTCATCTACACTCAAAACTGAACCAAGTTGTCTAAAGGGACAACATACCCTTTCACATACCCACTCATCTGGAATTAAACACTTTCTCCATGGTACATGGGACTGGAGAAAAAAACAAGAAGAAATTAATTCCAACACTGAGAGGAACTCTTTTTTTTTTGTTTTTAATTTACAGATTTGCACACATTACTCTCTCTGACTTGTTTAAAATGTGGGATGGAAATTGGCTTCACAGTTGATGACAGATCTTGATCTCATGGGACATAAGGAGACAACAGCTTGAGCTACAAATGAAAGTGCAATTAGAATTAGTTACATCATGCTTTAATTTTTAGTCACCCCACAGTATCAATCACACACAGTTTATACTGGAAAATAAATACCAAGGAACATGGGTTAAAAATGATGGAACTAAAAGGAAGTAAAAGGAAGCATCAGTACCTTTCTAAGAAGTTTGGGGCGGGGGGAGTGATTCCCCATAAGAAAGATAAATGTAGGTGTGTTTACTGTCTTCCAGAAGGATGCCTTGCTCCACACAGAGTTGATCCAAATCAGATTCAACATACAAAGTCCCTGAAGGAAACACTCAGCTTTACCGACTATAACTAAGAGTTTTTAAAATACAAATAAGTTCTTTTCAGAAGGGATAGGCAGTTTGTTATAGTCTCTTCCCTGCATAACTAAAATATTAGCAGATTTTTAATTCTTTTGCTGTTCGGATCGTTTTAATCCTCACTACCCTCACATGGCTTTTACTAATCAGATATTGAGGGAAAATGTGTGTTTATCAATTCATATTTCCTGCGGAATAATGTGAATCCTAGCTCCTCAATGTTCAGGAGAAATGCCTAAGAGCAAGCATTTTGTTTATACACAACTTGATTAAAACTAAACATAATGCAACTGCTCATAGGTTATGAGACAGCTAAAACAATCTCCAGCTCCCTTCTGAGCACTGGGGGAAGAAAGAGGATTCAAAATGCAAAACTAGTTTCAGACTTTAAAATGAAATTATGTGAGCCATCCAGACATAGTGTAAATGCCACTGAATGTTAAACCAAACAGGTAATCTTCTCCCCAGGGGAAAAAACCCAGAAGTTTTAATGTTCAAGCATGGGATTAAGTAAAATTACAGTCTACCCTCTGTTCCACCAACTCCAACCATAACCAACCCAATTCTGCAAAGAAATAAGTATCCTTCTTCCACACAGATTACAAATAAAGCCAATGTTTGCCAGGACTGCATCTAGGGTTGTAATTTACACCATCTTCACAGTCAGCATTGGCTGGCAAAGAGACCAGACCAGACCTGACTCCCAGCTGGGCTCTTCAGCTTACCATTACTTTAGCAAGACAGAAACAGGAAAGAACTCACTGTCTTAATGTCTCAGTAGTTTCTGACAGCAGCTGCTACTCCCCCTTTGCAGGACAGAGGGACAAAGTCATTCCAAATTTAACAGGCTTGCAGAGCAGCTTCACATACAACCCTGGTACAATCATAATAAAATCAAAGAAACAGACCATAAATGAATCCTTCAGTGTGATAAATAGAAACCTCAGCCCACCCTCCAGACACACTGTGGCAGCAGAACTGATGTAGGTCCAGAGTGCCAGAACAGCCTAAAGAGTGATGCCAATGTGTGAAAGTGCAGACAGGAAGAAAAGTCCTTTCTCTGAAGAGAGCCCAAGACAAAACAAAATGTTCTCAGTGTGTGGTGATTATCCAAGTGGCCTTGTACTAAACACCCCTCACAACCATTTGTACCAATCAAGCCTTCTGAACTCTCTTTCCTTGCAGGTGCCCCTATATAGGGTACAAGCCCAGGCACACTCAGGGTGCTTCTTACCTTGAATAACCTTCAGTCCATGATCCTGGTTCAGGAAAGGATTAAATAGCATATATCTATGCTCTTTTAAGCAAAGCTAGAAGCATGCACTTAAATTTCTGATATGGTGGCATCTAAGTTATATTTAAACACTCTGCAAAATACATTTCTTATAGAAGAAGAATGTGAGAAAGGAGGAACTATCAACACTCCTCCTTCCTTTTAACAGACAGAGAAGGAGACTCAGGACCAGTCAAAATGTCTGTGGCAGAGCTTGGTACAAGCACTAGTCTTACTGTTAGTAATTTTAATAATTTTAACATCAAAATATTTTATCTATTTAAAAAGTAATTTTAGTATGCAACTGGATAGAAGAGTAGGCAATAAGGTGAAATGCAATATTCTAACAATAAGAAAGCATGCCCCCATCACTGAAAAAATGTGAAAGTCAGTGTAAATGTTTTGCTATAGCATCCCTACTTTATAATGTTTGGACCACTGATCAGATAGAAAAAAGCTATCAACAGATCAAGACTGTAAGAATTCAAAATCATCATTAGGGTCCACAAAATATTACTAAAATACTACTATTTAAAAATTTCTGAATTATTATGTTAAACATCTGTACTATTATGTGTCAAGAAAGTGAAGCATTCTTATCTGTATAGTATCTCAGGTAAACAGAGGATGACATCAAAGGAAATAACTGACAAAACCTTCCAAGTACACAAATTAGTCCACAGACATATTATTTTTTATTCCTTGCAACCTGTTAGTCAAATTTTGATTTTAAAATAAATTGCTTCAGAACTTGGCTCCCTCCTTTCACTTCAAGAAAAATGGACAAGAATGGTTCAACAAAAATTCCTTTGCATTTGTAAAATATACCTTCCTCTTCAGCTAGAACTCATAAAAGGACATTTTCCTTATGTCAAATTTTGCCACAAAAATGTAATTCTGGCTCAGTTATTTTTATTCCTCTTCTCACTTGCTTGACCAGTTCAAATTATACAACTGGGAAAACTGAGTCTTGTTAACTGAGCTGCAGCTTAGTTAGTTCAAAGGCAGCTGGGAACAACAGGTATCTTCCACGACATGCCCAAATAAGAGGGGAAACCTTCACATTTTGTTGGGGAAAGTCAGACTGCAGAAGTTTTAGAGAGAATTAAAACAGGCAGGAATAATGTTCCGTTTTGTCAGATGCATTCAACATTTTTAAACTGAATGGCAGAGTTGCAAGCTCAGGATTTCTCCCTTGCTGCCTGCCAAGCAACTCAGACCTTCAGCCCTTTCTTTTTACTTCAGTCTACTTAATGAATGGCAACACAACACAAAATCCCTGATTCAGTTCTGAGCCTATTTACAATCCATCAGTCCAAGAAAGAGAGTAGATCCTGAGTATTTTGCTAATAAGCCCATCCTTGTCTTTAATATACAGACATTAGCAGAGAGGCATCATTTCCCCAGGGTAAATACAATGGAGTTTTTTTACATAACTGGTGAAGCTGCAATGAGCTTCTACACACTATATCGTCAAGTCTAAACATCTATGTCGACATCCATATTAAAACTTCCAACTTTTAAAATCACAAGTTATCACTCATTTTTACCTCCAAAGACTCACTAGATGCCTAGCATAAAATTCAGTTGCTTTGAAGACACAGGTCAGAGGCCCTACTCAGGGAAAAGGATGAACTAGTGAGCTAGGTGAAAAAAATGCTAAGCTTAACCTAATTTCTAACAAAACATTTCATGCAAAGATTTCCAGAATGAAGTATTTATACTTTGGTGTTGGAAGCATGTCTTAGATTTGTTTTCCATGTCAGAGGGCAGATGAAGAATGACCTAACAGAAGAGCCAAATGGCAAATTATGTTGTGTTGTGTTGACTTCAGAAAAGAGGGACAACTATGTTTAAGTCTTTGTTTCAGGCCAAGGAAAGCAAAGATTCAGACTTTTATTTACCATTATGTACTTTTAGTGTCCTAAATACCTTAATAGTTTCTGTTCCATTATAGCAGCTTTTCACCTTTGCATTCCTTATTTTCTAGCAAATTTCAAAGTATCTAAAGCTTTCCCTATGTTCAACCAAGACCAACAAGAAAGACTTATTTCAGATGGTGTTCTGTGCACTCAGAAGCTTTGCAAACCCAGCTCATAGCTCACTATACCCCACTCAGCTCTGCATGAACAATTCCATTGACTTGCACAGATCTGTGCCCAATTCCTCAAGGTCTGATTAAACAATGATCTCTAAAATGCTCCTGAGCAGACCTCAAAGCTGCTTCCATTTATTATTTTGTGCTACAAGCAACTATTCTGCTATCCAGCATTAATTTAAAACCAATTGCACAGCACCACAGCCAGCTAGTTATCTAAATATACCTGAGATAGGTAAGGCTCAATTACACTGGAGTGAAGAATACACATAAGAGATTCATCACCAATTCAGATGGATATCAATAAAAGATATAATCAGCAAGGGACTGCATGAATATATAAGAATGTGGACCCATTTTGTGAGTTAATTCTCTTGTATTTCATTACAAACAACTTTCAATCATTTCTTTTTCTCATATTGATTGATTGGGTGGAGTGAACAAGACAAAACTTTTTAAACAGTGTAAGTCTGTGCACAGAGCCCATGATCTAGTCCGTAAAAGCCAGTGAATTTTTTTTCCTGTTCTGGACAGAATTATTCCAATGACAGACTCTAGCCAATGCCCAGACCGTCTGGTAAATTTTGTCTTACCCAGGGTCTAGGTGTGGATTTCACTGGTGAACCTCTCCACATGGATTTTTCTCACCATCCCCCAGCCCATGAGAGCAGCCCCAGCAACACAGCAGATCCCAGGCACTGGACAGCAGATTGCACAGCAGACCCCACTTCTGGCAGAGCAGACCCTGGCAAAAGCAGCCAGCAAGTCACCAAGAATGGACCAAGGATCATCAAAGAAAAGGAGGGTTCAGAGTGACCAAAAAATTGGGGTAGAAACTGTGGCATAATTCCCAAGCCAGGCACTCTGAGAATGTGCTTAGAGATATTGTGTAATAGACCAGGAACCTTGAATGAATCTCGACAACTCATTGGGTATGTGATGTATTTATTAGATACTAAGAGTAGCTCAAGAGCAGTGGGAGAAACATGCTGAAGGAATATTCCTCATGATCAAGAGCAGGCCAATGGAAACAAAAGGGAGATGCATGTGGCTTCTTTCTTCTTATTTCAACTTCCTCCCCTGAGAATTTTCTTAGGTCTTAGAAGCGTTTGGATATTTATTCTCCTTATTTGATAGATGCAAAGACAGCTGGAGTCACACATTCTTATATACTGGAATATAAGTATTTTGTGCCACACATGAATGTAGAAAAGCAAGAAAAAAGGAAAGACTTTGGGACATCTACTGTCAGACAAAGCCTCAAATCCATTCCATTTGTACAGTAGATTGGTTTTGTTGCTTCTTTTCATTTAAGGGCAATAAAAAGTTTTCTTTCAGAATGAATAACATGCAAAGCTTTGGAGCTCTGCATCCAAACAAGATTTTAGCAGTGAAAGCATACATTCATCTTTTTTTATTATTATTAATACCACTATTTCTATTATGTGATTTTCTTTCCCAAAGGTTTGTTACCTGGGTGAGTTCTCACCTTATCTATCATTGGAATAATTTATCAGTCCTGCACCCATGGGAAAAGGAAAGGTTTTCTTTTCTTCTTCCTTGAATGTTATCTGCTCCAAGACAAAATATAACACCTGCTGTTTTCTATCAAATACTTATGAGTAGAAAAAAATAACACTATATTTGATATTGTATCTCTTTGTGAATGTCCCCAAGTTATAATTTTCCATGGAATATACAATTAGCATACACACAAGAGAAACAAAACTAAAAATAAGGATCGAGCTAAGTCTGCTTTTCTAAGCAAAAGGAATAGCAAATGTGGAAATAGATCATTTTACAGAGTCTCCTGGTCCTACAGATC
The DNA here is from genome assembly GCF_009650955.1 of Corvus moneduloides. Lineage (NCBI taxonomy): Eukaryota > Metazoa > Chordata > Aves > Passeriformes > Corvidae > Corvus > Corvus moneduloides. The sequence continues at coordinate 135,625,994 of NC_045476.1, read as the reverse complement.
TGCAGACAGGTTTCTGATGGGTGCTGGGAGCTCTGCTGGGAGTGACAGGCAGAGGCAGGGATTGCTGGTGTGAGGTAGTGCCCAGCTCACCCCACAGTGGGGATCTCAGCTCTGCGGCACGCGCACATGAGCCAGCCTTTGGGCTAACACAGCCTCGGGAGCGCTCACTGATTGGGATGCTCCCCTTGCTGCATGTGTTAACGGTGGACTCGATGCTCTTGGAGTTCTTTCCCAACCTTAACAATTCTGTGATTCTATGATAACACAGTGTCCAGAACCCACTGCAGCAGGAAGGAGGGGAAACAATTTAACAGACACTTAAGCAAACTAAGGCCAGAGTGATTCAGGGGCTGAAGAAGAACTTTGACACATTCTGCATCCCATTTTGTCAGAGGAAACATGCTGGACCCTGCTGAGGATGCAAGCCTGCGCCTCTGTGGGCATCCTGCTTTCTTCAACATGCACAGACACACTCTGGTCCCCTACAAACATTTGCTGGCACTAAGAGTCCTTGTGCCTGACATACCAGTGCCCCGGTGTCCTTGCACAGATGCGTTTATCCCAGAAAAACTGCACTTTTGTAGACAATGCTGAAAGCATCCCATAATTTTCCTGTTACAAACTGTACCCTCAGCAAGAGCACCTTGATAACAGAAATCAGCACAACCACACCAGCATATCCATACCAGCACTATGTCTGGTCTGAAGTCCTGCACCTTGACCCCTCTTTCCTCTTCAGCTTTCACCTGTCTGAATTACCACCTTTCACTTTCTCTTACAGCTTTTTCCTTCAGCCTTGATCATCAATTTCCCTGCTGCACAAAGGATGCTGAGGCAGGGGAATGTGCACAAAGATTTATTAGCAGGATCCACTGCTGATGACACACATCGACTCTAATAGACAAAGTAATCTTGAGGAGAAAAAAAACAAAAGCAAAAGCAGAGAAGGGAAGAGAAAATAGAACAGGAGAGAGGAAAATGCAGAGAGGGGGAGAAAAACTCCCTGAAGGCCAGTCAGTAAGGGCAGACGTGGGGTTCCAGGTGAGCCTCATCCTCTGGACAGTGTCTCCAGTGATGATGAAGGAGGAGGACTTTTCCCCTCATCCTAAATGTTTCACTGAAATCTACTCAAATTCCCTACAGACTGCTACTGCTTATGATGGTGTTAGCACAGACCAGACTACACTAATAAGATGTACATCACTGTACATCAACTGATTTTTAAGCTTTTTTCCCACTTACTGGATGTTTATTGAGCATTTGGATGACTATTATCTACTTGTTGTACAAAGTGTTTGGTTTCTCTACTATAAATTAAAGTCTATTCATATTTTAGTGATTGTAATTATCTCACAGTGCTTCCTAATGTAGCTCTCAACTCATACTGAGGTAGCAATGCCAGAACTAGGCATCTGTCTGCAGATTAAAACAGAACTCAGCTTTCTGATTTCCAAAGACAAACCAGAATTTGTACCATCCTATCCTTGAATTAAACTAGTATGCTCACTACATTTCTGGTTATCACAAGTAGGGCAGGTTTATATAAGAAAACAGAATCCAAACCAGCAGGGGAACCTCAGCAAGGGAGCTAAGGACTAAATGCACATGGTGAGTAAATTATCCTCTCATCTTCCATACTGCTCCCTCTGGATGGCATTAATGACATGCATTAGTTGTGTGCACCAGCACAGAAAAAAACTGAGGCATGTTTCTGAACAATTAATGATCACTTTATCAAGACGGAACAGGTGGACTATATAGGATGGCAGCAACTAGACAAATATGCCGTGTTGTATTTCCCACTGATTCATTTACTAAATGCCTTTCACATTGTTCACCCCCCCTCTCCCCACTTTCCCCTGCCCCTAGCCTTGGCCACTCCCTTGGGCTCTCGCTACTGGTTCCTGTACCCCAACTCCGCCCATGTACCGCCCCTGCAAGCTGACAAAAACCCCCTGCACCTGGAGCATGAGGTCTCTCGGCCTCTGGGGGTCTGTGGGAGAAGATGTAAGATTAAAGATCCTCTAAAACCCTTGTGGAGGGACCCTTCTCGCCTCCTTCGCCGTCACTGTTGTAGAGCTGATAGCGGGTGGGAGCAAAACTGCGGAGCTGTCCAAAATGGGCTATGGGAGGCCAGAATGGCTGCCCTGCCCTAAGAAGCCCTGCTGAGCTCCCAGGGAAAGCTGCAGCTTGCTAAACCAAACCTAGCACTACAACACAAATAAACTAAATTGTCAAATAAACAATTTGTGAACTTCAGTGTACTTCCAAGGATTAACTCTAATCTCTCCATTTGGATTCTGTCCTCAGTTTTCAATACAGCAAGGTAAACTCACAAGTGTTTGTGGTATGTGCAGCCTTGCTGAGCCACTGACCATGTTTCTCTGAATTAAAACAGGATTCAATTACTACCATTCAAAGCGTAATAGAAGAAAAAAAAAAGGACAGAAAATTGTTCAAAAAGTTCCAGAAAATGCACTGAATGTCAAAGACTGCAATCCAAGCAGTTTGTTTCTAGCATAATAGGATTAGGTGACTAAGTCCACATATCAACATTATGCTGCTAAATGCACTGGGAAGCCACCACTGAACCTGAAAGTGAAGATCCAGAGTAAGACAAGACAAGACAGACAAGCATAAGGACTCCAGTCCCTGAATAGTTACAAGTTATTTACTGACACTGGTATGGGAAGGAAGGAGACAGGCCCACTGCGCTGCATCAGGATGGTGGACCAGCCCACAGGGCACCATCCCGGGAAGCATGGGCTCTGGTGACAGGCAGAGGGGCTTCCAAGATGCCCACTCATTCCACAGATGAAGGGAAACAGGGGTCAGTGAAGTCCATTCCCTGGGAAGCATGTCTGTGCTTACCTGGTGGTCCAGCCAGGCAAAGCACATGCCACTCCCCAGGAGCAGGGGCTGTAATCTCAGGTTCCCTCGAGTCTTGTGTAGAAGATGTAGAATTTCAGTGCTCCCTGACTCTTGTAGAAGATGGGTGACAATGCCAACACCAGACTGGCAATTAGGACCACCCTGTACGTCCTGTGGGTTTCCTATATTCTCAGATGAAACATTGCATTGCAAGTGAATTCCAAGACACACTGGGGATTCTACATTCCCTAGGCTGCCAGTAGAGAGAGGAAGGAAGACTTCACATAGGAAGATTAGATCCTCACTAAATGCTGGTGGCTTTTCTTATGCCAATTTCAAGACATTTCCACCCTTACTTAAAATACTCAAAATTCATTTCCAAAGTGGTGATATTTGTAAATATTGATCTCCTGGGTTTCTTCTAAACAACCCAAACTAAACCCGATAAAGCAGTACTCCAGCAAATGAAAACATTTAACAGCTGGTATCTTTTTTTTCATGAAGAATATATGAACTTCATTTGGAAAAAGAACAAAAACAGAACAAAAAAATAGGTCAGAAGAGTAATTTCAGAAAATTGGTAATAAAAAGCAAGTCTTTCAGCTCCCACAAAACCCCATACATACAAAACCATTAGATCACACACTGTGGCAATGGAATAATTTGCCCTTTCAGGTACCTCTAAAAACTTGGTTGTAAAAATTTTGGATATATAGTATGCTGTTAACTCAGAAGATTACTTGTGTGGCATCTTTTACAAAAAGCTGTTATTCATTAGATCAATAATATGAAGAATGGGACAACAGATTTATATTCCAAGAGGCTGTAGTTGCAGTTATAGACAGGATGATCATCCTGTCCTCTAAATTTCACCATTACAAAAGTTTGGTATAAACTAGAAAGTATCACCCAGTTAGAAACTTTTATAAAGAAGTCTTGAAAAAGAATAAACATAAAACCATTCCCAGCAAGCCTCCAGGTCCTAATTAGATGTGCACCAACCTTTGAAGAATCAATCTACACATAGTCCTCAGCCAAATTGTGCTAGTGCTTAAAACTAACAGACCCTTGCTAAAACTGTGTGATTTAAATTGTCCTGGGTTATCTTAAACTTCTCAGATGATCTCCTACTGCACAGCACCACAGGAGTGAATTGGTTTAAAGCACATGACATCCTCCAAGTACAAAATTACTACCAGAGCCTTGTTTCTGACCCAGAAACTGAGACTGCCTTTTTGTTACAGAACAGATGGTAGCAGGAAATCACCATTAAAGCATGCATCTTACAATTGGCATTTAGCACTGTTTCTAGTTTCTAAATGGGGTTTTCCTCTAAATAAATGCAACCAAAGCATTGTGAGAATTGCATTTTTGTCTTCTCTTATAGATTTGCAGGTTAGATATCTCAATATACCAGCAAAATTACTTTTGCTTCTAAATCTCAGGCCTACAAATTCACTCTGGGAAACAGGAAGTCAAGCTGGGTTTTTTCCATCTTAAACATTAGGACCAGAAATAAAGGCTTCACAAGACAAATTTAACTCTCAGTTGTGCTTCTGTAAATTTCCTACTTTTAAATCAAGCTTTTAGTTTTGAACACCACATCAGGTTAATTTAAATCTTATGGTTCTCAGGGCAAATATTTAGGTTTTGGAGTTGAGTTTGGAGGGCTAGAGGTTATAGGAGCACTGCTGATGCAGGAACTTGGGACCCTGATGCATATTGTCCTATCAAGGTTCTCTGCTAGTGGTCAGCTCCACACTTCACACTTGGGTCTCTGAGCATGACTTGTTGCAATGACTGCTTATTAGTCTTCAAACTCCTTTGACCCTCAGACTGCTGACTCAAACACCTCTTTCTCCTCTTCACATATTTTTTCCTGAGGAATAATGTGGATGACATCTCAATAAATAAGATTTCCCCTGAGGACAGGTTGCAATTGAGTAAGTGGGGAATTGAATTATTGTTTTAGTTCAAAGGTGAGTGCTTCTGCCTCTTGTGCAGCAAAACATGTTGATGGCAACCACCAAAGCCCTGCAGCCATGCCCACCCTGCTAAGTGCCCACAGAATCACAGGGCAGGCTAAAGCACAGCACATTCCCTGAGCCACACTCTGCACACTCATTCTGCCTCAGTCACCTGTGCCACAGTGAGCCTATTTTCCATAAGGACATGCTGACCATAAAATCAGGATTTCTGATCCCCATATGGCCATAGGACATGACTGCAAGTCACAGAATCACAGAATCAACTAGATTGGAAAAGACCTTTGAGATCATCAAGTCCATCCTGTGACCTAACACCACCATGTCAACTATACCATGGCACTAAGCCACATCCCATCTTTTCTTAAACACCTCCAGGGACAATGACTCCACCATCTCCCTGAGCAGCCCATTTCAATGCCCAATCACTCTTTCTGTGAAAAATTTTTTCCTAATGTCAAACCTAAACTTCCCCTGGTGTAGCTTAAGACTGTGTCCTCTTGTCCTATTGCTGGTTGCCAGGGAGAAGAGACTGACCCCCACAGGGTTACAAACTCCTTTCACACAGTTGTAGAGAGCAATAAGGTCTACCTTGAGCCTCCTTTTTCTCCAGGCTAAACACCCCCAGTTCCCTCAGCTGCTCCTCACAGGACTTGTGTTCCAGACCCTTCACCAGATTCATCATCCTTATCTGGACATGGTCCAGCACCTCAATATCCTTTCTAAATTGAGGGGCCCAGAACTGGACACAGGACTCAAGGTGCAGCCTCACCAGTGCTGAGTACAGTGGAAGAATCACTTCCCTGGTCCTGCTGGCCACACTACTCCTGATCCAGGCCAGGATTCCATTGGCCTTCTGGCAGGGGACAGAGGCTAAGCGAAAGCAGGCACACCCATGCTTAGCTCTCCTTCCTACCTGAACACTTTGCCCACGCTAAAAATTTACACAGGCTCATTTAGTATTTTCGTGCACTCCTCAGAGCTTGTGGAAAACTGCTTCAGCATTGGCTTGAGTTCAGTGAATTTGGCAAAGTCAGTTTGGGGTCAAGTGCAAGGTCTGGCTCACACGGGCAACACATTCTAACCACTGCATTGAGTTGCATAAAGACAATGTTGTTTCATGGGCAAGCAAGGAAAACTAGTGCCAGACCTGCCAATCTGGGACATTTCATTAAACAAAGCCCTGTCTCCAAGTCTTTTGTAAACCCATTAGTTTTAGACCAGCTCTAAAACACTGCAGCACAAATTCCAGAAAGCCCAGAAATTCTGTGACATAACATTTTTACCTGTTTGTGAAATGCTTCCTAATAAAGTAGACAACTAAAGGGAGCCCCAGAGAAATCTGGTAGTTCTCCCTGCTTATTTGGATGCACAAAGCTCCATAGCAATAGGGGTACATTTCTGAAAAAGCTGATGGCAAGCCATGCTTATTTATTTGTTCAGGTATACAGGTTCAAATTGCCTCAGCTAACTTATTTGGAACTAATGCCATTATAAATATTTGTAAATGTCAGAGATTATCCTCTTGGTTGATTTTGTATTACTTACTCTTCAGTGCTTTAAAATGATACAGTGCTGTCCTAATTTAAAAGTACTTTCTCCAAGTACATGCAAATGCACCAAATTCTAGTTTCCTATCGTTTTCAAGTAGGCCAGGTAATAGCACAATCAATCTTGTCAGAAGCAACACCTACCATCATATAACGGATACAGCTTCAGTGCATATTATGTTCTATTTTTATTTCTGAATTTTAGGTATATTATACTTTGCTTGAAATGTAAAGAAATAGGGGCCAGAGCTGTCTAAAGACACAAAAGCAAACCTTACTTAAAGTACTTAAAATTGCACAGTTCTTGTGTAGTTAAAATCAGCATGACCCTTACTACTTAGAGAATGGAACTATATACAAGACATAACAATAGGAATTCATATATTCAAAGTTTGTGCATTTTTCTGCTTTTCCTTCCTTTTACATTCTTAAGAAAGGCTTATATTCAAGGACGCATATCACTGTAAATACTCAATAGCACACTAAAACACATTCCCATTTTAATCCTAAAATAATGTGAGCAATAATCTAAACAGCAGCCCATGTATTTTTCTATCAGATCACTTAAAGAAAATCAGGCTTTACAAAAGCAAAGAGTAGCACTGGAAAAAAGAAGCAAAGAAATTACTTTGAAAGAGCACATCCAGAAAAGCATTTCTATAATTTACAATGGTCAAAAAATTGCATTAATGTTTGGATTTATCAGCTAAGGACTGATGTTGGTGATAACATCATTCTAGAAAATAGCAAATAGATCCATTCTAGAAATAGGAGTCTCTCTGTTTGGAAAAGCAGAATGAGGTAGCAAACTGAGACAAATCAGGGGAAGTAACTTTGAAATTATGTATTTGCCAAGACCATTGAGTGTTCTATATTGAGCAAAACAACCTACCAAACCAGCCTCACTGCAACATATACTTCTTCCTAACTAGGCACAGCTTATGAAAATCTTAGCACTTACTATTGTGTTCAGGAAGCCACTACATAGTCCATGGTAATTCCATATCTATAAAATTTTCCCAACTGAAAATTCTGTTTACATTGGCAACACTCCTAATCTAGATGACCAGACATTACAAACAGTTCTTTGTGAATACAGTTAATTCCATTCTAAAATATAGATTATATTATGATAGCAAAAGAATTCTTTTCCTGGTATAATACAAATCTTCCTTGGAAGATTTTTTATCAGAAAATCTTTTAAAGTGATAACAGAAAGCAATAATTCTGACATCCAAAAATGATAAATATGCAAGACACAAAACAAATTCTTTATTGTCGCCTTGTGAATGAATGAGAACATGAGGGGTTTTATATGCTGGATGAGTTCATAATATCTCCCTTATGGTTTATTTGAACTTTTCCAGAGAAGAAAAATTATTTGCCTGGCCACATTTTATTACTTATAGCACAGATTAGACAGAATCTTCCTTCCTACCCAAGACATATTGCAGGTCTCTGTCAATGTCTCCTGAACACCCTTCTTTTGTGGGAGTCTTTCTTCAAAAATGGCAAAGGTGACCCCATGTAGATGAGGGATGAGATGCAACAAAAAACCTTAAGCATCATTAGCTATGGAGATCACACTGTTTTAGGCAAACTACCAAAGATGAGCAAGCAGTCTGCTAGAATGTTCAAAGTATTCTCACCAAATGTAAGGTGAGTTAGTGATACATCTATGAGAAAGGCATAATGGAGGATCAGCACAAATGCACACCATGCATACCAATTCAAATTGCCTTCCTAAATTCACAGAAAAGCACCTTCCTCATTTGTTTCTCTGAACAAGAATTGTTCTATACAGACAATAACTGATATTAAGAACTTTCCTAGGGTTCCTAGATTCAACATATTATGTAAATAATGGAATTCATAACTTTTCTTCATCTAAAACGTAATTATAGCTCTTATCTGTGATATAGAAAATCCTTTCCTGCAAGATGATCCTAATCAGGTTAACCTGAATTTTTGACATTGATTTGCATAGAAAAAATATTGGGACTCTGACTACTTATGCATGAAACAGCAGTTGTCTGCCTCCGAGACATTTCCTACATTGGTACAGATCTGTCACCTTGCATGACTCTCCCAGCTTTCAAATTAAGCTTCTGAAGTGGTCTGATTTTCACATCACTGTTCCAAAGTCAGCAGCTATTACCCATAACTAATATAATATGACAACACTCCTCAATGTCTCACTCTTCAAATGCCCTTAGTAATTGCCATCATTCAATATTTAGAATTATGCATGCTGGGAAAATGTAGCTCATAAATGTAGAGTCTGTTACGCACAGAGATTCCTCTCAAACTTTTATTCTCAAGTTTTCAGAGGTAATATGAGCCCTGTGGATGCAAGTGCTTTTCAAAAGCACATACATTTCAAATACATTTCAAAGCAATGTTTTCTTCTATGGGGAACATCCTTGAAAATATAATAGAAGGCAAATTGCCCTCTGTTTGCCTGCTACCAGTCGCACTCAGTTTGCACTAGTTAAGCCATCCAGTCTACCTGGATGCCAGCAACCCACTAGAGTTAATACTGAGCTCTGCAGCCAATTTTGCCAACACAGCTCTAGATTACAGAAGGGGAATATTGACAAACAATGTAATATAATTACTGTTTGTGTTCCTCAAGGTATGTTATCCTGCTGACTTGGTCTTTCTCTCCCGGAATCAAATATTTCTTTTATGACAGCTCTTCTTCTGTAACAGAGTTGATATCCTAACGCTGGGCTCAACTGCAAACCACCTGATTTTGTCACCCTTTCCCACCCTTTCCCTTTCACCTTGTCACATAAACAGATGCACTGAACCTACCAGCACTTGTAGAGCAAGGTATTACCTGAAATGAGTCAGGGTGACAGAACTGAACCCTTCATGTTTAAGGGGGGTTTAATCTGTAGGTACCTGCCACCACCACCCGTTTGCACTGCTCTGGCAGTATAAAAGGACCTTGAAATGGGTGCAAATACAGATGTCAGATCAAAACCAGCACCATGCATGCATACTGCACAGTCATTAGCAAGGTACAGAGCATGAATGATGAACACAGGTGGTGTTCCTGTGCACAGCAGACCAACAAGTGACTAATGGATGTGCACGGCCAAATAACAGGAATAAAAGTAACCCAACAGTGCTCCACTCCTTTATCAGAAGTTCAACTGTCCAGACATAGATCTTTGCAGAGAAAGCGGGGAACGAAAATGTCCTACAACAACAGCAACTCCAGCCCTTAGACCACCAGTGGGAGTCACTGAGACCATGTAAGCTTTCCTAACGCTTTCTATTACAAACTTTATAAAAGTCTATCATAAACATTGAGACATGACTGAGGCCCAAAGAACCATGGCTCAAAACTCAGCAAGAGAAAGTTGCCATTGAAAATATAAGCATCGCCTGAGAGAACTCATTCTGAAGGAAATAAGCTTGTGTTCTACCAATGGTATGCAAGGTCAGGTTAAAAGACTTAAACATGAACCAAGTATAAGGCAGAAATGTAAAAGTGGCTTTGGGCAAAAAACTATCTCCTAAAAAGATTAGCTTCACATCACCTGACTTCTTGGCACCTTAAGGTGAGAGAAGGCATTAACAAAAGCAGTATTTTTCCCTCTACCCTGAAATCTTAAGACTGTGACTTGGTCAGCCAGCTGAACGATCAACTGACCTTCCCTCCACCATCAAGTATTTGACAGGGTGTTATGTTATTAGTGCTAAAAAGCCTGATATCTCAGTCCATTACAGAGAGTTTCTGAGGGTAGAAGTCTTTTCAGCCTGCAGACATGTACAGAAGCATCTAGAGAAATCTTTAAAGACTTTTTAAAAGGAAATCAGTCAATTTCATGTACTTGACTGGTGCCAAGATTTTACTGTCACTGCCCTTGAAAGCATCCTCTGTTTGCATGGATAAAAAGGGTATTTAATTGTCTCAAATGCAAACTCATATGTATCAGTGTATTTACTCTGCAATAAACTACATTTTTGTTTTTTCCCCAGTGGAAATAATATAATGGACTCAAACATATTGAAGCAAATTAAGTAGAAACAGAAGACACTTTTCTCAGAACCAGTATGAACCCACTTATTTTAAAATGTCTTTTTCCTTTTGGGGATGTTAACCTAACTAAAGATCAGGTAAATTTTGCTTTGCTTTAGTTTTAAGGGTTAGAAAAGAAACAGAGAAGAAAGCAAGCAAAAAGAGAAATGGCAAATATTTCAGATTATAATTAATTGAAAACATAGCCAAAGATGACAGCAAATGCAATCAAGAACAGAAGAGTTTAAACTAAGCAAGCAGATAGTATACGCAATGAAATGGGGATAAATTTAGAATGAGACTAGCAGCAAAAAAACCACCCCAAAATCTCCAAATCTCGAAACTTTTTCTGTTGAACAGGAAAATGCTCAGATAGGACAATATGGAGAAAGACAGTAAGGAGAGCAATATACATTGCTGACAGTTAATATGACCATGTATTTTTTGTAGAAAAAAGGAAAAGTTTGTTCTGTAAGTGGGACTAGTTAGTCAAGATTCAAAATTTTGCCTATAAACACAGTTCATAATGGAAGAAGCAGTTTCTCATCTTTAGAAAAAAGTAATTTTAAAAAATAGTGGAGATACTGCAGGTGATATAGAAATCTAGAAAGTGTTAAAGTAGAATAACTATGAACAAGATCTAAAAGTTTTGGAAAATTGTCAATTTTTTCCGAGTGTGATTAAATTCAATTAGTGCTAATCTTTCATTAGAAACCCTTTTAGAAAATAAATGATGGGCAATTTATTATACACTGTCCCTTTCTTAATGATGACTTTATAGAATAGATAGTAAATTTATTGCCTTTTATTTAAAAAATCCTATGGAAAATATATGAGCTAGCTTGTTGCACCTTTCAGCACTAACCCAACTACAGGAAGATAGCAATTTTTTCACCTAGGAGAAGTGCTTGAATTATTGATCTGCTCCACATGTGGTTGATCCTACATCTAAGTAAATATCCCAGCATTCATCAGCAAATCATACAGCATGCTCTTCAGCACAAACTACTACATTATCTTTTTGGGACACCCACTGAGATTCCATTAGTCCTATTTCCAGCTTTTAAAACTTGCATTCAGAGATTCCTCGAATCTTCCTTTCCTTTATGGGGATTCTCAAATTCAGATATGATACTTAAAGGAAAGCTCAAGTACATTTGTGGAAAACCTGAGGGGAGATAACAGATTTTTTCAGGCCACCCAGAAAGCTGGGATGCCTCATCCTCTTCTTTAACCACACTGACTAAAATGGCACATAACAATAGGGAGTTAGCACAGAAAAAGCTAGTCTTCAAATTTCACACAGCTTTGTGAGAGCGCTATTCTTTCACTGTTGGAAAGCAGAAGGAAGTGGTACCCATACCCATCCCTCCTGAAGAGGTTGCTGAGATATGTGTAGAGATTCACACAATTGAGACTGATGCTGCAAACTACAAAACAGTACCTCGCTGAAAAATATAATGAGGTATTCCTCAAAGTGTAAGCCAAAGTGGGAACAGACAGTGTTGCAGTGCATTTATCTAAGCAATCACAATTCACAGTTTCAGTTTCTTATTTTACTGCAATAGAAGCAGTAAAATAAGTATAATCAAAGAAACTCACTTGTCACTTGTCCAGATACATTTAAATAAGGGTGGATGTGGTCCTAAAGAAAGAGAGCTGATCTGTTGGTCTTCACCAGCATATTTTCTTCCCTAAGTCCTGGTAGTGGACAGGCTATATATTCTTTTCAATACAGAAAATGTGAATTCTCTGCAATACAGAAAGTACATACACCTGCTAGGGGTAGAGGCAAAGATGGACCTTCACCCAAAAATCAATCATGTCACGGTTAGTTACCTCTTTCCTCATTAGCAGCACTGGCTCTAGAACAAACAGCTGGTCCAGACACATGGGTCTTTAATAAAACATGGCAAGAATTTGTTTTTCAATTTTCTATAATATCCAAATATATAACCAAGAGCACAGCTTAAAGTAACCTTTCTCCTCTGTATTTTCCCTCTGAAAATGAAAAAAAAAGTAAAATTAAGGCCAAAAAGGAAGCACAAGGGAGGGCTCAAAAGCAGCAGCTGAAAAATTTCTAACTTACAATTGTTGGCTGATAGAAATGTGATAGTTAGGTATCTAAGTCTGTAACACCCACTTCAAGAAATCTTGGTGCTAGCCTGGGCCTTTGAACACATACAGCACATACCTACCACTGCTGACCTATAATTCAACACTGAATTCTTAAGAAACATTTTTTGAGGGAGATAGAAAGCACTGTTATTCCCATTTTATTGACTCCAGAACTGAAATAGACACCTCAAGAACTAATTTGAGGCCCCTGAAAGAAAAGTTATTATAGACAAGCTTTCACTGCAGGAAGTCATGGAAAGTCCATGCTCTTAAGTAACAGAAAACTGTCTTCAGAGTGAGCTTCATCACTAACATTTTCAGTATGAATAATTAACATTCACTAAAATGTCACATTCTCCTCTTATGCTTTTCTTTTTTTAACAGGAAGAATATCCCCCAGAATACATAATACATCTTCTGCTCATCTCTGCTCTTAATCTTATAGCTTTCACGGAAAAGTTTAATCCATATGTCATTTTACTTAAGATGCATTTCCTCTCTGGCCATATGAACAAAACTGAGACCCAGCCATGGATGGAGTCCAACATTTAGGTACATGGACAAACTATGCAAAATGATCCAAAAAAAAAAAATCTCAAAAAAAGGTTATCTCTAGAAAAACCGAAGTCCTCTGAAAATGCTTTTGTTTAGTATGGGCTATTAGGGAAATCCACTTTGAACATAAATTTAGATGGCTAAACAAAAGTAGGAGGAAGACTTGTTCCTGAGTGGGTAGGAAAGACATGCCACTGATGTGACACTGGACCATATGGCACAAGAATCTAGTCAGCAAAAAGGACAAGTTTCCTGACCACTCTACATTACTCACTTAACTTTTTCCTAAAAGGACTGTCTGTCATGCTAACTACAGTTTTCCCTCTGCAGTGAATCCTCAACCACTGCTCATTCCTTGGTATCAGTTGGGTGCTATCACTCCAGGCAATCTTTTTTTTTGATGTAAATATCTAACTGGAATGAGAACAAAACAATCAATTCATACCACAGAGACCACTGAATAATCTCCTGGCAATGACACTTCAAGCCACTATTGACCTGGCTGGGAAAGGACTAATGATTTAGATAAGAAACATGCTTTATGATATTGGCCATCCTTTTGCCCTCTACTTGCCCCTACTATAATCTTTCTAAAACTTTCTTCGGGGAAGGAGGTTAAAGAAAGATGGCTTGTAATGCAGTATCAGATACAGTGCTTCAAAAACTTCAGCTTCTAATCACATTTCATTTTTAATAGTCATCTCCCAAATTATTTATTTTTCAGACAGCAGCTTAAGTTATTTGAACAACTTTGAGAGCAATTTCCTTTACCCCATTTCTTTAGACATTTGCAGTAATTTCATAGGTACTAGCTCTTTACATTATTTTCTAGTTCATCACTTTTACTATCATTTTGACTCAGAGCTCATTTCTTTGATGTACAATAATTTGTTGTGAGAGCACAGGATATCAAAGGACAGCAATATCTTCATCATCTAATGTGCAGCATGATCTACATGTCAGGAAGAAATAGGATATTATTTATGCTTCCTCTCAACCATCTCTCTTGCACAATAGTCAGATTGCTACATTCAAATTATAGCACACATATCATTGCACACCAAAGAAGCTCCGTATAACACCAGGCAAGGAGCCTTGTGGTGTAAAATCCTGTATTCTACATTGTACAGAGTAAGAAAAGTCCAGCTCCCTTTGTCCCAAAATTCTTCACTGCAACACCATCCAGAACATAGGATTTGGGTCCTATATGTAACATTTCTTCTTTTTGCTTTCTTGCTCTGGTTTACTTTTGTTCTTTCCTATTTCACTTTTTCTTTTTGGTGGAAATCTGTTTTAGCCAACCAACACAGAACCTCTTTTTATTTCATTGTCAACCCATGCTCTGAAAGGTGGTTGATGCAGGTTAGCCTGGGTTTTGGGCTGGATGCAGAGATGGTGTAGTGTACCTGTCAATCTAATTCATGAAGCTGCAAGATAACAATCAGTATCAACAATAAAAAGTGCAACATCAGCTTTTGTTGTTCTCTTCCCTTTTATGTCTATTTGTCTTGTTTGGTTCCCAGCAAAATGACATCAGAGCTTAGGGAAAACAAAACCTTGAATCTATTCCAAGTACATTTTTCTTTTTCCAAAAAAGACATTTGATAAAATCTGTAATACTACATATGATACAGTTTCACTAGAAGAACTCCTTTCTACAACCTTTTTATATACAAAGGAAACCAATTAGGGGATGCCAATTAAATGAAAACTTCTTACTTTTTATTGTATTGCATATTTTTACAGATTTTATTTTAAAATGTATATTTAAAAACTCCACTTATACCTCAAATTTTCTAACTACTTTTCTTCTTTTTTCCCATATCTTTATTAAAACATTAAAACAATTTGCAGTGTCAATTGTGGACCTAATAAGCCAAGGTCTTCATGTCGAAATTTCACTATCATACAGTGAGCCAGACTAACATGAGACCATGTAGGAACACTTAGGAAAGTAACACCATCAAAAATAAGGAGTTTATTTCTATTATGCCAGTAGTATGCATTTGTGGAGATGTGGGTACTAATGCCTGTAGTGGTGAAAGGCAGTATTGATTTCTGATTAAAACTTGACCATTCTAATATCGGCTTTTTTCCATCACATATGATGTCTCATTTGAAATGCCTGTGACAGTTCTGAGAGCAAATCTCCATTGAACATTGCTTACCTTTCTTACACCCACCCTTGTTTTTTGCCATCTCACCCTATACCTGACATGCCCATTACATCCAGCCACAGCAATGTTTTCATTCGAAAGGCATCCTAATGATGGCCTCATGAGTGCATATGGGATATTATTCACTCATCCAATCCAATTGTCTGATTTTCCCCTTCATTTAGAATTACTGAGTTTTAGGGAATGCTGCAATATGCCAGTAATTAGCTGTGTCTATGTTTCTAGGTGAAACTACCACTACTGCCTCTAGATTCTGGTACCCATGACTCTTCCCCAGTCTTGGTGTGAGACATGGCTGTATCCCACCAGCATGCTGGGACCACCTCAGCTTCTGCTTCCCTCCCATACTCTTACATTCATTGGGAAATTAGGCATGTGGACAGTTCTGAAGGAAGGTATTGACATTGCAGACCCTGGAACCATTTCCAGATGACAGCAAGACAAGTAGTGCAGAAAACACTATGCAGTGGCCTTGCCTTGAAGTTTCTGTGATTGGGGGTTTCCTACTATGCTTACTTGGTGAAACTTGGCACAGCTGAGATCTGCTAAGGCATTCCCTCTGGACGTCATCTCTCCTACAAAAAGTCTGCTCCATGTAATCATCCATCATGATAAATACTGTCTGATAATAAATTCTAAGTCAAGGCCTCAGGTGAGTAAGTGATTGATCTTCCTGTGATAATTCTTGCTCCTTCTTATCAACTTGTCTGAAATGTTTTTTATCATCACTTGTTTCTTTGTGTTCAACATAAAGTTACAAATCCATCCAGACAATAACAATGTTTTTCTATGTCTCTGCAAATGTTTAGCACACCTGTGGGCTCTGCAAGATAGCAAGAACAATAACCACTAAATAGTAGATCCGGCCCTAGAATAGCCTGCAAATGTTAATGCTTAATTAACGTCAGAGTGCAACGTACCCTTTAATTGCACTTCACAGAGTAGAAACAGAAAGAGACCAGAAGGCCAAATGAACAGAAAACAACAGAAAGCAAAGTCCTTCTGAAGAGGAGATTTTGTTCTTCTTCAAAGCCAGAAGTCCAAATTATCTGCAGGGTTTTTTACCATAAATGAAGTGCACTATTATATAATATTCATCTAAAACTAACTCCATATTGCTACTTCACAAGAAAAAGATAAGAGCATGATTCTATCCAACTTTACGTGTGTGGATGTCAGGTACAGCAGTATTATTTCGAAGTCTACTTCTAACACAGAAGGAAAAGCTGCTAGAATTTTGGCTGGCTGCACAGAATTTGAGCACAATGCAGAAGCTTGCTTAAGTGTGGCAGTACTAAACATTGCCACCCTGGCACTTACTGAAGCACAGGGTGTGCTCATTTCCATATCAATGCGACACATGTTTCTCCGAGACAAAGCTGTTTCACACCACTGCAGCTATTTGAACTTTGGAAATAAATGGAAAGGTTTCTGTGCTATTGTTAAAAAACAATGAAACTTATATCCTTTGTGTACAGGATACAGTTAATGAACGCTGTCCTTTGTAGGGCTGTATTAGTGATTTGGGGCAAAAGGAAAGCATTATAACAGAGCTGTGTTGTGCAGGAAAGACAAGCATCACTTTAAATTCAGAACACAGAGTTGCACGAGTAATAGTGATGCCTTTCAGATTTAGAAGATTATATTCACTGCAACTTTGTTAGCTTGCTGAATGAGCCTATAGCAAAATCTGGGAATCGACAATAAAGTGAAATTTAAGTGATTTGTCCAAGGTCACAGAGAAACACTGGAAACAACAGTCTGTCTCACTTGTGTGTCTGCTCATGTTTTAACAAGACCAAGTTTCTTCTCCTTACCCCACAGAGAAAGAAATACTTTTCAGACTCTCACAAATCAGTGCTAAAATACATTGTGCCATACAAAACAGTAAGCTGTAGTGCGTTAGGAAGGAAAAACAAAACCTCCAAGAAAAGCTGTATCAAAGGACCAGAAGCTTTGTCATGTCACATTAAAACCCAGGGTACCATTGCATCCAAAAGGGTATTACTGGGAAAGAGCCACCTCCTCCCTGCAATGAAAGCAAGCAAATGATGCAATGATGTAAAACCAAGACCATTTAAAATCACTACTTTTAGCAAAGAGCAAACCAACTATTTTTAAACTTGTAGCTTCCCAGGCAGGAAAAGAACTCATTATTATACGTGAATATGACTCCTCAATCTAAATGCCTGTAATCCCTGCCATAATACTTTTATTTAGATTGAAAACATGTAGTCTACTCAGTTAACAATAATTCCTTATTCTCTGCTCCCTGGGTTTTCCTTACAATGTTCTTTTCACAATGATTACAGGGAAGAAAAAAGAAGGCAAGAAAAAAATACCTTATTCAGAAAAAAAAAAGTATCAGAAAGTACATTCAAAGATTACCTGTCAACTTGCCACAAGTTGAATTTTATTTCATCACACAACAGCAAATGAGAACAATTTTTGCTCCCATACTCTTTGAAGAGTAGATGCTTTTAAGAAAACAGAAATAGAAACGGCACGTATACCTTTTTGTTCTGCAGCAACAGCAGGATGGAGGGTCTGTAAGCTCACAAAATCACAGAAGGGTTACTGATGCAAGGAACCTCTCAAAATCATCTAGCCCAGCCTCTGCTTAAAGGCAGGGTCAGCTAGAGCAAGTAGTTCAGGGCTGTGTCCAGTCAGGTTTTAAATATCATCAAGCAACTACCTCTCTGGACAATCTATTCCAGTGTTTGATCACCCTCACAGTAAAAATGTGCTTTCTTATGTTCAGATGGAATTTTCTGTATTTCCATTTGTGCCCTCTGACTTTTCTCCTGTCACTGGGTGCCACTGAGAAAAGCCTGGCTCCAAGGTTTTTGCACACTCCCATCAGGTATTTCTGCACATGGGCAAGGCACCCTTGAACCTTCTCCAGGCTCAACAATTCCAGCTTTCCCAGCTCCTCATTTGCAGATGAGTGTCTGCCTGTACTTGGCACTGGTGAGGCCACACCTCAAGTGCTGTGTTCAGTTCTGTGCCCCTCACTTCAAAAGAGACATTGAGGTGCTGGAGTGTGTCCAGCCAAGGGCAGCAAGGCTCATGAAGGGTCTAGGAAATGAGTCTTATGAGAAGTAGCTGAGGGAGCTGGGTTTGTTCAGTCTCAAGAAGGCTCAAGGAGCACCTCATCGCTCTCTACAACTCCCTGAAAGAAAGTTGTGGTGAAGTGGAGACTGCTCTCAACTACCATGCCTGCAGTGAGAGGAACAGAGTGAACGGCCTTAAAGTAGATTAAGGGGGATTCAGATTAGATACTAGAAAAATTTCTTTCCCTGTTAAAGTAGTCAGACACTGGAGTAGGCTGCCCAGGGAGATGGGGGAGTCACTCTCCCTGGAGGTGTTCAAAAAGTGTCTGGATCTGGTGCTGGGTGATACACTTTAGTGTAGGTGGATGGTAGGACTGGATGATCTTGAAGGTCTCTTCCAGCATTGATGATTCTATAATTCTATTTATTAATGACACATCATTATTAGCAATTGGTGACCATAACTACTTGTGTATTTTAAAGCTGAAGCAAGATATACCCAGCCAGGACAGGGGCAGAAAATGTTAATGGTGAGAATAAAAAGGAAGGAAGAAGGAAGGACACAGTTTTCTAGGCATTTCAATAGCTGCTACTGGACAGAAGCAAATGTTATAACTCGAACTATTTTAAAGTTCACATTTATAGTTCATTCATCTGAAAATTCTGGCCATAGCATCCATGAGTTTCTCTACCCAGATGCAATCCCTGAGAGAAATATTCCTTATAATTCAAAGCAGACCCAGCCTCTGGCAGGCAGAAATTTTTTAACTCCTTAGAGGCTTCTGCTTTCTTACTTAAGGACTCCCATATGAGAGGGAAGCACAACAGGCATACCTGAATAGAAAACCTTTATTTGTAGCGCAGTGAATTACCAGAATAGTTCACAACAGCTGAACTCCACATGTGAACCTGGTATTCCACAAAAAGCCTATCAATTTTTTATATTTTTAATATATAATTTTAATTTATAATTTATTCCATAAATGGACCATTATCATTATACCACATTGGAACCAACTTAGGTGTAACAGGATATTACAGAAAAGGTTAATGACAAGCATCAGAAGATACCACAGAGATGTTACCAAGCTGGGAGTAATCAGTTAAGTGCCAAAGGTGTGATCAGTATCCCACACCTGAAGTTGTGGTCAAGAGTCAAGTCTGAAATTCAAAACCTGAGCTAGAAACCATAAAGATCTAGAGCTAATAAAAAATGGAATTTGGGAAAGCCTAGTCCTCTGTGTGCCACTTTAAGCTCTGAACGAGGACTGCAGGCTTCCAGGAGCCTACACTGCACAAGCGAGGTGCCCCACAATGATTTCAAAGGAAACTTCAACGCAGTCAGCCACAAAGCAGTGAATCACAGAGAGTCAGACCAAATCTGCAAAGAGCCAGCCCACAACAGAATCTAAATCCTATCTCCTACATCTCCCCGTGTCCTTTCTGGATATTCGAAATGGGGTATTACTACCTCCCAAGGACAGGAGCTCTCAAAGGATATGTGAAAGAGGTCATGGTTTATTAGGTTTTCAAAAGTCAAGGTCCTTCTGAACATGTGCTGACATCACAGGCACAGGAAGTATTAAAATACAGCATCCACACACAGTGATACACTCCCTCTGAAGTGCAGACATTAGAATGACAGGGCAACTACTGAAAGCATTACAAGGATCACAACTTAGGATCTGGATGCCCACATGAAATTCCTGCCAATACGAAATTCCCAGTTTCAGTGCTTATGTCTACTTTCAAAATATCCAGCTGCACATTTCTAAAGTTGTGAAGTTTTTAGGATTTGGAAGGAATTAAAGAATTGCCTTTAGAAGAAGCTCCATCACTCCTAACACCAAAGGCTCTACATCTGAGAAAGAAAATTGGCTGTTTTGTCACAAAACAAATATCCTCCAAGTCACAGATTTCATAGTATCCTAAGAGAGGAAGGTCTAAATCCCACTGGAATATAACGGGATTGAATGCATGCATTCTAAACTACAATGGAATTTAAGTGCCTACATCCAATTGAAATGCAATTAGATTTGAGTACCTAAATCCCATCACCTGATTGAAAGACTACCCTCAGTGTTTCACAGGATCGTGGGGGCAGGTGGGACTTTGAAAACATATCACATTATGCCTCAACTAGCACAAAAGAAGCTGCATTTAATTCAGTAAGATTATCCCAGCGTTCTCACCTATAGGATTATTTTCTTGGGTTTTATTCTTTTACAACAGAAGGTGGCATTGCTGAACCACTAGTGTTACACAATTAGCAGTTCCTGCATTCTTCTTCCCAGCAGAGAATAGTGCTGGGAAGTTCACAGAGGTTGCATAAAGTTATTTTACGTTAATAGGCTTTCCTGATTCTGCAAGCCCTAGCGCCTAAACAAGGTTAAATTAAGATAGCAAGCAAAAATCATGGGTTTGGCACACAGGATTACAATGGTTGCACAGATTTTGATCAGGCCTATAATATATATACCCACCCACTGGAAAACTAAATAACAAGCAAGTGAAGGCAGAACACACATGACATCTGGTACCAATATGTGCAAAAAAAAAGGCCAGCAAATACTTTCCACAGTTTTACACATTCAGCAACTAGTTTTGTCGTCCTTTCGCCTCAACAAAGGCGAATTGCAGGGTATTGCCACAGGGTGGCTCATCTCGCCTGCGATGGGAGTCACAGCCCTCTCTGCTTACACAAGCAGCCCAAGAAAAGCCGCTCTTTCTCCAAGCCGGATTGCCACAGCCGGAGTACACAGGGAAGAACTGCTACAAAGAGAAAACCAGGAGGAGCACAGACCCAATTTAAATTTACCTTAACCCTGCATAGTTTCTCTCCCGCCAGTGAACCAACAGTCATTCCTGATGATTTTGCGGGCGGATAGAACCTTGTGACATAAAAGCAATGAGCCCACATTCCTCAGCAGCCAAAAAATCCCACTGAGTTCCTTGAAACATCCAAATGACCAAAGAAATTCAGCCTCATGCCTTGTTCTATACCTGCTCACTGTGACAAAATAGATCTTGTTCTCTTCAAAGGGCATGGGATAGGACTCCTGTTCCATCAACAGTGCCATTATAAAAACTGACCTTACTATCAACGGAGGGCTAATAAAAATTTTATGCAATAAAAACATATCACAAACTGTTAAGAAAGCAGACTAGCAAACTGAAAAAATGTGCACTTTTAACAATCAAATTATTCTAGATGTGGAAAAAACCTCATTTTTCTTAAAAAGTAGCTTCATATAGGTAGGAAACTTAATCAGTAACTATTTACAGTTAAATAAATTTAAACAGGATATGCAACTAAATTACTGTAATGATCAAACATGACCAACTTCTATAGAAAAAAGTGTTCTGAACAACTGGAAATTAGAATTCTCTTGTTTCTTTTTTTTTTCTTTTCTGCTGTTCTGTGTTAAGGAACATTTTCATCTTGAGTGAGATAAAGTTTGAAGTTCATTATAATTATATGCTCAGCATATCTGGTTTGGCAGTGCAATTTTCAAAATGTAATTTAATCAATTTCCTCAGATTTAATATGGCATTTTAAAATCTAGTGCTTGTCTCTTCCAAGTACTACATATTTAAAACAGAATTGGATCCAAAAAAGTTCCCATTGCATGGTTTCTGAACTAGTCATTCACAAATGCATTTGAATGTATTAATTATACTCATGATGAATACGAGCTACCCTGCCAAATCCTGAGAATATTTCTTGAAAGACTAGCATCCAGAAAAACCACTAAGTCCAAAATTAATTCCAGACAACTAATGTGCTGCTGAAACAATGTGACAGAGCAGGGAAAAAAAACCACCCAGTGCAGAAAAAAATTCCCTAACATCCTAAGAATATAATCCCAACAAACGAATTACACTCCGGTGGTAAAATTAGCCCCCAGGGAAGTATGTATTGACACGGACAGTGCCTCAGGCCTGTAGTGGCCTGCAGCCACAGCCCAGATCACCTTACAGCATAGTTTTGCTACGCTGTTTGTGTGACCGTGCCCTGCAAAAGGTGTCGAGTTTATGATAAACAAGATGCGTTATGCAGCACAAACAAGAGGTGAATATTTTCCAGAGCCGTGAACACAGGAGAGATCTCGGGCAGCGGGTATCACATGTTAAAATTATGTATAAAGACCGTAAAACGCACTAAGAAAATGTACTTTTTAACAGAAATTGTGTTGTGTTCATTTTCTCCAGAGTATCACACTGCTGTTTACATACCCTAAGTCACTATGAGATAGTAAGATACTGATTTATTCTCACCACTCTTTAAGAACAGTGATTTCCACCCCCCATTCCCCAGGAAACTCCCAGATGACTTTTATCCGTGAAATTTCACACGGCGCTCCGCTACCGCTGCGCTGCGCGGGCACCTCGCCGTACAGCGGGGCTCCATGGCAGGGCTGCGCAAAACCACGTTAACAGCCTGCACCTCGCAAAGGCCAAGGGCTTTTCTGCGCCCCCAGAACCAGGAAGGCGGAGACTCCCACTCCGCCCGCGCCTTCCTTCCCTGCGCGGAGACGCAGACCACCCCCAGGGGACTAGGCGGCGACGCATAGCACTACAAGCCCCGAAACGCACCGCGCGCAGCGCACCAGAAAAGAAAGGCCGCGTCAGCGGGCGGGGCACGCCGGTCTTTGTAGTCCCTGCGCGGCCCCGCGCCTCCGCCGCTCCGGGCAGGCCCCGCCCCTGCGCCGGCCCCCCTGCGGGGCGGGGCCGGCGGTGGCGCGGCGGAGCGGGGCGCGCGCGGCGGGAGCAGGTGAGCGGGGCGGTTGCGTGGGCCGGCAGCGGCAGGGCACGGGCAGGGCACCGGCAGCGCCAGCACCGGGAACCAGGGAGGCAGGCAGGGAAAGAGTTAGGCAGTGGAGAGCCCGCCCCGAGAAGGCCGGGGGAGTGGTATCTCTCCGCTGCCCGTCCCGCGCCGGCCGAGAACGGCCCCCGCCGCCTCCGCGCAGCTGTCGCAGCTCCCGCGCACCTGTGCGGAGGCGGCCGCGGGCGGTGGCATCGCGGGGTCCGGTCCCGCTCGGACGGGACGGGACGGCGGAGGCGGAACGCCCCGTTCCCCGGGCGGGGGGTGAGGGGCGGCGTCTCGCCGCGCCTCCAGGTGTTTGTTTCTTGCCCGGTTCCCGCAGCCGTGCGGAGGGACCGGGAGGGTTTCCCGGGCCTCTCCGGTGCCGCGGGCTCGGGGCCGCCCCTGGAGTTACGTAAAGCGGCGGCGGCGCTCCCCGCCCGCGGCCCCTCGGCGGCGGGGCCGGGCCGGGCGCTGCCCAGCGGTGCCGACCAGGCTGGTTTGGTTCTCCTCTGTTTCAGAACCGTCAGGTTACCGTCAGAAGTAGCGCTCCCTGATGTGCAGGTTTTGGGAGCAAGGTACCTGCAGTTGTTTCTGATTCCGTAATAGACTCTTTGGGGCAGGAGTTACTCCTGTGTGTGTGAGGTGTGAGAAATAGTCCCCCCCTCATTTTGAGTTCATAAGCAAGTAAAAAAATGTTGTTAGGTAACTTGGCTGAAGTCGGCACAAAATTATTATTCAAAGAAATCATGAAACCTAAGTCAGCAAGTTCTTTCTTTATATATTGTACTTGTTTTTCAGCTGACATTCCTCAGTTGCACTTAAACCATAAACATCAGAAGTCAGCTTGTCTGCGTTGTCCAGAGGCACAATATGTGTAACGAGATCACGAATAGTATTGCATAGCTAAAAGTCTTCTAAATCCAATTACAACTGTTAAGCAAGGAATGCTTCGTTTCTGATCTTTTATCCTTGAATCATGTGGCTTATTCAGTTTCTCACTGAATATACAAGCCATTAGTTTAAAAAGGTTTGGAACTGCGGTGGCCGCAAGCTGCACGCAAACCCTTATTAAGTGGTTTTATTGCAGCTTATTTGCTTCACCCGCAGAAAGGGAGGTGCCTGCTGTAAACACCAGGATAAGTTGGTGTCATGCTGCTCTGTAGCATGTGACGGCTGGGCTCCCGGGACTGTCCTATCCTGTTTCTGATCTCGCAGTTCAGCGCTTCCAGCTAATGTTCTCTTCCATTTCTTTTCGTTCTTGACTCACAGCTGGGAATCAAACTAAACAAAATACAGGTTCCGAACAGGAAGCAAATTTCTTGCAAAAAGTCAAGTAAATAGCTAGACGAGAAAGTGCAGTCTCTGGGTTATCTCCTAGGTATCATGAGCGGTTTGCTCTGAAAGTTGGTGTGCTGCAATGATTCTGCTGGTTCTGTGCAGCTGGGGTAGGAGCAAACTGAGCACATAAACCGTCCTCCCTGTGCCGAGGTAAGTAGGGAGTGACGTGGTTTGTCTGAAAGGATTTTTTTTAAACGAAATTGTTCTCAGTTCCTTTTATTGCATGTACTGGCAGTAAACTATATTTGTAGATAAGGCTTGATTCTAGGGTTTTGACCCTTGTTTGAGCATTGTATTTTTTTCTAATATTTAGTAGCCTTCATAAAGTGCAGATTGATGTGGTTTTGAACTCTGTTGTAACTCAGAGCATGTAAATATTTTACATACTGGGAAATTGTGATACTTTTACAGTTGAAGATGGAATTACATCTGTATTATGAATATAGATGTATTTGTGAGTCTGGTATAGTAATATTTTTGTATATTTCTTTCAAATTTTTTTTACAAAAAAATTACTCAAGTTAAGTGATGCAGTGTGCCATTTGCTCACTTGACCAGGTGTTTCTGTTACTCAAAGAATACTTTTCTGTTACTCTTTAAAGTTACAGGAATCTGCATGTGACACTGGTAGTATCAGCCCTTTTTTTTTTTGTCTGTGGGTGTGTTTCCTGTGTCAAATTGAGTCAAGAACGTCCTTCAGATGAAAATAGTGTCATCATCATCTTTAATATGCATTGACTCACAATTTGGGGTGGCCTTGCAGAGTACAAAAGTAACTAAACCAGAAAATGTACCCTCGGAGCAGGTTTAGTGCAGTCCAGCTGCTAATAAGCATCCAGGCAGTGGTACCAGATTAGAGCTGGTCTGAAATGAAAGCTGCTGAAGCACATACGGTGTAGGTGTTGGCCTCTCAACACCAAGGGCTTTATCCTCAGGATCGTCTGTGTTGAGCTCTCTTGCTTGCCAA
This sequence comes from Corvus moneduloides, assembly GCF_009650955.1. Taxonomy (NCBI): domain Eukaryota; kingdom Metazoa; phylum Chordata; class Aves; order Passeriformes; family Corvidae; genus Corvus; species Corvus moneduloides. The sequence continues at coordinate 135,600,540 of NC_045476.1, read as the reverse complement.
ATTGGTACAGCTGCTCAGAGATTGATGTGCATTAAAGAGTAATATGTAGTAAGTAAACCAGCTCAAGATAGTAAGTTCTTGACTGGTGTTTGACTTTAAAGGAAGAAGTTCTTCTACGAAAGACACTGTTCACAAGTATTGTAACTGGTGAAAGTGTCATTGTGGGGTTTTGGATTTGGTTTGGTAAAGTGATGAAAAGCACAAGTATTTTTTGCATCTTAAAATTCCACAAACTACCGAGTGAACTTCAGCAGGTTCCCTTGAGATGTGGGCTTATTTTCTGCTCCAGGTTCCCAGTCATGCAACAGAGAATAATCACTTTGTATGTATAGACTGTTTGAGTTTTTGCAGTGTGGATTCACTTAGGTTCTTCTTCTGTTTACAGGAATTTAATCCTACACCTCCCAAGAACATAGCTGGGTGGGACATTGTTTAAGGGCATGCTCCCAATTCCTTATGCTGGTAACATGGAAGAATCACTGAAGTGGCAAGCAAAAAAGTAGTTACCTTTTTCAGTGTTGCATTTAGATATTTATTTGTTCAGAGAATATTGCTAGAGAAAATGTATCAGACAATGCTTCATGCCTTGCATTGAAGAAAAATTATTGCAGAGTTTATTGTTTGAGGCAGAAAATATATTTTCTTACTGAGATGTGGGTGAAAAAAGGGGTTTAAATCTTGGTGTAGCTCCAGGAGAACGTCTTGTCACGGAGACAGGTGTGAGTTGCTTTCTCTCACACTAAGTGAGGCTGAAGCAGGTCAGATGTCTGAATTGTGGCTTCACTCACACAACCAAGCACAGGACTGTGCTGCAACAGAAGCTGCTGGATACTTCAAATCCCGTCCCTGACCAGCTAAGTGAGTCAGCAGGGGTTTATGATACTGACAGTTCAGGGCCCTCAGATGCTGCCCAGTGTCCAGCCTCATTCCACAGTGAAGTAGAGATGTTCCCAAGAGACCGCTGCCAGTTTGAAATTGTTCTCCTGGTCAAGTTACCTGAAGTTTCTGACAGAGAGTGTGTGAAGTCTTCCTGATGTAGCTGAAAAGATGACTAAGTTTGTTTTTTTGTTCACTCAAGGAATTTGTTCAAGAGAATTTTTCAGTCTTGCTGGTGCTGTTTCATTTAAAATTTATTTCTTTATTCATGTGCTCTAGGATTAATTTAGAGCAAAAGAGTGAAAGCATCACTTCACCCTTGCAATTAGGAATCTCATTTGGTTTTGCTGCAGTAGGTGATTGATTGTCTGATGTGAATCAGGTTGGCGGTTTCCCATTTCACAGCTTCCTGCAGCCTCCTGGTTGATTGGTTTATTTCTGGGTGAAATGGATCATGGCTCAAATCCTGTTAATCCAAAGAGGTGGTATTTAATTTGCATCTTATAAGAGCTCTTCTTTGGGTGCTTTGTTAAAATGAGGAGATGGTGCTGTTTTGGCAGTTTGATACTGCGGTCTTAATTTTATTTTGCTTTTTTCCAGGAATGTACATGTGTGCACACAACAGACCCGTTTGAAATGGTTTTGTTGAAGAAAAAATACTAAATTGTTTATTTATCTTTTTTCCATACACTTTTTTTTTTTTTTTTTTTGCATTTTAATCTTATGGAATGGTAAAACTACCTGCTGTAACAACCCTGCTTTTGATGTGCATGGTTGTAAAACTTAACTGCTCCAATTCAGACTCCAGAAAATGTGCCCATTTAACATTGTGGCAAATGTCTGCAGCATTACATACAACAGAGTTGTTTTGAAAAAATACTTTGCATTGAAAACAGACCTATTATGCTTCAGTGGGTGTGTAATATGCAAATATGTTTTCACCTAAGTTGTTTGCTGTCATCTCTTTTGATTCATGTCGTGTGTATTGTTGCCTGTGTGTTTGGCTCACGTAGTCTGCAGTGGCTGTCTTACAGAATCAATTCTAAGAAAACCTTTTGTACTGTTTAAACAGTCACTAAAACTACTCCTTCTTATATGGCAAAAAATTGTTGATTCTTTGGATAAAACTAAATAACACTTAAGTCATAAAGGACAAAAGGATTTTTCTCTTTTGTAATCTTGCTTTACTTCTTTGCCATTTTAATTTTAGTAGCTGTGGAAGACAGAACTCTTGTGAAGCTGTCAAATGGTTGAGATACAACTGAAAAGCACCATTTTATATAAAGCCAGATTTTTTGTGGAAATGTTTTACCGTCAATACTGCTGTGTACCATCTCAGAGCTAATACAGATTTTTTTTCCAAAGCTCTTAGTGTTGCTTTGACTTAAAAATGACAGCAATATTTTCTGTCCTTAATTGCAGGTACTGTTCCTGAAAACAAGACAAAAAATGGTTTATACAGTGAATGAAGCTTAAATTCCTGGACCAAAAACTGAGGGGTTTTTATATGAAGGATGGCAACACCATATGTTCCTGTTCCTATTCCTATTGGAAGTTCATCATCCAGCTTTACAAACAGAAACCAAAGAAGTTCTTCCTTTGGGAGCATCTCAACGAGTTCAAGCTCCTCAAAAGGACAGCTGGAGGACTCTACAGTTGATAGTTTTAAAAAGATGAGCATGCCTGACCAGATTGGTTCCACATCATCTGCATGTAGCAGTCCACTTGTTAGGACTAAGTTTACAGGTCTGGATACATCCATAGAGTACTGTACTCAGCCTGTAGAAGAAATAGAGCAGAATGCAGATTCCAGGAGCTGGGAAGATCGACCATCCACACCTACTATTCTGGGCTATGAGGTGATGGAGGAAAGGGCAAAATTCACTGTAAGTTTTGGGCATAGTATAGTTGATCCTGGAATGACAAGATAACAATTGAATGTGCTTTGCATTGTCTTTCGGCAAATAATCCTGCAGTTCGGGGATGTTTACCGGTTTAACTTCAAAGTACTTCCTGACAGGAGAGTGTCATTCCTGTTATACAGGTGGGAAGACTGGGACTAGAAAGCAGTCTTTCCTGCAATTGTGTATGTGGAATAGAAGGAATTGGTTCTGCTTCATTTATCAACTTCTGCTGCAAAAGTCAGGAATTCCTTGCACAGTTACAATTCCTTGTGAAATTGAACCTGTATAAGTTCTGTGTAGTTAAACTTCTTAAATGAAATCTAGTCCTTTATTTGAAATGCATGATAAGAAACCTTGATGTTTGCCCTTGGCAGTTATTAGTAACTTAAAACATTTCTGTGAAAGTGCACACCTGTGGGTTTCAACTTCTTGCCCAGCTTAGTTTCCAGTAAGGGGAAACCTGTTCTGCAGAGAGACTGAGAAGTCACTTATGCCATCTCTTGTGCCAGAACAGCAGCCTAACTGGTTTGTATTGATTTTTCTCAAAGTGCACCGTAGCTGGCAGTTTATTTTTTTTCCATGCCATAAATGTATCAATGCACTTTTACATTTGTTTTTGTGGGTGTGGTTGAAATATTTCTTTGAGATAATACTGTAGTGCTTGTGGGACTGATGGAAGCTGTTCATTACTGATTATTAATTATATTACTTAAGATGAGCAACATCAATCAGAAATGGGTAAGGAGAAGGAAATTACAAACTTTTTTCCCTCCTGTTTTCTTTTAGATTAGAGAAGTGCAGAATCTTTATGACAGTTAAAATACTAAGGAAATCAAGTTCTTTTTGCAAAAAGTTAAATAATGCTGCTTTTTAGTTACTTGAGAATGATACCCTGTCTTTTCCTGAGATTTTCAGTTTCTAACATCTTTGTGCATGATAGCATAAGAGAAGAGCAGAATTTTTTTTAACACATAGATTAAAAAAATTGTTTTAAATATTAACCTTCAAAACTAAAACTACAATCAATATAGTTATATGGACAAGGATTAGTCTGAAAATACCGCAGAATCATTTAGATTGGAAAAGATCTCTAAGATAGAGTCCAGCCTTTGATCACCACCTTGACAGCCAGACCATGGCAAAAAGTGCCACATCCAGTCATTTCTTGAACACCTCCAGGGATGGTGACTCCACCACCTTCCTGGGTAGCTCATTGCAATGTTTAACAACCCTTTCCATGAAGAAATTTTTCCTGATGTCCAACCTGAACCTCCCCTGGGTGCAGCTTGAGGCCATTTCCTCTTGTCCTGTCGCTGGCTGCCTGGGAGAAGAGGCTGACCCCCACCTGGCTACTGCCTCCTTTCAGGTGGTTGTAGGGAGCAATAAGGTGTCTCCTGAGCCTCCTCTTCTCCAGGATAAATATCCCCAGCTCCCTCAGCCTCACATGACTTACCCTCTAAACCTTTCACAAGCTTGTTGCCTTTCCATGGGCTTGTTCCAGCTCCTCTGTGTCTTTCTTGAAGACATTGCCAAGAAACTCCAGTATGCCTGTAAGGTGTTCTGTATTAACAATGACAGCTTTGTCTCCTTATTGTATATGGAAGGCCAGGTCACAGAACAAGTGAAACATTCCTCCATTGTAAAATGCTTGAGTGCATTTTGCTCTTCCCTATTTCACTTCTATTGCTGTGTTATTTTCTGAAAGCACACAATTAACTGTTTGTTTTCAGTTGCATGTTGTACAGTTTGCTGCTGTGCATTAAAGCCAGCAAGTAATTAGTCCTAGAAATTTGGGTTGCTTTTGGAGTGCTAAAACAATGAGATGGAAGACTGGAAATTGAATTAAAATCACTTGTAAAAGAGAGGAAACTCAATTGCTGAATTCTTTTTTTAGTGTTGGTAGCATCTCATAATTCCCAAAAATAAGAATCTGATTAGGCTGAATGATGTCCAAACTTCAGGAATTAGATGTTGGTGCATGTTAGAGTATGTGGTTGCTGAAGCTTATGGGAGAGAAAACCTAGGCTGAAAAACATCTCTTTGTAAACATTTGGTCTTAAGTGAATTCACAATCCTGGAATGTTCAATTAGCACTTTTATCTTTTTCCTTTTTTCTGTTTGTTTGGTTTTTTTTTTTTTTAAGCCAAATAGAAATTATAATGAGATGCTGAATCAGCCACAGAATGTTACCACATATGGGTGTATTTTCATTGATTTTTTAATTTATAGAATAAAGCCATTCATGATTGAGTGGACTTAAGTGAATTTGTTGACTTAATTTGTGATTTTTACCCCAGATCATGTATGAAGGAACTGAGAGGTGGTTTTGTAATATTCTAGTTCTTATTCATTAATTGCAAACCTTAAAGAGAAGCCAAAAAACACCCAACCACCTTTCTAACTTTGGCAGGAAAACCAAACATGTTTGTTTTGGGTTGACCGTAATTTTGAGGCCACTAAGCACAAGTTGATTGCACCCTTGTTACAGTTAAGTTCACTGTAATTGGTGAATATTTGTTTTTAAGTTATCTAATGTTTACTTGGAAATTATTCCATTTTTTCTCATATATATTTTTAAACAATGCTTTTGCAGAATTTTCAGTAGAATACAAGAGTAGAATACTGATTAGCTAGTCAATTTGCACACATATTCCAAAGTTTCTTGTTCTGTGTTTTACTGTGTACTAGCAAAGATTCTTCACAATTTTACATTTAATCCTTTATTTTATTTATGAAAATAAAACTGTTTATACTTCTAGTATGACAGCGGAGTAATAAAATATTTGGATAAGCATTTATACATAAAATGCAAGGCAGAAAAATTATATGTTAATCATAGTTTTGCAAGCATGTCCTACAGCTTGAATTCTAAAAATTAATAACTTTTTCCTCTGACACAATCCATGACTTCCACAGATGATTCTTCTTGAAAGTGAAATTGTGTTTAAAACAAAGATAAGAGAAGTACTTGCTGAAAAATTGCTTTTGATTTGCACCATAGTTATCTGCAGTTTCTGTAACTATCTGCAACTTAATATGTTATGGAATACAAAATTGCTAGAAATAGTCTCAGACCTGTACAGAAGTACACACTGGGGTTATCACATGTTGGGACTGCAAAAAGAAAAATACTCTTATCAGCTAAGACAACCTGTTATGACAGCATGAAATACTGGAAAAGATTTTACTATGTAACGGATTAGAAAAGGTTTTAAATAGAATTTGGTTACATGAGGGATTGTTTATCATGATTCTAAAAATATCTTTTTCTTTCTTGTATTACATTTTTTACATACAGACTGGGAGGATTAACCTAGCGCAATTGCAGAACCTCTCTTTCCTTACATTGGAGAAAGTAATACTTGTTTAATGTTTTTCAGTTGAAGTTGTTTGTTGTTAGATTCATTGTGCTTAGGCATTGGAATATCAGGCCTCCTAAAAAGTAATTTTTAGAAAATTATTATTATTGTTGTTGTTGTTTTTTTCTTTATCCATTTGCTTTTAAGTAGGAGTATGGTACTGCTGTGCTGTTGTTTTGCAAAATCTGATTCAAAGAATCCATTACTTCAGTTATACAGTGCTGGTATAATCATTCTGATGCAGTTTTCCAGTGAAGTCATATTTTGCCTGGAAAGACAAAACCTAATGTTCAAGACAAATACAGAAGAGGATGTCATTTTATTCTCCCATCATTTTTCTTTGTGAAGCAAGTCAGATGAGACATTTTGAAGCAATATCACACTCAGTACTTAATTATTAACAGTCATCTTAAAAACGCAGTGGCCTGAAGGATCAATGAGTAAAACTATAATTTTGCAAAGGTTAAAGTAGATCACTAAAACACAGTTCCCTTACTTTTTCGATAGCCAAGACTTTTGTTCTGCAGGGCAATAAATTCTTTCTTACAGACAGAGATAGTTATATCTATTTAGGAATTACAGAAGCTTCTTTCTTAAATTCTGAAATTAATATAAACTCTTTGTACTGGTAATCGTTATTTGGTTTTCTTTTACTCTAATTAAGATTTTTTTTATCCATGAGTTTTGTTTCATTAAGAAACCAAGGATCATTTCATCCTTCCAGACAATGCAGTGTGAAGTTCTGCACATTTTTCTGATACTCCTGTCTTTCCACACAGGTATACAAAATACTGGTAAAGAGAAGTCCAGAGGAAAGCTGGGTGGTTTTCAGACGGTACACAGATTTCTCCAGGCTTAATGACAAGGTGGGAATTATACGCTGGTAAATTCTCAGCTACCTTACCTCACTTCTTTCATGTATTGTATTTTTGTCACTTCTATTTTTTCTGGTTTTAATGCATGTGAAACACATACTGTATTAATGACTGGAAAAATATGATTCCTTATTTTTTCAAAGATACATGAAACAGCTACCACTGGTGTAAAGGAGAGGTGACAACTTTATCTGAAGCTGTTGTGTGCATCAAACTTTATATTTATTCCTAGTTTATATGACAAAAGAAATTAACTCTTGAATATTTATCCTCTTCATGGAAATAGAACTAGGGGCTGGTATTCTCTTGCGAGAATGATCCAGTAATTATTTAGTCCTTTTCTGTGTAACAAACTCTGCTTTTGTTCATGATAAAACTGAAGTTTCATGAACATAAATATGTTCTTTGTGTGTTGGTCAGTCTTCAGTTGTTTTCAGTGTCTTCAAAGTTAATACTATATCAGATCTTTAAAGATGAAGGAGGAAACACCAGATTAATAGGAATTCTGGGTCAACAGCTTAATATTTTTAGAATACTTGAAAGGAAGAAATACTTGCCTGAAAAGCACAGGTTTTTACAATTGGTAAATAGTGCTTGGCTATCAAAAGTAGAGAAACAATTGCACTTTTCTTTGTCCACTCTTCACTCCTAAGATTAATCTTTCATTGCCACTTCAACACACTTTCTGCTAGTGTGTTCTATCATGTTTCAACATGAACCTTATAACACGCCCTTTTTTTATCCATAGTAAGGGATTTTTTTAATAGCTTATAACTTTGGATTAATGTGCCTCATCAGCTAAAAACTTAATTTGGCTGAAGTTTTGAAAATGGACTTGAACTTAAAAATTTGTCTGGGTTCTTGGTTTGACCTATTTGAATATCTTCTAGACTACCTTTGAAACACCAGTGGAGTCTAAAACTAAATTGCTGAATGTGAATTAGTTTAGAGATTTCATTCTGAAGGAATTCCTGTCTTAAGTACAGTCTATCTTAAACTGAGGAATGTCTTGATATTGGCAAAAGCCTGACTTCTTTTGAGATGATGATCTTGGTATTTCACCTCAGATTTTGGAAGTCAAGTCAGACAACAGTTTGCATTTTGATCAGCTGTGTCAGGTATAGGTCAAGAATTGGCTTACCTCCATTGACTTTTAGTGTGGTTATCGGCGGTTTGAAAAATTAAAATGCCTAAATAGCTATTAGAATAAATATTTAAATTTTACAAGTGAAACCCTTAGTCTTTGCCATCAAATCTTTGGCAAAAATATTTGGCTTCTAGCATTATTTCTAGGTATTAGTATTTCTGTTTAAAGGAAAATTCTCTATTTTTTGAATTTGTGTCACTAGCTGAAGCTTTTTCATCTTTCAGTATACATCTAAACCATTTACTGTTTGGTCTGTAAGACATTATACTTTTAATAATACAGAAATGTGAACTCTAGGACCTTAAACATAACACCGTTCAGGAAATACTGGAGAATTAAAAAATAGTAACGTATTAATAGTTTGAAAACATGTAATGAAATGGCCAGTGTTAAGAACCAAGAAGTTTGCCATTTCTCCCCAAGACTGTGACTCACATGACACGTGTAATGCATTACATGGTGATGTAGGAAAGGTTCTGGTTCCAAGCAAGCAGCCCTGGCCAGAAGTTGTCTGACCCACGGGTTTTCCTGCTGTGTCTAAGGAGTGCTCAAGAAATAATGCTCCAGGACTGTGCTGTTGAAAATTAGTCCACTGACAGCAGCTGGCTCTTACACCCGTCATCCACAAAAGGAGTAACCTGTGGATAGGAGTGCTCTCTCCTTAGAATTAAATTGCATGATCTATGTGACCAGAGAAGTAAAAGTACCATTAAGCAGAAATCTGTGTGGTTGAAAAGCTTTCCCAGCAATGGTTATCTGTGGTCTTCTATACAATGGACAGGAACTCGTTTTGTTGCATTCTATGGGTTCTGTTCTATTCAGATACATTCTTATATATGTATGGTATTGATCATAACTTGGTAAGAGGTGAAGGAACTTGGGAGGACCAAAGATAAACTTAAAGATATAAAGAAGAGTCTAATATCAAGATGAAATTCAGTAAGAGGAAAACATATACTTAAATAATTAAATTCAGTAATAAAGAGCAAGGCTTTGACAATAAACCATTCTGTAAATAAGGAACTAGTTGTTATCACAGGCTATTTGAATAAGCAATACTTGTGATGTTTAAAAAGCACCTCATGCTGTGGAGCAATATTTACATGAGCAAAGGTGATAAATTAATGTGGTTCTTCCTTTAAAGTGCATCGAGAGACTGTTTGAAATGCAGCATCTCTTCTAACTTTTCCAAAACTTAATCTGGTGAAAGAGCTACCCGTTAGCATTTTCTGTCACTGCAGCATTCATATTAATATAAAAGGTATATGCAGAACATCTCTGACAGAAGTTGGCTAGATCCTGTATTCAGAAGAAGAAACAATTCTTGTGGCAGCTGAGATACCAGATTTTGTAAAACCTATTTGCTTTTTTGTGTTGTAAATCCTCTCCCAGATTTTTCTTTGTCAAGCATCACTTTGAATAATTGTTTTTTTTAATCAAAGTGTTAAAGTATTTTTGATTATCATGCATACTAGAAAAATAATTAGCACCATTGGACAGGTTCCTTGTTGTATAATTTAATGCTTTCATTCACCTGTACATTTTATTTCTGAATTCAAATCAAAATTCTGGGTATTCCTGATGTCAGCCATACCCCATTGCTATTTAAGTAACTCAGAAATACAATTTTGCATGTCACTAGGGTTTGAGCCATATTTCCATATTGGAATTTTATTATTCTGGGTGTACAAAGAACTACTCTTTACAAGAAGTACCTCATGCAAGTGTTGTAATTTATTCTTGTAGCTCCCCAAGAAAGACAAGTTGGCAGAGTTGTAGATCTGTAATGGGGTTTTATTCTATATATATGCATATATATAGTACTTATTATCCCCAAGTACTTTAGAAGAAATACCACTGAAATTATTATTCATCTGATACTTTTTATTTACAGTTTTCTTACATTTACAGTCTTAAAGGCTTTAAATAGCAGGCTCAGACATTAAATAACAAAGCAAAGGTTTCAATTCCTATTTTTATGTGTTAAATTTGAAGAAAAATACAAAGCACTGTATTGCATAAGGCAGCACAGCAAGTGACAGAACTGTGCCCACAGTTTAAGTTGTAGTTTGGATCATACTTATGGTTGAGACTTACCTTGTGCTTGAACTTAGCAGAAATCAGAAATACCTCATAAATCTGAGTGAAATCAGTGCCTGTGACAAAATCAGTATTTTTCTCAAATTTTAAAATTTTTTTTGTCTTTGATTTCAATTTCAGCTAAAAGATATGTTTCCAGGCTTTCGGTTGGCCCTTCCACCAAAGCGCTGGTTCAAGGACAATTACAATCCTGACTTCTTGGAAGATCGACAGCTGGGGCTGCAGGCATTCCTCCAGAACCTAGTAGCTCACAAAGATATTGCTAACTGGTATGTGATTAAACTTTGCATGTGCGTTTGCGGCTTATTTCCTGTCCATACTCATCTTACAAAACTCCTAGACTCCAGCAGTGTATCTTTGGGCAGTGTGGAGAGGAATCTCAGTAACATTCATGTTGTGCATTTGGTCATTATGTGAATTATTCAGTGTCCTTTTAAATTAGTCCCATCTTAGCATTAAAAAAAAAGTGGAATTGCAGTATTCTGAATTGTACAGGCATAACTAAAAGCTGTAGTATTTAAAATGTTAGAATAATCCCATGTTTACTCCTAAAACATCTCTCTGTTTAATACAGAATTGCTATATTGTTAATTTATACTAGGATTAAGTGTTAAGACTTTCATAATGGAGAGTACCTATACTATTATGCAGTTAGTTCTGAAAATGTCTATTAAATTGCAGGTTTCTAATTGATATGACATGATAGTAATAGGAGTACCTTTATAGATTGCTGTACATAAGTAAATGTAAACCACAAATCAACAAAGTCTTAATAGTTTAAAAAACATTATGTGTTTAAGTAGCAAAGTGCAAAGATTTGTTTCAACAGTATCTTTTTTCATACAAAGTGGGAGATTCTTCCAAAGCAGGAAAATTAAGAGAATGTAATTCTGACAAATGAAATATAAAATAATTTTATTAAAGACCAGAAGAGAATTTAAGTAGGCAACTTGCTGGAGGCAAGGCAGTTTTAAAACCTTTTCCAGCACCAGAAATAAAAAAGTTAAGGTTGCTGTACTAGAGATTCTTTGAGGAATGAGTCTGAGGACCTGTCATCATCTGAAACTTCAATCAAAACAAAGAGTAAGAAATTTTCTAAAGCAAACCTAATTCCCTCAAGACTTTTAAAGGAACTAAATTGTACAATTGCCAAGCTGTGGTGTGAGACCATAAAATGCTCATACCTACTTTACTTTTTAGTAGAAGGGCTATTACTACATTTGACATGTTTTTATAGGGCATTCAACTGCTGAGTCTGGAAAATAGGGATTTGTACATCAGTCTGACGTTGGTACTGCTTGTAGTAAAAAAACCCCAAAGTGGTAAGCAGGTAAATAAAAATGCTATAGTGTCTCCTGTAGAGGGAAATCTAACAAACAAGTAGTTGTGACAGGGCTCGTATAAAATGGTTAAAAAACAAGGGGAAAAGGATTGGTGGAAATTTAGGGTAGTACCTGTGGAATGTTAGATCACAGTTGCAGACACTGATGTTCAGAACATCTTGAAATTATCTGGAAAATGGAATGAACAATGAGATCACAAACTATTGTAAAAGGATCCTGAGGCACTGAGTGACTAATGTCTATTTTTGTGTCTTGAAGTACAAAATGTCAGTAAGTACACCCATACAGATTTGCAAACTCAACTGGTTTTTGCAACCTGGAAAATAACTATTGATATTGATACCACTAGTTTTCTGAATCAGTTCAGTACTCAGCAATAGTCAGAAAGTTTCATTCAAATCATTAGAGGAACTTAAAAGGGGAAAAAAAAGTTACTGCTCTGGGAATCTGAATTGTACTTCCACATAGTTCAGTGCTAAAACACAGCTTTCAGTTTCAAGGGAGGTGTCTGTTAGAGGTACAGAGAAAGCAAGCAAGAACAGGTGAAGCTGCAGAAAAACTTCCCTGCAAGAAGAGTTCTCTTTAGTCTGTTGTCTTGGGCAAGGGCTGGCTAAACAGGGCATGTGAAATCATCAAAGGAGAGAGGGAAGGTGAGTAAAGAATGTTAATATTTTGATGATTCATAGTCATGCTGGAGTCTGTCATGCTGAGTGGCAAAGCTTTGTTGTGAGATGTCAGAGACAAAGCTTAAATGATTTCAAAAAGAAATGGGGCTCAACCTGTGAGTTTCTGTGTCAGTGGCTATTAAATATGATTATGTGGGTGAAGTATGCAGCTGAGAAGTTTAAAAACTTCCTAATAATTAAATTACACAATAATAGGTGTGCCAAAAAGAAAAGGAATCAGTCTCTAATAGTCCATAAATGTAACTTCTGCTATGCTGCTGGAGACACACTAGTGAGTGGAATGGAGTTGCTTAAATAGATCTGAAGTCTTCATGCTTCGTATTGTTGCAGCTAGTTCATCATTTCAGCTGGCTTGTTTGTGTCTTAGTGATGGACCATACTGGACAAAATAGTGTTTGTCATAATTTAAGGCAAGGAACTCCAAACTGTAACTTTTGAACTACAATGGTTGTCAGATACAAAAAGGAATTAAAATAAAACATTTGTGGAATCAGTTTGTATTTTGGCTAATGAAGAGATGGTTAACTGAAATGTGTTTTTGAGAACTGCCCGTGTAGGGCTCTGCATGAAGACAAAATTTTTTTATAAACTTTATAACATATTGATACGGTTCTAATGTTTGGATCTATGGAAGGTCTGAAGTCCTCAAGAAGTGATTAGAATGGGGGAGATTTGATCCATCTAATATTTTTACCCACTTTTCAGAGAATGAATTTACTATTAGTGGGAATTAATACTTGTACACAGGAGTAGTGGTGAGCATTTGACCCTGCTTTCTCCTTTAAAGCTCACCATTTACTTCTCCTGTTTCGCAAATAAGTCAAACTGCTTGGGTCAGACCTAAACCAGAAAAGCCTTTTCTCTTTGTAGGGAAGTCTGTTTTATTTCTCTTTATGCTTTATGTACTGTATTGACAGTGGGAAATTTGCCTTTCAGGGATAGGAAACCACATTTGGTATACCTGTTTCTTATTAAAACTAGATTCACAAAGTATTTTAAAGATAAAATGGAGGATGGTATATGCAGGTATATGCTAAATTTAGTGTTTGTGTTTTATAGACTTGTTGGTGTTTTATAGACTTCTTCTCATGTTTTGCATTGTATTGAAGATTCAGTGAAAGATCAAATTGAAATCCACCCACAAAGTTAAATGTGTTCAAGAAAATTTCATATAACTCATGAAGTGGGAGAAAGAAGTTTAACCCGCTAAGCAGAAGCATCATTTTTATATAGATGACAGCTTTCTATAGATGACAGAGCTGTCCTGTCTCCACCCTGTATAAGAAGCTTAGAAGGGAGGAACTCAGTCAGCTTGGAGTCAGGGATCCCATGTGCTGCACTGCCCTTTGCTGCCCTCCCTAATGCTGGCACGGCTCCTTCCTGGACAGGGATCTCAGCCAGCACATGTGTACAGCAAGCTGTGTCTCAGGATAGAAAAGATCCCTGTGGTACTTATAAGGCAGTATCTTCTATTTGTTAAATGAAAGGAAGAGGTGTAACACATGGAGGGGAGAGCAGGTTCAGAGCCGACTCTCAGTGCAAAGGTAGGCTGCAAATAAATGTTCATGCCATCAGGTGCCTATTTTAGGTAAAGAAACAACAAAGGAAATGCTCAGTGTATTTTAGATAAATATTCTTTAAAGTCTTTTTAAAACTAAAAGTGATAGTATAATGAATGATCAGTGTTCAAAGAAATTTCTTCTCATTTTGCTTGCCAAACCTGAAGCTGGTTGATCGCGATGGTAGCTAGGTGAAAGTTTCCTTTCTTGTGTTTGTACATTGAGAATACCTCAAGTGAGAGAATGAGTGGAAGGCAGAAAATTACTGCCTTTTGCCCTCACCTTTCCATGGGACCCAGGTGGGAGGAAGAGACAGGCAATTAAGTTTGGATTCACATTTTTCATTTTTGTGCGTTCATTGCAGTAGGAGATGATCTAAAGATTTACAGTAGTGAGTGTAAGCACAGCCTTGCTCCTAAGTTACTACTTGCTAATTAATTGTGAATACAATGTTCTGATTTGAGGTTATTTGAAGAAGAATGAATACAACCGAGCAGGAAAGTCTCAAAAAGGTGACTGAACGGACATGTTTGGAGATGTTTAGGAGTTCTGTGAAAAGTAATCTAAATTTGGAAGGTTGAATGAGACAGGCTTGAAATATTCTGTAGTAAACCACAGGATTACACCTACTTCCTTCTTCTGGCCTTTGCAAAACAACACACAGAGATGTTACACAATTCTAAGTGGAATGCATTAGTTTGAAATGTGTGTTTAGAGATGGCTATTTAGTAGATCCTTGGCATATTAATTTTGTCTTCTGTTATTTTATAACTTATTATTTATATTAAAAATATATACTGTATACATAAAAATTACGTATATATGTCAGTGGATTATGAACTTGGCAAAAAGGAGACAGATGAAAATGTTTCAGTACTCATGCTTAAATCCCCTGATACCTCCTGAGGGGATCTGCATATGGATTTTAACAGCATACTTTTTCATCCATCCTATAATACTTCTTTTTCTCCAGGAGAAGTTTTCAGACCTCTTCAATTCCAAAATTATAAACTTGTCAGTTGTCATGTAGCAACAAATTTTATGAAAATTTTTAAAATCATGAAAAATCATGTTCTAAAATTTCTTACTCATCTTCCTAAGTTACATTTTAAGTACTGTCCCTGGTCAACACATGAAACTGAGACTTAATAGTTTGTTAACATTGTTTTGAATACTTGGGAGTAAATTTGAGGATGTAAATTTTTGTCATTTAAAGAAATACCTCCATTTTGTGATCATTTTTAAGTGTTGTTGCTGGTTTTATACTTCAAGTAATTGACTCTCTTTTATTCGGTAAAGCCTTGCAGTGAGAGAATTTCTTTGTCTGGATGATCCTCCGGGTCCTTTTGACAGTCTAGAAGAGAGCAGGGTAAGTGCTAAGTAGTAGGATAGAAACAGAATGCAAAAGGCAGGTGTTGTTAGAATATTGTAAGATCTGTGTAATGATATGGAATGAAACACTTCTGTTTATGTTCTTTCACAAAAATCACAAAAGGATTTGTTTCTAGAATGGGCATAGTCTGATAATTGGTGCACACTGATTCATCTTTGACTGCTGCACTTCATCCCTGTCTCAAAATGTATCTTCTTTTTTGCCTTTTATGAGCCATGGATGAAGTTTGTTTTTTAAAGCAACTACTTATATAAGGCAACTACTTAATATAAGGAGAGATTTTATAAGTTTACAATCAGCATATTGTTACAATGCTTATACCTTAGACTTCCGGTCTTGCAGGGAAATGTTTCTTGCTATAAAATCACAGAATCATAGGATGATAGAATGGTTTGGGTTGGAAGGAACCTTAAAGGTCATTTACTTCCAACACCCATGTCATGGGAAGGGATGCCTTCTCATGTAATGAATGTACTTCAAGGATTAATTGTCACCACCAAAAATAGTGTTCTTGCGGAAAACTAAGTAGTGTTGTAAACCAGCGTCCTTTCAACATGCATATGAGTACACTGAACAAATAGTACTGTGTGCTGCAGCCTACTTTATTAGAAGTAAGTTTCACTGTCATGCAGAGCTGTATCAGGGCTGTCTAGAGCAGATAATCTTAGTTTTCTTGCTTTATAGAAAAACTTTGTTTTAGAATTGTGCATACATTGTTATGCTTGCAGAAATTCTGAATGTTAAATGATGCTGCTTCAACTAAATTTATATTTACCAGTTTATTTTGCATGTATGTAGGAGTGCCTTGGCTCTTGTGTGCATGTGAAAGATTTGGTATGTTTTTTGTGTCACAAGCTCATATTTGATTTCTGTACAATTGCTTTGCATCATTGCTATTTAAGCTGATCAAAATTTTTAAAAATTACTGTAATTATTTGTTCAGATAATTAAAAAAATTTAAGTGCCTTCTTCATTGAAATTTCAGTCATGCATACTGTGGTGAAATCTGTGTTATTCTTCCACTGGAATTTAATCAAACCATTAAAATAGCTGTGCTGTTGTGGTTTTAGCTATTGCCCATTTCTGTAAAGTTGTTGAGACAGCTGTCGTAAAATTCTCCAAGAGATACCCCACCTTGTTATAGAGTGATTGAGGTTGGAAAGGACTTCCTTGAGATCATCTATTCCAACCCTCCTGGCTCAAGTGAGGTCAGCTACTGCAGGTTGCTCAGGACCATGTCCAGTCAGCTTTTTAATGTTCTACAGAGGAGACTTCACAGCCTCTCTCTCCAGCCTGCTCCAGTGGCTGGCCACCAGCACAGTGAAAAGGTGCAACCTCTCAGGTCCCAGGGACATTAGTACGTCCAATTTGTTCAAGTGTTCCCTGACCTGGTCTTCCCCTACTGCAGGTAAGTTTGTCTTGCCCTTCCTTCTGGATGCAGGGAAGGAATTACTCAAGGCTGATCTTTCCAATCAAGACAACAAGTCCAAGGTTTTGCATCTTCCTTCTTTGATTCTGTACTTGTTTCTTTTCACATGCCTTGCTAGATTCAACTCCAGGTTGTCCTTCACTTCCATAATCCTGTCCCTGTAAGATTAGACAGCAGCCTTATGTTTCTCCTGTGTCACCTCTCCATGCTTTCACCCCTAGTAGAATTGTGTTTTATGTCTGAGCTCAGGAGATCCTCGCTCATCCACACAGGCCTCCTGCAACCTTTGCTTGACTTTCTGCTTGTTGAGCTGTACTTACTGACCCTGCAGGTGATCCTTAAATACCGAATAGCTCTCCTAGACGGCTCTTTCCTCCAAGGTGGTTTCCCATGGATTCTTTCTTCCAAGCAGGTTTTAGAAGAGATTGAATCTGCTCAACCTGAAATCTATGGTTGTGGTCATGGTTTTTGTCTTGATTCTGATTGTTAGGAGCCTAAACTCCTACATGCTAAAAGCATCCATATCCATCCCTTGCTGTTTGTTGCTTTTTTTTTTTTCTTTCCCTGAACTGCCTTGTACAGGAAAAGCACCGAGGTTCATGTACTTACTCCTGGAGTTCATTTTTAAACTTATCTGAAAACTTATTCTGTTTTGCCTTTCTATTACCATCCAAAGCATTGCAGAAAAAAATCTTCTGTTTTCCTGATAATGCAAAATACGGATATCTTCTATTTGGTTTATGTCTATTCTGATATTCCAAGGACTTGCCAAAACACATTTATCTTTTTTGGGGGAGGGATACAGGTACCTGCTCCATTAGAAGCTGATTAGGCCTAGAAATCTAATCACAGAAAAGTAGGCAAAATATTCACTAAATCTTTTTTTTGGTCATACTGGTAGTTGTTTCCACAGATCTTTTCCCTGCCATCTCTGTTTCATATCCACTAAAGAAGGAAGCAAAGCTGTCTCCCAGCTGTCCTTTCAGAATTACAGGGAAAATTATTCCGGCCTGGGTATTAAAATTGTTCCAGACTCCAGGTGTCCAGTTGTCTAAAGAGCAAGATAGCTCATTACACACTGTTCCCTTTCTCACCTTTGGTTCACTTTTCTGCTTCAGAATATATTTTTTTCTCCTTACCTTTTTACAACTTTTGTATTCCTAGTGCTTTTTGCCTACATTCTTGGACTTGTTTGTCAAGCTAAGAGACTAAACATTTTAGAAGCTTCGTAGCTAGGGATCAGTGTGCCCCAGAGCCCAAGGTCCTCTCCAGAACACATACAGGCTCAGCAAGGTGCATCTCGATGCATATGACCTGGACGTGTGCAGCTAAAGATCCTTAAAATAAATACCAAGGTAAAATCCCTTTTCCCCTTCTAACCATGTATGACTCTTGATTTTAAGACCAGGAAAAGGCATCAGTTGGAACCCTGGGTTTAGAGAATTTAGGTTTCTGGGATATGTGTAACAATATGGAGGATTTTGGGTGTGGATTAGCTCTTCTTTTCTCCTTCTTCACAAATCTGGGTGTTCTGGTATTGGGTCATCAAAAAACCCGCAGTGCACATCATGAATAGTTATTGGATTATAAGTAAAAACAAATTAATTGGCATTCCATAATTGGGTGATTTGGACCTTAAAAGACCTTGGAAGTTGGAACTCGGGGCCATTTTCCACCTTGTTAACTAAGAGGCACATCCCGTGCAGCTGTGTTATAGATCAGAAAATAATAAACATCTAAGTGCAAAGATAAACTCCCTGTCTCCTGCATTTTAATTCGAACTCTGAGTAAAAGAACTCACAAAACAGAGGCAAAGAAGAAAAGAAACGAGAACAGAAAAAATTAATACAGATTGAAATAATAAACTTAATTACATTCTTAAGGAAATAATGTCCAATTCTCAGTTACGGTACCAGCAACCTTAAATATTTTTACAAAGAGCAGTAAAATTTACTTAATTGGCTTGGCTGACATGGGATGACTGCTTAACCAGAGTGATAGCTAAAGCAATCACTACAAATGCTGTGTGAAGAACGAATTGCATGACCCGTGCTCTTGGCTCTAGTAGACATGAATAAAGCTATGGCTTAACTCATGACTGGTCTTCAAGTGCCTGTCAACACAGATAAATTTGCTATCTGTGTCAATAAAATAAATTAAAATTCCATGGAAAAAAATAGGATTATTGAATTGAAAATTCCTCATTTGTTTGTTTTGTATAATTACAGGAAAACTTAACATTTTGAAGATCATGAATCTGCTTCAGTTAAAGCAAAGGATATTCTTAAAGTTCGTAGCCTGTTTTAAAACTTCAGGAAAACAGTGTCTTAACAACATTGTTCTTAACCAAGCTTGTATAAAATGTTTATATTCAGCAGACTCTGAATTAGTGTTTAGTTGTAGGTAATATTAAGCCAAGAAAGCCTCCCTCATGGGGCTCTTATTTATAGAGAACATGTAAATTATTAAATCAGAATTGCACATTACTGTTGGAAGACTTGTGCTTTCCAGTAATAGATGAGCAGGCTCTGTGCCAATGGCTCTGTCACTTCCTGCATTCAGTTGCAGGATGTTGCATTAGACACAGGCTCTTCACATTAGGTTTTGAGATTGCTCACTGTCAGATCCATCAGGGGGTGTGATACATGCATGTCATGCTCAGCAGAGGAGCACAGCATATTTGTTATGGCTGAGTAGTTAGTGTTCACAGCATCCCATTAAACTTCTTCAAAATACTTTTGAACTGGTCCTCTGATTGTCATGATTTCATATTTATAGCAGGTGTTTGGTACAGAACTGTACAGCTTTGTCTTTATCCTGAGTAAGGAAAGAACATGTACTTAATCCAAATATTCCTTGCATCATGGGAATATATAGGTATTTTGAAACTGACTTTCAAGTCATGTGGAAACAAAACTTTATGACGAGAAAAGGGAGCAGGGAGTTCAGTTTATGATCGATATAGGCAAAAAGGTTCAAAATCAGGGACTACTTTTCTAAAGTCTCTCTTGTGAGACAAAAACGATGTGATTAAAGTATTTGCATTGCAGTTCAGCATAAATTCATCATTCAAAGCAAAGCAGCATTATTTTATTAAGATAAGAATCTAGTTTAAAATTTGCATAGCTTTTTATAGTAATCAATCTGAAGAAAAGCAGCTATAACACTGTTACAGGTTGATATTTCTAAGAGAAAAGTCAATAAAGGTAGTCCACTGAAGTTAAATTCAAGATGCTCTTAAATTTGTCTTTCAGGCTTTCTGTGAAACTCTGGAGGAAACAAATTATCGCTTACAGAAAGAACTGCTTGAAAAACAAAGGGAGGTTGAATCACTGAAGAAATTATTAACTGAAAAGCAACTTCATATTGATGCTGTTGAAAGAAGAATTAGGTATGTAGAAATTTTAAGGGTTTCAGTTTATCTCCATTAAAGCATTTTCTCTGTCTAGTCACAAGCACCAGCTTTAGCTGTATCTTGGAAACCATTTTCCCTACATAACCACATACAAAGCAATATTTTCAGTAAGCTCTATCTCATATGCTGGCTAAAAGCTATTCAGTAAAAATGGCTGAGAAACTTGTCCTAACTTTTCCCTCTAAAGTAACTGTGATTGTTTCCTAATCCGTTAAGTCCTGTAAAGATAGAGCAAGATTCTGTTCTGCTTTTGAAATATTGAAAATGTGAAATGCGCTGCTAGAGATGAGTGGAAAAATTGCTTTTAGTTATAAAATTCTGTCTGTACTCAAAGCTTTGACAGAGCATAGGGATCAAGCAGGTATGTGTCTGTAATAATGTCTTTACCTTTATTCTGAATTGCTTGGAATGAGATGCTGCAGGTACAATTTAAATAGCATGAGAGACTGTCCACTTAAACCCAAGGGAAAAATGGTGCCTGTCTGCTAGATTTTGTAGCAGAAGCTGAGGAATTGATGTTGTGCTATCCAGTGTCTCATTAGAGCTGCTGAGTCAGTATTGCAGCATTTCCTTAGCAAAAGAGTAAATTCCTATGGTCCCATTAGAACTTCGCAGAATTACAGAATTATTTAGGAACCTTGAAGATCATACACTTTCTGCTAGACCAGGTAGCTCAAGGCCCCATCCAACCTGGTCTTGAACACTTCCAGGGATGGGGCATCCACAACTTCTCCAGGCAACCTGTTCCAGTGTCTCCCACCCTCACAGTAAAGAATTTCTTCCTAATAGGAGATCAGCTGAAAAAACATCCCCTCTGTGTGTGTCGGACCAGGGGCAGTGAAGAAATTAAAAAAAAAAAACTAAAATAAATTCTATTTTAATACCGCATAGGGTTGCTGAGTCCAGCATATCCAGGTTGACTAACAAATCACACCTTACAATGTTCTAGTGAGCTACCTTTGGAAAAGGATTTAAATGGAATTATTGTGGCTGTCTGAAAATTCTTATCAGAATACCATATTCAGTTTGTTGCTTACTCCTGAAGGCAAATAATTACATTTGGAAGATGCTTGCCCTGTTTGATGAGAAAGTTATTACATGCTGCTGGTTTAAACAGTGCAATAGTTGGGAAAAGTTAAATAACTTGAATTTGGCTAAAACATCATGATAGGAAATTCTGTGTGACTGAAAATAAAAAGGCAGGAATAGCAAAAAGTGATTTTTTTTTTTAGTGTGTTCCCTAAGGATAGGTGATGTTTTTTAAATACACAAACACACTGCTAGGTTCCCAGACATATAAAATTATTAAAAGTCAGCCAAGTAGTTTTGATGGAAAATAACTTCTGTGACTTCTAGCTGTAAAAATTACCAAGTAAACTTATGATCTTGTTTGAGAACTTCAGCTTGTCTGATAGGAAATTAACCCAAAAGAAATGTGTCTGTCTTTGGCCTTGTTGAAGTAGAATTTTTATTTGATGGCCCAACAAGAATTAAGCATCTTATACCCACACACTCCAAAGGCCAGGTACCTGCAGTGGATGTGAGGTAGGAGGGGACGGTTGGACGAGTCCTGAGACTTGTAGGCCTTTACGTATTGCTGGATTTGGCTCAAACATAGGCCGGTAGTCACATTACAGAATACTGCTAAGGCTTTACCTAAAATGCAGGCATTAAAATAATAAAAACAGTAGTTAGAGCAATTTTAAAAGGGGAAGAAATACAGTAGTATCACTTCAAACACAAAATGGATCACAAGCTCTTGTTTCCAGTTCAAGTCCCAGCTTTCAGTGCTAAATTGATGTATGTTTTCCACATAGAGAAATGGTTTGGAAAAAAGGATTTCTTTGCTCTTTCTTCATGACCATATTCCCATTTGTAGCCAAGCTAGCTGGACCATTATCTTGTGTTGCCATTAAGAAAAAAACTATCTTTATCACTAATGAGAAAATGCAATGCGCTGAAACTTAGTTTGTGGTTTTGTAAAGTTACAGAGAAACTTGAGAAACTATTGGAGAAATCTTTTTATCATCCTGTCTGTCTTCCTTCTGACTGTGTTTTGGTTATAATCCTTCTGCCATTTAGGCAAGAAATGTGTGGCTTAGTCTGATTGTAATTTTTTGCCTGAAGTCATACACACTCCTCTGAGACTTGAATTTTGTAAAGGTACTAAATTGTCATGCAACCAGAGAATGATAAAATGGCCTGGGTTGGAAGGGACCTGAAAGATGATCTAATTCCAAACCTCTTGCCATGAACAAGGACACCTTCCACTAGACCAGGTTGCTCAGAGCTCCATCCAACCTGCTGGCCTTGAGCACTTCGAGGGATGGGGCATCCACAACTTCTCTGGGCAACCTGTTCTAGTGCCTCAACACTGTCACAATAAAGATTTTTTTTTTTCCCTAATATTCTATCTAAACTTACCCTCTTTCAGTCTGAAGCCATTCCTGGTTGGGGGAACAGTCCTGTACAGGCTCTTGTAAAAAATCTCTCTGCATCTTTCTTTTAGGTTCCCTTCAGGTGTACTGGAAGGCCGCAATAAGGTCACCCCAAAGCCTTCTGTTTTCCAGGCTGAACAATCCCAATTCTCCAAGCCTTTCCTCATAGGAGAGGTGCTCCATCCCTACGATCATCTTGGTGGCCCAGAGATTGAGAGGACTGAATTTAGTTGAGGAATAAGCAGCTGGAGCAAATAAACTGTTTAAATAGCTGCCCAGTACAAGCCCTGCCATCTCTGTACTAATAAAAGAAATGGGGCATGCAGGAGTGAGACTGAAAGGTTACTTTCAGTCCTTTTGCAGAAATTGCCAAGGTTAAAATGAAATAAACAGTTCTTCAGTGACAAATGTTTGCTGTATGGATTGGTGGTACTCTGTTCTTATCTGTTGTAGGGATTTATCTTTAGGAAAAATGACTCGTCAAATGTCAGGAGAAGAAAGTGAGTGCAGTGGTGAGGTGGAGTCTTCTGCAGTAGAAGCAGACCAGGGTACCCTGGGTGAGGACAGCTGGTAAATACTATTATTCTACTTGTATTTTAGTTCTTAAAGTATGTTTTTTGAAATGTTTGGTCTTGCATTAATTCTGCACAGCTGAGAAATTCAGCATTGTGTACTGCACCTCTCTGCTGCATAAAGGCCCTCAGGATAGATAATTTTAGATCTGGAATAAGCAATAAGTTTAAAAAGCTTTGTAAATGTTTTGTGGATTGTTTGCATAAAATAGCTATAGAAAATCATACCAGTTTCCACTTACTGATCTTGTCGTTGCAGCTCAGACAAAGAGAACCATGAGCCATGCTGGAGTGGCTCTTTGGCTGAAAATTCTGTCCCAGAAATTGAAGTTGCTGAAGTAGCCTATACCGCAGATGAGGAATAGCTGAGCAGCAGCTGTTACCTGGGAAAGGTTCATGTTTGGGATGTATCCGTGGGTAAGAGCATAGAGTAGCTGTGAAGAATTTACAGCAAAGAGCAAGAATGCACATATTGAATGTTTACATAAATCCTTACAAATTATTAATGTAAGAAATATACCCAATGCTGCTTTGATTTCCATTTTTATCTAGCCTTTATATATTTAATATATTGAAGTCTAATAAGGGCTAAAATCAGCTAAAGTTTAGATAGTGTGCATACACAATTTGGCTGACTTTCCTAGCAGAATGACAAAAGTTTCACATCAAATTATGGAACACATCTAATTCATATGTCATATATTGCCATTGTTGTGACACAGTTGATGTGTTCATCTGTTTGGTATTTGTGTTTTCATATTCTTATAGCCATAAAATAATGCTTGCTGAAATAGAAATGGACTCGTCTGTGTTTAGGAATGGAGAACGTGTTGGTTTTAAATTCTAAAGCTGAAGAAAGTTTCTCTGGAAATTTTAACACAATGCAATAGGAAAACTTCCAGTACCAAGAGAAAAGTACTTACAAAATGGGATCATAGTTGGACATTGTAAAATGGTCATTTTTGCTGAAAGAACTAATCTGAGACCCCCAAAACACTGTGTATCTTCATCCCAAGATAGCATGCTGTAATACTTTTTGTTCAGTAATGCTGCTTTGAAAATCTGGGATACCTTTGTTATATACCCATGTAACAATAAAATCTGTAAGTTTGCCTTTTACTCAGAACACTACCTCTTACCACCTTGCTAATGCATTCATGTTTGTTTAAAAATATCCAGATTATATGGAGGCTGTTGAAAGACTTGTAAAGAAGCCATATTTTTTCCTGCACAGTTCATAACTAGATTGAATCTAGTTGCAGTGTATTTTTGTTTCAATATATTGTACACATGGGGATGTTGGTACCTATGTTGTATAGCCTATTTTTCAAAATGTATTAAAACAGGAGATGCACTTTATAATTAAGACTCCATTGTGCCAAGTTCAGTTGGCTAATTGGTTGAGAAATGGGAGTTGCAGGGAGAGGATTGTGTAGTGCCTTTTTGTATTTTACTTGTTCATTACTGCAGAATTTTGTTACAGTGCTCTGGCTCAGTTCTGTGGAATCTTTGATACAGCATGTTTCTGTTCTTCACTTATTTACTGAAAGTGCCTTGTTTTATTATGCTTTTCCAATTGGAAGAATGCTGTTTTGTTTTAATTTTTTTTTTTTTGCCCTATACCACCCACATCGTTGTTTAATGTTGTCAAGATGCAGTGTCTTTGTGCTGGAGTTTTCAAAGGGAGCTTTGTACTTCAGGGTGTGCATAAAATGACCTTTATGCAGAACTGTATAAACCTTCCTGGTGAAATAAAACTATGGACAAAACACCTGTCTTCTTTTTTGCATTGTAGAAAAAAACATTTAATGTCTTGTCTAGTAGAAGGATAAAATACTGCTAGAATGAACCATTTCTTACCTCAGAGATTTACTCAGCCTTTGGTCTGAGTCCTATTTGTACCAAAAATTGTCTGCATGAAAATGAATGAGAATGCTATGACACCAGAAACCTTATTGTACTTTTGTTGAAGGTGAAAGTAAAAAAATGAACTGATTTTTTTTTTTTTAAATATCCTACGTAAGTCCTCATAGATGCTGGGTGAACTCAATAAAGTTTTGGCACGTTATTGAAAATACATGAAATCTTGTGTCAGGTGTCACTTGCATATTTGAAAAGCTCAAACTTTGTCTATTATATTGTTAGGTTTACAACTATAAACATTTTAAAAATATTGAGAAGGTGCTTGGGTCATACATGCCAGGGATTTCCAAAGTACAGCAGGTAAATCTGCAAATCTAGACACTACAGAAAGCATTAATATAATTTACAGTTTAGTCATGGGAGGGCAAAGGAATTAAAACTTCAAGATTTAAAAGGTATTTTGCTAACCCAAAGTATTTAGTATCATATGAATACACATTTTTGTTTAGGGAGACTTTGTTTTTAACTAACTGAGCTGGTAAAAGTGAATTTGTTCAGCAGCAGTGTGGTATCACTTCAGCTATGTAACTGGTTAATGAATGGTTATCTCCCCTAAAGGACATGCAGAATTTGAGGTGGACAGCCCATCATGGCCTTGAACATCGATCAAGGTATTCCAAGTAATCCCACACTGAATTTTTTTCTGGTGCACTTGCATGCATTCTGGCACTATTTTCCTTGTATTTCCTTCTTTTTTCACTCACTGCTGCACTTTTAGTACAGAAGAAGCCAAGTTTCCAGTATTTAATTTTTAAGAATTGACAGTGAGTAGAGTTTTGTGCCCTGCCAAAAGTGCAGAGGAATATTCAAGCTGGAATTGTAGCAGAGTGAGCTAGTTACAAGAATTGCAACCTGTAACACATTGTTCTGTTCTGTTGTAGGTGATTGTCTTAATAGTTCAGCCACTGATTTATAACAGGGCTTTCCACTTAGATTTTAGTACGTAGTGATAGTTTAATCTTACTGGGGGTTTGCTTGTCTTTAATACTACATCTTTTAATCCTGCAGGATTTTTTATCCTCCAGAACACTTCCAGTCTGCCCACGCCACTTCTCTGCTTTTGATTTGTGTACTGTTAAATCAGTGAAAATGCTGACTAGTATTGAATCAAGAATGAGTCCCTGTAAACTCCCACTCCATACCCTTCCCACTGGGACAACCATTAGCTGGGTGTAGAACACACAACATGAGCTGCGAGTACAAAAGTCCCAATTGAACGGGCTCAAGGAGGGGAGGAAATTAATTCTCCAAACTGCACCTGACCGTGGTAGGAGAGAGTAGCCTCCATGGTGCACTTCCCAGTGGGCTGTTGTGCTCTGCTCTTCGTGTTAAGCATCTTTGTTGTCAGGGGAAGGGGTTGGGGTCTTACAGCTGAAGTGAAAAAGGACCAGGAAAACTCCTGTTCTAGATGGTATGTCTGCCCCAGATTGTTTTTACTCTCTGCATCTCATTAGAACACTAAGTAATTTGATTTTTTTTCTGTACAGTTTCTATTCCTTTTTTGAAGTGTGGCTACGAAGGAGCAGCAATTCTACTAGAAAAAATTTCATTTTCAGAAGAGCATTCTATAGGAAATTTCATGTGGTTTGTTGGAGGAGTTTTTCCTCTGTCTATGGCAGGCTCTGATACATATTGGGGGACAGGGGTGGAGTTCAAAAACGTTACATTCTGAAGTTGCTGCTGCAATCAGTTTTTTTTAGAAATGTCAGATAACACAAATAGATAGACCATGGTCACAAATCACCAAGGAAGGGAAGAATCCTATAGGAAATACTCTATGGAATGCCAGGTCCTAGGGGTCTTTCTTCCTATTATTTCTTTCTGTATTTCAATTAAGTCTTTGTGTGAGAGATCAGAACATTCCAATTACTAGACAAGTCCAACACTCCAAACTAGATACATATTTTTCCTATAAAATACAGGACTTGCTTTAGGGGAGGCTTGGGTAACTGGACTGTATCCTCACATCCATGTTTGAACCTGATAATGAATCTAAGAACTGAGAATGCAGTCATCTCCAAAAGATGTCTCTTCTAAGAGTTTATACTCTGGCTGAGCAGTCAATGTACTGATCAATGGAGTTGGTTGTTCTACATTTTTATGATCTTCAACACATTGTTAGTGCATAGGATCTTAACCTCCTAGAGCAAAGATGAGAGAAAAGATAGAAGGGAAAGAGGGGATTGCCTTGTCCTTAGTTTACACTTGAGCATTTTTCCCCTTTGAAAATAAAAATTTGTTCACTCATTTGTTGACCAGAACTGCTTCTCCCCCACTAAATGTTAGTTTCTGTGTTGTGAGTGGTTCAGGTTTTGTGTTAATTGTAATCCATTCAGGAACACCTTCTCCACCTTCAACCATAGCACTGGCATTTCTTTGCCAGCCTCACTGAGCTAACCTTTATCCCAGTCTTGTTTCAAAGGACAACCTTTTGTGTTCTGTCCTCCTCAGGCTGTGCATTGCAAAGAAAACACAGAGCCCAGGGCTTTTGTTCAGATCTGCCAAGATGTTACTTGCCTTTTGTTTCTGATGCAACTATGCGGATTCGGAAGAGTGGAAAAATAGGGAAAATGCAGTCCTTTATGCTAAACAATCAAAGATTAATGTATCCTTTTGTTGTAATAGATAATAAATGAAAAACTTATGCCATGCTCAGAGTAATAGTGACTGTTGGTCAGTTTACAGATTATTCTCCAGCTGGATAGCCTGAGTGTTACACTGGAATACAAAATGTTTCTCTTGCAGTTTCTCCTTAGGTTGATGAGTTCAGAACCATTCTGATGGTTGTTCTAGAGTCAGGAAAAAGCTGTCATGAGACCTATCTGAGCATAACCCCATGTCATATACAAAGCATCTTTTTTCTTCTGGTGGGGATATTTAAAAGCCCCAAACCGCAGGTTTATCCAGCATCATCAAAATAAAGTGATACTAGGATTGAGGAATCCTGTTTTACAAGGGTCAGGCAGAGTTAACACTGATGCTGCCCAGAGCACAGGATGTGCACAAGCAGGATGTTTCCAAGACAAGCATTTTTCACTGTCGTGTAACAGGAAGGCTGAAGGAGCTCTGTAATTGGCTGAGTTCTCAAATGTAATTCTGCTTAGCTGGGTAAGTCAGAAAGCCTGATGTGTAGGCTATTCTTACTTAAGAGAATGAGAATTTTTTTACATGAAGTCTGTCTGCAACAGAACAGCACCTGACACAGAAATTAAAATTCAGGAAAGCTAGTGATGTTCTAACTCAACTGGTGAGGCTTTGCTTTGTCCTTTTATACCTTCAACCTCTACCCAACATTGAGAAAAGTAGTCTTCAATGCATTTCTCTTGTGTATGTATGACCCAGATCCTCACTGTTTTCCTGCCCCTGTTTGTATGACTTGGGCCTTTTCTGTCTCATTAAGGATATCAGAGCATCCAGCCCAGGCTAGAATTCTCGTATGGCTTGCAAAGACTGCAAACTGCAAAGCAGGGCAGCCTGGCTCTGGGGAAAGAGGAGGCATGGACGTGGGAGTGCTGAACTTGCATTATTAATTTCAGTCCTCAGAAGTCACTGCTAGCCAGAGCTGAACCCTTTGGCTTTGGGAGACAGGGACATCTGTCAGAGAAGAGATCACTCCCCACAGTGCAGAAACCCTCAGCATGGGTCTGCCTTCTAGCAGAGGCGGGGCTCATCTGATTAAAGCACAGGCCTAATAAATGGGATTCTGGGATCAGCTCTCAGCAGTGGCCAAGTGTCACCTGTTTCAAGGGAAGTTCTCAGGTTCTGTACCTTAAGCCTTTGCTAAGCCTTCAAAAGCAGTGCTCCAACCTATGTTTTCCTGGTTTTCAACACGATCTTCATGGAGACCTTTCCCCTTTTTAGCCCTTTTAAGCTCTTCATGGAGACCCTAAAGGCTTGCTGATTCATACTCGGGACTTCTTTGACTTGAGGATCACCAGAGTGCTCTCCAAATAAAGTTTGTCCCCACTTTGTATCTGAGAGACAGGTATTGTATTTCCCTCTGCTGTGCAAATAAGGAACCTGAGGAAGAAAGCAATTACATGATTCACCCTAATTGCGCAGTAAGTTGGTGCAGTCCTAGTGTTACTGCTGATCCCTGTGACTTGTCAGCAGGTTAAAATTAGATGATTTGCTGATCCAGTGAGACTTTTGCCTGTACAATACAGGAACTCTGTCTTGGGATATCTCAACTGGATTTCAAGTAGGTTTATATATCCTTGCTTATAAATTATTCGCTGCTTCTAGATTTATAATATTCCTTTCAAATTGAACACACAAGGATGCTTGCATGTGGTGGAGAAACAAGCCTCTGTCTTTTCAATCCCATGTGGATTAATGCTTTTCATCTAGAAGAAACCACAGCTGCCAGAGCTGTGAGGATGACTATGAAATGCTGCTTGGTCAGTTGTTTGGCAGTTAATGTGGGTTTGTCAGGCATTGCTCATCTGGCAAGCACCTACTGGGAGAATGCTGCACACTGAGCTTTCAAAATCTCATTATTGCTTTGCATGTCTGAAAGATAGATAGATAGATAGATAGATGGATGGATGGAGCTTAGGAAGCAATTGACATGTGGCAAACTACAGGATCTCTCCTCCCGAATTTCCTGTGGCTCTTTTCTAGGCATTTCTGGTAACCAGGTTATGGGGTGGAGTGTTTGTGGTGTGATGGGGTCTCCATTTCCCCCTCATTCTGCAGGATAAATCCACCTGTTACAGGGATGAGCAGAGGCAACAGGCAAGAGCTCTACCTGATTATGGGAGCTGCTTTGTACATTTAGAAAAAGTCTTGCCCTGAGAAGTTTATTTTTTTGTGTGTGGATGTGCAGGATCAATTTAGAAATCTTGCAGCATAGCTTGTAGGATAATTGTAAACCTAACAAAAACACCAGGAGCTTCCTCTTAGATTTGAATTTGGCAAGGGCATAATAACTTGCATTGGAAAAAGAAGATGAGAAAACTGTCTCACTCTATGTAATCTTTTACAAAAAAATGAGTAAGAGTCAGTGAGATATTTGTGTGCCTATAGAGACATTGCTCCTGCTTAGGTGTACAAAAGCAGCCCAAAAAATGAGTTTCTTGTAAAGATAACTAAGTCAGATCTGACTTAGTTGTTCCTACCTAAACAGGCAATTAAAAAATGTTAAGAATGCAGCAAAATTAATGTGCAAAGTAATATATTAAGAAAGAGCATTAAACAATCAAAAATTCAGCTCAGCTTTGCTGTTAACATGAGGAACAGAACATGTGCAAATAATTACTTTTATCTATTTTTGCTGTCGGCATGCTGTAGTTCACTACTGGCATCCCCTGTGAGACAAGGTTCAGATCTGAATCTAGAAAACCACGCAAAGATCAACATCTTTCACTTTTCAAATGACGTGACACCAGACTCATGATTATCCAAAGGTCACAGGATAAGATTTCTTCTCTCAACAAAGAGGCTTCTATGTTCGGCTCTGGTGAAGCAGCTGTTGACTCAGATTTCACTTTATTCAGACACAATATGTGCTCTAGACAGATTCTCAGGCTACATAAATTAATGTCTCAACTAGTTATCATTTTCCCCCATCATTTTTTTTCTCCTATTGTCTTTATAAAATAAAATCCTTTGTGTTCAACCACAAGTGTCTGCTACAATACAGATACTATTTGTTCTCAGGTTAGTGCCGTTACAAACCTTTTCCAGAACTTGGTTCACAGAGGGTGATTTATTTTCCCTAGCTCAGTAAACTGAATTGACTAAAATATTTTGCTGACAGCTTGAAAAGCATTGGGAGGTGAAGGTTTTAACCTGAAAAGTGCAAGGTAGTGTCTCCAACCTACGTTTATCTATAAACTTCTGCATTACAGCCATAAGAAGGTGTCAGTTCAGATGAACCTCCTGTGCCAAATAAACCCACTCCTTGGTAAACTTGCCTTTTAAGATCCAAATCCTCAATAAATCAAAGTGATTAATTTTACACATGACATCAGCAGGCTCAAAACCAGCAGCTGCAATACCTCCCTAAAGGCATATCCCATATGCTCCCACCTAACCCAAAGTAGTGCTGACATCACCTCACAATGACAGACATGCTTTGAACCTTCACAGGGTCTGGGACAGACTTGACCGAGAAATCCCTCTCGCAGTTCAGTGTCCTCAGTGTGTTCCAATGACATCCAGCTTGCAGCTGGTCGCTGCAAGGCACAAATCACTGAACCAGTATTAAATTTCTTGAAAATGAGTACTTTTAACTGAAAGCTTTGAGATTGGTCTTAGCTCTTTGCCCTGGCCTGAGTGTGTAGAGAGGGGGCTGGTGAAGTGCTGCATGAAGATCTGCTTCTGAGCTCCTCCATCAGTCCAGAGCAGGGAACAAAGCTGGGTGCCAAGGCAGCCAGAGGAGAAGGGAAGAAAAGAGACAGAAGCCAGAGAAGCAGCTGAGAAGGTGGGTTAGTATTTAAAAGAGCATTTTAGCTCTGACCAAGTGGAGATTTGTGGGAGGAGTGGGAAGAGTGGGAGGGTTTCCCCCCTGGTTTCTGAGCAGCAGTTCAAGGCAGGCCTTTTCCTCCAGCATGAGCAGGAAGACTGAAATAGGTCCTGTGAGAAAGCTGAAGCCTTTCCAGCCTGCTGGAGTTTCTGGCTGTATGCTGAACCCAGAGCTCCTCCTGGAGGTCTGCAGAGCCCCAGCCCTGCTGCTGATGGAGCTCACCACTGCTGCTGGGCAGCAAAGCAGCCGCACCAGGCACTCCAGCACCCCGTATACACATAGGTTACGTACAACAGGTAGGTATAGGGTAACACAACAACCCTGCACATGCTTATACATCTGCAGTCCCAGCTGAGTTTAGTTAGTTTAGCAGCTGCACCAAGGTCCCTTTAGTAAGCTGAGTAAAAAGTAAAGCTAAGATATCTGGATATGTTTATAAATTAAATGTATCTGAACACATTACTCCCAAAGTGCATGTTTAATTTTTTGAGAAAAGAGTGCTAAACTCAGGGTAGAGTTGGGGTGTCCATGTAAATCCTGCCCCACAAGACTCACGTGGTGAAAGCTGATGTCACAGCAATGGGAATGGGAGGTACTGATGCTCATCACCTCCATGGGAGCAGACCACCAGCTCAGGCAACTGGCCTACCACCTATTTGATGAAATTTAGCTCAAATCACAGATCCTCAACTTGCCTTTCAATCCTAGGAGAATTGGATGCCTGCCCTTTGAGAAAGCCAGCTGAGGGGTACCTACACTGCCCTGCTGTCCTAAAAACAGCCTGGGTAGCAGCGGCCACTGAGACAGCACAGGCTGTAAGGGGCTAGGTGAGGGTCAAGCCCAAACTCCCCAAGATGGCATTTGCCCAAAGTCTGTCTTGGTAAAGAGGAATATGACAATCAACTGTAGTAAACAGAAACGAGGGAATTATCAGAAAACTTCTAGTTGCAGGGGGAAAAGTCAGCTAAGCAGACATACAAGAAAAACACGTAAACACAAGTGTAGTATTGCAGGAGAGGAGGGGAGCAGGGCAGCAGAGGGGCGGGTGTGACCCTGCCAGACACAGCCATCTTAGGTACACAAGGTTGTTCAGAAATTTCTAGGCACAGTTAGCATTTCATAACTATATCATCTAGTTTTATCTGCAGATATTGCAGATATTGATCCTAAGTAGGTCAGTGGTGACCAGGTAATTACATCCTGGTAACAAAACAACAAACCACTTAAACTATGATCAAAGTCACATCAACCAGCTATATTTTTCCTACAATATACACCTGACTGAACAGTGCTATGAAGGTGAGTCTTTCCACAGTCTCTGCAATGGGGATAGATGTGAGAAAATATGACAGCTACATGAGATTATACTACTTGTAATTCTTACAATGTTCAAGCTAATCCCTGGTGCTAAATAATTTTTGAGACTAAAATTTCCTCCGTATGTTTCTAAAAAAAAAGTGACATAATTAAAATAATATAAACTCTACATCATGAGACTGTGAGATTTTCTAAATGTTTCCCCCACACACTCATCCTATTCTTCCACCACCCACAGTTGCAGACACAGCCAGCAGTGCTTGTACCACAGCAGTTCCCTGGCATTTTGTGACAAAGCCCTTAGGATTTACAAAGAGGAAACGAGAAGCTGTCCAAGCAATTGAAACCCTTCCACACCAGATAATGAATGGTGGTCCTAAATCACTGCTCCAGCATTTCATACATACATGTAAATATATGTGTGTGTACACAAAAGGTGAGACACTGTACACACAAACAGACTTTAAAGAGATTCTAGTAAGACGAATGAACAAATGCATTTTGTATTTGTCTCACTTCTTCCTTGCCTATCATATTTTTTTCTTTTTCATTTTTAAAAGACCTGATCATTCTTCCTTTCAAATGCAGCCTGGAAAGTGAAAAACACATATTTCTGAAACAATGATGAGATCTTTGCGTCAGAGGGGAGGGAGGAGAGGCAGGTATTTTGGATATATTAAAATAGAAGAATTTCTTGCAGCACAATGGTTAAGCGTGAAGGAATGCAGCCCAAACACCACAGCTTACACTGGAGTGGGGTTTTTTATTGGTTGTTTTTTTAAACCAAATCAACTTCAAAGAATTCTTGAATTCTAGCTTGCTGCTGAAAGATTAATACATCAAAAATGTTTCAAAATATTCTCACATCCTTTAAAAGAGCACTATATCCTAATGACAGTGTAAAGAGGATACTTACAATTTAGCCTGATAGGAAAAGAAATTTAATAAAATCATGTAACACAAACATGACACTAAAATATTTATTTACAGTGTGTATATATATACATATATGATTTTTTTTTTACTTTTTGTTAATATATTTTCCTCTTTTTAAAGTAATCCAGGTTAAAAATATCTAAGCCTGTTAGGAGAAAAAAAAAACAACCCAATCTCAGAATAAATAAGCAACAAGAAAGGAAGTCAGTTATAGTACACCATCTGCTGCCACAGTCCTGTAAAATATGTTCCAGTTAATAGGGTACATTGACAATAACACGTTGACACGATTCACTTTCGACTGCTTACACACTAAACAAATACCATCTTGGCATGAAGAGAGACATATGTTCCAAAAAGAAAGAGCCATTTGTCCCACTTATCTGAATTTACACAGGAAAGAGCCACTCCCTCAGCTGAATTAAGAATTAAATCCCTACAACCCCATTGCCTTTGAAGAAAACTGGCGTCCCAAAAAAATATGGCAACAAACACTCCAGTTATGGAAGTCCATGGTGTCTTTTGGTTTCTGTCATTACATCACTATAGTGCTTCTGAGTACAACTTCACCAACCACACGTCCTGGCCTGTGAACTGGTACATGAGTCTGTCCTTCAGGATCACCAGCCACTATACACAAGCTTTCAGAGCAGCTCACCTGAATATCCAGTTTCATTTCTTCATCTACCAAAAATTTTGTTTTTAAAGTGCTTGGTCTGAGATTAATAAGCTGAAGACACCCAAAGTTTCTTTAGGATCAACACTTGGCCAAAACATTGCTGAAGGCCAGCAGTCAAACGCTGGTTTGCAAAGGAGATCTTCTATAGGTTTTCTTTCTCTCTTCTGAGGGGTGTTCACAGGGAAAGTTCTTACACAAAAACAGCAGGCCCATATTTTCCAAAGCAGACTGAAAGTCACTTTAGTTTCAAAATGGGAGCTTAGAGACCTATTAGGTTGTAGAGCACTTCAAATATGCCAAGTGCTACGTAAGAGCCAAACATGGTTAAACTACTAATTTGACCAAGAACAGAGGCTAGAAGCCAGCTTTTCCAAGCTAACTATGGCACTATGTTGGCAAAGAAATGCTATTTAGAAGTGCCAGAAGTGTCCACAAGCACACTGCCAGCCTTGCACAGTCACACAACCAGTGTGTGCTAACACATTCTGTACCCGATTCAGAGACCTGCATGAACTGCACACCTGGAACATAGGATTCAAGCCAGAAAGATTAGCAAATAGATCCAAAATAACTTAGAATATTTGCTATTTTACTAAATATTCCTGCTTTCAGCTAGCATCTCATGCTGAATTTCAGCAAGCATTAAAACCAAGTAGCATTTTGTTAGCATTTGGTTTCCTACTCCTTGAGAGTTCAAAATGTATTTCTAAATTTAAGGCAGTTCTTTCTTTCTTTTTTCTGTTTTATTTTGTATTTAAAACAAAAAATAAATAATTCCAGACTTTCTCTACTCTCAGCAAAAAGGGAAAATTTTCTTGATACCTCCAAATTTTAGGACAGAATTAACACACCTAGTTTTTTTTCCAGAAAGAAAATTATCCTAAGTAAAGTAGCAAGGCTCGATTCACCTCTCATACAGATACAAACCGAAACCAATTCCTCCACAGAGAATGAAAGTTCTGAAAAAGTCAATCTCTCCACAGGGGTTATACATTTTAGGTTTCATGCATGGGGCTCAACTTGAAAGGTTCTGAGCAGGCCACGTCTAGAAACACATACTTAGTGATGCTTGACCTAAAATCCACTAAGCTGAAGGCTATTGTAGGCTGTTGAAGCTGAACACACAGCAAATCACAGGCTAAAGCCTGCAGGAGAAGGGGCCAGTCTTCTGTTGCTGAAGATCCACAGAAACGAAGTTTAGCATTATTCCCCAGGTGGTTTGGTCATCATTAAATTTAAAGTCATTTGAAAACAAGAAACCTAGATTAAGGACTGTCTGTGCTTCCTACACTCTAGGAACTCCACAGTGTTTTACTATCTCCTTGTGATTGACAGCAGGCTACTAGCATAGAGCTTAAGACTTATTAAATAAACTTTGTTAGTACAAAGCAGCCTATTTAATTTTTGGGTTGTATTTGAACAGCGATTTCTCCATACATGTAGTAGTTTAGCACTCAAGAGTGGCATTTTCTCCTTAGGCTAAAAGGCTGTTAGTTGGACAGTAACACACCAACTTTACAAGTAACCCAGAATCGGCTTTTAACCAGGGTTTAAAAAGGCACTGCAAATGCAACACACTGGTATTATTTCTATTCACAAACTGAGTAAGAGAAAAGAACCAAAGCTCAGAAATTAAAACTATTTTGAAATGGTATAATTCAAAATGTGTTGCTAATTTCCTTTGAGGATGAGTATTATCATACAAAGTAAAGACTCACCCTAAAAAAACAAGATAGAGGAGAACAAAGGAAGGTCAAATCTCTTCTGAATTTTTGACAGGGTTAATGAAAATGAGTATTGTTTGTCAAGAATCTGTAAGAACTTAGACATTTCACTTTCCTTTATCACTGTAATTCTGTAACCAAGTCAGAAATAGTCCAAAATAAAATTCAAGTTGACCTATAGAAGTCCATGGGACATTTTGGCCAGTTAAAACAAATAACGTATCCCACTTCAAAAACCCTACAGTAGAGTTTCTTCTTAATATCTAGGACAACATAAGTTGCTCCAGGTAGACTGTTTGAATCTTCATGCCCAAATGAATATTTATTAGCTCTTGTACTCAGAGAACTTGCAAGTCAGGACATGTATTAAGCTGTTTTGCTAATATTAAATAGTCTGAACCAAATAACCCTCTAGTTATAGGACCCTGATGACTTCCTTAACTTTCTCATTTCAAAAATTAATCCAGCTTTGAGCACAAGTGAGGCACACAGGTTTTACAAACCAACAGATATGGTAAGATAGTACCTAATAAAAACTGATACTAATAATAAAACAAATCTCTTGACGAGGCTGAAAAAAAATTAATGCCTGAAGGTTTAGGCAACTACTTAATTCTTTTGTTTGCTGGTTTTTAAACTAGCTTTGTAATATGGCAGTAACACCAGTCTTAGCAAGATTTGCCATAAAAAACCCCAGCCTGTATGAAATACAACCACACTAAATGAGTGCTTTTATAAAACAGCATTACAGCTCTTTACATCTGCACTATAATGTTTGGTGTTATAAAAAGACCATGCTCTTATGAAGCCCAGGCAGCCAGCTTCTTCATTTCATCTTCATCCTCTGCTCTCTTCCTGGTCGATGCTGCAGATAAAGAGACAATAACCATCAACTAATGTAACAGTCAGAACCATTCTATCTGTTAGCATGAGGACTTGCATAGTCTTCAGTTTGAAGATCTCAGACCAATTTACTGAGTAGCAAGCTGAACATGGGTAATGCAGGAATGAAGCTCATAAGAGATGTGACTATTTTGCCCCATCATTATTTCCCACAGAACCCTAAAGTTCACAATATAGGTCTGATGCAATTCCTACTGAAAGACTCACACAGAAAAAACATTTGATATCTAAGAGTTTTCACAGCTGGAAAGGGGCCACAAGAATGCTGTCAGTTCTCGCACCACCATGTAAATGGGCAAAAATGACCTACCCTGGCCAGCTGCACATCCTGCTACCTTTCCAAATAGTGCTGAGAGGTTCTGTACATGCAAGCCCAGTCTCTGAATGAACTCACCCCATTTTAATGGGTGGTGTCATTTATTAAAACGGAGAAAGAAGTTCCTGAACTTACTTTGCTCAGGTGATGCCAGTTAACTGCTGCGTTCACAGCAGCAGCAATTCCCAGCTCTGTATCAGGTCCCACACACATTTTGTCCCTTTGTACGCAAATCTCCTCACACTCATCATCTGCCTTCACTGCACAAAAACCTCACCCAAATTGTCTTCATTTGCTGATCTGCAAACTAGACGCCCAACAGCCCGGGCTGAACCTCAGGCTGCCTCCTCCGTCTGTGGGCTGTGCACATCAGGACTGGCATCTCTCCAAGCACCAGTGGAACGCTGTTACTGGGTGCAACACCCACGTGTGCCCCTTTACAGCGGCCAGCCGGCTCCCCCCGGAGGCAGCTGCAGGGCCAGGAGCCGCCATCCTGAGGGGACTGCAACTACCACCTTCAGGGACTAAAGGTGGGAGAAGTACATGGAGACCACAGATTCAGTCCCTATTCTGCAAGTGTCACTGGTTCACTGTGTGACTGGGGAAGGTCACTATGCCTTGCTCCATTGCAGTTTCCTCATCTTCAAAATCAGGAGGGCAACATGCATCTCCAATTAGAAGCATTGTATCGACTGTTCTAACTTTGCTGTTGCTGTGTAACAGTAAGCAGCAAGTTTTAGAAAACATAAGCCAGTTTCTCAGTGCCTTGAACTATATAATTGTAACCAGCTCATCTTGCCTGAAGCAGCCATACAGACAGATGAAGTAGAAAATTAAAATAGTGAGAAACACATGGAGGTGGTCTGGGTTTAATAAAAATGTCAACTGGCACAGCTGGATCTGGAAGACAATGTATGAACAAATCCTAAATGGCCAGACTGAATTTTCACTAAATCCCTTTTTTTTTTACTAGCTGTTTTGTAGTTGACTTCAGTAGATGAGGCCACAGTTTCAGTCTGAACATTTTAAACTGCTTCTCAGGATTTAAGCGCCATCTGCCAAAACACATATAACAGTATTTGTGTCAAGCTGGTCTAGGTAACCTGTTCTGCAGCAGAAACCATAAACAACCTGTGTCACGTGTGCTGTCCTTACCATCAAGTATTTATATTCTTTTACTAATGTCAGTACACAGTAAGTCTTTCAACTGACGGTGGAAAGTGTAGTAGAAGTTAACTGCCTCTAGCTTAATTTAAAATGAACAGGGCAGAACTACAGAAAAATAAAACTACAGCTTAATACCAGGAATAAGCCTATTCAGTAGAAAGACAGCAAAGGAATGAAAATATGTCTTTAAATATGTACTTCCTGCTGCCTCCTTCATTTTTAATTAAAATACCAGTGGAAAATATCAAACCACTACCCTGCAAAGCTGGATCTTTATGACCTAAACATTTTGAATCTAGGTCAGACTCTAATTGAAAGAGACTAAGGATTTAATTGCCAAAAGCAACAAAAAAAAAGGCAGAAAGGATCATTCCTTAATTATCTTACTACATTTCAGTAGGAGATTCATCAGTATATATGCAAGGTCAAGTTCCACAAGTTTGTCTCCCCAAAGCTACAGAGAATTTGGTCCTAAAGGCTTTCATAGAGCAAAATGGAATTCTACTCTGCTTTTTCTGTTAAGCAGATACAAAAATAGGAAAAGGAATTTATAACACTTTAAAAGTTAAAAAAGAGCTAAATGGAGATCTGAAACCCTGTCTTCCTCTCCCCTCTCTCACAGCATGGCTTAATCATGAGAAATGTAAAATGGCAAGCAGGCATTTTACCAGGGCGAGAAGGCAGCGATGTGGACGGAACACTTGGCAACCTGACATCTCTCATTCCCTTGTTCAGTTCCTCTTGCTCCAGTTCTTCTAATTCTGCCATCAACTCATCCTAAATTCAAGGGAAACATTATTTACAAATATAGACAGTGATAACACACAAGGACACATTTAACCACCATGAAGCAAAGTACTACTGAAAAAACAGTTTACACCTGAAAGGATATATCAGGAAACAGCATATTAAAAGTGTAATTTTTACTAAGTATGGACAATAACAGTAAATCTTAATTGAACATCGAAAATAAGACAGTGGAAGTTAGAAACAGGAATAAAATTAGAAACAAAACTAACAGCAGTACAATACACGTCAAAAAGGCAAATACGGGAGTAAAAAGCCTCTCTGCTGTCCTCAGGTTTGTTCCAAATCTAGAGCCTGTACTTTTCAATGGATTCTAACTTTAATGTGCCATTTCTCCCATTTTAAAAGGCAAACACCTTCCACTGGTTATAAGGCAGACTGTCATTAAACATTATGCTTCAGCATAATTTATCACACAAATCCAGGATTATATGTGATTTCAAAGCAGCACTGGAATCAAAACTGTCCTCCTGGCTCCTGCTATCCACTCTTGAAGCACGCAGCACTCGTGGGCTTTTAGGTGCAGAGGCTGATTTGGACAGATGATCTAATCCACTCATACAATGCTAAAAATAAAAAGGCTGTACACTTTTTAAAAAATCAAGGAACTATTCCTTGGCTGACGTTTCCCAAAGAAAGGAAGCCAAATGTTACATATTTGTAGAGAAATGGGCATTTGCCACATAGGTAAAATGGTTTTAAAGAAACAATGGGCAAAAACAACTGGAGAGGGCTGGGGGAAGTGTCAGAAAAGCAGTAAAGTAGGAGCTACTAGGTATTGAAATGGGCTTTGCCTACACATTTAGACTTTGTTTATCACCAATGTAGAAGTTAAAATCATAGGTGCATAGCCGCCACAGAACTTGATACCTAGATTTACTTGGTTTTATAATTTAAGGCAAACATGCACTGTGCCAACCCAGGGAGAAAGAACCCTTATATTTCTGTGCCTGTCCGGGGCAGGAGAAATCACATGCTTCCATGGTCTCCTTACACCCATGGCACACATGTGAAGAAAAAATACATCCAAGAGCGTGGAAAAAACATCCTTCAAAAAAAAAAAATATATCATCCTTCAACACAAACCAGCTTATATCCCAGCAATTATGTCATTGATTCTAGCACTCTTAAGCTGCAGTAGCCTGCAAACCAGGTTTACCAGTTACTACCCAAGTACTGTCAGTATTAGGCTCCTATGCAAATGCCCCAAGTGACAGTGGCTTATTTCCCAAACAGGAACAATGC
The DNA here is from genome assembly GCF_009650955.1 of Corvus moneduloides. NCBI lineage: Eukaryota > Metazoa > Chordata > Aves > Passeriformes > Corvidae > Corvus > Corvus moneduloides. The sequence continues at coordinate 135,559,958 of NC_045476.1, read as the reverse complement.
ACATCAGCTTCCACTAGGATCTCTTAGGAACTTCCAGGTCAATCTACAACATGCTTACTAAGCCTAGACTCCAAAAAAGTTAAGCACTGATGAAAAGTAAGACACTGTACAGCTGTTTGGGATGGACAGTATGTTTTTCAATTGTTTGAAGCTCAGGCCAAATCCCATTCCTTGTGCCAGTAATGACTAAATGTTTCTTGGAAAGTCTGTTTACATTCAAAGTAGAAATACAGGAAAGCAGGTAATGGGAACAAAATACAAAGAATCATTCTTACTTTCAATGAATTAGAACTGTTGAATGGAACTTCCTCTACCTCCCAATCAAGCAAATATGTGCGATACAGCATTTATATTTTTCTTTGTTGTCCATTTGGGCACATAGGAACCAATTAGTTGGGAATAGAGTGAATGGTTTGAGTATTCAGGCCATTCTTCAAATGATCCTTAGTGCTTGGTCATTTTGAAACGAAATTGAAAAACAAAACCAAACTGGTTGTGATACTGAGCTTGATACTCATCTCTGCATTCCACAGATTACAAGAATTTGAGTATCCTTGACCTTTGAGTCCTCAGCCATGACAGGATCAGAAATAAATAATATCCTGCTTAGATATACAAAATCAAATCTGGGGGCACTGGATGAAAACTACTGCAACAAATTTTGAGAAGGTCCTAAATGCCTTGTGGGGATTTCAAAAGAAGAGCTCTAGAATGACACCTTATTACCTCCAACAGGTATTACTTTTACCAAATGGATCTGCTTCTGGGGTCTGGGCAACAGGGAAAGGACCTGCATCTCCAAGCACCACAACCTTAAAAAATGGTCCAAATATTCAGAATTATGAACAGCAGCCTGTCCATGACACAGGGACATGCACTTAGTCAAACAGATGTCTATTTGGAGCAACAAAAAAATTATATGTTTCAGTGTCCACTTGGAGTAGTACAAATTACACGTTTTAGTGACCTCATTCTTCCGTGGCTCAAATGAGAAAAATAACTACAGGAGTGTAGTAAAAAATGCTTTTCTTAAAATGTATACAGAAATAAAAATAATTTTTATATTTTTACATCTATATATTTCTATTTAGTACATTATGTATTTTATATATTAATAGTTTTATTTAATTTTTATATTTATATTAAAAATTATACAATTGTCCTAGATAGGGTAAGCTGGAACCAAGGAATTTCATATCCACACTTTTTGAGAAACAAACCACTGCACAGCAAAATAACTATGGAGTTAAAACTTACAGGCCTGAAGTACTAACCTCGTCAAACTCATCACCAAAGGTGGCTCGGTTTGAGATAGCATCTGAAATTTCCTGGGCAACATCTTGCTGTTCAGTGATATCTTGCATCAAATCATCAATTTTGTTCAAATCCCTGGCAAGGTGACATGGAAACATTTTTTTAAAGATATATCATTCAAATCCTACAGAACAGACTCACTTGAACAGACCCTAATTTATTTTTATGCCCATGACTCTGTAAACAGCAGAATTCACAGGGAATAATTTTCCTCACCTACACCCAGTCCAGCTACTTCCACGTTGGGATTATAACAAAAGTCAAACTGCAGCAGAGTGTGTCTCTCCCTCTCTGTGCTCCTCATACCTCTGTCAGACAGTCACAGCCCATGGGCAGACCCCCAAAGTCAGCATCTTTACAGGGCTTTCGGTACTCAGGGGTTTAAAGAAAGATGGGGATAAACATTTACATGGCTTGTTGTGAAGGACAGAAGGTAATAGCTTTAAAATAAAAGAGGGTCAATTTAGTTTTGATACAAGGAAGAAGTTTTTTACGATGAGGTTGGTGAAGCATCAGCACAGGTTGCCCAGAAATGGTGGATGCCCCACCACCAGAAACATCCAAGGTCAGATTGGATGTACTCTGAGCAACCTGATCTAGTTGAAGATATTCCTATTCACTGCAGGGTGTTTGGACAAGATTATCTCTAAAAGTCCCTTTGAACCCAAACTATTTTATGATTTTATAGATCTTTTTTGATGTTAAGCTTTCACCAGAACTGGGGGGAACTTAACAGAATTGTACCCCATTTAAAGGTTTCCCCTTATTGTTAACTTCATTATTGTTTCAGTTCCTGTTTACTTCTCCCAGAACAACCCTTGTGATTTAACTCTGTTTGTTCAGGCAGAAAAACACCCCCTGAAACAATATAGGACATATGACAAAAAAGAAGGTAATTCTTTTTTATGCGGGGCAGCGGGAGGAGGGGGTGTCAGGTCTAATTAGTACTTAGAATCTCACAGTCCAGCTTATGGATTCTGAGGAAAAGAGTCCACCTAGTTTCTATGGCTAGATTTTCTTCTAGGCAAACCAGGGACAGAGGCCACTCTCCACTGCCAAGACAGACTTAAGAAAACAGATCTCACTAGTTAAGTGAACTTCCTTCTAGATTTATTGTTAGGAAAATATACTTTTCTGCCAAATAAAACACTACAGCACCAAAAGCATTCCTGACATTGGATGTCCAAACCAAAAATGAAGTCAAAACTATCTAACTTGATACAACAGTGTGTAGTGATAGAATAATTTGAAAGTGGTTAGTAAATTCAACTTGGAAACTACTAGAAAACACTTACATATTTTCATGTACTTTTTTCATAGCTTGTGCAGCATAACCCATATTCTTGAGTACTTCTGTGTTGGTGTGGGAATTTTCCAATGCCTCTCTCTGGAACTCAATGGTCGAAAGTGTCCCGTCAATTTGATTCAACTGTTTCTCATATCTCTTTTTTCTCTTCAGAGCTTGTAAGGCAGCTGGAATGGGAAGAGGCAAAGTGCACTGTGTATTTTCATAGCAAATGCAAGGACAAGTAGCTCAGCACCAAGCTGACCTGTAGAATTTATAATTCTCACCCTCCTACCTTACTAGGGAGACAAACTTTGACCACACCAGATCAGCAGCCTGTTAATCACCAACATGCTGTTCCATGAACATGCTGGGAAGCCTCTTTTAGATTAACTCCTTTTAGTGCCACAAGGAGAAGCAGCTTCTTCCTCCACTGTGGGAGATCTTGAACTCCATCCTGTGCACAGAGGCAAAGCAGGGAAGATGGGAAGGAAAAAGAAAAACATCAGAGAGTAGTCAGAAAGCAGAAACAGAAGAAAGAAGAGAAGAAGAAGCTGCAAGATGTAAGTAAAACCTAAGGAAAACAGTGTATGAAGATCTGTCATGATAACCACAATTCCACCAATAGTGCTTTCTAAGCTTTGTCTCAGCAGCAGTAACTGTGAAGTGCAATGGAGAGACCAAATGGCCCAGCTAGACAGAAGGGTTAGATCAGAGCAGGATTTTAATTTCTCCAGCTTTTAGCTCATCTGTTTCTTACAATCACTTAGGAATGTGATCTTTAAACCTTAGAATTTGAAAACATAAAGAACTTTGTAGATACGGGCACAGTGAAATCCAGCTACACTCCATTATCTTTGTAAATGGTCAAGATTAGTCTTTTATATTCACTAAGATATGACCAGCGTACTTTGCCCAGAGTAAATCATTACCAGAATAAATGCACGTGTCAAGCAGCAGGAGAAAAGGACTTTCTCTTGGCCACAGGGTGTGGGAACACACACAATTTTGCCACAAGCATTTCCTGATGACAGTCCTTTCCAAACTACACATGTGCCAGGCGAAAAAAACCCACCAAATAAACCAAGGGAGTGAGTTAACCCACTGTTTGGTTTCTTTCAATGCTATTAACACCCCCATCCCTTCCCTTGTCTCCTACACTTAATTTTTTAAACAGATTCAGAGCTTGCAAGCCCCAGCAGCCCTGCAGCCCCCGAAACTCAATAACAGGAGCAGCTACTGTTGCCATTTTGTTCAAATAATTGCCCCTGTGCAGTAACACTGAACCTTGACACTGGGGTACACAAATTTTCAAATTAAATTAGGATCCCCCCAAGGAGGGCACGTAGATTTATGGTGTGTAACAACACACTAAAAAAATTAATGTTTTGTTGACAAATGCTTGAATCAATGATCAATGATCAAAATTGCTCATCATGAGCTGCACAAGGAGAGGCATTCACACAGGCTTAGAGGCCTTCCACCACCGGCAGTAAAATATTTCAGGACAGCAAGCCACAATCCCAACAGATTAATCACGGTATTCAAATCCAAGAATTTCCCAGGTTTTGGGGGATGGTTCAAAGATCATGCATATTCTGAAGAAGATGCACAAACATCAGATAATGTCATGCACACAGCAAATGTAAGCATTGTAAAATTCTCACTGGCAATTCTAAAATACATAATTTTGATCTACTCCCAAACAATCTTTACCTACTTATTATTTTCCTACTTATTTATGCTTCTTATTGGTAGAGTTAGGACACCAGCCACTTCCTTTCTTAGCTGCCATTGGATCAAATTTGATCCTGGATTCCTAGGTTAGGAAGCTAGAGATTCCAGACAAATGTAACAGTCTGAAACAGTGCACAACACCAGCTGTGCCAGAGAGGACTCCGAGGCCTTGTGGACTGAGGAGCACTAATGAGCTGATGCAGAAAGGCTTCAGCTGGAGCAAGAATCTACCATGGGGCAGTCTTTCTAGTCAGTGTTATTCAGAAATGGGACTCTGCAATGGTGCTGTTATTATTAGCTGCTCACAGGGAAAATGAATTTCCTCAGTTACACACAGAGCAGCTGTTTTCAAAATCCTGAAGATCATTTAATTAAACCACACCCAAATCAAGAAAACACAGGAGAAGCTAAACTCTCTATGACTTCACCTATTCATAAACATCTTTTCCTAACTATTGTGGTGCAACATATTATCTTCCTTCTCTTTAGTTTTACCCATGACTAGCAGAACTTCATAGAAAATTAATTCATACTCCTCCTTATCAACTAAAGCATTATAAATTCTCACACCATGCTATACGATTTTCCTGATTTGTATTAAATTAATGCCCTTTATTGCAGAGTATGTTGCTATAGTAGCTCCTATAGCTATGAGAATTTCCTTGTTATTTGAAATCTATTTTTCTGTGTTTCACAGAGTATCAAGAACTTTTGGTGCTTTTCTACTGCATATTACAAGCATTTTAAAATTTTTGTGCAACTCTTACAGGATTGAAATGCTTCTGCTTTATAATGCTCCCACATTCTAATTACCAAACGGGAGAAGAACATTATCTATTAAAATATAATGAAATTGAGCAGAAAACACAACTCACTTCACTGATGGTCTAAGAATGGCACTGAAAAATGGTGTTCCCCATTCCAAAGATTTCAAAGTAGGAACACAGACTGGGGAGGATGAGTTTGAGCAGAGGTAGACTCTGAGGAAGCATGAGAAACTAACCCCAATTCATTCAGGAAGAGGTGGAGGGCTTCTCCATGAAAAAACAAACAAAAGCAGTCTCATACACTTTTTCCGCTGTGCTCTAAAGAAGCCAATTCAACTCCTGAATTTTATAATGGTCAGCAGTTGGCTGGGCTTTAGCACATTTCCTCTACTCCCAAGTCCAGTAAGCAGGATACAGCTCATAGATTAGGAACCATTGCTTTTAATATGAGTTTTTATTTTATAGTCAAGGTGTCTGGAACAACAGATGTCAGTTTAAGTTTGCATATTAATGAACTACTTTTATTAGCATACAGAAGGGCACTTTTCCATTTTAACTACAATGCTGACACACTTTATTAAGGAAGCAGAAATGGCCAGCTGGGCAATTGGAATCCTGGCCACACTGAATATGCAGATTTCAAAAGGACAAACAGAAGTAATGACATAGGAAGAGTTGAGGCACCCTTCTCATGGTTCCATCACAGATCAGATTGAAAAGAAACAGTGCAGTAATACCCCCTTTACCTGTCAAGCCCACCACCAACACCCATCAATACAGAAAGTATCAACAATCTCATCTTCTGAAGCAGAAATAAAAAGATTGTCTAATAATCCTTATAATTCCCATGAGGAAACTGGTGAAGTAGGGAAAGAGTATTTCTTCAGAAAATATAACACCACTGTGAAAATACTGGATCTCATTCTTGGATACAGTTCACAAACCTCCACCTCAGGCCTGCAAGGGATTGATGGACTGCAGATTCTGATCTCCCTCACTCCAGGGACAACTGAAGACAATGCTGCTGAGGCCATAAAAATCATAGGACCCTAATTAGGCTCATTATCAGCATCCATATTCCATAAAGCCTTGTGGAGGAAGCCATATGCAGTTACAACTGAGGAGCTAAATCAAGAACAACAATGAGCTGGACCAGTTACAAGCATTCCAGTTCATGGCAAGACACTGGAAATGTGCTCACTAAAGTCAGAGAACAATCACTGTAACTCACAGAGCAGAGACCCACTAAGGGCTTTCCTTTATGTCCCTGCCAGAAACCCTCACTCCCAACCTGTCCCACAGCCTGCCGTAGGCATGACTGTCCTATCCCTCATAACACACAACTACCACATCGTTGTTTGGCTTCAACAGCCTGCTGGTTACACCTAACTCATTGAAAAGGAATGCTACACAGCTACATAAGCCCTGCCCAACCGTAACACACAATGTCTTTAGTAGCATCTACTTGTGAAACCCTCCCTGTTATTCCAACTTTCTTCATAGGTTTTGTCCTCAGTAATACTATGTGGTTCTTTATAGTTAAGATTTAATCCTATTCTGGATGACTTATCTTAACTTTATTCCTTTTATTAAGTTTTTGGGGTTTTTTTAGGATCTGTGAAAGACACCGGGATGAAACAACACACATTCACGTATATGTTCTTTTCAAAATTACAGGCCTGCTTCAGAAAACACATTTCCTTTTAAACAAAGTTCTCAAAAATTCAGTATCGCTTCCTGTTCTTTAAATTTTCCTCTATGTCCTTCAAAATAATGGAGAAGAAAGGCCAATTTGTAGATGGAGTTGGCAGCTATGCACTGGGTGAAACTGAGATACCCCCTAAAAGTACAGCAAGAGATAGAAAAAAGAGAGATATTAGAAGTCAGAGCTAACTGTGAAAAAAATATTGCTTCTCATGACATAACCTCTGCAGGAGGAACCTCAGCAAACAAAAAAACCTGAAGTGGTCTAGCTACAATCAGATATTAATGGGGAATGCTGGAAATGTATCAGCTCAAAAGTATAGCTAATTTCAGATTAGGTACAGGAACTGCAGAGATATTTCATAAAGGAAAAGCCAGGAGTATTTCAGTGATGTTTCACATCTATCGCACAAATGATGCATCACAGCTTTTAATTCAAGTTAAGCCTACTGACGTCCCATGAAACACATTCAAGAGTCATATGAAGTCATGAGAAATTGCTGGTGCTTGAATCTGCTCCCTCTTGTGTTGGTGTGACTCAGACTCATGCACCTAAAAATCATGTGTGATCATGCTAATTTGGTGCATTTTCTATCCCTACATACATCTTGCTCCAGTTGCAGACAGCCCCATTTTAGTTTCCATAGGCTTCTACATAGATGCAATTAAGAAAAAAAAAAACCAAAACATTAAAAATTACCAGTGATGTCCCTCTGAAACATTCACTTCAACAAGGCAATGGAGATTTAAAACCTTTATTCTCTCATTTGTATGTTTACATAACATTACAACAGATGCCGGTTCACACAGATTTTCTCTGAGCTATACAGTACCATACACCAGCTAATATGCTGTCATATGTAAATCAACAGTAATTAAACTGTAAAGCAATTGATATATCAAATTAAGACATATTATCGGGGATGTAAGTTCACTGATTATCTTGCTAAATTTAAGCACTTTGCCACAGCAAGGTTATATTTTAAAAAAAACATAGTTTATATTGTTTCTCCTCTGGCTGTACTTAGACTATCCCATTTTGGTTTAAGAACAATTTTTGGCATGAATAAAAACTGCCACATGGCACTTTTTGCCCTACTCTTGCCTCTTTACTGTCCTTAACTGTTGGTCCCTGAGCAAATGACAAAATAAAAGGCGTTATTTTTAACCACGATCAGCTCAACAATCCAGTTTGCAATATGACTCCATGAACAATTTTACAGATAAAAAGCTAGGGCAATTGCATATTGAGTACTGCAGTGGAAACAACGATCTGGGAGAAAACGTTCACATATCAAATGCTGCATGCCTGAAGCAAAAAGCCAACACACACCTAAAACCACCATCAACCAGCTGAGTTAAAGGAGAAGCAGATCCACCTTTTCCCAACAAGTTCTCATTCCTGTTTGTGCACCACCTTCTCCTTCGCAGGTGCACGAGCACTCATGCAGCTAGCAGGTCAACTGGATAAGTGGAACTTAAACTATCCTGGGTAAAAAAAATAACCCAGACAAAGAAAACCACAATATTTTACAACATCCATCTTTCTGAAACACACCCTTCAGGGAGCTCTGCTAAGGGAAAGGAAGGGAGCAGCACAAGGGCAGGAGCGAGGCAGGAAATGCTTCTTCTCTCTGCAAATGTGCCAGTTTATAGTCCGGGTTTGGAATGAAATTCCAGAACAGCGTGTCTGGATTTAACCAGGAATTGCTACAGTCACAGGAACCAGCCTGTTTTCTTGCACCAGCCCCGCAGCTCAGGCTTTTGCACAATGAATTCAGCCCCAGGAGCTACCTGGTCACTTTGTCCCATAGCAAATTAGCTTCCAGCTGGATCACCTTTCTGAACTAGCTCACTGTAACAGCACGGTGCCAGTACCTCGACAAGGAACCAAGAGACACTCCAGCTGAAGCCAGGGGAGTAGAAAAGGCAGGACTGGGACAACACTGACAGCTCCCATGCTCTCGAGCAGCTGGCTCAGTTGTGCTGCTGAATTGACTTTACTTCCCCTGACCATGCCTTCAAATCTGTCCCATCTTGACCCATGATTTTAAATCCCTTCTAACTAAAAGTTAGTTTAGTTAAACTGCCTTTTGCTAATAATTATTAAATGCTAAAGTATTACAAATACATTAGAGGGCTAACCAAAACACCTCTAACACACACAGCTCCTCACAAGTTTGAAGTAACATGGCATTATTTTTTAAATTATTGAGTAACAGAAAGAGCAGGCAAAAGACCTACTTTCTTGTTACATCACAAATCTTTAATTCAAAATGTTCTTCTTCTGTTTTGAAGCATTTGAATTAAAATACAGCTCAGAGTAGACAAATAGGCCTTCACGTGACTTTAGGAAGTAATTAACTTGTTTCTCAGAGGTCTGTATATCCCCAAGACACTGACTACCATCACTTGCTTCCCAGGAACGACAACATCAGTATACACAGGAGCCAGACGTTCTGACCCCTTAGCATCCTCTCCTTCGTAGCTAACAGTGTCCCAGACCAGTCACTAATGCTCTAAGCTATCATTCTTTTTTTGGTTGCACATATACTTCTTACATGATTTGGATGAATCATTGCATCACTTTGTTCCTCAGTTGTCAGCAATAGGGATAATGTGCATTTATTCATGAATATACAGGAGATCCTCACATCCCTCATCCCCTTTGCCACCTGCCCAGCCAATGCTGAGCCCCCAAACAGCGATTCCCTCCCCTCGTTGAGCAGCAGTACTTTGCTCTCTGTGTATACAGCCAATACCTGCATCGACTGTGGTGCAAAGCACGAACAGAACAATCACACAGGAAACCACAGACACTAAATTTTGTGAGGAATAACAAATTCCCATCCCGCTATATGAATCCACAGTTCATTAAACACTAACAGATGCCAAAGACCCAAAACCACCATCCCGCCTCGCGTGTGGTGATACTTGCTCGGAGCCCACAGCCGAATCACACTGCACACCTGCGGAGCCAGGTGAGCCGGCCCAGCCACAGCCCCCCCGAGACCCGAGTCCCTCCAGCCCCGGGATTTAGTCTCGCGGGGCCCGGCCCTCACTCACCTCGCTTGTTCTTGGTGCCGTGCTGCCGGGCTACCGCCAGCTCCCGCTCGATCCGCGTCTCCAGGTACTCCTGCTTCTTGCTGAGCATCTCCTCCGTCTCTCGCAGCCGGGCCAGCGCCTCCTGCGGCGAGGGACCCCCGCGGCCCTTGGAGGCAGCCGAGCCGCCCCCCTTGAAGAACTTGGAGATCTTGCTCATGGCGGCGATCCCGGCTCGGCACCCGCCGACGGAAAGGTCTGACCAGCCCGGTCCTCAGAAACCTCCGCCGTGACAGCACTTCCTGAGCCCATGGGCGGCGGCGGCACCGCACCTGGCGGCGGGGCGGGCCCGGGGGCGGCCCCGGGCTGGCCGAGCTGGGCAGAGCGGCGGGAGGAGCCGGCGAGCTTCGCAGGGCAGCCGCAGGGTCCCGGGCCGGGCCGCCGCTGCCTAGGCGGCTGCCGAGTTTGTGCTTCCCCCTTTCTTTTTTCCCATGTCATAGAAACGCAGAATGCACAGTGGGTTATCTGGCCCAACCTCCCTGCTCAAGTAGGGTCATCCTAGAGCACATGGCACAGGATTGCATCCGGGCGGCTCAGTATCTCCAGAGAGGGAGAATCCACAACTTCTCTGGGCAATCTGTTCCAGTGTGTGGTCACTCACACAATAAAAAAGTTCTTTCTCATATTCAGGTGGAAATTCCTGTTGTGTCAGTTTCTGCCTGTTGCCTCGTCCTATTGCTTGGCATCACTGAGAAGGGCCTGGCCCCAGCCTCTTGGCACCCTCCCCTAAGATGCTTATAGACATTGGTGAAGTCCCCTCTCAGTTGCTTCTTCTCAGGGCTGAAGAGGCTCAACTCTCCGTCTTTCCTCCGAAGGGAGATGCTCCAGTCCCTCGATCAATTTTGTAGCGCTCTGCTGGATCCGCTCCACGAGCTCGATGTATCTGGTACTGAGGAGGCCAGAATTGGAGACATGCTGCATAAAGGTGTTTTGGGAGGGCATCACACTTGGGCACAGGCGTGCACGTGGGTGAAGGCTGGGAAAATAACCCTGAATTCTGAAGGAATGTGGCTTTTTACAAAAGTGGTGGGTGCGCCGCTAAGGAAACCTGAGTGACACCAACAGGTTACAGGGTGCACGAAATGCTTCGAGAAGCCGGTCTACCTCCGCTCTGCCTCCGAGAACAGGCATCGAGGGACGATGCAAATAGCGACACAAATAAGACACAAAACGTGCCTTTTTTTCCCCCCCGGAACAACCCGCGGAGCACCAGCCGCGGCTCCAGGCTCACTGAAGTCTGAAGCGTCGCTTGGGCCAACACGGACTGGTCAGCGCAGGTTGCCCTGAGCCCGATGACGCAGCCGGTCCCGCCGGCACCCCAACAGCTCCGAGCCGGCGGGGCGGGCTCAGGCTCAGCCCGGCGCGGGTGGATCTCCCTCGGCCCCGCCTCTGGCCCGCCCTCCCGGGGGCGGGTCCCGCCGGCCCCTCCGCAGCACGGCCGCGCCCGGCTCCGCCCGGCCCCGCCGCTTCTCCGCCTCTTCTCCGCCTCTTCTCCGCCTCTTCTCCCCCTCCTGCGTGTCGCGGACATGGCGGAGCTGGAGGTGGGGCAGCACTGCGGGGTGCCCGACTGCCGCCAGCTGGGTAAGGGAGAGCGCGGCGGGTCCCGGCGGAGGCGGGGATGGTGGGCCGGGGGCGGTGCGGGGGTTGTGAGGGATGCCCCCTCGCTCGGGGAGTCCTCTGTGCCGCTGCAGCCTTGCACGGTCCATTGCCAGCGCCTGTCGCCCCGGTTGTGTGCCTGGGTGGTTAATAGCCCGCTTGCCCCTTCCTCACACTTGCTTGCCTTCACTGATCTCGGAAAGTGTTACTGGAAATGTAACCTCTCAGAAAGAAGTAGCAGAACCGCCTGTAGCGAAAGCTTTCTGTTGGGACCACTCAGAGATGAAGGGATCGTGATGATCGTGACCTGAGCTCCGTGGTGGTCTGTTAACATAAAATCTGAAGGATGGAGAAGTGGAGTAATGGGCTGGACCTGGCATTTGCTGTCATTGGTGATGTGGTGGAGTTCGGCAGACAGTGAAGTGATTTTATCTGTGAGAATTTATGTAGTAGGCAGGGGATGCGTACAGAGGTTTAGGAAATGTGTGCAATTTAAGTCACCCAAGGACAGTATGTACGGTATGATGTGAAGAAGGGGCAGGATCATCATGACTTTCCAGTGGAGGAGATGCTCTCCTTTCCTAAGAGCCAGCATCTCCTCCAGTTGGTAACCCATAAAATAAAATGTAAATTGTCCAGTGTCAGTAAATAGGGTTCTGAGTGGTCTTGCAATAAATTCAGTTTTTAACATAACTAGTAACTTTGATGGATAGCCAAATGTTCCAGTGTCATAGCTTGATATTGAAAAAAAAAAAAGTGAATTTAAAGCCTAATTCCAACTTCTGGAATGTATATAAGTATAATTTACCTGCTCGTATGTTTTTCTGTAATACTAATTAGGGGAGTTAACAAAAGCCACTTCTAGCTAAAGTGTAGATGCAGTTGCTAAGTATTCTTATAAAGATATCTACTCAGTGATGTTGGTAAGCAAAAGTTAATTATGTGAAAATTAAGCTAGAAACTATTAGCAAAACAACAACCATGTTGTCTTAACTAAAAACAAATCTCTTTGTTTCAGATTTTCTTCCCTTTGTATGTGATGGCTGTTCAGGTGTCTTTTGGTAAGTTCATAGAATCGCGGAGTATCTCAAGCTGAAAGAGTCCCACAAGGATCAACATGTCCAACTCCCTACTCCTCAGGACTAAAACTAAAGCCTATGACTAAGTGTCATTCAGACAATCCTTGAACTCCAACAGGCTTGGTGCCAGTTCCTTGGGTAGCCCGTTACAGTGCCCAACCACCCTCTCTGAGAAGAACCTTTTCCTAATGTTCAACCTGAAGTTCCCGTGACATAGCTTCTTTCCATTTCCTCACATTGTATGCTGGTCACCAGGATTTCCTCATCCCAGGTGAAGAATCCTGCACTTGCTCTTGTTTAATTTCATACAGTTGGTGACTGCCCAGCTCTCTAGTCTATCCAGAATCTCTCTGTATGACTTCTCCACACTCAGGGGAGTTCACAGCTTTTCGTGGTTTAGTATGGTTGGCAACCCTAACAGGTATCCAGATCATTTATAAAGATATTAAAGAGCACTGGCACTAAATTGAGCCCTGGGGAACTCCACTGGCCACCAGCCTGAAGCAATCACATTAACTGTGACTCTCTGAGCACAAACCATCACCATTGCTCACCCATCATACTATGGACTTGTCTACCTGTGTGCTGGAGATTTTGTCCAGAAGGACACTCTGAGAGACAGTGTCAAAAGCTTTGCTAAAATGCAAAACGCATCTGCTGGTTTCCCAACGTCAACTAAATGGGTGACCTTGTCATAAAAGGAGGTGGCTGGTTATGTTTTCTTCTAGAAAAATTTTTGAAGTTTCTTGCAAGCTTGAAATCAGGGCCTTCACTTTGATTTACACTTCAGTTTAGTAGAGGGCAGCTGAGAGAAACTCAAAGAGCTTGGGGGCAGATTTCACTTCTAACATATCAAGAGCCTTCAAGGGATTTCTGCCGTTATGGAAGGTGATTGAAAATTTGTTAAAACAGACAAACTCTGGTTTGCATAGAACTGACCTCTTAAGCATGGTAATGTCTTCACTCTCTTGAAATGGTTTGTTTACCTTGAGGCATAAGTTCCAAAAGCTAAATGTTTTACGTACTGAGAAAGAATATGATCTATCCATTCAAGAATTGAAATAGGATAGAAAAAACTTGGGAGAAGATTCATTATCTAATTGAAGTTTTCCCATGATAAAACTTGTCAGATTACCCTTTAAACACTTAAATGTTTTTACATGCAGGTTTTTTTTCCTGGAATGTTGATAACAGTGTGATATTTTCCTTCTTTTTCCACAAAGCCTTCAGCACAGGAGCCGGGATGCTCATGGGTGTTCTGAGGTAATCTAATAATATGTGACAGCCTTAAATTAAAATGCCATGTGACTTAGCTGTGTGTTTTCAGACTAGACAAATGCATATGGCATATAAGTATGAATTATTTAACTGAGAATATGACAAGCTTTAAAAAGTGAATCTACACTTTTTCTGTCTCTTAGAAGTAAATAGACTTTGAGTACAATGATGATTCTTTTTCTACCTCTGAGCTAAACATAACCAGGGTAGAAGTAGGAGAGAATAGCTGGACCAGGTTTGCCCATAGAATGGAGAGCTAGCACATATTTTTTAGAAAGCTGGGATGGTTATTTATATCTTAGTATCTGTTTATTTACACAAAATATTTTGTATTTATTCCTAGGTGAATATAAGAAACAATTCTGTGAAACCTGATCAGCACAGATCTTACCCGTGCTCATACAAGGACTGCAATGGAAAAGAGCTTTTGCCGGTGTTATGTCCTTACTGTGAAAAACATTTTTGCCTCAGGTGAGTGAAACAGTGTTTAAACATCAATATTCATTCATTAATGTATGGAACAGGCAATACAAGTTTTATGTTGTTGTTTACAGACATCGTCATCAATCGGACCATGAATGTGAGAAGCTGGACACACCAAAACCTCGAATGGCTGCCACCCAGCAGCTTGTTCAGCATATTATAGGCAAGTACAAAGGGATAGATTTTTCTTTTTCTTGTATTTTCTTCAGAATGCTGTTTGAGCTTCTGACCTCCTTTGAGGAGTCAGGTTTGACCAAATAAGAAGAAAGGATGAGGGTTCCTTTGTTAAATAGCCCTAAACTTACATGTCAGCATTTAATACTGTTCATCTAAACTGAGACAAAACAAAAACAACAGTATGAAGAGAATCTCAAAAGAGTATATAGGGCACAGGTTTCTTTCAGAATTATTGTCTTGGTGTCATTCTACAAATATTATAATATAATGAATTTTACCTAGCCATTATTATTTACATGTTCATTCATGTGCAAATAATGCAGTTGTGTCAAATGTGCATGTCAGTCTGTTGGGATCAGACCTACACAATCAAGATGGCCAGAAAACTCTGATTCTACAATGTAATGTTTTGCAGGTTTAAAGAAGCTTGAGGATGGGAAAGAAAATAAACAGCACTGCCCAGCTGGACAGTGGGGTTATGTGTAGAAAGGAGGACCTGAAACTGTTGCCATATGAATGCTGTGATGGCCACAGGTGTAGAAACTAAAGAATTTGTATCTATTTGGCTTTTGCAGCCTGTGTTTACCTGGTGATAGTGTTCATCTACCTTTCAATGTAAAGGAATTCTGCTAGAACTGTAAAAATTCTGATACGTGACCTTGGGAGGATATGAATAGACATGAAAAGGGATGGCACTCTTGGAGATACAATGAGACCCAACAGATTAAGTGGGTCTATGTCATACAATATGCACAGGAAACAGTCAGAATGATCACACTAACAGGAATAATATTGTTCTCAGATTCTAAAAAAAGTGACGAAGCAAAAAGCAAAAAACGTAAAGGAGCAAAAAACAGTGAGACAGCTGCAAAAGTGGCATTAATGAAACTGAAAATGCATGCATGTGGGGACAAGTCCTTGCCTCAGGTCAGTGATGTTTGTTTTCAATAATTCTCAAAGGAAATGGAAAGTTTTCTAAATTGCTTGATCATCTAATTCCCTCAGCTTGGTATTGGATTTAATTTTTCAAGACCACACTCACTTAAATGTATATTTCAGCCTGGTACCCAAAAGCAATCTCACTGGTCTTATGTCTGTTATAAGATGTCTGTGTGGGGTTCAGAGCAGTCGAGTCAAATTCTATTATTTTATAGCAGAAATATATTTGCCTGCCACATGGCTGTCACATAGCACTGCAGGGACAGACGGGGTCTTTTGGGGATCCTTGGCAGAATGATGACAGCATTAAGTTGTATTAAAGCTTATTATTTTAGCAGAATTTGATGATCAGCAGAGCATAGAATTTTATTATTAGACTAGAACAGAATTTTTAGAATCACTGTAGCACAATTTTGAAGTAGTGCAGCACAGAATTTTATAGCACGTCTTAGCTTGTGCTTCCTTATCACATGGACGCTTTGCAGATTGTGTCATATCTTAATACTTGGCTTGCAATATCAACATTTCAGATAATCTAGCCCTGAAACATGTAATTGCTTGGTTTTCCCACCCAAATTGAATTCATATGTTGGGGCATTGTAGTGGACAATGCAGTCTTTTCATTAGAATGTGCCTTAAAAGTTTGATAATTTGGAGGGTCGAGGGATGACTGTGCCAACTAAGATTGGTACCAAGATGTTTCAGGTGCAGGTTCAGCTACTCACCCAGAATCATCTGAAGATTGAGGGTGTTGTATATACAATACCATTTGTATGTGTAAAAAACCCATTAGAGAAATGATTTTCATAAACTGAATGATGCAATTATTATCCCATTCATGAAATAGGGAGGAAAGAGGTACAGATGAGGGTCAGTACAATACAGTAGGTGTTGTGATCATCTTTTCACAGCTGAGTGTTCTACAAAGGTAAAGTGATGATTCCTTGGGCACACTCCAGGTCTGTTCAGGCCAAAGAATCTGTCCAAGTTCCACTCATTATCTGAAATGGTAAGAAATTACTCATTCTTGGGAATTATCCAAAGCTTAGTGAAAGTTAAATGGAGCCCCCATTTAGAAACTGTTTTCCATGTGCCCTTTACTTAGGGAAGTATAAAATACTTACAGGTATTTTAAACTTCATAGGGTAGTTAATAAGAATATTGTCACCCTGAGAAAAGAGAATATTGTCACCCTGAGAAAAGAGAAGGGTTGACAGTGGGCATTTGTTAGACATTTTACTGGTTGGAGAGCAGGAAAATGAGCTTGTTCCACTGGGCATCTGGTGGGTATCTGCTGGTTACTTTAAACATCAAACAATTTTAAGTAGGGCTTTTCCCTATTTTCCTTATGGAAACTTTGCCCTAGAGCTCATTTTAGTGGACCAGTCCACTTTGTGACTGCACCATTACTTTGAGGTTTGTAGGACAGGTGGAACACCCAGGCAACTCCATGATCTTCACACCATTCCTGGATTTCTTTTTTTAATGAATGCCGTTGTCAGACTACACAGTAGAGGGCATGGGAGTGTCAGCAAACCACTGATTAAATCCTGCCAGAGTGGTAAGACCATCAGCTTTACCACAAGCAAAAGCTTTCCCTAAGCCTTCCTTATTTTATTTCCAGTAAGGGTATAACGCCACCCCTTGGGTGTTCAAGGGAGAAGTCCAACATAATTAATTTGCCAAGTGGACCGGGGGCTTACTTCCTGCCCACAATCCATTTGGTCCCCAGAAAAGGTGACCTCCTGTCTGGGGCCCTGGCATTGTTTCTTCATCAATAGTTTTGATAGCCCAGTTGGTGTTCCCCTGACTCCAGCAGAGAATATCCATATTGAATGTATTTAGGTTTCCTGGTTGCATTTGCTGGTTTTGGGGGATGGGGGGAGGCAAAAGGGAGTTCCAGTTTTACCTTAACAATTGAATAAGAAACTACTGCTCAGTTTACTCCAATTGCTAATATTTTCTGATGTTTCAGAGGGATAGCTCCAGGACGTGATTCTCTTTTCTTCTGTGTGAAGAACACTCAAATTTAGAGGAAAATGCACAGGTTGAAATTCAGAGTCAGTTTTATGAACATGGTTGAGGTCGTTCCATATGTTCCTAGGGAACACATAAATAAATCCTTTAAAAAGACCTGTCTTGTTTGATAGTGTCTGGCTTTGACTCAGCAAGGATGATCATAAATTATGAATACATAGTAGTCATGCTTGCTATGTTTTACCCCAATCCCATTCAGAATCTCTCCCTCATAGATTACTCTTGACATTCCTTAAAAAAATCTTTCAGTCTAGTAGAAATATTGTTTAGTACATAAAATGAGGATACAGTACAGGATAAAGGATTAGCTGGTCATGATCTAAATGTTGGTTTGTGAAGCAGGCATTTCTAATACAGTGAACTGCTCTGTTTTAACTGCTTTCGCCTTCCAATTTGAGACACTATACTGCTGCCAAAAACAAATACTGCTTATTCAAACTCACCTTTTCCTCACGAGGGCAGATACTTTTTCATGTCTGTCTGTATATAACTGTGCTCTGGGACTGGTGGGAAAAGATGTTCTCTCCACCTTCAAGAACTTACTGTCCATCATATATGTGCCTGCAGCTGGAGAGGACTGGATTTGATGATCTTGGTCATTTATGTTTTGCAGTAAAATTGTCCTGATGGAATAAAACAAATTTCAGTTGGTAATTTTGGGGGTTTTTACTGAAAATCTTAAAAAAAAAGTTTTAAGTTTTACTTAAAAAAAACTTACTAGATGTATGTGACTGGAATGATGTGTTTCTTCTGTGGATAAATTTTTGTGTTTATTTTTCATGTCTTTCTAGACAGAAAGAATTTACTTTCAAGTATTTTTACCAAAAGCGAACAGAGAGAAAAGCAAACCTATGTTTTTTTGCAGTAAGTGGAGTATTGGCAAAGTAGTAGATTTTGCAGCTTCCTTAGCAAGCCTTAAAAATGACAACAACAAATCAACATCCCAGGTAAGTCAGCAATAACAAGCATTTTCTAGGTTGTTGTATTTAGCTTTTAGATTTCTTTACCCTTTTGTCCCTCTCCCACCCCACTTCTTTCATCTTGGATAGGGAAATCTTGATGTTAATTTCTGTGCTATTTTTCTTACAGAAGCTGAGGTTATGCCATACTGCCTCTGGAGAAGCTTTGCCATTTGAACACACACTGGAAACATGGCTATCTGATAAAGACTATCCACTGTACAATGGAGGGAATATAATTCTGGAGTATCTTGATAACGATGTTCTGTTTATAGAAGATCCGGAGTCCTACTTTATTATTCAATAAATTTTAACAAACAAAAATTCCAATATTTTTTAGAAGCATGGTATTCAAGCAAGTCCAGTTTTCTTTTGAAATCACTGGTATGCCAGAATCTATCTTCCATTGTAAAGACACAATTGCCATCAATTTCTCATTTGCTTGACTGACAGAAGACCTATGTCCTGAAAGGAAAATTATAGTAGCTAATATTACAGATACTCACATTCTAGAATAAATTCTTGCTCTATTGAGCTGTATAATATCAAAAATGTTTTCTTAAATTTGGTATTTATTTTTGTGTAAGTGGTGGGGACAGTATGTCTCAATAAAATAATGAAAATGTAAACTTGCAGTATGACAGTTTTCTGAAGGAAAGAAACATATTGCACTATTGCAGCATCTTTTCTACATGTACAAGAACAGGTTTCATTGCATTTGGAAACCAGCACTGTCCATACACCAGGTCCACGCTTTCTTCTTGTAATAGTTTAATGACATTTAGAAGGAAAGCTTTATGAAGCAAAAGTAAATTCACTCAGGTGTCTTCCTGTTTGTAAATCTCATTGTGTGGTTAGTGGGGGATAAAAGATCTCAGTAAGCCTGTCACTTATTTTGCTTTACAGTACTCTTTACTGTAGTTTTAACATGACTTAGGTATGGATAAATTACTTTACTGGATGTGGTGTGGATGCCACAAAAAAGAAGGTGTTTCCTGGTTTCCATGAAGGAAAGGGCTTTCAGTGGCTGGATATTTTGGAAATCTTTGTCTCTGGGCAGCAGAAAGGATAGGAGCATTTTTCTGCATTCCCCTGCCTGTCTCTCCAGTTGTTATCTTGCTTTCCAGTACAAAAGGAACAGTTCCCTTTTCTCTTGTTGTTTATTTTCCTTCCTTTCCTCTGCAACTGTCTATTCATCTTTCTTTTTTTCTTAGGCTGCTGTCAGACAGAATATGCTGTAAGAGGCCAACCAGCATTGTGGAACCAGTGCGTTGGGAAGAGCCCTAAACAGAACTTGTTCCCCACACTGTTGCTACAAAAGCAAGTGAAAAATGCTGTTGTGCAACAGGGTCTTTTTCTTTTTTTTTTTTTAGCAGAAAATCCCCATTCTCTACTTACACCTTTCCTCATGCCCCTGATTTTTCTGCCCTAGTAGTTCAGGCAAAATAATTGAAATAACGCTTTTTTGTGAATAGAGAGAAGATAGACTTGGCATGCAGGAAGTTAATCTTTGGGGAGACCTCAAAGGTTTTACCAGGGTGGTTGCTTTCATCAATCGCCAGTAATGAGTAAGGGCTATCAGCCTGTAACTGACAGTACAAACATGGCAAGTTACAGTTGATAGTACTCCAAAAAGTTTTCACTATTATCTTATTCCAGGAATGTGTCTAAGATGGTACACAGAAGCTCATTCCACGTAGTTTTCAGAAACTGAGAAGCAAAACCAAATTAAGCTAGTCTGACAGATAAATAGTAGAGGAGAGGTGAAAACTCCACCCTAATCAATGATGCTAGGAACAAAAGCAGAAACTTTCTCTGACCTTTAGTATCTTGCCTAGGCTAGAATTGCTCTCATTTCACCTGTTTAGATTCAAACATATCTTTACTTAGCATTTTTTGTTGTTTTTTTCTAAAACTTATTATCCTAGCACATTTTCATAGGGAAATGCATTTGAACAACTGCATTTGAAAAAAAACCCAAAACACTTTGGAGGAGTCATTTGGCATTTGAAACCACTGATAATTTTACAAGCTTGTGTTTATAAGGTGCTGAACTGTCTCACTTCAAAGTTAATAAATAAAACTTTAACTTCTAGGAGATGTAAAGAAAATGTATGTGAAGTTATGCAAGTGAGAAGAGAAATTTATCAAATACTTCCTGATTTGATAATAAACAATGTTTTCTCCCAAACTACAAAAATAGGTGAATATCAAGCATTTTGGTTGTTCTAGCTGTAATTTTAGAGAATGCACAAGGTCAAGGCTTCACATTTTATGAGATGCTGTGGTAGCGGCTCCCGGCCTTGTTCCAGTTCAAACATTGCTACAAAGTTGCCTGGCATGTTTGTAAGATACGCAAAAGTTTGGAAAGGGCTGTATTAACACCAAAAGTGCAATTCTGCTTGGATACGTGACCTGTTAGATCGGCTGGGCAATGCTTTAGTAAACCAGAACACATCCCACTAAGAAAGCAGGCAGTAATCTCTCATACTTTTATTTTCAGCATTTTCTGTTTTGGTGTCTGTTTTAGAAAAGTATGCACGCTGCGGTGTGATCAGTCTGGTTTGCAGACTTCTTATCAATAAGTCATGTCTGTTCATTCAGTTTATCAGGTGACACATAAAAATACACCTTGCAGCTTAGCTTTCCTCCTAGTAGCCTCATATGTAAAATATAAAATTTCATTTCAGCCAGAATAGAAATTGTGGTTTGGATTAGGAAAATTCTTATACTTGTTAGGAGAGAACTTCAGGCATTCCTGTTTTACTTCTGCTGATTTTAAGGTGAATGCAGAATTTGAAATCTCCTGTAAAACCCTTGCTGTAATGTTAAGTATACAATCAATGATGTCAAAAAAGCCATTTCTCATAACACTCATGCAGTCCTATATAAGTTGTACTGGGGCGTGTTCAGGTGCTTGCCTCAACAAAACCGAATCTGAGCCAAAGTGCCTCTTTGAACGGGCTGTATGCTTTTTGTACAACCTTGCAAAGAACGACTTGCAAAATAATCAGTAAAACCACAACTTATCGTCTCTGTAGTTCTTTAATGACTGTAAATACTTTAAAAAGCAGGCTTATTCCTGTTTATGAGGAGGGAAGGAGGAAATGTGGAATTGCACAGTGACTTGTCCCACACAGCAGGGTCGGTGAGAGTGGAAACTGTATCTTCTGGTGTGGGAAGGACAAAACTAACCCCCTTTGGCCCAGCTGTGCCTTGGGTTGGCATTAGGGCAATGGGATAGACTGCTTCTTTTGGTGTTGTAGACGTTTTATGATTATTTTAAGCATAAAGCAAATTGCAACCCTTGCCCTGTTTAGCCAGATCACCATTTTACATTGAACAGTAAGTTACATCAGTTGCAATTTGTGAGGACAAGACAAGCCCTCAGTGTTTTGCCTTTGCTTGATGACAGACAATAGGCTCAAAAGACCACAGGAAAAAATGAAACTGGTATCTGTCAGGCTTGGAAGGTTTTTCTTCTCTGTATGATTTTAATTAATACTTAAAATGCATCAGCTGAACCGCGAATTGCTTTCAAAACTCGTTGAACACCGTGAACTCACCCTCCGTGAGGTTTCTGAGGCACTGACACAGGTTTTCCAAAGACGATGTGGATGCCCCACCCCTGGAAGTGAACAAGGCCCGGTTAGATGGGGCTCTGAGCAACCTGATCTAGTGGAAGGTGTCCCTGGCCACGGCAGAGGGGTTACTTTTATGATCCTTAAAGTTCCTTCCAACCCCAACCACCCTTTCAATTCTATGATAAACTTCAATCGCGTGCTTCATGGGAGAGCATTTACGGTATCTCCGCCCTGCCACGTCCAACTATTAACAAGAAGTCGACATCAAAGTCTAATTTCAACACTTCCCCGGTAAACTTGGACAGCGCCGGCGCCGAGGCGGCTGCCCGCGGGCCGAGGCTCCCTCACACGCAGGCGCGGCCGCCGCCGAGCGGGGCGGTGGAGGAGGCGGGCCCGTGGCCTCGCGCGCTGCGCCTGCGCCGGGGCGGCGGCGGCGGCGGCGGCGGCGGCGGCGGTGGAGACGGTGAGTGCGGCGCGCGCGGCCGCCGCCATTTCGGGCGCCGTGAGGGGGCTGCGCGTCCCGCCCGCGCTCCGGACGCGTCCTGCGGCACCGCGCAGCCCCGCGGCGGGGCGTGCGCTCAGCACTCATTTGAACAGTACTTAAAAATAAACCAGGTGAAGCAAGAAACTTCGAGTTTGTAAAAAAAAAAAAAAGAAAGAAAACAAAGAAGACGTAACAATTTTTTTGCATTAATCTCTCCTTTTGCTAGGTTCTTTATCTCGGGAAAGATGGCAGATCCCTGGCAAGAATGTATGGATTATGCAGTTGGTTTAGCAAGGAAAGCTGGGGAGGTATGTATAAGCTCTTTATAAATAATAACGTTATTTATTGAGTTTAATATGTACATAGCTTTTTGAAGGAGGTTGATGTTGGAATCTCTTCCTAAGAGTGTTTTGTCAAAACCTAAATGGGCAGAATAGTTTGTGATGGTCAAGTGCAAGATTAGATTGTCTTTTATGTTTGCAATTTGGTTAGCTTAAGAAAACAACTTTGTGCTTTTCCTTGGTCTGGAGTTAAAGTCCTTAAAGACTAAGGAGTAACTTTGGTTCCTTGAGTTTGATTTAAAAAATAAAACTCAGAATTGTGGTAGACAAAGAGCATCACCCTTAAACAACTCCTGTCTACCTTATTATTTTACCGCCTGAAAGTCGGTGACATTCTTTCTTGTGAACGCTTCAATCAGCTTTGTACAGTGGCTTGTTGATGGCACACAATACCATATTGTGTTCTCTCCGTCCTTGGAAGTGTCCAAAGCCAGGTTGGATGGAGCTCTAAGTCTGGTCCATGAAAGGTGTCCCTGCCCATGGCAGGAAGGTTGGAACTAGGTGGTTTTTAAGGCTCCCTCCAACCCAAACCACTCTATGATTGTTTCTCTTCATTAACTGCTTTGCTTCTGTAAATAAAAACCATCCCTTACAGCGATGACATTTTGCCATTTGAGATCTAAGACGGCTTAGAACAAGAAAAAGTTCGTACATCTTGGCAAAGCCTCAGCAGGAGTGGTTACCAAACATTCAGTTCTACTTAGTAGTTCTACTTGGTACATTTGAAGGCTGTGGCAGCCAGACAAGATGACACATGTACTAATTCTGTCCCCTGGAGCTGCAAAATCTGTGCAACATTGTCTCTGCAACGACCTCATTAACGTCTTCCCTCAGAAAAACTTTCTGAGTTGTAGTAAAATAATTCTGTGGGCTATGAGGCATGGATTCCTGCTTAAGCTGGTACTGATAGTTTTAAGATCATAAATGCTGGGTCTGGCTAAAAATAGCTGATTTGAGCTCAGTGTCAGGTGTTTTCTTCAACTTTGGTATTTAAATTTGTGAATTTAAAACTTGTCCTAACAAAATGGACCCCAGTTTCATCTACCTGGAGATCTTCCTATAGTACTTAGATTTAAAGCCATGTAAAACTTTGTAGTGAATAGGGACTAGAGATGCAAGTCTCAGCTCCTGCAGTTAAATCCATGTCACTGCTTGTGTTTGTGTTTTGTATATGCAGTATAGAAAATGGCTGTAAAAATGTTGCTCAGATTTTTTTGGAAAACTAGTATTTTCCGTATTGTTAACAGTGAAAGATTTTTTTTGTTTTTGTTTTAACAGATAATCTGTGGAGCACTCAAAGAAGAAATATCTGTTATGACTAAAAGTTCACCTGTAGATCTAGTGACAGAAACTGATCAAAAAGTAGAAAACTTCATTATTTCTTTGATAAAAGAAAAGTATCCTTCTCACAGGTATGGCTGTTTACCAGTATGCTTTTGACAGAAAAAAAAATGGAAAATTTATGATTTTGCTTGGTAAAATTTTAGTACAACTGGCATGCTGGAAAATTGCAGCATTCTCCTTTACCTTCAATAAATTAAGTATTTTAGAGTACCAGCAGGTTGAAGTTTTGCACAGGGCTGTAGCAACAAAACAAGGTGTCCCCAGGTTACTGACATGAGACAAAACTTAGACTGAACTTCACTTGCTGTTGAGCCAACTGAAAGAAACTTCTTGGTTATTGCTTTGGAAAATCAGAGGTGTCCCCAGGAGACCTGGAACCCAGATTTCTTGTCTGCTTTTGAAACTAGTGTGCCTTTGCTGTCTGTGTGGGATGGGTCCTGTGGAACCGAGTGCCTTTGGCAAATCTCATACAGTTTGACAACATAAAACATCCTTAAAAGAAGACAGGATCTTCTTGTTCTGCATAACACAAAGGCTGTCATACAAAATACTGCTTTCTTAATTGCTCTTCCCTTTTTTTCCTCTTCCCCTGCCTCTCTCTATATCCCTATCCTCCACTCCCTGAAAAATGTATTCGTGAAGGGTGATCTATATGTATTTTGCTTACATGGGTCTGTCTTTAGCATTTTGACACAATGGCTCAAGTTTAATACAGTTTCCTTAAAGTCAGTTTGCTGTTTTTTTCTTGCATTTTCTTGGAGATTTTGTTACTGTGGCTGTATGTGTGGAATATAAGAAATCTGTGTAGAACTGAAGCAACGGAGGTGGTGCAAAAGTTCAGTAACCAAATTAGTGTAATCATACAGACTTGTGGAATGACCTTGAAATAACAGTTTCTGTGACACTGATAAGCATTTTTGAATATTTTAGCTTCTTTTTATTTTAGGTAACCAGTGTTACATTAGACATAATGGTGCTGAACTTCTTTTCCTAGTGAATTACTCATCAGCTATATTCAGTCTCATCTTTCTGAAGGTCTGCTGCTTTTTGGAAACATGCTGTTTCTTTCTGATTAGTCATCTTCACTTCTGTAGTTAATCATAAAACTCTAATCAGTATTAAAGGGACCTCGTTTGTTACCTCTCAGTAGTTCTCATTTTTTATGTTTGTGGAGGAAAGCATGTGTTTGCTGCAAACTTTTCATAGGTTGAGTAATGTGTGATAAATTGTGACAACCTGCAAAAGGCCTTGAAGAGAATTCCACCCACTTAGACTCATTCTAATAATTTTGCAGTCCAAAACAAATGCTTTCATGAGCAGCAAAAATTGTGAATTTTGGAGTGCTATAGCACTGTGCCTTCTGTGTCTCTGGGGTTTAATACTGTGGCTGAGCATGCAGTCACCCATCTTCTTCAGAAACTGGTTTGAATTTCCATTCCATTACTATATTACTGTTTTTTCATGCTTGTAAAACTAAAATTTTGAGATTAACAACTTTATCATATTTGGGTTTAAATCAGTCTTCAAATTTAACAGTTGCTGCAGTGTTCTAACCAGATACATAAGACCACAAAGGCTTTTTTCACTGAAAACACAAGCTAAAAAATAATGTTGTGTAGCACAAATAAGCTGAAAGGTGTAAATAGCTATAGGTATTTTGAACAAAATTTGATGATGCTGTTACTGGAAAAAAATTATGAAAACGTCAATGTTCTGAATGCTAAATTCTGGTATTATTTCTGTATTGAAACATAAAATTCTTTTTGCCACATATTGTGCTTATCCTTGACATCATAAATACTGATGCAAGCTTGGTCAGATATGGTTGGTGCTTTCTGGATAAATAATGTTTTTCTCAGTTTTTTATGTATGATCACTGGTGGTACTCCAAGCTTCATCTCACTTTTAAGAATTTCAGTGTCAAGGACAGTGTTGTAATTAATACATTTTTAACAATTTCTTTCTGTCTTTTAAATGTGTTTCTACTGTAGCTTTATTGGAGAGGAATCTGTTGCAGCTGGAGAGGGCAGCATTCTGACAGACAACCCCACGTGGATTATAGACCCAATTGATGGAACTACCAACTTTGTACACAGGTCCACCTTTCATTTTTTTGTTAGCAACCTCAACTGATAGTCCTTTTTCTTTCTCCGGTTCCCTGAAAGTAAGGTTGTTTTTAATTTTTAAATTGCTTTGAAAGAGATACTATGAACTTGTTAATGGTTACAAATTGCTACTTACTGAGAGCCACTGGGCAGTTTTTGTAAGCATTTTAATACTCCTGTGAGTATTTTAATAGTCTTGGTCTGTTAACCTACATCAGTTGTTCCATAAGAGGCCTGTATTATATAGCAGGGGTCAGCAGCCTTTGGCATGGATTCCAAAGATAGATGGGCAGATTGCAACAGGAGCAGGACTCAGAGTAAGAAGTTGCAGCATCTTCAGAGAGGGAATAACAGCTTCAGGTGCTGATTTCTAAGAAATTTCAAATCTGTTGAGATCTAGGAGCCCCAGCTAAAGAAGAAAGCAAGATATTGCCAGTAATTATCAATGGTATTTTGCACCAAGATGAGGAGGGGACTTTCAGTATAATGCTGACAGCCTATTCCTTATGTCTTTTAAATGTGATAGATTTTGGCCCCAGTGAGCTTTTCTGAGTCTGCTTGATTTCAGTTTTGAAATGACTGCTGCTGTGTGCACAATGGCTTTTAAACAGCTTCTGAATCCTGCTAAATAACATGTTCAGAAACTTACAAGAAAAGAACCCATTCTACTGAATCTGCAGGCTTAAAAGTTGGTATTTTTTGCCGAAAGAACAAAAGCAAATGTCTGGAAATTGAAAAAAAATTAACTGGTTGATTGTTTCAAACTTAGACTGAGATGCAATCCACCATGTCTTACATAGTCCCACTGTCTTCACTCTTCCTCCATTCTTCAGTATCTGTCTTGGTCATGGCTTTGGTGGAAAACGGGGAGGTGGGGGCAGAGGTAACTTGGTTCTTCTTATGAGACCAGCTTGTTCCTTCTGAGAAAGGTTAGTAGCATAGAGGCTTGTTTGCATTCTTTGGCTGTAAAA
The DNA here is from genome assembly GCF_009650955.1 of Corvus moneduloides. NCBI lineage: Eukaryota > Metazoa > Chordata > Aves > Passeriformes > Corvidae > Corvus > Corvus moneduloides. The sequence continues at coordinate 135,532,672 of NC_045476.1, read as the reverse complement.
AACAGTCCCGAAGCTAGGAACAGCTGTAACAGGAATAACAGCCCCTTGTGCATAGAAAAGTTTGTGTTTCAAATGGGAATAAGTGTTATTGGCTCTATTTTCAGCTAAACTGTGCAAATTCCAGAAACCTATGTTGTATATAGTCCAAGTTTGTTTTTGAAATATACATTACATTTAACTGAACACTGTCTTTATTAAGAGTAAGCATGGTAATGAAAGAAATTTAGTATCTCACTATAAATTAGTGAAATGTTTTGTTTTGTAGGTTTCCATTTGTGGCAGTTTCAATTGGCTTTGTTGTAAACAAAAAGGTATACTTTTTATTACTTAATATCTAATCAAACCCAAATTAATTGCTTGTTTCTAGTTACAACTAAGTTCTATAATTTCCTATTTCACAGTAAATAGGAACACAGGGAAAAAAAACCTCAAGGTATTTTTTCTTGCAGATAGAGTTTGGAATTGTGTATAGTTGTGTAGAAGACAAGATGTATACTGCCAGAAAAGGAAAAGGTGCATTTTGCAATGGTCAGAAACTTCAAGTATCGGGCCAAGAAGGTAAGCTGAGCTGAGTAGCTTCTTTCTGGTAATTACCACATTGCAAATCAGACAGCAGAAATTTCATACCTGGATATATTGGTATTTCTTAGCTTATAGTTTCGTTTTGCAAGACTTTCTTTGGCCATGGGCCAAAAGAAACACCTTTTATGTTCTCTTTGATGCATATGATGTCATCTGTGCAAAATCAGGACTTGGCAATTGAAGATTTTATTCCCCATGTGTGTATTGTTGTTTTGTTTGTTTGTTTGTTTGTTTTTAATTCCCTATATGTCTGCAGTCTGTTTGAGATTGTTCTTTAGAGTGTAACAAATCTGCCAAACAATTCAACTTCTCCCAGGTGTGACCTGTAGGTTTAAGTCAGTAGCACTCCTCTATGCTTACAACCCTACATCAAGTAAAATCTGTGCTTCAAATGGGATCTTTAAGTATCTCAAGACTTTTATTTTTTCTAGCAATAGAATTTTATTTAGTACTGTCATTGATTAATGTATATGCGCAGTTGGAGCAGATAGTGCTTCTTTCATTGTATTTTATTTTTTCCTGCCATTTTCCAAGTAATAAGATAATAAGATTTTTATATGTTTGATATATGTAATATTTTATTAAGATACCTCACTTTTATTCAGTCTTGTAAGAAAGCAATGAGGTAAACTCTGCTAGTCCCTGTGGCTATTTAAGCTGTGCTGTTGGAAGAGTGAGGTTTTGTTTCTTTTCCAGACATTACAAAATCCCTTTTAGTAACAGAATTGGGGTCAAATCGTGATCCAGAGGCTATAAAAATAATTCTTTCTAATATGGAAAGACTTCTCAGTATTCCTATTCATGGGTAAGACGCTTTATATTTTCTATATGTATTTATATGTACTGACAATGGTTAATATTGTAAATACGATAATTTATAGAAAGCTTTGGTTGCATTATGTTTGACACCTTAAATGTGAAATATGGTTTAAATGTTTCTGTCTAGTAGCTTCCACAGAGAAACTGTGTTTAGCTTTTTCAAGCTGAGATGTATAGAAGAGAACCCTAACAATCAGTATTGAGAAGCAAAGCATGTTTGGGCTTGTAGGACTGCAAAGTGTTATATTTACTAGTTAAAAAAATTATGTGCAATTTTGTGCGCTTTTTTTCCCTAGAAACACACAAGGAATAAAACTGGATGAACAGAAGCTATATTGCATTTCTTAGTTTCCTTTCCTTGTAGTAATGAAAATTGTTCTTGTTTTTTTTAATATATATATATATATGTCTCAGAAGACAAAAGTAGATCTCCTTTTCCTCTTTCAAAACCATACAACTTTGTCTGAGTAGTTTAAATTGTCCATAAACTGCTCTTATTTTGGTTGCATTCCCTGCTTCCTCTACTCTAGATAAACCAAAGTATAATTTCCACAAAATATTTTGTATAAAGTTGGTTTCAGCAGACAGTTTTTTGTTTCTCAACCATATTCATGTTTCTGTTCTAACAAGTATTATGCTGAGATTCTCAGGATTCTTGTTTTGACACTTGACATGCTTAACATGTAGATTTTTTTCTACTTCCAAAAAGTCTTCCGATGCTGCTAAAGAATATATATGTTAGGATGAAAGTAGGAAACACATTTTAGGAGTGTCGTGAGTTCATCTTGGGCATTTTATTTGTAAACAATAATTTGAGACTGGAGTTGATTTAAGTTGCATCTTGCAGTAGTTTAGCTGCTATCAGTTACAATTTAATGTACAGTTTACTGTTAGTTGAAATAACTGCAGCATTTACAAAAGTCACACTTACTGGCTAAGTGCATTGACATTTCCAAAAGAAACTGGAATCTGTGACACAAGGATTTGGTGAAGTTAACCAGACCAAATTTATGCTGTGTAATTTATTTTTTGTGATTACTGTTAGGGGGTTTGGCAAGTCAGAGATGTTTACTGAGCATCACCAGAGAAACTGACAAAAACAGTTTTTCAGCACTGGAAAGTATACACTCTGCTTGAATTCTTGTATTCAAAGAGAAAAATAGACTATCTGTTAGTGTTTCATGGGAAATTATCTTCCACAATATGTTGTAGTTTAAGAAATTATTTAAGATGTATTTAAACCAAAATTGATTAACAGAATTTGTAAATGTAATTTCTGAAAATTTGCTGTATTTTGAAAACTCTTCAAGCTACTTAAGCAACACTTCCTGCCCATTTTTTTATGTTTCTCTGCAGCATTTCGTCATCCTTTCTCCAGTTCATCAGGACATTTCTGTGTTCTCTGTGCAGTGTACACAGACACTGTAACTTCTTTGTAAACTCTTCTCAGTTAAAACAACATTTGTATCTCCTTTAGCATTAGAGCTGTTGGTACAGCAGCTGTGAACATGTGCCTTGTGGCAACAGGTGGAGCTGATGCCTATTATGAAATGGGGATTCACTGCTGGGATATGGCAGGAGCTGGAATCATTATTACTGAAGCTGGTGGAGTCCTGCTGGATGTAACAGGTAAATACACGGGCCTGCATAATACTCTTTACCCTTTTAAATGACTAACGGAGCAAAATGTAGCTGAAATGAGAAGCCAAGAAGTTCTTTTCAGTCCTCTTTCCAGCAACTACTACTGAACAGTTCCCAACCCATCAATAGATGAAGAACAGGTTAATTTCATGTTCTTAAGCAACAAGGCAACCTTTACTGCCTTGGCTGGACTCCTGGAAAAGTGAAAAAAGACAGTAAATGTACACCGAAGAGAATTTAAATGCAGCTCATACGAGATACCTGTTGTGTTAAATGCATTTTTGTCCAGCAAAACTTGGTTCTAAATTGTAATGTATAATTTACACTCAGTTTTTTCAGTGCTTATTTTCATACCAGCTTTTAATTTTCTCCATATATAAAACTGGCTGCTTTGTTTGCTTTGCTTTCTAGGTGGACCGTTTGATTTGATGTCTCGAAGAATAATTGCAGCAAGCAGTCAAGCTATCGGAGAGAGAATAGCGAAAGCACTTCAAGTAATTCCTCTGAGAAGAGATGATGCAACCAACTGAACACCAAAGCTGGACCTTAAATGTTTTTTTCTAATGTTGTCTCATATTCCCACATGGTGGTTGTTCTACACCTTGAATAGATGGTAGTCTTTCAGTACTGGTGTGGCTGCTAAGTAGAGCTTTGAGATTGAACAATATTGTAAGTAAGCTGTAACTGTTGAGTATTTTATTTAACATCACAATTAGATAAAAATCTAGAAAAAGAAGCAAATATATGCAACTAGTATTTTCAAGTTTTATACTACACTGGAACACATAGCAAGAGACTCTTTGATGTATAGATCAATAAAGATCTCTAGTTCTGTTAGTGACAAAACCAAAAACTGCTGTCCTAACACCACATCATCACAGCTGATCCTGAACCCAAAAAGATGAAGGCATTACTGTTTATCCTGTCTTTCTCTGTCTGGTTTCCAGTGGTATCCATTTCCATACCTCATTGCAGTTTTTGTAAAGGTAGTTCACACATTTCCAAACTTGTTAGTTGCTCATAGTTTTGGCTACAGTTTAAAGCTTTTAGTACTTAGGTATCATTGGTTTTGTAGCCATCCTACCTTTCTGATGGTAGATAGACACAGTCTCTTCTTTAGCCTCATATGTGGCCAGTACACTTGCAAACCCATTACAATTTCAAAAGTAATAGTTATTGTGCCAGAAAATACGTGCATCTTCCAGAATTAAGGTCTGAGCACGCCTAGCACCAAATGTACTTACTTGAAATTAAGATGCAGTATGATTTTCATTTTGTTAATTTTGGTTGAGTTTCTTCATGGATGAGTGTGTTTTGAAGTCTAAGGAATCATTAAATCCAAGAGAGTTTTCAGTACTTCTGCTGGCAAAAAAATAAGTCCATAGTCCATATTTTTTACATAATTTTCTGTAAGTTACAAAAGCAGTGACCAACCAGGAGCAGGTTTCCATTGTGTTTTACAGAATGTACACAGAAGAAGATACATATGTAAACCTAAAGGGTTTATAAATTAAGAAATATTAGTGATTTAATTCTAGGTGTCAGTTTTTGTAAACTTTGAAAATTATACTGGTTCTCTGCATTTTTGTATTTAAGATTGTTAAAAGCATCAGTGCACTGTTCAAATAATTAATGCACTTTAAAAAAAAGATGTCACTCAGATCAGTTTTTAGACTGATTTTTTTTTTGTGTTGAAAAGAAAGTTGTCTCATTGGTTGTTTAGTCAAGACACAGCAATGGAAAGTATGACTTTTTGTACTGCTGTCCCACTATTTTTATTTTGAAAAACGGTATACTGAAGTTTCAACAGATTGCATATTATAAATGTCAGGGGTTTTTATCAGTTGATTTCTGCAGATTTTTCAGAAATACTTAATTTTAAGATGTATCTAATGCCAGATGATTAATGTTAATGAGGTCAGCCTGCTATTTTAAAGGTCCTCCCAAAAAGCCAGACTTACAGTTATTTTACTTTTTAAATTCGTGTTGACAAGGATGGAAAACTTGAGCATTTCAGTGTAACTTTGTTGCTGTAAACAATGTGTGTGGGATCATGGTTATTTTTGAATGTCTTCTGTACCATTTCTGTGGCTAGTGTATAACAAAATCTGCATAACTTTATTTGTGAAATGGAGATATGTCTAAAAAGTACTTAAGATGAGAGAACATGTTAGAAATAAATAACTTTAGCAGCAGTGTGGCTTCAGCTGTGCTTCCTTTCTTAGCATTCATCAGGCTGCAGTGCTGTGACCCATCAGGCTGGATCTGTGGGCCTCAAACTCTCTGAGTTGAACACTTTTTCTTCTTCGCCCCTGATGTCCATAGATGAAAAACTGTTGTGCCTTTGTACGTGGGATTATGTATGCACCTGCAGTTGGGTTTTGGAGCAAATATTTCCCCTTGTTCCAATGAGATCATGGTTCATTAATCATTTCCAACCTCAGACTCAAACATTATGGGTTATCTTGCCTGTCATTTGTGTTGGAGGTCTGTCAGCTGGTTGAAGCATGTAGCTTTCTCATTGTTAGCTTTCCTTATGATGTTATCTGAGGAAAAATTTTTATTAATTTCTTATCTTGGCTTTCTTCACTCTGTTTATGTTAGAGATTAGTGTAAATTTTTTTTGCTCACTCTCTAAATGGCAGTTTTTATCAACTGCTTTCTTTTTAGTTTCAGCCACCTTTTGAGGAGGATCAGAAATCCTAGTTTGCCATTTTGCTAAACATTTATCTTCTCGGGTACCTCTTTAATATGTCGCCACTTCTTTTGTCATGTGAAAGGACACTGAAATGTAATTACTAAGTTTAGACATTTTGCTTCTGTTCTAGCCTGTGATTTTGACCAGCTTTTCTAATGAAACAAGTCAAGATTTCTGTGTATGCAAAATGCTTTTGAGAGCATATATGAGGTAGTCCCTGAATGTTCAAAACTACAAGAAGTATGGTTTTGTTGCTTTAAAAGATGGAGGGGCAGAATTAATCCTCTTAAATTATTTTTTAAAAAATCTAAGATAAAATTATGTATTTACGAGATAGCTTTTGCTGGGCAATGAGACAATTGGAAAGAAAGGCCAGTTACCACAGACTGAACAGACAAACTGTCAGATTAAAGTCATGAATATTCCTCATGAAGGTATCAACAGGCCAGTACACAGGAAACTTTCTTGCACAGCTTTTCAGTGAACAACCCGGGACTTCAGCTGGCAAATGCCACTGTGGTTTGAACCTCAGCTCTGAGTGAAGAACACTCAAAACTTACAGGTGCAAGAAGATCGAGTGGACAGAGTCAGCAACTGGAGCAAGTGAAAAAATAAAAAAAATACTGCTGGAAATTAAAGGACTACATGAGCAAATTTAACCAGTCCTTTTGCCTTTAGTTTGAGAATTTAAATGGCCAACATTGTCACTATATAGTTACTGTAGAGCCTGCTGCTCGTCTTAACAAAGGTCTTCGAAGTAGGGGACTGATTTTTAGCCTGACACTAAAACAATTAGTACTACACAATAGTAATGGTGACTTCTACCACTGATGTGTATGCAGGAGGGGAGGTATCCTTAGCCTGCTGTCCTGGCTACCACCCATCACTGGCCATCTCCATTTACTGATTTGCTGATAATTTGTGATTGTTTCCTGTGATGACCTGCAGAGCTTTGCTCTAGCTGCACAGCAGAGTATTCCAGTAGATTCAATCCTGCAGAGCTTTTCCCAGCATGAAATACTGCCAAAGTCACAAAAGGCTTCAGGATCTTGTCCAGCCCTCTTAAATAGCCCCGTAGAAAATCCCTCCTCTGCATCCCCTTCCCTTATGGAATATGGACTATCCCTCATAATATTTGTGACCTAAAGCTGTGGTTTAATTTTACTTAGTCTAATGTCAGTGTGAACTGGGCATTTTGACTAGAACAAAATGTCATCCTGCGGCCTTGGTAATGAAGCATTTTAAATAAGGAACAAACATCTCTTTCTTTTCACAAGCTTCTTTCTATCCTCTCAAAGCCAGCAGCTAATTCAGTTCTATTCATTACCTGTGAGAGAGGTAATTGCTTCCTTCCAAATCTGATCCTGTTGCTAAAGTGCTGATAGGCAGCTCTCCAACAGTACATTAGTTTTGGATCTACAGCAGCTGGCACGGCTGCCTTTATTTGCACAAACTCCAAGCATCACAAGGATGTCAATGATGTGACACCTCAAGAGTGTCAGCCAGATCTCCTGGATGGCAAAATCCATTCCATCTCTGAATTACTGCTTGTCCAGCACCAAGAACAACAGTGAATGTAGTCTGTCACATCGCTCTCCAGTGTGTACAATCTTCACACAAAGATCTGCAGCTTCTTAAAGATAGCAGGAGCTTCTGACATGTGACATGTCCTCTGTGTCCACTATCTGCTGTCTGCCTGCTAGAACAACAGGGCAAAGAAAATCTGACACACTTCAAAGCCGTGTGCAGCTTTTGGAACAAACAAATCGGAGGCCTGTGCTCAGCCGAGAGTATATTATGGCACTGTATGAGAGCTACAAACTCCCGCCTGTTTGAGGAGGAGAATGGATTAAAGAATGGAATGCTCTTTCCCAAAGCAAAGCAGAACTAATTTTCAAGCACAATTCAAGTTATTAAGACGCTAAAAAATAATGGCAACTGTACATCCTGTTCCAGAAGCTTATAGCCTCTCTTGGTGACTGGTACATTGACTGCATACACTGTGTCATACATACTCTTGCACAATCCCGGGGATGACTTTTACACTGAGGTGATTGGGAACTGGGCCCTCTGTACTCCCCTTAAAGTGGAACGAAAAGAGGAAGAAAATGCAATAGCAATGGTTGTGCCACAGCAATAGGTAAGCCAACCTCCCCTTTTCATGCGGTGGAAGATTAAAGTTTACATTTTGTTATGTCTCTCCTTAGCTCAGCAGAGACTACGTTTACAGCCATGTGAAGCACTTAATTTAGAAGTGGTTGTACTGCAAATATTGATAAATAATTTCATAGGCGCTCTTCCTCAGCTTTCTGGGTTACATCTTCCTGTGCTGCTGTCCCGGGAGAGGTGGTTCCGTGCTGTTTTATCCGGCCCGTGGACGCAGGCGGTGGGCGGTCTTGGGGAAGATGCGCAAACCCCCGAAGAGCCGCGCCCCTCACCGCTCCCGGCACAACACTAGATGGCAGCCGGAGTCAGGGAAACACGAGGAGGCCCGGAGTTCCCTTGCTTTAGCGAGCATTCCTTTTTCCACGCCTCACTTCCATCCTGCTCTGCTCCCTGTAGTTTTTATTGGATACAATAACTGAGAACTATTTAGAAGAATTATTCCAAAATTTTTTGAGGACTTTGGCTCTGTTTTTCTGTGACTTGAGAAGGAGTGTGAAATAGGACTTGTGCCAGCAGAATTAATATTCCCTCCTTTTCAGTGTTAAAGACCGGTATGTATCACAAAAGATCACAAATCTAAACTCTAAAATAAGATAAATGCCATAAAAATCCTTAGATTGTACTGCATTTAAGGCTACAGTAATTTCCCCTGTGTTTTTTGCTGTCATAAATTAGGACATGCCTTTTTAAAAGCCTTTCTTTTAAGCCTACAAGATAATCTTCTGGGCACGCATGTATTAATCCATATGCAGATACAGCCCTGGGACAACAAACCCAGACACAAAAAAGGAGGTCTTAATGATTTTTGAGATGCAGTTGTTATGTTTTCCAAAGAGAACACAAGCTCAATATGTTGCCTCCAAATGTGTTGTGATGATGTAAAGGAACTATAGTAGCTGTGTCTGTATTTTCCCTGTACAATAGTATATTGAAACTATATTTTTCAGGATCTGCTCAAGCATGGATAGGTAACTCATCCCCTCATTTCAAGGTTTCACAGGTCTCTGTGCCACATCCTATAAAAAGTTTATTTGTATTTATGGCCTTGCCTACAAAGGCAGTGGCCTAGAGGTTAAGTGCCAATGCATTACTGACGAAAGGCTCACTCTTTATCTCAGTGTGGCTGTTGAGAGGCATTGTCTCCCAGGAAAGGACTTTTCTCAGGAAAAGACTTTCCTGCCCTCCCTGTAACACATCTGGAGATGCCCTGCCAGAGCACACCATGCAGAACATAAGGACGCTGCCGAGTACCTTTGCACAGGCTGTTGGGGGGGCCCCAAGATACTCTGCTTCCTAAAAGCAAGTAGTGAAAGGAGAGGTGTGTCCTGTACTGTCTGCAATGCCCTTTAGTACAGGTCAGAGTGAATTAAAATAAGTTACTCTAGTGAGGATCAGTATGGTATATCTCCTTTCTACTATGACTTCTCTATGGTGTTGCAAGACAGCTACATTGTCCTTCCTTCCTCAGTTGCAAATTTCCCTTTGGACAAGAGAAAAGCTCCTAAAGCTGTTTCTGGCTGTGGGTGTCTTGGCTGAGGACAAATAGCTGTGGAAAGAGGGTCCCAGCTGAGATGTGTTGACCTGGGGATTGCTGTGGTGTGGGATCTTGGAGAAGGTAGGAGAGGGACAGGCCAACAGCAGCAGGGACAGGAGATCCTAGTTTGGTACCGAGTTATATTAGTACCAGCAGGGAATGTTTCTAGTTTTAGAAATGTCATTCTTTTCCAGCTCTCATGACAAACAGGTATGATGACATCTATAGAGGTATTTAGAAAGCCTCTGTAGGGATTTTCAATTTTCTATAGTTTTTCCAGAATTAAAATAAGTAAGTTCAGGTGTAAAAGTTCATCAGGATGACTTTATTTATTATTAATGGCATAACCCTCAACTTTACTGGATGTTTGCATTGGCCTTTTGTAGGCAAACAATCACCTCACTACTGAAAACTAAAAATAATAAAAACACCCTTTATTTCTGCTTCATTATACTTGAAATTGTGGTTACAGTTCTCAACAGTCCTCCAGCAAAACACATTTGAAAGAGAGTAATGGTTAATGTTATTAGAAATTCCTGTTTCAATATTTATTTAGTTGTAATTAGCAATGTGTTAGCTGTGTAAAAGTAAATTGTACCCCACTTCATCTGTGCACCTTGTTCAGCTCACTGTGTTGAAATGGAATTCATAATGACAAACTGTCATAGCAGGGGGAGGTTAAAAGCTTTGCTTCTGTAGGTACTTAGATGTTAATAGCAGTTCCCACTGAAAGGAAGCGGAAACCTGGACCTAATGGTTCCCATCAACAGTCATTTGTGTGGCTGGCACAGAAAAACACTGCTATTCAGTCAGATGAATCAATTAGTAGAGAAAATATGTTTTCCACCAGTACACGTTCCAGTTTAGTTAATTTCTCCTATCTTTTATTTAAATATCATGGGAAATTAATAATTAATAGACTCTGTCAGAGGGATTTCTTTCTGCCTCTTGTACCTGCCAACTGTTAAGCCTAATACTTGAGATTTTAGGAAATGCCACCCAACTGTATACTCTAGTTAGTTCCTCCAATTCTGCAGACTCTGTTACTAGTGTTTGTTTCTTCTTCCCAAAGTTTTCATTGCAATCTTCAGTGTATCTCAGCGGAAGTCAAGTGGATTATATCTGCTTTCTAATCCAGAATAGAGAGTTGATTGCCTAGGGTTTTTTTAAAATTTATTTAAATGAAAGAATTATGGACAAAATATTCAAAGGTTGGGAAGCAGAGAGAGAAATCACAACCCCATTCTCTCTCTCAGATAAACATTCTTCACTGGACTTTTTTGGGATAGGATACCCTCCTCTCTTCCATTTCAGAATGACACAACTTCAAGAAGTGGAAAAAAAAATACCCCCAAAAACCCACAAAAGTATATCTCTTGATTTACTTGATTTACTTGACAGAGCACTAAATGAAGTTACTTCCAACTCCACACACAGCTCTGCTCCAGAAGGGTCTGTACCTACAGAGAGCCCTGTGGATCTGATGTAATCCATAGTAAAGCTTTTAGAGTGAGCTTCCTGGAAAGCAGATATTTGCATCTCTTTAAAAAATAATTTTATTTTAGTGGAACATCTATGAAAATAATTTAAAAGTCAGTTTTTCCAAAAATATTTACAGCTATTTAATTGGCTTGACTTTCACAAGAAAAGGCACCATCTGTATAGAAGATGGAATTGAAGATAAGAAAGCAGGAAAAACTCAATTACGGTTTAACCTATAAAGAGACTAATGATTTTCTGAAAGTGGCATCAGTTACAATAAAAACCCCCAAATCAAATTACAGCTATTGAGATAACATAGACAGCAAATCAAATAAAAGAAAACAGATTTTTCTGCTCTGTTCATCTTTACCTGAGCATGCTCATTAAAAATTTGTTTCATTTGAAGGCTTTTTTTCTCCCCAGTTCCTTCATATCTTCCAACATATGCATGATGACACATGGAGGCAGTGTCTCAGACGTGTGACTCTTCCATTACGGTCTGTGAAAATTTATCCCTAGCATTTCCAAATGCAGCACAGGAACTGTAAATCCACTCCCACCTGGCCTGTTGCAATATCTTCTATCAATGACTTCAGAGACAGCATGAACTTAATGAACTCAGGTGGCAACACCATTGACAGGATGCATTTAGTTTTGGAAAGGGCATGTAAAGGGGGGCTGGGAGGCTGACTTATGGTGACAGAGATCTTGCAAGCTAATGATAGAGAGGACAATTTGCAATAGCTTTCCACTAGAAGGAAGATACTTGGGTAAACGGAAGATTTGTGCAACAGAATTTCTTGGTTTGGTTTAATTTTGGCTCTCAGTTCACTTGCTTTTTAAAGCAAACACATTCACAGCAGGTACGTAGGTGGGCCTGAAGAGACCTACAGCAGGTACTTCGTCACATTAAACCAGATTGTAGTTGATTTACTAATTAGGTGACTAATTAGGTGACTGAAGGCAGGGGAGGAAAGATGGGCAAGGTAGTTCTATGTGTAACTCTGCTGATTTCATGCTGCCATATTCAGGAGACACAGAAATGACTCCAGATAGCACGAGGAGAAAATTCAATGCATCTATATCATACATATTTATTACCTAGTCAATATCCACATACATAAAGGAAAAAAAAACACATTTGGAAAAGTTAAATTTCCTGTACAAATTCATGTATGATAAAGTTTAAATTTTTAAACTTTAACTTGATAAATACTAATTTAACTATTACCCATCAATTTGCTTTTTTCATGGCTAGGCTAGGAGACCTTGTGCCAATTATTTTCTACTCATGACCACCAAAATGCTTTAAATCCCTGAGCCTCCACTTTTAGCAGTGACAAACCAACACCATGCCAGAGAAGAGGAGGTGGTTCTGGTAAATAGTCCCTTTTCCCCAGCTTCTGTCCCAGAGTGGACAAGTGTCCAGATCACCTGCTGCTTCTGGCCTTGCGAGTAGCTCAGTGCTCAGCAGCTGAACCCTGCAACACCACAGATCTGAATGAAGAGAGCAGCCTCTTCTCAAACATCTTCAGTGGGTGACAAGCCATTTGATTAATGCAGCTGTATTTTCCCTTTCTTGAACCTCCTATGTGATCCTATCTGTAGGGGGATGTTACTGATTTTTACAGCTTCATGCACATACAGCAAAACATTTTGCCACGTCCTTACCTGTAAGTTCACTTGTATTCCCAAAGGCACCATGGAGCATGCTTAGGGAAACTAAGCACGTGCCTGGGAATATGTCACAACCTGATGGGCTACCTGGCTTGTGGGTGGGTGGGGATCACGGCTGTGGTTTGTAGGACTCCATAATACATAAAGACATGGAGACTTTTATCCTCTAAACTTCTCTACCTTATTGCAGGTTAGCACAAATAGCACAAAAATCAATAATAGCAAGTTGATATGATTAATAAAGTGAATATATACACATATACATATATACATGAATATATACATATATCAAGCTATTAAAAATGATGATAAGAAATCAATAGCAATATCACTCATTAGTATGGCAGATAATATTACCAGAAGCCAATTGTGTAGCAGCAACAAAGGGGGTATATGTTATTACAGACTATTACAAATATAATTAGTGAAGAAACTTTTCAACAATGTAGCAGCAGACACACTTCAAATAGATTATTTCTATGGGTATATGATACTGGCCAGTATCAAGTGAATTATACAGATTTCAGAAGGGGCCAAACAATCCCAAAGGAGAGGACAAACTGACCCTGGAAGGGTACCCAACCATCCCAGAGGTGGTAGGACAATCCCCCAAAACTGTGCCCAAAGGAAGTCCAGTAAAATTATTACACAGGGTTCTCACTTTGGAGATGATCTGTGTCACCGAGCCTGGAGTCAGCCAGATATCCCTGGTGAGCATCCAAGTGCTCGCTGAAAGTTTGTGTGGGATTTAACCTGTTTGGGAAAGAAAAAAAAAAGTGAAGCACGGAAAGTACTCAGAGACAGTAGCTTCACTTTGGTTGAAAATGCCTTTTAGATCGTAGAGGCATGAGGGGGTGTAGGACATCGCTACTTCAAGCAGCCAATAGATGCTGTGAGTTTCCATTTTTTCACATGTAACAACCAACTGATGATGATGTTTGCTGTTCCTTTAAAAAGAACCATTTAAGAAGAGCCTTTAGAACCATTTTATTTTCCCAGAGTGTTTCCACTTTTTTCAGACAATAAGTCGCTGTTACAGCTTCTTATTTTTGGGGTCTATCACTAGTGTCTCAGGATGTCTCTGGTTTCAAGGTACCCAGCTGTACTTCAAAGATATCAGGTGCATTTCTCAAGCATGTTTCTCTTTCCCAAGCCCAGTTCCCTGTAGCACAGTTCCAGGCTGGCAGGATTTACTCTGTCAGTATTTTTCAGCAGAACATTTTCTTTTGCTCAGCAATTTTCATCCTGCCACTTTCATGGCTATGTTCCTATCAGGACATGCAATGACTTGAGGGTGTTGCTGGAGCAGAGCCTTCCATCCCAGCAGGCAGCAGTGCACATGCTGAGTCTAAGGAGGCAACACTGACATTTCTTTTTAATAACTGGATCTGCTGAAGCTCTCTTTTGTTATGTTCACTCATTGGAATTATTTTCTCTGTGTTGCTACTGCTTCTCTTGATAAATGTCTGCGTTTCTATATAACTCTTTTTCTCCCACAACAAACCCTTTTTTATGTTCTCTGCCATCAATATTCATTCTTTAATTAACATCACCAGAGACTAATAGTTGTCTCAGCTATGCCACAGCAAAGCAAGAAGCTTTAACATGAACCACAACAGCAATGCTGAAATTTAATTATGATTACAACTGCCAGAAACAAAGATAAAATATACAGATGAATAGTGATCTTCACATACATCACTGATATTTGATGTGATAGAGGCTTTGATTCTCAAAGCAGTGCAAGTGCATGACTCCATGAATTAATGGGAGGGTTCATCCCTTTCTAGAGTTAGGAAAAAAAAATTTTATTGCATTTGCAGTCAATTGTTTTTCTTTGAATGCTTCTAATCACAGCAAAAAGGAGGAGAGAGAAGAGTCAGTCAGCTACAATTGTTCATCCCTGACAGATGTAGTGGCTTCAGTCTGAAAGAGGGTAGATTTAGATTAGCTATAAGGAAGACACTCTGTACTGTGAGGGTGGTGAGGCACTGGGACAGGTTGTCCAGAGAAGTTGTGCATGCCCCATCTCTGGAAATGTTCAAGGCCAGGTTGGACGGGACTTTGAGGACCCTGGTCTAGAGGAAGGTGTCCCTGCCTGACGCAATCTGCGCCTTAATTGTGTCTCCCCTGATGGGGGAGACTTTTTAGAGTCTTTGCCAGGAGTCAGAGATGAATGGGACTTTTAGCCTTCTCTTTCTTCTGCAGTAGTTTATTAAGTCTTATCTAAAAAGTACGAGGCACTGACATGACCGAGACATAGCATGAAGCAGAGAATGCAGGAAAAAGCTGAATTATCAAGATTACACAGCCTTTTTAAAGGTAAATCACCCAATGAAAACTTAAAACGCAAGGCATTTTCACTTTTCTACCAATGTCTAATAAATCATCTAGTCACGCAGGCAGGAACTACGGAATTCTTTATCCAATCATCCCAAATTACTTCTACTGCAGAATATGGAGTAGATGAAGAAGAAGAAGAAGGTCTGGAGAACAACAACAATCCTCCATTTTGATGGTTTTTATCTACTTACTATATTAATAAACCCAAAAGCTCCAAATTTTTCACCCTGTGACAATCTTACATAGTATTCTATCACCTAGTTCACATCAGTGTAGATTCTAATTCTTCCCAGAGGGTAGGCAATTTTCTCCATGGACGAAGGTCAAAAACAGTGTTGTCCAGGGGGGTAGAACCCTTCAAAGCAGACAGAGAAGTATTCTCGGTATTCTGGGTTCCCACACCTGCCCATGACAGGAGTGTTGGAACCAGATGGTCTTCAAGGTCCCTGACAATCTAAACCATTCCATGATTTATGTTTGTTTAAACTGTTATTACAGACCTCCAGTGACAGAGACTCTGCAGTTGTTCCCTTCTCTTTGTGACAAAGTTATAAATGTTTCTACTAATGTCTAAAATTAATCTTTCTAAAACTTAAGCTCATTACTTCTTGTTCTGTTCCATGTGAGCATGCAAAACAAAATTGCTCTTGTATCAAGTAGAAAGCTGAATTTAACCTAAGTGATGGACTTGTAGAAAACCTAGTCCTTCCATTTTGACAATGAATCATGGAGAATTGCACTTTTTCTTGTGCTTTTCTTCTGGTTTCATCCTACCTGTGTCCCTTAATACCCCTGTAGGAACATTGAAAGGGAGCGTCAAAAGTCCCTGTTAAAGTCAGGACAGATGGCATATTACTCCTTCCTTAAATATTAAGCACAATTTTCCTCTTGAAGAAGAAAATGTTGAAGTGACAAAATTTGCTCTTGACATCTAGTTTGGCAAGTAACAGAATTTTTTTTCAGCACCCAGATACTTAAAATTAGTTTTTCAGTTGTTGTTAGTAAGGCCCATTATTCCCTATCTCCCCTCCAGCTCTCTCCCTCTCTCTTAAGGACAGGTGTTTTCACTAAACTTTTGCTCCCCTCCTGTATATTCTCCACTGAGGTTGCTTCAGCATGTCTTTAAATATCTTACTGAACAATTTATCAGCCATGCCGAAACATCAAATATATAAGAATTTTACCTTCCAAGTTATCCCTGTCCCATCCTTCACCTAGGCTGAAATCTTACAGTTTTTGGACTGTTAAGTATTACAGACTTGCTCATCATTGAACTTTTTATGGAAAGAAAAGCAAAGGAAAGAACTGAATGTTTTGACCTTCTCCACATCAAGCTGTTTTGCAAGTGAAGCAAAGGCCTTCCTATTGCTTCTGGTTCTATTTTCTGGTTCTTCCCTTACTAAGGCTGTTTAAAGCTGAATTTCTTGTTATTTGACATCTTCTTTTATGCCTTGGTCTTTCAGATCCTATCTGTAGTTGCTCAAGCTCATTCTTCTTTTCCTGTGACTATGAGCATGACCTCCTTTTCATTTCTTTTTCTTCTTGAATTAGAGGGCAGCGGTGAAATGACAGGGAGGCTAGCTGCCTCTGTGTTCTGTCTGATTGTTTCTGTATCTGTCCTTCCTATTAATCCTGTCTGGGTGACAGCCATTCTTCTTAGCTTAACCTTCCCTCTCATCAAATTCCCATGAAATTTTTGAGCTGCAATACTTGGATTTAGTCAAATCTACCTTTTTGAGGCCTGTTGTTTTGCTTTCCTAGTCTGCCTTTTTCTTCAGATCTTAATTGTAAATTGTCTTTCTTTTGTCCACATTTATGCAAGCCAATTTCAATATCAGATTCTCTCTACTGGTTGTTAAGTAATTTCCAAAATTAACTTAATGACAACAGAAATTAAAACAACAGAGATAAGAAACTCTATGAGAATTAGTCTCTAAAATACTCCTGAATGGCTGAATTAGAAATGTGCATCCTTAATTAGTTCAGCACACCTAGCAACACCACAGTCTGAAACTCCCTGGGGAAAAGTTTGTAGTAAACTACTATAATTAGATAAAATTTCTTTGATGATGAGTAGAAAGAAGGTTACATTAATTAATTGGTGCCCTGATTTCTAAAATGCGGGATAGCAGTTTTAAAAGCAGTCAACTTCCCTTAACACATTAGTGGTATTATAAGGCTAAGTTTCATTCACTAGGACATGAAAAGTTTTCAGATTTATACTTTTCTTGCATGTTCTTAGGAAGACAATTTAAATTTAACTCCAGTTGTTTGCAGTAAATTTAAGTCCAGTTGTTTAACCCTCAAGATCTGTGTTCGTTAGTACCTCACCGTGAAGGAAGGGGGGGTTTCTGCCATGATGTCCATTCTGCAACTCCATTTCTGGGCCCATTGGGATGGCTGTGTGCAGCTCAGCCCCTGCCTTCCCCTGCAGACACTCTTCTGCCTGCCTTATGGGCAGGCCATGTCATGCTGAGATCTAAACCTTGGATCCACATGAAGCCCAATGGAAGCTGCTGTTTTCCTTCAAAATGTAGGTGAACGGAAAATATTTTAAACACTCTGCAGCAATCACCAAGAACTGGGATACAGGGTTTGTTCTTTTCTTTGTGGGAAAGGATTAAAACCACCATTGCTCACCTTCCAAAGGGTGTGTAACCAAGGGCAGGGGAGGTTCTGCTTCACCTGCTGAACTTGTTCCACTGTGTGGAAAAGTTGAACGCTGAGTGAGTCATAGAAAGTAAGCATGATTCCTGAGAAAAGCAGCTGGGGTGGAGGGTGATGCTTGCTCTTTCAGCCAAAGTTTGTGTTTGCATTTTGCATGAAACAAATGTTGCATAAAATATTGATGCAATCCTTGTGGCCAGACCCAAACTGACAGTTCCAAGGTTACTGTAAGAATCGAATTGCAATACTAAAAGTCACACTCTTGCTTTCCAGTGCACTTAAACCTTTTTTCATGTCAAGCAGGGCATTGCAAAAGGGGAAAACTGTGAGCGATCTGAAGACAAGGCACCTGAGTGCAAATTATGAGTGAGGACACACTAGGCAAAAGAGGACATTGAACCAAATTTTCCTCATCTCACATGAGTGCTGGACAACAGAGTGATTTATAAAAAGAGTTTGTTCCTCCTGCCAATCGGTGTTGAAGAATGGGAGTTAGCTCTTCATTTGCTGCCAAATGAGATGCCTCAGGTGAAGGCTTAGAGCTGTGAAATTGCATGGAGGGAAGCATCACTTCACAGCACCGGCTCAGCCATCGATGGCCCAGAGAGGGAGGAGCTTCAGTAAAATGTCAGAGCTCAGCACTTCCAGCCACCTAGTCTGCATAACTCCCTGTCAGGGCTGCTGCTGCCATGCTCAGATCCACGTACGTTTATACACAGGTCTCTCTGAGTTAGTGCTTTCAAGATATATGTGTGTAGCTCTCTTATTGCAGCTGTACTAGAGATAAATAGAAATATTACCTTTCTCTGACCATACTGCTTTCTTCTCTAAAGATAAGGTCTGTCTAAATTACACATTAGGAAAATGACTGAGTATAGTTAAGAACTGGAATAAATTGCCTGAGGAAATCTGTGAAAAGCTTCATCATAGGAGACTTTTACCAAGACATAAGACAAATATCTGCCAGGAAAGTTGTAGGTAGGGTTTATCCAGTGTCTGGGTGGGAAGTAGAATGGCTGATCTGCGGAAGCTCTTTCCAGCCATAATTTTCTGTGATTCAGACACCTCTGACTGTAAGGATTGCTTCACACCATGTGTGTATAAAAGCCTCTTAATCTTGATAACAGCACTATATCCAAACTTATTATGTTGTTTGCAGCTTCACACTTCATAAAACTTTATTTAGTGAAAACAGCATCTAAAACCTTTCCAGCACAAGGAAGTTAGCCCTGTGTCCAGGTAGCAGTTGCACTGGAAAAAATGAATATATCTACTAATATCTCAACAGTCTGCTGAATTGCCAGTGTAGGCAGAGGAATGCAGGCAATAAATGTTTATAGGGAAGAGACAACATGACGCAAATCCTGGGGGTGCTCTTAGCATTTCTCCCAGGTGGTTGATTTAGTCAGGGGCTTGATCTGCCTCAACCATCACCAAGTGATCACATGTGTCAGGAGCACAGGCATAGAACCAGCAGAAGCTCCTGCTTTGCTTTCTGGTGACAAAAGGAAAATGTTCTGGTCATGGAGAAAATGTTCCAAGTAGCGTTTGAACACTTTTAACCGGCCAGGTTTAGACTGAGCATTCAGTACACTGTTCATACAGCTTCAAAGCATTACATTGTGTGTTTGCATGCTGCAACTCCCAAATCTCTCTGGTTAGGACCAAATGTCTCTGGTTAGGACCATTAATGCCTGATTTGGAAACTCATTTCTCCAAATTCTACTCATTTTCCTCACAAAGAATCTGCCTCTCTTTTTACACATAAATGGGTCATTAATTGCCTTTCCTCCTACTTGCAAGTCTGTACATGGAAGACTTTTGGAGCTCTTTATGCATGAATGTTGTTGTATTTCTGCCAGAAGGATGACTAAGAAAACAAAGCCCAAGACTGCAACTATCCTCATGATCTGGTTTTATACATCTCAGAATAAAAGTATATTTTAAACTGGACCAGCCACAGAGTCCTACTGAAGTTTTTTTGCTGGTCATTACTGAAAAGTGTGCCAAGCATTGACAGCAATAAAGAAGCAGCAAATTAAAAAAGGCCATCTTACTGTGTTTGTCAGGGGAAGTCAGAAAAAGGCAACAAGAAGGCTCTGGCACCTGAAAGACTTGGACTGTGAAGAAGGAAGGTTGTTAAACAGAGATGAGAAAACTGAGGGCATATTAAGTATTACCTGAAATGTTCAGGCAGCTTCTGCAAAAAGTAAAAGAATGAACATTCAGTGACGACAGAGGAAGAAATCATAGATTTAAACTGCAGCAACAAACATTAATTCTCATAAGAAAAAAAATCTTGGAGAGAGTGGGAAATATCTACTTGCAAGTTGTCAAGAACAAGTTATACAAATAACCATCATAAATGCAGTGTTAGTGCTCATCCCTTCAAGACCAAAGACCTCTCAAGGTCCTTTCCAGCGATATTTCCTGTCTTCTATGATGAGATACAAACAGATGCAGGTTTGGCAGGAGAAGTTAGCAACTGGAGGAAAATTCAGCAAAAACTTTAGAAGATTGTTTTCCTTTGCTTCTTTGCCTCAGGAGATCGAAAGTCCCTGGGACAGTGTCTGACTATAAAAAGCAAAGAAACATGGAAGCAAAAATCAAAACTTTTGCTTATATGGTAAGTGTAAAGACACTTAGAAGTTGGAAACAGAATCTACTTTCATTCCTCTTGGGCTTGCTCCAGAGTTGGAAGATGTATAAATATTTATAGTGACAAGTAATAGTAGGTGGCTCATCTGCAGTGGCACCAGGAGGGAATGGAGAGGTTCTCTAATCATTGGTGTGCACCACTACTACAGCAGTCAAGATTCCAACAGCTATTATGGCAGCACCATCAGGACCCTAGCTAATAATTATGGAGTTAGTTAAACCTCTAAAAAAATGGTAGAATTGAGGTCGCATACAGAAAATCCTGATCTTGAACAGGTGTGTTGCACCAAATGCAGTGACTTGGTTTTTGCCCAGATGAAAGTGGGAAAAATTGTTGTTAAGACATTCACGGAAGCAGCCAAAGGTGTCCCATTTGTTTCTGCAGGTTAGCTCATCGAGCTGTCAGATGTGAGCCACTGGGAAGAGAATGGAGCAGTTACACCACCTGGGCACTGAAGTTTATTCTTCTTTGTTGCTGTTTGCACACAGCAAAAAGCCTGTAGTGGATTCAACCGGCTTGTTAAAACAAGACCTGCTGATTTCTGATCTCAGGTTTTTGGACATTCTCTCTCTACTCTCAGCTACATTTGCAGCAAAAAGCAAGTGGCCCAGCCCAGGCATTTTGTAATACAACCAAACTCTCTACCTGTTATGCAATGCTGGAAAAATATAAAAAGGTGCTCCTGTAAAAAAAAAAAAAAATCTCCAGGGTCATACTGACCCAAAAAAATTTTGAAACTAATTTTACAAGTATTCTGGAACAGCTGGATTGAGCTAAAAGTGCTCACGGGTGCTCCCTGAGCACCTGGAGATATAGAACCCAAGTTGCAAAGCAGGAACCGACATACACAGAAATACAGGTACACACCTGGGCAGGATGCTGTGGTTTAATCCCAGCCAGCAGCCAAGCCCCACGCAGCCACTCACTCACACCAGGGATTGGGGACAGAATCAGAATGGTAAAAGGCAGAAAACTCCTGGGGACATAAAGACAAAAAGAGCGAAAAGCCATACACACGAGCAAGGCAAAACAAGGACCTAATTCACTGCTACCCATGAGCAGGCAGGTGTCCAGTCAATTCCAGGAGAGCAGAGCCCCACCATGCATAACAGTGACTTAGGAAGACAAATGACGTCACTCCAAATGTACCCCCCCTTTCCTTCTTCTTCCTTCCACTTTATATTCTGAGCATGATATCATATGGTCTGGAATATCCCTTTGGTCACCTGTCCTGGCTGGGTCTCCTCCCAACCTCCCAAGTACTCCCAACTTCCTTGCCAGTGTGGCAGTATAAAAAGCAGAAAAGGCTTTGGCTCTGTGTAAGCCCTGCTCAGCAGTAACAAAAACATCTCCATATTATTAGCCCTGTGTTCAGCATAAATTTAAAACACAGCCCTATACCAGCCACTGTGAAGAAAATTAGCAGTATGCCAGCCAAAATCAGCACACAGGGTGACCAGTGTGTGTCCCAGTAGGCTCCAGGGACCCTGACTCCAGCTGCCTGGAGCACACAGTGTCTTGTCTCAGGTCTCCTTCCTTTAGAAGTCAGCAGAGATGGTAGGAACAAAGAACAGGGGGGAAAGGTAAGGTCGTAGAGGTGGCATCCACAAAAACCAGATCACGGAGATGAGAGCAACTGAGAATGGTTGGAGGCAGCTCAAAATAGGCAAGGAGTGGAAGAATCCCCACACAGCTCAGATTTACCAGACTTTTACCCAGGTCAGGGAAAAGCTCATCCATAAAGTTAAAGACCAGCTCTTTTCTTGGAGTCAGATAATTTCTTGGTCATGCCAGAAGACAGCTAACGAGGAATCTTGGATGTCCATATCTGGCGTAGTTTGAAATTGGAAACCCAGGCTAAATTACTTTCTACCCCTAATTTGGTGCACTAAGGCCTCCTCTTAAGACTGATGACCTAGTTGAAAAGCTGTAGGACATTGTGAAAACCAGCTATCTCAGTCTACCTCTGTGACCATGTTCTGCTGAGTATGAACCACATTTTGGAGGGGAAAAGGAGAGCTAAAAATTACTGGTTAAGATCGTTGGGCCTCTGCTATTTTTAGGAAAATGTTTCTTCCTAAAAATGCTGTTAAAATCTGTTGCTCCTAGCTACCACTGTTTAATTACAAGTGGGTGATACTGAGTATGATGGATGTTCAGTAGTACTAGTATGTAAGATGAAGGGAGAGATGCAGGTTTATAAGAGTCCCTTGAGTTTAGACCCTTCAATTTTCAGTGCTCTTAAAACTAACCAAGATCAGTAATTTCCGAAGTAAGTCACATCCAAATTCACTTTTATATGTGTGTGCTCTGCCTGGATCGCTCAGCCGTCACTCAATATGATGGGTGTAATTCACACTGTTCTTAGAGCCCTTTCCCTGTCCAGGTGTGTTATAATTCATCCACAGTAAGCCATACCCTTTCTTTTGTTCTTTCTCCTTGTTTCTGATAATCAGACAATAATATATTTGACAATAATATACATCTTGTTTATCAAGATAAAGTAAACCCCTTTTTTCCTGCCTAAACCATCAGTCTGACAGCATCATTTGGCCTCATAAAAATCTGCTGCCTTCTTTTTATGGCTGCAGTACAGCTATGCTAACTATATTGCTAACTGTACTAAGCTTATCTCAAGCTGAAGAATGTTTCATAAATTTTGCACTTTCTTTCTTGCTTTTGAGGATTTTTTTCTTCTCAAAACCCAGTCAGAAGCCAAAAAATTGCACTTACAACTTCTGTCTGCAGAATGTGTTTCTCACTCTCCTAGATACAGAGAAATTCAGAATACTCTGAAGACACAGACCTAAATGGATCAAAACCAAACTATATAAAGAAAATTGAGTTTATCTTAAGCTAATTTCATTTTAGAGGATGGTGAGAGAAGCAGGGAGGCAAGGGACTGGTTTTTGATTTATTTTTTTTTCTGTTTGCTGAGTGGTCTGTTACAGTTTGTCTCCAAAATGCAAAAATGCCTCCCCTTTCTGCACAAAATTAGAGAGCAGTGGGTTGGGCCCTGTAGTTTTATTTTTCTTGTAGTAACAAACAGAAGACAAAGTTTAAAGAGCCTGGGAATTGTTTTTCAAATAACCCACCCAGCTATTTGTGCATACATGCACAGTGTATGAAGGTGAGAAGCCCTTTTGAATCTGTCATTATGATGATATCAGAAAAGTATTGCTTTATCACCAGTAACTCTAAGGTTTCTTGGATAATGGGTCTATAAGATTACAGGTCCTGTGGGTGTAGCTTATCTGGTCTGCTCGCCATCTTCCCATTACCAGCTCACTGCATCTGCCTCTGGATCTGGAACCTGTCCTGGGGAGACCTCATTCTGCAGCAATGCCACCAGTGATGGGTGCAGGGAGAGAGACACCATGCATGGCTCACACAAAGGGTGTGATCTGGGAAAGCCAGGAGGGGACAAAGTCTGGAGTCATGACTGCCATGGCAATAATACAGGTGACTAGTGCTTCTGGTACTGTTGGGTGCCAGAGTTGTTCAGGAAGACCACTCTGCCCACGGCTGGGAACCTGTCCAGGTCTGGGAGCTGACACCTTATTTCGCTTGAATGAGCCATGTCCAGCCCTAATGCCTGGTGGGAAGCCCTTCAAACAGAAGTGAGCAACCCATCTTACCAGGATCTTGCTAGAGCCTGTAGAACTCATGGACACACTGACAAAACTGTGAGTTTTGGAGCTGCTGTCAGAGTTTGTGTGATTTTGAGCAGAGGGCCTTTTGCCTCATGGGCAGTAGCCAACAGAGCTGATATACCTGCAGTTCTGTGTACATAAAAGACTGAAAATCAAAGACAACTTTGAGAGAGCAGGTGGGCTCAGACGTTAGTCCATTTATTTTTTTTTCCTACAGATCAGGTGGTCAGTAAACACTGTTACTATCCTTACAAACCCCACCACTCTCTTACACATCTTCATGGGTTTGGGTCAGCAGAAATTTAGAGTCCTCTGATGGTATGAGACAGAGGATACTAGGTCAGACATGTGATATTAGCAAAGACATAGTCAGTCAGCCCTTCAATACCAAGCTCTGACTAGCACACTATAAATGAATAAATATATATGTAAGGAAACTCAGTGTAGCCAGTCCCCAACATTAAAAAAAAACCCAACAAACAATGGTGACCTCATATGGCTAATTTTAAATATATGCATATTAAATTGATAAATTAGGTGCTATTACTTTTCAGGTACACATCTTTAGTGGAGCTTTGGTTTTTGGGGGGTTTTTGTTTTTTGTAGTCAGCAAATCTATAAATTCAGATTTTAAAAGAAAGCCTGCCTCCCATGGGACTTGAAGGAAGCTATGAATGTTGAGAAATGCAGGTAAAACCATCAGCTGGAAATATTGATATCAGAGTAGAGATATTCTGTGTGTCCTGGGGTGTGCACATGTGCACAGATGTGCAGGTAGTGTGGAGAATAACTCCAAAACTGATGGAATCAGAAAATGGTCACATTTCCTAGGAAAAAAGTACTCTAAACAGAGCTACAAGAAAGGTCAGATCTATTATAGTGCTTTGACTGGTTTTAGATGCTTTTCAAAAGCACTTGATAATAGCTCATATTGAGAAAAACAAGGTGAATAGCAGAAAGCATCAACAGTTGTGGTATAACAGAATTTCACCTTTCCTTCTGTGAAGGCAAGAAATGCTTTGTTGTTTTACACAACATAATATATCCTGTTTTACTAGGAAGATAAATGGTATGGTACTTTTTTTCAATTTTTTTTCTTATTTTTGTTTCTTTTCTTTTTTTTTTTTTTTAATTCACAGCTGGTCAATGTTAGCAGTGACAAGGCTTCCAGAGCACAGTTATGCTCACCAAAGGTGAAGCCACACAGCTACAGGCTCTTTCCATCATCAGGTCCTGTCAGAGCTTTGGCACAACTTGAATTGCTTTTCTTAGCAAGGCACCTGCTGCATTTAAAAAACAAACAAACAAACCAACCTTAATTTCTCTAGAAAGAAAATGCTGTGGCAGCAATCTGCCAGCCTTGCTGGTACAACTGAGACTTTTATCAGCCAGCCCTGCCTGCACATGTAAGGCTCCCACCAGGTACTGGAGGGTGAGTGTATTTTTCCAGATATGTTCTCAAGGGCAAACTGCACATGTCTTGTGAAGGTGTGGGAAGAGTATTTGGACTGTTATGCCCTAATGGTGATAAAACCACTGTGTAAAGAGTTGCTTCTTTAAAATAAGTTTTCACCACATCACAAAGATTTCTCCATCACTGGGTTTTGAACATCACTCAGTGTTTTTTATACACAAAGTCTATGACTCACTCATAATCCCGGTTAAGGATTTATTTTAAAACTTCAGACTCAGAGTACTCTTCAATTTCCTCAATAGGTTTCTACTGTTCCCTACATTACATGATTGTCTCGGGCAGTGTGTTGGGGAGGAGAGCCTTAGGGGAAACAGCAGGTTGTCAAATTCCTTTTAATCCTACTCAGCAGAAGTAAACTAAATCTTAGTGGCTTTCATATTTGTGAGATACCTTTATTTTTCTGAGTCTCAGTTCATTGAGAAGATCATTATTTTAATCCTGCTTTACCTGGTACTGCTTTCTCTCTTAAGTAATTGTTAGGAAAGGATTTAGTGAAAAGAAGACTAGGGAAATGGTAAGGGCACAGAGAGCTGCCCACCAGAAATAACACACTGGTAACTTGAATAATTGGCCAGCATTAGCTGCAGTGGGATGCATCTCATTGGGATTAAGCTTCAATGCACCTGAGTTTCCCAGGTCCTTTCACAGAGAGTCATGAAGCAACAGACTCTGTTGGGGTTCCTCCCCCCTGGCATGGGGTCCAGGGGGAGGGGACCCTGGGGTAGAGGCACGGGGTTTCCCTGCTCCCTGGTCAACCTCGTTCCCCATTGGTTGTTTTGTGTTCCCCTGCCTGGGAAGGACCCTGCTGGTCCCGTGATTAAGGTTCTTCAGCAGTCATCCACCCATGCGGCTGGAGAATAAAGATCTCTGAAAAACATCTCTCAAGAATCTGTCCCTATTTCTTTTCCACAGGCCTCGCTGTCTATGTATGTTGCAGAAATCCCCACTGCAACAAATGGTGATAATGCTTGCATAACAATTCCCTGGAGTCAGCGACTGTGAAACAATCAAGATTTTGAAGATCCCCAGAAAATTCATGAGTAAAGAAACTTTCTGGATCTCTCTTCTTGCTTTTGTTTTGCTGTTCCATAAACTATGGAGGAACTGTGGAAAAACTCTTGGCTCTCTGAGCCGCATAAGGACATTTATCTTAAACTTGAAAAGATTCTTGAACAACGATTTGTAAATTTTAGCTTAATTCAAGCTCAAAAAGAGCTGAGACACTCCCTGGCATGGCTGTTTAAAAACTTTTTCTATGTTTCTTGGGACTTGATTCTTACCAAAGACTTTTAGAAGAATGTTTGGACACAGTTAATTTCTGAGTCAAAATATATGCCGATGGAAGAATATTTTCGTGAATATTATTTAATTACTGAGACTGTTGAACAGTATCAGCTGTGTCCTTGCGAAGGGAAGCCTGGCTCAAGGACCGTGTGGCCTCGGCCATGTGCGCGAGTGCTCTGCAAGCAGCAATGAGGCAGTTCCCATGTGTGGGCGGAGCGGTGCCAGCCGTGGTGTCAGCAGCGGAGCGAGGTGTGGCAGGAGCGGTGTGACCCGGCGGTGCCCACCCAGCCCCGCGCAGCGCATGGTGGAGCGAGCCCCGTGAATGCCTGGCTGAGAGGGGCAGTGTGCGGGCAGCGGCTGGTGGCGATGGTGGTGGAGCGGAGCCGCGCACAGCCGAAACGCGCACCTGGACAGAGTCGTTTGCAGGGCACGGGGGGGCCGCCAAGGGGGGGACTGGCCAAGAGGTGGGTGTGGCACCAGGCAGCGGCAGCACAGCTGTGACCAGAGGCGGCAGCAGTGGCAGTGTGCAAGGAGCTGAGCGGCGCGGCCTGGCCCGGCCCACGCAGCCACGAATGAGACCCCGAGAAGTCAAGGCTCCGCGGCGAGAGCGCACAGGCACAAGCAGCCCTGATGGCCCCGGCAGCACTGGCAGCACCCGCAGTTCCAACACAGGAGCGAGCGAAAGCAAAAGTGAAAGCAGGAGCACAGCAAGACAGAAAACAGCAGAAAACTCAGAAAAAGAAAAAATCGTAGCTAAGGTTTTAGGAATAGAAAAATGGTATAATGTCAGACAAAATTATGGTTTTATAATGAGATGTGACAACAAGGAAGACATATGCGTTCATCGTACTGCCATTATGAAGAATAACCCCCAAAAATATATCCCAAGCTTAGGAGATGGAGAAGTGATAGAGTTTAAAATTATTCAAGGAAGGAAAGGCCTGCGAGCAGCAAATGTTACCAGGCCTGATGGTGTTTCTGTAAAAGGCAGTATATATGCTGCAAACTGTAGTTATCCCAGACAATATCCCCATTATAAGCCCCCCCTACAGTCTCCCTTTCCTAATCCTACCTTTCCCTTTTATCCCATATCCTGTTATCCATTTTTCCACCCATGGTTTCCCTCACAAAACCCTGCCTTTACCAATTGTTCTCCCAAAAATCCCTTTCCAATGCTGAGGGGGGGGATGAAAAGGGGGGGAGAAAGAATTAGCTATTGTTGTTTAGATTTCCAACAGGTACAAATGGAAGAAACCCTCTCCTGCCTCAGTTTCCCCACAAAGCATGCTCAGAGAGTCCTGTCACCCTTCTGCCAGCTCTAAGATGTTCCAGAGAAAAAAATCTGTTTGGACATTTAGAGACTCAAGCGGGTGGCTTGTTTTCTTTTGAAACTGTTCTTGTTATCCAGTTGTTTTCAATGTTAAGTTTTAAATCTCTTTTAGTTAAAACAAAAAGGTGAATTGTTGGGGTTCCTCCTCCCCCCTAGCGTGGGGTCTGGGGGGAGAGGACCCTGGGGTAGGGGCACAGGGTTTCCCTGCTCCCTGGTCAACCTCGTTCCCCATTGGTTGTTTTGTGTTCCCCTGCCCGGGAAGGACCCTGCTGGTCCTGTGATTAAGTTTCTTCGGCAATCGTCCAGCCATGTGGCTGGAGAATAAAGATCTCTGAAAAACATCAAGAATCAGTCCCTATTTCTTTTCCACAGGCCTCGTTGTCTATACATGTTGCAGAAATCCCCACTGCAACAAGACTTTCAGCAGGAAATACTAATCTTAGGAAGCTGTAATTGCTTACGTCACTCTCTGTTGCTCACATCACTCCCTGTTGCTTTGGGCACAAGCCCTCTGTGGGTGTCCTCTTATTGCACAGTGCAGTGAGAGGAGGGCCATCCACCCTCACTTCCCACAGGCATGGGTCTAACAAAGCTTCCTAAATCTCCAGGGTGGTGGGTGGGCTATGTTCACCCACCATATTATGCCAAATTTTACACAGTGATCGATTTGGACTGTCTGAAAACTCTTCAAGACTACTCCCAAGCAAACAGTAGTTTTCAGCTGTGCTGTGTGATTATAAACGTATCTGGAATCTGAATGTAACACACAGGGTAAAAAAGGTAATGTGATAAATACAGCCATTCAGCCATAAGAAATTCCTTTGAGAAAATCTTTGCTTTCAAACCAACCTCAGTTTTTCCAATGATTACCTCAATTTCAGATCTGAAGAAAAATCTTATGAAAGTTGAACTAGCCTTGTCTTTGTCCTCAGCAATTTCAGTTGGTTTAGACTACCAAATAATAAAGAGATTAAAGATGTTGCACCCCCATGGAAATAAGCCACTCCGCAAACATGAAGGTTTTTGCCAAATTCTAAAATAATTATTTGGTTAATTTCTTTATTTTCATTTAGCAGATATTAAATATGAATTGATTTTAAAATGCTATGTGCCCACTGACCTACCTTAAGTGAAGTAATTGGAAACCCAATCATGTGATGATAATAAAAGGTCACAGAATGAGCTGCTGCTCCTAACACCAAGCAAGGACCTAAGCAATAGAAAGCACAAATGAGAATTTCAGCACATCTCTCTGCCCAGCAAACCCGTTTCTCCTTCAGTTTCTCTGTTGGGATCTTACTCAGAGGTTAAATTATTCACCTTCCCAATGGCTACTGCAAAAAAGGCAACACTAACAAGCACTGTGGTACAAAATGCATGGTATGGCCAGACAGCCTGATGGGACCTGCTGGTCTCCCAGCTCCAGCCATTGTATGCCGTAACAAAGAAGCAGGATCAAAAACATGTCGCAGAAGGCAAGGGCAGTTGTTTAGTTAATATTTAAACATATATACAGCTTTCAGCCCTTGACAACAGCATCTCCATCAATTACACAGAGAAGTCCTTGAATACTGCCTGGATAACTCCCAACTCATGTTCCTTCTCTGGATATTTGAAGCTGTTTGCAGGTTTTTCCCCAACCACTCAATTTGAGTAGAGCTCTTAATACTTGTCTTATTTTCTTTTCTGTTTGCTGCTAACGTACAGAAGTGATTTCACCATTTCTCTACTTATAGCAGAACTCTGACTCTCCTCACCTCCTTTTCAATGGCAATCGCTTCTTCTCCAGTGCCCCCAGAGATCTCACCCCTGCTTTGTCTTTCAAAGGTTCCAGAAAAAGTCTTTTGTCATTGTACAAACAAGTTTTCAAACCCACAAATTCTCATCTTTTGAACTCTCCTTTCTTCTTCTGCTCTTTTCTTCAGCATCACTGTACACTAGCCTTAAGCCATCATCTGCCACATTTTAAACCCAGGAATACTACATATCTCTCCAATATTTCCCACTCAGTCCCTCTGATATTTCCTGCCTATTGCTGATGCTCAGCTAAGGACAAGAGCACTGAACATCCTTTGCCTCTGGGAAGCCATACCAGCATCATCAGCCTCCCTGCAAAACTGCCAAGTCACCTATCTAGACTTGCGCTCTTATGCCTTTGAGAACGGAGTAGAGTAGGAAGCAGATGAAGATTGTTAATGGGAATTCAGAGTCAGCTGAGTTGTTAATGGGAACAGTGAAATACTGTGGGATAAAGACTGCGATATGAAAGTGAAGGGCTTGTGGATTGGCTTATGACACACCTTTTCACATCAGTTCTGCCTAAATAGCATGTGTCATCATTCACAAGAAAATTCTGGGTTTTATGTGTCACATGGATAGGGACACTTAGGCACAGATTGCAAATGAATCTCCTTTGGATCATGACAGTGAAACAGTTGCTTCTTTTTATCCTTCACCATATCCAGAAAGGTCATTGATCATCTTTTGGGAACCTGAGATTAACGTCCTTCAAGAAATTATTGTAATACATGAAAGAACTTAATAAGACATGTTTTTTATTTATATTCTTATATGTACACACACACATATATGTGCACATATATAAGTATAGAATATATGTGAGCGTATATATATAATATGATCTTTAAAAATACTCTTATTGACACCATTTAAAAATAGAAATAAGAGAAATAGGGATAGGAGAGAAAGGTTGAAATAGTTTACTATCTTATTTGCAAGAATAAGGTGGCAATAACTATGAAGACGGAGAATATCTTGGAGGGAAAGAAGGAATAATAAACTCAGTAAAGGCTGGAAATGAAACTGTGGCGAGTAACCTATTTTGTGAGGTTTACACTGGCTGTGTAATCTGCTTCACTTAGAAGAGAATGTCAGCTCTCTGCTATTACATCCACTTACTAATAACCCATATGTCAGTCTTCAGTTTTGGTAAAAATTGTATGTTTATCACAGAAGCAGTGTTAAAAGGTAAGCTAAGTTTTAATATCTTAAGGATCATTTTTATTTTCCATAAGAAAAAATATGAAATTTTTTGATGGGAAACATCAAAACCCTAAACAAAAGGATGAAATTTTGCATCCAGAAAGCAACGAAACACTTTTAATGAAAATCTTTTTAAATACCAAGAACACTTTAAAAAGAGCCAACATTTGAAGGACATAGAAGATAAGAGCAGTCACACTTGTTCTTAATTTGCTAGAAATAAGTAAATTACTTGAGGTGATGCCACACCTTACACGAGGTGAGGCAGAGCAGAGTGGGACAATTCTGTGCCTTGACTGGTGGGAGATGCTGTGCCTGATGCACCCCAGGACACAGCTGGCCCACCTGGATTTTGTGATCCTTTCTCATTTCGGTATGAAATGGCATGCGTTGCTCGTGAGCTGCAGGTGAATACTGTACAGCAACAATATGTTTGCAGATTCATTTTTCATGTAAGTAGCGTCTCGGATAACAAGATTCAACCAGTTGTAGTATCACATGATCTTAATTCTTCAGGTCTCTCTAGACTCTGGAAGAGTACTGCTAGAGAAATGAGTCAATCTGCATCTCTCCTTAGTTTGCTTTCAAGCCTAATCCTCGTTGGATGTTTAAATCTTCTATTTCAGCTTGTCTGGTCATGAGCAGCTTTGGCAGTAAATGGAGCTGATGGGTAGAGTCCCTATAGCTCTAAACGTCATTATACACATGGTTTTCTTTACAGAGTCAGTACATGTGCCAAAAGCATGTATTCTTATTTGTGTTCAGCTCCCCATTTAGTGATCAGTTTTTAGCACTATTTTAGCCCACTAGGAAAGCTGAAAAGGTGAATGCACTACTGCCCTTAGCAATAATTCACATTATGAAGATGGTTTAATGTATGCTGTAGTGGGTTGAACCTGAGTTGATGGACAGTCTTTTAGGCAATGATGCTTCTCACAATTTACATATTTAAACCGCACAGAAAGGCGGGAATTGCCTTTTGTCCCGACTTGCCTGCTAGAAGGTGGAGGGGGCCTCGGAGCCTCCGGGCTCTGCCGGGCCGGGCCAGGGCCCCTACCCCTCTCCTTTTTCCAACGCCACGGCACAGACCCTGGGTCGCTGGGTGGGAACCGTCCCAGAGCCGCAGACAGCTAAACCCAGCCATGGACTGCCACACAGATAAGCCCATCCGGCATGGCTTCCTGGGACCGGCGGGCCCTTATCCTCTCCTCTCCATGCGGAGCCGGCGGAGCCAACAGGAGCCGGCGTAGCCTTCTGTCTGCAGCCAGCACACTTTGCGCTGAACTGAAGAGGACACCACGCAGCCCATAGCACGAAAAGAGAGAGGCTTTCTCCACTGCAAAGCCTGAACAAGGACACTCTTCAACGTTGTGGCTTCAGAGTCAGAGAGAAAGTGAGTCACGTGAGACGGAGCTGAGCATGGCAACGGGAGAAAAAGACGGCAGTGCCGCGTTTTTCGCGCATAGCTTAAAAAAAACTTCTTGCATGCTGTGGTAAGAAACTGTAATATCACAAACTGTTTGTCTCTTTAATGCATTTGAAGTACATGGGGGGATGGAGAATTCACGTGTGGCCTGTGGAAATTGTGAAGAGTGCCTATGCCAGGCTACATAGAAGCACTGAAAGGCTTTTAGAGACTTGTGGAGAAGAAAGCCTTTGTGTTCAGGCCAAAATAACTCATCCTTAAAAAGATTAATAACCCCATGGGGTGGCCTATGTTTGGCAGTGTGACGGAACTGTGAGATTTTCATGGGAGAGATGTTTTACACCACAGCAGATTGTTTCTTTCTGGGCGGGTCTGCTGTTGGTGGCAGTTTGGAAACCATGTGCAGCTGAAGAAAACCCTTTTTTCCCTTAAGCATAAGAACGAGACTTTTCAAGAACTGCAGCACTGACTAGCATCCCATGTTCTGTTACCCTTTGTGTGAGTTGGGTAAAAGGAGGAAAGTACTGGAAAGGGGGAGGGGGTTTGCTTTAATTTCTTGTTATTTCTCTTAAATTTTAATTCTATTAGTAATAAAACTCTTTCTCTGTACTGCAACTGTTTAAGTTTCGTGCCTGCTTTGCTTTCTCCTAATTCTTATCTCACAGAGGGGAAATGAGTAAGTAATGGATATTTTGAACTAAACCACTACACTTAATTGGTGTTTCTGCCCGGTTTACAAACTGAACCTGCTACATGTGCCTTTACCCGCACCTCCTGAAGTGCATTCTGACCACAACTGCAGGGTCAGTGTCAAATCCAACACATTTATAGAATATCCTACAAAGCACTTCTGAGGGAGTTGTAAAAGACAGCAGTGGACTGCAGTGTTGGAAAATGTCTTTCCTACTTAGCAAATAAGAGTCACTGACTTTAATAAATGATAAATCACATCCTATCCTCAGCAGGAAATTAAATATTTCAGATGCTAAGAGCTCTTCAAGACGACGTGCTGTGAAATGTTTGCATTTCCTATCAGTGCCACTTTTCTATTTACAAGACCTTCAATTCCACAGGAGTTTGCTAATTTTTCTGGCAGAGAGTAGACAATTTGATTTTTTTTTTTCTTTTTTTTAATTTTATTTTTTGAGTGGTTTTATCCTCAAGGAAACCAGTCAGGCTAGCCAAACACAGCATGACAATCAGTGCTGAAAGGCATATGACCACCATCAAAACAACAAATGCCTTTAATGCAACACAGTCTTCTTCACACTGGGTAAGGAGTTCAAACAAACGACACCACGTGACTGTAAAACTGAAGTAAAAGTCAAAGGTTTCCACTAGATTGCCCATATTTCCAGAAAAGAGAAAAGACATGCAGCTTATCAGCAAGAACATTTGTAAAACCCAACTGCTTTTGGAAAAAAATACTGAAATGGAAATAAGTATTTCATACCTAGGAGCAGACATGACCAAGGATTTCAATAAAACCATGAGGGGTATGTTTCTGCATTAGATTCATGGAAGTTAAGGTATTCATCTGGCCACACTTCTGTATTTCCTAAATCATTCAACTTCACACAGTAGTGACAGTAAGTGGGACAGATAATTTGAATTTGATTAAAAATATCTTCTGGAGACATAATGATGATGATGATGATAATGATGATGATGAAAATAACTAGACTTGTAAACAAGATACGGAGAAAATCTGTCAGGCTTTATTAATCTCAATTGCTATGGGAGTGTAAATTCTATTTTTAAGTTGTCCAGTTTCTGCTTTGAGACACAGGCTGTTGTTATGCCTTAGAGTGAAGAGCTGTATCAACATAAGAGTAACCTTTTGGTGTGTGTTTGCAGTGAAGACAAGATGACTATACTGCATTCAGCTTCCTTCTCAGTCTTTGTTTCTATATGCAACTCAAGCCATGTATGCTCCTCGCTGAGAGACACACTTTCTATCCCTCAGGCAATTTGTGCAGCTCATTCTGCATCCAGCAGTCTTTATACCATAAAAGTATCATACTCTTCTTAACACCACAAATAATCATATTAGCCCTGTTTGTCACACTGGTGTTAACACTTGGTGGTCTTTTCAAAATCCTTTACAAACATGCCATTTTCCAGTATTCCATTTTTTATGCATACTGCAGCACATTTTGTTTGTTACCAAGTCCAGCTCATGCTGTATTACCAACCCTTCATCTGTCATAATTTATCATTCTGGCAGCATTTGTGTCATTCATAGGATTTATTGGCAAGGATTTTATATCTATTTCCATTTTTAATAAAGGTATTAGATTGAGCCAGTACTGACTGCTGCCCAGCAGTTTTATGCAAAACCAGTTAAGTGATTGATCTACAGCATACGGATAGCATTCGGGCATTTCTAAGTGTTGGATAATCGCTCCTTAATTCCTCAAGACCAAAATCTGTGCAGGCAGGAGGTTTAAATTTAAGATAGTTATTCATGTTCCCTCTGTAGCCAATGGAAAGATAAATTTATTTCCACGTGCATCCTGCCGTAAAACATACCCCACTGGTATGTGGCCTGTCTCACTGCATCTTCTCTGGAGCTGGAGCTTAGTGGACTAACTTCGCTAAATTAACAATTTAACAAATTAACTGTGAAATTGCTGAAATTAAGTGATATGAACCCAAGCCTCTACGATTTGGTAGAAGAGAAATACCATCCTAAAAACCAAACTGAAATGCCACTGTAATCTCAAGCATCACTGTTGCATGAGCAGGAGGCTTGTGATTACTTTTGCATTTCCTCAGAGCAATGTGGCTGTGGAAAGCAGGTCACCCAACCAGGTCCAGAAGCAGAACAACACAAAGTCCATAATCAAGAGACAAAAAGCAGAAGGGGCAGAAGCCTGTTTTCAGCCTCCATTTCAGTGAGAAAGTGGCTCAGCGTGTGCCTTATCGACATGATCCATTTTCTCTGCATAGTCGGGTCACACACCAGGAACAAGATCCACTGAAGGGCAAGTTTGAGGTAAATTAACATGACGGATTCTATGAAAAGTAGATGTACACTATAAACAACAGCTCCTGATTTATAACCAAGTCTAAAATTACTGACATAATATTTTCTGGAGCTGTTGCATATCCTCTACTCTTGGGTGAAGAAAATTCAAAGGAAGCCTCAGGCAACATATCAGTCACATCAAGGTCTGAAGTAGGAGGAGAGTACTTGAGTTTCTTGGAACTGATGCTGCTTCTTAGACATTGCCTGGAATTCTGGAAAGGTCAGGGGGATTGCTGTGACTACTTTCCCCCTCTTTGACTGCCTCTACAGATGGCTGGGTGGCTGAGGGCTAGCATGCTTTCTTGTTCAGTCGTTAGACATTGTTTCTTAAGTACTGTAGCACTTGCCCAAAAATGTAGAAATGATGGGCCATATTAAACCTTCTACTTCCACCAAAGGGAGTCACAGCATATTTCTCCCAATTTGAAGGCTATTTTTCGACTCAGCAGAAGAATATGATCAACTTCTGTTAAGAAATAAAAAATTGAGGCAGTGGAGTATTAAAAACAACATTCTTCTATCTAGGAATAGTTCTTCTTTCCCAAAAGTATATAAAATTCTTACAATTAGAATTGGCAGTCTTTGCAGTATAGTTATTATTCATTGTTGACTTAAATGATACATTGCTGAGATTATTTAATCTGCTGTACTTTATTAGCTCCCTGATGATTACAGGATACAAAGCAGCAGTTAGGACCAAGATGTCATTTGGATATTAGAATTACAGTGACAAAGAGAAGACATTGAAGGTCAAGGAAACGATTTATATCTTTATACACAGAAGATTGAATGCTGACCAGTGTTTCAAAGTATGATTGGAAAATTACACTTAGTGGTCATGTAGTTCTAATTCAAGAGAAAAACACTCATTACTAGGGACAGGGACAAGCATAATTTTATAATCCTCAACTGCTCAAGTTCAGTTAGTGCAAATGGATGAAAACCTTGAGTGCATCCAACTCTCATCATTGTTGTCATCATGTAGAATGTACCTGATCTAAGGTTTTGAAATTAAGTTACAGAGCTTCACAAAGGAGCACTCTTGTTTATTTTTACAATATATTAACACAATTGACAACGTTTTCTTCTAGCATAGCCAGTGACCTAAAAATGAGTATATTTGTACTGTGTAAGGCACTATTGGTCCTCTGTTGTGTATAAAGGAGAATCCAAGGTGACTTGCTTTGTTATAGATACCCATTTTCTAGACATCCACATTTATCCAGGACACTCTTATCCAGGATATCAGCCAAACCACACTAGTCATAAAATATGAAATTATTAAGCTTTCCTTTACTGACATTTAGGGTTAAATCCTCTATTTGACATAGTCCAAGTACAGATTGTTTTCTTGGTGGCCACAGAACAGCTGGTGAATTGCCTATACTGCAGCTCAGCAAATTACAATCTTATGACTGAATTAAAGTTATCTGCCTTTAATTATCACAGCTGAAGCTGAAGATCCAAGCCAACAACTCCTTCTGGTTTGCAGGTACATGCTCCTACTCTGATACTGGGACATGCAGAAATAGATTACTTACAGTGACGTTTATTTCTGTGTTTTGAGAAATGGATTACTTAAGAAGTCCAAATATTCTTGGAGTTCAATTTGATCGTGAGACTCTTTCATACATGCTGGTTTATTGCAGCAATATCACAGCACAGAGCTTCCAGTAAGAATGTTAGACACAAGCAAGTAGCTCGTCTTTTCCAGATGCCAGAAACTAAACACTGCTTTGAAGTAAATCACTGGATAACCCCAAAAATAATTGCATTATAAAGTGTAATATAAAATTCCTTGTGCTTTAGAAATAGCTTTTCAGGGAAGGGAAAAAGGTGTGCATGATTTGCTTGGTCCCTATAGCTGGAAACACCTTCCACCATGTACTTGCTTCACTCCTTGGTGAGGTGAACAAATCTGTGACATTTCTTTTACTCTCATATCCCAGAAACCTAACCCAATTTTCAGGTTTTTCCTGAGAAGGGAAGTTGCTGCTTCCTAACCTATACTAAAAGAATTCTATAGAGTCAGGAAAAGAAATAAAGTTATTTGATTTTAAAGGAAATGTTATACCAAATTTGTAAAAGGCTTAATTTTTCCATTCTGTTAAGAAAAAAATTAAGAACATTCGGGAGCCTTGCCTTGCCTTTATCCACCTTCATATGTTCACTCAGTAAGGTTCCTCATTTGATAGGCATGTGAATGGAGAAAAAGAGTCACCAATACTTGAAAGAGAGATGTGAATATCTGGACGCGAGGAGAGGCAGCAAAGACAAAGGCTGCAAAATGCAAGAGCTTGAGTTTGAAGACTAGGAAGCGTAAGCAACTTTAAAAAGTATAAGCAACTTTATTGCATGAAAAGTTACTAATATACACAGAGAGGAATAAGTAGTGCAACGATTCTCTTCTGTTTTGCCTTTGCCTTTTCACAAACTTGGTTGAGAAACAATTAACTCCTTTTTCATCCATCTCATTGATGTAGCTCTCTGGAGTCAGTGCCTGCCTTTCCATTCATCTTGATGGCATTAACAAGCCCTAATCTAGGAGAAAGAGAGGCACTTTCCTCTCTGAGCACTCTGGTTCCTGGCAGCACTCTGGCCCTCTTATTCACACCATAAAGCAGGTCGCAGATTATCACAGACAGACACATCTCAAGCTCAACAACTCTTCCTTCAAAAGAGAAAGTTTTTATCTGCCTGCTTTGTGGAATAGAGGAAAGAAAAGGAGAAGAGAAAGAGTCTTGTGTACTTTCTGCTCTCCAAAGAGGCTCATTATTAGTGTATCATGACAGGCAGCAGAAAGTAGGTTTTGAAGTGTGAGGGACATGCTTTCTGCAGAAGTCATGTTAGGTATTAATTTACCCCAGGTTGCCCAAACACAGACCATCCTCTTGCCTAAAAACAGATTGAAAATTTGGCCATTCAGCCACAGAGATTTGAGTCATTGTGACATTGAATAGTACGAATTCAAACAATCCAAATAGATTTAGTTCAATTTTCAGAATTAGTGTTTTCTATCAATGTTCAACATAACTTTTCCTGTTCAAACATGTTGCTTTGAACAATACAATCAAATTTGAAGATAAAAGGAAAGGTGAGGCAGAAGGCAGATCCACTGGCCTCTGAAATGCACTGAAGAGAAATCTGGGATTGAAGTATTCTGGTTGCACTTGACATTGTCCCAGAATGAATAGGAAAATTGCCACTTCAGTATGAAGACTAAATTATGTAGTTGGCAACCGGTCTTGGTGGTTGTTGCACAAGAACACTCAGTAAGGTGTTTCCACAGATTATTTCACTCATTCAAGCAATATTCAATTTTGAGACTTCAGCTGGCTGACATCACTGCAGACTCAAGTAAGTAGAAGTCATTTTCTCTTCTTACATGTTAAGCAAACCTATAATCTGGAATTATCCTGGTGTGTGTGCTGGCAGACCTGGACTCCGTTTATCTCCAATATGACATTGAATGACCTTTTTAGAATTAAACTGTTCTTTTAGTATGCAATGGTAATAATCTTGCATTTATCTTTGTAATAGAAGTATGGTACAAGTCGAATCATAGAATCATAGAATCATTAAGGTTGGAAAAGACATGTAAGATCATCAAGACCAAGTGTTAACTCAGCACCACCATGTTCACCACTAAACCATATCCCCAAGTACCACATCCACGTTTTTCCTTGAACACTTAAGGAGAAACTAATCAAGATGGTGCTAATTATATAACTTCAAAATAATGATCTGTTAACCTAAGTATTGATATATTTGATACACTGGGTTTTGTCATATACACTAGAAAGTGACGGAATCTTACAAATTTCAACTTAAGTATGTGTGAATCCAAAGGCCGCCTCTTTTGACTTATTCAGGTTGATTATGAATGTAGGAATTTTAATCTAGATTCCACACTTGCCCAACTATGTATGAAAGATAGAGGTCCCCTCAGGATAAAACTTTACTTACAGCCTAATGCCAATAACATTGAAGCAGGAGGGCCAGCTGGTCCTGGGGTGCATCAGGCACAGCATTGCCAGCCGGTCAAGGGAGGGGATTGTCCTGCTCTGCTCTGCACTGGGTGCAGTGGGTGGTTGAGTGCTGTGGGCAATTTTGGGCACAACAATATAAGAAAAAAACAGTATGGTATTAGACAGCATCCAAAGGAGAGCAGCAAAGATGGTGAAGGGTCTGGAGGGGAAGCCAAATGAGGAGTGGCTGAGGTCACTTGGTCTGTTCAGCCTGGAGGAGACTGAGGGGAGACCTCATTGCAGTCTACAACTTCCTTGTGAAGGAACTTGTAGACTGCAATGAGGGAAGAGGGGAAGACACTGATCTCTTCTGTCTGGTGACCAGTGACAGGTCCCCGAGGGAATGGCCTGAAGCTCTGTCAGGGGAGGTTTAGGTTGGATATTAGAAAAAGTTTTTTCACCCATTGGGTGTTTGGGCACTGGAACAGGCTCCCCAGGGAAGTGGTCCCAGCACCAAGCCTGACAGAGTTCAAGACAATGCTCTCAGGCACATGGTGTGACTCTTGGGGATGGTCCTGTCCAGGGCCAGGAGTTGGACTAAATGATCCTTGTGGGTGCCTTCCAACTCGTGGTGTTCTGTGATTCTGTGATTCTGTGAACAGCACTTTCAAGTGCGAGTCAGGATACTGAGTTAAGCCTCTTCTGCTTTGATCCTAGAACTGGCTGCCAAACAGAAAATTTTTTTTTTAAAACAGTTGCCATAGTCAGGTTCTGGACCAGCAAATGTTCAGGAAACTTATGGGTAATTTGCTGTACCAGTTGAGAAAGCAGTCTCCAATATTTTCTGCTTCACAGAGCAGAAGTTGTTATGCAGCTAGATTAGACTGTATTAGGCACATAGTGTTTATGTAGTGCCAACCGACTTGGGTTGTTTGGTTACAGAGAGCCATGCTTGCCCAAGAATGAGCCAGTATGTTGACCTGGACTAGTCTGGATATAGTTGTAGCTAAGCACTTCCAAGCACACGACAGATGTGTACCACCACTTACCCTACGGAATCAGAGTGGTGGTGGGAGTTTTCTCAGATGTATCAGTATGGTCTGCAAGATGCAGTAGCTTCAGTACTGTCCCAAATTGCACGCCTTCTGACTAGCAGCAGGTAGTGTAAGTCTGATCATTATCCTACTAGACACTTGCTGGAACTGGCAAATAAACCTCTCTGGCTTGACTCTCCAATATTGTGTTTTTCAGCCAAGTACTTTTGTTGCTAATGGGACAAAATGCTTAACACCATGTTGTCTTGAGAAATAGTTGTTAGGCAAGACAAGAAGGATATAATGCTATTTCCACTTCAGAAAATATATATTTCTATAGGGGGTGAGATAGTAAAAATGATCTCTCATCATTTCTAAAGACAAAAAGAGTTCAGCCTAAGTAGGTATCATGGTAATCAAGGAACCAAACCATGTAATCTGCTAGGTTTGCAGCTAAAAATTGAGTCTTAGCCTGAACTTGGATTGATGGGCTGAGGCCAGTGGTATGAGGTTCAACAAAGGAAAGTGCCAGGTGCTGCACATTGGTTACAACCACCCCATGTAGCGTTATAGGCTGGGCGAAAAATGGCAGGAAAGCAGTCCAGTGGAAAAGCACCTGGGGGTGCTGGTCAATAGCAGCTGAACATGAGCCAGCTGCGCCCAGGTGGCCAAGAAGGCCAATTGTCTGTATCAGCAATAGTGTGGCCAGCAAGATCAGGGCAGTGACTGTCCCCCTGTACTGGGCAGTGGTAAGGCCACACCTCAAGTGCTGTGTTCAGTTTTGGGCCCCTCACAGCAAGGACAGTGAGATGCTGGAGCATGTCCAGAGAAGGGCAATGGAGATGGGGAAGGGCCTGGAGCATAAGTCCTATGAGGAGCAGCTGAGGAAGATGGGGGTGTTTAGGCTGCGGAAAAGGAGGCTCAGAGGTGACCTTATCACCCTCTACAAGTACCTGAAAGGAGGTTGTAACAAGGTGGGAGTCAGTCTCTTCTCCCAGGCAACTGGCTACTGGACAAGTGGACATAGCCTCAATCTGCACCAGGGGAGGTTCAGCTTGGACATGAGGAAAATTTTATTCACAGAAAGGGTTGATAAACATTGGAATGGACTGCCCAGGAAGGTGGTGGAGTCACCATCCCTGGAAAAATGTTCAAGAAACAACTGGACATGGCACTTAGTGCTATGCTCTAAGTGGAGATCAAAGGTTGGACTCAATGATCTTGGAGGTCTTTTCCAACCTAAATGATTCTGTGATCAGTGATTCTGTGAGCTGTTATAGAGGCAGAGGAAGAACTGTATAACAACTATAAGTAACCAAAACAGCAGAACAAAATTTCCCTATCTCCCACACTCTGAGAATCAGGAAATGTAGCTTCAGTAGCCACTTCATGCTGAGGAAATTCAAGCCTGCATACCCCACCTCCCACTAGCACAGTCAATGTATCAGCTTTCTTGGGCAGGGGGCTTCTTCACAGAAGACTTGGGGACTGTGTCAATGACTGGGCACAATCATGCCTTAATTGGGTGAGCAGTTTGAAGGAGCAATAAGCCAGGCACTAAATTAAAAATGACAAAAGATATTTTCAGATACTTCAATACAATTTCAGCAAGTTAGTATTGGCTTACAAGAAGCTACATTAACAAAGCTAAGGCAGAAAATACTGTTAGAACAGAGATATGTACAACCTAAAGCCATATCAGACCGTAAAAGCAATTAAGTGATGTTAGCTTAAATAATTTGTCCACAAGACTAAAGTGATATCAGAGAATGAGGAACCCATACCTGCAGGGGCTGAGGAAGAAACAGGATCTGTTAACAAAGAGCACGCATCATGCCATGCATCTCCAATAGAGACCTACAATTTGTCATACCTGCCAGCTGTGATGGAATCCTCCAGAGGGGAAAAAGTAGAAGGCAGAGAGCATTTTAAAGTAATTTTTAGGCTTTGGGATAGCAGATTTAAAGACTCTGTGTACCAAAAATAAGGCTTGAGTATAGTTAGGAATTTGGGCAAAAGAGCTGTAGGGACATTCCTTGCCCACATCTGCTGAAGATGGTGTTGGGAGGGATGCAGCACATAGGGTAGGAAACTCCACCTTCCCTGTGCAAGCTGCCCTGTGCTTCCAGTCCCTCCACAGCATCTTAAACAAGGATCTGGATTAC
Source organism: Corvus moneduloides (assembly GCF_009650955.1). Lineage (NCBI taxonomy): Eukaryota > Metazoa > Chordata > Aves > Passeriformes > Corvidae > Corvus > Corvus moneduloides. Next base: position 135,490,036 of record NC_045476.1, on the reverse strand, counting down.
TACCTTACATTAAGCAATACATTTTACAGACACTCCCTTATTGGCGATATGATGTGAGTTTTTTACATGTCGAACACAAACAACATTGACTAGTTCCTGGCAAGACAGCTGTCCAGAGCAGGAAGGGCAGGAATAATGGATTGCTTAGAAAACCTTAGCATTTCTTTCCTCAGAGATCCTTTTGATTCCCAATCCATTATATCTGGTACAAGATGAGATGAAACAAGATTGTCAGTGACAGTGAAATCCACTAGCGAGGTGGCAGTGAAGGCAGCTGCAAGAGGCCGCTGGCCTAGGCAAGGTCAGTGGCTGGGTAGGAGCTGCTGGTTCCTTCTCCCTCCCTCCAGCTGGCAGCGCCCAGGGGCAGCAGTCAGCTGCAGAGGATTAGAGATCGGCTGTAGAGAGCCAGAGAGCTGCCAGCCTTCACACCCACCAGCTCCTCATCACGCTGCAGGAAGAGAGCTCTGGAAGACTTTAACTCTGAAGGGCATTTCATACTTGGATTTTTTTTACTTTCCTTTACGTAGAGCACTAGGTCTTTGGCTGTGATCCAAATGCATCTGTAAAAACAGATAGCTTTCTGGCAAAAAGAAGGAGGAGTTCACTGAAAGTTTCAGAGCAAGCTGTCAGATTGAAAGCATAGGAAGCCAGAAACTGCAGCATGCAGAAAGGAGGCATACATAAACAAGGCTGCCAAATCCATATATATTTTACCCAGAGTGCAGGTTCAGCAGAGCTTAAATGTTTTAGTCTTGTTGAAATATTGCTCTTACACTTTGTTCTTTCTTTGCTGTCTTAGAAACAAGTGACATTCTGGAAGACCTCTTGCTTCACAAGAGGGCAGCTGTTAAGAGAAGGACAACCACTGATTGGAATAGCTTAAATTTACAAAATATTACATATTACCAATATGCACTAGTCTCTCATCCCTATTTTAAGATTTTTTCCTCAACTTGATAAAAAGTGTTAAACAAGAAACAAACAAAAGAGTGGAAGGTTTCTAAATGCAGATATGTATGGAAATAAGACAGGTGGTGTTGTACGAGCTGCAGTTACAAGGCAGAGCTGGGGTGGAGTCCGCTTGGGCAGTCCCAAACTAGATGTGACCAACAGTCTTATTGCTCTGTTCAGATGGAGGCTTCAAGAGAGGGTTTCACCTGGATGGTCTGGGATAATTCAGAAGAGCATCTGGGGAAGGACTACTAAGGGATTTTCAGAATAGTATTAGCAAGTCTAGTTTTCTAGCAAGTCTTCAAATTGCTAGAAGAAACCCAAAAGTGCTTTGGGAAACATACTACTTTCTTCATTTGCAACTCTGCTGCAATACCTAACTTTAGAGTGACATTTAGGGATAAAGAAGTAAGAAAAGAAAAACACCTTTTTACTTGTGGGGTGGGAGGAAGGTAGAGGGGAAGAACTGCAATGTGCTCTGAGGTAAGTCCATGGACAAGACAAAGCAGGACTCAGAAAAAAGCCGACTTTCATCATACACCCTCAAGAGGAGAAGCCCAAGATGCAAGACTTATACCATACGTACAAAGAAATCTGACAGATTTGAACATAAGAAACTTTAGACAACCTTAAACTTGTTCTTTAGATCAGGGAGATCCATAGGTAGTTAGAAACATGAAGCACCTGCAGTGCCTACAATATAGCCAGCAAATCAAGATCTTCTCTCATATAAACCTTCAGAAGTCATGAAGTTCAATTTATCATTAATCCCACTATGGCAGTTGCTGAGTACGGGACATATGAGGTGGAACTCTGACATTTTGAATATTCTTATACAGAAATGTCCACATTATGTTCTGGAAACCCATCACCTGCATGCCTGCAGGAGCTAATGTACCTACATTTCTTCTCATTACATTGAAATAAAACAACAAATCCAATATGCAAATACTCCTCCTTCCTTACTTTTCTGATATTCTGACGCACCTCCCAGCCCACTCCCTGCAATTCATAGCATTCACACTGCCAAATGCCTTGCTCCAGGAATGAGGGACATACATGTTAGAGGAGAGTATGAGAAGTCCAGGTTTTCCGCAGGACTAGCAGTCATCTGGTATGAGCCACAGATGTTTGAGAGCGTATGTTATTGCCATGCCATATGCTGAGAAAAGCCAGAATCTCAGCTGTCTCTTGGGAGAAGGCAAGGGTCCAGAGGCTTGCTGTTCCCTCCAGACATATCTGCATTTTTTCTTCATCTTTAAAGCAAGTTCAGAAAATGTAGTTATGCATATTTTAATTGCAAGTTAATGGAGTCAACCACTGGGTTTTGTCTGGGGCTTGATCTTACTATGCCTCAGAGTTACGAGATTTCATTTCTGTTGTTAAAAGCTTTACCACAAACTTAGCTTAGTGTTTCAGAAACACCTTTTAAATGTTTTAATTTTCATGCTCCTTCTTTCAGATATTAGAAACCTGTTTAAGGGTGTGGAGACTCACTGGTTGGGCTGAAGTTTAGGAGGAAATAAAAGAGCACAGAATCACAAAAAGTAAAAAATCAGGTGCTGGGGCACACCAGCCCAAGGTCTCCAAAGGTCACAGCCCAGCAGTGTGGCTGGATAGAGTGGTGCCAATACCCAAGGAAACAGCAGATCTCTTGTTGCTGGCGAATCTGACTCCTTCAACAGTGACCATTTGCGATAGTACCCTCAGTTCTGAGTGAGGTCTGAAGCCACAATCACAAATGAGGGAGCATCAGTTTGGTGCTGGGGACTGAGCACAGGAGAAAGGACCTGCTGTTTCTCCTGCTCATCTCCTTTCCCAAGAGAGAGAAAAATACCACGGAAAACCAATTGGCCTCTTGAACTTTCAAACCAACTGAAGCCAGTATTTTGCAAAGTCAGTGCCTCACACTATGAGTACTGAAGCTTTAGTTGCACCTTTTCCTGACTAAGCAGAAGTCCAAGGCAATTCACCTGTTTCAAATGTTAATCAGAAATGAAAGTAGCAACTTTATGAGCAGAAATGGCATTCCTTTACCTGTTCCTGTCTGCTCCAGCATTAGATCACCTTTCTTGTAGCTACCCTGGGGCCTTAGAACAAAGCCCCAGTCTGGTACCCAGCCAGACAAACACTAAGAAAGGTTTTTGCTTTGTCTAAGTTGCAGAAGTACCACACAGTGCGATATGGTCCCTCCTTCCTAACATGAGGCCTGTTATAGCCCATCTTCTCAATAGGTGTTATTGTGCCTGAACAAGAAGCTTGCATCAAAGCCACGATTCCCTCCCTGCCTGAGGAAAAATCTCCATTTTTATAGCTTTGTCAAGAACAGGTATTTCTTCTTACTATGAATATTGCCACCTGTGCCAGTAATAACCCTATACAGAGGTCACACTCCTTTTAAGAGAGTGTTCAACAGAAGTCATTGTCAGTGTCATCAGGGGTGGATTGATCATGGATGTCTTTTCATGCCAATTTTTGATTCAAAGAGTGAGACAAGTGCGTAAGCACAATACACTGCTGCTCACTGGTAGTCACCAGTTTGATAGCCAGGACACTCGAAGGAGTTGTACTCTGCTACCCTTCCGGGGCAAGGAGGAACTCGAGAAAGAAGCCTCCATTTAAGAAGTCATAACTGTTAACTTAGGTTTCCACATTCAAGAGTAAGATGTGTTTTTACTTTGACAATTCCGTGTTTACATGAAGTGCCAGGGAAGGTTTAGCACAATGCTCAGTTGAAAGGTCCCCTAGATGGCAGATCTTCACTACAGGAATAAACATCCTCTTTTTCACATACTCTATTGGAAGAGCATCATTGCTCCTGCAAGCCCAAAAGAGCCAAAGGGAGGGTACTGTTGTGCTTATTTTTGTAAAGAGCAGTTTATCTCAAGTAGATCTCCACCTTTGGTCTGACTCACAGAGCAAGATTTAACCCATCATTGCTACCTTCCCATCTACTGATTTCCCCTGCACAGCTGCTGCTTTGCTATTCCACTTCATAGAACCACAGAATTCTTTGATCCGTGATCCCTTCCGCATATCCTGCGTCAGGAACTGTCCTCAAATGTCACAGCACCCCAAGACCACGTTGCAGACAGTGCATCATTGTTATTTGCAGACTGGAGCTGCCTCAGTTCATATCAGGATTAAGAGATGAATTTTCTTTGTCAGCTTTTCCTGTACTGGACCCTCACCAGCTTCCTTTTCTTGGTTTACCTCTTACCTGCTGTGGTTTCTTCAAAATTTCTGGTTATTTTGAAGGAGGTTTCTACACTTTTGTGCTTGATGGTATTAGGTCACATCAGTGTCAATAACCACAGGCCTGTTTAGCCAGATTGCCCAGCTCTTGCTGTCAAGACACTTCTGCAAATGACATGAATCACTTGCTTAAACTTCCAGGCTCAGAAGCCTCACTGATTTCTTCATGGCCATTAAAAACTCCAGTCTTTATCAGCAGGCTGTATACATTTGCCCCAGAGAGCAGGCATGATTTGTATTAGATGACATCAGTGCCACAGGTTTATCTCTTGTTACTGGAGGTCTCTCCTGAGGGAAAGGATACCATTGGTAGGATACTTTCCAGCAGAGAAAAGTGTGCATAAGTGCGCTCCCAGATAGCTGCTTGCTTTGAATTAAACATGCAAGTCAAGCCACAAGCTGACTTTCTTCTTCTATTCTTGAGTCATCATGTTCACAAGATATCTACAAATAGCTCAGACTCACTTTAAGTAAGTGCAAGTAACTGACTGCCTGGGGAGGGTGCACTTGTCTGCTCCAAGTTGATTTGCATGGAAAGGTGCTTTGACTCTCCCCAAAAACTCTTCCAGTATCACAAGCATTGCAGACAGCTGTTAACACCAAAGGAAGGCCAATTGCCTCTCCCAGACGGTAGTTTTGAATATAAAAGCCCTGTTTCCCCTCCAAAGAAATGAATGCTGGTTGTAGTAAGCCACACACAGAATAGTTCCCAAAAAGCAAGAAAAGTATGAACAGGAACTGATTTCATCCATGTCGCAGCCTTTCTTTCTGGGCCACTGCAGCAATTCTCACCTGGTACTTTCAGTTGTCATTATTTAATTGCTGGATTTGAGTTCCTATGTTCCTACCATCTGCTGACACACAGTACAGAGTTTCTCAAGCCAATAATCTGAAGTAAAAATACCTCAAGATAATGACACAAACTTGAGGGACCCTCAGAATTTCCTTTTAAAGAACACTTGAACATGTGACACTCTGAGAAAACCAACCAGAAAAGGCACCAGCCACTTCATAATTAGAATATAGTTTTATTTATTTTGAGATGAAGCCAAAGTCAGTGAATATGCAAGAAAAATTTTGAAAAGAATAGGCCAAATCTAAGATTAGCTATTTTAGTCCCCATAGACTTACATCTTAAAGGCACAAGGGGGTAACTAATTATAAATGTACAAACATACTCAGCTCTCAGAGCAATCCAGGCTGGGGACACACTGCCTAGGGAGAAGCCCTGCAGAAAAGGCCCTCAGGGTCCTGGTGGGCAATGAGCTGAGACCTGCGTCCTGGGCTGTATTTTCAGAAGTACAGCCAGTAGGTTGATGGAAGTGATTATTCCCCTTATCTCAGCACTCATTAGGCTGTATCCAGAGTACCATCCAGTTTTGGAGTGCATTCAACAGAGGATCCACAGGATCCTTAGGGGTCTGGAGCACTTGCCCTGTGAGAAGAGGCTGTGAGACTGAAGTGGTTCATCCTGGCTGAGCTTTGGGAGTGCTTACAAACAGCCCTCCATACCTGTGGGAAAGTGGCCAAGGAGTTGGAGCCAGACAGTGACTGGTGAGGAGATGAGAAATTATGAATGAAAGCTGAAAGTAGAGAGGTTCGGAGAGAAGATAAGGAGACCCTTTCCCCCTTGGCACAGCTGGGCAGGGTGTGTGCTGCCCAGGGAAACTGTGCTGGCTCCATCCTTGGAGTTTTCTGATCCACGAAAGGGCACAGCTCTAAGCAGCCTGATATGGGCTCAGAGGTGACCCTGCCTGAGTGGAAGGATGCACTGGAGACCTCCTCACTTCCCTTGCCGTACAAATATCCCTAAGATCTTGCAATCCTATATAAATAACTCTTCTATAGCATTGTTACTTACAAAGACATCAAGTAGAAAAATACATGGTCCACAATACTTGATGCCTAGCAACCAGCAGAGTAATTCCTGGAAATCCACATAAAGAGAATTGCAGGGGCTGGACTATGCTCTTATTAGCTGCTTTTTGCCATTGGAATAGCACATTACAGACAAAGGAAGGTCTAAGAACTTGCTCAACTGCTTTCTGATTGTTTTTTGTGAACTGAAGTATGACAGGGCTTAGAAGATCAGTCAAGATGGACCCGTTATGTCAGGCCTGTACACAACTTGACTCAAACAAATTGATGCCTTAACAGCACAAAGAGAGAAGAAATTAAGTGTCCAGGGACCTTTGCTGAGTCGATACTAGAGCCTAGCTTTATGCCATAATTACTCAAAATGCTAGTCATTGGGACATAATTCTTCAGAAAGCATGGGCGTAAAAGGGAGAGAAATCCTCTGTTTTGTTATTTTTCTTCTCACAGAACCCTATATCCCCTCTACATTACATAAAAGTGTATTACAGACCTATTCTTCGATTGATTCAGGTGGTGCAAGGACAAGGAGACCCCAATCAAGGAAGCAATTTTATTGCTTTAGCCTTCTATAAATCCAGCATTCACTTTGTGCTCCAAATCCACTTCTTCCTGTAATTCTGTATTTCTCTAGAGGAAATTTCTGAAAGCAGGGGTGCTGAAAGCAAGCTAAATGATCCCAATGAGCCTTTTGAATAGGAAAGTCTAGGAATTGAGCTGTGTGCATTTGATATAATGGACTGAAATGAAAGAGTATGGGAGAGAACATTAATTTTTCTCTGAGGGTTGAGCTCAAGCCTACTTTTTCATTCTGAAAGGTAATTTGATTTAATTATTTGCCTTTAAGGTAAAGTGTTCTTGAATGACAAAAATAATTAAATAAAAACACGACAGTGATCTTTGTGCTAGTAAGGGCATATGAATAATAGCACTATGACCTACTGGCAAAGGAGGGGCAGGGGAGGAAGAAAACCACTGGGCACTGGGACTCCCTCTTCATTGGTCATTCCAGAGCATCATGTGGCCACAGCTCCTTTTTAAAGATAAGTACTCTTCTCCTGGAGCTCATAATATTCTCCTGTTCTGCATTTCTGTTTGAACCTGTGGAAGACATCTTTCTAGCCTGACAAAATGTGTGACCAGTTTGTGGGCACCTGGAAGCTCCTTTCTAGTGAAAACTTTGAGGACTATATGAAGGAACTGGGTGAGAATTGTTATTTCAACTTCTTGTATCTGGAACAGGGAAGGAATGCCAATTTTGAACTTTAGCCTTTACTTGCTTTTTCTGGCTGTGCTGTTTATCAAGGGGGGTTGAATCCACTATTTTGATCAGGTGGTCTTAAACTGGAGAACTCGTCTGTTTCAATTAGTGGTGTTAAATTCCTGTAAAGAGGAAAAACTTTGATAGATATGAATAATTTCAGGTAAGCCAAGTCTAGGCATGCCTTATTAGTAGTGTTACAAATGGAAGTAAAACACATCACTGCAATATTTAGTGTGAATTAGCTTTTATCCTTGGACATGCAAATCAGTGTGATGCTAGAAAGCAGCAAGTTTCCTTATGTCTATAAGCAACACACCTAAACAACTTTAAAATGCTACTGGATTAGGACACCAGTTAATTGCCACAGCTATTATATTGAATGAAACTCTGTAGCTGCCTCCAGTGAATATTAACAAAGACAATTGCATGGATTCATGCAGATACTTGCAAAGATTTGATGTCTAATGCTTTTCTCTAAGGGTGTAGACTTCTCACTTAGAATTAAAATTGGGATTTAAAAGGGTTCAACATTCTGTTAGTGTGGAGGAAGCAGGGGGTAACTTGCACAGATTCAATTAGTACATGCTAAAAAGCTGGGGGGTTATTTGCAGTTTAGGGGTAAAATACTTACTATGATTTCAAGGAATGAGACTCTTGCACTCTTAATCTTTACTCCAGATTTACTCAGGACATAACCATTGCCAGCTCTTTCTTAATCATTTCATTATATTCAACCTACCCACTTGTAAATATTAAAAGTGCTTGCTTTTTTTTCCTTGTTTGTTTGTTTTGTTGTTTTTGTGGCTCAGAAATTGTCATATATTTATGCTTATTTACATTTAGACACAATAAGCATACAAGTTAGAGTACAAGCTATGAAAATTATTCTGAAGTCTATGTGCAAATATCTGGCATTAAAATAATTTCAGTCTTCAAAATATTGCTTTTACTATTTTGACAATGAGAGGGTAGAGAATTTCCTTACATCAACCCACCCAGCTTGGTCCATAGCAGTACCAAGTGAGATTTTATAAAAGAATCTCTGTAACATAGAGTTAATAACACTCAGAAAGCAATAGGGGAAAAAGCACTGAGAGGGTTTTTTCCAATGTATAAGAGCAAAGGATTGAGGAAAGATAAAAATTTCATAGTGCCCTATCTTATTTACAGGTGTGGGGTTTGCTACCAGGAAGATGGCTGGTGTGGCCAAGCCTAACGTAACTATCAGCATCAATGGTGATGTGATAACCATCAAAACAGAAAGTACCTTCAAAAATACAGAGGTCTCTTTCAAGCTGGGTGAAGAGTTTGACGAGACCACAGCAGATGACAGAAAAACAAAGGTGAGTCCAGAAATGGCATTTTGCAAATACATCTCTCAAAAGGGATGTGTGAGCAGCAGGGTAGAGTTGTGATTTTTACATCCAGTGCAGAAATGCTGCCTCCCCAGGTAAGAGTGCTCTGGGTGCTTTGTGCTTAGTGCTGTTTGGACCTGGAGAGCCTTCTCCTCAGACCAGAGCACCCTGATGAAACAGACACACTTTGTTTTTTTGCTTTGGTAGAATGTCATAACCCTAGACAACGGTGTGCTGAACCAGGTGCAGAAGTGGGATGGAAAAGAGACTATCATAAAGAGAAAAGTGGTGGATGGGAACCTGGTGGTGGTAAGTTAATTTTTGTTACTTAATCACTGAATTCAGCGTGCAGAATTCATGTTTGGCTGATGTATGACTTTGGGTTCAAACACAGGGAGGGAAAGCATCTGAAAGGGCTCTGTTCACTTGGTGAGAAATCTCTCTGATTGAGTCTAGAGTGTAAGTTTAAACTGAAAAGCTGATAAACTTACGGAATGGTACGGAAGTGCCTCTTCTCCATAGCAAGACATGGTTAGGAAAGTGTAGGAAGAAAAACCCAACATCCCTATGAGGGAAACTTTTATATATGTGAATCTCTGAGTCCTGAACAGTATAGAGGAAGCATTAGCAAAGCTCACATTAAATACATCCACTCTAGGCTGATGCGGAATACTCCTGTTCATCTTCAGCAGAGGCTTAACAGCCATCTGTGGGAATCCTGCTATGCATCACCAACAACTGTGTTAATAATATGGTGTTAGAGCAAGGAAACGTGTCCAAGCTCTGTTGGTTGGTTTTATCTGGTCAGAGACTATTGTGCTTGACTTGGTGCCAGTAAGGCCCACCTACAGTCTGGGGCTTCCCAGCTCTGCTTTACAGTTTTAGAAAACACACTTTGAAGAATCTGGGACAGGACTAAATGTTCATAAAAGGCAGCTGAGATTCCTACATGCTGCAAAACAATACACACACACAAAATTCCTGAAGAGTTCTCCCCTCCCCTAGGGAAAAATAATGTGTCCATAAATTCAATATTTAAATTTCTTTGGATAGAGACCAGAGGAGAATAAATAGAAATAGTTTTTAATAACAATTTCATTAAGAAAAATTGAACAAAACAGAGTTTGATCTAACAGAAAAATAGATGAGGACAGAGCCTAACATGCAGAGGCTGACACTAGCAGCTCCAAGTCTGAAAGCTCTCTGTGTGTGCATGTTTTGTGCACACGTGTGTGAAGAAGACAAGACACAGCTGCAAAAGGTGAAAGAAGAAAAGGTTATAGCCCAAGTCCCGGGTCTAGTCAGCCTCCACAGAAGTCCTAGGAGCCTTCATTAAAGATTTTTAAGAAAAGTTTAGGAATCTCCTGGGGGTCGCTGGAGCAGTTCTTGAAAATTCTTTCACTCCTGTGCTTGTTTTTCAGACTTCTGTTGCTGAAGCTCTCAAAACTTGAGTTTCACTCTTTTGGCAATTGGCTTTAGAGGAGGAGAAATGCAAATTTTTCTTAAACTGGTTCCCAATAGATAAGTAATTCTCTACCTTCTGACTAAGAAACATTTAGTGAGAGATAAAAGCTGATGGAATTATCTTTTCTTTCCAGGAATGCACCATGAATAATGTTTCCTGCAAAAGAGTTTATGAAAAAGCATGAAGAAGCCACCTTCACACGGGACTAATGCTTAAAGCTGGACTAAAACAACTTAACCAAAGGAGAAAAGCTCCACAAATCTGTTTTAAAGAGAACTGTACTTTTTTCAGATATATCCCAAAGCAGATACACGCACTTAGTCTCATTTGTTGTTCAATAAAATGTTCTGCTTTATACAACATGTGCTTATGCTGGAGTTTGTCAGAATGGGGCTTGGGGGGGATGCAGTGTGGGAAGGGGTGCTGTGCAGGAAAGCACTGTGTGGAGCCAGTACCACACTCAGCCAACGTGACCCATCTCCCTCAGAGGCAACCCAGTGCGTGGCACTTGTGTGACAGTGGCAGATGTACACCTGAACACAAAAACATCCTCTGGTGAGGGCTGCGTGTGGGCTAGCCCCTGCAAGGAGTCTGGGCACAGCCAAGGGAAAAATGGGGCTGCTCTTCTTGGCTTCAAGCAGAGGTTGTTGTTCCTGGGGCAGGGAGGAGGATGATCTGTGGATGCCTGGTGTTGGCTTCCAAACATGAGCAGGGTACCAAGCACCTCCTCTGTGCACAAATGCAGACAATTTTAAACCCAGGGACCATTTGAAGCAGCTTGATCCTGTCCTTTTCCACCTCAAGGGTGAAATTATAGCAGCTGTAACTTTCATCTGTGATTATTTTGTCAATGTGCCTGTCTTGAACATCTCATTTTGTCCTAGATAGGCAAAATACCTTGAATTAAGAATCATAGCTTAAAAAATATTCAGGTTTACTAAAAGCCAGTACGATTTTGCTATGGGTACAACCTTCTTTATTACCTACATGCATTTTCTATTAACTCCTTAGGCTTGATCAGTCTTGGGAACATGAGCCTTTCCAGATGCAAAGCCCTTTGGACACCATGTTTTTCAACTCTGCTTGTTTTTGAACTACTGTCTTCTACTGTCCATAGTCCTGGTCTCCTATTTCAAAACTTTGCATCTACAGAAGCCATGATTTCTACATCTGGGAGGGCTTAAATTGAAGACAAAAAAATATCAAGATTTCTAGGGAAAACCTGGACAATAAGTATAAAAATGTGTGCCTTAACTACTAAATGGGGAAATGACCATATCTTGAGCAATTAAGATCTGTGGAACCAAATTCCACATATTCCTGACATTCCTGAAGTCAGCTGTCAGAGGTGATGATGCTGAGTCCCTGCTGCAAACAGCAGAGACCTCTCACACACTTGAACTTTCCTCTGCATAACTCAGATTGTTCCCAAGTTTTTGCACTTTTTATACAACCAGAGACGGAAATGGAAGGACTTTTACATTTGACAGGAGCTGAGGAGTCATTTAAAAGTGATTCCAAAGACTACCAGTAAATTCTGCAGAAAATGTTAAAAAAGCCATGAACAGCTCCTGTGTTTTAACCTTGGCTTCATTGCTTATGAAATCTCACCAAGTTAGAGAACAGCAGTTGGATATGGGAAGGAAGAATGCTTCAGAGCACCCCATATATGCAGTACAGATTCCTTAAGAGGCCTCCTAGAAACAGAGACTAGACAGGAGTAAGGGAATAAAAGTAGGTATTTATTTGAAAGGCCTCCAAAGGTACCCCCAGGGGAGCCAGAGGCTACTGCCAAGATGGGCCCCAAGATGGACAACAGGTCACGAGTTCTTCACACCTTTATAAGTTTGGTTCATTTGCATATCAGGGTTAATTCTCCAATTAAAGCTTCAATTTAATGATGTAATCCCCCTCCACTTGCCCCCCTTTAGAGGCCTTTTGGTTTATACTTTTTGGGCCTAGGATGGTCTGGGTGTCCTTGAAGAGCAGGCCCAGAGAGGCTTTGTTCTGTCTGCCTAGCACAAGTGAGCAGAAATTAACAGGCTACAAGAAACTTCAGAGTTACACACTAAGCAGTACAGAATTTGAAAAATATAAAAGTTAAAACCTAAGGCATCAGTCCTAAATCTACGGAGCACTTAACAAAACCAAAATTATTTATGAAAGTTAGGATACAACTACAGTTTAGTGGTAGAAAATATACATGATAGTGATGGTTGTAAGAAGCAGAAACATTCACTTAAATAAACTACATATAGACATTAAATATCAGCCCATTGTTAAATATATTCTATCATCCACAGATTTGGGAATACTCTGCCGGAGGTAAAATTCCCAATATTCTGATATTCACCTAGCAGATTTTATTTTCCAGAAAACCTGCATTCTTAATGCAGCCAACAGTTACAGCTGTAACATTCACAGCCTAGTATTTCAGAAAAGGGTAATCTCTTCTAAAAGCATCACCATTTATTTTGGTACCTCATGAATGACTTTGTGAATGAATCAAGACACTTAAAACTCCAATTTTTGAAAATTTCAATAAAGTGATATTCTGTCTATAAACTTAAACAGGGACAGCACTATAATGAAGTATTAGCGATACTTTTCTTAGAATATGAACACGTTTGGATTTTGTTCTCTGAAAAAGCCAAAATTTATTGTCTAAAAAAGGCAGCAGTCTAGTGACTGCTTGAATAAGTGGAGGTGATTCCTCTCTGTCAAGAAAAGGTGTGTGCTGTCAGACCTGCATGGAGGTGAGAGCACACATTTCTAAGGGCTAAAACCAGATCAGTGTCTTGTCCTTACCTGCAGAGCAGCACAGGTCTCTCTCTTCTGTCATGCTGAACTATTCTCCAAAAATCAGTAACCACCCCAAAGCACTCCTTTCTGCCAAAGAAGGATCTCACTAAATCCCTACAAACCCGTGGGCAGCAGACTTATCGCAGCAGGCGCCTTGAATGCTGAGAGGAGGAGATCTCTGCCCCTTACCATATTCACTCACTAGCCTTTACAGGTTTCTTGGATGACAAGAGGGAAAGGAGACTCACATCCAGATTTTTAGCAGTTCAGGAGAAAGATGAAGAAAGGCTTATTCTGAGGATTGACCTTTCAGTTGTTTTTCTTTTTTTCTTTTAACTATTTATTTCCACTTGAAAGAACTTGAAGGACTTTTGCGTCCTGACCGTGTGTGCGGTGCAGTCTGGACTCATTTCCCCATCCCAGCTGTCCCACTCTGGTCTTGTAGGATGTTCCAGCTAAGGAGATAAGAAGATATTTGCACCCTCCAATGTAGCTACTGGGAAAAGGGAGGCTGCTGGCCCCATGTTCAGAGTTGATCCTTCAGTTTCATAGAGTCAATGCTAAAACATCCTTGGTGTCCTCACAGCAAGTCCCTCTTGGACCTCTGTCCTCCCCTTCTATTTCTGTTCTCTTAATTGCTCTCCTGGGAATCTATTTAGACTTTTTTTGGCCCTTAATTTGCCCAGATAATATTTCCTTTAAAGAAATTCACATAAATTTACTTTCTGTATTTCTTTAAATAGTATCTTTATTTCTAAATAGTCTCTGAATTTTTAGTTCTCTATTTTTATCAAGTTTTAACTTTATCTCTTGTGCTGCTTCACAGTCTCCAAGTTCAATGCTTTAAAATCCCATTTTTAATCAACCATAAGCAAAAAAAGGGAACCAAGGTTCTCCTTTATCATGTGTACTCACAATCCTTGACATTTTTCCTCTTTAAACTTGAAGAAAAGATTGGTTTCCACAATTATTTCTACTGGTATATAATTCCCTGCTCTTGTTTTTCCTAAACTGTAAGTCCTTTAAATGAAAGTACTGATTTTTCTTAGTGACAAAGAGATAGATGGCAGCAATGTCAACATTGTTTGAGACTGCTTAAGACTGGGGTTTTGTCTGAATAAATAATTCTCTGTTACTTTTGTTCTTAAGGTTACTGGTACTGCAATGTAGCTGTTCTATTCTGACTAATTTGCTCGTCTTGAATTTCTTTGGGTCTGATTTTACAACATCCCAATCATCTTTTATTTCCCAAAGGCAGCAGCCTTGTCTTGTTAAAGTGCCTTTATGTGGATAAGACAATTAAATAAAAGAACAAAGAATGCCTGAGGAGCAACGGTAGAATATTTTCATATTATTTCTCGAGAAACAATGGATAGTTTCATTTAGGAGTAGTTTTCTCATTTCCAGAGATGGGATAAAAGAGCTAGCTATTCTTTACACAAAATGTGATATTATGCATGTCTGCTTTAGAAGAGTTTTGTGTGGACAACACCTTCAAAGACTGACATTTACTTACGTGTTACAGATCCAGCATCTGCTTCCTACTGTGGGGGAGAAAGAGTTCTTTGCCTTATTTTTATTGTCAGTGACTCAGACTTTTGCTCCCCTCACTGAACTGTCAGTGAAACCTGGGCAGCAAGGGAAGTTCCGTTCAGCTTCCCCTGTTGAGAGGGGTTTAAAAACATTTTGCATATGCCACCAAAATATGTGACTGAAGACCTTCTTATTTTCCACAACCACCATGTAAACCAAAGACTGCAATAATTTCACTCCTCAGACTCTATTATTTACATGTTTCTGGGTGTTCCCCTTCTTCTTTATGACAGCTTTCAAGTCAGGACCCAGACCTCACCCTCCTTGGCACACCACCATTTCCATCTCATTCTTTCAACTCTAAACATAAGAAATTTGGTCCCACAACATAAAATCCCAGTGTCTCTGCCCTTAAAAGGTAGATCTGGGTTGTCACAACCCAGAAATTACAATCATACAAAAAAGGCAAACATTGTTCACCCAAGTCAGAAAGAAGTCTCTAATCTTTACATGTACCAAGCAACAATTTCCTCCAGGAAGATGGTTTAAGAAGGGAAAGGACAGAACTACATCAGATGTGGTCTTGCACTAAATAGTTTCAAATAGTTTGAAGTGTCTTGAATTACAATGCTTTAAATTCCTGCCTGTCACATACACATGTGGTTTATGGATTTGGTTTTTGTGCCTGTTTTTTACTAACCATAAGACAATAATTCTAAATGTGGATTTAAAAAAAAAACCAAACTGGTTTTGAATGTTGAAAACTCAGATTTTTCATTCTTTCAATTTTGGCTTGGCAGAAAATGTTCTGGAGGTCCCGGTGTACACCAAGCTGAATATGACCCAGGAATATGCATCGGCAGTAAAGGGTGAGTGATGTCCTGGGCTGCATTAGGAGTGTTGGAGGTTGAGGGAGATTGTCCTTCCTCTCTATTCAGCACTGATCAGGCCACAGCTGAATGCTGGGCCCAGTTCAAGGCTCCCCAGTACAAGCAAGAAGAGGGTCCAAGGAGATCGTAGCATCTCTCCATGGGAGCAGGGAAACCTGAGGAAATCTGACAGCAATAGGACACATTCGAATCAATGCCTTATATGATTGTGCTGGCTTAAGTCTTCCCTTTACCTAATGGCAGACCAACTATCCATGTGCAGAAAGACAAAAGAGAATATAATATGCCCTCCTTCCAAGTCTGCAAAGCTGCTTGCCTCTCACTGAGTGACTTTGTACTAAGAATAAGCACTTTAATGACTCAGCCACTTCTCATGCCATCCACCAGTCAAGAACAAGAGCTGATCTCCACTGATGCACTGATTTTCTGAATATGCCCGGTTGTAAAAGTGAGCCAGTGCATATTGGCTGCTTCTTCTTTTTGTGATCCTGTCTGGGATATGTGCAGGGAAGCACCCACAGCTTGGAATCATTTCTCTGATTCAAAGGGAAACAACAGAACAATATAATTCAGTTCTGCCTTTAAATGATAAGAAATACAGACTCTTTCCAGGATGGATTATAAAATTAAAAAAATAAAAAAACAGAAACCACTTTGTACATCATCTTGACAGTTCCTTCACAAAATCCATATGGCTTTGGTTTATCTGACTAACACACAGGTGACAGTAGTGGTAGCACTCTACAGCTTCCTGAGAAGGGGAAGTGGAGAGGAAGGTGCCGATCTCTCCTCCGTGGTATCCAGGGGTAAGATGTGTGGGAATGGTTCACAGCTGTGTCAGGGGAGGTTCAGATTTGTCATTAGGAAGCACTTTAAGTGAGAGAGTGGTCATACACTGAAAGAGGATTCCTAGAGAGGTGGTCAAAGCCCCAGGCCTGTCAGTGTTTAAGAGGCATTTGGACAATGGCTTAACATGCTGTAACTTTAGGCCAGCCCTGGATTAGTCAGGCATTTGGACAAGATGCTTGTTATGGATTTCTGTTCTATATGGTGACAGCAGGAGAATAACACTGGGAGGACAGTCGGAGCTGGGTTTCACAGGGATGCAGTGCTCCTGTACTTGTCTCTGTGTTGCTGACACCCCACTGCAGTGTGCCCTGACCGCTCTACGGGTGCAGTGGCAGTGTTCTGTCCCCATCCCCATGTGCCCCTTGTGCACTGGTGCATTCAGGGGAGGAAGCCAAGGCAGGCATCACCCAGAGCCCTGGCACTGGCACGGCTGCCTTGGACAAGGTGCACATTGTCTCGTCCTGGTACTGCCTCCCCTATTGGCCATCCCAATCGCCAGAGGGACCGGACCTCTTTAAAGGGACACCACTGAATCTGAGTTGGGCACACAATCTCTCTGACTGCCACCAAGAGCTTTTGTGGCCACTGCCTCTCTCTGCAGGACCAGCGCCTCACAAAGCCTGTACGATGTGTAACCGATTTGTGGGAACCTGGAAACTTGTCTCCAGCGAAAATTTTGATGACTATATGAAAGAATTGGGTGAGAAATATTCTGGGTTTGGTTGGGTTTTTTTTTTTGTTAGTAAGTTTCCCTTGGGAAGGTTTTGTTCACAGATGGTGCCTTCTTTTTGTCCAAAAAGCACTTAACTACTCTTCTAGCATAATTTAATTTCTTTTCTTTAGCATCTAAATTGGAAAAGGTAGGTGATGAATTACTGTTATAAATTTACTTCTGTCTAACTGATCTGAACTGATCTAACTTGTTTTTCTCTCATGAGAGTAATCTATGGAGATGCAGATTTTTTTATGTTCCTCTTGATTGCACTATTAACTTGTGACTTATGATAATTTACAATATATAATGGAGCTGATGTCTCATGACACTGTAGTTTCAGATGTCTAAATACTATGAATGAATCTGTCTGTTACTGAAGAATTCCAGGAATGTAATAAATTAAGCACTGTTTTTCATTTTAATGCTGGCTTCATTCCTATATGCCAAGTGCACAGACAGTCAGCTACTGTATTGCTTTTGCTATATAAATGATTCACTGATTTCCTTTATTTGAAGTGTTAGACTGAATAACAAAAGAATTGCAGTTAATTAATTAGCCAGGGTGAATGTGGGAGGAAAGTCCAGCTGCAGATATTTTTCTGAACATCTGAACAGAATTGTATGGTATGGAATAATTACTGCAGATAGTGTTATACTTTGCACATAACTTTATACCCTTTCTTACAGATCTTTTCATCTGAGCATGGCATAGCACTAACAAAGGCACTAACTACAGCTATCCCCTTTCTGCTTTTATAAAGCAGTGATACATCGCCAGTGGCTTCATTCCTACTTGCTCCAAGCCTCACAACCTGCAGACAATGAACTGCACTGGAAAGGACTAGACAGTACAAAAGGCTTTTGGTATGGGATTTTCCTGGAAGCTCTTTGCAGCTCTCAAGTCTCATACCTCAACATTTTTTATATTTCATACTTGTACTTTTCACTGAGGTTTAGATGCAAGGATTCTTCAGGGATGCTAATAGCAACTTAGGAATTACCCAGTCTTCAGTATGTTTTAATGAACAAACACCAGCACACTGGCAATTCAGTGTCCAGTTTCTTCCTTGCAGCCATTAACAAAAGATTTGCCAAGGGTTTTTTAAAAGGATTTTTACAATTTTTTATGAGAACCAGACTATTCCTCTGAATTTTTCTACGTATTCTCTATGAAATTAATGCAGATTTGTAACAAACTATGTTTCTTCTTAGCTAAATGTGTATATCTTTACTTCCTGCTGAAAGTGCACTCTATGAGCTGGGGCTGCCTCAGCCCCTGAATGCTGACGTTACCATTCCTATCTCTAAGTAGTGTCTCAGCTAAAAGAATTAGCATTTCACTTCAATCAGGCACTGAAAAATTCGAGAAGAAATTCTTCCCTATTCTTCCGTGGAAGTTTCTTGCTTCTAGAATGTAGTGATTGTTTTGTTTCTGATTTCTAGGAGTGGGCTTAGCTACCCGGAAACTAGGTGGCTTGGCAAGGCCTGATGTGATCATCAGCATGAAAGGGGACATAGTGACCATCAGAACTGAAAGCACCTTCAAAAATACAACCATCTCTTTCAAACTGGGCCATCAGTTTGATGAAACAACAGCAGATGACCGGAAAGTCAAGGTAAGGGGGCTGATGATATCTAAGTGGTCTGAACATCTCCTAGAAGAACAACAGGAGAAGTTTTACCTACTCTGTCAGTGCACCTTGAGTTTTCCAAACTATTCCAATAAAGCCCTGAAAGAAGACACAGTATAGTGCTGAATATAATGTTACTGAGTATTATATTATCATTATCCAAGAGTGCATATCTTGCTGAACATAAAGTGAATTACTACTCTAATCTGCAAAGCTCAGACTGCAGATTGAAACTCTTCTCTTGGACTTTGCAGAGTGTTGTAACCTTGGAGAAAGGGTCACTGGTGCAAGTGCAGAAGTGGAATGGCAAAGAGACCACAATAAAGAGAAGACTTGTTGATGGGAAGATGGTGGTGGTAAGCTCACGTTCCTTGCACACTGAAAAAGGTCGGAAGGATACAGCCTTCAGTATGCTTCTGTCTAAACAGACTATCAATTCTGGCTTACTTTTTGAATCATGAGATAAATTAAAAGGGAGAAAAAGGGGACCAAACTTAGAAAACACCTGGAAGGAAATAAATGTTGTTGCATACAGCAACTTGTCTTTAAAGTGACTATTTTGGCAGAGCTGCCGTAAATTGACAGCATAGTTACTGCTCTCAACATTATTGTTCTTAAAAGGAATAATGTTTAAAAATAACAGAAACCTGTGAACTGTGTACAAAAGTTTACAAGCAGGGTACTTCTGTCCCTGGAACAGCTCTTTCTTTTTCCCTATCTTGGCCAAGTCAGAGAGATAACACATTTTAGGGACCCTAGTTGTAAGGGTTGCTATTAAAATTAAGATTTCACTTTTTCATTAAAGTTTTTAAAGATTGGAGTCAAACTAATTTTGGCAACTTGTTTGGAGTCAGCAGCATTACATCTTTACCTGTTAGCTTGTTCTGTGTTTTGTAATGAGTTCTCATATGTAGAATCATAGAATGGTTTGGGTTGAAAGGAACCTTAGAGATCATCCAGTTCCAACCCACTGCTACGAACAGGGACACCTTCCACTGGACCAGGTTACCCAAAGCCCCATCTAGTCTGGCCTTGAACACTTCCAGGGATGGGGCATCCACAACCTCTCTGGGCAACCTGTTCCAGTGTCTCACCACCCTCACAGTAAAGAATTTCTTCCTAATATCTAACCCAAACCTCCCCTCTCTCAGTTTGAAGCCATTTGCCCTTGTCCTGTCACTACACACCCCTGTAAAAAATCCATCTCCAGCTCTCTTGAAGCCTCCCTTTAGGTAGGAAGGGTGATTTGCTTTTGCATCTCCTCATAGCTGCATTTCTGCGTAAGTTTTTTCTAATTATTAAACCCTCTTCATAAAGCAGAGAGGCAAGGTCCCTTTTCTGTTGGCATCCTGCTGTCTGCCCCTTGCCTCATACAGGGTTGTGGAGGACTCCTCCTCTTTTGCAGACCAAGGAAGTATTTTTTTAATATCCTGTCGCCTTTGTCGCATGCATCCTCTGGCTGTGAATCATCAGCAGCCACTGAAGGCCACAGGGGTGAGAGGGTCAAGAGAAATATTTTGTGACTCAGAAGAGCAAAGTTTTTTAGGCCAGAAGCCTAACCTCTGAAATACCCAGGCTACTTCTGCTTCTACGCAAAAAAAAAAAAACCCTACTTTGAAAATTTGGAAGTGTTGGTGGGCCATGATATAGAAACTAGGTGGGGCTAATATTTCTGCCAAGTCAGCAATAATACCAAGAAAAGTAGATTTGTTTGTGGAAGCTGAGCTTAATTTTGCAATCTCTTTGTCATTAAATGCCACTTAATTAAGTTTAAAGCTGTTAAAACAGAAACAACTCTACTTGCAATATAAAAATATCTTTGCTGTTTGTTCTAAACATTCTGTAAACGTGTAGAGATGTAAAACATGACATCTGGATTTTCATTGACTTCAGAGGTTACTGCAGCAGACACAACTGCTGTCAGCAAAAGGTTTATATTAATATTTTCCTTTATGCCTTAGGAATGTGCCATGAAAGGGGTTGTCTGCACTAGAGTTTATGAAAGAGTGTGAAGAAGTTCCCTCTCTGCTCCGGACCGGAACTGGCTCTAAAAACTCGGCTTAGTTCAGTGACCAAAGCCTCATGCACTGTGCTTCTTTATTTTATTTTCTTTTATTGGGAAAATGGCTACACCATAATTTGATATTTCAAAGCCATAGTGTAACTAATCCAAAATATTGTGGTGATCCAATAAAAGCTTCTCAACACAGAAAATAGTGTGTTTCGCTCCACATGAATGATTTACATTTACTTTCTTGACTGGCACTATCTTTTCTGTTGATAGTGTCTGTACAAAAGGTCAGACTATTTCTGAGTAAAATGGTGAAACACAAGTAATCCATATCTGAGAGAGGGCTAACACTGCTTCTGCTAACCCTAACCCAAATATCATCTCCTGGACTCAATATTCCTTTCCTGCAAAAGATTTTATTGCTGAATAGCTCCTATAGGGAAAATTATCTTTACTACCAGTATGATATATCATTGTAGCCTTACAGTCTTAGCACATCATTGTTTCATACTCATCCCAAAAAGTTTATACTTTTTTCAGTATCAGGATTTATATACTGGCATTTATTTGGAAGAAAACAGATACTGGAGGAAAAAAAAGTTGGAATATATTCCATATTTGCCTGCCAAAAGAACAGATAAACCCATGAAACAAAGTGTGGAGCAGGTGTGAATGAACTCCAGAAGTCTTAAGGCTAGAGGGCTTTGTTTTAAAAGTGCTCAGCAATCAATCCTACTTCCAGCCCAGAATTTAAGCGTATGCTTAATATTGAGCACACAGAGGAGTTGCATTGGGTAGAGTTTGCTGTCAAGCCTAACTGAGTAGCTAAAGTGTTCATTCCTCCCACTGCACTTATGCTGCTTTTATCTAAGGAAAAAAACAGAAAAAGCAAACCTAAACTTCTGGAAATCCATTTAACCAAAAAGCACTGTGGCAGGTTATTAATATTTGCCTCCATTGGCCAGTGTTCAGTATCACTGCCATAGTCACCTAATCACATTATTTCATCCCGTGGCCTCCATGCCACCACACAGGGCTGTCCCTGCCTTCTCTGTGGGGTTAAACTAACTGTGAGAGGAGCATGTGTTTATTTTGGCTCATTAGGAACTGCAGAGCTGGGATGAACCTTTGCCTACTGGTTTTACAGGCAAGAGCACAAATTCTCAAGGTTAAGACAAATACTGAATGTCAGAATCTAAACTGGTTTAGCCAAGCAGGGAGTGAAGAGATGGGTATCATACGCAAACGAAAGATATAAAGGTCACCTTTCTTCTCTACCCACCACTGGAAAAGCTAGAATCTGGGCCCAGATTTGGATATAAATTTATGTAGATGCAGTCTAACTGAAGGCAGCTGCCAGAAGGCAAACAGCAGTTTTAAGTAAAATTTATCCTGGTCTCTAACCTAGATGGAGGGACAAATGCCCCATCTTTAACCTTATCACTAAAACTCACCACTGTGAGTGTCAGAGTTTCTGTGACTCCAAGTCCTCAGTGATTCTAACAAGGAATGGAGGCAGAATGATGCCTCTTGTATCATCTGCTGCAAACACAATGTAATCACATATTTCAAGTGAAGATGTTCCACCAGAAATCCATAAGAATAGTCATACAGTGTGAAATTTTATTATACGTGGCCCTCCAGATTATTCTCCTAGTCTCTTAACAGAGTTAAGAGACATTTCCTACAGCTCAGAATCCACCTGAAATGGACTTGTGAAACTGGATTTTTGCTCTGCAGTTTCTTCATTCCCTTCCCTTGCAGTACAACACAGTCCCAGTGAGGCTGCTGGACCCACTCACCCCAGCCTGGCTCTGGGAAGCTGGAACTTGTCCAGAGCCTTTTAAGCAGAACTCACCTCCCATCCCTGAGCCACAGGCAAGGGAGAAGAGACTGCTGCAAACAAGCTCTGTATTTCCTTGGCTTTTCCTGATGCAACCTGTAAATTCTTCTTATAGCTTAGATGCAAAATCTCCTCTCCAATAGAATATTAGTATTCAGCTTTTTATTTCCTTAGGCAAAGGAAATAAACATTTACTTCAGTACAAACTATAGTTTTTCCAGATCTGGAAACAAAGAATAAAAACAAAGGACTGCTCACCTAGTCTTCATTTATTTATTTACGTCTCCATTTCTGTGACATAACCCATCTCTCTCTTCCTCTTCTCAAGAAACTTCTAATTGTGTTTATTTTTCCAGAGATTTGGAATTAAAATAATGACAGCTTTGGGGTTTTAAGTCCCTAAGTAAATGCAGATATGCTGCTTAGGAGCCTAGTATTTGGCACTTTCACTCTATACGAAGGTCACTTTAAAATGTCATGAGAGCTGGAGACTTTCCAAAACAGGAAAAGTGCAGCAGCACTGATAGTGTTGAAGGCAAAAACAATAGGGCAGGTGGTACAAATCAGCATAGAAGTGGAGCACTTTGGGATACTGCTGTCTGTAAAGCTGTTCTTGGGGTCTCCAGGAGAATTTAGGGGGAATACAAATTTTTTAGTCTCATAATCTTCTTCATGTCTTACTGTAAGTTAGTTTTTCATCTTTCTTAAACATTTTATACAGGCCAGATACTTCTGGAATGGACATCTATGCTGAGGTACAATGTCTGTGTCTTGAACTGTACTTTCACATTGACAAACAAGTCCATTTGCTATTTTCCTAGCTTGTGTATGGACTTAGCCTAGAAATATTGGCAGTCTGATGCTGGTGTATAAATAGCATTATTTAAAGTAAACAGCTTGGTCTGGCACCCATCCCAGGCAATGAAATCCTGGCTGATTTTAGAGTACCACACTTGGACTCCTCTCCCATCAGTCAGTATTTCTGTAAGTTTTCTAGGGCTCTGTCACACCTCTGTTTTGCCTGCATCTCCTGAGACAATGGAAATCGCCTGCATGGGGTATTCATCCTCCAGTTGCAGCAGGTCTGGCAGTATTCCCTGCCTCTGCCCCCTCTGACATCTTCTGGGGAAGGAGAAGCAAGCTGTCATGGCAAGAGCCCCTCTCAGCCCCAGTGCTCCCATAGGGAGCACTGAAATCACATAAAAGCTGCATCTGGACTCCATCTATCAAAGCTGTTCCCTTGGACTGAGCAGAATTTGGCAATTTGTGATAGAAAACATCTCCTGGTGATGTGTAGCTAAACCTGGAATATTGGACCTCACATCCCAGTCTTTTTCCCATGGAGTGGAACAGAGAGTATAGGCTCTCCTACAGCTTTGAACTTCCCTTGACTATTTCCTCAAAGTTCATTTTGGGAGCAACTGTACTCCTGTAAAGTGAATTCACACACATCCAGGTGCCCAACGCACTGACTTTCTGTTGTTTTACACAGAAGCTTTGTCACCTGCTGGGACAGTTTGACAGGACAGCAAACGTGTGGCTGGGCAATTCTAGAAATAGCAGATTTGGGGAGGGGCATTGGGCTGTGTTATTAAAGCAACTGTGCTTCATAAGAAGTCCTCATCACTTACCACATTTTTTCCAAGAAGCAACTTTTTATGCTGATAAACGCTGTGCTGTTTATAAATTGCTCAACTGTGCCTTTTAAGACATTGCTACCTTGCCTGATTTTCATTTTGGATTAAAGAAGTTCTGCTGTTTTCTGGGATACAAAGGAGTGAAAGGTTAGCACTGAAGGGGTAATCAGTCAGAAACAAATAGGCTGATACCAAGAAAAAATTGCCTTCAGAAATCCTGGAATTTAGATGTAATCAAGGTCTTTGTTAGGGAGGCAATTAGAGCATATCCTCATCATTTCAATGAAAAACGTTGTGGTTGGCTATTGGCCATGCTGCAGATGAGAAACACGAGAAAACGTTATTTGGACTAAAGGGCACAACAACATTGAGAAAAATACAGTGCCTAAGACACCACAGAGAGGGAAAGCTGTGTTAGACAGCATGTGTACAGTATTTTCAAAGGAAAGTGGGCTCTTTTTAACTTTCGAAAATCAATATTTAAATACATTTTCCTCAGATGTTACGAAAAATTTTAAAACTAAAATTAGAAGAAATGCAATCATTCAGGGATTAGGAAGGGTGGGGCGAATGGATTACATCTGGATTTGTTTTCAAGTTCTCAGTGGAGAATTAATAAAAGTATTTAAAGATCTTTTTTATATTTGCTATAATATGATCACCAGTATCAATCATACTATTTGTGAGAAGCATAAGGGAGGAAGAAAGTGTTTTAAATTCAATTGAAAGTGAACACACTCCCTGTCACACTCCCTTGTGGATAAGACTTCCTACAAGAGGCACCTGAGTCAGCAATGGGGTCAAAAACACTGCAAGAATTCGTCTTGTCTTTCAAGTTCATAGACATGATGTTGCAGCTAAAGCTGCACCAGGGGACACTTAGAGTGGAGCTGTGGGACATGCCTCCTTCAAGTTTGGCAGAACTTAGGGTTGCTTTGGGAAATCTGTAGACATAATTATGGGAAAGGGGAGATATGTAATGTGTCTAGCTACTGTACAATACTTATATATGCCAACAACAGCCTCATTTATCTCAGATCCTAGTATGAATTTCCCAAGCTGAAATCTAAAATATATATATAAGTTTTACTTGGAAGCTCTGCACATTTGATACGAAAAAATCTGCGAGACAGTGAAGGTGAGGCCGTCAGTCTCCTTATATAATCCCCTAGCAGAGGCTCACAGCTTTCTATGGCATCGTGCCACCTTATTGTATCTTGTACCATACAGTGTTCAGAGTTTTATAAAGCCTACTGACTCCCATGGATCGGTATAGGTAAATGCATTTGAAAGGAATAGTAATTCCTTCACAAACCTCCTCTCCGTATCAACAGTGGGAAAAGACTACAAAGCAATTTAACACTGTAAGACACAACTAATTACTTAGTCAACACAAGTGTTTTCATTTAATTTAACAAGAGATAGAGCAGTCAGATTATGAAAGGTTAGGTGCATAAATGTCTGTGCTTTCCAGATGGGAACTGAGCCCTCTAGCCAGGAGCACAGGAACCAAGATTAAGACTCTCCCTGGTGCTTCCTCTTTCTGGGGATTTTAGTGTAATCAAGAAGCATCATAACAGTTTATCCTGGCTCTGCCTCCAGTTGGGCAGAGAGCATGTTGTGAAATACAGAGACAATCACTATGGTCTAAATTAATGACTTCAGAAAAGTAGCGTCAAGGAAGAATATCTTTTTAAAGCATGGGGGTCTATCTGGATAAGGCGTTTCAAACCAATCTCATTTTCCTCTCACAGGGTGACTAGTCCTGTGGATGGAAAAAAACCAGAAGTAGTCACCTCTGCTGACTTCTGGAAGGTTTTAACAATACTACCAAAGACATCTGAGGCATACAAGAAAATTAGAGAGGGACTTCTTGCAAGGGCATGTAGGAAAAAATTGCCTTAGAATAAAAGAGGACAGCTTTAGTTTGAGCATAAAGAAGAAATGCTTTACTGTGAGGATGGTGAGGCACTGCAACAGGTTGCTCAGAGAAGTTGTGGATTCACCATCCCTGGTAGTGTTCAAGACCATGTTGGATGGGGCTTCGAGTAACCTGGTCCAGTGAAAGGTGTCCATGCCCATGGCAGGGGGGTTGGAACTGATTGATCTTCAGGGTTCCTTCAAAACCAAACCATTCTATGATTCTACATCCATAAACATGCTGTAAATTAGGCCAGATAATGTAGCCTGCTGCAACAGAGATGGTAAAAACTGCTGCAAAAACCATACTTCACCAGCCAGTGGTTCAAAGTAGAAGGACATAACATGTGGATTTGTACTGGTCCAGTCATGCTCAATCTCCTCAGTAAAAACCACGTTATTATTTGTGGAGTGTACAGAGATGAGAGGAGATGCAAGCATAGCAGAGAGCAGGGTTCAAATTCAAATGATCTCAACAAACCCAGGAAATAGTTTGAAAAGCCAGAGGGACATTTAAGAGGGAAAAAATACACTAGGCAATATATATAAGCAGAAGCACAAATACCAGATGGAGAACAAGCAAGAACTAGAGCAAACACTGTGGCTTTACAGCAGATCACAGACTGTGAAAACAATTGAAGAATGTACCTTTGAACTTAATTTTAACTGTACTCCAAACAGAGTTCTGCCCTGAAATTCATAAACTCTGAATTCTCAGAAGTGGCCTGTATGGTACCTATGAGCACTTCGAGGTAGAAGATGTGTTGGACTAAAGATATTCTCAAGCTCCATGTCAACAACAGCTCTTCCATCTAAAACCAGCTTGGAAACCCCTTTGATAGTTCCTGGTCATCAACACAGGGGCATCAATATGATTTATCTTTTTGATGTAAGGCTGTGCTCTCTGAATGAATATCTTAAAAAATAGTTAAAGTGATAAGGGAAATGGCCAAGATTATTTCTTACTGCTCAGAAAAATTCAGTTATGTCTACTGTTGCCAATCACTCCTGGGTATCTACTAGGCACCTTCTGGAGGCAGAGTTCATCTAGACAGACTGATGAGGGACTATCCCCAGCCACTGGCAGAATACATAATTCCTGAAAAATACCCAGCATGGAAGACAGCAATCAGCCCAGTCAAAAACAACTCTCTGAAAAAAGCCCTGAAGTGTTGAGGCTGAGCTGAGTGGATCGATACCCCCGATCATGATGTGCACTTCTCCAGGTAGTGGTCACAGCCAGCTTGCTTTTTCCATGCAAGATCCTTCTCAGTGCACCTGAAGTACTTCACCTCTTCTGGACAAAAGTCTGGGATCTGCCCACCCACACTCAGGCTGCAAGTACAGTTTCTGCTGCCTGACTACATCCATTCCTATCCAGGAAGGCTAGAAAGGGATGGATTCAGCAGGGCTCCCTCAGCAGCTTGCAGCATCCTGCTCTGGTGGAAACACCATCTTAGAATCTGTTTTGCCAAAAAACCCCAAACCACCAAACAAAATAAATCCTCCACACAGCATTAAACAGAGTAGCCATAAACACAAGGGGAGTAAAGCACATCTTTTCTCCTTTTTGCCTATAGCTCAAGCTAGTTCCTCCTGGCAACACACAGTGCTCACAGCACACTGTCCCCACATCTGTTTTTACCAGACACACAGTTCACACCAGCTATTCTCTGCCTCTTCTCCTAACTCCACATTTTCCATACCTGTTTAAATGACTGACTTAACTTAATGTCCCATTATGCACCTTCATTCTGGTCAGCAGGGAGGGAAACAGAACAGAACCTGTCCATGTTTGTCTGAGTGCTGAGTGCTTCAGTCTGTACTGGCCATGCATACATGTGTACATGCAGCCACGTGTGCCTTTTGGCCACAAACTCAGTCTTGCTGCTGAGTGTACTTGAGGCAGAGATCTGCATCAGCCTCACCTTTGTGGGATCACTGAATTCAGTAAACCCACACAGACATCTCTGTTCCGCCTCCTGTGACTCAGCCATGTCTTCCTGTATGTTGCCATCCCTCAGTGAAGCCCTGGTTTCACAATGAGTTTTACCACGTGTATTACTTGAATTTAACACTCCTCTCCTCTTGAATCCTAGCCTCTGATCTCCTCAATGCATGGTAGACATTTTCCCCTAGCCCACCAGGGACATCAACATCAACCCTACTACAGTCCTTGGAGAATGACAAACACCTTTAGGAAATACTTTAGCTCACCTATTTTAAATATCTTCTTTTGGAGATGAATAACAGCTTGGAAACATGCTTTTTTTTCACTGCCTGGTAAAGAATTTATGTTATTGCCTGATACTTGATGTAACAACTCACTGAGCTGAAGGTTTGGTAGCTCTCACCACTATTTTGGCTGACAGGTCTGTGGCTGATCTCTCTTTGGTGCCAGAACTCCAAGGATCATACAGCTGGAGAGTGGTGGTGTGCTGGTGATGCAGTGAAAACCCTCACACATTTCTGACTGTGTGCCAGTGACACACAACAATATCCAGCTGGGTAATTCAATCCACGTTCTCTAAACAGGATCAATTCTGTTAACATGACTGAAGATCATCTACTGAGATGAGCAGAGATGACCTGCTTCCTTCCACTCAGCTGTGAAAGCGTGCTCCTGATCATATACAGGCGTATATATATATGTGGTTAAACGTGGTGCTGGTTTTTTGCCTCTGCATGTCTGTGCTGCCTTGCTTGCTGCTGCCTTGCTTCCTGCTCTTTCAATGGGTTTGACAGCCTGTCCTACTTCTTGGGCTAAGAAGTGGTTGGGCAGTACTGATGGCTGCTTTCCAGCTGATTTCTTATCCTAATTCAAAAGAAGCTTAATTTTGTTTTCAATTGTAGTGTTAGGAAAATGTGTGGGAATCTGAGGAACTAGAAAGTCCTTCTTGACTAAATGAAATATGCTGTTGTATTGTCATAACCTAGTTTGGGCTCCCAGGAGACTCTCATGAATCAGTGAGGAAGCAAAACTAACTTTGAATCTTTGTTCCTCATTTGTTTCTAAAAACACTGCAGTTTTTCTACTCACAAAGTAGTAACAAAATTAGAAACAAGATTCTCATGATTCGTTTCAGACCTTTCATCAGGAAATTACTCAGGGCTCTCCTGAGCAGTCTTTGCACTGAGTTTCTCTTCTCTTGGTAAGTCTGTGAAGAGAAATTTCAGTACATGGGGAAAGGGTGAAACGTGGAAATGATGTTAAGAGTTCAACAGCAGCATGATGTTTATGTCCCAGAGAAAAGGGGAACATCACCTCAGGGATTTGAGCATCCACATTGTGATCACATGGTGGAACATTCAGATCCAAAGCCAGGCAGTGGAAATGTGACCAGCGTCACTCCCAGGTGTGGTGCAAGGATGTACCACAGCCAAGAGGAAGGGAAGTCTTTTTTCAATAGCAGAAAATTCTCCAAGCACCATCTGGATTTGAATAGAAGTACTCATTGAAGGAAATAACTTATAAACGATGACACTACCCTTTGCAATTCACATGGCTTTCCACACACATCCTTCTTATAACACACAAACAAACACACACACAGAGCCGATGTACTCCTACTGTTTACAAATCCAGTCTCTCAAACTGTGACAAAGAGAGGACATGGCCAAAAGACAGAAAACCTGATGTATCTTCTTTAGCGTCTAAATGTGTGGGAGAAAGAGAGCATAAATCTGCTCTCCTTAGTTAACACAAGCAATGCATTACTTTTCCTTAATTAACCCAATCAGTCCATTAGTTTTCCTTTCTTAGCCTAAGAAATCCATTAGCTTAAAATGCAGTAATTAGTGTGATTGACTCCTGTGCAATGATTGATGGGGAAGAGGTGACCCTGAAGGCTTAGCAAGACTATATCACTACACATCTTTAGTCTCCTTCTGAGACTTTTCTATGACATCTGCCTGGACTTTGGTCTTACAAAAACCCTAAGAACTCTCAAAAAAGTGAGCTCAGTAAGAGTTTGTGGAAAAGTTAAAAGATTCAAAAATATATATTGTTAATTCTAATGGCCCACAATATTAATTGAAAATAACACTGGGTTCTTTCCTTTTCTTGCATATTTGATATCCATCCACAGACTATAAAACAGTTCTTCTTCCTTTTGGGAATTTCATCTACAATTTTCATAGAAAAGGTGCTCTTTTCCATCAAAACGTATGATGTTTTTTCTCTAAATATATTCCTATTTTCTCTCTTGGATGTGACCAGATCCTACACTAAAAAGACAAAACATACAGGATGATAATTTAAACAAACATTCCTGAAAAGGATGCATTATCTGATGGAGTTATCTTGTTGTTAGCAATATCGAAGCAGAACAACTTGTTATCAGGTCTTCTGGCTAAATGCAAGTGACATTTGAAATCCAGCTGCAACAATACAATGGAACCAGGACTAGCACCCTTTGTGCTAAACTGTACTGAGAGAGAGAACAGTTTCTGTTCCAAGGAACTTATGGTACAAGGAACCAGGGTATCATACAGGTCTCTAAGAAGGCAGATTTACCACTGTGTGGCAGCTAAATAGTAATGGAGAAAAAGGTTGGAATTCCATTTGGAATCACTGGTTGTTACTGAGAGAGATTCTGAAGTAAGTACAACCAATTTCTTCCATGGGCTGGAGAATGATTCACACAGGTCAGGCTGCACACTTGTCCTCACCAAACTGATTCCTTTCGTCATTTCAGAACTTGTTTCTGTTGGGGTTTGTCCAACGGTGGGTTCCACTCCCTTGCTGGCAGAGCCAAATCACAGCATCTAAGTGGGTGAATATCCAAAAATGTCACAAGTAACCACTGGTAGCTGCTAATCACAGCATCTGGGAAGTGATACTCGTTTTGAAAAAAAGCAGACTAGATTTGGCAGACATGTCCTCTCCCCCACCATCAGCACAACATTTGCTGCTCTGTCATCTTCTTGGGCAGGTCTGATCCGACTTTATGTATCCCCAGCAAGGCAAACTGCTTTTTACTGTGCCATTTTCACAGCCAGACTCACTGAGGACAGCCGAGTCATACTTACAGAGGTGGAAACCAGAACATGACAGTTTGGTCACCATGAGTGAATGGTAGCTGTGGCAGACAGGTGAAAAAGACAGTGTGTCAAGATGCAGAGGGGAAAATTGTTTCATTTGTCGTTTTGTAGAGAACCCATAACCACAGCACCTTGCACTGACTTGTTTGTAGTTTGAACACACAGAAAGCTTGCTGCTTTTCTTTTCCACTTCAGTCAGCATGACAATCTGTCTTCCAAGACACTTAAGGAATTAGCTCTTAATCACGTAAAAAAGTTGAATTGATTTCAAAGAGATGGAAGAAAACCCTTTCATTGAAAAGAGTATTTTCTATTTTTCCGCTATTAATCCAAACAAAAGGATGTGCTCTGGAGTCTGGCTCTGTAGGTACTGGGCCAAAAAGCACCTCAGACGACACTGGTCTTCAGCATGGTAATTGTACATAGTCACCTGTGGCAAACAATAGCAGGAAATCCAGCCCTCAGGCAACGGAAGGCTCCAACATATAATACCCAGCACATGTATTATTTATTTCTACATTAGGCATGAAACCCAAAATGGAGGAATGGTGGCAGAGTAACTCCATGCAATGTTTGTAGGCAGGAAATAACAGTTATTTATAAATGCTTAATAAGAATACTTTTTTTTGTTCAACATTAAAAGTTTCTGTATGAAATCTGGTGAAATACACCATGCTGGTTTTGTCCTGTGAATGTTCTCCAATGAGAAAAAGAAAAATAATAATAAAAATTATGGCCACATTTGTTAGAAAATTTATACTGAAACCACTCAGAGGAAAAAGTCATTAATCAGTCATTTAAAAATACACTTATGGAACAGGAAAAGGCAGAAAAGAATTCTTCCAAAAATCCCACTTATGTTCAGCACTGGTTTTACACTTTCCAATATACTTCATTTTAGAGTTTCATGCCAATCTCTTCTCTGTCCAGGTAACATACCTAAACCCTTTCCCTCTCTTGTGCACTGCCTCATTGGCTCCAAGTCATTCCTTGTCTCAGGTTTCCCTTTCACAGACTCTGAAGATGACAAGTTTGGGGATCTTGTGCTAAGGACTTCAGGGATTTCACTTGGATAGGACTTGGTGTTTTATGTTGTATCTTTTCATGAATTTTCCCACAGAGCTCTCAGGCAGCAGTTAGAAATATGATCCAACAGTTGGGATGGCTTCCTGTGTATGCAGATTTGCCTTCATTTTTGTGCAGGCCATTTTGAGAGTGTGGAATTTCATATGTGGTAGCTTATACACATGAATATAAAACAAAGATCTGTGAACTTTGGAGAGAATAGAGCAAATAATGTGATTCCTTATTACCAAATTTTCCTGGAAGAAAATAGCTTTGAATTAAATTGGAGAGGCCACAAACTCCAGATCATGGCACCTTGAAAATAAAGTTCAGTGAAAGAGTGAAAGAAACCTACACTACTAATAATTGAAGAGGTAAAAATGTTTCGATGAAAATAAAAACAGCACTTGTGAAAGTCTATTTGCTGCATCATGTCCAGCTTCTCAGCCACCAGTACCCCAAAGCCCTTCTCAGCAGGGCTGCTCTTGATCTGTTCATCCACAGCCTGTGTTGCCCTGACCCAGGTGCAGCACCTTGCACTTGGCCTTGTTAAAGCTCATGAGGTTCCTGTGGTCTCACTCCTGAAGCCTGTCCCAGTCCCTCTGGATGGCATCTCTTTCTTCTAGCCTATCCGGTATAAAATCCGGAGTCTGGTGCAATGAGTCTCAGGTAGGATGTCACCAGTGTTACATGGTCACTTGACTGTAGTGATCTGCTGTTGATATCTCTGAAAGCTGCCATGTCAGCACAGGACAAAGAGGGGTACTTTATACAATATTATCAATAGACAGACACCATCCAGATGTATTTAGGAGGTGATGAAGGTGAAATCTGTGACAAACATTTGCTATCACTGGTAGAAAAAATCAAGACAATGTGTATGACACATCAGTTGCTGGACATAGAGCCGCTATTACTAAAAGCAGGCAACATTAGTGGTAACTTGACAGAGTCCCAGCAAAGCTCCACCTTATCCAACTACAAAATGTTTTCATCCTCTTTACACAAAAAGTGCAGAGATAGTCTTCATTCATACCCCATATTTTTTTAAAAGCTTCTGTTCCGGTTTGGCCAAATTTAGAAATATATCCTCTGAGAGAAGGCAGTCTAGAACCATCCCTCCCCACCAGGTTCGGGAAAAAATAAATTTTCCTCGAAGGAAGGTGAAAGAGATAAAAACTATTTATTTAACAAACACACAGGATAATGATGCTAAATAATAAAACCTCCCGCTCTGGCGAGAAAAACCTGGGGGAAATTTCAGAGTCCTTCCATAGATCTCTCTCTCCCCCTCCTTGGAGCTAGGACAGGGTGGTGGGCCCACCTCCAGGGCCAAGGCCTTGGTGAAAATTCCTCCCAATGTATTCTGATGTTGAAACAATCCAGCAGAGAAAAAAGGAAAAAAAACGAAGTCCCAGGAAAACAAAAGTTCAACTCTCTGGAGGAAAAGGAGCTGAGGAAAAAAAAAACTGCTGAAAGCTGGCTGGAAAGAAGAGCAAGACTGGTGCTTCTCTTCCCTCTCCTGCCGCAGCTGAAAGAAAAAGGTCTCTACCTCTGTGTGATCTTGAACAAGCTGCAAACTGCTTTGAAAAAGTTTTGCTCAGTTTTTCCTCCCTCCTCTCAGGCTCAGTTTAAATGCATAGAAAGGCACAAAAATTAATTTCTGGGCATAGGGCAGTGATATGGGATACACACCATAAAGTCACCCCAAGACAGATTCATTTCCTAGTTTGCTTTTGATGATTTTCTGAAGTTATCATCTTACTGTTTTGCTGTGTCTATTGGAAATTTTATAAACAATTTTAAAAGACTTCTGAGACAACATGTTGTTGGAGGAAACTGGAATATTGTTCTCCAGCCGGATGTTTTAACACAGCCAGATGTCTTTTATGTGGTACAGAGGCAGAAGAGGTTAACAACAGACCTGATGCCACCTTAGGGGAAGGAAGATTTCCTCAAGTGCAGATCTAGCACATGTTGCATGCCACTGCACAAAAATCACAGCTCTCAGAAATGCTTAACTAGCCCTCATTATTTCATTGTCATCAGCCCCAAATATGTGGATCCCTAAGAAACTGTCCAAAACCACAGTACTTCACAGCCCTTTCATTAGATCTTGTCCTTATGTTGCCAGCAATCACATTTTCAAGCTTTCTCTGCTAATAGATTAGTGGTTATTTCATTGTTGTTTTTCACTGATTGTTTTGGAGGTTTTTTATGAAACTGAGGCTCTGGGATATATTACTCTGGGGGAGGCAGTTTTAGGAACAGAGAAGCAAAGTAATAAACATGTTTGAATAAAGTCAAAAAAAGATGTGCAAAGAAAGATGATTGACTCCATAAACACAAAAGCTAGAAAAACTCTACTTTTACATACATATAAATAGAGTCTTATGTGGCAGCACTGATGGACTGTATGAGTCTTGTTGTACTGAAAGCTCTATTATAAAAAGAATCCTGACATTTAATATTTTGTCTATTATTTCTAGCCAAGTCTTACCCAGGCTTCTGGATCCACAGTGTGTTTTGAAAGATCCACTATGCCTACCAGTATGACAAATCTAGGAATTCTCTTTTCTCTGATTCTCTGTTTCTATTTACTGTGTGTACTTGTGCATTTTGAAACAGTATTCATTAAGAGTGTGTTTGAAAGGTCCACCAATATGTGATAGAGATTCACAAAATCTCACAGGAAAAAAGCAGTTTGGGAAAGGAAGGGAAAGAATTAGATTAAATCATAAAAATCAACAATAGCTTTTGGATGTAGAAGAACATTTAAAAAGCCATGAACGAGGTCAGCCCATGTGTTTTCTGAACATACTGCATACACAGTGCTTGTTCCTAAACTCTCCTGGGGCAATGAGACTGAACTGAGGTAGTTTGCCATGAAAAGACAAGAATTTGCAAAGTTGGATATCCAAGAGACATGCCTATATCACTGTTCCTTATAATACCTGTCTGGGATAAAAATCTCCTCAGGTCAGACCCGAGCCAGGACTTAACACAGACACACTGGCCCTAAAACAGTCTTTGGAGGCTACATTAACCTTATCTGTCAGCATAGGACTTTGGTCTGTATTGCAAGGCATCTCCTGCATTTACAGACATTTTGTGTGCAATTCCCTTTCCCCGGGTGCCCAGGAAGATGGCACTTGCGGCTGGCAAGGCCGTCTGCAGGGCCTTCTGGGCGTGTAGTGTCACTGCCCTTTCACTGCGTGGCACCTCCCCTCATCTCCACGACTACTGCCCCTTCAAGTACTCGGGTCTGTGAACAGAAGCATGTTAAGAACCTCAACATGCTTCATGTGCTAATGCAAACCAGCATGTTCGATATACTCTCTTCATATATTCATTATTTTATAGCTGGTTCTTTAAAAAAGCTTTGAGCTGGTTTGCACTCTCCAGTTTAACATATGCTGGAAGGATAGGTATGGGAGGAAATCAGGAAAAAAACCCGTTTTTGTTAGAAAATAAATCCCAGATTATAAAATTCATTTCCTATCCAACAGTGAACAATGTCCCAGAAGATCAGACAAAGCAGCTGCATGTATAAAGTGCTGGTTTTTTACTTGTACAAGAGAGGAAAATAGTAAATCAGTGATTACAAAGTCATGTACTTTTCTTGATATTTTAAATATGTATTAAATAATCATGTGAGTGCTTCAGTGCCCAGGATTAAGGTCTATGTTAAAAAGTCACATGCACCGTAAGCCAGGGACTCTGTGTGTTGTACTTATTCTTTTATTTAAAAGCTGTTTTGGGGAAGATGCTGTTAAGCAAACATGACTCACAAAGTCTTTGAAGCCAATAAACTGAATTACAGCATATTTCTATTGAATTTGTGTTGCTGGCTGATTAGAGAAACTTATATTCATTAATAATTAGTGCTTTCCAGCATTAATGATATGACTTACTACCACACAGAGAACTCAGCACAGAACTAAGAAACAGGGGAAATTTCCGCATTCAGAGCAAGTTTATAGTTCAGCATCCCACAGTTACTACCTGTAATCACACAGGCAGACACTTCAAGACCCTACATGACCCAAGACATCTAAAACATTTGCTTTTCAGCCTCCACTCTGAAGGTACATGGAACCTGCAACACTATCTGTTGTCTTGACATAAAATCTTCATTTCCACCCTGCCAGTTGCAATAGGGGCAAATGAAAAACCTATTATGCGAAACAGGTAGTTTGATGGCAAAGGAAGGAGTAGGATTTTGTTTATATATTCTTGAAAGTTTCAAATTACATGAGTAGCCTATAAAGCAATGCTAATGCATAGCTTTATTTTCTTCCTCTGTATCTTTTTATGTTAAATGATTTTTAAGGGCAAGAGGGCACTAAACTTGCTTCTAAAAATAAATGTGTAGTAGATAAGCATGAAAGAATGTGTAAGTTGACAAATAATTAAAAGAAGAATGAAAAGGCCAGATTTTAGTGCCATGTTCCTCATGCATCTATCATGCTCAGTGACAACTCCGTGGAGTGTTTTTCAGCTAAAAAACCACCTTCTGAGTCATCACTCTCACTGACTGCATGGCACTGCTATTCTTAGTTATCTCTGTGACAGCCTGACCTAAGCAGTGCAGAGTGGGACAAATTTCCCTATATATGTGTTCTCTAAGCATAAGTCATCCCTGGCCTATTATTAGGATGCATATGCCTAATGAGACACCTAATCACTGTTACCACCCCTGGAAAGAAATAGCAGATCATGCAAAAGCTGGCACTGTAGTAAGCCATATGGGAACTAGAAAATGGCCCTCAGGTCACCCTTCTTCTGAGAGCTGATGACGAGAACAAGTGATCTGTGTTGGATTTCAGCTGGCAGGCCAGAAGGGAAAAGCCTACAGCTTCCTTTCTGTGCCTTGAGTTCTGTGCCTTATTTGGAGAGGAATATATTGGTTATCCAGAGAGTGTTTTTAAATGTTAAAAAGAATGGCAAGAAGGAAGCGGTCTGGGGCAGTGAGATTTTTGAGCCGTAAGAAGACACTGGGATCTGCTAGTAAAAGCACCACCACAGGTAGGGAGCTACAGGCACAGACTCAGCACAGCCTCTGTGGCTGAAGTTGGGATGGGTACTCTAGAGCCAGGTCTCACCAGACAGACCTTGGAAAGCTGATTTCTTGGTCTGCCAAAACATGAGACCATGCTCAGAGAAAGCTGTTAGAAATGTCCCCAAAATTGTGACATCAAAATGGCAGTGGAAGAAAGGTGGTTAGAGCACCTCCTTTCCTGCAGGAGATGCTGGCCTGAGGCCAAGCAGTACCTTCCAAGAGGAATATTTTCACTCTCTCTCAGAGACGACCTCTTCCAAAATGCAACGTATTTGACTTATGCAGTACTAAGAAGTCTGAAATTCATGCACACAATCACTCTTTCAGTACAATTCCTCTTCAGAGCTGAAGTCTCCAGACAAAACAACCAAACAATGACAACATGGGTAAAGTAAAATACCTGCTTTTCTTTACCACAGTTGCCAACTCACTGGTAGGCAGAACACCTCCTTTTAAAATTAGAGAGTCCTGAATCATCACTTTGTGCCTCATTCAAACATCCACAAGGTCACAGTCTCACCTTTTCTCTAGTCACTAGGAAATCGTGCTGTTGCGTGTTCAGATGATCCCAAAAATGTCAGGCATGGAAGCTGTGATTTCCCAGGGACAATGAAACATCATTAAAGTTAGCAGACAGTGCTCATTGGGTAAATGCCAGCATCTAAATCTGTCTTCCTGAGAGAACTGTAAATCTGCTCCTCTGTCCTCAAGCGAGGAAGTGAAACCTCTGTGCATATATGTAGGAGATAGCCAGTAATATTTCATATCTACAGTGTTGGCTATTAAATGCCCAGGTCTTTTTCAAACTGGGTTAATAAATTTTCATGGACAGAAACTGATCTCTATTTGTGATGCACTTTTATGGTCTTCCATAAAGACTAGTCAGAAGAAGTAAAAACAACGCTCCAAGTCTGATACTGATGGCAGTGTACTTGTACAGGCTTATGTCACTTTTGAGTTGCAAAGCAAGAATTACTGCAATTACCAAAGATGCCATATTTTTGTTAAGAAAATCCCATAATTTCAGGGGTTTTGTTAAGTTAAGTGATATTCCAGTTTGTAAAAGGTACCTCTCATCTCCCGTCTAGAGCGTTGTGGAACAATTTCACAATTCAGAGCACAGGGAGCCCCTCTAAATCCCTGCATCTTCTCCACAAGCCACCTGGAAGCACTTCACACAGGGATACCCCACACAGCACATTTACCTGGCCCAGCCACAGGCCCTGTGACGGTCCTCGCCTGAGCTGCCTGAGTGTCCCTGGGAGCAGCCCCAGCCCATGGTTCCTGTGCTGGGTGGCTGGAGTGTTCCAGAGGCCACAGTCAGCCCAGGCCTCTTCCACATGGTACTGCATGTTCCTGTGCCCAGCACAAACCCAGGGCAACACCAATTATTATGATGCCTCACAGGGGTGCTCGGGGAAAGGCAAGGAAGCCTGAAGCAAGGACACCAGGATATTATGAGCCCATTTTCCTTTTCCGGGCTATATTTTGCACAAGGTGGGGTCCAAACAGCACCTCTGGAAAGCTAAGGAAGCCAGTGAGCCCACCACCCACTCTCTTAGGACCATTCTCTGCTCTGGATGTTAAAAAGTTGAACATCTTCATAGAAACCCTCAGTAAGTGGGGCCAGGACTGAAAGCCATTTCCTGAGTAGTCTGACCCTGTTCTAGCAGGGCAGGGCCTCCCTCCTCCCTCCTTTCACAGGGATTTGGACCTGCCGAAGTGAGCCTGGCGCCTTGCCTCAGGGAAGCTGCTGTCAGAGTCATGCATGAACTTCCTACCCCAAGCCACACCAGTGGCGTTCCACTCTTTAGGTAAATGTTCTCCATTACACTCCTACGTGGTTAATTAGCAGCTGTTCAGGTACTGTAAAAATGCAAGAAAGTTCAATAAATATAATTTATAAATAGATAACACCAAACAGCCTGGTTGGAAGCCTATTGAAGCCAATGGGAAGATTTCTGCTGTCCTCAGTGGGCTTTGGAACAGGCCCAAAGGCTGTTCAGCATTAGATAGAAAGGATTATGTCAGGACTATAATACCTAATCTGTGTAGTAGCCAGATTAATTACACAATTAAATTTTCATTAATTATCCCAAATTGTCTTTCCTGATAGCTAGGTGTCGCGGGTTCGGTTTGTAACCGGGCGGAAACACCAATTTAGTGTAGTGATTTGGTCCAAAATACTCATTACTGTTTATCTGCTGTGAGATAAGAATTAGGAGAAATGCAAAGCAGGCACCAAACTTGAAAGAATATAAAGAAGTTTATTAACAGACCTAAAAGAAGGGAAAAAAGAAAAAAAAAAAAATTATACCACCTTCAGAACTCTCCTCCTCCCCCCACCTTCCTCCCTTCTCCCACTGACAATGTAAAAAGACAACCCTTAAGACGTTCAGTCTGTTTACCACTTCCATAATAACCTTGTTTAGTCCATTTAGAAAGAGAAGTCTCTTCTTGCTCATGCTATGAAAACAGTATCACAACGAGACAGCCGCCCACTTCCAAATATTGTTCAGTCCATTCAGGAAGAAGAGTCTCTCTGCCTGCGTGTGAGTCCTTTCCCCCGACTTGCAGCTTTTCCCACAACTGCTTTCGAGGGTCCACTCTTGAAGGTTTTTGGGGTACAGTTTTAAGGTTGAGCCGTTCAGAAACAAAAACAGAGGCCCTTCTCCTTCCCTGGGAGCAAAGGGTCTTCATCATCTTCATCTTTAGGACTATCTCTGGGAACATCTCTAGGGACTGAGGTTTTCTCCTTTCCCGTTTGGAGCAAAAGTCCTCATCTGGTCCATTTCTCCCTGTCCAAACTTCTCATGAAATTACAGCTGCGTCAGCATCTGCCTATCTCAGCGCAGGTGCTTTTGCTCACGAGTTGAACACTCCACCCCCCAGATCTTCATGGAATTACAACAGGATACTCTGATATATCATAGCTTCACAACAGAATTTCAGCTTTAAGCATCTCCTCTCTCTCTTCCCTCAGGGTTTCAGCTCTTCACAGCAATAAAAGGGTTAATCTCACCTCGGCCTTGCAGCTTTGCAGCTGGAATGTTGAATTTTTCTTATCGCAGTGGAGAGGGGGGAGAGCCGAGCCGCTCCGGCTGCCCACGGCAAGGCAGTGGGGGGGGTTCCATGGCTGGAACAGGTCCATCGGCTCCAGGATGGCCGTGGCCCGGCCCGGCCTGGCCCAAGCAGGGCCTGGCCGGGCCCGCTGGCCCCCACACGGGGCCCGCAGCCACCTGTCCCAGCGCCGGAAACGAGAGAGAGCTTGGAGGGGGAGTTTGCCTATTCTTAAATGTGGATAACAGAGGTGATCACAACTTTAAGTGGCTTAGAGAATTGTCCGTATTCAAACTGGCCAGCTGATAGGTTCTATCAGTTCCCAGAGGAAACTGTAAGCACCCCTTAGCAAGGATGTCCCTTCCAGGACTATGCTTGCTAACCTATGACACTAGGATTAAATATGATGTCTTGCAGTCTTAAGCTCTGAAACAGTGAAGCATGTGCCTAACCTTGAAAATGCAATTAGTACCCTGGAATTTGTGCCCTGGTTCCTATTTTAGAGAACAGGAGGAGTTTGTAATGCTCTTGTCTCTATGAACAATGGTTTTCACTGATACAATATTAATTACAACATATAACCTGTCACTAACATGCACAGTCATGGTAGATACCTATTTCTAGTGACCATGGGTCTTACTGCTTGAAAAATAACAAGACTAAATATATTGAGTTTGAGGACAAACGTGTAGGGGAAGGAAGGAGGAAGAGAACATTAAATAAGTAAACATTTAAAGAAGTGTCTGCCGTTTCATCAATAGTCATTAAAAATGTTATAAAGTTCCTATTGAGAACGGTTTTATTCTCTGACATAAAATTTGTCTGTTTATAAGGCTGTCTCTGTGACTGACTCTGATGCTACTACACAGAGAACAGAGCTTAAGGGACTGGGTAAACATGGGAAGTTCTCTAAGTAACAAAGGAGGGAACCAATTTTCTGGGCTACTGATACCCACTAGGCTAAGAATGTAGTCAGTGGTGTAACAGTCTTTGGGCAGTTTCCAAACAATGCTGTGTTGTGGGAAGGAAGCTATAATGCAGTTGTGTGCCTGTCTTATATTGACTTCTAGGTCAAACAAAGCCTGAAGTGATTTGGAATTCACTTGCTGTGCCACTGCTTACTGCAGCTAGTTTGTGAAGGAAGCTATTGTGCATGAAAGGGAGAAACAAAAAGCATTTGATCCTTGCAGCCCTCATGAGACAGCAATGAATTTACGGCAACTTTTTTCTTTCCAGGCAGCAAAGGAACAGATTACTATCTGATTATAGATCAGCATTTTTACAAAT
Organism: Corvus moneduloides; assembly: GCF_009650955.1. Classification (NCBI taxonomy): domain Eukaryota; kingdom Metazoa; phylum Chordata; class Aves; order Passeriformes; family Corvidae; genus Corvus; species Corvus moneduloides. The sequence continues at coordinate 135,448,523 of NC_045476.1, read as the reverse complement.
GCTGAACAGCAAATGCTCCCTGGCATCGCTTACTAGGGATGTGAAAAGGAATTATTCAAATGACTTAGAAATTGCCTGACAGCACTTTTGAGATAAAGATGCTTTAAAATAAATCTGTGTCTAAGCATTGCTTACCTAGAGATAACAAGATGGGGATTGCTGTATTTGATCAGGCTGAGAGTGCTTTTAAGACATGATCTCTAGCAGTGGCTATGAGGGTGAAGAGAAAAGCACACAAGAGTAAGCGGGGCATGTACCAAGTGATCCTTTCCCCTCATGCATCCCCCCAGACTTCAGATACCCCTCACATGAGGCACTGCTGGAGCTCACATGAACATTCTTACATTGAAGAGTCTGCTTGCTTCCCTCCACAAATTAATCTATATATTTGACCTCCCCACCATTCTGGGACCTCAGTTTCCACCACACAATAAATTTGAGTCACTACGTGAAAATCATAGTCATTTGCTTCTTTTTGCTGCTTGCCTGTTAGCCGCCTGAAGCCCTTGAATTCTGCAAAAGTTGAAGGGAGGAAAACAACCATTTACACTCTATCTTCTCCAGACGACTTTGTAAGTCTGTATGACATCTGACCTTGATTATTTTTTCACAAGTTGAAGATGAACTTTAGCTTGAAAGATCGAATGATTAGTCAATCATTCTATACCTCATTTTCTCCAGTTATAGAATGAGTTTCTGATGTTAGGTGCATTTCTAAAATTTTATTTCCCCCTCCACCCCAATGTCCAGGAAAGCTCACCTAACAGAATGGTTTGAGCTCTTCCTGATATTTTAGTAAACTTCCTGACATTGCAAAGTTAATGGAGATGACATGATCCTCAATTGCACTGAATACAGCAGTGTTGTACAGCAAATGCTACTGTTAACTCAGTTTTCATGCAAGAAACTTGATAGATATGTTAGGGAGAAATAAACACCTGACTGAAGGAAGAGCTCATATTTTGCTGTTCCGCAAAATAGTGGAAAAAGCTGCACAGAGATCACTCATTTACTTTTTTCAGTTTGTGTATCTGCAAAACAGAAAGCACAAATGGTCAGAAACACCTGTGTTAGACATGAATATACCAGCCATGTGCAACAAAGGAATGAAAATGGCCTCTGGTGAGCTTAGTGAGCTAATCACTGGGAATGTGATCCTGTCTTCTTGAATCAGAGGCAAAATTCCTAGTTAAATTCCCAGGATGGTTTATGAATCTTAATGGGTAAACCATCTTTAAGGGGTGTGGTTGTAGTTTTTTGAACGTCATCTTTCAAATTCCCTGTAGACTTTAACAAAACTATTTTGACTTCTGAAACTCCACTTCCACACAAGAACCTTCTCTAATATGCTACCAGACTGCCTAGCCAGGCTGACAAAAAATTCTGCCTCTCCCTGTCCAGAACCAGATGTGAAACAGAATCATTTGCTTTTTCATGTAAAGGGCACAAGTCTCCAAAAAAAAAAAAAAAAAACAAAAAAAAAACTACATGATTACCTATTCAAGGCTGAAGTCTGTCCAGCAACAAAGGAAATCCCTACCCAAAACAGTAGGAAGGTACTTGAATTGTGCCGGAAGACAGGACCATCAAACCTGCTTATATTTCCCTCTGCTGAGGTCAGGATGCCCAATAAACAGTTCAGGTCCCAGCAACTGTGGACTTCCTCATGTCTGAAAGCAGCCTTTTCAGGACTTCTGCCTCATTTCAAATTCCCTTGTAAAATCCAGGATTATTTCTACCTAATTTATTTATCCCTACATGGATATTTAGGCATACCACTTTAAATGTTTTGTTTCAGCATTACATATGGGTCTGTACGTCTTTGCTCTGCAAATAAAAAATTATTGTGAGCAATTGTTTTGCAGAAGTCTCATTCAGATACTTGAAGAAAAACAGCAGTCCAGGACCTGGGTCTTTATTCTTGAATGCAAGAAGAATAAAGTAGGTGTATGTTGAATGTTGCAAGAGTGACACTGTTGTGCACACCATTTCTATTTGCTCACTGCAGCATTACTGCACTCCCAGGGGTAATATTTGCCAGGAATGTGAGGATCCTGCAGGACTATGGCTGTCTATGGCTGGGCGGAGGGAAGCATTTGCCGAGGTGTACACACCATGCTCCCTGACATGCTGAGGTTCCTCCCCAGCAACATCCCACCGGGGCATTGCAGGCCTGCTGCTCCTGGAGCATGCACAGGAGGTAAAGCTGACAACAGTTCTGCTTTGAAGTTTCCTCCTGGCCGCAGCATTTGAGGATTTAACCCTTAAGGAGATTGCGGTTATAATCATCGGGATGAGAATCCTAGATTGCTTCCAAGGATTCAATTAAATATGTCACACAATAAAAGTGCATGTATAAGAGACCATTTGGGTTTGGCACCATGCATGGGACTAGAGTCTAATTAGGCCTTTATTGCTAACAACATCTGATTATAACACTGTCTGCATTTCACAATGGGTGTTTTGCAAGCTCTCTCTGGGTTAGCTAACACGGGGATGCCTATGCCACAAAATGGAGCTTGATGCAGAAATCATCAAAGCAGCACTGACCAAAAACTGAATTTATGCACTAGCATTCAAAACCAGAGAGCCATGATTCAGTTATGCCCACTGATGTTAACAGGTCATTCAGTCTAATAATCAAAGAATATTTTGAGTCAGGTTGAAGACACCAGTACTGTGGCCAAGGAGAGTACTGTTCCCAAACTCATGGTCAGATGAACTATATAGTTTCTGAATTTTCACAGGGAATAACAACATTTGGACCTTAGGTCACTTGTCATTGCCTGGGTTCTGAGAGAAGATGACTTAAAATCATTCAAAAGGTTTTAAAAGTGAGTCAGGAGAACACATAATCTCACAACACTCTCACAGGACCAAGTAGGCATGAACAAACTGGGAATTTTCTTTCAGAACAAATATTTCCTGTGCACTTGACCAAAAATGAGAAATTTTGTTTTCTCAATATCAAGAAAATTAATTTACAGGTTTCAGTCAAATGTAGCGAAATATTCTTAAAGGCTTATTTGTGTCACTCCAAATAATGTAACTCTACAGAAAGGAGCAGATGTGGCAGTGCATGCTTGACAGTCAGATCCTGCAGGGTATAGATTTGCATCCAGCCCTGGGGCTTTTGGTTTCTTACTGATAACTGGAAGACTGGTAGTATTTGCCAAATATAACTTGAACTTAGGTGGTTGCTATTGAAACTGAGTAAGAATAGAGACATACAGTCAGAGCAAGATAAAGTTTCATGACCCATCAAAAAGAAGCAGATGCCTATTTTCACTTATTTGTTTCTGAAACATTATTTAATGGCAAAAGAATAAAGACAGTTTTCAAGCTGGTACAATAGGAAAAGAGTCATAAATTAAGAACTCTTTCTGAAGTGTGTCACTTGTGATTTTGTGGTAGTGCCATTTCTATTGCTTTCCAGGTGGCACTTACTGGATGAGTTTTTAATATCTATTATTCTCCACTGTATTTTCACAAGATCTAACATGTTAATTTAATATTTTTTTAAACTTTATTAATCTTTTAATAACAACTTTTGCTTCATGTCACAAGGTGGTTGTGATTTCTTGATGGAATCAGTTAAGGGTCAAGCTTTTCAGATCCTGCCAATCAAGGTAACTACACTGAACTTACTCTAGCCTCAAGTCTTTATTAGAGTCTTGAGATTATCTACAACAAGTCAAACATCATAAATACTGCAATTAAGGACTAAATATTTGTTAGGGGCATCCATTTATTTGGAAACACTGTCTTTCTGGGAATGCTTTCTTAGTTCTTGTAAAACTACATATCTTGAACAGCCTTACTGCACACAGACTGGACTCCGATTTTTTTTTTTTTTTAATGCATGGCACAAACTTTTTTGATCAACTCTACTTTTGAAACACAAAAACCAAAGTGGGGTGAGGCCATATAGTTAGTGTGTTTCAAAAAAATTTCAAACATTTCTATTAGGGCTTTTTTTGTAATTCATATATTAAAGCAGCATAGACTTACACAAATATTGTGACCGCTCCCTGGAGACCAACTTATTCCTGGATTCTTTTAATCTATTGTACTCTTAATCTTCAAGCAGTGTAAAGATCATGAGGAATGTGCTTTACTTTCATGTGCTTATAATTTTCTCCATGTGAATACAAACATTGTAGTTACATGGGTATTTCTCAGTGCAAAACACTCTTTGTAGACTAGTAAAAAAGCCAGAAGGCTGACAATGGAAAATAGGGGTAAGTTAGCTGAACTTATATATTATAAACTGATCTATTACACAAAAATTGGCCAGTTTGCAAGCCTTACATGTGCTTTCTAAACAGTGAAGGCTATCCTAAATACTTAGAGAGGATGTAAAGTTAAAAGTAAAAAGCAGTAACTTCTCATTTATAATGGTTTGCTTCATTTTGCAATAAAAATGCAATGCAACAAAACAAAATAACTTTTTTCCTTTGGACTCAAGTGCTCAGATTTCATGAAAGACTAGTTTAACTACACTGGAATCCTTGCCAGTCACAGATGAGCACCTAGATCACTTTGGGTATCAAAATGCAGGAGCTTTTAATTTGTACTGTAAGAGGTGACCAGCTTCTGCTGTGTGCAATGTATTTTCTCATAAAAGCCACCCAAGGAACAAATTTATGTATGCAATATATAGAGAAATGTGTGCTTGTTTTGGGAAAGGCAAGGTTAATGTCTGTGTTGTTGTTGCAGTAGAAACAGGATCTTAGCAAGCATCTTTTGTTTCAAAGGAAGTCCATCCCACGGTTTGGAAACTGAATGTAAGAATGACTCTTGTTTAAATTGACAAAGGCCAAAGTCCTGTCTCAAGTGCAAATGCTAAATTTTAGCTGTTCTCTTAATTTCATTGGGGTTTTGGTTTTTTGGAGGGTTTTTTGAGTTTTTTAAACTTACTTGCTGAATTCATCAGTCATTTTCTTGGCATTAAAATTGGCCAGAATCATACTTTTAAAGGCCTTGAGAAATTTAATTTTAAGTCAGAAAGCTTAATTTTTATTGTATTGATATTTTAACATATTATTCTGACTTTGTTCTGCTTGATAGTGTTCCTCTCCAGCATTTTTGCAAATGGGTTGAACTACTACAAAGTTATGGAGCTCTTGTTACTGAGTTCCTTCCTCCATCAGTATTGTTGCTGAGTTAACTGTCACTGAGACAATTTACACCATGATCATACCAAATAGTTAGCTACAAGAAACCCAAAATTTATTGGGTTTAGCAAACCTTTTTGGAGTTTAGCTACATAATGAATCCAGTCTAATATCACTGACCTCTGTTTTACAAAGCCTTAGAAAGACTGCATCAGAATTTGTAGACCAGGGAGCCAAAATTTTCTTATATGCAACATATATTCTGCACAGACTGAGTAGAAGCTTATCTTTGAAACACCTTTAAAAGCATCAAAAACTGCAGATGTGAGCTGGGGCCAATATCCCAGACCAGGCTGAGTACACAGCATCTGGATGAGCAGGCTCTTTGAATATTATCTCTCACGAGTTATAGATCCATCTTCTAATTGATGACATCTGCCTCTGCTACAGCATGGCAGCAGCCAAACCAAGCAATGCAAGAGGAAAATATGAGGAGTATAGGGGAAAGGAAATCAGAGATTGTATCTGTTGATTTTTGTCTAAATATGGAAATTCTTATACAATAGACCATCAAAAGTAATTTCCTACTTCTTAGAGGACAAGCTGTACATTTTCTAAAATAGTTCAAAAGGTGTACAAACTTGAGCTCAGGCTGTGGAAGTGGGAGGAGGGGGCCAGAGAAGCTGTAGAGAAAAAGAAAGGGAGTACAGGATATCCCCTGCCCAAGCCTTTTTAAAAAAATCCCTCAGTTTGAGATTTCTGTGTATCAGAACAGACAGTCTGTTCACTTGATAGGACTGGGTCCACTGTGGATTGATGACAGGGATGTCTTTATATGGCAAAACCAAAGGAAAGACACAATTTTATGCAAGAACAACTGTGAGATCCCTTTCCAGCTCCACACACGAGAGAAGACATATAGTACCAGAGCTGAAGCATTTTCCTTGTGCCATTCTGCATCATGTCCTGCCAAAAGGAGGAGTCGGTAATATCACAATAATGCTCTATCCTTTGTTGTACTTTTTCTTCTCTGCTTGAGACTCCAGATGTGCCTTGGTCTGCCCCATCACAACCTTGCCCCTGCCTCACAGAACACTGAGCTCGGCTTCTCACTGAGGGCCACAGCCCTGGCCTCTTTTTTTACCAGGAGTGAATATAGTCCTGATTCCCTTCTTTTAATATCTGATTTCCAAACACTTTTATCAAGTGAATTCAGAAAGCTGCTGGGCTCTGCCACATGGTTGCAAAATCTTGAAGAAACCACTGGGCAGTTTTAGGTCTTTGCTAGGTCAAAGAAGAAACATAAAAGATTTCCAAAGAACTAGGACAACCTTTCTCCCAGTACTTGAAGGGTTGTGCTTCTTTCTTGTCTGGTAATACTTGCTGAGTATGTTGCAACAGACTTGTACAGGCATTCTTGCCTAATGTCATTGGGACGTTACAGTACTGAGAAAATCAGTGCAACTTTACAGCTATTAAGCAAAGTGTTGACAGTAGCAAGCATATGGATTCCTTCAAAATACAGTCTTGGGATGCTTGACTTTGTCACACGCATCCCAGTGCTCAGCTTTGGAAATGTGTTTGTCTCAAACAACTTCTTTGGGTAAACCTGAGATCCCTGAATGAGGCACAAACTGAGAGGTAGAGATTTTTTATGCAGAGTCACAGTCCTTTCCAGATTAGTGACCAAAGCTGACAGCTTGAATGATCAACAGGAGTGATGTTCTGTTTCCCTCCAGAGCTCAGGCTCATACAGCCTCGTCCATCAGTAAGAGGGCTGAAACAAACAACAGAAAATCATATGTATAGGTGGAACACAATGATTTTGGTTGAACAGAAGAAGGAATTCTGAGCCTGAAATGTCACCTGATTTTTTCACCTATATCAGCTAGTTTAATAAAGAACAAAGCTTTCCCTGCAAATTCTGTTTCCCTATGTCCATCCAGCATGGTAGCTATGGAAACATTCTCACCATTCAGTGACCTGTTCTAGTGAAATAACAGTTTTGAACAGGGGACCAGTAGGCAGAACAAACATTTCCTATTCATAATGGTAGGTGAAGCTCCCTGTTTTGATTTTAAATTTTAGACAAATTTTTAAAGCTGTCTGGAACAGCAGAAAGCTGGGAAACAGAAGATGATCGAGTATTATTTTAAATTTTAATAAGCTAATTTTCTGTATTTATGATAAGGCAGGATTGTGGAAATAGAGATGTAGATAGATAAAACACAAGCTCAGATGTCTTTTCCTATGACCGGTTGCCCTCAGGAACAAGAACTTACCTGGATTTGAACAGACCATTTCTCTGTCCTCAGCAGTCTTGTGTTGATTTGCAAAAGGTGCAAATCCAATCCTTGATGCAGAGGAAAAGGAAATAAAGAGTGATATTTCCCTACTGGCAGCTTTGTCTGGGTAATTGTAACTTCAAAGTCAAAGCACAAGCACTCTGAAGGCGGCTGGGAAGTTTTCTCAGGCAGGAGGAAGTTCTGAGTAACACCGATGCACAGTGAGATTAGTATACTTGAATTTGACAGCAACGGTGCAGCATACCTGCAGGTAAGGAGAAAAGGATATCAAAGCAGGAACACTGGAATGCGGGGAAGGGTCAACTTATGCAGAAGGACTTCCACCACAGACACCCCTGAAGTTTTTTGGAGTGGCTTCACAGTACTCAGCAATCTAAAGGAAAGAACTGAGCAAGTGCCTGATGATGCACATTTTATGCACCAGATAATCTCGAGCCAGAGTGACAGTGGTGTCACCAGTTATTCTGGTAATGGCCTGCTCTGTTTCTTAGAGGCAGAATGAAACACTTTCACTCTTGGCTTACAGGGATATTGTAGACAAGTAGGAATATTTTAGACAAGTAGGAATAGCAATGAGCACTTAGCCCATCTCTTCCTGTGAAATCTTCCATGTTATGTTCTTAAAAATATCTGAGAAGGTGTCCACATTTCTAAATTCCTATCTCCGTGAGAAAAACAGGATCACGCAATTTTATAGCTAGAAGAGAAAATATTTTGCATGAGAAATTATGTGGCAGAAACACTTTAGAGCTATAACCTTGTCCTGAAATGTGGAGCAAGCGAAATTCATTGCTGGAAACAGCTCAGTTACACTGGATGGATGATCGGGCTTGGAAAAAATAATGAAAAAGAAAAGCAATGAAGCAAAAAAATGAAGCAATTTTACCTGAAAGCAAATGCAGCCCTTAAAAAGAAAGCTCTCTTTTCACAATACCATCTTTCAAGCTAATTTTTTAATAAAATTTTTGAGCTATTCATTGGCAACACTGCCACACTATCTACAGATGAACAACTCATGGATGCAATATGAGACAGTTGCATTTGGACATTGAATGATTCCTGGAGGTAGGTAAAACATTATTGTAAGAGTATTTCTGCAGACTGGATGCTGGATTATATTGAATTCCTGTTCACTCGAGAAAACAATTGGCCAGCATGGGAAATATATATACATGGGTTTCAAGAGAACAGCAGGACCAATAGTCACATTCTCCAAAAAAGACATAAAAGAAGGAGAAAATTCATGGATGGAGGTTTAGGAGCAAACCAAGACATGAGGTAGCGAGTGGAAGAACCACTGAGTAGCTGAGGTGAGCTTGAAGGAGAGTTGCCTGTGGGACTTTTTTATCTTGGTAATGATGGGAGAGCTGAGTGTGACATGCCTTAAGCACTGATTCACAGGTGTCACCTTTGAAAAGTAAGAGCAGTGGTCAGCAGGAAAGTTGCAGAAGATACAGCATGATGTGCCCTGCCCAGTGGGAAGCATGGGGCCAGATTCTTCCACTTGAGAGCAAAAGCACCTGAAAAATCCTTTACTGGTGAAAATGTCAGGGTCCTCAGTTCCTACTGAAATCTTCTTTGAACTTCTGTGCAAGAAAAAAATTCTGGATGTTAAATATAGAAGACAAATTATTTCTTTTGATGTATTGTACAAGATCAAGAGCAAACCTAAAAAACAATAAGTCTGTTGTTACCTAGGAAATTAATACTTACGTGTTTTAATTTATTATGAAGACAAAGAATGATATGTTCTGGCCACTATAGTGTACAATATCATTTCTCTCTGAACAAAGTTTCATCTGCCTTGTTTGTGTCCAACAGCAGCAAGGCCTTCAGCAAGGTGTTGCCAAAGGCCCCAAAACGACTCCATTCAGGTGAACTTCTACCAGCAAACTGGGGTATTTCCTTCTCAGTGATTCATTGGTGTAAGCTTTCTCTTGGTGTAAGCCTGCAAACATGAAATTTAAATCACCTCTCCTCAATGAACAGATCAGATGGCAACAAGGCAGACATGCTTGGAAAGATTTAATACATACTAATAAGAGAGGAAGTCATCAGGAAACTGACAGTTCCTCAAGCTAATGAACATGTCCCAACAAAAATGTGTCTATTATATTCACCATTCTTCCATGAGAGCATTTTTAGAACATTTATCCTGAGCAGTTCAGCAATATTTAGAAAAACATGCAATGTATTTGTTCATTTTTCTCCCAGGCTTTCACTTGACAATGGCCGGCATGAAGGTTTTCCTGAGTTCAACATTTGCCTTCCAGATTTGCAAGATTCTGATGGCTTGGAAATGTGACATAATCTTAATGATTTCCCCTTACTCTCCATTAGGCCATTCCACTGCTTAGGAGTATTGTGCTGCATTGATAATCACCTTGAGAAGACTTTAGTGAAAGCCTGGTGGGTGTGGTGGTATGAAACGTGGAAAGACACAATGCTCCTCAAAATGAGAACATACCACGGATTAAATACTCCTATCTTGCAGCAAGGGAGTGGTAAGAATCTTGGTAGGTGTCCTGGCATAGGGACCAGGACTGCGTGGATGTGCCTGGGAAATACATCAGGAACAGATCCCTTTTTAGTTCCTGAACACCAGTGTGAATATATGAAACATGACATCCCTTTAAAAAAAAAAATAAAATAAAAGAAAGTCAGGCCTCCTTTATCGGACAGGCAAAGACTGATGTACATTCACAACAAAAACCAAAACACGCCAACAAAAAAAAACCCCTAAACCAACCAACCAAGAAAAACCACAAAAAACAAACAATATGTTAAAAAAATAATAGATCTCATACCCATTTACCAGTTTCATTCGAGGGTCACTAAAGCCTGATTACTAAAGAGTAGCATGATTTAGTTACCTTCTTTTGGGATATGTGCCCCCTGTCAAAGGGTTGTCCAAGACTGAGCTGTCTGCTTCGATTTCTTGGTTTCTGCTTGGTTCCACTTTGATTTGATTCTCAGATTTGATTTAGACTACTTTTCATCAGTGAGGCACCTTGACAGGCCATTTAAGTAGCACTGCTCAGTACCCCGTAGAGAGGTCGCATCCTGTTAGAGCTCAGTTTACCTTTGTTCTTTTCCTAGTGGAATTATTTCACCCTAACTTTTTTAGTCTGGGTGGAAATTGTCTAGGTATAATCTAGTAATTTGTTCACTCACTATACCAGACAGAGAAAAACAAAAATCACTAGGGGACAGTTGACCTCATTTATAAACACTTGCTTACGGCTGCTGGGATCCTTGTCCATTGCCTACAGAGGAATCTTCAGTGGCTGTGCTGGACTCTTCTGTGTCTGTAGTTAAATGAAATACTTTTCCACCTTGAACATAATTTTGATCCACCCTCCTGCACTGCAGCTGATGCATAAAGCTGCTTATTAAAGACCTGTTAAAACATCCAGTCTTCTTTGCTGATGAAACAAAACACAAAAGGTCATCTGATATTTGCTTTAAATAGGCCAAGGGTCACAAGAGATAGGATAAAATACAATCATCAACTTATAGCAGGATTCACATGCCCAGCCTACTATTTCCAAGTGCATTGCAAAAGTCTAGCATTTTCATAATCAGGTCACAGATGACTAAAATCAATTGCAAAGGTTAATGCCTATAACAGCTCTTTTTGGTAGTGGATCTTAATTCAAAATATTTTCTCTGCTGTTATAGTAAAAATATGTAATTATAAATTTAATCTCATATTATTGAAATACATTTTCAGATTTCTTACCAACTATAACAATGCAAAACTCAGAAATGAAGACTCCTTTTTGTTCACAAAATACAGCAACTATTTCTGACTCCCTCCCTTTCCCTGCAGTAAACCTTGCCATATTGTAACAGCATTTTGCAAAGTAGCAAAATGTCATAATTATTATTGTGTTTTAGTAGGTACCTTCTCCTCGATGTCAGCCTTTCAGGATGCATCCATCCACCCTTTGGCTCATGCTGAGGTGCTTGGTGAAGAAATTTGGCCTTGGTGCAAGTCTGTGAGGATTTGCTAGCTAATGGGTCAAGGCAAAAGCAGGAGGAACATAACATAGATGGAACTATTTTACATAAGCAAAATTAACTTCTGAGTTGTATCTTGTTTGTTGCCTTATAGGAGAGAAAGTTTTGTCTGGTGAGTATTTGGACAACAATCTCTGTACTCCACAGGGAATACCAAAGGAGATGGTAGTTGCTCTGATTACAGGCTTCATATGACAGGCAAAATTTAAGCAAATTAACTCCTTTAATATTTGTACCACAAACTGAGGCTATTTACTTGCATGATAGCTTGATAAGGAGATCATACTGTTCATAACTGTATCTCCACAGAAGTTAATTTTTTGCTTTACAGCTGATGGTCCAATGGCTCCAAATTATTGCATGCATGTGGCTACAGACAGTGCATACCTGGAGCAGCTTCACGTACTCCACGAAGCAACAGAAGTGCTGAGAGAGATTATTGCCTTCTGCTTTCTCAACGGGAGTGGTGGGACACTGCCCCAGCCTGCCTGAGGCTCGCTAACCACACAGCCAGAGTCAAGGCTCAGTATTGCTCCTGGCACAACCAGAGCGCCAAATTAGGTTTGTGGTCATAGTAAAGAATGTTTTAGACCATTTCTCCTATGAGACTACAGCAGCCCATAATCTTTAAACTAGTCCATATGAACAGACATGGAGCTCCTAGGGTGTGTCTCTACCAATTCATTAAAGGCTCAGCACATGGTGGGGCCCAGTTTTCTGTTAAGGTCAAAGAAATTGGTCACTGAAGAAAAGCTTCTAGAAGTAAAAGATACAAATTGGCAAGAAAAAAATCATATCAATCTAAATTGATATTACACCATATAAGCAGTGAAGTGGTTTTTATGTTTAAGAAAGGCCATTATTATAATATCCTCGTTTTCTAGGCTCTATTCTATTACTTGAGAGTCCTTTGTCCTTATACATTAAAAGCATGCTTAGCTATAGAAGAGGATAGAGGAGTCAGGTCTGACCTGTTAACAGGCAGAGGAAGCAGACTGCCACCTTATGCTCTTTCTTTGCTTCAGTGCCATACTCAGTGCTCTGTTCAGATGCAGTTGTCAGAGTAGTTCTTCATGCAGGATGTCCAAAAGGACTTCTCTTTCTGGAGGAGTTATAGTTCTTTGAAATCAAGAAAGGCAACAAATAACATTATAATAAATATGCACTCATTGATTTCCTTTCCTGAGACAAACACAACTTTTTGCTTTCTTTGTTTTATAAAAAAGAACATGGCAAATCTCTTTCAGAAACAATTCTACATTCTCTTGTAAGTAATTTTTTTTAAACTGCTAGTGATATTCTTTCTTGCCAAAAGGGAGTCAGTCTACACTCCTCCCTCCCCAAATGTTCCCTCAGGAACGCCTTGTACTTTCCCTTAACTATTCACTACGTCCACTGGAGTACAGCTGCAAAAAATGGCTCAACTTTACATCTGGATTTCCAATCAGTCACAAATTCATGGCTGCTTTCCCAGACAGAGAGCAATTAAATGAAACCTGTGAAACCCATTCCCAAAACCTCTGGAAACATCAGTTCACCCAAACAAAGCTTTTCTCAGTGTTTCTCCGCCTAAGCTTTCAGGATTAAAATGAGATTTCATAAACATCTAGGGAGAAATCACTCCCAAATTCATCTGCTGATTTTTTCCCTCTCCCCTCTAGCTCACTAGTATTATGTTCCATTTTTTAAATTTTGCTTTGTGTACATTTTACTTCCACTGTACTGCAGACAACCAAGTGTTCTAATGGATTTGTCCTGATATGCAGGAGAAGCCACATTCAAGTGACATTCTTCTGAATATATTGTAGAGAAAAGAAGCAATTTTTTCTTCTCTAAAAATAGAATGTGGCATCTCCAAAATGCCGTGTTCCAGTTCTGCCCCTTAAATCATGTCTGGACAGCTACTGTTAAGGTCTTGAAACCCTAAGTAGTCTCAGAAACATTGTTGATCAACCAGCTGCAAAACAAAATGGTACACCAAACGTTTCCAAGACAAGACTTTCTTCTTCTCTTTGTACTCTGTAACCTTGGCTGACAGAGTCTTTTTTTGCATCAGGACTGCCCACCTTGCAAGCCTGCAGCTACAGCCAACGTTTCGATAAAGGGGCTTAGACACAGTTGCATCTTCTTGAGCACCATCAGTTTCATCACAAGAGTCAAACGCACCTTTTGTAAGTTCTGCCCAAAGAGTACTTTTTACAGGGCTTGCAATAGCAGTTTTCTTAAATTCCTAATTTTCTCAAGCCAGAAAGTAGCTAATTTCTGATCTAATTTGCACAACACCTTATCTATCACTCCTGCTGTAACTTTGTCTCTGTCTTCAGCATGGATGACGGACCAAAGGGGTCTCAGAGCCCTCACCTGAAGGACCATGACTGCAAGAATCTACTCCCAGCTGACCCTGAAACTGTGAGAGATCTGCTGCTCCACCTGGATCCCTAAAAATCTATGGGGCCTGATTGGATTCATCCAAGAATCCTTGAAGAGCTGGCTGATGTCATCACAAAACCTCTCTCGATTATTTTTGTGCTGTTTTGGAAATCCAGAGAGCTTCCAGTTGACTGGAAGCTTTCAAGAAGGCTGATTTTCAAGAAGGGCAAGAAGAAGGACCCTGAAACCTATAAGCCTGTCAGTTGCACTTTGGTGCATGGTAAAGTTATGAGGAGAGACCTCACCACAGTCTACAACCTCCTTGTGAGGGGAAAAGGAGAGGTACTGATCTCTTCTATCTGGTGACCAGTGACAGTACCCAAGGGAATGGCCAGAATGGCAAGAGAGGTTTAGATTGGATTTTAGAAAGAGGTTTTTCACCCAGAGGGTGTTTGGGCACTGGAACAGGCTCCCCAGGGAAGTGGTCACAGCACCAGCCTGACAGAGTTCAAGAGGTGTTTGGACAATGCTCTCAGGCACATGGTGTGATGTGCAGGGGATGGTGCTGTGCAGGGCCAGGAGTTGGACTTGATGATCCCTGTGAGTCCCTTCCAGCTTGGGATATTCTGTGATTCAACATCAAGCCCATAAGTCCTGCCATAATTGAAGTGGTGGCACTAGTGAATTAAGAACTCTATAAAAACTTACCCTCTATTTATGGCACTACAACCAGCTTTCTGGGAATGTCACCTTAACTAGTATTCCCTGCACCACTTCCCCACCTATGAAATAGTGACAGGGATGAAAATCTAATATGTCACTACAGAACAAAGTAAGTAATACTTGGCACAACAGCAAGGTATTGCTACAGAATTATATAGATAACTTGCAGAAAGATATCAGGACTTCCAACTACGTAGCGTGGCTTGAATTTTTTCTTTCAAACCAAGAGTTGTAAAAAAGGAGGACAGTTTTAGTGATATTTGTTGTGATAGGGTTCACAAAGGAAGGATAAGGATTGGGATAAATGTATTGATACTAAAAATTCACCATAAAGTGAAAAATATGCGTCGGCTAAGCACTAGAGTATCATGAAACCTCTCAATCTATATTGTTCCTAAGATCATTTAGGTCCTAAAATGGGTATAATACTAGTGTACTTAGTAAAGAGCTGTCAAACCTCAAACCAATAAACTAAATCTGGCTTGACAAGCTGGTTAATCTGGACCAGCTCTTCCTGCTCTCTTTCCCAAAGCTCCCACAATGATAGGAGGGGACTGCTCCATAGTGCCAAACCAACTGGTCTGTCCAAACCAGCTAGCCTTGGCCACCAGCCTTCTACCACGAGGACCCATGGTCCTTCCCATTGTAGGGTGACATCTGGAAATGGGCTGAATCTACTGCTCAGAAAATGACAGCTTTCTCCTGGCCTTTTTCCTAGGCTTTCCCAGAGGTGGTCAAAAAGTCAGACAAACAAGAAATGTTCACATGTTTTAAGAGTTATATTGCATAAATTCAAGTCTTTGGGACATTGCAGCAACAGGAGGAGAAGAGGTGAATGACTGTGTGCTTGTGTGGCCAACTGTATGAAGATCAGGTGCTAGAGACTTAGTCTATAATCTATTTTATTATTGTGGTTTTCATTGCATTTATTTTTAATTAAAGGCAGTGCACTCATTAGGACACAATTTCAGCACTTAGTCCAGAAATGGTACAAATTATACCACTAACATATGAAAACCAATACCAGAAAATTTGCAGGTCTCTGAATGCAGAGAGGAGACAAAAGAGTTTAAGCATATAAAAATAGAGTGGATGTAACCACCACTTAAAGCATGTCCTAACCATTCAAGCAGCTAAAAGAGAAGATATTTGTATGAACATTTTTTGTTTAAATGGTGTTTGTTCTCCTCGATATAAATTTTCCACTGATGTGGGAGAAATATGCAGAAAATGAGCAGTTGCAGTCTTTGTGGTTTTAAAGAATTATTTAAGAACTGTAATGCTGTGTGATGACATCTCCCCATGTAGGCAGAACTGGAATATATAGATAGGATCAGCTTTTATACCCATCCAGTTCCTTCTCAGCTTTTCTATTGGTTCACAAAGCATCTTTCATGCCCCTATGAATAAAGACTGCATTCTGTATATTGGTGACATTGTGACTGGACTCCTCCATTCACAATCCAGCCCTGTCATCACCTCTTTTGCTACCTCACATAGTTAGAGGCCTAAGCTATTGTGCACATCTAGTGAAATCAGTAAAAGGCTGAACAAAAGAAAGAAGTGTTCAATAACACATTACTAGTCTGAACAGCTGCTTGGGGTTCTGAAGAAGTGAAATTTCTAAGAGTGTTGAATTTTCACACACATTCCTTTATGTAAGGCATACTAACCAGGCATGTCCCTGTCCTGTGAGATAGAAGGAAAGAATGAAAAGAATGATGAGTCAGTGAGGAGATATTATGTTTTTTCTAAGAGGGTACCATTCAGAGTTCTTGACTATGATGCCTTTTGAAGTGCTGAGATCCCTAGATGCACATTCTTCCTTCGTAGATTACATTCCCCTTGGAGCAATGAGCATACAGCAGCTGTCTTCTTTCCATCAGCAAATACTGTACCAGACTTGCTAGATGCAGAATTTTGCTCTCTGATGCAGGATACCCTTTCACTGCTGTGAAAGGATCAACCATGCTGACGAGGATACTCCCACTCAGGGCAGTAAAGGGCACAGAGCTGAGTGTTACAGCTTTGTTACACTACAGTAAGAGTAGCTGGTTTCAATCCCTTGCGATCTCATGAGTAAAAATTATGGCTGCTTCTCCCTTGCCTATTTATCCTATAATCCACCAAGCAGATGAGCTAAGCAATTCAGAGAAAACTGCTTTGCAAAATACAAAAGCTGTGTCATGCTACAGTCCTCCCTGATGAGTATAGTATTTGTACAGTCTCCAACACTTTAATTTCTAAGGTTTTCAGTCTTTCCAGAACATTCATTTGTCACATTAGGTGCCTTAATGCACATGTTTGGAACAAGGACATACCTACCTCCATTTTCCCAATGTCTTCCCATGTTCATTTTGTACGATCCCTGTAAATGTTGCACAAATCTACATGCCTATCATTCTCAGAGCATCCCAGGGAACATTCCTCCAAAGGGAGACAGCTGCATCCTTTGTGGAAATGTGAAAACAGCTGCAGAGGGAGTAGGTATTAGGAGAGCTTTCTCAGCCAAAACCTTTCCCAAGGCTCCTGCTGAGGCAGGGAGGTTCTGCCCAACTTCCAGCACAGCTGGTATCACACCATGCTCTGCTGACTCAGGGCTGGGGCTCTTCTCCAGCAGCCTCTCACCTGGCTGATACAATCACACAGTGCTTTCAAATCACTTCAACCACCTGCCTTTCATTGGGGAGATGCATGCAACTTAGAGCGTGCACTATGAGGGCCTTGGGTAATTTTATTTCAGATTGTGAAATGCTGGCTATTGTGCAATGATAAATCCACTTCAAGCCTCATTATCTCACTGCTTTAAGAAGTGAAAGTGTGTCTGCAAGCATATCTGAATCACACTTCCAAAATGAAGACTGTTTTGAATAGAGCTAACTTATATCCCTGGAAAATCACCTCCCCTTCCTCAAATATATTGTCTGCTGACCTGTTTTTAAATGTGGTTATAGTCTCATTTCATAGGCCTAGCAAGATCCATTTATACC
Source organism: Corvus moneduloides (assembly GCF_009650955.1). Classification (NCBI taxonomy): domain Eukaryota; kingdom Metazoa; phylum Chordata; class Aves; order Passeriformes; family Corvidae; genus Corvus; species Corvus moneduloides. Next base: position 135,430,994 of record NC_045476.1, on the reverse strand, counting down.
AAGACAATTTTAAAGAGGCTTTGAAAGCAGTAACTCCATCATAATATTGTCATCATAAATATGGTCACAATGTAAGATGAAGTCTTTAGTTACTATGTTCTCAAAAGATCAAGTAATTCTTCCAGAAAAACAAATAGACTTCTTAGTAGAAGAAAAAGTGACCTACAAACTTTTCAGTGTCATCAGAATTCCTTGAGATGTACCATTCCCTCTTCCATTTGGGTCCTCTGATCTCTTCTGTTGCCTCTTTTATATCTCCCTGCATGTTTTTGCTGCTTATGGAGAATATGAGTCAGAGAATACAGACAAACCTGGATGGTTTGGGGTTTTTTTTAAAGAACACTTTAAAACATTAAAAACTGCAAGGTTTCACTAGGAAGGCGAAAGCAAATTTAACATAACACCTTCCTAGCAAAGAGCTGAAGTGTCAGATGCAAAGTGAAACATCACTCTGTTTTCAGCTTCAAGGTGGGATCCTGTTCTGATGTCAAATATTCTCCACTCATGGTACCTGCTGGATTCCTAGTTGCTGCATTCAACTACTTCGTGGGACAGCTCTTTGGGTCCCTTCCTTCTGAGGGCTTCAGTCTGTCCTTGACTCTAGACAATTTGCTCTAATATCTCTCTTGCAGCACTTTAACTTCTTCTAGGTGTCATTTCAGTGTCTTTTACATTGCCATTTAAATGATGGATTTTTCACAGTTCAAAATGCTTACTGTTCAGCTTCACCAAAGTAGTACTAGATGCAAGTAGTGGGATTTGCCCTAGGCATTCATTTTGAGGGCACAAAGATAGAAGGCATAGAGTGGGTCTGAAGAAAAAAATCCAGTGGACACTTCAAGCCAAAATAGAGATTGCCATCCGAATTCTCCTCTACCAGGATCACTGAAATGAATAGGACACCTTTATGAATGAGGTTGTCAGAATTAGAGCCACCACAGTGTCTCAGTACAAGCTACCATGCAAACACTTATTACATGGAATCAATCCAGAACAGACTATAGGAAACCATATTATTATTTCAAACATACTATTGCTCCAGTTGCACATAGCTCTCATTCCACAGTATCTGCAGTATCTGCAGTGCCTACAAAGGATATTCTCCCGATCTGCAGGTCAGAGAGCTGTTCAGAGGTTGTACGGTGAGTCCATCCTGATGACAGTAAGTTTAATCCCATCCCAATGGGCAAAAAGGTGGGTCAATGGATCTGCCAGGAGGATAGGAGGAAGCTTACGGATGGGGGAGAAAAGAAGAAGAGCGGAAACCTTGTCAGAGTGAGAATGCTAGTCTGGCCCCACCAGGCACCAGTTCCTTTTCTGGTGAGGGATTTGGCCTTTGGCCCACGTTTGTGGGGCCTTTATAAGTGCCAGAGTTCAATTAGTCAGTCTAAAAATACCTATATGAAAAGGAAATTTTTGGCACCACATTCTGATACTAAGTGTCCCTGCAGCAGAAACAGTGTCACCAGTGACCTGGTGACCCATGTGCTCAGGGACAGCCACCTGCCCTGCCAGCTCTGCAGCTCACTGTGCACTCAGTACTGCACTGCCAAAGCCCCATGGGCCTGCCAAGCAGCAGATTTTCAGAGGCTTATAACTACTGAAATCAAGTCCAGTTTTCACTGGCATAGTAGAAGATATTCCACTTCAATGGAGCTTATGTCTGACTCACTCCATGCTTTTTGGCTTTTTGATGCCAGATTTGCTAAAAAAACCCATGTGTAAACATTGGGAAGTTATTTTCTCGTTCTTCCCATAAAACTCAGCCAACACAAAAGAAATACTTACACAAGTAATTCTTTTGTTTGCTTGTTGAAAAGTCCAAATTCAAGGCACTTGAAAATAAAAGATGAATTTTTTTTGTTTCCCTCATGAAAACAGAAGCATGGAATGGAAATGTGTAAGCAGCCCCAGGAGTTACTTGTGCTCCAGTTACATTCCAGTAAAGCTAGACAGATTTGTTTGTGTGCACATGTGTAAAATGAAACTTCAAGTGAGTATGCATTTTCCTTAGATAAATTTGTCAGCTACCAGTAACATTATTACTGGTATTATTACCAAAGAAAAACTGATTATGGAAGAAATAAATATCCTTTGCTAGTAGATTTCTCTCTGATACACAGTGAGTACACTATGTACACATCCTGTTTTCCTCTTTCCAAAAAAATAACATTCTTGAGATAAAAAACTCATTTTTCTCATTTGAGAAAAATGTTACTTTATCCACAAGAACATGTATGTAGCATGCATGAGATGTTTACTGACCTTCCTCCTGAAAGACACAATTCTCCAAGCTGTCAGTTCATATATCAGTTCTAACATTCCTTCCAAGGACATGTATAATACGTGTGCAAGCTACTCATCAGCAAGGCTGTTTTAGAAATAGGCTTAGGTAGTGCGCCAATGCCTAGAGCTATGTCTCCAGCCCATTTGGATATGAATGAAAGGGATGAGAGACAAAATGTTCAATTATCATTAAACTACTGAACTAAAAGACTGAAAAAAAGTAAAGCATTTCTAACAGTGGAGGCAAAAATCAACTACTTTGTCACCTAAAATTAACATCTCAGTTGCCATCAGCAATCCATTTACTTGTATTACATTTAACCAATTTGATTCAGGAAAAATTAAACGTTTTTTTAAAGTTAAAAAATACTTATTCTTTATATCATCTAACTGTATCACTGTAATTTTTCATTTGGAAATTATATTATTATATATATATAATTAGGATAGATAACTGTGTTATGGATGTCCAGCTGTGCTCTGGATGTAAAAATCCCTTCATGTTCAGCAGATAGCTACCTGGTGCAGTTTGTAGAGCCTGTGCTGCTGCTTAGCTGGCCAGTTAATAAGGGTCTGCTTAAGGGTGAGATGGAACACCAGTCTCCACTGGCTGGGTTGACTTGAGGCTCATTTCAGCTGCCTATGACAGGCATCCAGTACCACCACAGGTGCCTTGGGTATCCACCTGGCCCCCAGCTGCCTCCAGCAGTCCACAAAACTTCAGCAATTTCTCTGAAATTTTCCAAAATTTGTATTCAGTTTTGCAAAAATTGAGTTAGCAAAGAGCAAAATTATCTACTCAATGTCCTAAGGAAAATTTCCTTCAAGAGTATCTAAATGCCCCAAACATATAAAGCAGTATAAAATCACAATACAACAATCTTCCCAAAGCTTTACCATAAATTCGGAATGCATTTTAAATACATTTCAATGATCCACTCTCACTTGCTGAAAACTGCTGAGCTTTTCCTCAAAACTATTACAAAGTAAGTATTTAACTTTTTAAGCTACTGCCTATGATATCATCCCTTCCTCTGCCATAATATGAACACCCTTTTTGTTTTCTACCTCAATATCCAATATTATAGCACGGGATGCTTTTGAAACACACCAAAAGCCCCACATCTCAGTCTACAATCAAATCCATTTAAACTTACGACTGATTTTATTAGGCACCAAACAGCTTTCAGCCTCTTTTGTAGTCCTGAGACGCGTCTGATCAGTTGTCCTCACTTTCACCATCAGAGAGTTTACAGGCGGTTGCAGATGGCTAACTACACAGAAACATACTCCTTATCAAGGCAGAGTTTCTTCTTACATAAGAGTTAACCAAAAGATTAAATTAAAATATTTTGTTAAGAGATATGGCTGAATAGGCCAGGTGCTAAACTGGAAGACAACAGCAGCTTGGAAAGACATTTTCATTGTTTGGCTGGAGAACAAATAATAATACAAAATAAAGAGTTTTGGAAATAAGTTGTATAAATGCAAGTGGTTTTTCTCTTTGTTAATGTTTTGTCAAATGAACATGTAGATAATTCAAGAGCCCACCTCCAAGAAGGAAGCATGGCCTTGCTGGAGGGAGAAGGCAATGCTGGCTTCTCTAGTAGTCAAGACACAGGAGGCAGAGTGGATGTCCTAGACCCCTGGAGCCAGAAGACTCATGTTTTTGGACACAGGAGTGAGTGCACAGGCCTTGGTCCAATGCAGCTTCCTGGAGCCGGAGCAGTGGGTGCCACCAGGCCTCCAGCCACCTCCACCCGGCAGGACCCAGGGCTTGCCCTCTCCCACCTCACATGTCCCAGCCCATGACAGTGCCTGCAGGGAGTCAGGGACCCAGGCAGTGCCAGGTCCATGGAGCACTCCCACTATGGACCATCTGTCAGCTGTGGCCAGAGACAGCTCGGGCACCCACTGGCACAGAGAAGCCACTGCTGTCTAGAAATCAGCTAAAATGCAGAGTGTTTCCTGGGGCTGCTGGAGCAGGGGGGAGGTTTCCAGAGTTCCCATGGCTATTGAGTGGAGCTTGTGCAATGGCAGCTATTGCTACAGGCTCTGGACACCACCCAGCAGTGGGTGAGGGGCTCTTGACCCTCCTGCTGTTGCCTATTTCCAGGCCAGCATGCCGTCAAGAGAAAACAGGAGCCTGAAAGCGGCTAAGCAGGACTTTTGGATGGTCTGTCTTCATGCAGGCCCTCTGTGCTGGTGCTGGCCCAGGCCCAGCTGCTTTCCCATGGGCTCCTCGAGGGCTGAGGTGCATCATCCATATCCAGCATCCAGCAGCCACACTAAGCCCTGCTGGTCTCTGCTCTGGGTGCAGCCGTCTCCATCCACAGGGCTGGTGATTCCCCATGCCCAGGCACAGCCATGTCCCCAAGCGCCAGCTTGCAGGAATAATCAATTCCCTGTTCAGTACTCATGTAGGCTTCATGCCTTCCCCTTCCAGCCAGGAAGTGCCCGTGTGGCACTGCAGCAAGGAGGGACATGGTAGAAATGGTGTCTCCTGTTTAGCAGGTTTCCCACAGAGGGTTTAACAGAAAACTACATATTTCTGTCATGCATGGACTTCAGTACGAGTATGTGTCCCACAGGTCAAAGTGCTTCACAGCAATCTCTCAAGAAAGAGCTTGTTCCCACAAAGGGTCTCCATAGCATCTCATAAATGTGGCACATTGGCGATAAAGAACCTGCTCTCCTCTTGTTTCCTTGGATGCCATGGCTACACACACATAACTAGACACTGATCACTTCAGGTATGGATATTTGAAAAGGATTTAGTTTGAACAACAGGACAACAAGGTTAAAAAATCTGAGTAAAAGGAAAAAAATGTTTTTCCACTTGTATGAGCAGGAGAAAAAGGAGCTAAACTCAAATAGCCTTTTTCAAGGACAACTCTCAGTTTAAATGAGTTCAACAAAATTGCATCTCCAGAGAGACAAAATGTTCCTTTCTAGACAGTAATTGCTTTTTTTTTTTTTTTTTAAATAAAGGCTGAGATTCAGGAATTGCTATAAATTCTTACCAAAAAAAAAAAAAAAAAAAGAAAAAAAAAGAAACAAAACAACTGAATAAGCCCAGGTGGCTTTACTTCCATTGCAATCACAGGAAATACTTCACAGACTTGCTTGTAGAAAGTAAGTGGAAAATTAATGCTATTTATATTTCTCAGAGACAGACATGTGGTTGAAATTGCAGCCTCATTCAAGTTTTACCTGTCCATGCCATAAAATGCAATGTTAAGGAAAAAATCTGAAGGGCTGATTTCTGAGGCTTAGTAGTATTTTTGTGAAGGAGGTAAACCTCATTTTCGTATCATCGAATTCCACATCTTCTAGCTTTCACAGATCAATTAAAAATGAACCGTTGCTTGAATTCAAAATATCAGATTAATTTTACACAGAGTAATGAGTGTCACAGGAAAACAGAGTGAGCATTACATTTTTTTCTAATAAGAAATAAGAAACACCAATTCCTGGATATAGTCATTTCAAAAAGTAAAAAAGTAACAAAGAATATTTAATGGATAAGCTGAGCAATGTTATCCCCATCTTCAAAAAGGGCAAGGTGGAGGACCTGAGAAAACACTGACCAGTCAGCCTCACCACCATCCCTGGAAAGGAGATGGAACAGGGTATTCTGGAGGCCATCAAAAAGCATAGAGATGAAAAGAAGGCCAACAGGAGCAGTTAGCATGGATTCACCACGGGGAAATTTTCATGCTTGACCATCGGATGGCCTTCTACAATGATAAGGCAGGATGGATAGACAAGCGGGGAGCAGTGAGTGTCAACGTCAGCAAGGCTTTTGACACTGTCTCCCATAGCATCCTTCTAGGTAAGCTTAGGAAATGTGGGTCAGATGAATCGACAGTGAGGTGGATCAAGAACTGGCTGAATGGCAGAGCTCAGAGGGTCGTGATCAGCAAAGCAGAATCAGCTTGGAGGTCTGTAGTCAGTGGTGTTCCTCAGGGATCAATACTGGGTCTGGCCTTATTCAGCTTGTTTATCAATGTCCCAGACAAAGGTATGGAATGTACCCTCAGCAGGTTTTCTGATGATGTGAAACTGGGGGAGTGGCTGATCCACCTGAAGGCTGTCCTGACATTCAGCAGAACCTCGACAGGCTGGGGAATTGGGCAGAGAGAAACATAATGAAGTTCAATGAGAGCAGGTGTTTGGTACTGCACCAGGAGAGGAATAACCCCAAGTACCAGCACAGGTTGGGGGCTGACCTGCTGGAGAGCAGCTCTGTGGAGAAGGACCTGGGGGTCTGGGATGACAAGGTGACCATGAGCTGGCAGTGTGTCCTTGTGGCCAGGAGAGCCAATGGTATCCTGGGGTGCCTCAGGAAGAGTGTGGTCAGTAGGTCAAGGGAGGTGATCCTTCCCCTCTGCTCAGCCCTGGTGAGGCCACATCTGGCATGCTGTGGCCACTTCTGGGCTCCTCAGTACAAGGAAGACAAGGAGCTACTGGAGAGGGTCTGGCAGAGGCCACAAGGGTGATGAGGGGTCTGGAGCTTCTCTCTTATGAGGAGAGACTGCGGGAGCTGGGTCTGTTTAGTCTGAAGAAGACTGAGAGGAATCTCATCAATACATAGAAATACCTCTAAGGCAGGTGCCAAGAGGATGGTGACAGACATTTCAGTGATGTCCAGCAACAGGACAAGAAGCAATGACTATAAATTAAAACAAAAGAAATTTCAGCTCCTTTCATATGGAAGAACTTTACATTGAGGGTGGCAGAGCACTGGAACAGGCTGCCCAGGGAGGTCATGGAGTGTCCCTCTCTGGCGACATTCAGAACCCACCTGGACGAGTTCCTATGTCAACTGCTGCAGGTGACCCTGCCTTGGTAGGGGGTTTGGACTGGATCTCCAGAGGTCCCTTCAAACCCTAACAATTCTGTAACTCTGTGAAATTACTTCTAGTCTTACAGCCTTGGTTTAGTGCTACAAATCAGGTACAGGCCAGTTGTAGAGAAAGGTTATAGATATATGATAGCAGCTCTTCTTTTGTCCCTAAGATGACATTCTTAGTTTTGCTCCTTTTTATATTAGGAATGAGACAACAAAGAATTGTCACTACATTTGGTACTGATTGAGAAAATTGGCAATAATCTGAAGGCTTCGGGTATGGAGAGCAAATTTGAGAAGTTTCCTTTGCAGCTCACAGCCAAACAGCCAGTGGCTGGGAAGGCAGCACAGACAGTTTTACTTGCTCTCTGTAGACAGAGGATCCACTGTTGGGGCTCTATCATTTTTCCATGTCACCTTTAAGATAAATTTTGTCACTGTTATGGAAGCCAATGTGTTAAGGAATATGCCACTTTCTGACTGGAAGAAATCTCTCTTGCTCAATTTTTGTGGAATTTGTGAAGGAAGATGAAAGTCATTAGGAACAAGAGAAGCATTCAGCGAGGCAAAAATTGGAGTTTGAAGAAACCTACTGAAAGTTTTGCATGTGACACACCTACATTATAAATGACATTTTTCCTTCGCAGTGGAACACACAATTCAGTAATTCAGCCCCCTCTACCATAAGTCATTAGAAGCCAGCACTGCTTGTCCATTCATCCAAAAGTGCACATTCTCAGAAACTGGGAACTACATAGTTTCTAGTGGGCTGACTGGATGATAATAGTAAGCTTTTTCCTTCTGAGCCCATTTAATGGCAATTAGCACAGCTTTGGGGATGATGATAACCATTTATTTATACTGTTCTCCGGTGGAAAAAGAGCCTTTCGCAGTATTTAGCAAAGAGCAATAGCTGCAATAAGCAGGTTACCCAGGGACAGGTGCACCTCTTGCACAGACCTTGACTACAAAATGCATTGAGTTTTATTTTATCTAGAAGAACATTGGGCAGACTATGCTTGACAATCCCTAGAGGCATATCAATTTCACAATAATTATCACTAACTACCAAACCTCTATTCCTCTTTGGGTAAAACGTCCTCTGGAGAAAATAGTGGGAAGCTCTGGCTTCTGGGTTTGGCCTTGCCTAGCCAATGCAACAGAAGATGTTTCTTATACAGCATTCTAACTGCTGCCCAGCATAACAAAAAGTCAGTCTGAGTGCAATGGAGTCACCACCCTAGACTTTTCAAGACCTAGCTGAAACAAAGCTATGGTTGACTTTACACTGGTAATGTGGTACCACCTGGCAATGGCAGTCCTACTTCAAGCACCGGGGCTGGCTAAATGACCTCCAGCAGGGCATGCACTGCTTGTACGAAGCTATGAGATGGGTATAAAAGCCTTAGATATTTAGAACATGATCGTTTTGCATTTGAATTGCAACTGAAATTATGCAACTGAACCAAGAACCTCGTATTTAACAAAGTTGGTGCTATTCCAACAGTGTGTTCAGGACTTCTGATCTTATACACTGTTGCACATCACACTTTTGTAGCTTGCCTATGCATTCCATGGATTGCAGAGGTCTTTTGATTTCAAAATAGGAAAATGAAACATCAACAACTTAATATGGTTCCTCCCATACAAGAAGGATGTAATTAACTTTAGTCACTGGCCAGACCTGAAAACAAGGGGCCATGGCATCACAGGAGCTTCTGGCAGTGGGTAGAGACTGGAGGAGGAACTTCCATTACCTTGCAAACAGCACAGAAGAGAGCAAAATAAGCTCTAAATAGAGGCTAACTGGCCTCCTTTATTCCATTGGAAGAAAATGCTTTGAAGTCTGTAAGGATTGTAATACCCCCATCATGTTTTGAGTATTGAGTTATCATTTCCTCTGAAGTGCTAACAGTGGCATCAGCCTGATCGGGACTGAAAGGGAAAAATGGTAAAGTCAAGGTCCTTTTCATGTTGGGCACTTTCAGGGTAGTTTTGATTTAAGCCTTGTTCCCTGAGGGTGTTGTGTCGGCAGTACCTGGAGGCAGTACTGAGCGATGGAAACTTCCAGGGAAGCTGAAGGGAAAATTGGAAATATAAAAATTTTCTTGCTTTTCAGATCTGAATCTGAGGATGAAAAAGCAGACCATGTCTGTTTCTGCGCATGCCACATTAATACTTCAGTGACTGTAGGGGCAAAGAATATCATTTAAGGTGTGGCTAATGAAGGGGGGGAGGTATTGCATATTTTTAAATAAAATTACTGGGAGGAAGTGATTAGCATGGTTTTTTAAACACATTACCAAGTTGCTCTCCTTCTTACAGCCTCTTCCCTCAACTCCTTCTATGACCCCATTTTTTTTAGTGTTGAGCATTCCAAAAAATGCCTGTGAGGTAGAGAAGTATTATCATTACATCCTTCAGGTAAGAAAGAAATGCACAGAGGATAAAAGCACATGTTAAAAGACACATAAGCCCACGGCTTTCAATGTCTATGTGTAAGTAATTCTATTTGCTGAAAGCAATACAGAAGATTACTGTCAGTGTCTTCTAGTCTTGCTCACTAATCACTTTACAGCATTCTTCTTTTTTATTTATTGCTCAGCAAAAGGACAAAATTAGGTGACCCTCAATAGTTAAAAGCACTTGCTCACTTGTCTGTATGCTGAGTTGTTCTATTTATAGCTATTTTTGTGCAATTTACTTGCAATAGGAAATATGCTAGCAATGCATTGAGAAATCAAATTCTAACCTTGTCTTGGCTCTTTTTCATTGTCTGAGTCTGCTCGTCAAGCCAGTGGGAAATCTGCGCACAAACTTTACACTATATCATTCCCCAAGGCAAAAGCCAAGAGTGCTCCAGACTCTAACTCTGCAGAATTTAGGGCACAGACTAAACATTTCTCAAATTGCACAGAATTTAAGTGATCTATCATTTATATTCTCTACACCAGTTTACATCACCCATTTCCAGCAGACTCAAGCATTTGCCTATACGACATGGCCGACTGGCCTCTGTCACTAAAACATCTTTTAGTTTTCCACCTACAATATAATTTAATTTTCATTCTTGATTGCAAATATTTACTTTTTTTCAAATCAAGTCTTTAAAAAAAATTCACTTAACAATAGTCTTCAGAGGAAATATTTCATTTTAAAGCTAATAAAGTGCAGTCCACTAAGTTAATCTATATACTCATCGATCAGCCGTTCTTTGAGTCATTTTTAGCTATGTTTCCATGTACTATCTTATTCCTGTGCTATGTTTTTATTTCATTCTCACTCATATTCCAAAACAGATTTTACTTCTTACATTTTCCCCACCCACCAAGGCAAGAGGAGCCATACCTGTGCCATGTCAAGTTCTCATAAGAACAGACGTGCTTCCAAAAACTCTGTTACTGGTGGTGCCAGCTGAACCTAAATTTGACCCTGATGTCTTATCAACATCTGATACAATCCTCTGTGTTAAACCTTGTCTAGATCCTGCATTTCCTTCACAGTCTGCCTCTGATATATGGGCATAATATCTCTCGCGTGATGTTTCAGCACGAAAGACAACAGAGTCTCACTGAACACTTAGGCCTCAAGAGACTCTGGGAGGTCACCATTCAACCCCCTACTCAAAACAGGGACAGCTCTGTCTTCAGACCAGGCAGCTGAGGGCCTTGCCCTGTCTTGACATCAAAATCTCCAGGTTCAGGGATACTAGAGTTCTCTGAGCAATTTCTTACACTGCCTGGCTGTTCTGAGAGGGGAAACATTTTTCTTTTCATCCAGTCAGATACTGCCCCATTTCAGATTACGATAATTGCATTTCATTAACCCACCATGCAAGTAAGTCTTGAGATTGACTCCCTTTTCTAGGTAATCTCCTCAAAAATATTGTAAGGGTACACCTAGGTGCTCCCTAAACCTTCTCTTCTCCAGTCTAAACATGCTTTAGTGGGTTATGAAGTGCACTAGCTGTGGGATTCAACTAATTCTTTAAAGTCATCCTCTGCAACTTGGGTGTCTCAGATAGGTTCTTGTCTAACCTCACCAATGGAGGAAGAAAGAGATACGTTATTGGGGGACTATCTGTCAGGGTCCCTCCCCCTGCCATGTGGTCCTGGGAGAGGGGCCCTGGGTGGGAGGCAGGGGGTTTCCCTGCCCCTGGTCAGCCTCGTTCCCCATTGGTTTTGTGTTCCCCTGCGCGGGCAAGGACCCTCGGGTCCTGTGATTGAGCAGTTTCTCGGTAGATCCCGGCCATGCGGCTGGAGAAATAAACATCTCTCTGAAACATCTATCAAGAATCAGTCTATATATATTTCTTTTCCACGGGCCGCCTTGATTGATATGTGTGTTACAGTAATCCCCATTGTAACAACTATCCTCTTACAAAAGATGTGTGCAAGAGAGGTAGGATGAACTCATCTCTGAAAATGTCGGAGATTTCCTGCTGGTAAGACAAAGAGACTAATTATTTAGCTAAAAGCAGAGGACTACCCAAATGGCAAACTTCAGGTGTGATGAACCTTGCCTTCAGGCACACAGACTCTTTCCTCTAGTCTTCGACTGCTGTGTTTGTGTGGCACTGGCCAAGAAATGGCACATCTTCATTCTTTGTTTCCTCTCTCTTGGAAGAAGAGAATGATGACTGATTTCAACATTTTGCCAAGTGGTTTGATTTTCCCATACAAAAAGTTCCACGTGAATGGAAAAGGCATTGGTCCCGCATAAAGCCACAGGAGAATGAATTACTGGGCAGAAATCATAATCCTTTTAAGTGGCACACCCCAGTGGTAGCAAAATGTAACGTTCTTCTTTTTTTCAGTTATTGTTTCTGGTTGGCAAATAGAGGAAACATCCCTAAAAAGGCCAGACCCCACTAAGTGGAGATAGATAGATTTCTGCCTGGGAAATGCCTGTTCTTCACAGAGGGCTGGGCAACAAAAGTCTTTCCTTGTTACAAGGTACTTCAAAACCGATATAAAACCAGGAGAAAGCTGGCACCTCCCTAATCTTATCTTTGTCATTGCACCTATTATGATTCAGGACGCACCTTCATTTAAATATAAGTAAAGTTCCAAATCTTTATGAATCAATCTGATTACCTATTTCAGTGTTGTAAGAAAATGATTCAACACTGCAATTACCTCCTGCCATAATTGATTGTAGTTGTTTACATGGTAGGTTATTAACAAAATATTATCTGGAACTGAACTCTACCTTTAAGCACAGTTCAGATTATTGCAGCAATATACCAAATACAATGTCATAAAGGTGCAGCAGGTGGCTACTTAATAATGAGTTAGTAATATTCAGCATTCATTCTAAATAGTGCATTTAGAACCAAATTAGCTGTCTTGACTGAATGATTGATTTGACTGATAGTGAACTGTACAGCATGACTAGTAAGCATTAGGCAGCTCTAGTAAGAAATAACTCACAGCTACATGATGACGTCAATCTTTATTTTTGAAATACTATTTTAAAAAATGAGTGAATGGTCTGCTTCTTTCAGGGTGATGCATTCTATTCCAGGAGTTGTGGAGTACTTTTCAGTGCCTAAATTCACCATCTGGTATAGCCCAAAGCCATCATGCTCTCATCTTGCCAGCTTAAAATGACAGTATAATAGTCCACTCCAGATTTATAATGCTGTCTGTTTGGATGTCATGTAGTAATACCACATTTCATCAAGCCCCTAAATGCATGTAATATTTTAAAATACTGTGTATAAAGCTATTCTAATTTTGAGAAAATATTTTTTTTAATATGGAAAAAGGAGGAAAGATGTATTTCTGAATATGCTCAGAATAGATCCATGGAAGCATTAAAACATTTCATCAAACCTGTTTCCCACACATCTCTATTTATGCTATCTAACCAGTTAAAAATGCTAGAATAAATTAGTCCAGTGATGTGGCAGATAACAGGATACAGAGCCATTGGCATGCCGAATTTTTGAAATGGATGGAAAGGGTCTTACAGGAATTGGAGAGGTAAGAAACACAGGGAATCCAGTCCCTACTGCAGTGCTTTCAGAATCCTGATGCAAGATATAGGGTGATCTTGTAGCTTATAATGCCAGAAGTGGGATTGTCATTAGACTAGTATTCATACATACTCCTTTTGCCAAGTAGTTCTCATCACCTGTGCTCATCTCCTTCCACTCCTGTGCCTTGCTGCAGCTTCAGACCTGACTGATGTAAGCAGGTGTCACTGGGAAGCTGCAAAGGCCTGTGGCTTCCACAGGACTCAGCAGAATTGAGGCCTTAGATGGTAAGATTTGGGTTTCCTTCCATTTACATAGAAAGTATTCTCTTGAGCTGCTTGTTCAGTGCACAGTATAATGGTGCACTGAGCCATGCCTCCAAAAGCAGCAAAGGGACAGGTAGTGCATGTGTAGGTGGACGTACTGCATACTGCGGGAGAGCTGGAGGCTTATTTTTAGGTAGAAAAGTACACTCTGAAATGGAAATACCTGCCTATAATTTAAATAAACAAATAAAATAAAGAAATAAATAAAATGTGGGCTTACAGGGTTAAGGTTTTGTGACATTTGAAACAACTGAAATATCCTCTTCAGAAAAGATCAGTGTCTTGGGGTCCCACAGAGTCAACTAGTGGTGTACTGTGCTTCCCACTGGAGAGCTGAGAATATATCCTCCCAGTTAGTGTAAAATTCGTACTGCTAGGCAAGAATGATTGGTTAGTTTATAAACAGACAGGTTGGAAGTAGAGGGGGAAGAAGAGAAAGATATGTTTCATTATTGGCATGTAAAACTCAGTTTTAGTTTGAAAATCATCTAAACATAACCAAAAGATTGTTCTATTTCTTAACCATAAGCTTTTTTCAGGGTGGAGCTCTTTCTGTGTTCTACTTGTACACACCCTGTTTCACCAGCATATTTTCTTGTGTTAGACACAGTCTGCTGATCTTTCAGATCATATCCAGTTTTTAAGCTCTCTCTGGTTAGCTGAATTAAGGCCCTTCCTCAACACGTACAGCTAAATTGTTTGCTATGAAACAACACGGACCTGCTCTGTAAGCACCAGCTTGAAGCATCTGACTTTTTTTGTTGCATCTAGCAGCTCCCACATACACATCAGGTCTATACCAAAATTCTTGGACCCCTTGGTTAGGAAAATGTCAAGATGTCTGCAATATTATTTTAGAGGAACTTATAGTTCAGTTGTGAGTACTTGTGACACCTAGTGGTCCCGGCAGAAAAATGGAAATATTCTAGAGGAAGAGGAAGTAGGGGGTGGGTCAGGCAAGGGAGGAAGGGATTCAGTATCCCTGCTGGAAGATAGTTACTACAGTAATCTGAGAAAACACACAACTGAACAAATTCTCTCCCTGGGGGTGAGGCACACCTGTCTGAGGCAACCACCCCTTGGAACCCATCATGTCAACAATGGAAAAATTCAGCTGTACGAAACCCTTCTGAGGTGGAGTGACACTAGGTGATTACAGATGTTTGGGTAAGGTGGTCAGGCAATCACCCAAGCCCTCTTTATGAAACAGGAGGTGACCACCGGAGCTGTGGGTGATGGCATCAACCCAGAAGCAAAAGAATAACACCAGGAGTAGACCAAAACTGTTGATTCTTCTACACCATGAAGAAAACCAAGGAAAGTGTTGTAGCCAGTTCATTTCTGTCTCTTTACAAAGTCCTCCTTTAAATGTGACACTTAATAACATTCCATCATCCAAGATGTTCTGTATATTCAACAGAAAAATGTGTATGGACTCAGAACTTAGACGGACTGAACTGCTCTGTGAAGAAGTCTGTGTCAATACCTTAATGAAATCCCTTGAATTTATGAACTTTGCAATAAGACCAGATCAAGAGCACACACCCACCTGATGCACTGAACAACTGGGAGTCATGGTCAGATGCAGGGACAGCACAGCATAAACTGTGCTGGTGCCTGGGAGCTGGCACCTAGAGAGGCACAACCTGCTTGCTGTTGCAGGGCAAAGCTCTTCATCAGCTACCCAAGCTACTGACACAAGTGGAAAATATGGAAAGAACCTCCTATGCTGGACACTCCTAGAAGAAAACTGCTTTCGATGGTAGAGACAACAACATCCAATGGCTTTTAGAAGTCTCTAAAATAAATCAAAACTTTGGAGTCCAACATAACACAAAACTCCTCAGAGACAGGTATTCACAGTTAATTAATAACAGTGCCCATTTCTGTGCCGCTGTCTGTTAACATAAAATAACCCATCTAAAGATCTTTAACTGGGATAACAAACCCAAAAACAATTGACTTCATAACTAAACAATTTTTGCACACCTAGACAGCAGATCTACTAAAACACAGCTTGTAAGCATGCAGTTCCAGCCATATATGTATGCACAGCTTGTATATAGTGTGACTCATGAATTGGAGCACACGGTGTGATTCACACAACTCCTGAGAGGCTTGTGGGGTGAGGGGTAGGCTATGTACCTCCTACTGTACCATGGCTTCTAGTGCTAGAGTGTACCATGTACGTCTCTGGAAGACAACAAAGTGTGTTTGCAGTGGGCTTGGCAGTTTACTCCACCTGGCATTTCCAGGTCATGTCTGCCCTTCGATACTGCCGTGGAGGAGCAAAGCGCCTCAGCTTGGTCCTCCAGTTGAGGTTTGGTGAGACGAGTCTGACTCCACAGTGTGCCACAGTTGTTATAATTGCTGTCAGATGCTATTGGTAGGTTTGTCTATAAAGGAATAAAGCTCAAACTACAATAACTGCATTAAGTGTCTAGAAGAAGTATGTGAACAAAAGATCCTACATCACTCCCCAAGCTGTTCTCAGACTTTGCAAATGACTATTTTGCTTGGACTGGTTAGTTGTAGGTGCTTGTCTAAGGGAACTTTGTTAGGTGTCCCTTTGTAGATCACAGTAAGAGAAATAAATGTATTTTCCTAGAGCGCTGATGTAAAGGCAGGAAGAAAACTAATCTCGCTTAGTAATCAAGGTGTAAGCTGTATGCCATCAGAGATAGAAGCAAATTTTTCTCATATGGAAAAAGTAATACATCATATGGCGAAAGTGAAACTCTTCAGGATTTTCTAAAGGACCATCTGTTTCTTCATCCCAACCTAAACAGCATAACTGCAGTTAAAAATGGAAACTGGATTGATTCATTCCACTCAGCACCATACTCCCATTTTCCCATGTGAATCCTGAGGCTTGCAGGGGAGCCAGGAAATTATGACCCGCTGGGTCAGCAGAGAAGCAGAGTCACTGTTCCAGGCACAGCACCACCAGTGACAAGGGCAGCTGCTGTGGTACCTCCCAGTCTGGATGGACTCTGCGTTATGGAAACCCAGAGTAAACAGAACCTGGAGAGACAATCAGTTTGATAGTAGGACCTTATCAATCCCTGCTCGTTGTCAACAATGCAAATGGCAGAACGCCAGGCAGAGTTGTCCTGCATGCACAGGCAGAGCCTGTAAGAAAGACAGAAGCAAAACCATGGAGCAAAAAATCTTGAGAGGGAGCTGCCAAGAAAGGACTTGTCTAATTGTGAAGAACGATAAGAAGAAAAAGACCTTAATCAGGATGTTGGCACCCACATCAACATATGAAATAGAGGGCAGGTTGAACTTTGAAACAAGGGAGACTCATCATTTTCCTTAGTAATATTTGAATAATATTACTAAGGAAGAATGTGGGACCTCCATTTGTGAAATGTTTTAATAATAGCTCGACTGTTACTTCTCAGGGACAACATAGACATCATTGATTCAGCTCTAGGGTAGAAGAAGGAATTAAATGATCTGTGAAAGATCCTTCCTTCTCTGCTTTTTATTATTTTTTCTATAATACACTTATTTGAGATATGAGTGGGATAGTAATGAAGAAGAGTGCTCTCCTTGCAATCTCAAATGGAAAGGAAAGGGAAGGGGAAGGAGAAGGGGAAGGGGAAGGGGAAGGGGAAGGGGAAGGGGAAGGGGAAGGGGAAGGGGAAGGGGAAGGGGAAGGGGAAGGGGAGGGAGGGAGGGAGGAAGGAAGGAAGGAATTCGGAAGGAAGGAATTTGGAAGGAAGGAATTTGGAAGGAATTTGGAAGGAAGGAAGGAAGGAAGGAAGGAAGGAAGGAAGGAAGGAAGGAAGGAAGGAAGGAATTTGGAATTTGGAATTTGGAATTTGGAATTTGGAATTTGGAATTTGGAATTTGGAATTTGGAATTTGGAAGGAATTCGGAAGGAAGGAATTCGGAAGGAATTCGGAAGGAAGGAATTCGGAAGGAAGGAAGGAATTTGGAAGGAAGGAATTCGGAAGGAATTAGGAATTCGGAATTCGGAAGGAAGGAAGGAAGGAAGGAATTCAGGAAGGAAGGAATTCGGAAGGAAGCAAGGAAGGAATTCGGAAGGAAGGAATTCGGAAGGAAGCAAGGAAGGAAGGAAGGAAGGAAGGGCAAACTATTGCAAAGCATACAAGAAACTAGGAGACTGGTTACTTCAGAGTCATCCCATAAAAAGATAAAATTATGTATTTGGCTTCAGTAGCATAAACTTCATTTGCACAGTTATACTTGAGCTTACCATCTGAGTCCTTTCAGCTTTAAACTCCTTTCAATATTTAGAATAAATCTAGTATACAGCAGTAGAATATTAAATACTCATAAAGAATCCTTTGGAAATTCTTCTTTCACCTAAGTGGGAATATTAACTACTAAAGAACACATAAAAAAGGAAAGTTGAATTAATTTCACTAAATCCATCTTGTCACAGAACAGAAATAAGCAAAAGCCTTTTAAACCTCCTAATATAAAGATGAGCAAAATCAGTAAAATGTTCAAACTTACCTTTTGAAGAGGCCTTTCACTATGCAAAATTCTAGACCTAGCCTCACTGAAGGATAAAAAAGGGACAGAAGATATACCATGGTTGCTTACCAGTTCTTCACAGTTGTTTCCTTTGCATAAATAAAACACTTGAACAGTACATGTTATTTTACTTCTGGGGCTCAGTGAGTACTTTGGGGTCTGCATCTAAAGGAGAACTGTATGGTTGGCCAAATCAGACACTGGTCATTACAAAAGCCAATAACTTCTAAGGCACACCAGACTTCTCAAGAAGCACAGTTTCATTTAATAGAAAGGGAAAGTTATAAAAATAGAGGTTATGCTGCTCTGCCCTACAAGAAGTGTACCTGTTAAATGCACCTCTGAAGTGCACATCCCATGAGAAAACTTGCACTAGTTCTTGGCTTCAGCATTAAGGGTCATTGTTAATAAAATCACGCTTTTATTCAGGTAACCTATTATTCTCAAATAACATCTGAAATGACATCAAATTACATCCAAATGTATCTTTCAAAGAACAACTGGAGTCATACGAGATATCTCATATAGCATAATTTTGCTGGTAATGAGACCTATACACTAAATGAATCTGGCTTTTCCAAACCCATTGGATTCACAGTAATAACATAGCATAATGTTTTCCTTTTTCTTCTTGATTTATCTACATGCAACTTAACATGCAAAGAAAGTTGCCCTTCTTATTAAATAACTGACATTTTTTATTTTATTTTTTTTATTAACTGACGTTAATTTCAAAACTTGCAAGGATAACAGCCCATTGCATAAGGTAGTCAAAAATTAATTACAGCCTTCTTTTCTGTGACATGACTGTACAGGCATGATATTCTACAACCTGTTTTATTGGTGTTCTCTTCAAAAGATGTCCCACTAAGCTTAAAATTAAAGAAAAAAAAAATAGGTCAAAGTTAACAGTGAAATGTTAACTGAATATTCTGACACAACTACATAGTCTTCCTACTAGAATCTGTTGATACTATTGAAGGCAAGTAAGGAAAATATTTTCTCTATAATAAGGTAATTAAATAAGAATAACACCAAGAGAATAAAAAACGTTTTGTTCTCTGCTCAATTCCACGTGCTATTTTTTATTCCAGGGATCGGACAGTGAGACCATAATAAAACCACACCAGCAACAGTGATCTCTCCTTTCTGCTTTATTAGGCTCATCAAAATAAATAAGTGAATATATGAATCTATCAAACTTTATGTGCCACTCAAATTGTGTTCCCAGTGAACTCTATTCCCATCATAAGTATTACAAACATCAAGAAGGAAATTTTTATAATTTAAAGATTCAGTAATGTTTCTTAAAATTAATTATTCATTCTTGATTTCTAATATTAGTTTTCAGTTACTAAAGCCTAATCCAATCATACTGTAGTAATGCAAGGCTTTCCCTTGATATCGAAGGCTGTTGCTTCACAAGATGCTCTCAGTGCCTCTGCAATAAATACATTTAACTCTTGATTTTAGCAGGAATCCAGCTCAGAAATCCAATTCACTATGATTCAGCCTCAAAGCAGAAGTTAACTCTCTAGTAAAATCTATAGAAGAAATTATGGAAAAGTGCAAAGCATCTCCTGAAATTTAAAGACATGAGTACAACACAACCACAGAAATCTCACTAAATTGAAAAAAAAAAAAAATTTGATTTTATGTCTAAGAAAATAGTCAATTACACTGGAACAAAGACACAGCTGACCAGAAGGATTATCAGCTGGGGGAAAGGGAAATTCCAGTAGATGTCTGAACAACCTCTCACACAGACAGTGTTTTTAATCACAAGGAGGGATATCTAGCCACTCCCAAATAAGTCACTATCTACATGAATTAGAGCTATGGCTGATGACCTGAGTTTTCACAGCTTTATCTAAGATATTTTAAACATTCCTAAAGGTTTGGTAGACTTTATTTTCCAAGGATAGGTAATTTTTCAGATTTGTGTTTTCTGTAACAGAAAAATCTCAGGGGGAACCTTTCTTCACAGACTTATTATTTTGATCATATTAAATCAAAGTATAATTAATTTGAATTGTTCTTTCCTTCTCTTCTGCAGACCTATATCTGTGTCTTGAACATTGATCACAGGGTAAGGATATAATTGAGTAACTTCCCAAAGTAATGTATATTTGGCAGACATAACTAACTGGGAGCAGATCTAAAACATGAGGGGAAATCTCAGAACCCTGTAAATTAAGATAATAACAAGGCAGAAATCAAAAATTAAGCTATAAATTTTTGCATTCCAACTTGAAACTTGAGTTCCAGTTCCATCCAGATATGATGAAATTTTTCCAGGTCTGTGGAGCTTTAGCTGACAGATTAATAAAGGAAACAGATCTTTTCAGATTAAGTTGTTTACTTCATTTGATTATCACAGATTACATTCAGAAATTAGTAAAACTGTCACTGTTTAAAAAAATAAATTCAGCAGAGATTTGCTTTTTGGATAAATACATATCTATCCACTTTCTTAGGTCAGGACTATAGTGAGTAAATACTGAACAAAATTCTGCTTATGACCACTTCAGCACAAGCATAAGAACAAAGAGCATGTGGAAACAATTAAATCTTTGGCTAATATTGCTTAGACATGTACTGCTTTAAAATCAGACTTTCAAGATGGCTGCCATAGATAACATTGCATGTAGTTGAAGTGGGAAGTTGTGCACTTAGTTTTCGTCATTCTCTTGGTGCTGAAAAACTGAGTGAAGAAAACAAGCTTAAAAAAAATAAAAAGGGAGAGACTGGACAAGATACACGTATTAATTCTTATCTTTCTTAATCCCTGTTCCAGTTTACCACAACAGCTGGAGGTTCAGAATCTGAATCTAAGAGACCCGATAATCCTAAAAAAAAAATAGGAAAAAAAATGAATAATCTTTATGAAGAAAGTGAGCATACAGAGGGATAATGTTCAGGCTCAGATAAGCATGGACTGTGTTGTGCTAACAAGGGGAAAGAGAAGTGAGGACGTTAAGGCACTGGGGCATCTGTGATTTCTGTTCTATTCAATTGGCTTCCTTTCCTCTGTCACGGGAGAAAAGCAGCCAACAGTTTCAGAAAAGCAGCCAACAGTTAAGCTGGTCCTTTACAGAAGGACCATATTCCATGAAGTGGGCAAAAAAAATACAATTATTCAAACAATACCCCCAGCAGAGAAATGCACCTCGCATTTTCATTCTCCATCTCACCAATAGAAAAATATAAATGTGAAAGATAGAAGCGTCTCATTTTCTGAACTTTATTTACATGCAACCAAATCTTTACAAAGCAAGGTGTTTTAGGAGAATAAGGTGAGACAACAGAAAGCACTCAGAGCAAATTCCAGTATCAACTACTGCTTTACACAGTTTAAGAGATAGTATTAATGATACTTTGCCTAATTAGACGACACAATAAAATAGGAATAATTCCTACTGGTATACTCTACTGCTTCTTATAGAATTAAATTGCAAAGCCATAACAAGGCCTGACCATAATTTCTAGAGTGAAGAGTCAATCTGAGTTCCCTTCAGCTCAACTTTCCATGTACCCAAGGAGCCTTTGTAGTCTAGGAGTTTCCAGAAACTCCCTGTCATGGACTCTCTGATCTCAGTTCAAGGTTTCCCTTGAGGTCAAGCCATGCAGGCCATCCTATTCTTTATGCTTTTGAATTTGCTGATCATCACACAGGACTATATCACATGGCCCCAGAAGACCATGCCATGGACACTCAAGCCATGGTGCAAGAATGCCCCTGGGGTATGCAGCAGCAACTCACTGCCATCCCAGCTTTAAAATTGCACTCAGTACTACAGTTTTCTGTTGGACACTTGCACTGCACAATGAGCTGAGCTCACCCTTAGCTGACTAATGCCTTTTCTGAAGGTAGACTCAATGATTTCAAGCAGGAATTCCCAAGGCAACCAGATGCTCTGTGTGGGGGAGCAAAAGCCCAGTCCTAGGTATGCATGGTCCTCAGACTGGGATATTTGTCTTCTGGCATTTAATTTCAGAGTGCACATCTGTGATTAATAACAAACGTTATTTAATTTAAAATGTCAACAATACTATTTGGGATTCAGGAGATTTTTGTGGGACGTTGTCTGAAACTGGTTCTAGGTTGCATGTGTTGCTGAAACTTTACATTTCTTCTGAAACTATGATGAACTTCACATGTAAATATCTTCAGAATATTATGAAGACCACCTGGTAGAGGGATTTGATTTTGGAAACATTTTTGCTGGAAAGGAAGCTGAATTCACTCTTGAGAGCAGGGTCTCTCATAGTGTTTCCTTTTCCTCTGAAATAATAGTATGAAGTAAAACCATTCTGGGAAGTGTCAACAAAAACTTAATTTGATGTACAAGGACTGAAAAGCCAAAGCTAGAAGAACCATGGGACAAAAATGTGTTTACACAGATGCTGGATTTTCTCCAAAACCTATGAAAATAGTGCTAAATCCTCTCAGGGCTGAACAATGGGACTGAAATTAGGCATCAAACAATAATTAATATATGTTAACTTGCTCCCACACACTCTCACACTGGGAGTTTTTTTTTCCCTGTGATCATAAATAATCAACATAGTGCAGAGGTTTCTAATCCATTCATTGTGTCAGCACGTACTCAGGCAGGGAAGGAGTCACCAACAAAGGTCTGAGTGGAACTGGTCTGCATGACTGCTTTTATTTTTATTAAACCGTTTTATGTAGAATATAAACAATATGGCAGTTCCTTCACAGAAATTAGTTTTGACACTCCAGGTTGAGCTGAAATCAGGATTCTGGGCAGGGACCCAGGTCTCTTAGGACCCTGAGAAATGTTTACAGGGCACTGATTTTCAGCATCTGACCTTAATAAGAGTTACTTTAAATGGACTGCTTTAGGAAGCAACAGAATTCACAGGACATAATATTATGTAGAAGTAGATAAGGTGGCTTATCCAATACTTGATTTCTAAGTCTTAATCTGAACCAAAAAAAAAAAAAAAAAAAGGAAGAGTGCCTATTCAATGATTAATTTGCTTTTCAGATGTTTGAGTCTCAGTAAATATAGCCCACAGAGCAAAACTGTCTTCCTACACTTGATCTTCACAACTGAAGAAATAAGCATTTCTTTTTTTCTGGACATCTGACAGCTAACAGTGGGACCATAACCTCAGAAAACTGAGATGTTTCCTACCATTGACTTTGTTTTTCAAAATACTTTGATCTGGAGGGCATATGTGAGGTAGGAAGGGGAGAGGAAGAGGAAAAGCCACTATTAATTGCAGAGATTGCAGGCAGAGTAGGATAACAATTTTGAAATAAATCATAAAACCAAACCATAACAGGAAAATCCTTGAGTCTGAGCATTATACAGAGGCAGTACACTCTCCACAAAGCACAGTGCCGTTTCAATAGTGTTCCTGGAAAGCTCAAACAAGAAACTTCCCTAATGTGGTGGATTATGAGATCTGAATTACTAAACAACTTCATTTTCTACTCCTTTATCCCACCTCACCACCAAAAAAAACTCCACCTACCCACCCACTCACCAACAAACAAACAAACAAACAAACACAAACAGCAACCCCTTCCATGAAAACAGCAGAACTGCATCAAATTGAGAAGATAGTGAGATTTAAAGATATAAATTGGAAACTGCTCATGACTTTAAATGAACATGTGTTGGATATGCACACCGCTTCTCTTTGAGCAAGTTCTACTTGCAGCTTAATTTGCTGAACATGATTCTTTCATCCCTCCAAAGTATTTTGAAAAATGTGCACTAAAATGTCACAACAAAACTCTTATTATTATTTATTTCTTCAGCATTATAAAGCAGTCCTGGCTGGATAATGCACAACTTCTTCTTTTTCAGTTGTACTCAGAAGTCTTATTTTCTGCCATCTTACGTGATAGAGTGGACTATAGTAATTCAAATGTCAGCAAAATTGTTTATTTTGCACTGATGAGAATATTGTGTGTATACACTCATGAGTGAAGCTTTTTTCATGCATGATAAATAATAGGAGGAAACTGGAAACTAAATATATTTTCAAGTCTTGTGCATTATAAATCCTGGCTTGCAGTACTATAAAACAATTGCCATTTTAAGTGCATGGTCTAATCTAACACAAACAGGTTGTATAGATGGTAGTTCTGGGTCACAGCATACTTACATTGAAGTTACCAGCAGCTGAGGCTGAAGCTAACATCAAAATAAAGCAAATAAATACGTGAGCCTTAGTAGTTCTGGAGAATTAGCTCTAAAGAATTCCAGTTTCCTCTTGATCTGCCGCTTACCATTGGTCAGCTTCTGTGCTTAAGATAACAAGGTCTCTTGGCACACATAAGAAGTTATGTTTTTCTTCCATTTAATGTCAAAGTGTCACTTCCATGAGCAGTCTTTCCATCATCAAGGTACTTTAATGGTCCACCTCCTTCATCAGGCCACCTATTTTCACGACATTTGTGGAAGAATAGTTATCTTTAGGACCTCTAGCCTCTACTTCACATGTGGCTGAATTTGGAGAGCACAGATACACAGACTTTATAGGCCTTGTTCCCAAAGGAAATAACTCTAAAAAGATACTCTTCTGCCTTTTGTTTTGCAAGTGATCTCATTGTAATCAAAACAGATGTCCTATAAAAGATATTGGACTGTTTTTCCATTCAAATGAAAGATAAACAATTAACACTACCCAGGATCAGAAGAGTAAACAAGCAGGGGTAAGTGACAGACCAGTGACCTCAAAGAAAGCATAATGCCCAGTTGAAAGCATTAACTCTGTCTCTTTAGGAAGGGAGGCAGGATTTTCATATCACGCCTCCACCATGGATTGCTGCACCCATTCTACTGCTGCTGTTTAGTGTCTTTCTGATCTGACATGTTGTAGGTCCCTTATCAGATCAGTTTGTTTTCCATATTACTTCTATGGGTAGATTCCTTCCATTTCTAATGTCTTTATAAGAATATACCCTATATCTTCAGGGTTCATACTAAAACGAGGAAAAATATTGCTAGGAAATAATATGAAAAATGACAACTCAAAAAGAAGCCATGGAAAGAAATTGCAAGAAATATTCCCCAGCAAGAAATGCTTTCAGATGACAGAGGTAAAGGGATGACTCATAAGTAGTCATAAAATTATGAAAAGGATAAATGGTCCAAAATCATGGAAGAAGTCATTTTCCATGGTTAGCAGAATGAACACAAAATAACAGATTTTTCTATTTGAGTAAGCTCAGTAATATGATACGTGCACTGAGCAGCTAAAATATCAGAAGCAGCAATTGATTCTCCAATGACAGATGCAGCAAACAGGAACGGTGCAATCGCATGATTCCCCAGGCTCCCGAATTCATGGAAACGTTCCTGTCACCAAATGGTTTCACTTTTAGGACATGCTTGTCTGGTATCACAGAAATTCACCTAAAACTTCTTAGTTTTTGTCTCATCTGACATCTCTTTGGAAGAATAGTAGCAGTATAGGTTCTGTTTCCCAACCAGTGTAAAAGCAATAGTCAAGACACTGATATTTCTGATTATTTATTATGGCACTTCAAAGCATATAAACTCCATTGCTAGGTGTTTCAAACAAGTTTTAAAAAAAATAAAATAAAATTAGGCTTTAAGTTTTAGGCAGTGTTTCAGTAGCTTTTGGTTAAGAATTTTTAGAATAGTCCTAGACATGGAATAAGAGTTTTTTTAGGAAAACAGTCTTCTTAAAATAAGGCTTCCTTTCCAAAAGGTGTGTATGTGCTTGCTTAGACTTATCATGTTCATTGGCTTACTGGTGTATATATATATATAGAAAACTGTGGGTTCAAAATACAAAAAACCAAACTAACCCTGAAAATCCATTCCTCTACTTAAACACCAACTAAACTTATTTCGTACTTATACCCGCCCAATTCTGGTTACTTTGTAACATGGAAGTTAGGAAAAAAAAATTCAAAGTTTGGGCTCTGGAGTTGTTTCAATTTCATATTGATGTTGGTCAAAATTCAGCTTACTATTAACTGTTCTTTGCCATATATTGTCTCGTGCTGAAAGGCAGATTGTAGTAAAGCCTAAAAGCAAATTGTTTTTCTAATAAAACCTCACTTAAAATTCCACTATAGTAACAACATTTCCACTTCATATATTCGACAATTTTATTTAATAGTCTAAGTTCAGAATAGTTACATAATAGTTACACCACGGCTTTTAAAAAGAATTGCACTCAGCTACTCAGTCCATTGAAATACTAGAAAACAGGGAAAAGGAAAATACGGAGTGAAAAGGAGCTCTGTCCACTGAACTGAGTTGTTTGCAGCAAGTTCCTACTGAACCTGAAGATGTCCTCATGCTTTCTGGTAGACTCGAACACACTTGATACCATTCATGTCACATTCCTAGAAGATAAAGAGATGGATTTATTAATTTACCTCTCAGTGCAGATTAACAGGGGAAAAAAAACCCCACCTGTTAGAGTTACATTTCAGGCTACCAACCAGCAGCACTTGGGGACCAGAAAGTGGGACTGAACTCACCACCACCAATTGTCCATCAACTAGCTTCCTTGTTATTGTGGTCTTCTTGCCATCCCATTCCTGCTCTTGAATCAATGACCCATCATCTTTAAAGCTGACAAGGGTCTGAAAGAAGAACCTGACCATCAATATTTTCCCCATGACATTTGGTCAGCACTGAGGCTTTCCAACACCTTATTCCAAGTGAAAGATTCCCACCCCATCTCATTCAATAGTAATTTTATCATTGACAACTACAAAGGGAGAAATTATCTTAAACACTTTATTGATCCTCTTCTTACTGTAACTAACTCATTGCTCATTTGCTCACTGCTCTGACACATTCCCACATCAGACAGACCTTTGACCCACAATTTCAATTAACAGGAACAGAAGATGTTCTCTGTTCATCTTTGTTACATGGGCTTTGAGCTTTTGTGTAGCATTTATCTGATCTTGCAGTAATAGATGAATTGAAAGTGTGGGGCTGGAGGGAGGGGGGTGATAAACAGAGCACTTACACGAGGAAATGAGATGTATCCTTTATGTTTTACCTCCTTTGGGATAAATATTCTCCCTACTTGGTGCAAGGAGAAATGCTTTGCCTTCTAAAACTGGAGTTTAATGACTGTAATTCACATGGTTGCCTTGCTGTCTATGATCCCACCCCACACTGAACCAGGCTCTCTTGTTATGTAAATAAGAGACAGAGCAGAAAGGTTAACCCTAGGGCTGAATTGCCTCTGATTAAACATCAATGGCATTTTTTTCCACAGACTGAGGATGAAGTGGCATTTGGCTTTAACAGGGATTTAGAGGTCTGTTAGTTTTACTAAAAAAATGCTTCTACTACAAAATGAAAACAGCAAAATACACAAGACTATTGATTTCAGCATTTTCCCTCTTTGGAATTTGCTTAATCCAGGTTTAAAAAAAATATTTCAATGAGACTTACAGAGACAATTGCTCATCAAATAAAGCATTGTTAATGTGTATGTAAAAACTGATTTTAAAATAGCACCTCTCTCTGTAAAACACACAAAGAATTGCATTTTTTCAACAGAAAGTCTAGTATACTGACCTGAGTTTTCCTGCCATCTAATGTATTTTCCTCAAATTTCTCACCAAGCTTGAAGCTGAACTGTGAAGTTTTGAAGGTGCTTTCTGTTTTTATGGTGATTGTGTCCCCATCCTTAATAATGTAAACGTCTGGTTTGGCCATGCTTCCCATTTTTCTCATAGCCATACCCACACCTGCAAGGCGAGAGGCACAGAGTGTCACAAAGTCAGTTAAGCCCTGAGGCTTAGGGCCACACAAGAATTCAAATACCTAATTCCCATTTAATTAGGCACTTAAGTACACTTGAGAATCAAAGCTCAAGAGCCACAAAGAAAGAGGATGTTTTAAATTTTCCACAGAGGAGGAAGGAAAAAAAGCTTATTTGCAGAGTTACTCTTTTGTTTCCTCAGATAGTTAAAGTTAAATTTATTTTGCCCTCTAGAGGATTTGTAGATATCCCAAAACTCAGAACTGTTTTTTTTTTTTCAAACAGAAATAAATAGCAAACAGGAAAATAAACACAAAAGCTTAAACAAAAATAAAATTATTCTCTTCAAATTCTGAACACTTTAAAATTCTACAAATTATTTTTAATTGACAGATTAATCCACTTTACTTTCAACTTATATCAATAAATACCCTTCAATTACTTCGTACACCATTGCAAACATGCCGTTTTTAATTAAATTTCATATTTTACATCCTGTTTACAAAGTATGGAGTTGTGAATTAGAAAATCACTATCATAAAAACCGGTGCTTACACATATATGCAAAAGACAGAGAAATGAGCAAAATGAGCAATTTGCGAATGGCTGGAAATTCATGATCTGGAGACAGCAGCCCTCAAAACTCTTCATTTTCAGATTCACCCTGCTTCAGCCCTGCATGCACTCTTTGAGGGGTTTGCTTAAATCTTTTTGATCTGAAGGATGAAAATACAAATAAGAGAGTAGCGAGCAACAAACGGGAATCCATCAAACTGGTAAGTGCGGATCTCAACCATGAATTGATATGCAACCAAATGGGGCAGAAAGTGCCACCAAGTCAGTGAGTGCCTGGGTTCTGCAACTGGTGTAGTTAAAAAAATGTTGTCAGGTATCAGCACAGCACTGCCCTGGCATTTGCAGGTAAGGGCTGAGTCCCTGAGAGGGAAATTAAGTACTTTCCACACACTGCTTCTCCAGACTCAAATGAGATTCCAGGACAGAGGCTTAAGCTTGAGTTCACAGAGAAAAAAAACCAGTCATCCTCATCCAGCTTTTCTGATCAGAACTGGAAATTATTGCCACAGTAACCTCCACACACACTCTGTCGCTGCCATCCAGGCCAGAGTAATCAGAGTTATTTGATCAGCTACAGCTTGGGATCCAGCCAAACAGAGATGAGCTGCATGTCTTCTGTATGGCAAGAAGTGAAATTCCAACTCCTTTGTCCTCAAATGTTCTTTTACACAGAATGAGAAGAATCTGCATAGTCTCATTTATGGTGCGTCAATAGGATCAAAGGCAGAGAGTTTCACAAGTAGGCAGCGAGGGTGAAATCCAGTAAATTACTGGCTCCTAAAACGTGACTTGGTGTAAATTTAATTGCCTAAATTGCAAATGTAAAAGGGAAAAGTGACTGGTTTATGATTTAAATCTTAAAGCAAACAACAGTCAGTTGCTGCCTACACATGGGAGGTGCTCTGCAGTTGCAGCACTTAATTTCTACTTTGAAGTTGCAACTTGGCAGATGCCTAGGTCTGGCCATTGGACATAAACACCAAGGCATCTTAATCCATGGCTCAACCAAGCTGAGCTTAAAATTCTTGAATTTCCTCCAAAGTCTCCCAAAGGGTTCAGTCCAGAAGGCTGTCTCATATCATACCTATCACTGACAGGCCTCCCAAAATGTAATTGCAGCCACCACTGTCTGCAGGGTGTAAATGCAGCGATGCCTTTTGTATTTTACAGGAAGAGCACAAGACCTAAATTACTTCTTCTCCTCCCTCTAAAGATAAGGCTGCATCTTCTGCCTCTTGAGAAAATATCATGGCTTTCATCAGTGAATAAATTGCAGAAAATAATAGCTCCTGGGCTATAAAGACACTGCCAGGTATCTATCACCTGCCAGCCAGGATGCTCACAGGAAAGTGGTAAATCTGAGCTTGCAGATGAGGCTCCTGGTCTGTTAGGTGTGTTCTTCATCCAGTAACTTCGTGTTACAAAATGTAGGGCAACCTGGACGCAGGGATAACATGCCAGGACCATCCCCCTGAGATAAAGGTGCCACAACCCACAGAAGAAAGGAGGCAAACAGCCTCCGGCAGGGCAGCCGGCTGCCGGTTACCCACAGGCAGCTGATCCAGTTTGGCTCTCTCGGGAGGAGACACCCAAGGTGACCCCACGGGGAGGCAGCCCCGGCTCAGCAGGTCTGTGTGCGGCTGCCCCAGGCGAGGTGAACCAGCCCAGCCCCGGCACAGCGCTGCCGTGCTGCATCCGCCACCGTCCAGGCCAGGGCAGCGCCGAGCCCCCCGCAGCCCCCGCGCCGGGCAGCCCCCGCTCCCCGCCCCGGGCATTACCGGAGAGGGAGGAGCGAACCGGCCTAATCGCAGCCGGGCTGCTGGCACCGGCTGGTAATCCCGGGTGCTGCGGAGGGAGGCGGCGGCGGGGAGGGCGCAGCGCTGTGCGGCGGGAAGGTGCCTGCTGGTGCTGACACCTGCCTCACAGCAATTACGGTGCAAAAAGGCTCGCTGACATCTTTAGGACGCGGAGCCGGAGGCGGCAGCTCTCCCGGGAGGAAAGGTCTGCTGCCGGCAGGAGCCGAGAGGGCGCGGAGCCCCCGGCGCTGCATCCCGGAGCATCCCGGCATCACCCCCGCAGCCGCCGCCCACCCTTGGCTCACGGCCGGGCTGCATCCCACCCTCGGGCCCGGCTCCGGGACCGCGTTCTCCGCGGACCTTGGACAGAGCCTCGCGGCCGGCAGCGACAGCACATCCCCGCGGCGGCATCCCAGCATCCATCCCTCCCTCCCGGGGGCGGGGAGCCGCCGGCTTCTTACCTAGCTCCTTCATGTACTCCTCGAAGCCCTCGCTGGAGACGAGGCACCATTTGCCCAAAAACGCGTCGATGGCCATGGCGGCGGCACTGGAGCTGGCGGCGTCCCTGTAGAAACGTGAAGGCAGAAGAACGGGCTGCAATGAGGCCGCGGCCGCCTTTATAGCGGGGCCGGCAACATGTGCTGCCGGGAAGAGCCAATGGGGCTCCCGCCGCGCCCCGGCCCCTTCCCCGCCGAGCCCCCGCCCGGCGAGTCCCGCCCGCGGCGGCGGCGGCGGCAAGAGCGGGCACGCCGCGGCAGTGCCCGCCCTACGCCCGCACACACACATGCACACAGACAGACAGACAGACACACGCACACGGACACGCACACACACACACAGACTCACAAACTCACACTCACATGCACACAGTCACGCACACGCTCACACACACCCACACACATACTGCAACCCCTCTTTGCACACCAGCACGGGAACGCCCAGGAACGGTGAGACACTGCCAGAGCTGTCCCCCCGAGGGATGTTGTGGCCTAAACGCTCCTTCAAATACAAACTCCATCCGGCACCTACCGTGGTGAAAGAGTCCATTGTGCTGAGTGCCGGTGCCCATGAGCTCCTGCTTAGACTCTCAATGCTAAATTACACCGTTTATTACATGTCATGCTTTTTTGAAAGATAATTCAGGAACAGAGTAGCATCATATGGCACAGGGACAGAGCAGTAAGACATCAGCATCCCAAAGCAGTTTATTGGGTTTGATTTCCAGCCTTCCCAACAACTCCCAAATCCCACTGGTACATCACATATTGAACTACAGCAATCCATAGCTTGCTGCAACCCAGGAAGAAGCCTGCTACATACACACTGTGGTTCAGTTTAGCAAACAAAATCAATCAAAATACAGAACTAACGTGTGTGTTTGCAGTACACAAGAAAAATCAAAGCCTGAATGCAACCTCATGCCTTAGCATTGAAAAAATGGATATATGATATCTTGGTTTTAGTCCATATTGAACTGCAATTCCTACTTCTTAAAGGAAAACACTGCAGCTGCCACTACTGTACACTGGCACAGAAGTACCATCATAAAATATACTCCGTCAACATGCCCTGTGAGGTTTGGACCAATCTTTTATCAAATTCTGTCAGGTGAGTGGAGAGATTTATTGCCCTATTCTGTGAGGAAGCTGATATTTCTAAGTCACAACAAAAATCCTGATTCCAACGTACCCCAAAAATTTGTTTCCAACATCAGGGTTATGCCAATCTCTGCCTCTTTTGGCCTTGTATCACACTGGATTAAACCCAGAGCTACTTTCTCCTGTCTGGAAAAGGAGAAATGTGAAGATACATCTGGTATCTGGAGGGTTTTTTATGCAGTAACTGTTACTACACTTCTCTGCTAGTACCTTCATGAAGGAATTTGAAATAAAGGTGTCAAAATCATAGAAGACAGCAAGGTAGGTCCTGTGCTAGTTCCAGCATTTCACAGTATGAGAAGGTGCCATAAAGCCAAATGTTTTGGAGCAAGGAAGACTTTTTCCTTTATGCTTTGCTGTGATACAACTTCACAGAGCAGCTGGAAGTTTCTGGCTTTTTGTAGAAAGTCAGATTTGTCATACACAAAATAAACAGATAATTTTTGAACTAACGTGTTTTCTAAATTCCTCTAACTATCCTTCCCTACAGAGCTATCTTTAATTACTTTCTGCTTCTCTGACTATATGCATGTTTTTGTATGCAAACAACATTATAGTGTCTGCTCATAAGACAGCAAGCCACATTGCTGCTTTTTTGTGTTATTAAGTAGGTACTTTGAAACACAAGACTTTCAACATTCTTCCACTTTTTTTTTGTAATCTTGTGTGTGTGTGTGTGTGTGTGTGTCTGTCTCATGTAAGAGATTTCAGAGTAAATGTTAAATTAGGGTGATGTTTCCTGACTAATTCATGATAGTTAAACCAACATGCTGTCCATCCTGCAGTTCTCTGGTCGGCTACAGAAAGGATAAATGAAAAGCCAGTAGATTAGGGATCAAATAGAATCATCCTTCAGGAATTAGGAAGCCTTCAGTCTTGTAAAGCAAGGACAATTTCTAGAAATAGAAACCTTGGCTTTACTCCATGTACACTAGCAAATAGTTCTGGATCCACATTTCTGCAGTGCTGCCTGCAGATGGCTTACGATATGCAAATGGTAGTCAGGTATAAGTGCTGATAATGCAGCAGAAGTAAAATCCACTATTTCCATCTAGTGGTGAGACAGTATTCCTGGATCTGAAGTACCTGAAGATCCAGTTACCTACCTGTGCACAACATTGCTACAGCTTTGAATCCTCCCACAAGTCATTTGGTCTGATTTATTCTCCTTACAAATTTTTCAGGTCTAGGCATCCTAAATTCATATAAAACATAAGAAGAAAAGAGACTTCTGTCTCTCTTTTCTGAAATGCAGATTGTTAGGATACAGTGAAAAAGCTCACTCAATTCTTACAAAGTTCTAATGTTTTACAAATTAATCAATCCATATATGAATATGGATTATTGGATTACATTATCGTCAATGCCACAGCTCAAATCTCCTTTGAAACAGAATAGTGCTGAAACTTTCCATATAGCAAATAAAGTAACAATAGGGACCAGAGATGTATCATTCTGGGTAAGGTACAAGTGGCCTGGGCTACAAAATATACATTGTTTCTCATCTTGACAGTACAGTATATATTTGCCAAATATGGCTCCTACTTTGGCAGGCAAACTAAAAGGTTCAGATATCCAGAGGTGCTTGAGCCACAGGGATTCATCCCAGTAAATCTCAATTCCTGCCTGGTTTGAGGCTGACATCACAATCAGACTTTTTGTGTTTGTGTAGTCTCCTCTTTAGATATAAGAAAAGAGGAGCAGCAAATACATGCATACCTATGGACAGTGTTGAATTCCTATGCCATATATTACTGTTTCAGTGCAGACAGAATAAATTCTCTGAAGTTTTGCTCATTTCCACATTGGACATATATTGTCCAAGAAAAGGAGAATCAAATTTACAATGAGAAGTGTAAATTTTTCTGAGGAAATAAGCTGCACGGCAAGCACGTAGCCACATCTAGGAGCAACCACCACCTTGGCAGCTTGGGCCTAACCAGGGTGAATGCTTTCCTGGGGTAGTCAAACCCTTGCACCTTGTAGGAGGGGAGGATATTACAGTTCTTCACTACCAAGTGCAAAAAAAAAAAAAGACCAAGGCAAAAAAAGTGCACAGAGACCTTCATTCTACTCCTTCGGGCAGGTGTGTGTCATGCAGTGATGTTTCATCTGACGTGGGAGCTGGGAAGCTCTGGCCAGCAGTGTTTGAGGTTTCTCTTCACGTAGCCATAGATTCACCTACTGCATGCAAGCTAAGCCATATTTAGTTTTTTGGAGCCACAATTCCTGCTGCTTGGGCAGGGCAGAGCACCACCTCCTCATCTGGAACATATCGCTAATCAGGTTCCATAGGAGGTGTAACTTTTTCCCTAGACGTTTACTCATTAAACTGCCCATATGTTTAACTTGGAGGGAAACCAATCTGATAGCACTATGCTCTACTGTGTAAGGGAGGATCTCGCTTTCCTTCTAATATACAGACATATTATGCATATAGACTGCCTTTGCTAAGTGGTAGGCTTCCTGTAGGTAAGATTACCTCTTGAGAACACCTTAAAAAATTGTCAGAAGAATTGGACATTGCTGCCCAAATTTTACTCTCCGGCCTATCCCTAGCTGTGGAAAAAAGTTAAAGCAGTCCATGAATAATAGTTACTCACCCCCAAGGCATGGATGGGAAAAATTGCATAGGTAGCACAGCTTTGTTTCTGTTTCCTTGTTGTACAAGTGTGGTTTTCCCTTCCCAGCCATGTCATCACTGGGCAGGCATGATGAAACACGTGCTACAGTTGCCTAGCTGGCGTAGGGAAGCTTTGCCACTCAAGAGATGGTTGCTTGGGCAATACTAGACCAGGGATTATGAAGCAACAACACATGAACCTGCAAGTTTTCCTTTGTATGTCAATATGCACAAGATCTCCCAGCGTATCAGCATTTCATTACCTCTGAGCTAAAGAGCTGGGCACAGCTTCTGTTTTACCAGTGAGCTTTGTGTAATACATCTGTTTTTAAGTCAAAACAAAGCCATTTTGTTCTGCAGCATGGAGCATGGGTCCAAAGAATCCTTGCTGTGGATCTGGAGACTGCTGCCTCTGGCCCGGGTAGCCAGCTGTCGGGGTGGACAGGCTCACGTGTGCCGGCGCTCAGCGCCAAGCCAACCAGCGCCGCGGTGCTCCTCATGCCACAGAGCATTACCATAATGCAATTAGCGCACCAGCAGCCTGAGACCAGCTCTTCTACGTTGTCAGCAGCACGTTCAAAGCAAGGTTAAAGGGAAATGCTTCTAGGGCAAGGTTTACTGTGGCAATGGTGTCACAGCTCACTGATTGTAGCCTGCCTCAGTGATGAGGGAGAAAGCTCCAGAAGCCTGCAGTGACTTAAAAGAGGATTCCAGGCTTCATTTTCCTCATTTTGGACAAAAATGATCTGATGTCAGATTCAGCCCAGGTCACAGTGACTGCAGATATGTGAGCTTGTGCCTAACTTTGGAAGCTTTGAAAAGCCCTTTTATTTAGCAGCAGCATCTACCCTGAATAGCAAACATCCACACATTAGAATAAAAATATTTTTATTTATCTTCAGAATTTATAATCAGCATAGTCATTACAATGCTAAAAAAGAGATCAGGGTGACTACAAATCTTCCACAGCTGTAGTTTTAGCACTGAAAAAGCCTTTGATCCCCATAAACAAAAGCACATTAGCAGGAAATACCTGGTCACAGGTTAAGACTTTCAGAAAGCAAATACTCTGGCATGGCTTTTAGAAACCTCAGATGTACAAAAAAATCATCCCAAATGATACCTCTTTAAATAAAGACAAATAAAAACCAGAGTTTTGTCCTTTCTGTGTGGTCTGGAATAATAACGACATGAGGGCAAGGACAGAGAATGTCAAAATTATTTGGAATAGATAATGATAAATATTTCTACCAATGATGAGTAATTAGATTATGACACTTGGAATCAATAAAGTACAGATGTGCCTGCTAGATTTTAAAAGGGTATATAAAGCTTTAGCTTTTTTCTTTGATTGCGTATCATAAGTAGAGTTCCATTACTAAGTATATTGATCAACCACTGTAAAGGGAACCTCAGGAAAAAAACAAGGTTTCATTTAGAGTTATAACCATACTTTTCATTCTCAAGATGTCACAAAGGAGAGCATCATCATACAGAAATATGACGGGCAGAGCCTGACACTCACACGCTACAGAGGGAAGGTCTTCTCACTGTGATGTGGATACCAACACCTTTCCCAGGAGAGCTGGAGAGAGGCTGCAATTGCTCCTCTTCCTGTTGACCAAAATCGTGTACTAGGGTGCTAGCAATAACGTGTAGGCTGTCTCCTGACCAGGGCTCCCAAAGGACTTCATCGTGGGGTGACAAGAGCTTAGGTGTGAAGCACCTGGGGCGCTGTTGATGGGGGTTCCTTTTCACCAAACAGCACAAGCCTCCTCACACCTGCACGCAGCAGGAAGAGAGAGGCTCTCCAGGGCGCCGTTCAATGTGTTAGCTTCCAGTTCTGACTCACCTGTCAAGACCTCCTTTTTCATGGACTGTAGAATAACATTGGGGAAAGCCCTTTGGAAGCTAAAGCTAGTTTTTACTATTATCCCATTCTCATTGCCAACATGCTAAGTTTGCCAAGAGGGTTGACTACATGACTTGTGTTCAAAAGTCTTCTAAGAAAATTCTTGCCTCAGGCATCTCAAGCAACCATGCAGGACAAGCAGGTATTTTCCAGTTTGCTTTTCTAGACCTGAAAAGTCTCACAGTATTTGGGTTTACATCCCTGATTCCATCTCAAGATATGATATTACATATCTAACGACTAGACCAGAGAAACTCTGTAAGAAAGTAAGAAATTACATTGCAGATTTTTTCCTATGCTTCTGCCAAAAGTTTTTGGTACTGATTCTGCCACCTTTTCTTTTATGTGCAGCTCAACTTGATACCGATCTAGTTATTTGAAGGAAAGGAAGAAGTCATCATCTGATTCTTAAATTTCTCATTCCCAGTAAATACTCTGAAATTCATTTGACCAGTGGATTTTGAAGTCAAGTTCTATAAAAAGACACTTCAAAAACTCCATGAAAATACTTATTGTTTCTTTTATTCATGCAAGTGGCTTGAACCACTCAGATTCCCCAATAGTGAAAAGACAATTCCATGCATCCATGCAAGAACTACAAAAAAAGAGAACTATAAATAAAAAAATAAATAACTATAAATAGATAGGACAAACTTGCTGGCTTTTCATGCTGACCATGCTATTTTTACAGTAAAGCTGGTCCCTGTTGAAAAAGGGTGGAGGGTTCAAAAGAAACAGAGGAGTAGTGCCTGAGTAAGGAAGAAACTGCTGCTTTGCCTCCTACCTGTCCTCTGAACTTCCTGCAGAGACTGTCAGTCTGAATTGTGAAAATCTGTCCACTAAGGATGTCTTTCCCAGGCTTTGCTCCTATTGACCAAGCATTCCCTTCACAAACAGATCTGCTGGTCCACTTTTCCAGCTATTTTGCCTTGGAAGAAATCTTCACATGGAAACAAGTCAAACACCTCTTCCAGTGAAGCACAATGCAAAGATCTCCTTCGATGTGCTATTAACCTCTGCTATTAACACTGCCAGTACCTAGGAAACCGCTTTGAGTCAAGCAGAATCTCTAGGCTTGCCTTAACTCTGCTTTCAAGTACCACTTTGGAACTTCAAGAGACATGATCAAAACAGGTCAGCAGCTCCTTTGCCTTCACACTCCTAACATCTGTCCCTGGGCGCAGCCTTAGTTTGTAAAATCCTGAGAACACCAGCTCAATGTAAAGAACATTTTTTGTTAAGTTAATCAAAGCAAAGTACCACTTCTACCTGTTCATGCTGCTCCATCCTAACATTTATCAGCTTACAGAGCAAGGCTGAGCAGGAAGCAGAGAACATGGAGTGGTCTACCAGCAACAGAGTACCTTGGCTGCTTGAAGCTACTGCACACTCTTGGCAAACAATAAAAAGGGCTCAAAAGAGTGACTCAGGCTTTCCAAGGGGAAAAGGGGAGACAGGGTGAGATCAAACACCACCAGTAAGGAAAAAGACTACTAGGCCAGGAGATGGAGAAGGCAGAAAAGCACATCTGGAAGAGGCATCACTGATAGGCAACATGTCGGTCTCCATGTGACTCCAAGCCACTCAGTGGATAAGCAGGGCCTGCATCCAGGGAAACTGGTTGCACATGGAGTTGGTGAGGTGGGCAGTGAGCCAGCAATTCTTAAAACTGCATGGAGTGTATACAGGTGTAGGAGATACATTTGAAACCAAGCATCTTGAGAACTGTTAAATACAGTCCTAGGATATTCAACTTCCGAGGGGTTTTTCTGGCTTCCTTATACCATATAAACTCCTTGATCATTTAGAATTCAAACAAGCAGAGGTGAAGAACTTGCAATGTTCACTAACACTGCTGCTCCTATTTGAAATCTTTAATAGAAATACCATTATCTTTTTCTAGAAACAATGCTGCAGAGATTGAAAAGGGAGTACCTCAGCCAGGTTGTGTTATCTGAATGGCATATTCATCCATTTCAGGACTATTTTCCCTATGCACTGATAAGAATGTCTAAATAAATAGGTATTTGTACAATGAAAAGATCTAAGATGATTCTAATAATTGTTAAATCTCCAGGCATTAGAGATTTAGCCATTTTAATGTCATCAACTGCTATCAGACACCCTACATGGCCACAGTGTTTGCATTTAGGCAATCCCAGTTTTTTAGGGCCTGTTCCAGCTCCTTTTATAGTTGGGCAGCCACCCACATTTTTGGTGGGATACAGTAATCAAGATTAGTGGGCTAAAGAATAACAACATGCAAAGTCAATGCTCACCCAGACACGCTTTGTTCTGCATGAGTGACCTTAATACCCTGTACATCCCCAGCACTGGCCTGTGCGTGTCAGGAAGATGTCAGAGCTTTGTTTCAGTCAATCAGCAGCAGGAGCTGAGTGTAGGAGCAGCCTGCAGCAAAGCTATCTGAACGCTCAGGGAAGAAAGTCATTAGAGATTATCTTTAACCTACTTGAAAAATAAATTCTTACCTTTATCTCCATGGTACAGGGAGAGCAATTTTCTACATATTAGCATAATAATCATCAGAGGAGTGCCTTCTTGCCCATCTTGCTTGTTTATATCACTCCAGTATCTTGTAGTCTTGAGGATGCACGTTTTTAGTGTGATCTTTCTGTCCTGTAGGTTTTGCTTTACATGTTGCATATTAAAAGCCCAGTCATTACTTCTTTTTCATGCAGAAAACGTATCAGAGCTTTACCACTGCAAACTGCAGCTCCCAGCACCGACAGCAAAACCAGCACCAGCCTACACCTCATCCACTGAACTGTTGGTGATCTCTCAATGGCGACGTTGCAGTCCTTTGGCCTAACCTAAGCAGGAAGGCTGGGCATGTGCAGATGAAAATGAAAGCACCTAGCAAAAGTGTGTGTTTTTACAGAGCAGGATGCCTATCCATGATACTAAAGCAAAAAAATAAAATACCTTTCTTTGACAACAGAAGGGATTTATTTTGATGATAAAAAACTTGCTAGGATCTTCATTTTTCTCCCTTTTCTATTCCTAAATGTAAGTCCCAATCTTGGGCCAAAATAAAGACTATAAAAACTTAATTATTATTAAGAATTAATTATTAATTACTTAACTCCTGTTTTACTCTTTAAGCACTTACGGATGGCTGATTATTTAAGATGGATGTAGGCACTTCGCATTAAAATACAAGTTTTATAAACTGATGTACAGACTGTCAAAGAAAGAAAAAAAAATCACAAAAATCACTGATATATTACAGTAAGACGGCTTTTGAGCATATGAATACATGATTAACCAGGGGAACAATAATTCTGCATAGGTCTTCCTCTTGAACAATTCTCCCTCTTCCTGCAAAGCTTTTTCAGGTAAAGTCATAGTATATGATGTTATTCTAAACTGTGGGAAAAACAAAACAAAATAAAACAATAAAACAACCTGTCCTTTGAACATTCCTATTTCAATTTGGTCATCTTCTAGCTTGACAGGATATAAAATCCTCTCAGTTTCCAGTGTTCTCAAACCCCTCCGCTCTAAGTGAGCTCAGTAGCAGGTTTAGCAGCTCAGCACCCCAAAACCACTCTGAAGAGCTGGTGGCCTAATAAAAGAAAGGGTTCCAGTGCAGAGAAGGTATTTATCCCAGATAAAGTTATTCACATCTATTGTTCCCACATCCAAATGTCATTGAATCGTCTTATCTCACACTCTTCTGTCTGTTGCAAACACACGGGAAACACCCAATGTCTTCAGCACAGCTCTCCTTCTCCAGCATAAGACATCACCTTGACTTCAACATTCTAATGAAGAACTTGCAAAGAATTACCTTGACAGTGCTATTTAAAATGATCTTGCTTTCAGAACAGACAGTGTCCATTTAATAATCTTGGCAAAAGTAAGGTAAAACTACTTTCAGATTTGTGTCCTAAATCTGCTGCCAACTTTGGAAATATATGTACTAGTTTTAGAGAAATCAGGCATCTGATTAACAACAGGTAGAACTAAAGCCTCTCAAGAGTACCACACCTGCAATTCTTGAAACTAGAACTACGTTTTTGTTATGAACAAAACTGATGCACATGAAACACGTGCAGCTGACACCTTCACCTGTACAGCCTGAGGAGAGATGGACCCTTCCAAAGCCACAGAGTTTTGCAATACAGATGAGACACCTAAGCAGGTACTTTAACAAATAATAGGGTTGGACATGGGACTATAAACACCAAATAAAACTCTCCCTTTGATCTTTATAAAATATTTAATAACACATCCATAAAGTGAGTGACAAAACCACTACAAAACTGAACTTCAAAGACAGCCCTTTTCTCCAATTATCAAAAAAACTGACTTACCTTTCCCTTTGAGCTGAACTTAAGTTACTTTTAAGCAGGATGAGTAGCTCTACTGTGTGTTGACAGTCCCACTACCTTGTTACTTTAATTGCTGAGCTAAATTTACGTTTAGCAAATTTCCCACTTCCTTCAAAAAAAGAGGAAGAAAGTGGTAGGGACTTAGCAAAACATGTTTTATAAACATAGTATTACAAAAACCACTCTGTATTTGCAGCCTGCTGTCCCTCAGCTAAGTCAATGATGAGTACTTTTAAAAGTTTTCTTCAAATTTTTAATAAATTTAAGAGCTTTCAAATAATAATAATAACCACTCTAAAAATTTCTTGCACTACACTTACATAAATTTTGTAGGAAATAATGTCCAAAGAGATCTGGCTTCATTGCAGTATTAATTTAATAGCTAATGTGCATTATTCACATTGATATGCAAATCCATGTGACATTAGTCCAACATGCAGCTGCTTAGAGAGTTGCATTCATGCATCTTACGCCACTCTGACCCACTAGTGTTAGAAGATTTGTTGATCTAGTATGTTCTCCTTCAAGGGAAGGCAGGGAACATTTAAAGTCTTTTGGCCATCTCAGATTTTGTTGCAGAGGAAAAACCTTTTTTTTTTTTTTTTTTTTGCAGCCTGCTGTTTCTAACACATGTAGATGCAAGCACAGTTGTTTTTCCATTCTTCAGGGATGCTTCTTCTTGTTTTTCTGTTCTTCCTTAAGGTCTTTTGCATTACATCTGGACTTCAATGCTGCTAACATTTCCCCTGTCGTCAGGTTGGCTCCCTTCATTATCAGTCGATCTCCATCAGCTGTAAATGAAGAAAATCTTAAGAAGTAAAAAATGACAACTACTCTAATGTGCAGCTGTTTTATACATATAAATCCAAATACCCTGTTTGTCTTGTCTGATTAGAAAGTACTCCAGATACCAAGGAACCTGGCTACGCACCACAGCCAAAGAAACTGCACACAATATGCATTCAGTTTTCACTTCTGCATTGCATTATTGAAAAATCTGAAACATTTGTCTAGGTATGCCTATAGTAAGAACACATTTGATAAGAATGGCTCATACTATGCCCCTGAAGTCATCTCAGAGAAGGCAAAGAAGGCATTGGAAGGCACACATGGCTAAGCATTTTAGTAGCCTGTTGTCTGTGGTCCATTTAACATACTTCTTCAGCCAAAACAACAAATTGGTTCACACAATCTGGTGG
This sequence comes from Corvus moneduloides, assembly GCF_009650955.1. Classification (NCBI taxonomy): domain Eukaryota; kingdom Metazoa; phylum Chordata; class Aves; order Passeriformes; family Corvidae; genus Corvus; species Corvus moneduloides. Next base: position 135,389,169 of record NC_045476.1, on the reverse strand, counting down.
TTATAACGCAAAAAAATAGAGAGCACTAGGATTTCTAAAATTCTGAAAGAATTTATTTTAAAACAGGCAGGAAGCAGTAGAAGTTGAGTATTGTACCCAAGTTAATTATTTTGCAAGATTTGCAAATACAAAACCAATACCCAAACCCATATAGTGAAATACCATGCCTTGCATCCACGTTCCAGCCCCATCTTTGCCAACTGCAAGGGCTACAAACACTTCACAGGAGAAAAATCAGCTCTTAAAAAATGAAGAGTTTAGAGGTGTCTTGGCATTAATGAAATAAACTGCTTTGGGTTTGCACTGTGAAAAAACATAAAGCTTTACTGCTTTAGTCTTAATACAACACAAGAATGGGAAAGACAGAGGCATGGGGGAGAGAGATACAAGCAATGTTAACATTGCAACAGGTAGACTTTCCTAAGCAAAACAAAGAACATTCAACAGTTTTGACATTTCCACCAATTCACTAAAAACATGGAAGTTTAAAGATAAGGGGTAGCACTAATCAGTAATAATGAAAACTTTAATGGGCTACATGACATATTGGTCCATTACAGCACAGCAGGAAAGAAGATGCAGCCAGAGAAAAGGACAAAAGCAGATTAGAGCCATCTGTTCATAGCCTAGAATCTGGGACGCTTCCAGAACCGATGAAATTTCCACCACCAATTCCCTGCCTGCTCACTATACCCTCAAAGGAAACCAAGAAATTTGTTGTACATAGTTGACCTCATTCTGCAGGTCCATCTGCACATGTATGGCCTCACCCATCTGAGCAGTTCCTTCAAGTTACAGATACTCAGTTGCAAAAGCAACTAAGGATATTATTCAACCTTCTGTTCTCAAGACTGAGATGCCTCCACCACAGGTAACAGAAAAAAATTACAGAAAGTAAACAGATTATTATATAAAAACGGAGCTACATTTACTTTCCTGGAACTGTACCTGACTGCAAGGTCATGTGAGTACAGCACTACAAAAGTACACTCAGCTCCAAAGTTGTCATTGTTGGATCTAAGATCCCTTAGATCTAACTGTAGTAGAGACATATATACACATTTATCTGGATATCAGGCTGTTAGTGACACACTGTTTCTTCCTCCCCATTGCACAACTTCTAGCTATGGACCAGAGCCAAAAAAAAAATCACAGTTAAAAAAAAATATATAGAATACAATAACACTGCAACAACACAAACCCAGCGTTTTTTTCTTTGTTTAAAAAAAAGCTCCTTACCAAACGTCACATCTACAACTGGTTCAGATCCATCATGTCTCACATCAGCAGTCACTTGACAGTTTGTATTAGTAGCCTGGATTTTTTTATGGTAAATACATTGGAGAAAATTTCTGAAAATATATTAATATATTAAGTATCTTGCAGACAGAAATTAAAGCATATTTCTAAAACTAATTTGCATATTTTGATATTGCTGGGTAACAAAGTATAAACAAAACAGGATTTGTACTTAAGTTCAGACAGGTACTTCTTATGAGAGAATCACTCTTAAAAATCCAAACTGATATTCCTTATATGCTAACATGTAAAAAGCATACTAAAGAACTGTGTAAAACTCCAGTGTATATACTTTCTGTGTTTCTCTCAGCTGGGTTAGCCACAATAATAAAACAAACAGCAAAGTGATTTTCGTTTTTCTTTATACATCATTTGCTTGCCAATGTTTTCTTGTTTGGGTTTCAGACAGCATTTATTTGTGAGCATCTTTGGTCTCCTGTAGATTTCTGAAATGCATGACAGCTACTTTAAGCTGCTATTCTGGCAGCTTGAAGATATTCTAAGTGTTACTAAATTCATTTTAAAAGTAGGTGTGCCTGTAAAGTCATTGCAAAACGACATTTTGCAATTGTTTGGTACAGAACCTACATCGCTGCAGAAGCACAATCCCTTAAATTTCTCCAACAATTACAGGGATAAAGGAGCTGCTGTTGCCCCGCTTCCCCGTTACCAGCATCTGGACTGGTTGCATACCCTCACTACAGGATCAGCCACTGAGGGGCAACCCACTGAGCACTTTGGCAAAGCTCAGTGCACACGCCTGTAGAAAGGGTCTCCAGCTGGGCACAGACCCTCCGCACACAGCACGCAATGAGCCCTGGGTGCCAAAGGCCAGCCCCGCGCCCGCCGGGAGACGCGCGGAACCCGCGACCCGGGAGGCCGCAGCAAGGGCGCACGGAGGGCGCTGGGGCGTCTGCACACATGGAGCCCGGACAGAGCGGGGCCGGGGCCGGGGCCGGGGCCGGGGCCGGGGCCACCCCCGCAGCCCCCTCACCTCGTGCTCTCCACGTTGGGCTCGAAGGGGCAGAACCGGACCACGATACTCTTTACCGGCCGCAGCACCACGCTCATCTTGGACGCCATCTTCTTCCTGTCCTCTACTACAGATCCCAGCAGCCCCCGCGCAGGGGCGCGCGATGGTGGCGGCCGCGTCGGCTCGCCCCGCAGGCACATGGGAACTGTAGTCCGTGCCGCGGCCGTGGGGGCGGGAGGCCGCGCGTGCGCTCCCTTCTCTGGGCGGGCCGCCGGCCCCCGTTTCATGACCCGAGGCGCTCAGAGCCAGGCTCCTTCCTCGCTGTGGAGGGAGAGCTGACCTGCCTGTGTCAGAGAATCATAGACTGGTTTGGGTTGGAAGGGAGTTTAAATTTCATCTAGTTTCAACCGCTCTCCCTGTGCAGGGACACCTTTCACTAGACCGGGTTGCTCAAAGCTCCATCCAGCCTGGCCTTGAACACCTCCAAGGCTGAAGCATCCGCAATTTCTCTGGACAACGTGTTGCAGCGCTCCACCACCCTTACAGCAAAGAATTTCTTCCTAATAATCTAATCTAATCTAATCTCACTCTGCCAGTTTAAAGCCATTTCCCCTTGTCCTGTCACTACGTGCTCTTGTAAAAAGTCCCTCTCCAGCTTTCTTGTAGGTTCCCTTCAGTACTGGAAGGCAACAAGAAGGTCTCCCCCAGAGACTTATCTCCTCCAGGCTGAATAACTGTGACACTCTCAGCCTTTCCTCGTAGGAGGGGTTCTCCATCCCTCTGATCATATTTGTGGTCCTCCTTTGGACTTGGTCCAACAGGTCAATGTACTTTGTGTACTGAGGACCCCAGAGCTGGACGCAGCAGTCCAGGTGGGTTTTCAAAAGAGTGGAGTAGAGGGGGAAGATAAGGATCACTAAGGAGCTGCCAATACAGCTAAAGATTAATTAGAGGCAATACTTTGCAATACATGAGGGAGGAGAGAGATTTGCAAGAGGCATTGCGGCTGGAAGTGAACACATTTGGGTTTTCGTTTGTGACAGGTTACATCCAGCAGCTGCTTCCCAGCCCTTAAATTAAGCCTGGAGAAGAGGAAGCTCAGGGGTGACCTGATCACTCCCTACAACTCACTGAAAGGAGGGTGTAGCCAGGTGAGGATTGGCCTCTTCTTCCAGGCAACAAGAGACAGGACAAGAGTACATAGTCTTAAAATGCAGGAGGGAAGGTTCAGGTTGGGCATTAGGAAGAAATTCTTCAAGTAATGGAATTGGAATGGGCTGCCCAGAGAGGTGGTGGAGTCACCATCCCTGGAAAGACTGGACGTGGCACTTGGTGGCATGTTGTAGCTGACATGGTGGTGTTTGGCCATAGGTTGGATTCGATGACCTCAGAGGTCTTCTCCAACCTAATTGATTCTGTGACTCCGTCTGGGTGCCAGTGTCGCCGTGTGTCCGGGTGCCACTAGATGGCACGCACCTCCCTGGCAAATGGCTCCGCAGCACCGGCATCTGGGTGAGGGCTGGGGACGGCAGCCAAGGCATTCAAGCATTCATTGTGAATTTCTATGCAATATTCAATACACACCCACGCTCCCGACCTACGGGAACTGCATTAAATATCTATAATCTCTTGGAATGGATAACCTATTTTTAAAAGCTTATCTTTGTTTATTTCTGGTGCTCTTCCTTAAAAAACTCACATAGTCATTTGGTAAAACCATCCTCTTCACTGAGGTTTAGACAAGAAATTAACTACCAAAACTAAGCACAATGGAGTTAATATAGTTGTAATATTTGAAGTTTTTATTCTCTCTCTCAAGATTATATATATATATATATATATATATATATAATATATGTTATATGTAATGGTCTTCCCTTGTGGAAAAAAATGGAAAAAATACATTATTATGAGATACCTTTTAAAAGACCTCACTGTAACCAATAAATAGCTGGTTTAAATAGGAATTTTTCCTATACAGTTGTCTTAGATACAGGGCCAGGTAAATAGAGTATTTTACATTCGGAAGGCAAAAGTAACTTAGGAAATTTCAACATCTCTTTCTTCATTATAACACAAAGAGCTCAATGTATTCCATTTAAAATCTGCGGCAAAACTTCCATTGGCTTCTATGGCAACACTGAAGGAATAACATCCGTAAAGGACAGGGGAAGAAAGAATGGTCACTGATTTTTCTAAAGGCTCCACTCTTCACACTGTTGGTACTGTGGCACTCACTGACTTAAAAATATGCATAACCAAAACAGGTTTATATTTTCTCTTATTCATTTTGATAGTAATTTGAGAAGAATGTTTAGCTTACCTTGCACAATTAAATGAAGAGAAAATTTTGTTTACTCCTTTCCATGGTCAGATCAGTTAATTTTTTTACTTTTATTGTCAGCAGTAAAATTTGCATCTTTCCCCTTAAGCCATCTGTTTGGAGTAATCAAACACTATCTCTGATTATTCAGAGTATTTTTTAATTTTTTGAAGTCTGAGGGGTTCCCAGTAACACCAAGGCTGTAGACTTGGGATGAGTTATGCAAATAAAGGTCTGTAGTATTAATTACACTAAGTAAATGTTCCTCTTTTCTCATTGATCATTCCAGATCTCTTAAATGCAGGGAATATTCTTCTGCTTTTCCTCCTGTTTCTTACTTAACTGCTTTAATTTTCTGTTATCTTTTCTGACTATAGAAAGGCCCACAGTTCAGAACTCTTGAAAATTTCTCCATGGTTTGGTGTAGCGGGTTCAGTTTGTAACCGGGTGGAAACACCAATTTAGTGTAGTGGTTCGGTTACTTACTTATTCTCCTTCTGTGAAATAAGAATTAGGAGAAAGCAAAGCAGGCACAAAACTTAAAAGAATACAAAGAAGTTTATTAACAGACCTAAAAGAAAGAAAAAAAATCAGACCACACCTTCAGAACACTTCTCCTCCCCCCACCTTTCTCCCTTCTCCCACTGACAATGTAAAAACACAACCCTTGAGATTTTCAGTCAGTTTACCACTTCTATAATAACCTTTTTCAGTTCACTTAGGGAGAGGAGTCTCTCTTGCTCATGCTATGGAGACATCTCCACAAGAAGTTCTCTCATGGCTTCAGTATCACGAGACAGCCGCCCATGTTGGTTCTCTCCTCGCATGTGAGAGTCCCTTCCCCCGACTTACAGCTTTTCCCACAACGGCTTTCAAGGGTCCAATCTTGAGCTACTGGGGTACCATTTTAAGGTTGAGCTGTTCAGAAACAAAGGTTCTCCTCACCCATCTCTGGGAGCATCTTCATCTCTAGGAACAGAGGTCTTCTCCTTCCGATTTGGAACAAGAGTCCTCATCACTTCCATCTCTCCCTGTTCAAACTTCTCATCAAATTACAGCTGCTTCAGCATTTGCTTATTCCAGCACAGGTGCTTTTGCTCACAAGTACAGTTTGAACACTCCACCCCCCATGCTTTCATGAAATTACAGTGGGTACTCTGAGGTATCATAGTCCATCACCACCATAGCTTTACAACAGAATTTCAGCTTCTAAGCATTTCCTCTTTCTCCTCCCTCAGGGTTTCAGCTCTTCCTTCTTTACTGACTTTGGTGTCTCTCTGGTGCTCTATTAACTTGCTGTCACGTTACCCTCTTCCTCTGACTTGGGAGAGGATTGATGTCTGCAGGCTTCATCTGTTCTGGATGACACTAAAAGGGTTAATCTCACCTGGGCCCGCAGCTGGAATTCGCTTATCGCTGTTGGTCACATGATCTTTGCCAGGCTGTGGGCCTCAGACGAATTTTTGGCCATACTGGAGGGGGGGTGTGTGGAGCCAGGCTGTGCCATCTGCACGTAACAGGGCTATGGGGGGGCCGAGGATGGAACGGCACCCCACGGCTCCAGGATGGCTGTGTCCCGGCCTGGGCCCACTGGGCCTCACGGGCCCCCCCCTCCCAGTTACCTGTCCCAGGGCCGGAAGCAAGAGAGAGCTTTCTCGGGGTTTGTCCATTCTTAAATGTGGATCACAGAGGCGTGTCAAGCTCCTTAAATGGCTTAAAAAGTTTCCAATATCCAAACTAGCCAGTTGATAGGTTCTGTTAGGTCATAGAGGAAGCTGTAAGCACCTCTTTGCAAGAGAATCACTTCCATAACTATGCTAACCCATGGCATTTGGGCATGCCTGTTTTTAGTACCTTGACTCTGGGTTTTGATTGCTCTTAAAAGGCTGCATTTCAGGTGTGCTGTAACACCTCTGTGTGTTTATTCTGTTCTGGAGACTTGGATCGTTATCTCTGACTGTCATCAGCTGATTCCCTCCTCTGCATCTTTATCCTTTTTCTGCTGAGTCTTTCTCTGAGTCTTGTCACAAACGTCAATAGGCCTGGAATTTAGCAATCAAAATGTCACGTCTGCACATCTAGTTATAATGCTGTGTAGTCCAGGAATAAAATTTAATGCTGCCTTCAGGGCAGTATGCAGTGCGGAGAAGTGAGCCAACACAAAGCCAGCAGCCTGCCTGCTCGGCACTGAGGTGATGCTTCCAGATGGCCACCCAGAAGAGGCTCTTTGAGAAAGACTGTGTGCTGAGCCTGACAGGAGAAGCAAATTATTTCTGGAAACAGAAAAACAGTCTGACAAATGCGGTATCATGGAGCATATCTTTGAAAGAGCAATGGACAGAGACAGTCTAGATCACAAAAGACTTGCAGCCAGTCGTTATAAAATACTAGTTCCACATTGAAGGACATGTTGGAATGAATTCCCTACCATACTGGAGGAACACTGCTTATAGTCATAAAAATATAAACCAGTCTGTGTTTTCTGTCTGGCTTTGTTTCTTTCTTTGAACTGAATATTTTACACCATATGTCAGTTACTGAATTTTAAAAATATTTTCCCAAAGAGAAGACCTGGTAAAGGTCCTTTACTCTCTAAAAATTGTGGAAGTTAAGCATACTTTTATACTAATAGTACCATCAATTTTGCATTTTATTTATAAACCAACTAATAGTTGTATGCTGTTAATGTGGTTTTCAAAAATAAAAACAAAAAATAAAATCAACCAGCAAAGGTGCCACTTACAATGAGCCTGCTTTATAATTAATTCTGAAATAATAACTCTGCATATCAGTTCAGAAAAGCTCTTATGGGAGTGAATAAACAGATTCCCTAGTTGCTCTTTACTCCTCTGCAAATATGTATTTCTATTGCCTGAGGTTAACAACTGCCAGCAGAAATGTTTGCTAAAATAATATGCAGCATTTAACTGGCTGAGAACATACTGTGCCAATTCCTGACTTGTAACTTAATTTCTTGAGGATAATACCAAAAGCTTTATTTTGTATATTTTCTTCCATATCTAATAAATACTAAGTTAAATTTCTGCAGTTATCCTTTGGATTTTTATGTTGATTTAAAATATGCACTTGCTTCCAGCAAACGAAGTTCATTATCATAATAGCAAAAGGCACACAGGTGAGCTGAAATGAATGGTAACAACCCAAGGTTAGCACCTGAGTCCTTGTGGTCTGGAATCTGTTCTTGAAGCTCCAGGTAGATTTAATGTGTGTATTTTTACTTTAAAGGTCCTTGCACACAGTGACTCACAGGTCACAGGCACAGTCCCATTTGACAGATCTGACTCTAACAGAGTCATTATCATAATTTGAGGGGGAACAGTTTTTTCACAAGTGCAGAATTTGGGAAAAGCAGTTGTATTAGAATTTGATCTATATTTTCAAAGACTTCCTGAAGGTTTGTCTGTGCTTCAAATAACTTGTTAGAGGTTTTGAGGAGCTCAGCACTATATTGACATTTGTACCGCTTTGCTAAGGGCATGCTTCAGTGCTGTGAATGCTGTAAGCAAAGCAGTTCGTTTTCACTGTGTTCTGCTAAGAATAGCTGTACCTATAGATTGATGGTTTAAGTTATTAGTATTGTCAGCAAAGTATAACAACACTGCTCAGTTGAACGTGGTGACCAGCCAAGATAGTCTCTCTGTACGCTTTCATTTTTTCCATGTCAAGAACTTTCACTTTATATTCTACAAGCTTATTTATGCACCAGTTTTAACTTCTATTTTATAGAGTTCAAGAAGGTATCTAGGCATGGCCTACACGTACACCATAGAATACCTACTTAACACAGATAAAAGTTGAAACATAAAGAGTCTAGACATTTAGACATAAAGGAACTAGATATCAAAATAGGGGATTTTTATGCAACCATTTACTGTAACAAGTTTCATATAATTGTATCTATTTATTAACATAAGTAAAAGGTATCTCCTCAAGGGAGTCATTGTAAAGAATTCTTATCACCCATATGACCATATTTCTTTAAACTCAAACATGTATCAATGTCAGTGACATGTTACTAAATTTAGTTTGTAATTCCGATGTACAGGTAGTTTGACTTACTGAGAGGCCTTGTGTCTTGGTTTGAAAGACAGGTGTCTGCTAAGGAAGGCAGGAGACTCCCTTGGAATGGCAGATGCAACCCTCTTCCCTCCGCTATAATTTTGAAATCAAGGGATTTTAGGCAAAGATGTGGGAAATAGGAATAACAGTTCTTTACTATTATATATATAACCAGTCAAACAAACAGCAATAACTCTGGCAGTAACAGCAAACAATCACAAACCCAGTGCCAGCCTTCTCGGCTGTCGGGCCCTTTCCCCTCGGGTGCAGTTCCGCTCGCAGCCGGCAGGGGCGCTGGCGGCTCCCGGTGAGCAGGGCAGTGCGATGGTTCCCCCGCGGCTGCAGGGGGCGCTCCGGAGCGAGCTCGGGGAGCACGCGGCACTGGTGCCCTGGGATCCCGGGAAGGGATGGGACAAAGGCTTCACAAACCCCTGGGCAGCCGATCCCGGTGTCCAGCCGGACCCTCGGGAACAGCAGGCTGGAACGGCAGGGACAAGCACAAATCCCGGGTGGCAGACGCGATATATCCAAGCGGAGAACCCCCCCGGAGGTCGGGCAGGCAGGACGAGCACGGCTACAACGTAGCGAAGGCTCGAAGCAACGGCGGGGGCAGGGCTGCCACAGCCCGATTCCCAGCGGGGCAGGGAAGGCGGCTTTGGGATCCCGGTGTTTCCAGCAGAAAGAAAAACGGCCGAAAAGAACCAGCAGCTCCTCTCTCCCCAAACGCCGAGACCGAACTGCCCCCACACCCAGGTGAAACACAAGAGTAGCCAGGCGCACCCCACCCTCAATGGGTAGCTCTTTGTCTTCCTTAAGTACCCAGCGATTAGCAACAGTATGGGGGAAAATTCCTTTAACAGAAAAAAACCCCTAGAACTCTTAAAACCCCAACACCATGATAAAAATATTCTTAGTTGTAAATTTAAATATGCCACAACATCCTTCATGTGAAGCTCGTTCTACATTTGCAGTCCTATGCTCAGTTACAAAAAAACCACACCAAACCCCCTAGCAACTGGATCATGAATCTGTGGGTCTTCCCTTGTACTAGAATAAAAGAGATAAGTTTTGTTAAAAGCACAGGAAGAGTACGATTCAGGTGGTGTCACACAAGAATTCCAGGTGCAATGAGGTCAGTGATATGCACTGACTTACTGCAGCAATTAATAGAATAAAGATCTGAGCCATTTTGAAGTTTTGTCAGGTATCTCCTTGCGTGATTACATATGTGTGATTAATAGTAGTGTAATAATTACATTATTGTGTACTAATTGAAGTAACATGTCCGAAGATAGAGGAGAACAAATAAGATAATGACAGAGCTGTTTGTTCTACATACAGCAGATGCATTATAGAAACAATAGGCAGCAGATGACAATTTAGATAGATATTCCCAGGAAATTTATGTTACACAGATGAAATTAGGAATATGAAATGCCATATAATTAGCAAAACTGGTGAATTTTATTCAAGCATATATTACCATTTAATACAGGAATGAAGCAAGTATCATTTCTCAAAGCAGTGCTTTTCAACCTATGGACCCTTAGTCTTCTGTGGCCTATGGGTTCATGAAGGTTTATTTTAATAAAATAGTAATTCTTACTCTTGGAAGACTTCCAGTCAGGGTCAAGGAGTCTCAATCTCCCGTTGAACACTGTGAGGATCCACAGTGTTGCTGATCTTTATAGATCAGTAAAGGTTGATCACCACGGTGTAAGTGGTCGCTGTTCAGCCCTGATGATGAGACAGCAGAGTATTGGTACTAGGCTAGTTCCAAATGGTCAGATTTTCCAGACAGAGATTCTTAATGATTTAAAAATATCAAAGATTCTTCTCTGTATCACTCAAACAAGAAGAAATCATCACAATTTTCACCTGGTCTTGAATAATTGACAGTATATCCACATTTCATCCCTCTTGAACTACAGTAATTGACTTAAACATCTCCGGGCCCTTAGGATAACCCATTAAATTCTTACCTTTATCCAATTTCTTGCATGACGTATTAAACAGAGAATGTGCAAGACAGAGATTTCAAACATTTGTGTTTAGTTTTGTTCATGTAATACTTTTTTTCACATTGAAATTGCTGGATCAAATTTCACTAAAGTCAGTCACATTTCTTTCTGTAGTACTGATGGGTAAAAATTATCCTGATGAATCAAAACTACTAAACTAGAAATATTTCTAATACATTTATTTTTATGCCATTTTCCCTTTTTCTTGATGAATGAGCAGTGTAAAAAGATACGAGATTAATAACTATAATCTATATAAATATATAATATATATATTCAAGCATATATTACCATTTATATTTTTATTTGTATTTGTTATATTTATTTATAATATATGTATATTTAATGTATGAAATATAGAAAAAGATATAAAATACAATTTCTTTTCAGAAAATCATTTCTAGCAGTAAGAAAATTTGTCTCCTCTTATCAATGTGCCGTTGATAACGTAGTGGAAATCAAACATTTGTGACTGGTATGACCATACTAAGCTGTAGAGCTCTACAGAGATACAAACAAATATTTAAGGGATAACCACTTCAAAAGGAAGGAGAGAAGCTATGATTTTAGCTATTTCATTCAATCTCCATCATGCCTGCAATGAGAGAGTACATTCATTTACAGTAGTCCCTCCCAGCAAATCCGTATCATCAAGAACAGGATAAAACATCAGTTTCCAAGGCAGCTTTTTCTGGCAAAATACATCAGTTCTGTCTTGACCCCAGGTACAGTAACAATGTGAGGCTTGAGGGGCACAGGTTGTACTGCAGCAGCTGAGTTTATTAGCAGGACTAAAATTCAGGTGGTATCTGACCATTCTTAGCCCACTCCCATGCTACAGGCACAGAACAGGTTTGTCTCCGCAGACGCTCCGTTGTCCAAACTAATAACAGTGATGCTTTTGCCGTGACTGCACAGAAAGGAGCGCACTATTTGAGAAAGGCAGCAGCACACAGCAAAGAGGCAACTGCCTGTGGCTTCCCACAAAATACATTTACGACAGCAGACAGCTCCTGTGGAACAGTGGTGATGAGCCAAAGGTCTCTGCTGCTGCACCCTGCGCTGCCCGCAGTAGCCAACAACACTGCTCTGCCTTTTGTGGGGCTTCCACCAACATGGCTGTAATCAAGCAGATTTCTTCTCCCAGTCTTAGAACAAATCAATAACTGAAATAGAGTATGTATATATTTGTCTTTTTGGTAGTGACACATTTAAGTTTTAAATCCTCTGTGCTTCTCACTGGCTAAATAAGCTGCTTCTGTCTCCCCATCTCTCAGGGCTTTTGGGACATAGTCAATACCTATAAACTGTAGAGATGTGAAGGGAGGTTTCATCTCATTAAAGTGTTCCACCAGTGGAGATTTCTGTGTTCCCTCTGGTGATTTGTGACCACAATTTCTGACCTTTACTATCTGTGTTGTCTCACTTATACATTGTGTGCCCCTAGGGAACGTACTCACGTACATCACATGACTTACTAGCAGATTTTTGCTTTATGTTATATACCTTCCTTCTCCCCTATCAGAGTATTCTCATCTGTTTATAGATCGTGTAATAGCTCAATGGGTAAAATCATTCTTCTAGAAGAGCAGGTTCTGGGAAAATTACTGATATTGCTTTCAGATATTGCTTCTCTACCAGATTTTTCACTGCACTTATGTCAATAATGCAATTTTTTACTCTTTAATGCTACAATTCCTCAGTAAAAACCAATTATCTTTAGAAATATCATAGCTGTTAGGGTTTTTTTTTCCACTATGCTTATCATACCTGAGGTTCAGATTGTGTCATGTTGCTAAGCTTTCTGGAAACTGGGTTATGACTCAAACTCTTTCTCCCTCTTAGAGAACCTCCAAGAGTCTTAAAGTGAGTCACAAAATAAAGGTACAAGTGAAGGAAGAGTTACTCAGCTTCCTAACCATACACAGAGTCCACATACTTCAAAATGTCCAGGAATTGTGGGCATGTGATTCCCAGGGCATCCCATTGGAAGCCAGCAGTGCTGGCTTCATAAGTCTCCCATGGATCCCCTGCTGCTAAATATTCAAGTTGGCCCCATGGTAACACAGCTTCCCTCTGCTCATGAATGCAGCCCCAACATAACAAATTATACTTGAACAGCTTGAGAGCTGCAGGTGGCTGAAGAGTCCCCAAACTCCCACCCACCATCTAACAGCAGCCAGCAGTTTCCAAATTTGTTGTAAATCCTTGCAGCTAGTAACTACAAACATTCATCGTTTTCTCCATCTAAAGAAATTAGGCTGCTGCCTTCTCATCCTAGAAGTGTGGGGAGGGCAAGTCAGAGGAGGAGACTATGCTAAAAGGAGCCTCACAAAGACAAATGGGGCCAGAAAGAAGCTGTACTCAAAGAAATGTAAGTCTAAACCATTCTCCATTCTCTGTGTTGCTAAAATTTCATTTTACAGAGAGAAGTGTGTGATTAAGATTCTGATCCTCACCAGAAATTTGATGCAGCCACCAACAGCTTTACTAAAATACTAATTTTTGAGTGACAGTGCACACTCTTGCATAAAAATGCTCTTTCTATCCACATCCGGTTTAAATCTATGCATAATTGGCTCCACATGACTTGTTCTCCACATGTGACTCCACATGATCAAGTTCTTGGAGCAAAAATCGGGAAACTCGATAAAGTGAAGCACCATGGGAATGACAACATTATATGTATTTATGAAACTTCCATTAGGAAAAGTAGTCAAACATGAAGCAGTCTTAGTCTGCACAGCACAAGAGTATGCATGAAAACACATAACATCTAGATGAAATAGAAGAGGGGTATCAAACCCTTTGGTTGGTTTCAATCCATAAAGGGATTGCTCTGCCCCTTTAGGAACTTGGTGTGGGCTGAGCAGCACTGGTCAGCCAGTGCTTGAAACCTTGGATGAAAGGGCTCATGCTTTGTTTTTTTGGTAGCCATTCCAGAGAAACTCTGGATGCAGTGAGCTGGAAAAGTTATTTTTCAGCTCGTTCCATTCAATTCAGCTCACTCAGGTGACATTCAATAAAGAGATGTCTCAGTTAAATAAGTGCACTTTAAAGCCTTTATGTATTATATCAATCAAAGAATCAAAATGAAGCAGCTTGAAAACTGCTGATTAATTGTAAAAGTTAATACTGGTGCAGAAAAGAGAAGAAAGGAATAACATGCCAACCTAATTCTTAACTTGTTATCTAGAAACTGTTGAAGCCACATAACCAAAAATTATAAAGTAGGAAACAAAAAAAGCCCCTCCAAATAATAAGACTATATCATGTTATATAATTTTCATCTGTTTGATAAGGAAAGATAAGTAACCACAACATACTTGGAATTACATGAGGCTGATGGTGCTTTGGAAAGGCATCAGATGGCTATGAGCACCTCCCTGTATTTTGCACCAGTGCTTGTGCAGAAGAATCAGATGCTTTCCACTGCTAATACTCATGGCAACAGGGATCCAGGCTTACGCAAGGATGCATCCATTGAAACCACTGGTGTTCTGTGACAAAATGTAGCCCTGTCTGAGGAGGCCCATAGGGAAATGACTCCCTGGATGAGCCTCTGAATCCATGGGAGCTGACTTTGTAGGGTCACCATTTTGTTCAGCAAGAGCATTTGGGTCCGTTCCCCTTCAGCTTTCTAGTGCTCAGGGAGTGATTTTTCTGTGCAAATAAGGAAGAGATAAATCCAAACCTTCCCAAAAATATTCCCTGAATATTAAATGTTTAGGCATATTAACCTGTCTCTGTGCTTGTTTCTGGGATGGTGCTGACCAGCTACAAAACCTGTGCTCAGAATCAAGGGTTTGTTGCCATTAAATTTGTCCATTGGTTCAAAATTCTTGAAATTTCTGAATACAACTAAATAAACTCTCTTTAATGCCAGAATAGCCTTCTAACTAATATGAATTTAGTATTAATTCCTTTTAAAAAGCTGAGTGCCACAGAAATGGTGGCTGTGTCTAATTGTGCCAACACTATGTGGAGCTCACTTGTATGTTATAGCTAGGCAAGTCATATCAGATTTGCTTTAATGGATTTTCCCAGAAAGCATTTTCTCAAACCGGTGCACAACTTAACAACCAGAGCTTGTGCAGCTCTTGTCTTGGATGTTTCACAATGTCATTTTTTGGTCTTCTAAATCTGACACTCCAACTAAAGTAACATAGCAAGTAATGTTGGCAATAGAAGCAGGTAATGTGAAATTCATACCTCACACCTGCTTTCCTATGCCACTTAGTCTGTGCCAAAATGCTACTCTCTTGTTGGAAGCTAAGCAAATATCAGATGCCTTTCATTTCCCAGACATGTGTGCCACATGCCACAATGTGCTCCAAGTCTTATTTGCATTTGAAGAAGAAAGGATCAGTCTTTTGTGTGTTTTTATTGCAATCATTGTGGTTGTAAGGATATCTTTTTCCTGGCAGGTATAGATTGCTTAATTGGTCTGTCCAGCCAAGTGCCTCTGTTTTTTTCTACATTATCATCCTGCTTGTAAGACTTGTGCTGCCCTAATTTCTTTTTCTACTCTCCTAAGCATGTGTGACAACAATGAGAAAGTGTAAGGTGAAAGGACCCCCCATTCTGTTTCTTTGCAGTATTTCTTGCTTCTTCTACTGTGTGCTGGCTGTTTTGCTCTGGGAAACACTGGCCGAACTGCAGAAAGTCTTCTATGGCTTAAACTACAGCCAGTGCTGTGTCTTATAAGGATGCAGGACTCCCCTGCTGCCTCCTAACTTCCCTGTTTCTTACAGACAACTCCAGCCTGGAAACATTCTTGACTAGCCTGCTGCCTTTGGATTTCCTTGGTGGAAGAGGAAGAATGATAGCAGGAGAAAACTCATTGATCACGGTGACATCTCTTTCTCTGCCTTCATTTTTATGAATGGGTTCATTTCTCTTTCTGCTGAACTCATCCAGAGATTCTAAACGATCCAAGTGAAAAAAAGAACTGGTAAAGTTCTGCACTCCTGGACAAGATTCAGCTGTCTTTCCATGTGTGCTTACTGTTATTTAAGAGAGCGGGTGCATCCTGCCTGTTTTTCCAGCTGCCCACCTCATGGGAAGGTCCAGCTTTCTCCTAAGCCCAATGTCATATCTGCCACCCCATGCAAATGACTTGGATATCCCAAAGTACATCCAAAGGATGTCTTAAGAAGTGCACTCACATCCCTGGATTCTGTAAGCATAGCAAATATTTTAATTTAATTCATTGGATGTGGGAATAAGTTTGGACTGTGTCCTGGGTTGCAGTGTATTCTATTACCATCCTCAGGAGCTGTTGAAATCAGGTGGGGCAGTGTTTCCTTGCCTCCTCCCCCCAGACTATCTTTCTGTTAATGGCCCATCATTGTCCTGCCCCATGACTCAGAGATAACTCCCTCTGGACTATCTTCTGTTAATGAGCCTAATCAACACTTGGCCTCATGACTCATTACCCCATTGTGAGATGCTCCACCCAGAGGGAGGAACCAAGCATCCCATCGTGGATATAATCTGGTGATTAGACAATCCTTCCCACTGGATTTCTAGAGGACAGGAGCTACACAGCCACCACTGGACCTTCTGAGGAGGAGCAGACCCTTTTTCTATAAGATCGCCACTTTGGGAGGACTGCAGCCACCATTCTACCAGACTGCTACCACCACCCTGACTAACAGGGTGCCAGGTTGTATCCTAACTCTGTCAGTTTAACCCAGTGTTATCCGCTTCTATTGTTTTTTCTTTCCCCCTCCTTTTATTTCCCTATTAAATTGTTATTCTGACTTGGTGTCTCCCACTAGTTTGTTTTCAAACTAGTACAGACTGATATTACAAAAATTATGGTTCTTTTCAGTAATGTTTTCAAGATTCTGGTATTAGGACACCAAACAGAATTGTTTCATTAAACAGCTATCTGCCAAGATCTGTAAAAGAGGAAATGAGGAACATTTTACCTTTTTTTGGTGTATTTTTCAATTTTTCTTCAGAGTGTGTAGCTTTTTTTCTGAGTAGAGATCAGCATACTCAATAAAGGCAGATAGAATATATTTTAATGTCATTACTGTTGTGAAAAGTCAGAAAATAATTAATTGTTTGCTTTTAAAATCTTCTTTTATATGGGAGAAAGAAAGATCAGCAATAAATAATTTTAAGTGAGGAATGCAACTAGATTTGGAGGATTTTCTGGGAATATGACTTACTTTCTCCTGCTCCAACCTAAGGACCAGAATGAAAGTAAACAAATGGCATCAGCCCATGCGTCAGATTGTAGTGAAGTCAGCTGTTGACAAGTCACCCTAGCAGTGTTGCTAGAATTTAGCTGCTAGGTGATGTCAGAACGGCTGAACTTGCTGTCAAATTACCTCAGTTTACCACTTGCCTGCTGTGCCTCCCCAGTTAGATATAAAATCTATTAATTTCTTCTTGCCTGTCTGGGTGAATTTCTTACTCTGTTATGAAAAAGTAAGATCTCCCCAGCTCCAACAGGAACCCATCTTTAAGCTGGTTGGGTTTTTTTCTCCATGAGCTGGCCCAGTTGGCCATTGTGGCCATTGCTATGAGCAAATAGCTCACTAAGGTAGGAGCTGTGTGAAGCTCTGGAGCAGTGTGGGCTTCACCTGCCAGACAACTCCTAACCAGGGGCTCTCTTGTGACATGCCCAGAGAGTTACTACCAGGCTGTACTGTGCCAGGTGTGGTTTTGCTCTGCTGAATAAAAGCTATGAATATATCAATTCAAGCCAGTTTAAAAGTTTTTCAGAGGAGAACTTCAACTGCATGATGTTTCATTATAATGTGGCATCAAAAAACATAGCTGGGAGATACGAAGCAATAACATGGGTGTCAGGAAATAAGAAATTATGGTACAGATTCAACAGAAAGAATAATGGAATTTAACTACCCCTTCATAAGAAACACACTTCAGACTCCTTTGGCCTTTTCAGGTCTAGCAACAAAACAGATTAAATGCAGTGATAGTAGTGAACAGGTTTGAAGGGTCCAGAGAGAAGAAACACATCTTTCCCCATTGGAATACTCCCAGAAACATCTCAGTGTTGCTGGTTGCCACCATGAGAAGTTATCTTGGGGCAAAGGTGTAGAAATGTGCCTGGGAAGTGCTTCCCTGCCCCAGGATAGTAGTCCTTAACCAGAGTGGGGCAGCTTCTATCCTAAAATGCGTCCACATTTACAGCTTCACAGCTCACAGCCGCCTTCATTCAGCTCTATCCAGCAGGTTTTTGTTGTTGTTATAACAATGGGCTTTTCTACTCTTTGGATTTAGGTAAACAATCAGATAACTTGATGAAGCGCTGTAGGTGGAAACAGTATGGTTTTTTCCCACTGCACAGTGCTTAATAATAATAATGTTGTGTCTGCCAATTTTTCTTTCTTCCTTTAATTTGATCAAATGAATGTTCCTTAGATAATTAGACTCCCAGGCTACTTAAATGTGGATCACTCCAGTGGCTACTTCAGCCATTTGGAAGAAGCACACAGCAGCTTCACACAGAGAGGAAAATAATATCAGCTTTGCTATCCCCCAGGAAACAAACACAGATGTTCTCCACTCGAAACTAGAGCAATTTATCATTTCCTGCACACTACAAGACTGCTAGGTTCAACAAAAAGGTAAAAGGGGAACACTGAAACAGATCTGGAAGACCTTAGATGATACAATATAGAAATTTGTGCTGCAAGGGACACACAGAACAGGAGTAGTGTTTATTCATTCCATGTCAGTATTTAAAAGCAGAATGATGGTGGCAGTGTACTGGTACTGTCTGGAGGGGGAAGTTTCTGTAGACAAAGGTAAAAATACACGGTTTGAATCCTTCCAGCTCCTGCAAGAAAAACTTCAACAGATTGATCCATATTTGGATGCACCACATCTAAAGAAACCCATGTGACTTTAGCTGAATGTAATTGGCTATTTTCTGTTCACTAAGTGTTCACATTTCCTTAAATTTAGTTCTTTAGTGATGGACTGTTGAAATGTGAATTACAAGATTTTGCTATAATTGATCAGACTTGTCGCAAGGTATTCTCCATCTGGGTGACTTATGTATAAACACAATATTTCAATTACATAGATCCTTGTGAAACAACATCTTTGAAATACACTCGCCAAACCTCTCTGCAGGCAGGTAGGAATGTGTGGGGCTTTTTGCAAGTTTCACAGGAAGGAGCCATAAAAGTGAGCTCAAAATTATAAACTACTTAAAAACAGGATTACGAAAAAATATTAAGAGTAGGTTTATCAAGTGCCGTTAAGTATAGCAGCTTTACTTCAGCTCTGCTCCCTTAACCCTTGATTCCTGGAATGAACAAGTGCAAAAGAGGGATCCCTCAATATTTGTGGCTTCCTTATATTTCATAAACTCATAGAATACCATGTTGGAAAGGACCTCAAGGATCATCTTATCCAATGTTTCTTGGCAAAAGCATGGTCTAGACAAGATGGCCCATCACCCTGTCCAGCTGGATCTTAAAAGTGTCCCGTGTTGGGGAATCCGCCACTTCCCCATGGAGATTAAGCCAACGGCTGATTGTTCTCATTGTGAAAAAATTTTATTTCCAGTCTAAAGCCCCCTAGTAGTAACTTGTACCCATCACCCCTCATCTTTTGCATGTGACTCATTGTAAAAGAACGGAGTCTCTCTCATTTTTTAATTTCTGGATGATAGTGATAAGGTGTCCCCTATGTCGTCTGTTCCCAAGGCTGAACAAACCCAGTTCTGCTTTTCCTTGTATGGCAGACTTCCCAGTCCTTTGCCTGGTGTGGCTGCCTGGCCACAGCTGAATTTGGGACTTTCTGGAATCACAGCAGGGATGTACTGGGCAGAATTCACTTGGGATCTGGACAGTAACAAGGCATTAATTGGTAGATGTTAATATTAGTGAAGCAGCAACAAAGTCAAGATGATTGTGTTACTCCTCTGTGCAGCCACCACCAGTCTGTTGTGCAATCACCTGAAGAAAATGCCCACGAATAAATAAATCACTGTGTCAGGGCACCCCAAGATGCCAAGCCTGTATCCTTCTGGTGGCATTTCTGTAAATCTAGTTTAATCCCACTGCATACAAAATACTTTCCTCCTGATTTACAGTCATACAGGCTACAGTAAAATCTGCATCTCTTTTTTCCCCTCTAGTTACCTATATGCATTTTGGTGTGAGGTTTTTAGCAAGAGGCTTACTCCTGGAGAAAAGCTGTGTCCTTCTCTGAGATGTGACAATATGGTTCTCGGCCTAACTCTGAAAATCAGGTCTCTCATTGACACTTGAAGGCCCTGGGTTTAGAGATAGATCTTTGCCTGGTTGTTTGCATCCTAGTTTGTCCTAGTCACTGCTAGGTGGGACTGGTGGGTCTTTGGTATTCAGCACAACTAAGCAAATAGTTCTTTGAGCAGCAGAGCTAATGGTATTAATTTCCTCATGTTTAAGAAGATATAAAAATATCTATCAAGTATCTTCTGCATGTGAGGCAGATGTAACATTTCTTTGTGTGGACTTTCTAAATTAGCAATACAGTTACACTCTTCATGGTTAAGTCATTCCTGTAGTAAGGCTAAGAGCAGCTTGTACCTCCCATCCTGCTGCTTATCTCCATTAAACTCATATGGATTTAAATAATTATCTGTCCTGTGTGCTTCTAACTGGGCACCGCATTCAATATAAAAAGATGGGGGATTACAGGCAGACAGGCCCCACATGAAGACAACAGGAACATCAGAACTGCATTTCTAAGCTAAAGTGAGTTAAAATGTCATATAAGAACTGTATTTTGAGTGTTGCATGTAAGCATCAGAACTGCCCTAAAAATTCAGGATCTGACCTCAGGCCAGACATTCCCTGTGTTGATGCTAACATGAGATAACACAAATCTCTGTCCCTGCAGAACTTTCTCCTTTTTTATCTGCTTTAAACAACTGTGATTTAGTGTGCAGTAGTTTATCTCTGAATAAAGAAGAAAAGTTGCAGTCAACTCCTTATTTCCGCTGTCGATATTATTGTGTCCCGCAGTGGTAGGGAGGAGAGGAGAGATCCAGCAGGCAGGAATTGTGCAGCAAGATTGATTTATTTAATTATTTTACAAACTCTTTTATAGACTTTTTTCTTCATAGTCTAAGTGGACAAAGGCTCAGCCACCCCTTGGGGGTGATTGGCTAAAATCCTAAAACATCCGTTGTCAAAATATTTTTCTACTGTACTATAAACAAGGCTTTTTCAAGGTTGCAGATGTTCATGGTTTACAAAACTCTGCAAATATCTTCTGTGAGAGAGAAAAGTCTCTCACAGACTTGGAAAAGAGCAGGAAAAATTCTTGCTAACAGCAATATTGTATCCACAACTCCTTTTAACTAGAATTTTTTAAAGTGTGCAGAAACTGGCACATGCTACAGCTTTGATTTGTGCTCAAGGTGCAGTCAGGAAAAAACTCTTTGAATGAAGTTTGGATTCTTAAGTATTGGATGTCAACCAGGACTTGAAAATACCGCTTGATAAGCCATTACAGACCTGCTAATTAGGCTCCAGGTTACTCCAGAGAACCCTCAAAAATTAATTGACAGCATAATATGAGTAAAATAGGATTGCTAGAAAAGAAAAAAAAAAAAAGCAATTTATTTATACACCTAATCAAAACATATTTTTGTACTATTTAAGCTTAAACTGATAATTTGCAATGTACATATGGAGTGAGATAAGTAATTTACATAGTCATCTGTTGTATGGAGCATTGTGTGGCATAGGTCCACCCATTAATAAAAAGACTACCACAGAGAGTCCAGGCACTCCTCTGCTTTTCCTTATATAGCCTTACAGTGTCTGAATGGCCTCTCTTACAGCAATTAAAAATATCCAGTGTCACAAATATTTTCAACACCAGCAGTAAGAAGAGAGTTCATTTACTTGAAGGAATATATTTCACACTCACAAAGGTCAGGTTCCATTTGAATCACTGGGATGTATCCTGTATCACAGGATCAAGCCCAAAACTCTGCTGTACCAAGGCAGGTCCCTCAACCCGTGTCCTCCCGAACACCCTGAGTAAATTATGCCTTGTACAACAAAAGCCCTCTCACAAGGAAAAGCCATTGGGATCACACAATAGGCCCTTCACAAGGGTTCCTTCTGTAGTTTTCTGAAGTCAGGCATAACCCAGCTGTTACCATCTGCTGGGAGGAGTTTTTGGCAGGAGACACCTTACAAACACCAGTCAAGCACCAGCCACTCGACAAAACAGACCAGCCTAGTTCTCTGAGGCTGAATCCCCTCTGGAGAGATGTGATTTCACTGACCTGGGTTGCTAGTGATGCTTGCTGCCTACCTGTCTCCAGGTGGCTGATGGTAGGGGGAGACTTTTACGGACTGAATCCATGAAAGTGAGATAGTAATTTTTCATGGGTAATTAGGAAAAGCTCTTTCAAATTTTAAACACAGATATTGTCATCATTGCAAAAGCAACACCTTTTTGGGACACTTAATTTCCTCTAAGCCACTTTAATAATCATTATGCTTTATTAAATTTCTAGCCTTAGTACTAACTGTTTGCATTGATTTAAAGAATAAATTACAGATTGAAATTTTTTCCATCATGCTTTCATCCCAGTCTCATTTAAATACTGGAAACCGTCAAGCTATCAGCATGAAAAATAGTTAATCTTAGTCTAAAATTAAGCAGTTTAATTTATTTGCATAAATATAAATCGACACTTTTAATCCCACAGAGAAAAGTCCCTATTCCCAATACCAGATCCTGTCATTTAAGATTGCATTAGTCTTGAAGTATGGAGATCCTCTTAAAATACAATTTATTTTTAATGCTTTCACTGAAATTATAAAACTATCACATTTATCTTCAGTGGATTTAAGATATTTTTTTTTTTCCTTTCCAGCTGCACCTAAATGCTACACAAAGACTCAAAAATGTTGATGTATCACCTCTGGAGTAGTCTTTGAAAGAATAAATGGTTGCTCAACTGGCACTCTAGGAATTTGCCTTGGAAACACCTACATAGAACTAACATAAAATTCAAGAGAAGAAGAACAGATAGCTGTAAAAGTAAACCATGACATAGTCCAAAATGAAAAGGTCACCACATAATAAAATATAGATTGATAGTTTATACCCCCGTAACTTAAGTTGCTTTGGATTTGCTTGTTTTAAATGATAGAATTTAAGACACCAAGTTTTGAGTCTTTTTCAGGGTGTAATGTCAGTTGTAAACTCTGTAACTGAAGTCTTGGTTTAAATTGCTTGTCATTTATATACATGTAAGTCCTCTCTGCATGACAAGTGTACACACAGCTTTAATACCTACATCTGTTCCAGCTCATTAAACCCAGCTGTTCTGCACCTTTCCTCTCTTCCCCTCATGGTTCAATGGTAGGAAAACCATTCTTCCCAGGCCATAAGTGAAAAGCAGAGAAGGCACTAGCTACAACCAGTCAGAAAAATACCACTATTGACACTTTTCTTGATTTTCCATGCTTAAGTGTAAATTCATCAGGGAAATACTGCACAGAAGCAGAGCCAGTTTTACTCAGGAGTGCTAAGCCATGCACAGAGCTATGCTGGCACACTTAGCAGCATTTCAGTGATACATTCTGGCCAAAATGGCAATGAAGAAGTTCTCCTAGACAAACTGAGAAATCCTGGTCATATGCCAGTTTACATCCATTACTGACTGTACCACTGTATGACTCATGGAGGGAAAGCCCGGACTGACAAGTCTGATTCTTAAATTCTCACACGTAGTAATGCAATCCTGTTTTTTCTCCCAAAGAACAGCTTCTTACCTAAGTTTAGGTAGGGAGAAGAGAATCAGACTCATCTCAACCGCATGAGCAGTTATGTTCCCCCTCTGCTTTAATGAAAACTCATAAACTCAAGTGGTGTTACCGTGGCATTACAAGGCTGCCCTTGGTGCCCTAAGACAAAGCATGCCACATGGGCTGAGATCAGATTGATGCTTATGTATCCTACAATAAGTTCCTATCAGTTCCAGTTCCTTAATGCTGTCAGTCCTCCCCATGTCCCATTGAGGAAGAGGTGTTTTTTCCTGTGGTCAGTGATTTAATTATGTTTGTGTGTGACTAAGTAGGCACCTTCTTTCCCCCTCCCTGTGGTAGAAACAGCCTGTTGGACAGGAGGCATTTGTGCACACACATGGTGTAAAGAGCTCTGCAGGTGTCTTTCACTCCCCACAACACAAGCTTTCCTCAGAGCCCTTGCACCTGACTGCACAGGTGTGGTAGGCCTAGAAGGGTGGCAAAGCAGAGGCATGCTGTGTGGGAAAATAGACCTAAAATCTTGTGAAAGCACTATGACAAGTAGCTCCCCTGTCCACATTGGGTTATTTGTAGTGTTACCATGGGCTTTTGTTTGGCTTTTACCCACACTGCACTATACCATCCTATAAACATAGACTTTGTTCCAGGCTCCTATTTCAGACTCTGCCTGCAACCTAAGACATCAGGGATAATTTCCCTAACACAAGCTTGCCAAAGGCTTCATCCAGCATGGGCCCCACAGACATATTTGATGGCTGTTGGAGGCTACCTGCAGTTTTAACTGGGGATGAGACTAGTAGCAGTCCTAAAGCTCAGACAGCAGAGGAAGCATTGGATCCTAGTCTTCTGGGCCATTTGAGTAAAATTTAAGAACAAAGCAGAGAAGGCAGGGATGTCATCAGCACTGGGGTCACAGATGATGCCAAGTCGATGTTGCCTGGAGAAATACTCCATGTAATCCCATAACCAGTGATTGAAGTTATTTTGGTAGCTTCTGTTTGCTATGGGATGGCTTTCGTCTCAGTCAAGGGAAGAAGTAATGTCTTCCTCTGCCATCACTAGCAAGAGCAATCCCAGATGGAGAGCTATTATCCAAGCCTGCAGCTAGGGATTTTTTTTTCTACTGGTCTTTAATGAAATACTGCATTTTCAGTATTTAAAATGGCAGACAGCAGAAGTGACTGAATATCTGTATTCTGTCTGTGCCCAATATTCACTGAGTTTAGGACACTATTACTATCATTCAGATGGGGTCCTGGGTGGTCTCTGTTATGAACTCTGTTGACTGTGCTGACTGGAAGAGTCACTGGAGGAATAGCAGGTCCCTCCATGTGCACCCTGAGCATGGGGGTTGAAACAGAAGACAACTCTTGTGAACAGGCTTCTGCACGACTGTTCATCATCCTGTTTATATTTGCTTATTTTTTCTGTTCTTGGCTGATCAAGACCAATGTCACTGTAATTTTTACTCCCTCTTGTAACTTGCAGTCTTTCTTCACCCACTGATTTGCTACTCCGCCACCAAATGACAAAAGGCTTTTTAGCACAGAAATACTTTTATGTGAGAGCTGAAAAAATATTGCCTTTTCACACTTAGCATCTGCAACAAATTAAAACCTGGATGCACTATGATATGAAGATCATAACTGGTAGAAGAGGTCATGTTTGAATCTTGACCAGGCCTTCTGCCAAGCTAAAAATTATTTTCTTAATTTTTATAAATATAACTGAAATCTTAAAACATTGCTATTGTTTTTTACTATCAAATAACTTAGGTGGCAAAAACTTCTGATAGACACACATTGAAAGACGAAAAAAGGGCATAGTGAACTGTCACAGGTATCTAGCTGTGATCTTGCTGTAGGAAAGATTACGAAGAGGTATTTTATTTTATTACTCTCCAGGACAAAGAAAATACTGTGATTCCTGAAAATAGGACTTGCACTTTTCCTAGACTACAACAGCCACTGAGGACTTTGGGGAAGAGGACCTCAACCCCCAGGGGAGAGGAGGAAAACAAAGAAACAAGAATGTAGAGGTTGAGTCTGAGCTCAGTGACTTCCGTGAACAAGGAGCTAGAGGAGACAGGGACAGACAGATTGCAGATGGCCAGAGAGGGTAAGGTGGTATCAGAGCACCACGTGTGGCTGAAGGGAGAGGAAGCATGAGCAGAGGGGATTATGCAGCAGATCTCCAGCTCCACTACCAGTTCTTTACTATTGCACTCCAACCTGAGAAACCCCCTGGAAAACACTGTGGTGGGCAGGGGTCCATCAGGACACGGACACTGGCAGGGGCTTGGGCCACTGCAACAGTAAGGGGAAGGACAGAAATACTGGTTATCATGTAACCCCATCACTGGAGAGTGATGCATGGGGCTGGGATCCTCTCCACAGACAGCATCACAGGCACTTTGCTGACATTTGCAAACTTTGCTTGCTGTCTGCTTAGTTCTAAACAAAGTTATTTCATTCTATTTAAACATCCTTTACTTGCTTTAATAAAGACCATAGTTCCATACTCTGGCAGGTAAGTACTTAAGGAAACACAAGAAACAGGCAGACTCATCCAAACTTTTAATAGATCTCAAAATTGCATAAAGCAGTTGCCAGTTGGCACGGATGTGACAAAGTAATGCAGCATCACATTTCCTTACCCTGTTTCACTGTGCACTGCTGCTTGCCACACAAAGCTCCAGGCACACAAAGCCCTTGCAATGCCTACCTCTTCTGGACTGCTCCCAGTGATGACAGATGAGCTGTTTAGTTGCCTGTGCCAGGCCTGCAAACTGATGGCGCTCTAAGCCCATGCCAATGAAAGCTCTTTGCATTATCTTTGTAAATATTGTACCATTTACCTCCCACTCCTCTACTTTGAAGAGCACCAGGCTTCCTGGCATCTCAGCTGAGTTACAGGTAGTGTCCATTTTGCTTTCAGTTCATCTAAAACTGGTTCTGCATCCATTAAGCAGCAGATCAGTGCACAGCTGAGCCATCTCCTGCCAGGTGCTCTCACAGCAGGGAATGGCCTCATCAGCCAGACTAGTAGAGGGTACACTGACCCCCCCGATATAACAGCAGGTACTCATATTTTTAAAGGCAAAAAGATGCTTTCATATTCAAATAGATCTGGGCCACATAGTACCGTGCACACTGCCAAGGTATCCCACAGAGGTATTCACAAAGACTGTGCCTATAACAATAAATTAGATGTGCCTAGGAATGCTCCCAGGTGCTGGGGCCAACTGGCTTACATCTATGCTAACAAAGTGCCTCATCCTCCCAAGCAGGGTTGCTGCAAGCAAACCACCCACACCGCTCTGACTGTGCTCAGGCACTGCTCAGAAGTGTGCTCGCTGCCATGGTCCAGGCACTGGCCAGGGATGGGTCTAATGGTTTACCAGGAGAGATACTGGGAGCTGTGCTGGGCATGCTGGACATGCTTGAAACTGCTCACACAGCAGCAGCCGGTTTTGCCCACCTGGTCAAATAAGCCATTCTCAGTGGTGTTACTCTTTCACTCTGATTTGTCCACAGAGTCTTTGTATGTATGTATAAAGGACTGTCCATATAAGAAAGGAACATTTGTAAATGCTACCACTAGCACCTGGGGACTGTCCTCTCCCCAAGAGGGCTCTCACTGCAGGGGTGATAGGAAAACCAAACATTCTGCAGGCACTGTTAGTGCTCTCTGTGCTCTTCTGTTAGTTCTTGCCATCTAAGGTCTGTGGAGTAAATGGAGCAGGAGGCACTGCAAAACATTAAATGAAGGAGAGGTTAGTAGTGAGAAACTCCTCAGTCTTAATACCCATCTTCTTTAGTATTTCCATTAGTGATTTCAATGTGATAAATAAGAGCAGTGTTGGTGAGAATTGTTAAAGTCCTGAACCTGTGTGGTAACAGGAAAAGAGAAGAGGCTTGGATATCCTATTAGTAGATAACTTCAGTAATACAGTAGTAGAGACAGGATGAATGCCAATAAAATGAAAGATTATGTATTTGAGAATACCATAACTCATGTGACAGCAAGGCCCTTACTGTTGCCATCCAGAGAGGAAGGCATGTGATTACAGACTGGAGAATGAACCACCACGAGAGTCAATCATGTGAAAAGCAAATGTGGCTGCAGGACATGTCTGCAGCAACAGGGTGTTCCGAAGAGTCCTGCCTACTGGGCTCGTCACTGGTCAGGAGAGCATGTTGTAGTGGCAGGAGGGGCAGGGGAAGGGGCAGTCTCTCCTGTGAGAGAAGGCTGGTGGCTCTTAACTTGGCCATCCTAATAATGAGGAAGAGTAGAAAATGTAGCACACTTGTCAGTAATTGTACAATGGAGGTGAAGCAGGAACACTTTGGGAAAGGGACAGTCAGCACAAGCCAATGTTTGCATGCTAGAATAAGTACAGGTAGGCTGGGAATTAAAAGATGTTCCTCTTCTCTAAACCAGTCTGCTCTGGCGTAGCTACTCAAGTAAAGCAAGGATGACATAAAGGAAGGGATTTTTACATAGTGTTTCTTGAGTTCAAAAGAACAGCTCAACATACCTGTGAGGGCAGAGAACAGGGCCTGGCAATCCACATTCCCCCTGCAATCCTTTTGTCCTACAACAGAGAAGCAGGAGTCTGTGCTTAAGCGTGTCCTTCTCCCTGTGACCTGGGGAATGCAGAGAGCACCCAGAGAGGCTGCAGCGTGCGTCAGCAGTCTCCATGCATTCTCCCGAATGGCCTCTGTGTTATGGCATGCCCCACCTTCTGCTGTCCTCTAAGGATGTTTGCCAAGTTTCATATCCTTCATTTGCATCCATATTTGCATAATTGAGAAGTTTTTCAGTTTACTGCTCTATATGATTAAATTCATTGGTGGAAAATGAGGAGAGCTCACAGCTGGAGTGCATTAGTTTGCCATGTCAGAAGGCTGAGAAGTAACAGACAAACTGCACTGTGGGAGTAGGGACACAAGAATATGATCCCCAAAATCTGACATGCCTGCCCTGCATTACAGTAGCAGCAGTTTGGACCTGAGGGCTAGTTATGGTCGGGAATAGGGACTCCTGTAGGCTGCTTGGCTAATTTGGTTGCAGGGGCCAGGGAAGATCCTACATGATAGCTGGAAGGAGACTCAGCTGCCAGTCAGGCTCATGCCAGCATCGTGCTGAATCACTACAAGAAAAGCAAGTGGGAAAAACGCCTGCCCCAGTGGTCATCTCTCCCCATCAGAAAAGACCAAGTGTGTCTGAAGGCATAATTAAAAACCATCAAATAACCAGCAGAGCCCAGAGGCTTGTCAGTATGAAGTATCATTAATTGATACAAATTAAGGAGTTGTTAAGTTAAGAAGTGACTCATTTGTCATGGCTTGCACAATGCCTTGGATGAAGAAAATCCTTAAAGACAGAATAAAACCATTT
This sequence comes from Corvus moneduloides, assembly GCF_009650955.1. Taxonomy (NCBI): domain Eukaryota; kingdom Metazoa; phylum Chordata; class Aves; order Passeriformes; family Corvidae; genus Corvus; species Corvus moneduloides. The sequence goes on along the minus strand of NC_045476.1, from coordinate 135,360,294 downwards.
GCTGTAGTTGTGGAGGAGTCTCTGCAACAAGCTGCACATATGCTTTCTAGCTCTGGTTGATGCCTGCCAGAGCAAGGCTTTTATTATTTCTTTCCTGGTACTAGAACGGATCTGAAGTGAGCAACCACCACAGTTGGTAACTGATGCCAGTTCTGGCAGGGAGGGATGCACAGAGCTCTAACAGAATCAGGGATGCATTGATTGAAACCCTCTTTGCTGACACTGATAGCAACACAGATCTTTCCAGAGGACAGCATCCACAGTGGTCCTGCAGAGAAAGAGAGGGAATGGCACTGCCTGGAGCAGAGATATCCCAGCTGGCCAGGCAGTGTTGCATCGTTGGGGTTCTGTTCCCTTTTGCCCAGTGAGGACACTGGGGCATGGCCAGTAATGGTGACAGGCTCAGGTGCAGCCCATGGACCACCACATATGTCTGTATGGAGATGGCTGGGGCAAGGAAGGAAGTCACACCTGGTGGGGGGCTGAGCACAGACACAGCTCAGGAGTGAGACTAGCAAGTACTTACTAAGTAAGGAGAAGTAATGGATAGAGACTACTTTAGGAAATCATTCATTACAATCCAGCTGGAAACATGAAGGTTTTAAAGCTGTGAATTGAGCAGGCAGCCAGCCTTAGTCATAGGTGTCTGTTTCACAAGGGACAAAATACAGCTGAAGCAGCTAATTAATCCTGAGCTTCACTTCAAGAGGAAAGTCCGATACTGAAAACAGCAAATTTTTCTCACGTACTCCTGCTTCAGCTTCCAGGTCTGACAATCAGACGTGCATCCTGGGGGACTCTACTAACCAGCAATCTTTTATCATTTCAGTAATACACCTGACATTCTTTGCAGGTGATCTTTCAGGTCTGTAACCCTGCTGCTTCACTAGTTTTTCTCTGAGAGGTGAAGCCTGTCTCAGACGGTGGTGGCTCTAGTCCATCACTGCTTTCTGCAGGAAGCAGGCAATTCGACTTTGAAGACTGCTCCAAACACACAAAAACTGTTGAAATAGTGAAAAACTCTACGTTTTAAAATTTCTCTTGGTGGTACAGTGGATGGAGGCAGATAGTAATGTAAGTTTTGTTACTGATTAAGGCAGGTATTTGCATGAGAGTCTGATCTGTTATCACCAGGTTGTCCCCACGATGAACTTGCACACATTTGTCATTAATCTGGAACATGCTGCTGCCCCTCTTTAACTGCTAAGACAGCTTCCAGAACAGGTCTCTCTTTTACTGCTGTGAGGGGAGTGCTTTATGTTTTCCAGCAGTATCAACTGGGCCTGAAAAAAGAGAATGGGGAAGAGCAGAATGACTGAGGATACAGGCTCCCAGACTAATTTCTCCATGGTGAGGCTGTGGTAACTAGTTCCCTCTTCTCCCTCTCAATCTTAGCCCCACCGTCCCCTCAGCAGTGTCACCACAGGTTCTAATGGACCAGACAGACATATGGACCAGAGAAATGATCAGCATTAAAACAGAACCTTTTCCTAGTGTGACCTTTTCTGCCACACCACAGTGTCCTACCTGACAGCATGACCAAGGCTGCCTTCACAGTCAGTGCACACACACAGGTGCCTGCTCTGGTGTCCCCCGCGGCTGTGCCAGCCTCCTCCTGGCCCAGCCCCTCTTCCCTCCTTTCTCTATCCCCTACTTTCCATTCTTACAAAGAGGGATGGGAAGTCCTGCAAAGACCATGAGTTAAATGGAGGTTATGCTGATGTTTGGTTTAGACCCCTCAAGTGAGACAAACATTGAAGTTTTACGGCAATTTAAGGTGAAAGGTGGGAGGGAAAAGGTTTTACTTTCCCTGTGCTCACTGACACTCCTGTGCTGTGGGTACCCACAGATCTGACACGGAAAAAAAAAAGCTGTTTGGACGAAGAGTAATTATGCAGAATACCTGTGACTGTGCAATAAATTACAGATTTCTATAATAGATCTGGATAACGTGCACAGCACAGTGAAATGTTTCTCAGATTTCTACTTTGCTGATTGTAGGAAATCAGAGATAACATATCAGGGCTCAATATATTCACTTGATCCTGTGTGGGTGAGGTCAAGCTACCATTGCTGGTCAGGAGCAATTACTGCTGCAAAGAGAAAACTCATTTCCACCTACAGAGCTCTGTGTTGTTATAAGTTAAGATCAAGGTTTGGACTTAAATTGAACATACCAGTAAGAAATATGTTAATATAAATCAGTCCTCGTAAGCCAAATACAAATTATAACAGCAATCATTAAAGCAACTCAGAGTACAAAAATATTACAGCTACGAAACCGCACGTTGTAATTACTGGTGTTATCTCAGTGTTTTATATTCAAAGTTCTCTGTTCTGAATACTATTAATGAATATTGATTTGGAGAACAGAAAAAGAACTTCCCAATATTAAAAATGGTTTAGCTGTATTTAAACCGAGACAGTTCCTTTCTTCTTTTTTTTTTTCCCTGCCTTGGCTGTATCTTTCAACCCCCATCTAACAGCAGCTGTGATTTATTTTTAGCTTTTTTTCTTTGCATATTTAAAAGGGTGTTTCCGTATGGTGTGAAGCATAAGCTAGTGTAGCAATTAGCTGGCAAAGAGACTGAGCTTTACAATTGCAAGTAAGTCAGAAAATAATTTTTGCTGTGAATCAAAGACATCTACACAAAGTGAACAGTTCTCCTCTACTGTACACGTATACTTTAGATCTCTTCATTCTGTGGGCCCAGTGGAGTACACAAACTGAATTCAAAAGAAGGCATCTAGCAGCGAGTTTAAATGCCTAGAACACCAAAATATTGGCTGTGCTGTGGAGTCGTCTTTTTAATTCATAATATATAAATCAAATATTGCAGAAATCAGCAATATCCTTTCAGAAGCACTACCCTGTACATTTAATGGAGCTTGATCCAAAGGCTGCATTTGCATCTAAACACAATGATCCATGCAGAAAATATCTGGCTTTTATTTATAAATTGCAATGAATGTTTCTTTTTCTACCCAGAATGGTTCTCTGTAAAGAAAAGGAAGCTCTGTCTTCCAAGAGATGATGAACAACTGATTTCTTATTGTTTGGATAAGGTACAGTGATCCTGTCAGTCAAGACAAGTCACACATAAGGAGTTGTAAGACTGTGACTATATAAATGGCTTTGCCGTGCCATTTTCAACTAGGGAAGCAGCCTCCAGTAAATAAATGATATGGGTACAGAGCAAACTCTTTTAACACTGCATCTTAATTAAGAATTAATTAACAAATCCTCATAAAGAAATAATTAATTCTTGGATCTTTGCTTTTCTGCTGTATTATTCTAAACAAAGGTCTGGGGTTTCAGCCCTAAAAGACACAGAAAACCTTTACAACTGGAGAGCATTCTGATCTCTTATTTGTGCGTGTTAGGATTTTAACAATACAAATCAGTGTTTGGCGCTTTTTTTTTTTTTTTTCCATAGATATAAAACCCCTCACACTTCTCTGGTAATTCTCTTTCAGGCAGTTAGTTTCTGACCTCAGTGGCCTCATCAGCAGGGATGGGGAAGAAGGGCTTTGCTTCCCTATTCTGTTTTGCTTATTTATGGTAGTTTATTGGTTTAACCCGGCAGGCAGCCAAACACCTCCCAGCTGCTTGCTCACTCCCCACCAGTGAGATGGGGGAGAGAAAAGGAAATAAAGCTAAGACTTGTGAGTTGAGATAAACAGTTTAACAGAACAGCAAAGGAAGCGAAAATAGTAATACTGATAAAAGAACATACACAAAAAAATTATGCATAATGCAATTGCTCACCACCCACTGAAACAATGCCGAACCAGTCCCCAAGCAGGGGGTCACCTCCAGCCAACTCCCTCCAGTTTTATCACTCAGCATGATGCCGTATGGTATGGAATGTCCTCCTTGCCATTTGGGGTCATGTGTCCCAGCCTCTTGTGCCTCCCAGTCTCCTCGCTGGCAGGGCAGAATGAGAAGCTGAAAAGTCCTTGACTTAGTGTAAGCACTGCTCAGCAACAACCAAAACATCAGTGTGTTATCAACATTATTCTCATCTTAAATCCGAAACACAGCACTCTATCTACTAAGAAGAAAATTAACTCTATCCCAGACTAAACCAGGACAACCAGAACTTTAAAGTAGCTGAGCTTCTTCTCAAGGCAGACCAAGATTACTCTAGATCTCCTTCAACCCTTTCCAAACAGGACACCCCTTTACACAGCCAATTAATAAAACAGCAGTGGAGCCTGCAGAGACTCAGCTAGACACAGAAACCTGCCTTCCACTCAAGCTCCCTGAGCCCTCAGCTATCACTTCTGCTTGGCCCCTCTCCAGGCTGGATTAGATGCACCCAGCAGGGACACATTGTACCCTGCCAGAGCCCATCCGCTGCTGTCTAGCTCAGAAAGGGACAAAAAAAGCCAGCTGTCTTCAGTGTGTAAAAATGAGGAATATGTTGGGGAAACACCTCAGAAAATACTGGGGTTTAAGCAATTAATTGCCTAGCATCATAGTAAATCTCTGGCATGTGGGATAGACTCTAACTTCTTCACCGTTCGCAGCCACTCCTCTTTTGCTGCTCTGAGTATGTCTGCATTGCAGTCACTGCTCACAGAAACACTGCCAGACTGGGTAAAGCTCACTCAACTCCTGCTAACTGCTGCTGTAGCAGCAAAGACCTCTGTTACAAATTCTGCTTCAGCAGATTTCTGCATAGCTTTGTGTTTTAAACTATCCACAGTGCAATTAGTCAGAACTTTTAAAAAGGAAGGTCCATAATCCATCAGCTGAGCTGAGAACCAGGAATTCAGAGGATCAGTCCTTAGATGCAGGTATTTTATCTGGGCATCCAATTAAAAAAACCCCAACCAAACCACAAAAGCTGAAACACCAGTACAATTTTGTGAATTTCTGTCTTTGAAAAGGTAGCAATTATCTTTGGTAATTTCATTCCAGTGCTACATACTGGCTTTCTGCTTATCTCTGCTGAAATGCATTTTTCTAAACAAAACAAAGCTCTTTTACGTCTAGTCTTTTGCATCTCACTACTCAATAGTTTCCAGTCTTGATCTTCAAGGGTAAAGATGAATTTGTACACAGTGTTCTCCAAGTCTCTTTCTCTGTCATTAGAGCTCTGTTTATCCCAGGCCCTTCAGGGACCTGTTCCCTATTTTACTCCCTGTAGTGCTTCTCTGACAGTGGCAGGAATGGGAGAAACTCAAGAGAAAGAATTGTGATTTTCTACCCCAAATCCAGGACATGTTTTCATTAAGTTTAGACAATCCAGGACCAAAGTTTCTGTGCTCTGGCTGCAATACTAAAGACCTCCCTTATTGCAGCAAGAGGATCCCTACACAGTTGTCAAAGTTCTGCAGAGGATCAGGTTCCTATGTACGGCTTTACATCTCTAGCAGATTTATTGCAGGTTGAAATTCCTCCCCCACCACAACACTGCTGCAGGTGTGCCACAGGACAGGCAGCACAACTTCCCTTCAGGGCGCATCTGTGTCCTGACTCGTATGCATTAAACTTTAATGCATTTGCTGTCTTCCTGATCATCAGTCCAGATACAAGGCACAAGTATGTGGATCCTTCAAGAGTGAACCTTCCAGGTTCCAGAAGTAGAGACCTGCTCTACATTTAGATTTCAGTTTGAATAGTTCATCCTATCTTTCTCACTCTTCATAGTCTCGAGAGAAGTCTTTTTATGGAGCAGACACTGCATGTAAGAGTCAAAAAAGGAGCACTGCTTTCTTCGCCTTTTTGTGAACATACGCAGCATTGAGGGCCAGGTGAGGACATGGAGGGGGAGATTGCTACTGCACTGCATGAGACAGGGGCTGCTGATAGGAGGACAAGAAGGAGGCAAATGTCACCTTGTTGGTGAAGCCAAGTCAAGTGCATGTGCATCTTCATACCAAGGCAGATGCTTGATATGTCCAACTTGGCACATCAGCTACTTCGGACATTCATGTCATCAAATAACAATGGCCTGATGGATTAAAAACTTGTCTTCGTGGGTGTCTGGTAGCAACTTGTGTTGCATGATGCAACTCACCACTTTTGCTCCTTGATTCAGATGGTCGAGCAGAGCAACCGACAGGTTTTTTTGGGGAAAAAGGGGAGCCATATTCTTCTGCTCCTCTCCCAACCAACATCTCCCACGTGACATCTGTACTTACCTGCTGTTATGTACTGATGGGCTTGCTACAGAAATTAAACCTCTGGACTGTTGAGAAAGTTTTCCTTATTCATTCCTAGGTGATTAATTGTTTACACGGTCATCAAATTGCCCTCTGAGTGTGTGACAGGAAAATAAGTCCTGAAGATAAAATACATTGTCAAAACTGTTCTCATGTAGTTTTAATTACTTTGGGTGTTACAGCAGAGAATTATTCCACATTTTATTGTGGGCCAAGATGTACACATAAAATTAATTGATTCAAAATGGAATACACTGCTTTTATTAAGGAGTGTGCCTTTATCATTAAAGGAGGGAATACAGCTGAAATAATTTATGAATGACAGCAGAGATGTAGTATTGAATAGCAATGTGTGGAACATGCTAGATACTGAAAATTAGAAAAATATTTTGATCATCTCTTTGCTTCTAGGTGGTGGCACTGTCAGGAGCTATTCTTCCATCCTTGCTGTCACGAACTCAATATGCAAAAACTGAATTAACAGTTTCATCTGTGGGAGAGCCATGCCTGTGCTAATAGAATAAGAAAAGCATATACTTCATAATTTCTATCCATGGCTTAGTCTGGGAAGGTAAAAATGGCACTAGTTCTCGGTGTCCTATGCTACCCACAAAAAAGAATTCCTAACATAGAGATGTCAAAACCCTCACCCTTGTCAGAACAGACATATCATCTTACCAACCGCTAGGGCACGGCTTCTCCTCAGCGAGACATACGCTGGACCCAAGCCACTTCTGTCTTCATTGGGTTTTTCATCTTTCAGCCTCAAAAGGAAACTTTGAAGGTAGTGTCTTCCAAACATCACCCTGGACCCAAGACATAAACTTCTGGTGTCATTACATAATCATATCATAAACTATGGAAAAAGACAGCTTCTTCATGTGATATAGATACAGGATCTCCAGCACCAGCTGCTTTGCTGTACAAATCATTCTTACTGATTGATATGACCGTCTACAGCACATGGACAAGTCAGCAGCAAATCACTGAAATCTGCTGTGCTTGCATCACTGAGAAGAGAAACAGAAATTGATAAGAAAGAGCCCTTATCTTCAGAGTAAGAAAAACCACAAGCGCCATTATGCACCCTCACCCCCATCTGCCACCAAGCCTGGTGAAACCGCCTGCACAGGCTGCTTCTGTTCCCTCACTGGAGGCGTTTGCTGATGGCTACACCCACCTGTGCCTCTGCTGTGAGAGCCACATCAAAAGCATTGGAAGGAAGGAAGACAGAAGTGACACTGCTCGAGTAGGGATTCTAGAAACAGAGGCCAGAAAACAGTGCTGCAATTAAATTTGACTGAATGTTTCTCAGGATGAGGTAACCTACATGGACTAGCCCAGAAAACACAATGCTAAATGCATTTAGCTGTCAATCACTTATGTTTGCATGATGAAATTAATGGTATATTCATCCTCAGTTACCTGTTTTTTGATTATTATCACTTTGAATTCTTTTGTACCTAAATTTATAAGAGCAAGTCAGAACGTTAGGCCTTTCTTACACAGTTAGGAAATGATTTGCCTAAAACCAGAGACATTCAGTTCCCTTGCTATCTACCCTCAATTTTAAATGTTTGCAAAACTGCAGCCAGCTTAATTGCATTTTGAATTACACAGATGTGTAATTCAACTACACAACACCTTAGCAAAAGGCACCTTTAAAACAGTTGAGTAAGTTTTTAAAATGTGTGCATCTTTCTTCAAGCTTTTCCCATTCCTCTCAAAAGTCCAACATGCCAGAGCCTCAGGAGAAAGAATGCTTAACGGATTAAGCAGAACCATCTTGATTTGTACAAGCTGGGTAGCCAAACTGGCAACACTGATGCTGAACTGCTCCCAGACAACTACTTACTGCACAGGTTTCCTAAAGGTGTTGTGGGTGTCCCATCCCTGGAAGAGTTCAATACCTGGCTGGATGAAACTCTGAGCAACCTGGTCTAGTGAAAGGTGTCCCTGTCCAAATCAGGGGGTTTGGAACTCGATGATCTTAAATCCCTTCCAACCCAAACCATTTTCTTATTCTATGCAACCATCTGCTGCCAGAACACGATTATGTGGCATTTGGGGTGGCAGTACAGCTTCCTATAGCGAATGCAAGGTTGCAGCAGTTCCTTAGAGTAAGTGCAGGGTAGACGAGGTTTAGCAAAGATAACTTACCAGTGACACTGTGTAGGGGCTTACACTTGCAGACAGTGATCTGATGAAACTATTAAAAACCAGGAAGATCTGGTGAGCAGGCAGCTGTTAATGGTGTAAAAGACTTTTTAAAACACACAGGTAAAGATCAGTTAAATCCTCTTCCTGACAACAAAGCTAAACTCTAGGTGTTGATGGTCATCCCAGTGTTTGCTAACTGGCAAGAATTGGGGAGAAAATCTCATAAGTGAAATACATTTTGTCACTGAATTGTCGATCTCTGCAAATACACAGGGTTTCCTGCTCAATACCTGGAATTAGCTAGAGAGAGCTACAATGATAATATTTACACGTATTTAGCCACATGTTCAGGGCTTCATAAGAATCCCTTTTTATTCTAACCTAAACCCACTAATGCTACTGGTTGGATGCTTCTCCCAGGTGCTTCATCCACCAGCTGATGTTGTGGCTATTCATGTAAAATCCCTCCCATAATACACAAAACCCCATTGTCTGGTGCTATTCATTCTGGTATCCATTCTCAGTCAACCAGACAGCTGTCAATCAAACTAATGCCTCTCAACATAAAGCCAATCTGTCTGGGGTTGCAGGGTTTGAGCCAATTTAATTTAATTTATTAGCGTTGAAAGGAACCCTTGCCTCTATGACAATGGGTGAGACAGTTTGTAATCATTCTCATTTAATTGATGAATGTAAACTTGGCACTTGACAATTAACCAGACGCGTTAAGACACTAGGGATGAAATCCCAAGAGGATTTCACAAGCATCTACGTGCTTCTAAGGTTTACTTTCCTATAGCAAATTCATCTGCAGCCTTTCTCAGCTGGGCAAAGCTGGAGCCATTCAGCTATGTCTCACAGAAACTGACATCCTCCACTCATCCTTCACTGCTGTGAAGAAGGACCCAAGTCTCATCTCTGCTTTCAGTGTGAGACTGTGCTGAAAATACACAGCCTGATGGCAATTCTGTAACCCCACGTAGGCCTACACTCCATGGACTTCTTGCAGTTCATGTACCTAGGCACAAGTGAGGAACATCCAAGTATGCATTAGCCACAAAAAGCCTACAATAAATTAATTATCTTACAGATGCTTTGAAGGAGAAATATTCCTCTCTGGAAACACTTTTCTTTCCCACTTATTTTCTAGTGCTGAAACTTATTTTTATAGTTTGTCCTTTATGGCTGCCTGATTTACCAACCCACTTTGATTAGCTTTTCAGTGTTAATTAACACACATTTTCAACCCTTCTAATCACATATTGCTCAAGGGTGGTTATTCTAAAGTCACAGATTTTAAGCTCAGGGTGCATCATTGCAGGCTGCAGCATAACTCTCTAGGATTTTACCCTTTACCCTGGGAACACAGTGCTGAACTCCTCTCTGCTGACTGAATGTGAGAATTTTTTTAAGGAAGGAAATCTAATCCTGATTTAAAGATTTAATGTGGGAGAGAAGCTAACCACATCCTGTCATAAGGTGTTTCACTGGTCAAGATCTACATTTTATTTTTAGCTCGAACTTACCCAGCTCCAGCTTCCACTCAAAGTCTTTGTTAGAACTTTTTTTCAGAACTGTTTTATTTATAGCCTGTGACAGATCACTTCAGCTATCTCCTCATTTACAAGCTAATTAGATTTTTTATAGATATTTCTAGCTCTCTCACCCAAAGAAAAGCCCTGGAGGACAGCTGTGGTCCTCTCACTCATGCCTCTACCTCTCTGCAGTATCATCTGATCTGCACAGAAGCTGCTTCTCACCAGTGCAGTCCCCTCTTCATCAGGACAAGACCTTTCAGGGCCATCAGACTGTCACAGCCCTCAGCACAGCCCGCTCTGCTGATCATCCCAGCAGCACCAGCAATGGCTCTGGTTGCCATTTTCCCACCACTCTTCTGATGCCCAGCCTTTGAAGGCTGGATGTTATTTCAGTAGTGAGTTGGTTACTGCTGTGCTTCTTCCTGTCATCTCCTGCTTTGTCCTGTCATGTCCTTTGAAGCCACACATCCCACCAGGAGCTCATGTTTACCTACCACCTAAGAGGCCACCAAAATCCTCTGTATAATCCCTCCTCTCCCCATCAGTCCCCATCTGAGGCAACCTATAGTTACTTGGATATTTCTAATTTTATTTTAAGTTATTGACACATAATTTGCCTTTTTTTCATCCCATTAGTCCAAGGGTTTATAGCTCAATGGGAGCTGTTCTGGGTGTGATTCCACGCAATATACGTGACCTTAGTGTGCTTATCCCTGCGCTGTTCTCTGGTGTCAGTTCAGTCTAAAAAGGCTTTAACATTGTTCTAAAAGTGTTTACATGTTACATTATGTAATGGAATGTTTGCATTCATTCTGACATACTTCAGATCTGCTCTCCCTCCTTCCCTCCTTTTCCCTACCCATTTCTCTGCTTGCAGCCTACGCTTTCTGTCTGCCAGCTATAAAGAGACTTCAGAATTTCAAAAATAGCTATTTAAAAGCAACAAACCAAGGCTGAAATGAAATACAGCAGGGAAGAACTGCTCTAGGGAAACTCACTAAGTCAGAATACGCCAGGGCTTTCCTGCAGGGTTTTAACAGTGACTTTGTGTAGCTGTTTAGACCTAAATCTACACATTTAGCTGAACCATCACCATGAGAAGTTTGTCCTTTATCTGAGTATACCTAATTGCAGGTTTACTTTGGGAAGAGTAATTTCAGATATAAATTAATTTAAACTATGTTTTATTACATATTCTTCTGTACCATGAAATTTTACTTTCCCCTCATGAGAGTTTATGGGCTAAATCTGGATTTAGATGCCTCTGTTTGAACAAACAAGCTCAACAGATTTTGCCCCATGGTATCTAATGAAAAAGAAAATGTCATGAGGCCCTCCCCTTTGGAAATAACCAGTTGAAAAAAGATTAATGAAGATATATTTATGTTCACACTGTCCCCTGCAGCGAGGTTAGGAGATATATTCATCATATACATCAGGATTAACTTAGTTTCTGCTGTAGCATTGCAATTCTCTCGAACTTGTATAGCTACTGACCTACTTTTCAGGTGGTTTGGTTAAAGTCACTACAAATCCTTCTGGCATTTCAGCACCATAAAACTGTAATGTTTTACAGGAATATAGTATCTTCTGAAATGGCAAAAATACAGAAGTAAGTCACAAAATGGAATTTGAAATCTCAGTATTGGGAAAAACAAGAATAGTTTTCATAACAAGTATACACAAGGAATGAGCTGACATGGAAATGCCCAACAGGAATTTGCCTCAAAGGGCACTCTCTGCAGCCCCAGATATGTTACAATCTTTGATGACCTTCTGCTGCTCTTCTTTCTGTAAAAAAGTTACTGGAAGATCCTCCTTTTTTTTTTTTTTTTTTTCTTTCTTCATGCAAAATAGCAGCGCCACTAAACCCAGGATTATGTGCATATAAAATTAAACCAGCTAAATGTTGGATACCACAGTCTATCTCAGTTGAGTATACTAATTCTTGAGGTTAAAATAACACCAGCTTTCTCCATAGCCCTTGCTCCCTGCTAAGGCAGCTTCTCAGGAAGGTGGTGTTGGAATATTTACCAGCCCAAGAGGAAGGTGGTAAAAGACCAGGACAGACATGTTTGGCACTTTCCACCTTTGCATCTATGCCCCTGTGTACTAGTTTGAAAACAAACCAGTGGGAAGCACCAAGTCAGAACAATTTAATGGGGAAATTAAAGAAAAGAAAAGAAAAGAAACTAAAAGAGAACATTGGTTCAAACTGAGAGTCAAGATACAACCTGAGTCCCTGTTAGGCAGGGTGGTGGTAGCAGTCTGGTAGAATGATGGCTGTAGTCCTCTGAAGCAGTGATCCTGTAGAAAAAAGGGTCTGCTCTTCCTCAGAAGGTCCAGTGGTGGCTGTGTAGCTCCTATCCACTGGAAAGCCAGTGGAAAGGATTCTCTCTGGTGTTCAGAGTCCCAGCTTATATCCACGATGGGATGCTTGGTTCCTCCCTCTGGGTGGAGCATCTCACAATGGGGTAATGAGTCATGAGGCCAAGTGTTGATTAGGCTCATTAACAGTAGATAGTCCGAGGGAGTTATCTCTGAGTCATGCGGCAGGACAATGATGGGCCATTAACAGAAAGATAGTCTGGGGGGAGGAGGCAAGGAAACACTGCCCCACCTGATTTCAACAGCTCCTGAGGATGGTAATAGAACACACTGCAACCCAGGACACCATGGTAGGTGGATGCTGTCAAACAAGGTGGTGCAGGGCACCAGGCCTGTAGACACAAGCTTCTCACTCTAAAAAAAAGACAAAGCAATACCTGACTCTGATGCCAGCAGACAGAGATGTGTGACCTTATACAAAGCAAATCCTTAATCACTCTCTTAAACACAGGAAAGACTTCTCATAAATTAAACCCAAACAGATTATTATCTTAAGCTCTTTAAGGATTTGCTTCTGATTTCATAATATCAGCCTCAAGCAAAAAGTGGAACAACATTTTCTGCAGCTGCATTGGGAACTCCTGAAGTATGTTTTTTTACAGCAGAATCTTGCACGGATAGCATAACTGCTGTATCACCACCACTATAATGGTAAAATGATCTCCTGCATTGCTTTAGTCCTTTGAGGACCTGGTGATTAGAGAGCACATTTCTGCTTCCCTGCACGGGCTGTACAAGGGCTGCCCCCGAAAAGAGGGCATGAACATAACACCCAGGCAGTTAAAAGCCCGCATTGATTTGTCTTGCCCAGTAATTACATTAACATCTCTGTGGTATGGTTATACAGTGCAGCCAGTGGGAAAGGGGAGGAAAAGGATCTAGTGAAGAAAAAAAGACACAAGTCAGCAATGCAGCTGTTACACTGTAGTTTAACAGATACACAGAGAATTCCGTATTGTTTCTTCATCAGCTCTTAAGATCTGGTCACCAGTTCGAGGAATTGAGGACAGTAAAATAATCACATTTTTAAAAATTATGATTGGGGCTCATTGATACAAATGCTATGGTAAGTCAAAAAGTGGTGGCACCAGCACAGCACTGAATAAGGGAGCAGAGTGTTTCAGCACTGCTGTGGCTTGCTGCAACTAGAGGGAAAACCTCTGTTGCTGTGTCCCCATTGCTGTGGATAGGACCACCAACTCTGTGGAAGAGGGAAGGTTTTCTCTCCCTCTGCTCCTCTTCCATTGTTTCCAGGCCCTATCCTAACTAATGCTGCATGGGAATTTATCTGCTGGCATAGGAGAGGTGTTAGGCAGATAAGACAGAGGGGAACAACCGTGGTATATGCCAACTAGATTACAGAGTTATAGGAGTTTCTCCACGTTTTTCTTCTGTTACCCTATCTTGTAGTTAGAAATGGGGAAATCAGATTTTACTGGAGTTGAAACACCCACACAACAATGCCCAAAAAGTATCCCAGATGAGTACCCCATGGAGCATGTAAGGTGGCAAAGGCAGGAGCAGGCTATGCAGCCTGTAAGCCCCAGAAGAAAAGAGTGTCTGAAGATGCCAAAACAAAAGGGGTTGTATACCAGGATTGTTCAGCCAACACAGGACAACTGAACCCCCTCTAACAGGTCCCTTGGAAGTGAGCTAATACTAACCAAGAAAATAACTTGGCTTATTTATTTTATATTTACTTGTTACAAAAAGAAAAAAAAAGGTAGCAGACATTTTTGAGAGTGAATGTTGCATACTGATATAGGGTAATATCTGACAGTAGTTTAAAGACACTTCAGAAAATTGAGGATTAAGCATCTTTCCTAACATTAACACTGTACTAAATCAAAAGATTTACTCTTCCTGAATGTGAAATAGCTTTAGCTATATTACTGAGCAGATAGCCTTTGAAACAGAAAGACCCTTTTATCAAAAAGGAAATAGTTCCAGAGTTTGCCGGAGGCATGTGTCCTTCCACAAGATTTCGAAAGGTGGGAAAAGAAAGTGGAAAAATAATTCATCTAACTTATTTTAAAACATATAGATTACATTTTTGCATTTCAAATAACTACTTGTTTAAATTTTATTCTGTCTGTAATTTCTGTCTATATAATGGATTTTGTTTGCTTGTCATTTTAAATACATCCCTGTCTTGGGGGACCTGAGGTATACATTTAGCTCAAAATTAATTTCTGCAGTTTTAATTAATTATGATTCCTGTCTTAAAAATTAACTTCAAGGTTATTTTTAAAAATCCTTTATTCTTATTTGTAAGACATCAACAGAGATGGGAGATATACATACCCATAAAAATCATTCATGAGGTTCAAAAAATTTATTATTTTTTTTCAGGTCTTCCAAGCTTCACTTCTGATTGCCTGACAATTCAAAACCATTTAAGAAGCTGAAAGAAAACCTATCGCAGAATTCAAAGGTAAATAGACTGTATGGAGCTGGACTCATGGTATCACAGCTGTGCACCAGGACTCTCTCAGCTCACTTCCCTCGGGCTGCAGCTGCTTTCCGAAGAGCTGATGCCCCTGTGATCACTCCCCCCACCTGCAGCCCTTGTGATGGTGCTTCCTTTCAGGCAGACAGCCATGAGACCCCACCCCACACGTGGTGTTTAGCGTGCCATGGAACTCTGAACCTTTTATTTGACCTCCAGCTTCCGGGCATGGGAGGTGGGAAAGGTCAACCACTTCAGGCTGTAATCCTTCGAACCTCTTCCTAAACGCAGTCAGCTGTGAAAAGGAGTCACACTGGTGAAGCATTTGTCATTCAAATGGAGCGTTTGCCTGGACTCCTTTCACTAACCCTTCCTCCCCACTGTGACCTGAGCCCGTACTTGCCCAGTCCTTGAACCACTCAGACAGACCTCGCCCTTTCCTATTTGGGATGGGAGTGGGTTACCTTGCCCACTAATTTCTGATCTCAGATTAGGACAATATTCATCTTGAGAAATGTAATTCTCTTCATGCACCACCACAGCTCTTGCTCTGGACTAAGACCTCAGCACTCCTCCTTCCTGCTCTCCATATTTTTCTGGTGTCTTTGTGAGTAATAATTAATCATTCTTAGCCTAAAGGCAAGGAATTTTTTTTAGCCTTTGCAAGAATCAACCTTTTGCCACTCTCTCACATACTGAGGTAATGGCATTGATTTGCCTTTCAATGTTGTTTCGGTTTTGGTTTGGGTTTTTTTTGACAAAAGGCTACTTTAGAACATTAATGGTCACAATATGTTCAGGTTCATTACACTTAGCAGGTGGGCTATTAATTGAATTGAGTATTAGTGAATTTGAAAAATCTGTTTTTGTACTCAGTTTTGATTTGCTTCCAAATACCTGCCCTGCGGTCAGGCCACACATTTGTAATGGGCTCCTCTGTGGTAATGTATTTCTTGACAGGGTTTTTGGTATGTTTTTAAAGATCACTTCAGCCTCTACACAGCAGCATCTCTGTTCATATTTAGCAGTGGGAAATAGATCCTTAATTTCCCAAGGCCAGCAGAATGTCCTGAACTTCGCTGCTGCAAACTAAAATTTAGAGGTACGTATATAAATACAAAGAGCGGGAGCTCAGATAAACTAAATAATTTGCAGATTCAAGCATGATGCTTGTGACCGTCATTAGAAGCCAGTTTGCCATCCTAGTAATTACATTCAGATGGATTTGGGTCATACTCACTTACTGTATTGTTTCTCCTAGAAAATGAGCTCTGTGATCCTACATATTCTTGTCCGGCACTTTAAAAATATTGATGGAGGATTATATTACAGCAGGCTTAAAGATTTTACTTAAGGTAGTTATGCAAAGAAAAATACATTAATGAAAACAGTTTGTAACTGTGAATATAGATTGCCATTATTTTTAATACTAGCAACCAATTTTCTGCCTGAATAATTTTTATGCAGATTTCTGATACTTGTGTGAAAAAAAGCATGATTTTGATGTAATTTTCTGAACCAAAATATTTTCTCAATCTGGTACAGTCATTAGTTTTAATTTCTTATTTTTGGTCTCTTTCCCAACCATCATCTACAATTAATACTACAGATGAATCATTAGTACCACTTCTCAAGTTTACTAGTGAAAGTCTGATGGATGAAAGTCCATTCAAGTGTGCAAGTGTTTCCCTTTGTCTCATCCAGGCCATTCCTGAAGCTGAGAAGAGGTAAAATATTAAGAATAACAAATCAAGATACAAAGAACAACCAAGTACTCCTGAATAGCAATTTTGCAGCACTGTCAGCAAAAATGCTGCCACGGACACCTGCTCACTCCCTCTAAAAATACATTTCTGGATTGTGCCACCAGAATTAATGAGCCTAAAACATCTAATGTCTCATGACAATAGGATTCCTGGGTGGAAAGCTGCGTGTGAAAAAGTGGCGGGCAGATGTACCGCAGCCCTTGCTCTGCTGCCCTGTAGCTGTGCTGCTGAGGAGTAATCACAGCCAAGTCAAGGCACTCCAAGGCTGGCAAGGTGAGTTGGAAGCCACAGCTGGGGCCCACAGTGGGAGGACCAGTTATTTGCTAAGGCTGATCGTGGGTCCAGCAGATATAGCAAGTACTTTGGTCTTCTCTCCTTCCTCCTTGGTGAAAAGTATGGAAGAGAGCTACCCCCATGACAAGGAATGACTTTGTCCATTTGATAAATTTCTCTCCTTTGGAGGAAGCCTAGGCCCAGCACTTCAGTCAGAAGATAGTTTACTTGCCCTCAGGGCCTCAGCATTAACCAGGCAGCAGCACTAACGACGACTGTCTCACTCAGTCACATCGGCCACACCAGGAGCCATTGCTTTGACAGAACTATTTTACGTGCCTCAACCATAATGTGATTTGTCACTGGTTTCAGAGATGCGGCATGCAGCCATGCAGGCCTTCAGAGGATTTTTTGGCCTGTAAGAAAGTTCTATTAGATTATTTACTCCGTCCCCTTGACTATGGCAGCTTCTTACTGATGTGCTCCTTGAATGGAAGCAATGCTTTCCTACGAGCCACCCATGTCTTCTTTCACGTCTCCTTCCTATCCCTAATGGCTTGATTTCCAGAGGTGATGGTATCCTCAGGCCCTTTTTCTCCTTGAAGAAGTAGGACTGCTCAGACCTCTTGAAAACCAGGCCAACAATGAGTTGTTGTATAGAGGAGTAATTGCTATCTTTGTGGGTAGCTCCAGGCCTTGTCACAATACGCTCTGTTAAATGAGGACAAAATCTGTGCTACAGGGATGAGCAGTTAGGAGTGACACAGGGCTGGCATGAAGAAAGAAGCACATCGGTCTATTTGAACTTTTTTTCCACTGTGCAGCAAGAGGGAGCTTAGCAAGGATGAACATCTTCCCTGTCTTAAGGCAGGTAGGGCACACTTTATCACAGGAACTGGCAGCAGTGAGGGACACTGAAAAGGCTTATTGAAACCATGGTACTGCTCAGCATTAGGAACTCATGGGAAATTTTCACTTGTGTGGTTTAAAGTTGCATTCTCTTTATAATGAGTTTTGCTTATACTATATACAAATGATAATTAGGGGATGTACCTCAACATATCTTCAAAAGATACTTGTTTCCTCAAAGCGCAGAAGCCTTCAGGCTGAGAACTTATTTTTTTCCACTTATTTACTAAAACTTCTTTAATGAGTATTTCTACGTGAATAAGAGATGTGGAACTAGGACCATGCTAGGGATTGCAGCAAACTGCAGCACTGCCAGCTCCTGCACAGTTTGTGTATTCCTGGTAACACGTGTAAATTGACCTCTAAAGCTGCACCTGTGAGGACCTAAGCATATCCTGTGGCTTGATCTTGCCATAAGGGGGAAGTCTTGTTCCTTCTCCTTTTCCTTCTCCTCTAACCCAAACTTCTTCCCAGCCAAAGAGCCTGCCTCCTCACTTGTGGTGGCTCTGGAGCTTATTTGACTTGCCTGTGAGCTCATACAACTGAATGACACAGCAGAAAACCAGGCACCTGTTTCTTTCAGGGTCACATTTCTGCTTGGTTAGTGACCAACACTGGTGACTGAAGGGCTTCATTCATTCACAGGTAGCAGGGGTGACAAAAGAGAGATGATGGGATTGCATGGCTGGGAACGGGGCCTCCTCACTCTGGTGGAGGTGAACTGCTGGCTTCGTGATTACCATCCTAGAAAAATGAAACCTCAGGTATTCAACTTGAGTACCAAAATCCATTTTAGGCATCTGAAAATGCAGTTTAGTAAAACAACCTGCTTTGCACAAGCACAGCTGAGGCCAGTCCTGTGCCTCTGGAGCAGAACATCTCCAGCAGCGTCTACAAGCCCTGCTGCCCCCCTGCCTGCCCCTGACACTCTTCCCCCACTGGCTGGCAGGATCTTTGCATGCCTTCCCCGGGAGCTAGGCTGGGAACCAATCCAGCTCAAAGGTAACTTCTGTACCCAGCTCATTTACCAAGAGCTGTGAGGGGACGATGCAGGGCAGAACAAGGGACAGAGATGGGCTATTCTAGGCTGAGTCAGAGCAAAGCTTGTACGTGTCTAGCTGCTCCTTACTGCTGCTCTCACAGAACGCTACAAGTCAAAGGCTGTGACCTCTAGCAGCACATACTGTGCTTCAGCTGCGCCTCTGTTAGCCTTCTGCCCTAACTACTGCCAACAACAAGCCCTTGGACAAGAGGTTAAATTGGATGCTTGGCATTTCCTCATTCTTGAATGGGAAAAGGAAAAAGACAGTGGAAATGGCTGAGATGGACGGTGGGTTGCTACTATGTGTGTACATTACTTGTATGTTATTTACTTCTGACTATAACCGTGACATTACATAATGTAAAATGCAATGTAGGCTTCCAAGAGTCCAGTTGTCCTTCCTCTCCCACTCTCTTACAATATTTTTTTACACTCCTTTGTTGCATTTTGGGTCATGCTAAACTGTAAGGCCCTTGTGGCAGAGAGTGCGTCACTGGTGTGCCACTGCAATGCCTCAGATAATGGAGCTCTAGCAGCAGTGGGGGCCTTTGGGAGCGCCTGTCCCAGAAATTACAGGAGGGAATAGTTTCTCTCTTGCGGAGTGCAGAATTAATCATGTCTAAGAGTGCTTGGTTTTTGCCAGCCTTCTCAAAGGACTTCATCTTTGCCTATTGCCTATGCAGTTCCTATCCCTCCATCTCTACCAGCTGCCCGTTACCTCTATACTCCCCTCTTACTCCTCTGTTTTGACTCCATGGCTGATCCTTCCCTTTCGTCAAGAGATCGCAGGCTCCTCTGCCTCATTCTCTGCATTTCCCCTTTCTGACCTCCCTGACCTTCCTGGCCAGCCTGTTTGCTGACTAGGGCTGCAAATAAAGGTTAGGTAATGAACAAACTCCATTTCTCAAGATTTAAAAGAGAAACATCGAATAGTTGTCTTCTTTCTAAAAGCAAAGGCAGGTAAATTAAACCAAAAGGTATTTGGAGCTGGAGGGCAAAGGGGAGAAGAGAGGTGGGAGAGAAGAAAGGAAGAGGCAAGCAAAAGCCACCTCTCTTCTTTGGAACTGTCATTGGCTTTGTTTCCATTTTAAGAGGTGTACAGGTTAAGGTGAGAGCCCAAACTGCTATGGTAATACCCTTTTATACCATATGTAGTGACTCTTGTTCAAAAGCAAATATATGGACTTGATTCAGCTTATGATTTCTGAAAGGTTATTTTCAACTAATTAAATCCAAATAAACTAACTATCTGGAGCAACCGGGAATGGCTACAGTAGGGTTAAAGAGATGGGAAGTTCCTCTAGCACGCTTTGTACATCCCTTGTGAAGACTCAACAGAAACCGGATTTTGCTGATGACATCGAACTGTGCCAAAAGATACAGCTGAAGGGGAGTAGCTGCTAGAACATTTGTTTCCAGTCTTTTTGGACCTACAGACTACTATTAGCCTCCAAAATTTCCTACAAATCACAATTTCACAATTCATACTTTAACCTGAAAACACTACAGAGGCACCAAATGGCTATGATGGCCTACTGCTCTTTATAGGACATCTACAAGGCTTGAGCAGAGCAGGAGATGGGCACTTTCTGCAGGAACTGCGGGTAAAAGAAACCAGAGAACGAAGTCTGAGAAAAACATCATTAGGTCAGCTACAGTGTGCCAGTATAGTGGCATGTTAGGAACAGAGAATAAAAGCAACACCAGACTGGTAAAATGACAACCATCAGCTGGATATTACAAGAACTGGCCGGTTACATGCTAGAATAATAAGCATTTTGTTGCAGGGGCCATGTGGACAAACTGAGACAGGCTGGGCTCTGCTAAACATGGACTATGTGCAGTGCAGACAGAAGTTGTTGGATAAAGGGCTCAAAGAAGGTTCAAAAAAAAATTAAAAAATAAAAGAGGTAACAAATCAACAGGAACCTAACAGCTGGCAATAATGAAAGGCAGTATGAAGAAAGGATCAGCTCTCAGGATTCATTGGATGGATATGCATGGAGATAATAAATTGAGCTATAATCCTGCCAAAGATTAGGTGAAAATGAAAATGCTGGTGGTATTGCTGTATTTGGATCAAAAAAAAAAACCAAACAAGCAACCAACCAAGCAACAAACCAGCACTTTCCTGCATAAGCAAATCCTTGCTTGGAAAACACCAACTGCAGATCCAGGCTCAAACCTTGAGCCAGCCACGCATCTGACAGCAGTGCTACTGCAGAATGGCATATGGGGTTTGAACTTATTCTCAGGAAGTAAGAGCTCACTGGGTGTTAAATCAGTCCTTACATATGGGTGGAAACTTGTAGTAATTGTGCAATTTCCCTAAAAAAGTCCCCAGAGAGCTCAGTTAGGTATTTTGCTTTTGCAGCCTTTCCTGCCTTTGCTCTTACACTGCTTTTCACTTGCAGTCCTTGCGCTTCCCTACATCACATAGAAATATGATTATTTCTTTCGCTTAAAGACCTTGGTATAACATTAAAAAGCCGCCAGAAACTATGCCGAGGTCCCTTTTGCCAAAATACCTGCCTTCATTAGTCATGCTCACTTAAGGAGGGGAAAAAAAACCCAAACAAACACAACCAAAACCAGGATGCTTCGATTCCTCCTTTTCTTCTCCTTTCCAGGCCGGCCACCGGAGCATCCTCCAGCCGCGCAGCCCCCTGTGCAGCAATCGGGGCGGCGGCCCCAGCATCCGCCGCCGCAGCGCCGGCCCGGCCCCAGCTGCTCCCCGCTGCTCGGGGGCGGCCAAGACCCCCCGGGGCCGCGGCAGTGCCGCAAGGTGGGCAGCGGAGCGAGGCGCTGCGGCGGCGGCCGTGCGCTCGCAGCCTCCGCAGGGGCCGCGCCGCGCTGCGCTCGCTGCCGGCCCGCGGCGCCGCCGCCGCATCCATCGCTCCGCTGCCGGCTCCCGGCGGGCGCGGGGACATGCGCAGTGCCCGCGCCTGCCCGCGCCGCGCTCCGCGGCCGCGCTCCGGCCCCTCCGCCGCCTCCCCCGACCCTCCCGCCGGGCGGAGGAGGGGGAGGGAGAGAGGGGAGGAGGAGGAGACGGGAGGGGAGAGAAGAGAAGAGAGGCGAGAGACGCGCCGCAAGTTGCTGCCGCTCCTCCCTCCTTTCCCTGGCCGCGCCGCTGCCCGGCCCCTGCGGGCTGCGCTCCGCGGGAGGCGGCATCCAGGGGCGCAGCGCTCCGCGGGGCCGGCGCCTCCCGGTGAGTTGGGGGCGGTGCGCGAAGTTGCCGTGTGTGTATTCTGGGGGGTGCTGGTGCAGTCGCCGCGGGGGCCGGTGGCGGGGCCGCCGCAGGGCTGCCCCTGCCTGGCCGCGGTCCGCGCTGCGGGCAGGCGCGGCGCACGGGCGGTGGGTGCTGCGGGGGTGATCGCGGCAGGAGCGGTCACAGGGGCAGGGCACGGCCCCGGCGGGGTCAGCTGCGCGGATCTCCGCGGAGCGGGGTTACCGCGCCTCCCCGCTCTCGCCGCTGCCAGCCAGCCCCGTAGCCGTATTTCCGTTGAAATATTCTTACGCAGTGGCAGGCTCCAGTTTGTTTCACAGTGGCATCTGCTCTTGGGCTTGGGCAGTGTTTAGGAGGAAGGGGTCGCTGGGGCGAGCGGGGGCTGCTCCTCGAACAGAGCTGCAAGCGCAGATTGTCCCTAACGCATCGAGTGCCGGGTGTGCTGCGCGGAGCTGTCGCTCTCTTAGTGCTCCGGAGAGGGAAAGGAGGAACTGGCACACGGTCACACCAGAAAGTTGTGTAGCTTGAGATATTACAGACGCTAATGGGCAAATTATCTAAATAAACAAACATAGTGATTTATAGGTGTCTGAACTATAGTGTTTTGAACGATAGAGCTCTTTAACCTTTCTTTCTAATCTATGCTTCAGGGATTTGGTTTTAAGGAGAGTAATATATCATCTGTGGTGCTGAATACACGAGTTGATTACATTTATAAAAGGAATGGCCTTTGAAATAATACTGAGCCATTAAGCAATAAATGCAGAAAAAGAGTGAGACAGAGAAAGAGCAAAGATAAAATTTTGGCAGAAAATATTTTCCACCTTTTTAGCAGCCTAGAAAGCCTAGCAGCTGTGCTTAAGTTTTATCCAGGGCTCTTATTTTTTAAATTAAACTTCAAAAACACAAGCACACTGTGTGAAACCAGAAGCAAATCCTCTTTAGCCCTCTCAAAGTCTGTCTGTGTTGCAAATAAGTGATGATCGGAGCAGCATCTGTTATGAGAATTTGTAGAAGCAAACACTGTTAAAGATACCCAGTAGGTAAATGGAAGTACATTGTCATTGCATTTGTTTCTCTTAGGCAATACACAAGACATTTCAAATTCCAGGGGGTTTTATTTTACATCTTTAAAAATTTTGCAGGTGCACAGCTTCATTATGACAAAAGTGCCTCCCCTAATTGGAAAAGTGATTAATTCAGGTCTTAGCTTATTTAACAAAGGCCGAATTCTTCAGCCGGTGGGGCATCTCCTGTAAGGGATGTGTATCTTTTGCACTCATTGAAAAAGAAAATAGTCCAGCGTGTGTAACACCTTGAAGGCCTGAAGTACAAGAGCAGTTTTATATTTAACTAGCATTTCAACACAGAATTTTATTAACATAAAATCAATATTCAGGTCAGCAATGGGGATCTGCAACTTCCAAATGAGAACCTGATCTGAAGGCAACACATTGCTCGCATGAAAAAGAGTTGTGGGATATGACTGTCATCAAGCTCACCTATCTTTTGTTTGGCTCCCTTTATGATATGTCATTTAGCAAGGAAAAGAAATGGGTAATCCATTGTGTTTTAAGATGCAGTGCTCCCCATAAGCCTCATTGCCAGGCATTTGCAAGTGGTTGTGGCTTTAGATCATGTATACCAATGAGTACTACTAGATAACTTAAGTTCTGAATTTATACAGCTATTAAAGTTATATTGATCAGAAAGTGGCAACTGGATTCCAAGTCCTAAACGAGAAATTATTGATGATCTTAGAGTTAATTTATATTTTAGGGAGCACTGAGGATTCCACAAGAAAAGTAATCAAGTTTTTCTTGCTGGATGTGCAGTGGCATTTAGTTAAGGAACCCTCCTTCCCAGGGCACTGGGAACTTCATTGACACACTAATGAATTAAATGTGTTTATCAGCTCATTGATGCCCATGGTAAAGTGCTGTATAGTTCAATGGCTGGAACAGGACAGTTATTTTCCTTCCAGTAAGGATGGGGATAGAGAACTGAGGGGCTTTTTCAAACTAGTTCCAAACCCATATCATTTGTAACTGCAAACTATAATGCAAGAATAAGATTAATAGACCAAGAAGACTCAAAAACATGTTACACTTAATTAAAACAATAAATCATTTAAATAACATTACCCAGGCCCCTACAACAATGCCTCCGCTTCCAGATCTTGAGAATGGAGCAGGTTTGAGGCACAGGATGCGAGGGTAGCTCAGCCCTGGAGCAGCAGTGGGGTGTCCTGTAGTCTGGTGGCTGTGCTGTGGCTGGGAGGGAGCCCAAGCAGAGCAAAGGGGTACAGAGGCTGACACTCACCCTTATCCCCCGGTTGCTAAGCTGAGAAGGGGAGTGGCCCCCTCCCATACTTGAGGGTTTGCTGAATGTATGGCAACTGCTGGCCCAGGCCCTGCATGGAGCCAGCAGGGGAGAGGTGCTGGATGAGAGCCTGGCTGCACGGCCTGTAGCCTGCAGACAGGCTCCCCTGGCTGCTTGCTGCCCATCCTGGCATCCCACGGATGCCATCAGTTACTTGTATCAGTTATAATAATAACATCATCATCATTATTATTATTATTATTATTATACTGTATATAATAATGCCAAAAAAAATCTGGTGAGGGAAGAAGCTCAAGCTTCTTCCTTGGGAAAATAGTCCATTTGTAAATGTTCATATGATAAGATACTGCTTGCATGGGGGGAAACATGGAAAGGGCAAGCAGTGCACACTCATTTGTGCAATACTACTAGCAGTAAACTCTAAATTTTGAAATCACTATGCAATCACTTGGGCTCATGGAGGACCTGTGAAAGCTGCAACACAGATGAGGAAGCTGAATCCTGATTTGGCTGCAAATTTACTGCAGGTGGTTGAGATGTCCTTGGTTGCTGTTCCCCCGTCTGCATCCTGGTATCCCTCATGCTCTGAATTGCTGTGCTGTTCCACAGGTTCTCCATCAGTCGCTCCTTCCCCCTGGTCCCTCACCTCCCAAAATCCCCATGTGCCATCCCAGCAGTGCTGCCCTGCTTGTGAACTGGGGTGAGTGGCAGCCTGCAGGTGTTAAGTCACTCACTCAAGGCCCCAAACTGCAAACCCTCTGCACTTTAATTCTGCTTCTCTCCTGTGGTGAAGCAGTTTTTTTGGCAACACTGTGCCCACAGTTACCTGGGCAGGGGTGGGCAAGCTGCAGGTGGTGGGACTTCCAAAGCTTGCTCCTGAAAAGGTGCACCAAGCACAGCTGTGAGGTGGAGATGACGAGTGGCAGGAGGTGTGCCTGTGCTTCATGGATGTGATATTACCAAGTTTTAATTAAAGCAGCCACAGCAGATTATTAGGGTAGATAAATACTGCCTTGTTACAGCCCTCTTGGGTCGTATGTAAGCAGTATTCGTTTTAGAAAGGATGAATGAATAGTCAGTGTGAAGGATAAAGATCAGCATTGTTAATCACTCTGGAAGTCTTCCGTGGGAAAGTGTAAACTCATGAGGAAAGATAGTGCCCATAAATGTCATTTAAATATGTAAATAACTTGAGGATAAAATTTTGATAATAAAGGCATGCAAGTACCAAGTTATGTTTGGGTTCCTGTCAAAGATAACTAGGAGTTGTTCAGTTGGCTTCAATCATTGGCTGTGCTTCTACTTAATACTTTGCTAGCAGTAATGAAGAGCTCATCTTCAGAGCCACCTGTGGAAAAACAATTCTAATTTTTCTTGTCAAAGTGCAGAGAAAAGCTTTATAAACTTGAGAGGTTATGTTTGTTTAAGCTCTTGAGCTTCAGGAGGGGTTAACACTTCCTTTGTGGTGTTCGTGGGTAAGCAGTGTGCCAGGAGCCTTTATCGGGGCTTGAGTCCTGGGGACTGAGCATCCAGCTGCAGTTTGTTGCTGTTGATGCATCTGCATGGGGAGAAGAGTGACTCCAGGCGGGAAAGAGTGGGTTTCCACCCCCATGAATAAGCGGAAATGATAGGAATTGTGCCTCTCCTGTTCCTTGATTTTGTAATTCTCACTGAAGTTTCTTTTGCCCTTTCCCAGCTCTCAGAATGCCTTACAACTCTTGGAAGAAAAAAAATCTATGTGCTTTCATGTAAATGCGATGAGGATGAGCCTTTGAAAATATATGTAGCTGATGTTGATGAATAAACAAACTTGGCCAGGGTAAATCTTTTCATCTAACTTCAAGAGCCACACTGTAATGAAGTAAATATAGATGTACTTAATGGGCTCCTTTCATCCAAATACATAGTAAACCCTTTAAAGTAATGCAAGCAAATCTAAAATGGATTTCTAAGTGGCTTTTTTTTTGTTTTGTTTTCCTGATATCAGAACAGTTTAGTCTACCCAGGCTAGACCAGGAATGGAGCTTGCTCCTGGAGCTGTGCAGATGCTAAGGTGAATGCTGGTCTAAAGGGGAAAGGGCAGTGGGGATGTGAGAGACCTGGCTCTTCTGCGGTTTTGTGCAATAAAGGCAGGAAGTGTTCATTCCATGTGTAGTTCAAAATGTATTATTTGATGAGTGTCTCCCCAGACACTTCCCTTTGGAAGGCAGCTTGCAGACAAGGCTCCAAGAGGCAGGGGAACCTGCAGGGCCTGCTGTCTGTTCCCCCTTGTCTGTGCTCAGCCCAGGCTGCACCAAGAAAGCCCCCCAAGCTCAGGATGACTGGCTGCCTTCCTCTGGGGCCATGTGTGCATGGTGTGCCACTGCTTGGCCAGGTGCAAACCTGACTGTGGGGCTTGGTCAGCAGGACACGTCCTGGCGGTGCCCCAGGCAGGGCCCTGGCTCAGAGTACCTGAGCTGGGTGTTAAAGGTGGCCTCGGGGCTGTCATGACAGCTGCCATAGACACAGTCACTGAAGTGTGACTGCAGTGGTGGTGGTGACCTTGGCAGCATCTTGTTGGTTGGAAGCTGTGGGAAACTGGAGCTCAAAGAACAGTTCTGCAGATCTGGGCATTCACTGCGTGCCAGTGGATTGGGTGTAATTTCGAGACTTGCAGGATGACTGTTTTCAGTGGTAGCATTTGTAAACAGATTAATGACTTTTTGTGCTAAGTGTGTCTTGCACATACAACTGTTTGGTTTCACTGCCCTTGTTTGTGAAGAACATGTAATGTCTGTCCTTCCCATATCATGGAAAGAGTCTTCAGATCTTCTCTTTAAAAAGCACAGTTGTAAAACAATTTTACTTTAAAAACAAGTCTTTGTTTTAAAAAGGATAAACCCTGTTCTGGAGAAAAAGACCTTTACTTGGTCTTTTCTTAATAGGAAGAGTTCAGATCCATTTAATTGCATTGTGGAATAAAATTCCATTCACAGCTGGGCATATAGGAATTTGAGTATTAGACTATTTAGACAACTATGTCAGCATAATTACGGAAATTCTTCAGGATGACATTTTTCTTTGCTGAGATCTTGATGAATGGGAAATACCGTAAAGAATTATTTCTGTGAGTGTTAGAGGAGTTTTGTGAAAGAGATTTCAGTCTAGGAGACCATTGTACTTTGAAGAACCTAATGGAAACTTACTCATGTCCAGACTGAACTCCATGTTTGACACCTCGAATAGTCAGACCAGTCCAGTTTAGCTTGCATCCGGTTGCGTTGTGCTGTGTGTACAGAAGTGAAATGTATTAAAAACTGTTCAGCTTCGGATGTGTTCATCTGGGGATTTGCTCATAAATAATTGATAACCCTCTGAAACAAAATCTCTTCATTACCCCGTGGATTGCTCACCTCTTTCCCTCCCGTGCTCATTGTTCTCGCAGGCGGGGGAAGAAGGAGGCGCTGCTTTAATGAAGGTGTGCGTCAGCCTCCGGTGCTCCGTCCAAAGGTCATCCAGCTAAGCAGTGGCAGTGAAATCCTTGACAAAGATAAACATTTCGTGGAGATATGTGACATTCCAGTGTTCTAGAGGAACCACTAAGCTGCTGTATTTAAGATTTCTTTGCATCCTAGTATAGAAGCAGTGGGTATGATGAATTACTAAATCAGTGGAATGTTTGCATCTGGTGTGCTGCAGGACAGGACGTCAAATTAAGGGCTGTTTGCTGTGCAGTACCAATTACAGCTGTAATATTTGGGCTTGATCTTTCATGATTTTACTGCTAAGGATACCATTAAGTATCCTTGCTCAGACTGTTTGCTAAAAATTGGACAAGTTGTGGTGAGCAGTGCTTTCTCACTGGAGCAGGAGTGAGTTCCTATTTACCAGAAATTGATGCATAATGATGAATTTCCTTTGCTGCAAAAAAAGAACTGTTTTGTGTCCACTCACTTAAAGTCTGAGTTGATCTTACAAAATCGCATTTTAATGGAAAAACTGTCTTAATGTAAGTTCAGTTTATCTTTTTGATGACTTGATTGCTTCAGAGTTATTAGCCAGGTCTGTCACAGTCTTTAAAAGTGCTAATACTTGCTTGCATTTAATAGCCCTAACTATTGCTAATGTACAGAAAATGTTCAAATCACATCATTGAGAGAGAACCCTAACAAATCTTACAGCTACTATAATGTGAGGTTTCAGATGTTACTCTTTTTAATTGAAAGGTGAATGCTATAAAGGCTTTGTCAGACTGCTGTTTCCAGATGACGGCATTTTCAGTGGACTGACTGGAAGTCCTAGAGTGCTGATCCCAGCTTTCAGCTTCAGGATTCATAGCTCAAACTCTTCCTTTTTTACTTGGCGGAAGTATGCATCTGTGGTGGTGTCTGGATTTGTGTCTTCTAAAGAAATATTGGATCAATCAAAGAAAATGAGGAAGATTTGCTGAAATCGTAATCACATTCTGGCTGATACTGGAGAGAACAGAGCCTTTGCTCCTTCTCTAAACCACAAGATTAAGCTTGCTTATAAAGGATTAACAGAGCGCTCTTCTGTTAATTCGTAGTGGTGTAGTCGAAGTGCCTGATTCTACATCAGTGGAAAATCCATTATCAATCAATGGGAATTTTGCAGCTGAAGCCAAAGGGATTGGAGCCTCGTCGTTCACAAGTGACTGAAGGAGAGAAAGCCCTGGATATGCTTGTTGCCACACAGCTGTGAGCCCCCGCTGGGGTGTGCCCACAAAAAATGGCAGAGGAAACTGTTCAGTTGCCTCAGGCAGGCTATTTCCAGTGACTGAAAGGGCTCGTGCCACGGCGCAGGGCTGCAGGGAAAGCTTACCTGGGGTGCTGCTCACAGTGGGCTCTTCCTCACGTCCAAGCAAGGTGATTTCAGATTGGAAAAGGTACACAGAGAAGGATGACCTGAAGCCCTCTTCTAGGGATCACACTGTGGTGGGGGAGAGTTAATGAGGAGGTCAGTAAGAGTAGGAGTTAAGAGCCGTGGAAGAGGGGTTCAGGTTTGGGAATGAGGGGTGCAGAGGAGCATTGGTGCCTACGCCACACTCTGACACCTGCCACTGCTCAGGCTGCCACCCAGGCACGCTGCTTTGGGAGACTGGAGTGCCAAGGGAGAGACAGGAAGACATTGGTGAAGAGGTTGCTGAGGAACTTGCTACTGATGGTGGTGAGGGTGATTTCCTAACAAACTGCACTGTCTCCAAGAAGTTTCTTCCTTCAATAAATAGCAGCTACTTTTCCTCCTAGTGGAGTGCATAGACCAACATTCAGACTGTTAGAGCCTGCAAACTAGAAAGCCTGGGGCTGCAGACTTACTTTAGTCTGGAATATTCACCAAGCACATTTCAAAATACTTTCTTTTGAAATGCTGTCATAGAGCTTAGCTTAAGAATAGCTCTGATCCTGAGCCTAGTTGTGGGGAAAAGCACAGTTTCCATGGCCTCTAATGCAACATTTGGTAGTTACTTTTCCACAAATGGAAGGTAATGCTTGAAAAAAGATATTCAGAGTAAAAATTACAGTTTTTATAACAACTTGGTAAATGTAAGTGTATTGATTTGATCTGTTATAATAGGCAGGGTTGTGTTACTTAGTTTGGCAATTACAGAGATTAAATTAGTTTTCCTTTACTCTTGTGAAATGCAAAATAATTGAACACACATCATGGAAGGTTCAGGCTCTCTTGTTTGTAGCATCGTCATTTATTAATCTAACACATTAAATGAGAGGCTTTATAGATTTGCTTGCCTAAGGAAAAAGAAGAAGGAAATACAGAAGGGCCAAACTAGATGCATGTGTATTCTGTCTCACACTTTGATGTGCTGTCAAATATTGCCTGATTTTTAGTACACTTTGTAAGAAAGAATACTACTTTGCTCCCAGAAGGGTAAATTGTGACCTCATGTTTAAATAGTCTGAGTAAGCTCATATTTGTGTAGGCAAGGTCACTTGTGCAGTTCCCCTCACACTCTTCTTATAGGAATGTAATGTTGTAATTGGACAGGCAAAATAAACTACAAACGAGCACACTGTAAAAAGGTATATTTTGGAACTATCTTGGCCGTCTTAATGGACTCCCCTAATTATAGGAGGGGCTGTCCCTTCCCCTAGCTCAGCCTTTTCAGGAGATCATGTTGGCAGTGGTGCAATAACAGTTCTGTGGGGGCAGACGTGCTCTTCTTTTTTACCTTCATGAAGCTGGAGGGGATTTGAAAATTGGATATTTCTCTCTGTCTCTGCAGCTCTGAGTAGCCCTGACACTGCCAGCCGTAGATTAGTGAAATAAATCCCTCATGTTCATACTGAAGTGGAAAAAATAAAGAGCATTTTCTGCCTTTTTTTCCTCTTTTTAATGTGTCATTTACTGGCTGGCACAGTGACCTCCATTTCGTGACTTGTGAAGTGACTTGCCACAGAGCTTTTCTCCTTGGGTTAATTAATCACTCAAGGGAGCAGCAGCATGTGACATTATGCATGTGGACCTGAGGTAAACAGTTACCTATAGACCACCTATACTGAATGTGTACCTCAAATATTATCTGTTAATGCACTTCGACTTAATATGATTTTCTTTCCCTTTTATCTTTTTTCTTAACTATGTCCTTGGTAATCAAAAGCCATGCAAACATCTAGTCACCTTTTGGTGTTTATAGGTATAACTGAATTTGGAAGAAAATATTCCTGGCAATTTAGTCCATGAAATTTGCCAGTTCAGTGGGAAATGGTTTTATGCTAGTAATGTAGAGGTACAGCAGTTTGGTTTTCCAGGCTATCTTGGTGGACAGTCTGTTAAGTCTTTTAAATTGTTCCAGTCAATTATATTGACTGGAGTGCAAGAAAGAATTCTTTTTTTTTTTTTTTTTTTTGATTCTTGAAGATTCAATTTCATACTCTTGATTTACATTTTGGTATCAATTGTATATTTAATTTGTGTGAGTGAATCCTGAAGCTCTTACTCACTTGTGAGTCCATCTTTAATTTTGCTTGACAAGTCCATCTCATTCCTAGAAATCTAATACACCAGGAACTGATTAGCATTAACAGTCAGGTGAATGATTGGGAAGGAGGTGATATCTGGGTCTGGTGTTGGGCCTGACCAGTTACGCTGAATTAATGGATGCTGGTTTCCAGGTGATCCCGTTATCATCCTCCTCAACAGGTTTGGCTAAAACCGCCCCTTGAGAAGAACTAGAGAAAGCAAACTAGAAGCAGAGGATTGGTTTCCCACCAAAAAGGGAAGTCATTATTATGAGGAAATTAGCTATGTTATTTACTTGGCAAAGCAGGCAGGCAGCAAATAACTCAGCATTTCTGTGTATCATGTTTACTCAGCCCTCAGGCACAGTGTGCACAGGTAACATGATGCAGTTGGTTCTCAACAGGCACATCAGCATCTGAGCTGATCTGGGAGGAGAAGCCCAGTCTGTGAAATGGGTGATGGAATTTCTAATCTCCTGTAGGGGTGGCCCGAGGAGCTGGTTGTAGCTACCCTGTGACATCAGAACCCTGGAGCTTTGGACCTCATGGCAGTCTGGGAACCTAGGAACCCTTGGTTGATTGTCACTTTTTGCTTCTCCCAGCTGTGGGAATTACTGAAATATTAGTTCTTGGACAGTGGTAAAAATTAGCACAAGTTGTTAGTTTTAATCAGCAGTAAATATTTTATTCAAGAAACACAGTAAACAAGAAAACTTGTGTTCTCTTGGCTTTTTGAGCTAGGCAGAAATTATACATTGCGGTGGCGTGATTCCCTGAGAAGCAGAATTTCAAAGTCTTGGCAGTTTCCGTGTTCCAGCCAGCATGATGTGTGCCTTGCTCCACAGAGCAGTTGTATTTCCTGTATTAAGTATTAGCTTGTATAATTAATTACACTGGTGCTTAAAAAAAAGCAACCACTTTAAACAGAGAGGGCTTTCTTTCATTGTATTCTAGAGAAATGAGGAAAAACCCCAACCAAATAAAAAAAATCCAAACCCCCAAAACCAACCATAAAAGCACACACAGAAAACCCTTGGGAATTTCTGGGTTTAAGCCTTGTCTGCAGACAATAGGAAATTGATTTTCTGAGGTATAACTCTAATGTTTTAGTGTTCATCATCTAATAAAAATTATGTTCCCTGCAGTTCATCAGCAGCTGGCACGTAAAAAGACTGAATTCAGAAAAAAAATAAGTGTGAAGATTGCTGTGGGTAAATGATCAGGACAAGAGCTGTGAGACTGACACCTTTTAAACACCTGGCTATGTGGTTTTATTAACACTCCGGTAGCTTGGCACGTGTGTGCATCAGCCTGATTGCGTGCAGATAAGAACAAGCTCTT
Source organism: Corvus moneduloides (assembly GCF_009650955.1). NCBI lineage: Eukaryota > Metazoa > Chordata > Aves > Passeriformes > Corvidae > Corvus > Corvus moneduloides. The sequence goes on along the minus strand of NC_045476.1, from coordinate 135,327,708 downwards.
GAAAAAAATTAGTGCTGTTAAGTCAGTTGTATGGTAAAAAGTGAGGTTTTGGTGTCAGGGAGAAGCTCAGTGCTGCTTTCTCTTCTGTCCTGTATCTGATGTTTCAGTTTAGCAGTAGAGGAGTGCTGGGGGTGAAACTTAAACTTGCGTTTTCTCACCCTCCTGCAAGATCCTCTCCAGTGGACTTTTGTCCCTCAGCCCCCGGAGTGATGGTGTTTGGTACAGGAAAGAGTTAACTTCCAAAAACACAGCCTGGCAATTCAGTGCCTCTGGAGGTTTAAATGAGGAGATGCTGATACAGTGCAGCCTGTAAAGTGGGCCCTGCTGGGGCATATAGCCAACATGGGATCAAGGATCACAGGTCGTTTACGTGCTGACCAGAGTCTGGCTTCTGTTGGGGCTGCCCTACCTGTGGCTGGCCCCAGCTGATCAGTGCTGTGTCCGGGGGATGCCACTTTCTGCTCTGCTGCAGAGAGCAGCTAGGAGTTATCCCTCATCCAAAGCTGAGCTTCTGAGTGGTAGGTACTGGGAGCAAGGGGAAGTGCAGAGTCCTTCCCATGAGGAGGAACAGTCCCAGGCAGCAGTATGTGCAGGGGTATGATCATTTGGAAGGCAGAAAAAAGGTGCAGGAGTTCTGGTGGACATCAGGTTGAACATGAGCTGGCAAATGAGCCCTTGTGGCAAAGAAGTTAAACTGTGTGCTGGGCTGCATTAGACAAAATATTGACAGCAAGTGGTGGGAGGTGATTTCTGCCCCTCTTTTAGGCACTCGTGAGGCCACACTAGTTCTGAGATCCCCAGTACTGAAGAGAAATAGACATACTGGAGGGAGTCCCACAAAGGGCCATGAAGATGATGAAGTGACTGGAGCATCTCTCATGTGAGGAGAGGCTGAGAGATCTGGGACTATTCAGCCCAGAGAAGAGAAGGCTCAGGGAGAATGTTGTCAATTTGTAGAAATACCTGAAGGGCGGGTCCTAACAGGGCAGAGCCAGGCTGTGTTCAGTGGTGCCCAGTGACAAGACAGGCAGTGGGCAAAACCAGAAATACAGGAAATGATGCTCCTTCTGAACATCCAGAAACACTTTTTTTTCACTGTAGGGGTGGCAGAGTACTGGCACAGGTTTCCCTGGGGGGCTGTGGAGTCTCCATCCTTGCAGGTATTCAAAACCCACCTGGACATGGTCCTGGGCAACGGGCTCTGGGAGGCCCTAGTTGAGCAGGGGTGTTGGATCAGGTGAGCTCCAAAGGCCTCTTCCCACCTCACTCTTTATGCTTTAGCAGCTGTTCTGGATGGGTGGTAGGGACTACCTCTGTGCCTCCTTCTTTGCAGACAGAGGTTTTTTAAGAGAGCCTGTTCTAAAATAACAGTTCTCTAGTTTCTTTTTTAAACATTTGGAAAAGGTTCTCCATTCTCGCTGAAAAAAAGGAGAGTGATGTATTCTTGGTACCTTATGGCTACTTCTCAGTTTGCTCCTGCTTCTTCACCTTTAGTTTTTAAAAGGTAAAATCTCTTAACATGTTCCCTGGGTTGCAAAGCAGGGGTGCAGTATCTGCTGTCTCCTGTTCCTGCAGGATGTGTGCAAGAGAGCAGTTACTTCATTGCTGTTTTGAATATGCAGGTGAAAAATAAGGGAAAATCCCATTCTTTGCAGAGACTTGAGCCTGTAAATGTTGGACAAATAAATAATGCTTGTTGTGCAAACCCCTTGTCTTGGTTTTTTGAAGTGTATCCTTTCCTTTAAAGCCGGGTTCTTGCTTTGTTTCCAAGCCATTTGTAGCTGGCATCATGTCCCGTGTGCCTTCACAGCATAGCAGATGAGGTGCTGAGCTTAGCTGTCATATTAATAGGCCTTTAGCAGTATCATATCCAAGACTCAAGGCAGGAGACTTCTCTCAGCACAAGCCTACAGACAGGGCTTTTGTAACCCACAGTGGTTAGGTGAGCCACTGCATGTTCCCTCGTCCTGGTGAGTTAACACCACTGGAAACAAACCCTACCAAATGTGCTGCTTTTGATGCACATGGGAGCAGTGGAGCTGTTATCTGTGACCTCAGCCTTCTCGCTTTGCCTTGCAAGCTAATTTTGTATTAATTACAGGCATAGCTTTAATCTTTGTCAACAGGATAGCAACAGTAGTGTTACCCTTTGACTGCTGATCAATTTGTCTTTATCTCCTGACTCTGTATGAAAAATTAGGACTGAAGCATTTTGCATATAAATTTATTTTGTATTCATGATTTTTAAAATTCACAGAGAGCCTGATCTTAGACATACAGGTGCTGCCTTCTCAGTGTAAGTATTACTGTTCTAGTGCAGTCCTTGGAGACCATGGTAGGCTTTCCAGGTCAGGAATAGTTTTTTGAGGCAAAAGAGGAGCAGTCTTACCATAAGTTGTGTGATTCTCCCAAAGGAGAAGGAGCGATCCCATTTTAGGATAGTATGAAATCCAAGCCTTTACATAGGTCTTCCTTGGTTAAAGGCATTCACAAGAGCTTATGTACCATTTAAGATTTGAATATACTTGCAATAGCAACGACTTCAAAAGAGAAACAGCTGCATGTGTGACAGTGGTGGAGCTGCAAAATGGGTGACAACTTCTTCTTTTTCCATCTGACCTAGGAAGTGGATGTAGACTTAGGCAGGAACAAGTTTAGCCAAGAGAAATATCCCTTCCTCCAGAAAAGAGATTTTGTTCTTTGGCTTTGGTACCTAAAGTGTATCATATAGGAAGAAAAATGCTTGAGAGGATTGGTGTTCATATGGTATTTTAGTTCATTTAAAAGTATTTAGGAATGTTCAGAAACAGACTTTTTTGTTAACAACAAGGTTGCAAATGTTGACAGGCATAGGTGTATGTGAGCAATAACTACTGAGAAGATTTCCATAAGTGAAAATGTAGATTTCACGTCACTTTGTGATTTGCATTTTATGCCCTGTTATGGCTTTGGAGGGAATACACACACAAACCCCTGGTGCAGAGAGGTAACTGCATGGATGAAGTGACACTTGGTGCTGCATTTGCTCTTTATTATACAAGAGGTACATTTATTTTTAGTTTTGGTCATGTAAAAATGCTGCAGCTTAAAAGAAATATTTTGGTATTTCTGTCTTTTTATTGCAACTAATTGATACAAGTGAGAGATACTAATATCTGCAATTAATAAGAAAATAAATCAGGGTTTTTTTTCTTCTATATATTTTATTTGCCTTATGTGACTGCACATGTGACACAAGCAGTGAACTCAAGAATAACTCTGCTGTTGCATTTAGGCAAACCTGTAATACAAAGAAAATGCACTCCAAGACTTTGAAGAGTTTCGGGAAAATGCTGAATTAGTGTGTAAAAATGTATCTTTTAACCTCAAGGGCTTTTTATGCTCTGAAGTATTTGTCCCACACACAAATAACAGCAGATCAGTTGGAAGTCAGAAGAGAGAAAACTAGTATCCTTGGGCTTAGCTTGGGAGGCTGCTTAAGCACATGGTAAAAGTCACTTAAGGCATCTGTATATAAGCAAGCAGAAACAGTGGTCTGCTGAAAGCACAAATGTTAGGAGTTGCTCAGACTACAGAAATATCCTCGAGCAGATGGGTATCTGCCCCTAATGATTCCAACAAAAAAAACCCAGCCAGACTGTTCAATCGGATGCAAGCTGAGCATGAAGATCTGAAAAAGACTTTGAAGAGTAAAGAGTCTGCAACATAAAAGAAAATGATGAACTGTGTATATATCTATCAAAAGGTTGATACCTGTAAGAGCACTGGAAGGCGTGCAGGGTCACCAGGCAGGACATCAGAAAAAATAACTCAGTTGAACTGGTCATTGCAGGAGAATTTGGGCGGGTGTTGTGTTGAGTAACAAAGATGAGAAGGTGTCAAACTGCTGAGGTACCACAGCAGAAATGCTAAAGGAAGCTGAAGAATTGAAAATTAAATACAGAGGTGTGACCTTGTGTTGTACAGAGCAAGGCCAACGCTCTGAAGAGGCATCACTGCTGACAGAAAATACACCACACATGTGGATGCCACAGCTGTGATTTGTGAATATGAGGACTGGATTTCATTTGAAAAATCCTGAAATAGTTGATGGAAATTAGGTGGTGATTTTGAACAGGCTGGTAGTGACAGTCCTGGGAGGCAATGAGTTACCAGGTGGACAATTCCTCAGCCCACTCCAGCTTCCTCCTTTTGACTTCTGATGCTTCCCTTCCGGGTGGGTGAGCACGGCAGTCCTGCTGCCTTCTGTTCCTGCCGTCCTGCCTGCAAGCTCCTACCTAGCTCCACCCTCTATGTCCATCCTCCTCCAAACCTAGCTCATTCTTGATAAGATATTCATCCTCAGTTTCTCTGTGATTTGTGGAAATGGAGAAAAATAATGTGAAAAATGGGTGCTTGGCCTTCTGGATATTTCATGAGAAGGCTGTATTATTTGTAAATAATTTATGACTTTGGAGCCACACACTTTCTCCCCAGGTTATATGTCTTGTGTAACTGAACTGTGTGATTTACCTTAGACTGCCTATCTGCCATGCATCATGAATCTCCGTACAGTGCTGTTTCTCCTCTCCTGTACAGCCTTCACCCGTGGATGAGAGATTTGCATAAAATGATTTGTTCATGTAAATGTGATCGGGCTGCAGCTCCAGCACCTTCTTGTAATGGATGTACCAATCCCCTTGAATTGGGCTAGTGTCTCTCTTGGTAATTGAATCTATTTGTTTGTTGCTATAGTTTTGGGAATTAGTGGGGAGTGAGGTGCATGTACTGACACTCTTTTGCTGCAGCCTTTGTATCCTTACCTGATCAGGAGGCTTCTTCGAAGAAAACAAGAGGCAAGCATTGGGATGGGGGTTGACAGTGCTGCAGCTCAGGCAGGGGCTGGGACAAGAGCTAGGGGGCTCCCTGGGGACATCCTGGTTATCTGTCCTGGTCCTGAGCCAGGAAGCTGCCCCCCTCCGCCCCGGGGACAACCCACCCAGGGCCTGGGCAAGCAGTGTGATTAGAATGGTGCATGAGCCAGGGAGATAGGGAGCTCTGCCACTTTGGTTTGTGTCATTCAGGCTGTGACATGGGGCTTGATGGGCCTCTGAGGTGCCAGACTGTGTGTGAAGCCCTTGCCTGAGAACAGAGCAACCAAAGTATCTCACAGACTTTTCCTGCATTCCTCTGCTCTCCGTGCATTTGTTTGGGTTTTTTTACCCCTAATCACTGGTTTTGGCTGATCCTCTTACATTCATGGTCTCAGGGTCTTGTCTCCCTGGCCTCACTTTCCTTGCTCTGATTTCTTTCTGTTCTTCCAGCTCCTTTTGTACCAATCTTGTCCCAGCTTCAGTGCTTTTCCTGGCACCTCCTCTTTCCCCTGTACCTGAAGCATGAATAACTGAGATAATGAGGCACAGGCCAATTTCCCCAATTACTTTGTATACGTATGCATTTGTATGGCCTCACCCACTGCCTTGTCTCTCATCCTTCTGTCCTTTTCTACAGCAGTCTCTGGAGGATGGGATTATCTTTTAGTGTGTATTTAGCATATTTTTGCTGCCACAATGTGAATAGCATTGAGCAATGGTATATGTATTTTGAAAACCTAGAGCTGTGTTGTAGTGTTCATTTGGGCTAGTAATGCCTGACAAATGACCATGCAGCCTAGCTTGTCATCACCTTCAGTAAGATGTTTTCCTGCATTCAGGTTGTCATTGCACGGTTTTATATTTCTGAAGTTGGAAGGGAAGATAAGTTAATAGTGTGTATGGCCTCTAATAATTATTTCATGCTTTTTATACTAATGTTAATGTGTTCTGAGTAATGGTTTATGGGAAATACCTGTTAATTTAGGTAATGGGGATAGTATTTTGATCAGACACATAGTAAATGCAGAAGTTGGAGGGTATTTTTTGAAGGCTTCTCCATCTTTCTATAATTACCAGATAGATAATAGGAACTTGCCAGATTCAACATGCTAATGATTGCCTTCCAGCTTTGAGAGAGACAGAAATTATACGCTAGCAGTGTCTGAAGGAGATTCTGCTTTGGTAGTGTAATAAAACATACAATACTGTGCTCTCTTGCCATTGCATAAACATCCATGAATATGTCCTTGGTCTTTCAATACAGAAAATAATGAAGATGAAGCTAAATTTACTTTGGGAGTACTCAAATGGCTATTGATGGCTTAGGAATGCTGGGTTATCAATAGTAGATGAACTACTTTGTTGTTGTCTGTCACTTTGTAGGGCTGCCTCATGAATCATGTTTAGATAAAAGGTAAATGCTCTTACTGTCCCATTTTGCTGTTTTAAATTGCTACCTTTTCAGCTTCGTCCACAGATTTCCCAAAGCAAGCTCTCTGTGCCTGAGGCTCAGGGTATTTTCTTAGTGGTGCCTTTTTTGAACTGGCTCTGGACTGTGCTGCCTGATTAGAGGCAAGTCTGCTAAGATCCCAGCATGTGACAATGATCTGCTGTGCTCCCTGTTCCACAGGCAGCTTAGCACTGCTCTGTGCTGGGCCTTTAGGAGGATGGTACAGAAAACTGGATGGGGGGGGGGGGGTAGTATTTTTAAATACATCCCATACCCTTGATGCCTTGCAGTTGGGTCTAGACTAATGGGGAAGAGAGCACTTTGGGTGTTGTGCCACTAGCTGTTCTCTTAGTTGCCTCTTGCTGTATCTCACTTTTAAGGAAATAATTTGCAGCCCATGAATCCCTCTGGGATGAATAGAGTTCTGTCCAGTATTTTCTTCTAAAATTCAGTCAGTGTGGTGGATTACTACAGAAGAACATGGAGACCTTTAGTCTTTCATATTTATTGCCATCGCATTGGGATTGTGTAAGCAAAGGAGCAGCCTGAGGTAGCAGATGGCCTTTGGGCAAAGGAAAAAATAACAAAAAATGGTAAAAGCTGCAGCAACAGTATTTCTAAATCTGCAGGAAATCATCTAATCCCCAGTTAATATAAAACATGCCTAAAATTACTGGATCTTTTGAAGTTGATGTCTTTGTTTCAGAAGTAAGCTGTGCAGCCCCAGGTGGTGTGAATTTACTGGGATATTGCTACAGAAAGGTTTCTGGAGATACAGGACAGGAACCTCACCTGTTTGGCTCGGGAGCTGTGAACCAGATCACGTGATGGTGTTTGGACTTGGTGTGTACTCTGCCATTTCTTCCATTTCTGCGGAAATGGGAGAAATTCTGGGAGAAAGCTTTTGCAAGCTTATTCTGATTTATTCTAAAAAATGCATCAATTACACACTGCTGTTAATGGTGTGTTGTACTGGTCAGTGTTAGGAGTAAGAGGCAAGGCTCTTTCAATAAAGAAATAAATGTCACCATCATTTTTTCCAGGGCTCTACACATTATGTATTAAATGGGCAAAGAATACAGCATAAGGGGGTGGTTGTGTACCTACCAGTTACTGTAGTGATAATTAAGGGCTCACTTAGACCAGTGGGCCCATGAGTACCAGATCTGGGTATACAGTGTGTGTGACCCATCAGAGTGAAACTGAGACAGGTGTCCTGGCACTTCTTGTCTCTCCATTCATTGCATCATGGTTTCTGCAGGAATAGAGTCTGAATGTGGGGTTCCAAGGGAGCCCCCTACACCCCTGCTTTGCCTGACAGCCTCTGGAAATCTGGAAAGAGCTGTAGTGAAAAGAGCACCTGAGTATTTCTGGCAAGTTTTGGGCATTTGTTTACTTAGGTGGGTGTTTTTTCTCCTTCCATCACAAGCACTAAAAAGATCTGGCCACCCATTTCATGCAGTTTGCCAGCTGTGTCCCTCTCTTGTCTAGCAGAAGCAGAGGGTCATGTTTTTTTTTCAAACCCTGCAGTTGTACTTGGAAAGCACTAGCTATGCTGGAGGCACTTCAAGGATGGGAGGTATCAGTGCCCTACTGAGCTTTAGCTGGCTCCTCACAGCCTCCTGCTGATGCTGGATATGAGAGATCACAGGGCAGGCCAGCCTGGTTTTCCACTGACAGTAGGGGCCCTATGGCAGACCCTTGAGCCGCTGGCATATTTAAAGAAGTCAGTTTGAACAAAATCCATAGCTCATGTAGATTGATGTCACATCCTTAACAGGCAGAGTGTTACCATTTCACAGTTTGAAAGAACTATCTTGTAATATCTGTTCATTTATTGCTCTATACTTTGTGGTATTGGTGCCAGCAGAGATGAGAAATGAGGTAAAGCAAAAAATGTGTTCTAGCCCAGTTGTCCCTAAAGTGTATGTGTTACTGTGGCTGCATAGCTGCACTCAGTCATGGGCCTGGCTCTGGAGAGGAATATGCTTTAGTGATACAGACTCTTTTGTCTAGTTCTGCCAAAAGATGGTCTCTTCGGACCTTCTGCTTTTGACTTAGACCTGTTTCTTTCTACTTGTGTGTTCCTTGTCTTCTCCTAAGCCTTATTCTTGCATGTTTTCCTCGCACTTAGAGCTCTCCTATTTCTCCCTGCAGCCACTCTTCCCATCTTAACAATCTGTTGTATGTGTTCACTTTTTGTCCCAAAGGCCTTAAGTTACTTTCCTGTCATTCATTTGACACCTCGTTGTTGCCAGTCTCCCATCCAGCCTTCCAGGTCTGTGCTGCTGCCTCCTTAGCTCTGTGTCCTCCTGTCTCTGCTGAGTCGGGGCCAGTCTCCCCTTGTACCAGCTGCATGTTGGATGGGTCTCAGTTCACCCTGTTCTCATCCAAATATCTCCTGATTTCACTCTCCTTTTTCACCCATTTTTTTCTCCTTGGATTTTGCCTAGATTGACTGACTCTCGCGGTCTTTCCTCCTTACTCCCTTGCCCTCTTTTATCTTGCTTTTCTCCCCGATTCCCCAGCCAAACTTCCTTGCCTATTCTTATCTATCATCTTGCCCACACATCCCTCAATCCCAGTTTTCCTCCTTTTTCCTTACTTTTCTCCAATTTCCTTACTCTAGTTCCTGTTTTCACAGGAGTATATCTATCTCATTTCAGAAGGCAGTAAAAGCGTCTCTCTGACATAAAGCTTTTTCCTGGGTCTTGTCAAGTCCTGTCTTCAAGGAGTAGAGATGCTTGAACTTCTCAAAGGAAAAGTATGCCAAGACCTTTTAACTTGTGCAGTGAAAAGTGCTTTACTTTGGCTTTATTTTCAGAAACATATGCATTGTTTTAGTGGAGATACCCAAAATTACATTTAGCATGAAGCTGCATTTTTTTACAATTGAAAATTATCTGGAAAGGGGAAATGGGCCAACAGCTGTAACAGGCAGCACCACTGCTAGCCTCACCCTCCTGTAAGTTATCATCACAAAATGCCAATTTGACTTTGAATATGTTCAAAGTCCTTTTTCACAACATATTGGCAAATGTGTGGTCTTGGAAAGATTTAATATGATCCTGCAAATTTTACAGGGCTCCCAGTAGAGTCAGTTTCCCAAGGAGGAGGTTACACGAGCAGTGAACTGCTGCCTGCCTTGCTGCTTTATAAGAGTTAGTTGAGGAGTGAGAGCCCCACTTAGGAGCTGGGCACAGTTTGTGAGCCCTTTGATGGTAGAACTGCATGTGTGTGTGTGAATCTCCTAATCATCCTTCCTCTAAGACTAGTTCTATATATGTAAATCAAAAAAATAAGACACCTCACAAATTACAGCTGCCTGTATCACCATAGTCTTACTGTTTCATAGAAGGGCCAGACTGGGATGCTGATATCTGGAAGAGGATCGGTGATATGACGGAAAATACACAGCTATTGAAATAGATATTTGAATTTTGAATGGGTAAACTTGTAGAGCAGTTCCACCAGCCTTATACTGGTCAAGGTCTGTCTCTGTCTATCATGTACTTTTTCACAGCAGAGTGACGACATGATCCCCAGGTAGTTAATAATAATTCTTTCATCCTGGGGAAAAAAGTGAAAGGAAAAATGAGCTACATAAGATTTGCCTGTGACATTTAAAGTCCAAATTGGACTTTATCTGAGTAATTTATCTTGGAGTATTTGCAGGAGGGAGTGTAGGAGAATATGAATGAGGGCATCTTAGTTATGTCTGTGCTTTCTGATAGCTGAAGAGAATTTTTGGTGGCTCCATGTGGCTGGAAGGTCTGTCTGTGTGATCTCTTCTCCAGCAGATGGAAGATAACATTAAGAGGAGTACTTTAATTATCGAAGCATGGGAATTACGCCAGGGCAGTATCCCCCTGAGACACCACTTCCTTTCAGAGTGACAGGTGATGTGTTTCTGGGATGTTAGAGAGAACTCATTTCCCCCTGCTGCAGTGAACACGTGTACATCACATTTTCTCTGGCAGTATTGAGCCTGTCCACAATCTGTATCTGTTGCTGGTGAGGAAAGAAATGAAAATACATTGTATCCTTGTAGAGAACATAACAAGTACAAAGGGACTGAAGGAAGAGAGTGTGTTTTTCAATTTTATTTCTTTCACAATCTGCTTAGGTTCTTCGAGTCCCTATGAATTACTTTTTGAAACGTGTAAAAGATGATTAGATTGACATAAATTGAAAAATTCCTGCATGGAGAGATTCTTTCTCAAAGCATTTAGCAATTTTTATTTCCCACTGCTGTTACATATCTGCTTGCGCAGGTGTTTGTGCAACTTCACGCCTCCGTCAAGACTTCTCTTTGCAACGTGCTGTGTTGCATGTGAACCTACCAACATGTCCTGCATCCAGGCCTTCCTTTAACTCCAATGAATTGCATTCAATATATTCTTGTGAGTATCAGGAGTTAACTAATGGAGGCACAGACAGCCTTCGGCGAATTGCTTACAGCTTGGGCGTGTCACTTCTGTGTGTCTCTCAGGAGGCAGCTCTTGAGTGTCAGCCCTTGCTTGGAGGGAGGATGAGAAAGGGCTGTGCGCCCATGGGAGTTGTGATTCAGCAGGGTGTCCTATGGTACCTGGGGAAATGTGGCCTGGGGAAGACAGTGTCTGCCCTTTTCTGCACTGGGGCATGTTCTGGTCCATAGGAGGAGCAGCCACCTGCTGCATGGCACTTTCAGGAGATTGCTGTGTTTCCAGGAGGCAAGACTGGAGCACTATGTTTATTCTTCAGCCTCTGCTTGTATTTCAGCTGCTTTTCCCCACAGCTGCACATCACAGAATCACTTGAAATACAGCTTTTCCACCAGCTGTTTGCTGGTGAAAAGGCTGGAAGGAGTGTGCCATGAGGAGCAGCTAAGGACTTTGGGTTTGTCTAGTTTGGAGAAAAGGAGGCTGCGGGGCAACCTCACTGTTCTCTACAACTTTCTGAGCAGGGGAAGTGGAGAAGGAGGTGGGACTTCTTCTACCTGGTGTTCAGTTATAGGATGCATGGGAAATGGTTCAAAGCTGTGTCAAGGGAGGATCAGACCAGATATAGGAAGCATTTCTTTACCAAGAGGGTGGTCAAAGACTGGAACAGGCTTCCTAGAGAGGTGGTTGGTGCCCCAGGCCTGTCAGTGTCTAGGAGACACTTGGTCAATGCCCTTAACTTTTAGTCAGCCCTGAACTGGTCAGGTCGATGGACTTTGTGATCGTTGTAGGTCCTTTCAATTGAAATATTCAGTTCTGTTCGAATATTTTAAAGTCTGGACACTGGAGTGGAATTCACCTGTGCTAATGATACACAGCAGACCATGAGGTTAGCAAAAACCATGCCCGAGACCATACTTACCTCAGTCACCACTCCTTTTGCTCTGAAGGAGGTTATTTGAGCCCTTTCCTACATGTAAGAAATACATTTCCTAACCTATCCATGCTTATCAATGCAGATCAGGGTAGACAGTTTGTGTCTTAAGTCACACCCTCCATCCAAATTCATAAAGATGTTTAGAGATCTTCTTCTTGATAAAAAATACTCAGGTAGGTTGTCTCACTGTCCATCGGTGTGGATCACTGTGTATGAACTTGCCTCTTTTCCCACATAACCACTGTAGCCTCACTGGTGGCATTAACTTATGTTTGTACAAGCAGTCTGTGCTTTGTTCCTCAGAAGCCTGGGGCAAATCAGGAACAGTCAGGTTTTTGGGCTGGGTTTCTGAAATGAGGTGAAGAACTACTTTCTGTGGAGCCTCCCTGCATAATTCACAGGTACATCTTGATATCCACCCAGTTACAACCTGTATCACTACTACTTGCTCGATCCTGTTTTCCAGGATGAACTTTTAATCTTAGCTCACATCATACCTTCCGGAAATGCTGTTATAGTAATGCCATTGCTGGTTTTTGCTGTCTTTTGGTGTTTACCAGCACCGAACAGTAGAGGTGGGACACCATAAACTGTTGAAGTTCTGAGTGTCAAACCTCAAGATCCTGTTACAAAAAAGTTAAGACAGTAGACAGGTTACTCTACAAGATATGATTAAGATGAACATGTTTATTATTTCCTAAATATTTTCTCTGTTTTATTTTAGTATTTATGAAACTTTTCCTGAGTTAAGTAACTTCTGTAAATTTACTTTTCTATTAATACCCTAACATAGCTGTGTGTAATTGGCATGTGATTAATACATTTAATGGAGTTTCAGTCTTGAATGTGACTCCTTTAGCACACTTTCTGACTTTTTTCTGTTTGCTATTCATGTTGGCCACCTGAGACACTTTGATTTTTTTTTTTTTGGCATAACATTAATTTTTGTTTCATAGTTGTTAGCATTATTATTTTATCAAATAACCTGATAAATTGGTACAGCAAGACTGCAGCAGCAGTCAAAGCACTGATGCTTTCTAATGGTGCACTTTACCTCTGCTTTATTATTGCTGCCCATTTCATTATTTGCAAGTTGATTACAGCTGCATTTCTCAGGGGCTATGAAATATTCAGCAGCCTGGACTAGCTGGGGGAGAATTGCAGTCTTTGCAGCTGAACACCTGCCCTCAAAGGCAAAGAAAAACCAAAAAGTTCTTGTGTTTAAAAGTGATGGGGAAATTCCTTCTTTTCTTTAGCTTTCCCACAGTACTGACTATAGGTAGCTAATTAAAAATTGCCACTTTACTTATGCTTGTTATTGGATGGAGGGGAAGAATAAGAATAAATATACGACTACTGCATTTCTGCCATATTTGCCTGGCCACAGCAGAGAAGGAAAACAAATCTTGGTATAATTGGTTGCCTGTGTGTCAGCGTGAGGTAGTTGATGTTCAGGGTGGGGTTGGGGAAAAAAAGCCCTCTGTGTTAAGGGCAAACATGAACACTACTGGTTATGTTCTCACACTGTATCTCTCTGGGGACTTGCCAGCAATGATTGACTGAAATGTGCAATATTTTACCAAGTAGGAAACAGATAAGATTTTTATAAACAGGATACTTCATCTTTAAAGTAAAGAAACAATTGCTTTGACCTTGTCACTGAATGAGTAAGGCCAGCATTGTGATAATTGAGAATGTAGCTAAGCAACAGTTCTCCAGGAGCAGGCACTGCTTTATTTTTAGTAGAGTACACCAGTAAGGTGAGGGGGTGGGACAAACACACATGAGTATGAATGAGTAAAACAACTGGTTAATGATTACTAAAAAGAAAAAGAAATTCTTCGTGCACCAAGTTTGAGTTGTAATATGTGCTTATACCGATTTTAATTTGGATTTACATCAAAAGAAAGTAATTGAATCAATATATCCTTCTGTGGTCTGAAAAAGCAGATAGCCTGACAGTATCTTTGATTTCTTAAGCTGTTTTAGTAACTTGAGTCTCTTCTGAAAATTAATGGTGTAGAAGAAATGGCATGTTCCTTCGGAAACAGTCTATTTTATATCTTTTTCTCCTTACTTTGATGTTAATTATGTTTCCTAATCTTACAGGTTAGTATTGCAGAGCCTAATTTATTTATTGCTCTAACTTCGGTTTAAACTATTCTTAAATACCTTAGTGAGCTAGTCCCCTACAAAGTTAACAGTGTAAGACCCTTTAAATCTGAAATAAATGTCCAAGGAATGGAACGTACTTTTCTTCTAGCTAAGTCAATTTACAAACCAAGTTAGTTAATTTTTCATGTAGGCAGTGGGGAAAAAACAAATTCCAAAGTTAGTCATTTTTATTATGTAGGCATTGCAGGACAAATTGCCACCATATGGCCCCTCTGTTATCCCGTAAACAAAAGTATGTGTTCCAAGCCTGGTGCCAAGGGAAAATCTGCAACCACTTTACCTCTCTCTGTTTCTGGTGAATCTCTCATCACTGACCTGGATGCCCTTTCTTTAGATATTAAACCAATTCAATTGCTGAGTGACAATGAGTTTCTACTTATCAAACCCAAGCAGTTACAGAAATCTCTCTAAAGATACTGTCACTGTATGAGTATAAACTACCCCAACTTTACATACAGGAGCCTTTAATTCTGATTTGGTCTATGAAATCTGTATTAGTGGCAACATTGCATAGGTGAGAAAGTAGAACTGTCCTAATTCTCAGCCTAATTGTATCAGATCTTTAAAAGCCAAAAGACAAAAATAATAAAACGGAATTTGAAGACTGTATTAGTTACTCTTGGGTATTTTAAATATAGTAAGAAAACCTTTTCCTAAGGTGCTTTTCTCTGGATATGATTTTAAATTTGATGAACCAGAGAATGTAAGGTATATTGTCATATTCTTAGAGTGTGGCATAATTGAATTTGGACTTGTGAATATTTTTTTGAATTTTATTTTCTGCCTAGGTGGAAACGTTTGTCAATACTGTATCTCACTTGAACATCAAGCCCTACAGAGACTACAAGGTAATTGTTTCTGCAACTGCTTTCTGTTTCCTGTGGTGGTCAGCTTGGCTTTAACTCATTTTCTGAAGGCCCCTGTAATTTATGAAGGTGCCAGCGCTAAGCAACTGAACTGGTTAGCAGGAATGTTACAAGTAGCTTTTACAGAAACTGTTGCTTACAGCTTCTGATCCATGGTGGGCTGTGTGAGATTCCCAGCGTGTGTGTATAAAATAAAGATGTGATACATTTTGAAAATGCACTTCTTGTTTTTGTGTGTTAAGAAGCAGCAGTACCAGTCCCAGCTGAAAGGTAAAATCTGCTGAATATGGGCTTGTGTGTGGTCATTCAGAAAGTTGTTCCGTACCCATCAGCATCCAGACTTCTAGCTGGTTTTCTCCCTGGAGCTGTGTGAGAGGCATCACGTGTCCTTTCAGTGCTGACACAGGCTTTCCTGCCCCAGGAAGGCAGCTTTGGTCAGTGTAAATGTTTTGGTCAAGCAAAGCGATGACCACCTCATCAGAAATCAGTCTTAGCTCGCTTTGCCAAGTTGATAAAAGCTGTTTCTGCTGTTGCAGTTGTGGTAAATGCTGCAGATCTATACATCAATTTGATTGTCTCAAAGCCTGTTTGAAAGCATAGCAATGAGGTCACCATGGGTGTGGACAGCAACTGAACAAAATAGACTGCTGGGGGTTCGTATTTCATGCTCAAGTGACAAAGCTCTCCCACTGCGCTGGGTGCAGAAAAGAATATTGTGGTTAGGAAGTTGGTGTGGGCATGCAGAGCAGAGTTGGTACCTCTGCATGGAGACCAACCTTCAGTAGGCAGGCTGGTGCTGCTTACATTCATTACTGGAGGTCTGATGAGATTTGAGCAACACCAGGTTTATATTGGGTTGCCTCTTAAATAATGTTTCGCAGCACCTGCCAAAGGGTAAATTTCAAGCACTGAAGTTAATTTTAATTTCAAGTGTCCCAGCCCTTGCTGGGTGGCTGTTACTAGTACGTGACGGTGTGGTACTAGACTGGACTTGACTTGATTGTATGTAATGCACACGATTTGTGCCTGAGTTGAGAAATACTGGGAAGATTTCAAGTCCCTTTCTTAGGGCAGTAAGAGCCTTGAAACATTACAAGGAATCAGTGCTTTGCTACTGCATACCAAGTAGGTGGTCTTTACTTACTGCATATTGGTACTATTGCAAACAAAACCTTTCAGGGTAACCCCACAGTGCTAACTGACCTGCTGCATGTTCCTAGCTTTTCCTAAAGGAAAGTTGGATTGTCAGACAAGCTTAACTTTTTTAACCCTAGACAAGTTTAACTTCTCTTTTGCAAAATGGAGTGCACTTCTCTGATAATATACTTGGTTACCACAGCTTGTCTGACCAGGTACCTCCTAAGCTACAGGGACTGGTTGTATGACTTTGTGTGAATACTCTCCCTCTCTGTCTCTTTTTGTTACCTCTACATAGGACAGAAATGCTTCAGTCCCAGATTTTGAGCTCATGAGAAAGGCATAAATAAATACAACATAAGTATGATTCATAGAATCGTTGCTTCTTGGAAATAGTTGTCTTTAAAATGAACATAGAAATCCATGAGCGTGTATAGACACCTTAGAGATGAAATTAATGTAAAATCAATGTATTACCACTCATGCTTCTGGTGTCTTACGTTGTGGAAGCTAGAGGTCTGTGATAGTTGTCTTTAAATCTGTCAAAGATTAAGCATTTTACTTCTGAACTCTCATTTTCTGTGAAAGATACTCAGATCAGGAAATGAAACATCTGAAAGTTGAGGGTTTTCTCTCTCTCTTCTCTGTTGAGTAGCTCATCATTTTGGAAATTCTGTTTGCAATAAAAATGTGTTGATGACTCTGAAGCGTGTCTGACGGACCTGCATAATCTCAACGCTTGCACAGGAAATCAGAACTTGTGAACAGATATTATGATGCCATAATATCCTCCATCAACAATAGACAGCAACACAGTGCTGTCTGAGGGCAACTGTAGGTCCAGAGCATTATCATTTCAGTTAAAAACTGGGAACCTTAGAGCTGGGAAAAAAAAAAAAAAAAAAGGTTTATTCTAGGGTCTTTCTGAAATCTGGATGTACTTCTCTGATTAATAGTACAGCCCAGAAACAGCTGTTTGGCTGTGAGCGAGGCTGGAAGGTGAGGACAGGATCTTTTTTCAACCAGTTGTGTTGGTGGTGAAATAGTGTCAATCTTCAGCCTGGCAGATTTTGGGCTGTGTTAAGAAAGCAAGTGACCCCTCCATGGATCACTTGATGGGTGTGGTTTGGAGTACCTTCAGATGGAGGTGGAGAAGGCAAGTGTGACAGGTGGTAAAGGAGGTCGCTGAACTCAGGACTTTGTTCAGCCAGTCAGGAACCACATCTCCAGGCACTGCACACACAGACAGGTGTGGTGTTTCACTGAGAGGTTCCTCCCTGAGGTTTTCTCCTCTGTGGCTTTCAAAGGCAACATCGAGAGGTTACAGCCAGTGTCAGTTTTAGGAAGCGTAATTATTAATTTAAATAGCATTGAAAGGATAAGAAAGTGCAAGTCGAGTGGTCATGTTTCAGGTGTCCAAGGTCAAGTGGTCCTGTCTCCTGGGGCTGGCAGAAATACATGTTGTGCAGTCATTTTTGTAGAAGCACAGGAATGGTATCTAGCACAGACACCCTGTGGTAGGTGGGGTGA
This sequence comes from Corvus moneduloides, assembly GCF_009650955.1. NCBI lineage: Eukaryota > Metazoa > Chordata > Aves > Passeriformes > Corvidae > Corvus > Corvus moneduloides. The sequence goes on along the minus strand of NC_045476.1, from coordinate 135,310,339 downwards.
GGGACATGTGAGGGGTGAAGAGCAGGGTGGGGGTCTCTTGGGTAGGTCTCCGTAGCAGGACAGCAGAGGTGTTCTCAGGTCATCCCCTGTAACTTGCATCTTGCAAAGAGCATGCAGGACTGTTTGTTTCATGTGTGTGGTGGCACAGCTTGACATCACACTGGACTGCCCATGTTGCCAGTGTCTCTGCTCTGGGTTGTCTGGCCTGGTGTTGGCATGGCAGAGGTGCAAGGCCAGTGGCTGAAGGAGAGCATGTGAGCCAGGTGCTAGCTGGAGAGGACTTGCTGGCATGGGAGCGCTGCCAGGGACCTGGCTGTGCCCCTCACCAAAAAGGCAGCAAGAAGGGATGAAGGGGTGCTTCTCTCAGAGCGACTTTGCACAGGATACATGGTTTAGTGCTTACAGCTGACAGCTTGCCTCTGTTGGAAATCACTGTTCTGCTTTCAGTTTCCTTTCTGGCTGTTTTGCTGCAAGCACCGGGGATTGGGGTTTGTAGGTATTCATAATCAATAGAAATCCGTACAAGCTTCAGCCTGAGGCTTCTCCTTTTTGCCTGCGTGGGTTTTGAGGAGTGGTTGTGAGGGTTTTTTTGTTTGTTAATGGGCTTTTTTTAGGTTGAGTTTGTTGGGGGGATTTTGTTTGCTCTTTTTTTTTTTTTTTTTTTTTTTGGTCTTAGAAGTCCCCTCTTCTTGTCTTTATCATTTCACTTTCTCTGAGTTGGCAAAAGCATTTTCTATCAGTGCTGGTGTTAATGGGCTCCACCATGTTTGCTGGTGTGAGCTTCAAGATACCTTGTAGCTCCGCCACCATCAGCAGTAGCATCTGCAGGTCTGCAGGTTTCTTTGCCTGGCATGTCAGGTTTTCCCTTTGCTTTCTTTAGGTTGCTCTTGCAGATGGCCGGCTCTCCTGCAGGAGTAAGCACCCCCAGGCAAGGGCACTCAGCTGCAGCTCCTCAGTCTGAAAGGGTCATAAATACTTGAAGTTTGTGCTTTTCATTATACTGAATTTAACAGGAGGAGCCACCTTGTCAGCAAGCTCCCATGGGGAGGATTTGCACTAAAAAGTCTGCCTAACAGCAGGGGACTGAAAAAACCCCCTTTGAGAGCAATGTCTCTGAGCTGAATGTTGGTGGCTCGGAGTCAGGGATCTGAGAGGTCATCCGTGGGTCTGACTGCAGCTTGCTAGTTTGTCTTTACCTCTTTGCTTTCTCTCTTTGCCTGGCCATGCTGCTGAACCTGGAGTGCCTGTGGCTTTCATGAGGGCTCCTAGGAGCACTGGCAGCTTGCCCCTTGTCCCAGAATAACCTGTCCATCTCCTCATTGCTTTCCAGCATGAGATCTATGTTTTCAAGGAACACGGTGGGAAGGCAACATTTTTGAACAGGCGGTGATGGAGACTTCAGCCCTGCTGGCCATCAGTGAACTGGGAGGGGGGGGGATGTGCTGAGGGCGGGTGGTGTGCTGTCAGCAGGGGCTGAGTGCTGCTGCCTGGCGCAGCCTGAGCTTTCCTGGTGCTGAAGAACACATGGAAGGAAGGAGGTGTACGAGTCAAGCTTGTTCACCTTCAATAAGCTGTGGGAGAGCAAGTGAGCAGCGGTTCCTACAATGCTGCTTGCTGTATGGTACAATTAACATAACCAGCCCCTCTTGGGCATAATACAAAGGAATTTAAGAACTGCCCCGTGGCAGGAGTTAGGGCTGTTTATTTAGACAGGTCCTGTAGAAGTGGAGCGATTCAAATACTCCTGTGACGGGTTTGCATCTGGGCATGGTGGGCGACTGAACCAGGAACTGCGCCGACTGCAAAAATAGGCTTACGTTGCAGGAACGACTAAGACGATTACAGAGCTGCATGAATGATTAATTTACCCTGCTTTTGTTTCACTTTTGATCCCGGGTCCTCTGGGGAAAAAAAAAAAAAGGCGACTTTGGAAGATGTTTTTAAAATAACAAACAATTCAGTTGTAATAACAGCTTTACTACGCAGATGTGCACCAGCACCACTCTAAGAGGAACAGAATAAAAAATCACTTGCTACATTTCTCTGTAGCATGAATATTTGAAATTTGTAGACAAATAATCACCAAATACTTTGCAATCAGAACATTTATTCACATTTTAGGAGATTAATGTTATTAATCTTCAAATAGGATACACGGTTATATAGTGCTAGTGCTTTCTTAATAACCCTCTTTTAAGCTCAGTGTAGAAAGAATTTGTTTTGTTATTAAAATTACTCCACATATTTGAGACAGACTTCAGCTGAACAACTGCCTAATACGTGCTAGACACATATTGATTTTTTTGTCTTAGCCCAACATTTCCCCTGGGCATCATATTATTTATTCATAAAGCAGAAATGATGTCTGACAGGCATTTAGAGGGGTGTAGAGCTATAGTCCAGAAACAATGTGAAAAGCTTTGCAAGGACCCCAAGAAATCAATGTGCTGATGCTAAAGAGCAGCCTTTTCATTCTGAGCACATATTCTTGCAATCATTTAGTGTGGAACAGGAAATTTAAATAACAAATAGTTACTATTAAAACTGCAGGCCTAAATTTTCATTCATCTTTATTCCAATTATCCGAGCCAAGGTGGAAGTAGGCACTGAAGGCAGCTCGCCAAGCCCAGACACCTCTTAGCCACAACACAGGCTTGCTGCTCTAGCCCTGGTTTGCACATTTGTATGTAAATTTCTGTTGGAAGTAAGATATTTCCATCAATACAGATTTAGAACCCCAACATTGTTCAGAGAGCCAAGACATTCCTAAAATGTGCATGATTCATTGCCACTTACTCTAATTGAGTGTTAGACTGATGTCTGTACAGCAGAGTAAAATAATAAATAGCTGGTATTTTTAGAATGTGAGTTGAAATATTTTGATAAGTTAGTCATTGTGACAGACCTGTTTGAAAAAAAAATCAGGCCAAATGAGATTTGTTCTGGTTTTGTTCATTCAAAACTAGATCACAGCATACTATCAAGCAGTATTTGCTGGTGAAAGATATATTTCATTTCCAGTAATGTTTTTTCTACTAAAAAAAAAATCAAATGATCAGGTAATCTTAGGAAAATTTTCAACTGACCTTATACCTCTCTCAATAAGATAAATAACTACTGAAGTATTATATTTGAAGTGTGATGAACATCTAAACATCTGGTCCAGTCAGGCCACTATGGAATTTGTTTCTTGTTCTTTAAAACACAGATAATGCAGTCAAAAAATAGCCTGTCATTGTGTAATTAAATATTTCATCTTTATGTATAAGCACAAGGGAGCCAAACTAAATTTGTTCTGGCGTTTCTTGACTTTCTAGGACTTGACTTTGAACCTTTTTCTTCTTTGATATATATTGAGTTGGGAATTTCAAAATTTGCTTTGCATATTTTGAGGGGGGAGGGGAAATGTAAGAAAATTAATTTCTGTTCTATGGACATGACAATTGTTGTCTTTCTCTTGGTTAATAAGAAGGTTGTGTTAGTTACAGTGAAACGAGGTCACTCATTAACCTTTGGAAGCTAAGAAGTTCACATGTATTCCTTAAACTGGTCTGCAGAACACCTTATAGTTGTTTTCCCTAGGGAAGGCTTTTACCTCTTCAGTCATGAAGAATCACAATAAATGCAATTTTATGTCACTCAGCTGGGACAGCATAATCTGCATGCATCCAGAACAAGGAAGAGTGCCTGAAACATACACACATTTGTATTTTTTCCCTGGGACAGGGTATGGTTTTGAAAAGAAGGGAAAAGTGGTATCTTCTAGGAAATCAAATGCATGAACTTTAAGATACGGTGTTCTGGCATGTGATGTCATTGGGAAAGCACTACAGTGTTTTACTATGCCTGTCTTTCATGGATTTGAAAACCCAATTTCAGTTGACTCAATCTGAAGAAAGTGTAGCAAACCCAACAGTTTTCTGGGCTGTTGTACACATTGCAGTGGGCATGTTCTTAATGCTTGCTATCTGATGAGAACATGAAGTCGTAAGAATACTTAATTTTCCCCGAATTGATGCATTTTTATTTGCTCTTTCCAGTACTTTTGAATGCTGCCAATAACTTGCAAGAGTTGCTGTGTATTTACAAGTAGGTTTTAAATAACAAATTTACAGCATAGCATTACAGGTGACAGTGTTATGTAGTGACTTTTAAATGTCACTTTTCCAAACTGTTAAACTACAGCTGTAATAACAATTTTTTTTATCTATTTGGATAGCTGGTAGCCAGTCAGTTAATGAGGTTTGTTCATCAAAAGCTCAGCTGCATTTCTCTGCCTCTCTGAACTCTTTTCTTAATTTAGTCCTGTCCTTACTGTTGTCAGGAACATAACTCTTGGCTTTTGACAGCAGAAGAGAAACCACCCCAGATAAAGCACTAAAACACGAATACACGCATTTTCTGCTTCACCGGCCTGGAGTGCTCTTCAGGACACTCAGGCAGAGGATGTGTGCACCAGAGCTGTTCACCCAAGGTCCAGCTCTAGTCAGTGCAGAGAAGTGGCTACTCTTAGGACATGGTTCATTTAACATATTTTGCAGGCTTATTTTATTGTACAGTGAGTTGTGTCATACAAAAACCTTACAGGATGCTGTAGTCTGAGTCTAAGGACCCAGTTGTGGGGTGGAGTTCAGTTTCAGGCTGGCACACACATGTCGAGTTCCTCTCTGAGCAGCTGGGTCTTCATGTGAGCACAGCATCTCCCTTGGAGTCAGTGGGGATGTTATCCCTGTGTCCGGCGGAGCCTGGAAAGCACTGCTGGTCTCGCTGAGCCAGGCTCTGCTTGGTGGAATCCCTCACAATGGATGAAAGACTGGGCTGGACATGACACAGTATTCGTGTTATCAGGATGCTGGACTCCAGCTGGTGTGCTTTTCCAATCTGCAGTGATTTGTAACACTGGTACATAGCTAGCTACTATGCTACCTCCTGGCTTTCCTTTTGGGTGTTGATTCTTACTAGTTTTTAAAGGACACGGTGAAGAGTACTAAGCAAAATAATCAAGGATACTCCACATTTTTAACAGGCATTTTGTTGCTAAGGTTTGCATGAATACAGTGCAGCACAGCAGAAAGAACTCTCTTAACTTTGTGATATTGTTGTGTTCCTGAAATTGCTTTCTTCTGATGCTTTGCTGGAACCTTTGATGAAAAGTGGTTGATTTGTAAACCACTGTTAAAAAGGCCTTGTATGGGAAGATGATGTCTGTTGCCATTTTCTATTTCTTATCTTCTTGTTTCAATGATTTACCTAATGTCAGCATATCTTTGGCAAAACACCTAGCCTTACCAAACAAACAGGTATTTTCAGAGGCTTAGTAAGGGGATGGCAAACACTAGTCCATCTCATGGGTCAGTGGGATAAAAGGCTGCACTGCTGTTGAGGCTATCATCTACTGAGAGGCAAATGTGTTTCAAGACCAGGGTGTGCTGCTGAGCTCAAATGGGCCCCTTAGCCACTCCTCTTTCAACATGGTAAATGGCTGAGCTAAGGAGGTGACAAAAAAATACTGCCTTAAATATTTTCCAGCAGAATTGAACAGCAAGTACATTTGTAAATCGGTTTATAAAAGACAAAATTAGTCATGGAATGCAGAAGTTTCCAACTGTCGTGTACAGATATTTTGGGAGTCATTAGAAGATAGTAACTCCTTATAGCAACCAACATAGTTAATGATGTCCTGATCTTAAAAAATGAGCCATGAAAGTTGTTGAATAAGGCATGTTTCTTGCTCCAGAGATGTCTATGACTGAAACATGTTTAGCAGCCAGCCCCAGGGATGCCTGTGGCCATGAAGCAATGCCATCCTTCAGTCCATTGTCAAGCGTGGTCCACGTATAGCCTGTGCAGCTTTTACCTTGTTCAAACCTGCTATTAAAAGAGATTTGTTTTCTTGTGAGTGTTTGTGATGTTCATGTATTTATCTCATCATAATGGTAGAAAGAAGCAGTCTGATTTCATATCCAAAGCCCTTCTGGCCCATCCATCCACACAGCCCTCCAGTTTATTTGCAATACCAGCTTTGTCACTGACCTGCTGTGTATTCAAACCAGCATCTGCAGGCTTTATTCATTGCTATGCTGAAGTTAAGGATGAGCTGTGGACAGACATCAACACGCTTAACCTCATTTTCTCCTTTTAAATCCCTTCTTAGAGTCTCCTCTGCCATAATCCCTGCAAAAAAAAAAAAAAAAGTAGGTTAGGGGTGTGTTACAGCCACTGCCTCTTGTTGACTGATGCAGTCTCTTTGTTTCCTCCTACTTCCTTGTCAATGATCCATATCCACTTATTGGACTTTTTTTTTTTTTTATGTTTAAATGTGGCTTTCCAGGTGAGAATTACCTTTTTTGTTCTCGCTGAGCACAGCCTCCAGTGTGCTTCTGCCCTGCCTGGGACTGCTAGATGAGGTCCCCAGCACAAAAAGGACATGAACCTGTCGGAGTGAATCCAGAGGAGGGGCTACCAAGTTGATTAGGGAGATGAAGCACCTTTCCTAGGAGGAGAAGCTAAGAGAATTGGGATTGTTCAGCCTGTAAGAGAAGGAAGGCTTCAGGGTGACTTAATTCTGACCTTCCAGTACCTTAAGGGAACCTGCAAAAAAGATGGAGAGGGAATTTTACACGAGCGTGTAGTGGCAGGACAAGGGGGAATGGCTTCAAACTGGAAGAGAGTAGGTTTAGATTAGATATCAGGGAAAAATTCTTTCTTGTGAGGGTGGTGAGACAGTGAAACAGGTTGCCCAGAGAAGTTGTCCCATCCCTGGAAGTGTCCTAAGCCATGTTGGATGGGGCTCTGAGCAGCCTGGTATAGTGGAAGGTATCCCTACACATGGCAGGGGAATGGAGCTAGATCATCTTTAAAGTTCCTTCCAACCCAGGCCATTCTATGATTCCATGTTACCATAACACAGTGAAGAGAAAATAACTGGGATGGCTCAATGTTTCACAACTGCCATGGACTTTTTTACAGCACCATATGAGGAAAACAGATGTTATCACATGGTAAAGGTGAAAAATTACGGCATATGTGCTTAATAAGGAGTATTCTTAAAATATTTCTAATAGTTATGAATATCTGAGCTGAAATACAGATGTCTTTTATTTATTTTTTTTTTTAAGAAAAGAAGGGCTTGTGGCATTCCTTAGTATTTCAGATGTCTTGGAGCTTCCATTTGCAGGTGTATGTTGAGCACTGCTGCACATCAGGAGCTTGTGAAATGGAGGTTTGAGTGTGGATGGGACATTTACTCAGTGTTTTCCCAGGCATGTGTAGGAGCTCTTTGCCAGAACCTGTGTTACCAGTTTAATCCTAACGCTTTCTCATGTCTCCTGTGGTGGTGAGTTTTTGCCTTGCAGATTATGGAAGAAAGGGAACACAATCCTATGGGCTGGCAATACTCAGAAAATTAGTAATATAGGAGCCTTCACCTGCTCCACTGTGTAGACCACCAGCTTTCATGTGAGGGCATGGTGTGTGCTTGGGCTGCAAGGGCAGGCTGAGGCAGGACTGCAGGTATCAGCAGCTGGGCTGTCAGGGCATTGTGGGTTTTGCCACATTCAGGTACGTGTGTGTGGCAGTCATGGGCTCTATGTGTTGCCACACCTCTCGGGAGAGCATCAGCCTGGACAGAGCCGGGTGGTTTTGCACTGGAATCACAAAAGGTTCCTCCTCACCTGCAAGATATATGGAGGATTTTGCACCAGTGGTATTGAAATATAAATAGAAATATACATACACATGAAATCATGCTAAATCTCAATGTATGCCTTTTATTATGTGTATACGAGCATCATGGTTTTAAATGTCACTGTCTTTGACACTTGTGAAACAAGTATCCCCAGGAGAAACTAAAGTTCCTTTCCAGTGGTGTAAATCCTCTTCTTGGTATCTTTAGAGGAGCTGTTGTTCTCTCTCAGTAAAGCAGGTACTGCTGGAAGCTTGTGTCTTTGGCATGGAGAGTATCTCCATTTTGCATGACAGGCAAGAAGAATGCATCCGTGGCGAGTTCACTCATTTGACGATGGTGAATTGAGGTTGCTGGCTTATGCTGCCAGAAAAGCTAGTGAATGGGAGAGGTACATAAACATTATTTTCATGTCTTCTATATTTATGGGGTGTTTGTCAATATGTGCATGCATACTACATTTCTAATTGGTGCTTAAACAAGTGTAGAAAGGGCTACACTACGATTCTTTGTATTGGTGTGAAAGAGGATGTAGAATGAAAAAATACACAAAGCTCAGCCTTTAAAAATAGATTAAATAAGACATTTCTTGCTTATTGAGGGAGTCGTATAATTGGTCTGGAAATTGAAATAATTTAAACCCACAAAATTAGAAGTATTAGGTCAAGCTTTCCCAAACTGAATTAAAATATATTTGAAAGGAAGATTTCTAAGATGCAACAAATTTCATTTATTTTCGTTTCTCTGGAGATTCTGAATGGGGCATCCCTGTTCAGGGTTGAAGAGGAGTTCAGTACTTGTGGGGCTCCAGCTGCAGGGGCTCACTTCCCTGCAGACACTGTCAGCAAAGCTGCCCATCACCGTGGCACTTTCTGTAGTGCACACACTGGGCTGCTCTGCTGTGCTCAGAGCATCCGTTCAGTTTAAGCAAACATCACGTCACAGCAGCTTGGGTCAGCAGGGATTTGACCCCTCAGTTATGTTCAGTGCTGTGACTAAAGCCTGCTGTATTCTACTTGAGCTATTTTATACATGGCATAACTGCCACTTGGGAATTTAGATTGACTGTTGTTTATCAGTTTAATCGTGAAATATCCACATGATATTTACCTAGTTCTTCTAAATAAGTTGAAAATAAGTTGAGCACCCTGCCTTGACACCACCAGGAAAGGATGTGGGCTTCAGCTTTCAGCACTACCTCTGTATGTTCTTACGTCTGCATATTAAGAGACTGTATCTTGTCTGAAGCCATCAAAACCTTTTAACTTTTTAACTTTATGACCATCCATTGAACAGAGAAAGCTGAAAACATCCATTGAATATAAACTTTCTTCAGAGCTAACCGTGGACTTTTTTCAGAGCTACTGAAGCTGTAGTCTGTAACTTGTTTTGAGGTAACAGAAAAAGAGAATAGTAAGAATCAGACCTATCAACATGCCACTGCTGTATTTCTATTGAGAGGCCTTGTAAGTATGCATTTGCAAATAATTGCCTTAAAGCTTTTAACATTCTTGCACTGCAAGAAGCTAAGCAACATTTTCAGTGCTGATTCATGGTATATACTCCTGGCATGTATTCCTGCAGTCCCCACCAGGCAGAAATCCCCCTCAAATTAAATGGGCTTTTTGCCCAATACAGTCTCATTCTAACTGAATTAGTAGTAACAGACTTAACTATAAATTATTTTTTACTCTGGGCACATTCTCTAATAATTAACCTCCATTAGTAAATACTTCACTGTATCAGGGAGGTACAAAAGCTTTTGATTTTTTAAACTCAGCAATTGTCTTTTATTTCAGGACTGGCTCTGGTGGAAGAGGAGTTAGGTTGGTTTTTATGATAAGAAAGATCAGTTTTTAAAACAAACCTGAAGGTGTTATTAGGACATTGCTTTATGAAATTACTACTTTATGCTATGTTAAATTTGAAGTTCTTCCCCACTGAACACCTTCTGCTTTAGAGATTGGGGTGGCCAGGTCTAGGAGGGCTAGGTTTGTGGCGGTTTTTAATGCTTTTATTTTCCAGGTATGCATTACTATTGAGAAGAGGTTGATTCATGCTAGACTACATTTTCAGTACGGATTGAATTCCACCTGGAATCAGAGTAGTGAAACGTGCTACATGGCAGCTGGCACAACAACATTTTTAATCAAATAATAGATTCCAGCTGATGGGGAGTCAGTTGAGTTCTGAAGCAGACATGACTTAATGCAGATCTTCCTTATTTCTGTAATAAAATGGATTACCTTTGCATATGAAATAAGTGTAAGTGGAGGAGGAGAAGTGAAAGAAGACAAGTTTGTAGGTTTGCTAGAAACAAGACTAGCCATTGTAACCTCATAAGTTGACTTAAACAAGGGATAGTACGCAGTTCTGAGGTCAGAGAGACAAATTAACTTGAACTCTTCTCACATACCATGAAATGATTTCTGGTTTGCAGGTGAGCTTGTGATTGCAAGGGTTGTTTTCTAGGCCCTGTCCTTGAATATTGCATTTTGTGCTCTTTAGCTACCTACTCTTGTCACTGTCATGAGGAATCATCCTCACATTAGTTGTCAGCCTCTTCTCCCTACTTACCTGGCTAGGTCACAGTGCAGTGGTATGGACAATTAACCCCAGCAGCTGAGTGGGGGTCTTTTTGGTGTCACCAAACTGAATATTGTTTCAGACACACCTTTTTCTCTGCTCTCTTGAGAAGTGTAAAGATTTTGATAGAATTCAGATAATGAGGATCTTACTGATACATAGAGCTGTAACTGTAATTGTGCTGCAAAGCCAAATGTAATAGTACTGGAAAGGTCAGTGCATGCTGTAAAATGTCAACAGATGCTGCATTTTCAATGATTTTTCTTGTTAGTTTATATCCCACTATCTAAGCTCAGTGCTTAGCCAGGACAAGCATCTCATTCTTCACTTGACTCTTACTAGGGCTTAGTTCATGCTATTGAAAGAAATGTCAAATGCTGCAAAATCCCCATACATTGGCTAAGGCTTTTTCTGCTGGTTTTCTCCCTGTCTGAAAGCTGTGAGTGATGGCTAGTTGTCTTTCTGTTATTTTACTTTTGGATGCTCTTCACAGAACCAAAGTGAAGTTGAGCAGCACCCCACCAGACTCAGCAGATCTCAGTGGGAGCAGGTGTCTTGCTGTCCTGTCCACAGCCGAGAAGTGTGAACCTTTGAGGAGCTGATAACTCCCATCCCATTAGCTGGAGCTGCAGAGATTTGGTACTTCATGCAGTCCAGCCTGGAAGTAAAGAGAGCGTGAAAAAGCATGTCTGATGTGAGGAGACTCTTTCTAAGATGAGTGATCCCCATTCCCTCAGAGTCTCCCCAAGGTCACTTGTTTCAGTCAGGAGCTGCTGTGTGATAGCAAGATCAAAGCCTTTGGAAGCAATCAGACCTTTTCATGACACTTGCTGAAAATGTGCTACAAGGTAAGTTTTTCCTTAAAAAAAAAAAAAGATAAAGTAAAAAATTTCTTTTTACTTTATTTGTCTGGTCAGAATTTCATCCTCAGTAGAAGTCCTATGGAAGAAGATACTTAGAGGTATTTTTAATGTAGATGCCTGCAATTAACATAAATCTATTAATCCAGGCTAGCAAGAGAGAGAGTATTGATTGCAGTGTTTTTACACTTCCTTCTGACAAGTTTGAAAAGTGATGAGAGAAAAACAAGGCCAAATTGATCTCATAATTTCAGGAGTTGTCTTGAAAATAAAAATAAATATTCACATAGCTTCAATTTATTGCCTGTATTATTTCCATGATGTTTCTGTAGTTACTGTCTGTAGCTGACAACATTACAGCATTTTTTAGAGACCTTTTGTGTTACATTTTGGTTTTGTCTGTCTCATTCCTCATGTAGCTTATTGATGCCATCAAAAACCCTAAAACCGTAAAAATGTTTCTGAATGTGGAAAATGCACAGAAAAAGCAAAAATAATCTGAGTATTGCAGATAGTAATCTGAGTTTGGAGGAGATATTTAGGTAAGTTTTTATATTAAATGTTATTAAAATTTCATATTAAGTTTCTGTTGTGCACTGGTAGTCCAGGAGATGCACTGGAAGTCTGGTTGTCTGTGGGTGTGACTGGTCAAACCCCACAATTTATTTTGGTGTAGAGTGAGAGATCTGAAACTTGCAGGGTTGGGGTTTTTTTCCATACAGAAGCAAAACTTTTGGAAACATTAATGAAACAATATGGAGAGAAACTCTTGCCAGAGCAGCCAAGTATTTTGTCCAGGCACTTTCCTGTAGCATCAGGAACCCAGCCTCAGATCTCTTGTCTGACACATCCTGGGCAAGTGCTGTTTAATGCAGACCATCAGTAGCTTTTGGTCTGGAGCCTGCATCTCCTGCTTTCTCCTGCTCTCTCTACTCATCTGGAAATCGTAACCCACATCTGGGAAATATTTCTAACATCAGCTTTCTTAGGAAGTGACATAGTAGTGCAAAACATTTCAGTCACCTTCAGTTTCAAACTGTATTTGATAAATTTAGAACCAGCTTTTTAGCAAAGCAGTGTGAGCAGTGGATGTGTTCAGATTTTCAGAAGGACCCAACGAGTTAACAGGCTTTATATTTTCTAATGTGTATGCTGAGGCACATCACACAGTTGAGGTTGTGGTGACTGAGTTGCAGGTAGTGGTTTGTCCTCAGCCTTGTTGACTGGAATGGCAGTAGACTGGTTTTCATTTGGATGCGTTGAGTTCCATGTGCAAAGATTTGTTGGTTTTCATGAAGTTGGGTCAGATTTGTAGGATTCATTTAAATGAAAACTGGTAAATGAAGGTTAACAGATTACATATTGGCCATGTAGTTTAAGAAAGCAGCTATTTCAGAAATAACTAGTCTATTTGTGAAATAAGCTAATAATATTTAATGACTTGTTTGATTCTTACAAACAGTTACTTGTGCTTGTAGATCCTAATTGCATGAGCAGAGTTCTGTACTTTGCACGGGCAGAGTTATATTTGTGTTGAAGTGTTTGTTGTATTCATGCCAAAAAAACAACCAAAAAAACCTTATTAAGTTCTGATCCTTAAAATGTGTGTGTGCTTAACTTGACTGCTCAAATAATGTTGCTTTGGCAGTGTTGATTACAACACTTTGATCACGAAATACCTCATGTAAGGTGGTGGTGGTGGTGGGGAATTAATACAGCAGTAGTGTTGATCTGTATAAACAGTCATTAATGAGTACATGTTGCACCCTTCCCTGGAGGCAGAAGAACATGTTTCTGCTGAGTTGATGAGTAAAATTAATTTGCTCACTAAATATACTTACTGTCTTGAGATCCAGTTTGCTGCTGCTCTCTTAGCCCAAAGTCAGACTTGAGAGTGACTGTTTCTGTACTTTGCTGGGCAGAGATTTCTCTGGGTGTTGAGGCCTTTAATCCTGTCTGCTGTATGTCAGCTGCACCACCTTCGGCTCAGTTCCCTGAGCTAGACTAGGGATAGCACAAAAGCATTTATAAAGGTAAACAAGGGCGTTGTTTGAATGTCTTTACAAAGAACAGAAGATAATTTCTTTGCCCACTGGAAGGGGAATGTTTACTATTTAGCAAGGAAGGAAAAGTACTATCCTTTTAGGCTTTACAGAGTAGAAAAAATTACTGCAGCTTAAAGCTGACTGGAGCCTCTGAACCTCTAATGGTAGATACCAGCAAGTCCTCAGCTGAGATTTTGGGATACCAAAGAAGAACCCGGGGATCTAGCAGGGTATGGACTAAGGTGAGACTAAGAGAGAAATGTGGGAATAAAACAAAAAAGCCACATATTGCATAAATGAAGAGTGGGGAAAGGAGATCAACAAGGAGGTCACAAGGGTAGATTTCTGTGATTGTTGCTCTGAAGAGTGGCTGGCAAACATTCCATCTGACAGGATTTTGTATGGATTTTGCATGGCCAAAATTTCATTTATAATTATAACTAGGTATGTGAATTTTTCTTCACTACTCTTGAGTGAAGTTGTTCGTGCATTGTTTTTCATGTTTATTTTCTCAAAGGAGAAAAAAATTTGCGGACTCCCCAGATACTCTAAGAAGAAAAGCCAGCCGTTTATTTAGGCTGGCTCTCAATATGCAGAAAGTTGCCTCCAGAGGAAAATGCTAATATTTGGCTTTGGACTTTCCTGGGAACACAAATAAACTGTTGGTTTTTTGTCTTTGGAGATTTTGTAGGTGTTTTTATTTCTTTCTTCTTCTTTAAAGTCTTTCTACTTATCTAGCATTTTGCATAACTTTGATATTTATCTTTGCAATACAGTAATTTACATGAAGATATGCAGGGTTTTGAGATTTTATTTTTTTTTACCGGTAGACAGAATAGGAAGTTAAAAATCATCTGTTTTCCATTCAGTATCTGTTTTGCAGTGCATGTTGAAAGAGACATATGCTGCTGCATGTATGATGAGGCTAATTCTGTCTTTGCCTTGGTGGAGTCGTTCACACTGCACTTGCATTCTGATGAACTGAATGAGAAATTAGGAGTTCAGGTTCACAGTGATCTCTCAGGAGGTTGCTTTGTTAGAGCACTGACTTTGCTCAAATCTCTGTGAAACTCACCCAGCCTCAGGTCCACCCCAACCTTCTGCTGCCAGTGTGCTCTCTTTCCTGAGGGTCATCCGAGGGAAGCTAGGGGTGGTTGAAGGTTTCAGGAGGCTCCAGCATGGCTTTGGGTACGGCCTTGCTGTGAAATTAAAATTGAGTCTTGGTAAAGAGACAAAATCTCTTGTAGGCCAGACTATCCCTGTCTCCCCAGAGTGTTGTTTTCTGAGTCTCGTGATAGCACTCTCAGTAAGTGTGCATCAGAGACTCGTGAAAATTGAACACCTGTAAAGGTGAGAGTTTTTGAGTGGGAAGTTCCTCCTTGACTCCACAGCTTTTACAGGTTATCAAAGTCAGGGTGGACTCTGGGCAACCACATGGGCATCTGACTCCCTGCATCTGAGCCTCAGTGAATGGCATTGAAGGATTTGCTTTTAATGGGCATGTTTAACATGGGACAAATTCAATTTTAGTATTGTCATTTAAAGTAATTTCTGATACAGATGATTTGCTGGCAAATGAGACATTAGGTCTGCCATAATTTGGGGCTCGTCCAAGTTTCTGTTCCTCTAAACACAGGTGATCTAAGTGATGGTTCAGCTGTGCACAGTGCTCTTCAGAACTTTAATGTAGATGAGCCATTCTGACCATGATGATGACTGCAGTAGCTAAAACTCTTATACAGTAATTACAAAATATTCCTGCCATCACCTCCTTAAAAAAAACCCTGAAATCCCATCATGGTTGGCTGTTGCTTTGATCCACTGTGAGTGGAAACTGCTTAAAACAGACACGTATCTCAGAGGTTCCCATGGGCATTTTTAATGGAGTATATAGTCTTAGTATTGAATATCTGAAAATATCACAAAAAATTTATTTCAAAGAATAATGAAAAATTCACAAAAAATCTGATTTGGTATCAAACAAAAGAAACTTAAGCCTTGAATAAACCCTGCTATAATGAGGCATGTAATACTTTATAGAGTAATCACAGTGTATGAAATATTCTGACAAAATTTTCCGGTTCAGGTAGTTCACCGTGCACTGGTACCTTAACAAAGATACTCGTCCCAGCTTTACTAAAGCAAGGATAGTAAAATTCTTATAGAACCTAAATGTGTTGTACACGTAGAGTAGAAATGTCTATCATGAGATTACATTGCACTTAGGTTCATGATGACCTGTCTTTTCTCTTCATTTTGATTTTCCCCTGACTTGTAGTTACTGAAGTCCCCAAGGATTACAGGAGCAGAATGCCTAAAAGTGCTCTTTAATGCTTGCCAGCATGGCTCTGACAGTGTTAGACACACATTTTAAGTACGCTAACAATTGAAGGATAATGCTGTACGTAGTGTAGTGGGTTTACAGAAGAGGCAAATAGGGATTTTGCAGCTAATAATGGAGAGAGTCTTTGATATAACAGCTTCAAATACTAGATTAGGGTGTATATAATTTAAAACTCCTTTTCAGTTGTGCTGTAAATTTAATGGCAAGATTTGGTTGAAATGAACTCTTGTGGTCTGCAAGGAAGAAAATCAATCAGGATGCACCTTATCATTTTGCTATATCCTTGGTAGGGATGCAATTAAATTCAGTCAGAAAGGTCACAGTGTGGGGTGTGCATTAACCTTACACTACCCCGGTGTATGATACTGCCACTGAGAATGAGTTAATAAAGATATCAGTTGGAGCTGCACATTTGTTCTCTTTTTTTTCCAAACATATCTGTGTTCACACACACTTCTAATTACGTCTTTATGCATAATATTAGCAGATATCTGAATATTTGCAGGGCTGTTAATTAGGTTGTAGGCTAGTGTACAGTGGAATGTACAGCAGAGCTCCACAGTTGGTGGCCAAACCCACTTAACTCACTTGCTGGAGTTCATGTTAATGCAGGAATATGCCAGTGAGACAAGGCTTTGTTTCATTTCCAGACTGATGATGTTTAAAGCAGCAGCTGCAAAAAGTGGGTTTAGTTTCAAAGTGCAATACAGTTTCTGAATGCCATTTGCATTATACATATTTGCTCCAGATGACAGAAGTTAAATTTCCTATTGAGAATTGGACAAGTACTTTGGTGGTGAAGAGACTCTTGACCTTTTTAACCCATTAAATTAAGTTATGGGGAGGTATTTGATTATAGGTTTGATTTGGGAGGCCCTTTTAAAAGGAACCACGTTTCCCATATTAGCTATTAAAGAAAACATTAGCTATTAGTGCAGCATTAAAACAGCAGCGCAGTTTCAGGGACAAGGCAGAGAAACAATATCCATCACTTCTTTTCCAGAGGCCTGCAGTGAGAGGTCGTCAGATTTTACTTCTAAAAAGCATTTTTGCTCCTCCCTGGGAAGCCATTTTTTGTTACATGAGATTGCAGACTTTCTAATGACTATATTGAACACTGGGGCATGTGAATGAGAAATACAAAATGTAAACTTCAGATTCTGAGATGGTGCCAGGGGAAGTGGATTTGGGAAAATAACAGCCTGTTAGGCCAACCTCTAGAGTACATAATATTTTAAAACAAATGTTGAACAAGATGATAAAGTCAGGCAAGCTAGTGGAAAATGGGATAAAATTAAAAATTATTAATAAATATTTTTGTACTAAGGTTAGCTGTTTCATCATCTTCAGTTCTGTTGCTGAATAAAAGCAATAGATGTGTTCATCGCAATCTTGATAAAGAATTTGAATGTGGTACCCACATGGAGATCTATCAATATGGCAAGAGAAAAAGAAAATTCATAGATTTTAAATATGTAGAGACATGAATAAAGAGATGTAAATATTCGGCTTAAAATGGGAGTGTTAGGCCAAAGGGAATCTGCTAATTAAATTCCTCAAAGGAGGTGAAATATGTTTAATATTTTCCTATCACTGTCATAAATAAGCAGTAGTATGCTTATGAATTTGACAGGTGACAGAATTCTTACGAATTTATCGGTGACTCAAAAGTAAGAGTCACTGGCATTCCAGAAGAGGATCATAGTATCATACAAGGATGTTTTCTTCTGAGTTGGTGTGATAGATATGACATGAAATGTAATGGTGCAAAGTGCAAGGCCATGCTTTTTACTCTGAATAAAGTGAGGCCAGGTAATAAAAACCAGTTCATGATTATCTCTGAGGTTCATTAACAGACTTCTCCAGGTGTAGCAGAGGTAAAAATAAAGAGCAGCTTTAGGATGGAGCATCATGGAGTTCATAGAAGGGACTTGTGAGTTGCCTTGCAGTTCTGTGCTCCTGTATTTATTTGAGGTGTTTCTCTTGAGGAATGGGATGTGCGTGTGCCTCTCTGTGTGTGGATGTTTTAATTAAATTGCTAGCTGCTTCCACGTGTTTGAAGCATTTCCCAGTGGTGTCTGTGTCTGTGCACTGTGAGCAGCAGGAAGGATGATGTGTTCTTGTGCATGCAGCTGCAGCACAGCAGGAGAGGGGAAGACTTAAGAGAGAGCAAACTCTGCAGCTTCTGGAGGGGTGGTTGTCAGTCAAATGCGCTTATCCCAGGCCCTTTGCTGCTGTGGGTATGTGCTGAGTTTCTGCTCCTCTTTGGATGATAAACCATCACTGCTCATAAGCACAACCTAAATATTGGCCTGCCTGCGGAGAAATAGAAAAAATCCATTTTTACAGCACGTAAGTTTTGCTCCTGGAAGACAAGAGAGAGCTGTGTCCTGATGGTAAGTGCTGTGTCTCACACTTCTGTAGTTCCCAAAGGCAGGTTGCAGCTCTTCATAAATTGTTCGATCGAGTTGACTTTCCATGCCAGGCACACTACGAGCGAGTATGAGCTCTGCTGTGCCGCCTTCCAGCAGCACACCATGCCAAGGGCAGGCACTTACAGGTACCCTTAGGTACTGTCACTGTGCTCTTGGCAAGGCATGGCTTCTCTGCTGCTTGGATACTGCCATTGGGAGGGGACCTTGGGGCAGTGAGGAGCAGCTTGAGTGTCAGAGGAGGATGTGGTGGGTGCTTTGCTGGGCCCCAGGATCAGCCTGCAGCTGTACGGGCAGCAGCTCTGCGCTGGAGCTTGTGGTGCTTGGTTGGGTCGGAGCAGGTGCTGCTTCCTCCGTGGTCTTGTTGCTGCTCATCTTCCCTCCTTGCATGTGTTCACTTGAGGTTTGTTGGGCTCTGTGGATTTCAGGAGAAAGCATGTGTCACAATTTCTGTTCTCCTTAATCTTGAAAAAGTAGAGTTTAAGATTTCACAGAAGATCCAGCCATTAGTTTCATTTATTCATATGCTAATGCTCGTTTTGCCTTAACTATCACACTGGGAATGAGTGGAGATGACAGTTTACTCCAGTTAGGGCACGTAAAGCTTGCTTTTTGGATTTGACATGACAATGGTTATCGGTAGTGGGATTGTATCCTGAAGCATATGCTGGGTTTTTTTTTCCTCTTCATATTATTCTCACCCAGTTTCCATGCTTGCATTGTTTACCCTTGACATGAATTATTATTTCTTCCAAATATATTAAACACATTAATCAAGTTTCCATGGCTGAAGCAGATTTAATATGCATTTTTAGGAAAGTATTGGACAGATTTCAGTGTTGTTATTCCAAGAATTTTACTTGCTGATTTGCTGTGCTTTGAGAGTAAGATTGTCTTTTGTGTCAGACGTGCAGCATGGCAAGCCAACAAACATGAGAATCAAGAGTAACTTGATGCTACAGACGAGAATGTGTGATTTTCTTTCCATCATCTAGTTCTGTTTAATAGCAACAGAAATGGCACATCTCCCACTTCCCTGTGAGTACAGCTTCTGCATTTCTGCAGTGAATCCAGAAAAGTTTGATCAGGGCTTTCCCCAAGGGGATAGAGGAAGCTGTGGCACTGTCCACTGACCACAGTTTCTCTAAGAAAAAGCTGCTTCACAGTCCAAATGAGTGAAAGGATTTTATTTTTCATGGTCTAAAGACCTATGAATGTGCTCAGGGACCATACACTTCACTCTATGATTTTCTACTTGATTATGCCTTAAAATTGCAGAGCAGTTGTATTATTTTTATATAGCAGTATCATCAGGGTTCAAGAATACTTCTTAACTGGCATTGACCTTTAACCTGAACACTGATGTTCATGCATTTTTTCACTTAGTATCTCTTGATATTCACTGATAATCACTGTCTGCCTTATCATTGCCTCTTCTTGAGGAAGGCAGAAAAAAATACAAACCAGTTGGTTCAAACTCATGAGATGAAGTGATGAAGGTCCTCATAACCTCATTATACGAAAGGAAGAAAACTGAACCTGAAGTTCACATCCTAATTATTGCTGCAGTTATAATATAGTGTGGGAACTACTCTGTTCTAGGCAATAAGGGAATACTTGCTCTTTCAGTCAGAGGCCTTATTATTTTTGCATTATTACTATCAGCATCACAATTCTGCCAAATGAAAATATGTATCCAGACATTACATGATCTTCTTGCTTTTCACAGTTCATTTTTCTGCCTGTTGATGTGTGCAAGTTCTTTCACCATGATTTGAAACTTCTTAATGGTGTTGACAAACAATTGTACATTCCCACACCGTTAAACAAGAAATTTGTGGTGGTTCTTACCCTTGGAGTAGGCAAGGACCTAAGAAGATTATATTACAGAAGATTGATTTCTGCTCTTCATGTAAAAAGAAAATACTTTTCTAATCTGGTTTGGGATGAGAATTCATAGTGACCATCTGTGTGAAAATTTTACCCATAGTAATTTAATTTTTAAAAAAATCTGGCTTGAAATACCAGCTTTTCTTTTTTTTTTTTTTTTCCCTTTTTTTTTTTTTTTTAATTTGCTTTTTTTTTTTCTCTCCCTGATCAAGGTTTCCTAGTCTGGCATCTTAGGGAAAAGATGTCTTTGAAGGTTCTGAGTTATTACCCCTTACCTTTTAAACTAGTTTTTTCATCATGTTGCCTCATACAGCCAGTAAGAAGTCTCCAGCTGTTATGAGCAAGTCTGTAGTATAAACATTCATCTCACTTCGTCAGTGCTTCACTCCTTAATATGAATGTCTTGTTCATCTTTTTCCTTAAAAAAATAAATTTGGCATTGTGGTTTTCGTTAATCATTCACAATTTTGACAGAATCTTTTTACTAAAAATGATCATGCCTCATACTTCAGCCTATTAGAAAGAAAATTACAATGGAGTCAGACAGAATGCTAATAATAACGTAGAAAGTCCAGTTTGCACATGCATTTTTCATTATGATTGACAACCTGTTTAGAAATTCTATGTTTGTAAGTTCCAGCCCAGATTTTCACTAGCTCTCAGTGAATATTTATTGGAATTCGCAAATGCTTCATAGTTAGGCTGTATTCTATCCCCACAGGAACATCTTCCCACTGGACATTCAAATAGTTATCCTTTATTCACATAAATACTTCAACAAATAGTCAACATTCACGTTACATTAAATAATGTACTTACATTCATGTAATATATTGGCATTAATCTCAATACAAATGTGAAATGTTGATTTCTTGTGCTTGGATATTCTCACTGCAGCACTCTATTAGGTTAAGGATGCTACTGGGTATCAGAGGGGAGCCCTGTTCCCAAAACTCTTTGACCTGGTTCACTGCAAGAAAGCAATTAAAAGCCAACATGGAGATGAAAATATCTTTCACAGCTGTGACAGCACAACATATGTTACTGCTTTGTGTGAAAATGAGCAGAGACAATTTAAACTCTGCATTTGGCCGATTAGTCTTATGGTGTCTCTTCTTTGACAACGAAGATGCCGATGGCAAAACCTATCCAGAAAGGA
Source organism: Corvus moneduloides (assembly GCF_009650955.1). Classification (NCBI taxonomy): domain Eukaryota; kingdom Metazoa; phylum Chordata; class Aves; order Passeriformes; family Corvidae; genus Corvus; species Corvus moneduloides. The sequence continues at coordinate 135,289,339 of NC_045476.1, read as the reverse complement.
CAGAGTGGGTATTCCTGCAGAGACTGCCTAGTAGATCGGGATGCTTCTGGCATGCAGATAGTTGTAGCAGATGTTTCCAATTAACTGTAATAATTCTGAAAAATAAATGAACTTTCTTCAGGATCTCCTTGATGAATATTGATGTAGTGGTAGTCTCCTCAGCCTGGAAGTACTCTCAGTAGCAGTGCTTGGGGTGGAGAGGATAAAAGCTTGAAAGGTGACGATTTGCCAGAAAAGCTGAAGATTCAGATCCTTGCACAGGGTGGAATGAGAAAAGAACTTTTGTCTCAGTTTCTCTGCATGTTTTGGCTTTACCCCTTCAGCAGGCCCTCCCAGGCAGGCAGCCCCCAGAGGCAGGCCAGGGGATGGTGGGCTGTCCGTGAGACACCGCGCCATGGGGTCACACCCAGGGGGACATCCATTGCTACAGGACAGTGGGGATGGTTTTGTTAAGGCCCTAGGTGAGCTTAGTGCCAAAAGGATTTGTTCCTTGGGTGCTGGGGTTTGTGGGGAGCATGATGTTGGTGGAGACACGCGAGCTCTGCAGGGATCCTGCAACTCTCCACACAGAGCTGCTTGGTTTGCTTGAAACACTTTCAGCGACATACGGAGGGCTGAACTTGGTGTGGCTGTGCTATGGGATACTAGAGTGAGAATGGACGTTTCCTGGTACAGATTTTTTCAGGGCTTCAAGACTCTTGTTGTGTGCTGTCCACAAACAGATGGTGAGCTCTACTGTTTAGTAAAAAAAAAAAAGGGGGGGGTGGGGGGGGCGGTAAAGACTCTTTCACAACTTGCACAGAATTTAATGTGGCTTCATTTTAGTATAATTTCATTTCTTGTTAAGTCCATTTTGCTTTGTTTTCTTCCTTGTAGGTGTATTTCTTGTCATACCTGTAACTAAGTCTTAAGTAGCTTTAATTTGAACTTCATGATTTCAATTTTTTTTTTGAATGTACCAGTATTTTTGCCAGTTCTATTTGTTACTCTCTTCGTAGCTTTGTTGCAAGCACAATTTTGCTCTGATTTCACCTAGTTCTTTCTACACTCCTAAACTCTTGTATTTATAATTTTTCAGCTTTTATAGTAGGTTCCACTTCTTGACAGTGATGGCAAGCATTGCTAGTGTCATTTCTTCGCTTTTATTTTTGTTCCTTTCAGAAGCTAAAGCCATGAATGAGGTTATTTGAACGAGACATGCTCTGTTACATGTTTTCCACATTAGCTCTCCGAAGCCCCCTCATCTGTAGCGTTCACAGGGTGTCCTGCTTGTGGCGTCGCAGAGTCAAGGTTGGTTTGGTGTGGTAACCAGGCTAGCCATAGGGATCAAAACTTCCTGGCTGGTGTTGCTGCCTCAATAATATGCCTCTTAGCTGTAAAACCCACGGGGAATTAATCTTCCCTTTAATTCCTATTTATTGCTCCTGCCCTGTTATGCAACAAGGGTATTAGTTCGGTTGCAATGCAGACCCATTGTGTGGGGTCCTGCCTGCTGCTGTCCTTTGACACAAGCCTTCAGTTACTCCATTCTGCTTCTTTTGGCTTCTAGAAACTCAGCTTCACAGGCTGTAAAGGTCTGTGTAGTGTTTCTTTAGAGAAAGCCCAACTGACTGTGTATAATCTTAAGCCACTTCATTTTCCGGTACTTTACTTAACATTATCTGCTTTCAGTAGAGAATTGCATGTTTAAGGGACAAAAACTTTAACACGACCAAATAGTTCCTTGAAAAGCTTTTTTAAAGGGAATTGTTTGCAAAGCAAACTTCCTTGTTCATTGTCACCATTTGGGAGTGTCTCTAGTTTTCTGCCAAGTCAGGAAAACACAGAAGATGGGCTCTCAGCAGTGATAGGAATCTTTCCCCTTGCACGTGTGCAGCTCTGTTTTGTTTTCACACGTTTATCCACCCTTCAGACACTATTAGTGAGAACATAAAATTATATGGAGGGGTAGGGCTGTTTCTTTTGTCTTTCTCATGTTAAGGCAAATTGACAATAGGGCATGATGCTGAATCAAAATAATCAACTCTGTAACTCTTTTAGGGCTAGTGCTAAAACAAGAATGAGATGTGATAAGAGGTCTTGAGCAAATGGAAATTGTGAAGCTGAAAACACAAATGTGAAAGACAAATGGTTCAAATGAACTCCCATCTGTATTGAAAAAGACTATGTCAAGAGCAGGGTTTAAACTTTTTTGGCTGCATGATTGTGTGGGACAGAATGTATTTGAAACAATTCCTGTAAAAGCTTCTTCCTAAGCAGGCGTGTCTGGAGAAATAAAGGACTGACGCGGCACCGCAGGCTCACGGTGGGTGAAGAGGTGTTGCTCTTGCACTCAGGATCAGGTTCTGGCCTTTTCCACCTGCAGAAAGCCAGAGCCTTCCTAATGATTTCAACAGAGCAACTGCACAAAGATTTGTATAGGAAAAAATAGGATTGGAAGTGGCAAACATGATGGGAATACAGTCTTTCAGATTATTTGCTGGGTTCTTTTGCCTTTGTTTTAACCACCTCCTGGCTAGAGTGCTGCAAGAACAAACTGTGGTCTTCTAAAACAATTTTCTAGGCATTTTAAAAGATGCTCTTGCAGCATAGATGAAGCATTCATGTAGCAGTGCTGTGGTGTACCTGGGGGATTTATGTTGTGTTGATTCAGTGATGAATCAAGCAGGCAATATGCAGTTCTGAGAGGTACTGCTAATGCTGTCAGAGGAGGAGAGGGGCTGGAGCAGCAGGCAGGGGGAGGACAGGGATGCAGCTGCAGCAAAGAGATAGTTGAAGAACAGCAGCACGGAGCAGAATTTGGAGAAGGTAGGTCACAGGTAACAGCAGACCTTGACTGGTCTTGTCTTTGTATCCATGAACAGTGGTTTTGCACATAGTTTATAGTGGGTGGTAAATATGTACTTTGCCTGGAGACATGACTTCAGGCCCTTATCCTTTTATGCTCTCCCCTCTGTTAAATTTTTGTAAACTCCCAAATAGCATGGTGAGTGTGTTTTGGTTTTGGTGGGGTTTTTTTAAAGGAGCTAGTGGCAATTATTATTATATCAGTAAGGAGCAACATAAAAGCCAAAGCATTTGACGCCTCCCATGCTTACTTGATGACATTAAATTAGTGCAAAGAATGCCCCCTATTTAAATGAGCAAATATCTAAATGACTGCCTAACTTATTCACATTTTTGCATTAAGCTCTTCTTCTGTTTTATGAGCTTATGACCAAGGAAAATAAACTTAGTTTTATCAGGATTTGGAATTGATTGAACTTAACACCAGCTAACCAAGCAGTAAAAGCTGCCTGATGGAGAGAGGCGAGGAGATTTCTCTGTTTGTACAAGACCTGTAATTTTTGAAAGTGTATCTGTCAGCCCAATTATATCTCTGTCCTAATAGGATCACTTGGAGAATATCTGTATATGTCTGGTATTTCACATTCTTAACATCTGGGTTTTAGTTTTGAAGTGTCTGCGCATGTGAAATGCCAGACGTGCACATGTGAAATACCCTTATTTGAGTGTCCTTTCTTTGTGTTCTATAAAATTAGGAAAGTAAAACAGTGAAGAAATCCACATTAGTTGGCCTGATTGGGATTATCAGCTGAGATGCTTCACGTGTCAGGAAGTACTGATTTGTTTCCCAGGGCATGCTTTCCAGGCTGATGTTCTAGGAGATTGGTCCAAGCAAAGATAATCAGGCTTTGACTCATGGTGAAATCTGGTATTTAATGCAGAGAGGATGCTAACAGCCACCCAAAAATTGGATTTTAAAAATGATGGAAAAGGACAATGAATGTTTTGTCTTTCCCTTCGTCAGTTAGAAAAAACAAAGATGGGGAGGGTACAATTACCATTTTTTGAACATTATTCCTGAAACACTTCAGAGGGGGTGAGGCTTTCCTAAACATTCTATGTGATGAATTTGTTTCTTCTGCCCCACTGAATTCAAATCAAGTGCTTCTCCTTCTTGCAGTGTGTAAGGCACACTCATCTTGTCCCTGGCTGGAATGTGAGCAGCGCTTTGCTGCCCGGATTCCCATGGTAGCAGCAAACAATCTTGTCTGCAGTTAAGATGCTCTCCATCATCATAGGACTGTCACTGGTGTCTCAGAGGCAGCAGTCAGGGTCCCAGTGGGGAAGCCACAGCTGGCTGCAGCTGCTCCAAAGCCTTCTTCATGGAGGGAGGAATGTACATGAAAGAGGAGAAAAACTGTAATGAAATCCATTAACAACTGTTAGGAAGGAAGCAAGCTCGTGTAAATGTATTTTAGTGGAACAAAAGCTATTTATACAAAGCCACCTTCTGTATTGCAAGAACCAATGGCTGTGCTGCAGGGTGACCCCTCTTCCCAGGGCCTTGCTGGGTGGCAGGGCAGTGAAGGTGGGGAAGCCCAGGCTTTTTCCTGCTCTGACACAGCACAGAGCACCCCAGGTGCACTTCCTGGCTGTGGTTGAGGTGCTGGCAGGAGTACTGCCCACTGGCTGCCAGGCCACTGCTTTCTCCACAGTCAAAAGAAGGAAGCTCTGTGAAAACCAGGCTCACAGTATGGGGGGGTGGAATGTATGCACTGGACTTGGGGGGAAGCACATGGGGGCTTCTTTTCTTGTTCATCTCCCCTCAGGCTTAGCAGAAAATATTTTTCTCACATCCTTGGCTGTCCATCTGGCTGCTTTGGTGTGGGAGAAAACACATGCTGAAGCCCATACCATTTGCATGGATTTAATGCAAATACCAAAGCAGAATTTCAGGAGTTGGTTAAGTGTGGGTTTTTTTCTAAAAGGCTAATGTAATCTTCTGCGGTGTGTGATTACATCTTCTGGCAAAGCTTGCTTGATTAAGCAAATCCCATTTCTGGGATTTAGGGTTTTATGCTAGCATCTCTCCCAGCTCAGTGAGTTGGCATAGGAAATTCTGTTTACTGTCTTCTCCAGTACATTTTGTCCAGCATGGAGTCTGGAGGTGGTGAATATGCACACTAACACTCTGACTGTCTCAGCCACTCATGTAAATGAAGAAGCCACATTCAAAGAGTTAAAAAAAATCTTATCATCCACAAGTTACTGCAGGTTTCCTTTGAACATCACATTCAGTTTTCACTGGCAGAGTGATTTAAAAGGTCATTTTCAAAAAGGAGAGACATACAAATGTTCTGGGAAGTCCTTGTTGGGACACTGGTCAGAGCAGTGATGCTCTGCATTCTCCGTCCATCAGTCCAGTCCACATGTCACCTCCCGTGCACAGGAGGAGCGTGGTAGGTGGTGGCAGCCAAAAGACAGCTACCTGCAAAACTCACCCACTGAAATGCAGGAGAAGGCTGGCCAGTGGTGGTCTGCCTCAGCACCCCCCATTTGGCAGTGCCTGCTTTACTGAGCCATGCTCCTGTAGAGCCTTGATGTTACAGGGTCAAGTCTCCCTTGCAGGTGGCTTTCATGTACCAAAGGCTGGTGAAGTAGGGGCATGCCAGAAGCTGGGCCTCTGCTTGCTAGCTGGAATTTATTCTTTATGCTCAGGATAGCTTTCACTATGTTGATATTAGTTACTTAAAAAAACCTAAGCCAACCAGCTTCTGTCACAGCCTTGCCGTGTGACCAGGGCAAAGCCTTTATTAGCAGATACTTTGAGAGCTTTTATGGCACTCCCCTGGTGGGCAGATACCTCTGGCTTATTGGGCCACTTCACTCTCAGAAGTGATTGTTTAAGGTGTGCTTTAAAGTCAGGGCAGGGCCCGGTTTTGCAGCACCCTTGCGTAAGACTGGCATTATCAGACACTTGAAAGATTTGCTCTTTTAAGTTCCTTTTTAATTAGTCTCTAAATTCTTTCAGTTCAGCCTTGTGAACTAAGCTTGGGTGAGGCTTTCAGATATGTGCCAGTCCATCCATGACACGTATCTCCAAGGGAGAACAAAGAATTGAAGGACAGTATTAGATAAAAAACCAGGTCTGATCTCTCACAGGTAGTGTGGAGTCCCAGCAAAAAGCATAAAATCCCACAACAATAGCAGAAAAAAGGTGGAAACACCATCTCTTACTGATCTGTTGTTCACCTGCTTCAAAAGCTGTGTGAATCTGAAAGGCCAGCAGATCCTTTCAGATTTTTTTTTCTTTTATACCAGAAACATAGGTCAAACTCTGGGCAATACTGATAGATTTCAGTCTAGTGTCACATGAAGCAGGTGCAGGGGCAGCCAGCTCACTGTTCTGTCCTGTGGGTACTTAGGAGGAGAGCACAAAGAGCTTGAGTTGCATTAAGAAATGTTTGATGTCATTAACCAGCTTCTTGTTTGGAATGGGTCTAAGGTTGTCCATCTTGTTTTTCCTGATTTTTAAACCAGTTTTCACTGTGAAAGATACAGTGATAATCAGAGACCTAGAACTGTGAGCTGACAGTCTACATCCCATCCTGTTTTTCCTGAAATTAAACTTTGAATATTAACACTATCTCAATTCAATTCACTGTACTTAAACAAAGGTTTCTAAGAGTGGGGATTTTTTCTTTTTTTCTTTTTTTTTTTTTTTTTTTCATGTTCCTTCTTTTATGAATAAATAAATGGTGTGGACACTTTTATCACTGATACAATACTTAAATGTGCTTCCACAGTTTCTACATGGCAGTGGCTGTGGTAAGAGGACTTGTATAGTTTGTGCAAATGCTTGTACAGAGAAAATCACATCTTAATAATTACTTTTCATGTAATGCAATTTCCTGAGCACCAACATTTTTATCTGGTATGCTTTTGCTGAGTAGGATGCCACCACTCATGGTAGGAAAAACTGGGATAATTCGAACAGGTCTGACAGGATCAGGACTCAGAAATGCAAGTCAGGCATTGGAGGCAAGATGCAGAGCAGTTGAGGATGGTGATGAAGTAGTGACAAAGCTTCTCTCTATCACAGCTTGTCAGCAAATGACAGGAGAATGTCATTATTTGTCTCTTGCACTTATAATCTCAAAATTAAACCCTCATAAATAGATGTATATCTTCTGGTGGCTGTTTTCCTGATTAGAGTGGTGTCACTTCCATTCCCAGAACCTCTGCCCACTAGTATCTTATAGTCTGATTGATTATTTTGAGCATACTATAATCATATTTGACTTTTTTTAAGAAAAATATATTCCCTTGTGCATTAGAGATTAGCAATTTGATTTAGATAATCAGATCTTGTCCATATATTCGAACAATTCAGGGGAGTTTCTCCTGGTTGGATATGACAATATAGGATAATGGATTTGCACAATTTTTTAACGAAATCTGAAAACATTTGGATATCTTGAGTCAGAAAGATCTCTGACCTGAAATTTAATTAAGGAGTGGAAAATAGGAAAAGTGGGTGGATGTGGGAGAGGAAAATCGGAAAACAAAAAAGACAATCTCTGTTCATTCAAGATTTTGGTCCTGTTAAATGGTGTAAAAAGCTCTTGTCACAGAATAGTTGAGCCTTATAAATGACATAAATTTGAAAATTAGGAAGAGTAGAAAATGAAAACTCAGTAATTTGACTTCTTTCTTCATTTTTAAGAAAAATGAGCAAGCTGCAGGGAAGAATAAAAGACAGCTGAAGTCGAAGGAAGCACATTTGTAGCCATCTATGTCCTAATGAGTAACATTAGGAAACCATATGTAAGTATTTAGTCTTGACTGTAATGGATTGAATACATTTGGTCTTGTCTGGACAAAACAAGCCCAAATCTATCAAGTACATGGGTGAAAAAGCAGTTGGAAATTCTGTTTGCTACAAATGGAAACCAAAGAGCCGTGCTCAAATGCTTTCACCTCAGATGAGGTGAAAGTTTCAGTTCCACTATCAGTGCTTACCAGACAGGTGAGAAATAAATCTGCAAATGACATCAGTTATTCTTAAATACTTTGCCGGATGTGTAGTAGTTCATCATTACTGTAATGTTGCAAACCAACTTCCATAAGAAAAAATATTTAAGAAAATTATTTGCATTCTTGTAGTACAGAATATGAGATTGTATTGGTATACTTCAGATCTTTGTAAGGCTTTGACTTGACTGCTCTGAGAAGGGGCTTTGGACACGTGCAAATTATGCCAAGTTAAAAATCCACATGACCTGAGTTAGTCAAGAGTTAAAGAGCTTTTAGCAGAGAACAGAGCGTTGACCCAAATGATCTGTATCCAAGTAAAATACTAGAGTTTGATCAGTAGCTCAAGGTGAAATACAGACCTCTTAGCAGTGGGGGCAGTCTGGTGTATGTTTGTCTTCAGCATGCATAGGAGATATGCACTTTCCAGCTCTGACAGGCTCCCAGCCAGAGCAAGAGGTGATGCTGGATTAAGTGTAATTTTGTGTTTAGTCTCCCATAGATGGAGAGGACCTGCTATGATCCAGCATTTGTCTCAGGCAAGTGGAAGGACCTGATGAGGTGCATGTACCAACGCCATGTAACACTACAAACAAAACTGCAACTGAAAGTAATGCTCTTAGAAAGAAGTAATAGCAGTGACAAGTTTGACTGGAAAAACTGTAATTGAGGGAGGTCTAGAATAAGCAGTGTTATCAAATTGGTTTTCATCAACAGCTAATCCAAATTTAACTAAGATCTCTCGAGTTCAGGCTTCATTATCACCTAATGCAGGCTGAACACATCTATCCTAGACTCGGTGGAGATTTGATATAACACCTATTTAGAGAAGTAATTTACAAGTGTAAGTCTTATCTGTATGGCCAGAGACGTTCATAATTTGCTTAAAGATGTTTGCTTTGTATTTGTAAAGATTGAATTTGCTAACAGGGTATTAGACTGGCAGTAACTAAGTCTTGGCATACTTCTTTGGAGAAAGAATCTCTTGGCCTTGTGTTTTCAGAAAACTGAATGTTGTGTCCTTCTTTCTCTTAGTTGTAGATATAAAGTGGGAGTCTGAACATGTGTGTGTTTTACAATCCTGTAAGCAAACCAGATTTTTCAGAATAGCATCATACTAAGAAATCTAATAGTTTTTCTACACCTCCAAAGACACACATATGGCATCTTCCTGTCCCTGCCAGAGCATGTGTGCTGTGCTCCTTCCTCTTGCATGATTTTATGGAAAAGATCTTCTCTGAAACTTTCATTCTGTGATTCGTTAATCCATCCCTCCACTGAATGACAAAATTCTTCTGGCACCCAAACTGCCCTGAGTAATATCCTTGTGGTTTTATACACTTTGAGAGCTAAGGATGGGTGAGATAGAGGTGAGGGCTCTCTCAGATGGATGGTGTACATCCAAAGATACTGCAAGTTAATGGAATTGCTGTGAAATTACACCAGTGAAAGTGAGGTTTTCTTCTGTACTTCTAAAATATTTGTGAGAATAGTCTGAAAGTATTCATTTTTCATGTGGCCCTGACAAATAATGTTCGGATCTTTACTTGCCGTAGATGTGGGAAAAAAAGACAGTAAGGCCTTTAAAAAATGAAAATCAGGTAGGATCACAAAGATTCAGAAAGAGAAGGATCTCCAAGGAAAAAAATCAATATACCGTGTCATATAAACCACTTACATGTAAGTGATAAATCTTTCTACATCTGTTGACCAGTGTACAGACTATGAGTTTCGGCCTTCACATTTGAGTTTGTGTACGCTAAGTACATGATCCCCTAAGTAAAATCTAAAGGTATGACTTGTTAGAGATGAAGTGAGATGGCACAGGCAGGCTCCTCCACCGCAGACTCAAGATTTCCAAGAGAAATAACTATCTTGTGTTCTTAACTACCTCTAAGCCAAAATACACCATTTTTTAGGCATCTATTGATGTTATTTTGTGGTTTCTAAATGTTGTACAATAAAAGACAAAAGTGATATGAGAAGAGTAATGCCAAGGATTTATGTGGACTGGAAACTTACGAGAAGTAGAAAAGGGAGGAGGAATAAAGCTGGCCTGTTGGACATTGCTCTCGATTATAGTTGACCTGTTTTGTCAAAGTAGTTCTGCTTGCCTCTGGCCACAAGCATTTCCTAATGTATTTTACCATTAGATGTTCCATCCTGTACTAGATCTTGAATGGCATGCGTAGGCTGACCCCTGCGCAGTTCTCTTTTCAGGCATCCTTTTGACCCTGAATAACCACCTCAGCACTGGTTTTTAAAGAATAGTGGTATATGGAGTTTTGAGATGACTTACGTAATTCTGCAAAAAGAGGTTCATACTGTGATACTGGCCCTGGAAGCTACTCTGAAATATGTTCTAGATGTTTACAATGTTCAGTCAAAAACATCCGATTTTATTTATTGCCATGGAGTTGTGGGTCTCTGCTGATACAAAGCACTCTTGATCCTGCTTAAGTCCATTTGACAAGATGCTTAAGACAAATTTTATCTTATTATTAGATAAAAGGAAATAGTATCCTTAAGAATTGTTATTAAAAGAAGAGGTGATGGCTCATTTATAGCTTTCTTATATCAGCTTAATTTTGAGTACAAAATAAAGAGTTTTACTGGTCTGTTACTATCCAGACACTGAACTGAGCACTGATGTTCAGTTCTTCTGAAAATTATTTCGGGGTTTAGCTTCAGTTGAAATGCTTTGAAACAACGTATTTTCTAAAAATGCTTATAAATTCCCTCTAGAAGTCACCCTCTTACTTTGCTGTTTCATGTTACAAACTCAAATATGTCAATTTGGAAGAGGTGTATCTTTGATTGTTCATTACTCAAGATAACCTTTGCCAAAGTCCCCAAAAATTTAAGAGCAAGAAAGAGCCCTGAGAGGTGGGGCAGCAGGATGACTGTCTAGCCCTGATGATCATCTCAAGGCTGACCTGGTAGGACTGGCTAAAAGGGTGAGATAGGGCTCCTGGGAGATTGCCAGTAAGTCACCAATTAATACTAACTGCATGGGAAAATACTGTAAGGCTGCGATGGTTCATTCAGGGACTGGAATGGATTCACAGCTGTGCTGCACCCAAGGGCTGTGTGTCCCTTGGTATTTACTTCAAGAAGAAAACACAATGTTGCTTGCTGCTCCATTCAGTTGCAGTGTTTTAAGATCTGAACTATAATTAATGTGGAGGAACATGAAACATCTCACATCTATCAAACAGCTTGGCTTGAGTTAAATTGTAGTATTCTAATTGGTTTCAGCAGGGTTCATCACTGTCTCATCTTGAGCCAGATATTGCTTCTCATTTTCTCATAGGAAAGAAAACAAATCTGAAGTTGCATGAAATATATGCACATGACAGTACTTTCAAAACAAGAAAACTATGGCCATCTGATTTTAAAAGGGCTTTTGCCTCTCTGATTTCCAAGGAAAGCTTTGCAGAAAACTGAGATTTAAGCTGCTGCTGTCTTCTCCTCTGCCTACTGACAGCTGTAAACATCTGCTGAGGATGTAGTTTATTGTCTCATCCTCTTTGTTGCTCATGAAGATCGTGAAGCATCGTGCCTCCTTGAAAATTAAACTGGTGATGCTGAGGGACAGGAGCGAAGAGCCAGCATGCTCAGAGGCTCTTGAGTGCGGTTACCGGGGGGTCGAGAGCAGCTGCTGTGTCTGTGCTCCGTCCCGGGAATCACGCCCAGGCAGGCAGAGGCGCTTTCCTGGGAAGTTTGGAGAGGCAGGTGGCAGCAGGTGGGGTGGGAAGGGCATGTTGCTCTGTCAGCGCACTGCGATTTCGCCTCTTCGTCTTGCTCTCGGAAAGGCAGACAAGGCTTCCAAGTCCTAAATTGCATTTTGTCTAACTCCTCCCCTATTCCGGCTGCTTGCTCATGCAACCACCCACGGATCCGAAACAAAAATGTGTGAAGCGAGGCAGGGAGTGCTCTTACCAGTGCAGATTCCATCTCCCCTCCAGGCGCCCGGGTGCCCGTCGTGCGCTGACACTGTCTCACTCCTGGACGCAGCGGAGCTTTGGCTAATCATAAAGACATAAGCGTTTTTCTCCCATTCGTTCTCGTCACCCTGTACTCCAAGAAGAAGAAGAACAAAAAAAGAGAAGTGCGGATGAGCGTGCCTTTGTGGCACTGCTCGTTCGGCGGGCTGACAGAGGCGGCATTGTTCGCAGGCTGTGCCCGGCCTGGCAGCCGGGGAAGGTGGGATCTGCGCCCTGCATACGGAATCGGGGAGCGGCCGGACAGGGCCGGAGCGCCCGGAGCTGCTGCATTAACACCCGGAGGGAGTTTCAGAGCCCTACTAAAACAGCTTCTCCTGGTATCTTCTGCACAATGCAAAGAGGGTCTAGGATGAGGAGTCCTTGTTAATCAAAGGTAATATTTTTATCTTTAGAGTAGCATAAGATAGTGGCAATTGCTGCTATTGGTTGGTTGTTAAAATAAGAGTGATACAACAGGGAGGAAAGTTACGAAGTCCTCTGTACTCCTTGGGAGAATAAAGCTTCATGGCGGCATCGTGCTGAGGGTTATTGAAGTTTGTCTGTTCTCCTTTATGTGGGCTTAGTTTGCATTACCAGTAATAAGAAAATCTCTATGTATTCCCATCAGAGGAAGAAAAGACTATTTAGTTTCCTTCTCCATCTTACTTTTTAAGCCAAAAGTTACTATTTATATGCAATATTAAATTAGTTCTGCTAATAGAAATACACTGACATATAGCCATTAGGCAAGGTAAATACTTCTTCCTATTATCAGAGACAGTTCATCACCCCTCAGGGTACTCCCTGGAGTAAAAAGCATCCTGTACAGTGGTAAAAAAATTAACATTTGTTCCATATATCTCAGCAGAAAGAAAAATCATTGTTGCATTTGTTTTTCCAGCCACTTCGCAATAGCTATGATTACACAGACTGTGCCAAACAGATTTACATTGTTGTGCTGGTATTTCTCATGTGCTCTTAGTACTTCGATCCTATTTTTAGTGGGTTTTAAATGTCTATTTTTTTGTAGTTTCTAAGTAAAGATATATTTTGTCCGAGTGTGTGCCGTTCATATTGCTGTCTGTTCTTTGTGGTTGTTAAGTCTGTTTTTGAGAATGTGTACTACTATTTGGGGATGATAACGAACATGGTCTTAAAAAGCACAAGCCTTGTGGCTGTTGCTCATTTTGTGTGCCCAGGCTGACAAGTTTTTGGGGCTAACGGGCTCAGCTGCATTGAAGACCACACAGAACTCTAGATCTGGAGCTCTTAGTGACACAAGTGGTGTTTGAAAGGTTTTTGCTAAGAAGAGGTTGAAAGGAGGAGAGTGCAGTTTGTTTGAACTGAAGAACTTTACTCAGTTCTGCCTGTGCAGCACTGTTTGTTCTGTGCAATTTGGGAGAACACAGCTTGTACCTCCTGTTTGCCCAATGGCACGTAGCAGCCCCAAAGGACACATGCTGCTTTTGTGCTCCTGTTCAGTTTTAATCTTTAGGGAGCAACTGTTTCAAAGAATAAACACATTGCCTTGTAGGAGAAGCTCCAGGAAACATCCTGCCAGTGACAGCGGCAGCCGCTGCCCATCATCCTGGACGTTCCTCTGCCAAAAATGGTGGGGCTTTGTGAGCTTGCCAGCCAAAGGCTGGGAGCTGCAAACTCTGTATTCCCTAGGATGGCCAAAGGAAATCACGTTTCAAAGTGCTGAATTAAAGCTGTGATGCTGCTAGCTGCTGGCTCAAAATGCAGAATCTGTGTTTATCCTGGCCCGCTCAAGCCAGGGATTTGGGGCATCTCCTTTCTGCAGGAGTGTCCTGCCCACTAATCCCTATGCACCCCTCAGGCTGCTTGGCAGTGGGGCTGGGTCGGCACCAGGCGGGCAGGTAATGAGCCTGCTCACTCCCTCCATGCAGGCTTTCTCTGCCTCTCCTCACTGAGGGAGAGGGAAACTGAGGGTTCCCAGTGTCCCCAGTCCTCAGCTTCCTTGGTTGGGCAGCAGGCTTGGATGATGCTGGATTCCAGATCCTGCCATTTGGGCATCAGCATTTTAATGGTACCCTTTGCATCAGGGAGACAGGTTCCAGACAACACCTGCTAGAGTAAAGAACGACATTTTAAAGTAATAGTAAGCATATTTAGACATGCCTAATAGGTTTTTAACCTATTGAATGAGGGGTATTTATGGGCATTGCCTCCATGAGAGAAACAAGTGAGACCCTATATTAGATCCTCTGTCTTTCAATGATTTTTTTAAGCTTGTCGGGGACAAGGGAGTGTGGAAATCCCAAGTCAGAGCTTGTCTGCGTAAGCAAAAACATGAAACCAGAATAATTAGGAGGGTTTCAATTTCCAACAGTTTTTCAGTGGATGCTTTACTAAAGGCAAGTATCAGGAAATAAAAATATAAATGGATAAATGTGGTTTAGGTTAAATCAAAATTGGTTGTTTATTATTTTTAATACACTGCTGCTTTAAACTGGTGTAGAGCCTGTTATTTTTCTTTTACTGGTGGGTTTTAACTGGCAAAAAAAGTTTCAATTGCTGTTAGTTTAGAAAAGTGGAGTAAATACATGTCCCACACAAAATAATCCCGCATAATATTTATTTGCTAGATGTTGCATGCCTCACACAGAGACTTCTATAACCCATTTCCTCCAGAGTATATGACACTAAGGGGGCAGGGTCAATTTAAAATAAATAGCTTTTGCTTGCAAAGTCGACTTCAGTCTATTGTATATGTTTCTGTAAACAAAAAGATGCAGCAGAGTTTGGGATGGATAAGCACAGGCAGGGGTTTTGAGACAATGTCTTAACTAGTGCTTCATTGTTTTTTCAACCCAGAAGCTTTTGCTTCCTCAGTGGGAGAGCCTGTATGAAGACCTGTGTGGGGGATGTTATAAGGTAAGGAATACACGTTAAGTGTGTTTAGTTCTTAATTTTGCATTGCTACAGAGTTTCTGTGTGAGAAGTTGCTACACTCTGTATCTAATTTCTTCTCAGAGAGACTTGTGTGTGGTTCTCTGTTGTTCGGTAGTAACAAATAAATGAGGAAGACTAACCATTTACTGTGTAGATGATGGTATGTCTTAAATGATGTTGAATTTCAGTTTCTCTCCTACGAGCCTCAAACTGTCCCTCTGGGGAAAGGCTCATGCTATGTGGCTGGAGGACCTCTTGGTGCAGCATCACTCGCTCTGTTTTATTCATCTTGGTAGTGTTACATTAAAACAGGAGCGTGCGGTGTGTTTTCTGATTCCCAGAAATACCGTCACTCCATGGCCTTTCCCTGCCAGCTTCAGTGTCACCTTTTCTTCCCCACTCTTCTCTGTCTGGTAGCAGCCCCCATCTTCTCTGTTCCCCTGCAGACACGGTGCACTCGAGGCTTTTATCCACAGGCAGACTGATGATCAACAAACAGCACTATTCCTACCTCCACTCACAGGGCATGTGTTTCACTCTACCTCACGCACTGAGTGACCAAATAAATTGTCAATAAATGAAGAATCTATTTGAAATATATTGATGAGAAAATGTGGAACTCTTCTGATTTGGAGTCCTAAAAGACAGGCTTTCATGCAGTGCTAGGCAGTTCACACAGCCTGCATGCATATTACAAAGTCCAGCAATGTTAGTATAATATAGCTGTGCTGCATGTTTCCTTAATCTGCTTGTTTAGAGACACCCAGAATATTCATCTTAATCATTTCCGCTGCATAGTAGGTAGAGGAGGAAATACCACGGAGAGCCCTGTCACTGGGAAAATGCATCATTTGAATGTGTAATGTAAATATTTTAACTAACCAAATGTAAACACTGTTTTGCCTTTAGGATGGGAAAAGGCTGTCACAGTCAGAAATGAGCTGACATAAGAGTGACCCTGTATAGATGAGATACAAAATTGTGTTCACACATTTTGGTAATCAAAACAGAACCCTTAATGAATTGCCTAGTGTGAAGGGAATTACAAACACAAATGTGCTTGACACAAGGCATTCGGAAGTTGCTGCTGTATTAATCTTAGAATGAAGGACTTTTCAGGATTCATGGGGATCCGAGGTCTGTGGGGAGGATGATGGGAGATGAGAGATAAGATGATGTGCTATGGTGAGGGCTAAACAAAGGCTGGAGACTCCCTGGAGGGAAGTGTAAACTTGTAAATGTGGTCTGAATATCGATGCTTCTCCATGCCCCTGACTATGAGTTGTGTTCACCATGCCAGGGCAGTCAATTCAGAAGTTTTTCAAGGGTCAGAAGATGGTAGAAGCAACAAATATACTAGATACAGCAAGAAGCACCTTATTGCATTCACAGATGTCCTGTGGTTTTTCAGCTGGTAGATGAAAGGAAAGCAGAGTTCTTAGGGAGCTCAGAGTGGTTGCTCATTAGGTCTGCCTAAACTGGATTCATAAGTACGTGAAGACTTATGTTCAAGTGGTGCTTGATAGAAACCAAGCACGTGGCTTAACTTTTGGTACTGAATGTGGTCCTGAAAAGCAGCATAGAATCCAGAATCCTCCCAGATTCCACTTGACTTCATTGTGCAGTAAATGGTCTTTGGGTGATCATCAGATTGTTAAGCAGAAGAAACATCTGGAGAGGATTTCATTGGCTGTATGTTCTAGTCCATGAATTGTTAATGTCAGAAGAGGAAGAAACGACACAGAGGATTTGTCTAGACTCTGTGGATTGCAAGAAACTAGTTAGATCTTATTTCTGAAGCCACAGGTATGTGTAAATGCCCAAGCAAGTAAGCTTTCAGTACTGGAATAGCTGGGGGATTTTTCAGTTGATTTTTGCTTGTATTACCAACAATGGATAATATATTAACATCTGCCTCACATTTGCTATTTCTTTGTTCTAACAGCTGGAAATTTACATTTACACATAGGCCTTAGAGCTAAAAATGTCATTCCCTAGGTTAAAAACCCAAAATTATTTTTGTTGTTCTCCTTGATAGGAAAGGAGAACTGAAAACACAAGGAAAAGACAAAGGGGAAGGGTAGCCCCCAGATGATAAATGCTCTCAGTTGGAGCAAAGATTAATCATGTATAGTGTAGCCTTAAAAGTGTCATTGTCTGCCACTACTACAGCAATTTAACTATAGCCAAATGAGCAAATCTATTAAATTATCTAAAGAAAGTAGGAGAAGCCAAATATTAAATGTCATCAGTGAAGAGAAAATGCAATGGGATTTTTTTCAGTACAGAGGAAATTAAGAGCCCTTCTTGTGTGGATGAGAAGTGTTTTGCATTGATGAGAATAACTTTAACACTATCACAGAATCAAACTTGTGTTGCTAGAAAATCTAATAATTTTGTGCAATAACTTCTTGTAATTATTCTCTTGAATACAGATAATCCAAATCTCCTTTATCTCCCAGATAGATGTATCAATTTTCATGGGAAAGCATGAATACAGTCAAAAGTAAGAACTTCATTTTTTTTTCCTTTATGAGCAGGAAGCTCATATACTTTTGCTAAAGGGTTGTATTGCACCCTTTAAAAAAAAAAAAGCATCTAAAATTAGATTCTATGTTTTAGCACAGGGGAAAAGGTAGGAACAGATTGCTCTGTAGTGCTGAATTCACAGCATCATTTTTCTAAGATAAAGTCACATTATTTGAAAGCTGATAGAGACAGAATTTAAGAGAAGGGAAGTGCAGTTGAAAAATTTTTGGACGGAGATTGTCAACTTCAGGGCGGAAGGGAATTAGATAAAAGAATCTATGAGAGTGGGAATAATAATGTGAAGAGGAACAGACTGTGCTGGTGATATCTTTTGGCCAAGGTTTTGAAAAGAATTCAGAATATGATCTGCGATCTCTCTCTTTGAGGAGGGGAATGGGAATTTTTCCATTTACGGTAAAGTCAAGTAAGAATGTCATTGCTCCAGCTGTTAAAATATTTTGAAATCTACTTCAAACTGATTATTTATTGCAGTGTTAAAATATAGACTATTGTGGACAGAGAAAAAGAGAAATTGGAATCAATCCCAAAAAGTGGGTCGAAACATAATTTATGCTTCCCTGGGAGGGAATGGCACTGTTAGTCCAGTTCAGCTCATTCCAACCCAGTTCTCTGAGATACTGTTTTTTAGGAAGCCTCTTTGGATACATATAGCTGGAAGTGAACAAATCTTAAGGTTCGAATCTGCAAGGGAAACTTGGAAGGTCAAAGCCAGGGGTAAATAGGATGCATATTTTGAGGCTGAAAGTGCCGCCTGAGTGTGACTTTACAAAGCACGTGGGGGCCGTGGCATCCCAAGCACCTCTGGCACACACTTGAGAACAGACTTGTGTAAGGCAGAGTTTCTGCAGAAGGTAGATGGGCTACATGGGCTGCTCCTGTGCCTGCAGCTTTGTCAGAAGCCACTTTTTCATTGTGGTACAGAGCAGTCCACTCTCTTTGCCTATTCAGTCATTTCTATGTAACACAGTCTTCACATACATATCTACATATAACCAGTTCCAGATGAACAGCAATAACTTTCAGCATTAGGTAAATGTCTGTGAAATGAATTTACACTTGTGCTGTTTGGACTATCAGTAGCCTTGGACAATCTGCTGTCATCACACTGACTTGGGTTCTTAGTTTTGCTCTTGTGGCACAGCCAATTCCCTTCCAGTGTATGTGAATTAAAGAGAGTATGCTCTAATAATATTGTATATTTACACAGCACATCTCATCCCAGAGTACTTTATAAATCATGTATATTCAACACCTCTGACCTTTCACAGTCCCTTCAGAGCCAAGAAAAGTATTTTACAAAAGCAATAAAACTATTGGAATTTTTTCTCTGTAACACTGGGGGGAACTCATTAATTACAGAATGAATTTTATGTTCCCTAAGCTACAGCTTCAGTTTGTAAAGACCTTTATTGAAAATTTCTTCAAGATAAGATGCATGATCCTATATTTTGTGTATACCATGAACAAAGAGCTAATCCATCCTTTTAAGACTGGACCCCTGGAAGTATTTCGCTCTTGCATCTAAATGAACATAATAGTGTCACTACCTCTATACCTTGGCTGTCATTTTATCACTAAATTGTCACCTCTTCCTGAAGGATCTGCCCAAAATGCTATAATCTGCATTCCCCTTCAGCTGTTGTGGATCCTCTCATCGCAGTGTGAGAAATACAGCAAAATAGATGCATCAGAAAACCTGTTTACTTGCTCTTGAGGAATTCAAATGTAACTGATCCTTGAGGTATCAAGCTGAAGAAATTCAGTATGTCTGTGCATTGGGTCAGCATATGCAGAGGAGGGATGAGCAAGGCCAAAGGAACAAGGAGGGAGGAGGAGGGTGGCAATGAATTCATCTTCCTGGCATTCAGTGCCTCTTCCTGTAAATATTAGGAGGATGACCCAAAGCCTGTGGATATCAGTTACTGTCTGTCCCTGCAGCACTGGGTCAAGGAGGGAGAGTGTGGGATCCTTTGTCTTCCCAGGGCATCCTTTGTGCACAGAGGCTCAGCTTATGTGCAGAACTGCCTCTACCTTGGTGGGGTCAGATTCCCTCTACTTTGAGAAAAAGCTCCAGAGGAGTTGCTTTCCTGGATTTTAAAGAAGAAAATAGATATAGATAGATATAGATATATATATAGACTGTTCTAGTACAGTCTTTGCCAGGCCATTTTGTGGGTTAATTTGGGCCTTATTTAATCTGTTGTTTTAAACAGAAGGACAGCAGCATTTTTATTTTAGTTGTACAGTTCAGCAAATGGATTACAAAACCACAGTTAACTGTCACTGTCATGGATGGTAACTCAGTTAATAATAGATTAAAATAATCTTTAAGTTTTCAGTGTATTGTTTTGCCATTTGTCTCTCTTTGTAGCTTGGCTGGATTTAATGTAGTTTATTCCATTTAGGAGCATTACTGAGACAAACCCCATTAAAGCAGGCATTATAGTCCTTGTTTTGATTAGCACTCAAGGCCACTAGATAATGATGCTTAAAAAAAAAATCTTGTATTTTTCTCATGATCATTAGCACTGTGATCATTGCCAACCTTCATACAACAGTGTAAGTCTTTTCTTTTTTTCTGAATCTCGGAACCAATTGTGAATGTCTCTAATATAGTCTGTGACATTTGAACTGTAACATTTATCTCAAAAATAACGATTCTTGCTCTTTCAGTGCTCATACTTGCAGGAAACTGGATCTTTATATGACAGTCAAAAACTGTCATTAACTAGCTAATATTTTTCAAAGCTATTTTATTGAGGTGATTTTTTGGTTTTTAGTTTTATTTTGTGGTCAGGCTTTCTAGACATTCAGGTATGTACATGTTCTTCTCAAACAACACTCTGACCAGAGAAAGACATTTGCACCACTCCTAACAATACCAGACCATTTCAGCCCTGGACTAATATGGGCAATTAAAATAATTTCCACACATCATGTTTAAACCAGTGACATGTAATTCTGGGACAAAGCCTCTCAGCACCTCTTTCCAATATTTGTCTGCACTCAGAGGATAAGCAGCTGCTATTACATGCTAATGTCTTTTGAGGGTGAATGGCCATTTTAGGGTATGTTATTAACTCTGTGCAAATCAGTGCATTTTCCATCTTGGTGTACAGAGTTGACTTCACATGCTGTTCCCTTTGCAGGTTTTATTTCTGTTAACCAAAAAAAAAAAAAAGAAAAAAAAAGAAAAATCATGCATTTGATGAGTTTGGGTTAGCATCTTGAAGGATGGGGAATGTCCACCTGTAATTACATGCTTAGGCTGTGGGGACCAGACCTCTCACCTTACAGGCTTGTGAAGTTGCAGGTCTTTAAGGGCAGAAGGCCAGCCAGGACAATTAACATTTTTAATAACACAGCTGACTTATTTTACTTCATTGCTGTCTTTTACCTACTGTAGGTGTGCACTGGGGTACCTGGAAAGAGGCACTCACTCTAGTGTTTGTCTTTTATTCTTACAGACCCAAGTCACCCTGTGTTCTCACTAACTTGCCAGGTCCAGGTGTGGGAGCCCAGCAGACTCCTGAAGTCCTTTGAGTTGCTCAGTGAATCCTCAGAGCAGGCTCAATGCTTGTTTGCATGAACATACTTCTTAATTGAAATAAAAATTCTCGCTTTTCCCACCCTCCTCTTCCTTCTTGAAAGGAAAAGAATGAGTGCACACACACACACACACAAAAAATGGTATACCATGCAGAGCTTTAGCATGGACTTGCTTTGGCTTAAGACTGGCTTGTTACTGCCAACAGTGTGTTTCTTGCTATGGCCATGATCCCCCAGCCCCTGCTCCAGCATTTAGGGGACTCATGTGGGATGAGTAGCTAGCAGTGCCAAATGTATAAAATACTAATTTTTGTTGAACTGTTTCATGATTCTCCAAACCTTCTAAGCACAGAAGCTTTTTTTATCTTATTGCAGCCCAAGCCACCTAATCTGTACTCTTCTGGTTTGGGCATTTTTAAATTAATTTTGCTCACTAAGGCATTGAGTTCTGTTCTATTCCTACTATTTGTTTTGTCTAGCCTTGGCTCAGAGTAGATAATTAATGCAGTAGTTAAAATACCATCATCTTAATGCTCTTTACCATGGATGAAAAACCTGCTTGTCTCAGAAGCAGTTATACATGAACCATGCAGAAGAATGAGCTCCAGAGTGGAATAATCCTGAATTCAACCAGTCACCACACCAAACTGATTTTCCCTGTTATTATTTTTACCTAAATAGTTACTGCAGTTGAAAGGCATCTTCTAATTTCTAAAACAGAGGAGAGAACCAGATCTCTGGAAGATCTTTTAAAAAAATCCATTTTAAAAATATGTAAATCCTCACTTGTGAATTCCTGATAAATGCAGAATAAATTCCCACAGTTCATAATTTCTCGTTATTTATTTAATTTATACACCATTATAACTGTGAATGAGGCTTTACAAAACCACAGGGACACAATCTTTGCCCTAAAGAGATTGTAGCTGAAATTAGACACAACATATAACCAATTATTTCAATAGACAAAGCAGGATTACACCAAATAAAAATGGTTCACGTTGCATATCTTATGTACATTGTAAGCTTGTAATAATACAGTTGTTTGGAAAAGACCTCTTAGTGCCTCTGAATGTGGTGATTCGTAACAAAGCTCTAGAATAAAGCCATCATTAGTGTTTGCTGGTTTAAACCAGAAAACCTGAGGCACTAATGACTAATTGTTGCTTTCCTACAGGCAATTTAATTAAAGAGCTGGATTTAATGGAGGATGTATTCAGTATTTATTTCTAGCTGCTGTGGTCTCCAAGGATCTTCAGTCCATTTTTAGACCTATCTTGAAGATATTGTGTGCCTGGTGTGTTTTATTGTATGGTGAAGGTAGAGCCTCTTGGAGGCTCTAAAAGGACACCACACTTTCTTCCCCCTAATCTTGGGCACACAGTGAATAATAAGATTTCTCTGAATTTTAGGTAAAGAAGTATCTTACTCCATACATATAGAGTTCTTTTCCTACTATTTAGTTACAAGTACCAGTGTAATATTTTGTTTCCAGGAATAAGCCATAATTGTGCAGTACATCATTGTTTAAGTGTTCCTTGGCAGAAGAGGCTAACATCCTCATGTAAATACTGCATGTGCTTGTATCAAATCCTCAGGCTTTATTTTGACATTTGAATATCTAGACCTTATGCTTGACAGGACTTTAGCTAATGAACTGAGGTTCATCCACTATTTCCAGAGCTCTGCTAGTATAGAGCTCATCTCATCCCCTCTCTAGAGGAGGTAAAATGTCAGTGGTGGGAGCAGTGTGGGCTGGGCGAGGGGAATGGGGCTGGAAACCTCCCCACCTTCTCATCCCCTGCAGCAAGTGAGGGTTGGGGTTTTATTCCCCAGGAATTTGCACAGATAAAAAGAGGATTAGGGTACCTGCTTGCCTACCCCACAGGATTCTGGTGTGGCTAATTAGTCAATATTTGCATAGCTCGGAGAAAACGCTTTAAAGTGCCAATTATGAATTATAATTATCTTCTGAAGATGATTGGGAGTCCACGTTTGCATGTTGATTCAGGCCACAGGAGTGAGTCTTTCAAATAACGGCTCTTATTTAAATGCCTTACTTATTCCTTATCTCATGTTGAGTGTTGTTTTTTTAAGGATGATGAGAAACATTAGTTTACCCTCAGGAAAGACCAGGTCTGACTGTTTTTAATAACGAGTTATGTACTTAGTCACAGTAGGTAAATTTACAAACCAAGGAGGACACACTTGGAGATTGATTCTGTCTGTTCAGCAGATGATTTTACACAAAACATTCAGCAGGACAAGCCTGCTGAAAAGAAATACTGCTAAGTAACATTGCCATAAGCCTGTTAATATGGTGGCAATGCCTGTTTTACACTCTGCAGAGCTCCTACTTTATTTATATCTCATCTATTTACTGACATATAATAGATTTACTCTGGGAAGAGACTCGATCATGGCAGATTTACTTTGAAGGCTGACATTTTCAGTTGCAACTTACTTTCAGAAAATAGTGATTAATCCTCAGCACTAACTGCAGGACACCTAGCTATTTTATTAATAACAGCACACCAATATTAAAGACAAAGCAAGAATAGCCTACAAAAGAAGTCCATGACTGGACTTCAAATTTTTGAGATTCCTGGAAACTTTCTGATGCGGCAGAAATATTTTTTTATTTTTCTTAACATCTCTGCATTTTCTTGTAGCTTTAGAAATGTTGCTGGTCTCTTTAACTGGATAGTAAGAGGCTTTATTATTTATTCTACTTTTATATGAGCTAATTGGAGAAGTGTTGCCTGCAATTCAGTTTTAATATTTGAGTCTGTATATCTGTATGTTAATGTTGCATTAAATAAAAGGAAATCTGCAGTTGTACATAATTCTACAGAGAGAAGAAAATTCTGCCTCCAGTTACTATACAAGAGCCATTGGGAACCAAATTGGGCCAGAAGTTCCCTGCCTGCTATCTCTTTGCAGTAACATAGAATTTTAATGGGGAAAAACTACAGGAAATAAGAACACTTTGTTTAAAAATGTTCATAAAGAACACTTTGTTTAAAAATGTTCATAATGTTATTCAGTTTTAATATTTGAGTCTGTATATCTGTATGTTAATGTTGCATTAAATAAAAGGAAATCTGCAGTTGTACATAATTCTACAGAGAGAAGAAAATTCTGCCTCCAGTTACTATACAAGAGCCATTGGGAACCAAATTGGGCCAGAAGTTCCCTGCCTGCTATCTCTTTGCAGTAACATAGAATTTTAATGGGGAAAAACTACAGGAAATAAGAACACTTTGTTTAAAAATGTTCATAAAGGGAGAATAGAGGTCTTTTGATAGTTGTTTGATAATTTTATGCTTACACGTGTTCAGTAGCTGCATAGGGACATTAAACACAACATTGATATGAGCCCACACATGGATGCTCCAGCAGAGGGGGCTTAAATATTCATATGATGACTAGATTTCTGTTGTTTTATTTGCTTCTTTTCTTTTCTACCCAGAGTCCTAAGCACCATCAGATAGTTAACATTACAAGGTCTGTGATAGTGAACGTTTCTGAAAGTCTGGACACTAATTTTTTGTCCTGCCAGCTGGAAAGAGTGTGATACTCTGGCATGGTTTTACTTGGAGAAAAGTGTTTTTCTGATACTAGACTAAAACCTTTCATGCCTGCATAAATCCTTAAGGCTTTCTGAGAAGGATTGAGTGCTAAGAGCATTCAGCCTTGTGTAGGAAATTATTTTAGAGGAAGATGTTTTTACCTGTGTAATAGTGAAGCGTGGCGTTACTGGTGTGAGATTCAAGTGCAAGTGAAATCTCCTAAATTTAAGCAAGTATCTGCAAGGCACCTTCAGGCCCCATTATAGTCAGTGGCAATCAGAGCCCCCTTCAGTTGCTCATGCAGAAGCAGTTGCTGCCATTTGAGGTGCCCTGGTACATTTTTCATAGTTTCTTAATAGCTATCTGAGAAGTGTGAGAGTCGGTCCCGTGCCATGTCTGCTGACCACATCCAGGTGCAGGTTTCATCTGCCTAAAGAGAGGGAATTGAATGGTGTTTGAAATGCCATAAACTGTGCCCTTTGGCCTCCATCTGCCACTCCAGAAGGGCACAAATCTCCTGCAGTTCATGCATCAAGTTGTTCATCTCTGTGGACGTATCTGCATAAATATGCAGACATCCTGGATGCCTTTAGGCAGCTCCAGTGGTTCTAGCTGCCAGTGTTTAGGCAACTAAATGGCAGCCCCCTGGGTTGGTTATCTGCATCCTTGATGAGGCTCCATTGCCTGGTACCCCTGGAAACACAGGAGGCTCAGACACGTCACTCATGCACAGACACACTTGGGCATCTCACGCACCTCATGATGGGTGGCTGACTCCCACACATCCTGTCACAAGCGTGACTCCTCACTGAGCCTGCAGAGCTGCCTGGGACTTGGTCGGGAGAAAATGAAAAAACTGTGGAAAGGCTGAGGATGGAAGGAGAGAAAACTAGTTCTGCACATGTTACTGCTGTGCTATGCTCTGTAACTCAGCTGGTGAGACACGCTGTGGATTTGATCTGTGGTCTCCCAGTCCTTCTGCCTTATCTGCATAGCCACAAAAAGGCCACTGGGCAATCAAGCCAAGTCAGAAAGCTGCACTAGAGGGACGTCAGTAGCCCCGAGGCTTGATCACTGGGCAGCACCATCACAGTGGAATCAACTGTGTATCCTGAAATGGCTCAAATTACTGCCTTTCTGAGACAGCAGTAGGTACCCTATGTAACTGGCTTGTTTTCTCCATCTCCCTGGGCCGACATCATTTCCCAACATCATATTGCCTTTTCCTTTCCTTCGCTTCACCTGCGTTTGCCAGCAGTGCTGTCTTTGCCTATTAGCAGTTGTGTACCAGCTGCTGTGCTTTTTCTTTCTTTGGCAGTTTCCGTGCAGATTGTGCTTGCTTTTTTTTGCCCCAAACCTTTTTGGTGCATGTCAGCATTTTATCTGTTTGCATGCACTAGGGAATGATAGGAGCCATGATCTATTTGGGTCAGGGCATGTCTGTAACAATTCCAAAAGGAGGGATTTTCTAAGAATAAATTCTCCAGTGCCAATCTAGTTCTCATTCTTACCCACATAATATCTGTTAGCACCTTCTGCTATTTTTATACTTGTGAAACTGGGGTAGCATGATGAGTCTTTCTGTTGTTTTTGCTTTCTTCCAGATGAACTAAGTCTTGCAATTCTCCTGTTGGTTGAATAACTCATGGAAATACATAGCAAAGCAAGTAGTTTACCATCTGCCCCAAACTAAGGTCTGCAATCATATGTTTCAAGTCAGCTGAAGATTCAAAAAGGACTCTCTAAAAGGATGACATGGTTGTTTTCCTGAAAGTAGGACATAAATTTGATATTGAACCTAAGTAAATGCAGAGCTGGATGACCTTTGTTTTTCAGGCAGTTTGCCAGGTGTTCATTGTAGTCAAGAAAAATTTTCAACAAAAGGAAAAATTAATTTAGTATCACTGCCATCAAATCAACCTGTAAATGTTTCCGCTTTCAATAACTAATGGTCATTCTCTTGACTTATAAATGGTTTCTTTGAAAACTGTTTCCTTCTGCAGAATCTGATTGCTTTGCAATAAAACTATCTCCCTACTAAGTGATGAAAAAGGATAAAAAAGGTTTTTTCACCATATAGCATTAGGTTATCCTTTAAAATGAGCCATGTTCAGGAGATATTACAAGAGGCCTGAGCATGGCACATTTCTCAAAAAATAAAGCAGATGAAATCCAGACTGCTTGGTTCAGGAAAATCGGACCTGAACAGGGTGTTAAAACAGTGGTGTAATGGTAAATATTAATTCCTGTTATTAATTTTCTCTTTTACCATTTCTTTTCTTCTTTGCCTCTGTTTTGTGAGTTCTTTTACTCAGAGTTCAAATTAAAATGCAGGAGACAGGGAGTTTATCTTTGGACTTAGATGGTTATTATTTTCTTATCTATAGCACAGCTGCACGGGATGTGCCTCTTAGTTAACAAGGTGGAAAAATGGCCCTGAGTTCTAACTTTCAAGGTCTTTCAAGGTCCAAATCACCCAATTATGAAATACCAATTAATTTGGTTTTACTTATAATCCAATAACTATTCATGATTTGCACTGCGGGTTTTTTGACCTAATACCAGAACACCCAGACTTGTGAAGAAGAAGGAGAAAAGAACAAGAACAAATCCACACCCCAAATCCTCCATATTGTTACATATATCCCATAAACCTAATTTTTCTACATATTTACATATTCCACCCAGTGATATAACTTTTAATTACACAGCAACAACTGCAGTGTTATCACACAATTTAGGAAGCCTTTCCCAAGGCCTCAGGTCAAATGCAGTGTGCTTCTGAGGATCACTGTCTGTCAGCACTGAAAGGCTGAAATTCTCAGAGCTCAGGGTTCCAACAGTAAATTGTAAAAAGTAAGTAGCTGTTGGAATGACTGGGTGGGATGTGGTGTGTTGTAGCTGTGTATGTTCTTCAGCTGACTTCTCATTATCATGTATGTTTGTGTCTGGTATAGTGCTTAAGGTTATTCAGCATATTTTAGGTGAGCACTTCTATTGCCTAATTCCTATAATTTCATTCTTTCTCTGAGAGAATATTTCCATATATTTCTCAGCATCTGCCCTATCTTTATTCACTACTTGGGCATCCTGATACTAATAGGCCATAACCAAAGTAATTAATATATGTTGTTATCAGCACTGGTAGTTTTATAAGGAGTTTGTAGGGGTGTTTGATCAGTACATTATGACAGAAAAATAATTCAAAGGAGAAGTGCTGAACCAAAAAGGCTGCCCAGGGTGGGAAATACTCAGTGAATAGCCAGAATGGCTGTGCTCTCTGCTGGAAGCACCAAGCCTCAAGGTGTATGCAGAGCCAGTGGCAGTTTGTGGAGCTGTGGCACTGTGGCAACACTGGCATGGCCTTTAGAAAGGAGGAAGAGGCAGCTGTGGAAAGAAGAACAAGGTTCCATGTGTTGCAGAGCGTGGGTGAAGGTGCCAAGAGGCGGCAAGACAACAGGGATGGAGGCTTCCTGGCTATGCAGGAGCAGAGGCAGGACCTGCTTTTGTGGTGAGCGTGCATGTGGATGTGAGCCCAGGCCTCCAGTGCATGTGCATGTCCCTGCTGTAGTCACACCTACCCAGCTGGAAGACTCTTCTCAGTTGCTGTGGGAATGACACGTGCTTACTGCTGATCCGTCGTACAAAGGTTTTGAGCTTTTTATCCGTTCTTCCCTCATACATCACTAGTGAAAGACTGTTCTTACCTGGTCTGTCTTGACTGTCTCTCCTGTCCCTGGAGAGCAGTTTTCCTGTATCCTGACAGGCTTTCATCAAATCTCAGCCTTACTCTTCTCTTTCAAAACCTTAACAAGACTATGTTCTGTGAGGAAAAAGTAATGATTTGGGTCAGCACAGCAGAGAAACCTGAAAGAAGCAAAGCCCAGCTGGTTATTGATTGCATGAAGTGATGTGATGCTCTGCTTATCCTGCCTACCAGCCATTGCTTCTCTGTCCTCATGCTTTGGCAGCTTGTAACTCAAAGTAGTAGCAAAACTTTTTGCAGGAGGCATGATGTATTTATCTTTCTCTCTGCAGTGCTGCCCATATTGTAGAGCTTCTTGCGAAAACAATGCTAATGATAGTAACATGGGGAAGCACAGAGGCAGGGGAAGTCTTGAAGCATTAGTGATGCTTAAACTGCAGAAAAACTGATGCCAACAGGCAACAAGAAGAACACCCTGAAGGAAGGGGGGGAAAAGGTATTTTTTTTTTAGTCATTGGTTATTTAACAAATTTGAGTTTACAAGCTATAGGCCAAATTCTGTCTTCTGATTCTTGCTTTAATGCAAGAGGAGGGATCATGATTTATTCATGTTAAGGAAATGGGGTTTTTTATGCCAAGTTCAGACTACAAAGTGGTAGTTATTAGATGACATTCAGACTGGAGATTTCCCTTGAAACAACGTGAGAAAGTATTTATTTTCTGTAGTCCGTTTCCCTTCACAGATAGTTTCCTACCATGCAATATCCAACAGTCAGGAAAAAGAGCCCAATACTGTGACAGGCTGGATATGTAAATGCAGTATTCATACATAGCTTTACGGAGGGTTTCTTTTCCACGGTGTATGAACCAAACATCTCAATTAGATCAAGAAGGGGAAGACCTGGTTTTCATTAGCTGTGAAGACTTTCAGAATTACATTAGTTGCAGTTGATTAGATCCTATAATTGTATTTGCCGTGTGTCAGGATGAGGGAGTAAGGGGTTTGGGTGTGTTGAGGGGGGTGGTACCCAGCTCGTAGATCACTCCTGCAGGACTCGTGATTAGTTTCTGCTGCCTCAGTCTGTTGGGATCAAGCCCAGGGTTTTTATATTTCCCTCTCCAGAGCAGGAGAGAAGGTAGATAAAATGCACCACATGTCACAATGTTGGTGTGGGGGGCAGGACGGAGTTGGGTTTATTTTGCCTCCCTACTCCATGCTGCTGCAGGTGCCAAGCAGGACCCGTGGCTCAGTGGGGAGGTGAATCCAGAGGATATTCTGGACTGTCAAAAGCAAGTGGCATTTTCATTTATCCCAGCTCTGCTTCCAAGTGAAAGGGCAGAATGATGTCATTATGCTGGTCTCGGGGAGAAGTTGCAATGAAATTGTGCCACAGCGTGAGGCTGTGAAAAGGTGTGGTCTGTCAGTGCTGCTCCTGCTGCCCACAGGCCCACATTGTCTGGTCTGATGGGTCAGCCAAAGAGGTCAGCTCCAAAGAGTGCATCTGAGGCCCTTCCCAGTGGGTCAGCACACATTCATCCCCCTGGTTTTGTCCATGATTTATAGATATCTCCTCTCCTAATTCTAGGTGTCTTAAAGTTCACTGGTCTGTCAGAGGAGATGAGGTATGACCTTCTCAGCTAATTTTGAAGGTACCCTTCTCTCCACAGGCAGAAGTGAGTCTTTACTGACCATGCAGAGCATACAGGCAGCCAGTTTAGATTATTTGTACATGAGTGAAGTTAAGGTGGCACCTTCCCTCGAGGAACACGTGGCTGTGTTTCCAACTCGGAGAAAACAAAGATCACAGGTGGCACGGAATGGGGACACCAGGCATCTGGATAAGTTGCAAAAACCCTTCAAAAACCATCAAATCCTTCCTTATCTCAAACATCTTTTCATGAAAAGGAAGTTCTTTAGACAGGGATTCTCTTGTGTGCTGTGTTGGTCTTATCTTGACAAAAAGTAAACTCTTCAAGACAGGGACAATCTCCAGCAATGAAGAAGGCTCTGCATGTATGTGCCAAATACTTAAGAAAAGCTGACATTCCTAATGAGATACAAATGCTAAAAGGTTAAAAATTATTTTATTGAATAAGTTAAAGTGAAATGAAATTTGAGCTTGAAATAGCTTTTTACCTTTACAAAGCACATTGTAAGGTGAACGCTGTTTTCTTCAAATTGGTCTGTCACCAAGTTCAGTCACTGCTGCCTCTCTTGCTGTGGGCTTTTGTTTCAAGATTACTTAATCTTAAATATAACAGGCCCTTCCAATTTAATTTGTATTCTACCTCCAAGGACCATCACTTTGCATCCCTGGAACACTCCTGTCTTCCAGACATTTATATCCATAGATTTTATGATAGTATTGGCACTCAGTAATCTGGACTGTTTAGATTTAAAATTATTTTGATTAAATTTTTTTTAAATTGGGATGATCTTCGTGTGCTTCATTTTGCAGGGGGGCATCTCACTCGAGGCACATTAAAAGCCTGTACTGTCCTGACAGTTGGATACAAGACATTTTATTAATTTCTCATTTTAGGTAGAGTTATTCTCACTATAAGTAATAAAATTTGAGCAATCTAAAAATTCAGTACTAGTGAAAGTCATTTAGTCTTCTCCTGTGATGAGAACAGAGGTGAGATCTCTCAGGTGGGACCCTGTACATAGCATCTGAGTGAATGAAAGTCTGGGTTTAGAAATGTAAACATACAGAAGTGGAATCTCATTTTAAGTAGAAGTCTCTTTTTTTTTTTTTAGGAAAAAAAAGGCAATATTTCATTGGGGACAATCAAAGCATTGTGTTTTGCTGCTGCATATTTCGCAATCTTTTGTAATTTTATATGGTTGGGGTCCTTTGGAAATTGGAAGTAGCCTCTGGAAAAGTACCATCTATTTGTTGTATTTCATGGGCCTGATTCAAACACCAGTTTGAGAACAAGAATGATTGCCATGGATTTTAGAGGTCTTTTAGGTCAGATGACTGAGGCAAACTCTGTGTGTGCCTACTTCCTAGGCTAGGGGGAATTTCTCAGTTTCCGTTATTATTACCTGAGTTCGCAAGAGGGTTGCTCAAAATGAGGTTGCACTGCAAAAACTGGAAGGGGACTTGGCATGGTAGAATTACATAAACAGCAAAGTGCAATTATAAACAGGCCTTGTTTAATATGAAAGAGCATCTAGTTCCAGGAAAAGCAAAGCTATCAGAAGTAGTTGTGTCAGAGCTGGAAAACACTTCACAAAGACAGCTTTCATTTCTATATGCTCTAAAGTATGCAGTAATCGTGGTCTAATTACCTCACTGCAGCCAGAAAGCAATATGGGATATTGTGGGGGTGTGGGAAAGAGCATAATAATGCTACAATTAAGCTGTAATCTTTGGCATGGTCACTCAGCAGATAAAGCTTTTCTGCTGTCGCTTTTGAGACAGTCATTATTTGGCTGCTAAAGCCTGGGGAAAATATGTGGTACTGTTCCTAGGAACTGTTGCACAGAGGCTTCATTATGGGTTTCTTCCTCAGCAGCTGGCCAAGCCCAGCCAGTGCTCTGCATTTGAGAGCTGTGGCCTCAGCACTCCCCTTCTCCCTTTTTGTGCTTGGGGACGTTTGTGCTGCTGGTAGTGGGATGGGGGAACCCTATTAGCCACTGTGGAATGAATATGTGAGCTTTAAGTTACTGGTTAAAAACCTGTCTGCTCGGGGCCTGATTTATAATGGAAGCTGCCTTTGGCAGAGATTTGTGAGCGTATGATTTATACACAGAAAGACCTTGTGAATGTGGGAAATAAATGTGATGGCTCTGTGACAAGTTAGGTGCACAATTATGCATGTGTATTAAGCCCAGGATGCAGACTGTTTCACAGGGACATGACCACATTCACATGCAATTATGCTCACCTTCCTTTGAAAATCTAGTTTCACAGCCTGCTGGGAAACCTTGCTAGTGACATCTCTTATTTTCTGAAATTCTCCACCATTTTAAGAAAAGTATTCCACTGTCTTGAAGCAAGCTCTTGAATTCACACACTTAATTGTTCATAAAACTTTTCTGATTCTTTATACTTTCCCAAATTCCTTCCTTTCTGAGGAGAGGCTGCCTGCACTGCAGACTCGTGTGGACTTGCTAAAATTCTAGTAGGAATAGAAAGGAAAGAGTGGCAGGAGAAGTCAGGTCAACTTTGAATACATTAACCTTGAGGTGACGTGGTCTGACAAGGCATGAATGAGTTGCTTGGAGAATGAATGCAGATTGTGGCATAGATCAGCTTTTACTGCTGCAAGAAGCTTTTTAATTTTTCTGCAGTGCCACAGATAGATGGGTTCAGAGAGACTTGGTTTCCCTCTAGAAGATGTTAAGACTTAGAAGGGGTTAAAAGTGACCAGTGGTTTGAGACTGTTCAGTTTTGCATTATAGAGCACACACATCCTTTGATAAACCAGCCATGATTTCTGAAGAAGTAGGTACAGAGGGGAATTAGATCAGAACCTCATTATTCTGCTGCTTCGCAACGCAGAAACATGAACTATTTTGAAGGCTTATGGTGTGCACAGTCTCTGCAAGGCTCATCTGAAAGCCTGCAAGAGCAGTTCAGACCATGTCAGTAATTCCTTCCAGCATTAGGCTTTCAGGACCTGGCCTTAATTATGTGCACATCTGGTCTTCACTGTTTGGAGTAAGATGTGTCTGTCTTGGACTGTTCTCGTTCAATGGGTGCTGCCAAGCCAAGCAGCTCAAAACACAACTGCACCAAGAGCTTTAACCTGTTGTAGGAGAGGATTTGTCCTGATTTAGTGCATAGGAACCCCAAAAGCAAAATGCACTAGGTACTGTGTGAGAAAGGCAATCTTGGTCTTAAGGTTTGTGTAGTTGAGTACATTTAAACAGCTAGAGGCCAAAAGAAGGCATTGCAGATGCAGAAGCAGCAATTTGACCAATTACAAATACGTTTTACTACTTTTTTATAGTACATTTGAAGAAACTTCACAATCTTGGCTCCAGTGACAGTGTGGTGTTAGGAGAGGTTCTGCCAGGCAGCACTTCAGTCCCAACAGCAATCCTGTCGCCTACTGTCTCCAGAAGCATTTAATTGCTCTTATTCACTTAATACCAATATAAAGCAAGGATTGTGTTTGTGTATTCAGGCTGTTCCATAGTATCATCTGTTTTAATGTGGCAATGCCTGAGAATTATCTGAAATGTGTCTTTTTGATGAAATTTTGACATCTTTGTATTTATTTTACTAGTTCTCATGCACACTTATTCCTATTTTGATATCTTAATGTAGTCTTTGTCACCTATAGCAGAGATGGTTGCCTCAGAGAGCAAAGAGAACTGGGAACTGAGAGAGAAAGAGGAGCTGGAGTGGCTAGAAAGTTGGATATGTCCTGTGGTGGAGAAGTACGGAGAGCAGGATCTGTAGCACAGGGGGATTAAGGTCCAAAGGACCCACTGTTATCAGATGCCTACTCTGAAACACAAAAGATGGGGTTTTACCAAGTTAGAACAGCCTGAAGCATAATTTTGGTTGCAGTCAAAAGGCTCTTTCTCAAAACCAATCCTATGCACCACTCAGGAGTTAGCTCTGGTCAGGAACCACTCCTGGAAGATAATACAACCACCATTCTGTGGAGAATAAGAAAGTATAAGATTGTGGGCTTGGGCTGTACAAGACAATTATCTCCAGCATGTTTAACTTAATGCAGGGGGCCCAACATTAATGTTCAAAGCACAACTCCCACTGGTTTCTGCAGACAGGCTCCAAACCAGGACTTGCAGTAGGAGATACCTATGAAAAGTTTGACCCAAGTATTTTGCCCACACAAGAACAAATGCAGCCCTGTTGATGTCATAAAATGTGTGTGTAATGCCATATCAGGTTATGCTGTCAGGAATCCTCCAACTGTGGCAAGTTACAGAAAGGAGGCACTCAGGAGCTGCCTCCAGCTTCTCTGCTGTTAAAGCTCGGTTAGGCCACATAGCAGAAAAGGTCAGAAAACACATTCAGTTTAAAATCAATAGGTTTGAAGGAAGGTTGTTTGGGTGAAGGAAGGGTGCTTTATTTTCATCTTAACACAGTTTAGCATAGTGGTACACATAAGGTTGTATAGGAGCACAAATGGTGTTTTCCTGCCAGCGCCAAGGTATTTACATACAGAGAACAGTTCTGACATGGAAATGGCTCTGGACTGAGCAAAGTGCATCTGCCATGTCCTCCCCCATCTCTAAATGAGGTGTGTAGTTCGGTGTGAGCTTTTGTGGGTGCAGGAGTGGTGGATTGCCTGCCTTCAGATGTTTTCTTTCTTTCCTTCTTGAGGGTGTCACATACCTCAGGTCTCCAGTGGGATGCTAACTTCATAGAGAAAGTGTGTTTTCAGGATTCGGAGGAACAGAAGAGGAAAGGTTCTTGCGAGGTGTTAGTCACGTGCAGGACAATTTCTGCTGTTGCCTGGTTGTTGTAGCCCAGGTTTCTGGTCTGGTTCTGTGGTTGAATAACAGCATTTGCAGCTGGACGTCGACAAGGGGACATTAGCTTCATACTTCTCAGCCCCTGTCTCAGTTTGTGGGTCCACATATCTTGTACTTCCCCATTTTCTGGTTTAATGCAGCTCTCCGGGGGCTTGCTACCAGAGTAATAAAAATATAATATAAAAATTCCAACCTTCTTTCCCACTCTCCTTGCCCTGTCTGTGCTGTGGAGTGGAGGGGATCTTCCAAATCATGTCATCTGCCTGATCTGTTTTGCAGTTTAGTAGTGGATAACTGAAAGCACTGTTAGCCAGAGGGGTGGCAAGGGGAAGAGAGCAGTAGGAGACTGAGCAGTTCACAAGGGAGCCCTGTAACAAAGCTCGGGGGTGAGCCCATGAAGCACCTGGGCAGTGCCCCTGTTAGCCGAACACAGCCTGACAGCCCGGGACAGGGAGCCGCAATCCCCGCAGCCTCCACGAGTCTCTCCTGTCCTGTCGCGTTTGGCTTCTCACATTCGAAGGCACTCAGTTGTCAGAACAATTTAGTCTCTTGCCTACGCTCCATCTATAATTCATTAAGAAACCCAAAGAGGTGAAGCTGTTGACATTTCCCACTCTTCTCCCTCTGGAAGGCGTGGGCTGAGCGTTGTTTGCAGCAGGACATGAATGAAACTGCTCTAAACCCAGAAGCCAAGGGGGGAACGTGGTGGGAGAGGGACACGCTGCCATCTCCTGCCAGGACACCGGAGGATGGCATCTGCCTCTCGCAAGCACACCCTGTACGTGCACCACCATAAACTCAGGCAGGACATTGCTCAGAAAATCCTGGCCAGATCGTGCTCCTGAAGTGCACTGGGTCTTTTGGATGCTAGTCTTCAAAGGTGTTCGGGTCTCACTCCAAACTTCTGCAGCAGCTTCCCCACCAGTTAAAATTTACACTTCATGTGCTCCCCAAATTTGCAGCCTGTGTATCTGCTTCACTACAGATACAGGCTTTTTGGAACCAAAATTTTATTCTCCTCATCAAGTCAGGCTGAACTGCCTCAGCTCTGCTTTATCGCTGCAACAGCCACAAGCAAAAATAGCACATTATTCACCATGAAAGTGTGGGTTATGCAACAAAGTACCTGTAATTCTGAAACCACAAATATAATTGGGCATTTAAGTGCAATTTTGAGGAATGGCTACAGGCATCATTTATCATATGGGTTCCAATAATGGCAAATATTGATGTCTGAAAAGCAAGAAGTTCCCACAAGAAAAATAAATTGTATCAATATAGTGTAAAGATTAGTGTTCTGAACTGGTAGTGACTTTGAAATGGGAATGCAGACTATTGTTTAAATTTTGCCATTTAAATTTTGCCATAGATGAAATAACCGGGTTTCTTACCCAGGTGTTCCAGGCCTGTCACTGTTACTCTCTTTTAAAGTTCAGTATCCCCAACAACTTCTGTGGAGAGTTCTGTGGAAAGGGTACAGTGAAAGAAATCTTCATCTTTAAAGGATTGTCACACAGGAAAATCATTTTAACAAGCCCAAACAGTTCAACTGACCATTATTCTGTCTCAGCAATGTCTCTCTGCAAGGTTGAACTACTGGAGTCTGACAGCCTTCCAAGGGTGGACTGTTTTGAGCCCGAGAGATGAAGAGCCCCATGTGAACTCCATCTGTATCAGCAGAGTTTGTACCAAGCTCTGAAGCACCCTCGTAAGAGCCACAACTCCCAGTCCCCGAACGGAGAGATTCACCAGAGGGCAGCACAATATAATTTTCTATTGTAAAAGCAGGAGTTAAACATTTCAGCCGTCAGAGAGCTCTTAGAAATTAGCTGCTTGTTGTTCCATCATTATGATTTCAAAAAAATTTCTCTTTAAAGCTAGCCTCTGGAGCAGCTCCTAAATTCAAAGTATTAGGCATTGATGTTTTAGTGTCCAGGCATTCACCTAGTGGAAGCAGAGGGAGTTCAGGCAGTTGTGTTTTCAATGTATGTCTTTGCCAAGTTTCTGTCCAGGGCTGGTTGGGGCAGTTGATGGGGGCTGGTCCAGCCTCACGCATTTCAGAAACTCTCCTGTGTTAAAAGCACCAGCCTGGGTGAATATTATTTCAGCCTCATCTTTTGGGAGGCATTAAACAGAAGGAGCAAGCCCTCTGATGTCACTATATGATAAGGGTTCACAGAGGGTGAATCTAGAACCATAGAATCATATAATGGCCTGGGTTGGAAGGGACATTAAAGATCATCCAGTTCCAACCCACCTGCCAGGGCAGGGACACTTTTCACTACATGAGGTTGCTCAAAGTCCCATCCACCTGAACTGGAGCACTTCCAGGGATGGAGCATCCACAGCTTCTCTGGGCAACCTGTTCCAGTGCCTCACTACCCTCACTGTAAAAAATTTCTTTCTAATAGCTAATCTAAACCTACTCTCAGTTTAAAGCCACTCCCTCTTGTTCTATCACTACATGCCCTTTTAAAAAGTCCCTCACAAGTTTTCTTGTAGGTCCCCTTTAGGTACTGGAAGGCTGGGATGTTTTTGTGTTACAATTGTATTTACTTCTGATTGTTCTGTGTGCTGAGCAGCTTCTAGGTCCTTTAGCACTTTTGTCAAACTCTTGCCATTCAAGGAGCTACTGGTCACATGTTGCCTGCTCAGCTTCCTTCATTCAGGGCATCACCTGTCATCAGTCTGTTCCTAGTCATTACTCTGTTCTGCTTGCACAGGTGTCTCCAGCAGTCGCTTCCCCTGGTTCAAATGCCACTGTGTTTTTCTGTCCGTTCTGACCTCTTTCTCTCAACATACAGTCAAAGCATTTCGTGCTTTTTTCTTGTAAATTAACTACATCTTCTGCCCTTGGTCATTCCCTTTGCTATTTCAACTTCTGCCTGGTGGGATGCCTCGTGTGTAGCATCAGTCTTGTGCTTCACTCCTGACATCACACGTAGGTCTTCCTTGACTGACTGTTTCTGATCTCACTGCTTTTGAAGTTCAGTCTGAACTCCATCTGCTCCAGCTCATCCCAACACTTCCTAACTCTGTACTAAAGCCTTCAAAGATGCAGCTTTTCCATGGGGCTGCTCCCCATGTGTCCTTAGCTTTCCTTAGCTCAAATATTATCTTTAAATAAAGTCCTGGAGCCTTAAGAATATATCTTTAGAAAAAAAAAAAAAAGGCTTTTTATACAGTATTAGCTTAAGTTACGTTACTTAGTCTTCTGAGAAGAGTATAGTACCATTCTTCAGAGTAGGTACAAAATTATGAACTTCGTAGTAGAAATAATTTACATATCTTTCAAGACAGCTCTGTGTCTGCTCTAAAAGAGAATAAAAATGTGTTTCTGTTTTAAGAAAAAGATTTTTAAATCCCCGTTCTTTTTCTTAAATTTTTCTTTGACCAATATTTGGGGGGAAAAAAAAAAGTTTCTTTTTTTCATTTGCTTTCTTTTTATTTCTTGGGAAAACCAAGGAAGAAAAGACAACAAAAATGCTGAAAAGATATTTGGTTCAATTTCCTTTGTTTTTGCATTCCATTTTCATTTCATCATTTTTTTCCAAGAAAAAAAAAAGAAAATTAGGGGGTTTTGAAGGCAAAAGTAATGGACAAAAGAAATGAAAAGATTTTTTTAAGAATTTTTTTTGAGTTTTAGCGGGCAGGAAGTGTCTTTGAAAATTCACCAAAAAAAAAAAGTTTAAAAGGGAAGGACTTTCTATTCAACCCTCTTAACAATGGTTTGGAGCTAGTTAAGGCAGCCAGCACAGTGTGCCTTGTAATGTTTTCTAAATGAGGACAGTCCACCACCTTTACAGGAATCCATATCAATGCACAGTGCCCTTGCATGTCATCACAGAGGTCTTTGCGGGCATTACACCAAGTTTTCTTCTGACTAAATCTGATTCAGCTTCCCTTAAGGTCTCTCCATTTCACAGTCAGTGAAATGACTATGACTCAGCATAGAAATAACCCAACTTTGCTTTAAAATAAGGATGAGGCAGGGCTGTATCATCTGCCATATACATAATTTTAGAGTGATCTGCCACTGCTTTTAAATGTTTAATTTCACAGGCTCTGCCAAGATAACCAGAGAGGCACATTGTTTGGCAGTGGTCATCCCTGAAGAGCAGTGGCTCTTGGGTGTCAGGGGACAAGACTAACAGTAAGATGTATGTGCTCTGCCAAGGTGTGTGGCACCTATTCTCCCTTTGTATTTAGGGGTTTGGAGAAGTTACAGATTGTCTGCCTTTCTTGTTACTTGTCCAAACTAAAAATATTTAACTACACCTTGAAGTTTGTCTTTTCAGGATAAGCAACTTTTTCCATCTTGGGTTTGTTTCTTCCCATTTCAATGCCATTATTATCTAAAAGAATTTTTTTTTCAACAAAAAAAAAAAGAAGCTTTTATCCACTGTAGATAGCGTAGTAAGGTTCTTCTTGGAAGGCGTTCAGAAGTCTGATCCTGCATGGTTGAAATCAATGAGCCCATTTTATGCAGGGACAGAAATGTTACTTGTAAGAGCTACCCAGTCACATAACTTAGTTGTTAAGTATCTTCTCTGATTCACCAGATTTTCTTTGATCTCAAGGCCTTTTTCTGAAAATAAATCTTTTTTTCTCATGAGATTTTAATAACAGGATGGTGATATGTTTTTATATACAAGTACAATATTAGTACCTAATTGAATTTGTTTTTACAAAGAATGCTTCTGCTGCAAAGAAATAAATGTATGTACATACATATTTCCTACACAAAACATATATCTATGAAAATATATGCATTAAAGTAAGTCACTAGCGGCTTTAGACATTTTTCAATCTTATATTTGTGCTACTTTTTCATTCCCAAAATATATCTGCTCATTTCTTAGCCATCGTATTCTATTTCAGTTTTTATCAATCTTGAAGTCAGGCTGAAAACCTGTAAGTAGGCTTTGCATAACCTGTTCCCAAATTATGGAGAAATTGATACCTTCATCAGTGAAGAATTAATAACTTCTTTTTAATTTTGTCACATCAACAATGTATTGCATTAAAAATATGTACAGAATTTTAGAATATATTGTATACCAAAACTTATATGTCATAAATAGGGTTTACCCAGGATGTGTCCCCATGGGCTGCTGTGCTGTAGCGAAAGTTGTGTGTATTCAAGTTCTCAAAAAACACCCTGTTTACTTTGCTCTGTTGTTTTCTCAGACTCAGGTGGGGAGAAGCTAAAAAAGAAAGTTCAATATTGTTACTGTCCAGACATACTATTAAGAAAATAAGCATATCACACAGAAATAAGACTAGATCTTACCTGCTGTGAGAAAGGTTTTTGGGGTATTCCTTTCAGACACTTAGCTAGCTTATTTGTCACTGCACTTCAAGCCTTGAATCATGTGCAAGCAGGATAGACTGAGAGGGAATGAGGTGAACACCTGCTGCTGCTCTCTTTTTGGCTTGTTAACTTGGCAGAAGTTGTAGATGGTTTCAAAAGCTCACTTTTCAATGAAATTTACAAATATAACCACAAAATAGATTACTCTGTCCCTCAAAGTGGATTTATAAATCTTTTCCTGAAAATACAAGTACAGAGATGCTGTACTACCTTTTATTCACGTTGAGATTGTAGATAGGTAACAGTTTCCGTTAATATTTGACAAATCTGTTCTATGTTGCTGTCAGAAATGTAACTGCAAATCTCTTTGGCTGGCTGGCTGGCTTGTACTTGAAACTGGTTTTCGTAAGATCTGGATTTGAAAATCTCTCCTGCCAGACTTGTAGCTGTCAGATTCATTATCTTCAAAATTTCTCTTAACCTCTGATGGTGTTTTTTCTTTCTGCAGAAACAGAAGGTGCATGCAGCACAGATGTCAGTCTTCTTCAAGGAGTAACCTCTTCAACCCCAAGTGCTACCAGCTCCTGCTAGTACCATGGGGCCAGAGGGTGGTTTCTTAGGCAGTGGACAGATGCACATGATCCTGTGGGGAAGTTTGGCAGCCATGACAACACTCTTGTTCCTCACCTTCCTCATCTTCCTTTGCTCCAGCTGCAATGGGTAAGGCTCCAGGGCTTAATGGTTCTTGATTTACTTTGTACATAGCTTCATGTATGAATAGTTAGCAGGAAATACTGAGGACTTAGGTACAGAAATAAAAAAAAGGTACAGTTTTCAGAGCAAACCTGAGTTTGAACAGTTCCATTAATTCTAAAGTTGATTTTTTTTTTTCTTTTGCTGTGAAGGAAATACACCATTGTGCTTGTTCAGTGGTTTCCCCTAAACAAAAGCCTGGAGCACAGGTGGACACTGAGGGTTAGCAGATCACACCCCTAAGCTGAAACTGAGAACATTAGGTGGGCTGAGCAGGACAAAGAAAAGTGTAGGTAAAAAGGAAAGGGAAGTGATTATGTACTTCAGCTTTGCTTTGGCCATTCCTGAAGTATAGAGAATTGATCCTGCCTTTCCAACAAAAATGAGTAAGGATCAAATAGTGATACTAATTAATGTCTTACACCTTATCCTTATTTTCCTCTCCATGAGAGGATTCAATTTCACCAATACAGGCACTTCTACTGACTTTGTATATGCATGTTTCATGCTCCTTCATGACATGTAAGCTGAGCCCTGCTGACTGCACAGGGAAGGTGTCCATGGTGCCCTTCCACTGGCCAGACCAGTCAGACCCTTCACTGTGAGGAGTGGGACTGCTGTGGTCCATATTGCCATGTTTTGATAGCATAGCTGAATCAGCCAAGTATATGGGGGGAAAAAATATCCAGTACAGCAGCAAAATCTTCAGTTTGGATGCATATGCCTATAAGGAGCATGTGCTTTCACCCCTTCAGCTTTGAGAGCACTGAGGAAACTGTGCAGCCATAAAATGCACTGTATTGGCACAAGATATGTCTACAGTAGAAGGCCCTGGTTTTCAGCAGGATTTATCTAATGCCCACCATGCAAAAAGCAGTTGTGGGCAAAAACAGGCCCCAGAAGTTGGTTGAAACCCTAAAAAGCCTAAGTTGGACCTTGTCATTTCATGTGATTCAGCAGAAACACTTTCATAAACTGTAAGTTGATACTTCAGTATCTTCTTATTGTCACAGTTTCCTGTGATATCTGTATAAAAAATAGTAGAAATAGTTACATTTTAAATTGATTTAAAAATAGACTATTTTAAATATTCCTTGGCCCACAAATACTGCATTTAGGTACTGTGTATCGTCTTTAAGGCCTTTTCCAACCCAAATGATTCTATAATTCTGTGTGGTTTTTTGTAACATACCACTCCTTGAAACATCTCTAGAAAGGTGAGTCAAACCACTGAGTAGTCTTTGCAGTTACAGAGATACATTGCCTGAAACATTGGTGATGCTTTTTAATAAATTCATGTGTTGCTAGTTTGGATATAGTATCTTTTGTTTCAGGTCATTCTGTAGGGCAGGTTGTTCATGCATAAATGCAATTATGCAGAATTTCTTCCTGGCTTACTTTTCAAAAATGGATAAGGACATAGAAAACTGAATAATAATTGCTCTTTATAAAATACCAGAATCGGAAAAACTTCCAGAGAGAAAATTCAGCTTTTAACTTTCTCTGCTCTGCATTGGTGCAGGCTCACTTGCTGTTTTGTTATTTCCCAATTAGGTAGAAGTTTAAGTGTGCTAATGTCTACAGTTCCCTGCAGACTTTACAAGACGTAAAAAATTCATATTGTCAATATTTTCTCACCTATTAACTTGACTTTTCATCTAGGGGAAGGACTAACATTATTTTAAGCTCATACTTTATTGTAGTATTCTGAATAAGAGCTGTATTTCCCAGATGGTAAAAACTGGAAACGTGATCCATACTTAGACTCCTGTGAAGGACCCAGGGAAGCAGGATTCCTTTAAAAATGTAGGCCTCTGCTGCTATCACATTTGTAGGCCTTTTTGAACTGCTCATGCTTATTATCAATTTGACTAGCATTTTTAGTGGAAGTTGGCCTGGATTTTGTTGGCCTTTTCTAATTCCTCATGACACAGTTTAAGGGACTTCCCAAGTGGTCTGTCACCAGAATGTGTATCTGAGAATTTCAGATATGATTAAATTGAAGATAATAATATTTTTATCATCACAGAATGGCCTGGGTTGGCAGGGACTTTAAAGATCATCTAGTTCCCTGTCATGGGCAGGGACACCTTTCACTAGACCAAGTTGCTCAGAGCCCCATCCAGCCTGTCCTTGAACACTTCCAGGGATGGGGCAGCCACAAGTAGTCGCTTCTCTGAGCAACTTGTTCCAGTGTCTCACCACCCTTACAGTAAAGAATTTTTTCCTAATACTTAATCTAAACCTACTCCCTTTCAGTTGGAAGCCATTCCCCCTTGTCCTATCTCTACATAATTATTTACATTATATTGTAATTATCATCAGTCAGTCCTCACTGTGATCTTACACTGAGTGAGAAGAAGGGTTGTGTGTGTTTGTTGTACCTCTTCAGTTATGTTTATCTCCATTCTGCCTCAATGGCGTCCTTACACAGAGGTCATACCAGTTCCTGTAATAAGTTTCAGTTATTCCATTTTCAATATTATTGTGAAACATAGTTCTGTTCCCTGCAGGAGTGTAAAGTCTGTTAATGATTGGCATTTGTATATTAGCATAATTTGTAGTAAAAATTCATGTGCCTTTTTCATTAAGGGAAAAGAAGGCCAAAAATCAGAATGGAGATCATGAAAATCTGATGAATGTGGTAAGTATTTATTTCTGGCAGCTTGTGTCTGTCTTGTGGTTGGTTTGTACCAAGCTCCTTGCAAAATACCACAAATTAGAAAA
Source organism: Corvus moneduloides (assembly GCF_009650955.1). Classification (NCBI taxonomy): domain Eukaryota; kingdom Metazoa; phylum Chordata; class Aves; order Passeriformes; family Corvidae; genus Corvus; species Corvus moneduloides. The sequence goes on along the minus strand of NC_045476.1, from coordinate 135,245,979 downwards.
CAGCTCAGGAATTTCGAGGTGGTTGAGCATGGGAAACTTTAAAAGTTGCAGAACAGGAAGAGGAGGAAAACTTGTGTAGATCCTGATAATCTGCACTTTCTCAGTGCCCTTTCTGACACCACTGTTCTCCAGCTCTCCTGCCTGTCCTTCGCTCCGTTTGCAGCCCAAGGGCAGCGTACCCTTTGTCAGCTGCTGTCTTCTCACGGGTTAAAGCCATAGTAATGTCTGTTAGCATAAAGCTTGGAAAGGACATCACTCTGGACATCTTTGCATTCATCTTTTTTAACATCTGTAAACACAGGCACTTAAATCTTTGAATCTAGTTGGCATGGTTTGGCTCTCCTGCCAATAATACCTGCTAGTCAGAGCTCTGGAGATGAGAATGAAATTCCTTTCATGTTTATTCATTATTCTGATCCAGTGGTCACTGATTTGTGTTGCAGCCTTCCGACAAGGAGGTTTTCAGCCATTCCATCACAAGTTCGGCTACGGAGCCTCCCCCAAACAGCGAACAGAACGGAGCACTCAGCAATGGGGAGGGTGAGTAGTGGCAGCCCCTGCGGGTGGGATGAGCCAGCGGCACCGCCCCAGTGCTCACAGCTCCCACCTTAGCTGCACCTGGTGATCCCTCAGGTTTCAGGTTTCTAGCCATCAGCTTTCCCAGCACACAGGCAAGCCATTTGTCTGAATACTCTGCGCACCTCTGCAGGTCTGACACCAGATCACACAGAACGTACAACCAAGTTAAAAAATGCCATGAAGTCATTTGCCTTGCTGGAAAGTCAATGAAGGTGATCACCTCACGGACATTCCGGTGGTTTAGGCTGCATCTCCACTTCCCTACTGGGCATGCTCTGGCACAGCCCTACTCCCCTGCTCCCAGTCCTCCGTGCCAGCCAATACTAGGAGGTGCTGAGCTCTTCTCCTGGGCCACCAGGTCTGGGCCACCAAGCCATACCTGCAGATCGACAAGGCCATCAGGCAGAGAATGGGACATTCCCTAATCTTGGTAACCTATGGAACAGGGATAAAGCCAGAAGATGAAGTTGCACCTCAGAGCTTCAGAAGTGCTCCAGGAGGCTGTGGAAATATTTCAGGTCCTCCTTCAGGGATTGCAGCTTTGGATCACAGTCCTGTAGTGTGCTGTCACTTATATTTTTATATTTTAGAAAACAGGCAACATAAATAGGCTTCCTTTTTTTTCCTTAGTCTTTGCTTTGCTGAACACTCAAAATGATTCACCCTGGAGTATCCCTGGAAAATATTTTACTCAGCTGAACCTAAAAATAAACTCACCCTCAGCTCAGAGCCACTGGGAGCCAACTGTTGTCTTCACACTAACACCAACACCAGGGGCTGCACTCCAACTTTCAGCTCTCTCCTTGTCTCCTGCACACAGAGGCTAAGCTATTCAGACTTCACTCCTTAGAGACAAGTATCCAAAGTAATTTTTAAACTTTGTTTTTGCAGCTAATTGCTGCTGCCATCCGTTGGCTTGCTGTGTATGTAGGTGTGTGGTTCCCTGAGGGACTTGATGTGCAGAGCAAAGCCCTGCAGAATGGAAGTATTTCTCTCTGCCATGAGTCACCACATGTGCAGCTGTCAGAGCTGCTGCTAAAACGTGTGCTGTCAACCAGCAGACAGTTTTCAGACTGTCTGATATTATACTCAGCTGACACTGTGCATAACAGCCCTTCTGAATAACAGAAACCCCTGTGCTTTGATTTCTTACTTACACTTTATGCACTTTTTTGTTAATAGTTCTTTTTATTACTGTTTCTGCTAGCTTTTTGAGCAGGGGCAGGGCTATGGAAGCAGAACCATCAAATGCTGTGGTTTTTTCCCTTACCCAACCTGCCAGCATTGTCAACCTATGCCAACCCTTCAGCTACACAAACCCCTTCTGTGTTGCTACCCATAACCACAGAAGCACAGAAACTTGAGCTCTCATTGCTTTTGATTATCCCTTGCAGGCTGAATGGGGTGTGTGCTCTCTGGGTTCTGTAAAGGTGCTCAGCACAGCACAGAAATCCCTAGAATGAAGGACCAGAAAGGGAAAACTCCCATCTCCCATTCAGACAGTGATTACCATCTTACACCTCCAGTTCTGGCCTGAATTATGCAGTCGGGGTATGGCTCCCTGCAGGTGCTGACTGCATCTGCATGCCCTGAACACAAGAGAAAGTAATGTCCATGGCAACCACCAAATCAAGGGCACTGATTGCTTTGGCAACACTTTTGTCACCATGTCAAACACACTGAAGGACACAGAAGAATGGGTTGTTTTTGTTGAGATAGTGCCATAGGAACTGTACTAAGAATAGTAAAGCTGTTCAGAAGTGATTTTTTTAAGAAATAGTGTGAGGTAAAGTTATGTACCATGCACTACATGAAACGTGCTTGTATATCCCCATGAATGCATGCAAATATCACACGTGTGGTGTAAGATGAGAAGCCCCATAGATTCAGTCCCTAATACTCTCTAGTGACAGTGACATGTGGCCTGCTTCTGGGACCTAAAACAACATGTTCTGCCTAACACTACCTTCTGAAGTCTAGTCTTCTCTCTTGTGCATATGGCCAGCTTGTTAGTAGGTTGTCAACCTACATTATGTGCTGTGAGACTAAGAGAAGTATGGCACAGCCTTCGGTGGGGAGCTTCTGGTGTAGCATGCAGGGAGGGCTGAGCAAAGTGCAGTTCCAACGAGAATTTGGCCAGCATGTTAAACAAGCTGAGGGATGGTAGGGAGGAAGTAGGAATGCTTTCCTTTGGATTCCAAAGAATGGGGAAATGCAAAGAGGAAAATATAACAAGGATTTTTTTATCTTGGTTTGAGGCCTCACACCTTTTTCCCATCTGAGACTACTGAGCACTCTGTAATCATTCAGTGAAACTGAGTACAAGGCAGCTGAATATCCATGCACAGTGAATGCTGTTGCCATATAATGTGATTTGGGGGTGTACAGATTATTTTAGATGTTGCGAGAAAGATATTTTAACAGTAGAGTGCAGAACTGTCTGTAACTGAAACCTTTTGATAAGCAAAAAGCATGCTGATCACTAAGCATTTCTAGGCATTAGTATCATTTATCCTTTCCAGCATGTCACAAAAACAAGGTGATGTAGAGAGTACCAAATCACACCTTTCAGTTATGCATTTGTTTGTAATACTTCTCTGTAATTTTCTTTAGTTCTTTCTGAGGACAGTACAGCCGCCTGTATTCAGCCTTATGAAGAAGTACAGACATCTGACCTACTAGATCAACAAGATAGTCTTGGAAAGTCTATAAAATGTCACCAGAGCCGGGAACTACCCAGTATTCCTCCTAACAACCCCATGGAACCTATCATCTCATCTAGAAATGCAGAAAATGATCAAGGTCTTGGAATGGAAGGGCCTTATGAAGTCTTGAAAGACAGCTCCTCTCAGGAGAACATAGTTGAAGACTGCTTGTATGAAACTGTGAAGGAAATTAAAGATGTCGGAGCAGTAGTCAGCATGGAAGGGAACTCTAAAAGCAAATCAAAGGCTTCATTGACAGTTTCTGAAGGTCAGAATCAGATTCCTGAGTGCAGAATTGAGTCAGCAGAATATGCATCTGTTGACCGAAATAAGAAGAGTCGCCAAAGTGCAAATTCAGACAGTCCTCTCGACAATATACCAGATGTAGAGGATGAGCTTCCCCCTCCAGTACCCATGAAACTTCTTGATGAAAATGAGAATGTGCAAGAAAAAGAAGTGGAAGAAGAAGTGACAGAAGGAGCAAGTAAACCAGAAAAGGTAAATACTGCAAATACTTGTCCTCATCAAACAGCCAAATAATGATAGCGAACATATGGGTGGGAGAGGATTTTATTTTTCAGTAACAAAAAATAATAAGAAAAGAACCCCGCTCAAGATTAAGCAAGACTGTAAATGGAAATATGATATTGTACAGTGTAGTCTTTGTATTAGGGGCATATGCTCATTCTGTTGCAGCCCATATTTTTAATTGTTGCAGTTATGCTCTACCTAAGGCTCTTCCCAAATATTATCCAGGAATTGCATAGGAGGCCTCTGCTTCTTTGTTTGATGGTATTATACTTGTGGAAGCTACAAGGGGTGTCCAGTATCTCTGTCAGCATCTATTATTTCCTTCAGAAGCCCTCTCTTCTTTTTTTTCTAATGAAACTAACAAAAAGGACAGGGGGGCAGCCTTGGTGGATATCCTAACTTTAGATGTGCCTCCTTCATTGGGACACCTTGACTTAGCCGTGCAAGTGTTAGGCACCTGCTCGAAGTGACTCACCTTGTCTTTTGCTGTAGGAGAGAGGGATAGAGAGAGAGAGAGATCACAGCTGTACGCTTTTATATTTGTCAAATTCTGTGTGTCACATACAGACAGAGTAGGGAATTTCTAAGTGCTGGAATCAGAGCCAAAAGTTAAGTTTTCTCAGCAGCTTATGCTTCCTCCCTAGGAACGAGTTGTGGTGAATTCCTTGAAAAATAGAATTACGACATTTTCAACAGTTTGTTTTCCCATTTGTCTTTTTTATTGGAAGTCATTTTAAGGATCCTTTAAGATCATAGCAGAGACTTTTCATAAACTGTTGAGTTTGCATTTTCCAGAATGTTTACATATCTTTTTATTAATTGTGAGTCAAAGAACTGTAGGTTTAGCAGATTTTTGGTGTCTGAGTCATCAAATAATATTAGGTAGGTATTGATGAAAATTTTAAAAAAATTCTCAAGATGCAATGTGACTTTTTAATGTAAACATATACCTGAAAAATCACTGCAGAGCTGAGGTATTGTTACTTGGTTTTGGTTGTTCTCTTATTTGAAGAATTTCAGTAATCCAGGAAGAAGGCAGAAGAATCTCCTGTTAAATAAATAACTAACCATGTAACTTGTAAAGCACAGTAGAGTCCAAATGAATAAAATGAAGACCACTCACAATATAAAAATTGTTTAGCTGGACTCTTCAATGCACATTTTTACAAATAATGAGCTTGTTAAGTACAAAATTAGGATGTGATTGTCAACAATAATCCAGCAACACTCCCTCCTCCCACATTCAGGCCATAAGTAATTTCTAGTTAAACTTTTAGATAAACAGCTTTGCATAACAGTGACATTTTTCCTACCAGGTGTGAAAAGCCTTGCAGACAGTAATTGTATTTCCCAGGCACCGATACAAAGGAAAAGCCTGTGCTGCTCTGTAGCTCCCCAGCACACCATGTATGCAGTGTCAGTAACTGCAAGGAGTGGGAATTGATTAAAATGGTTCAGGTTTTGAAGGATTAATCAGGAGATGACACATGCAGTCCCCTAAGTGCCAGAAAAAAGGTGTTTGTCTAATTAAAATTTATTCAGAGCTGAAGCCACCCCGAGTTAAATCTTCGGCAGCATCAGATCATTCCCGTGCTCGCTGACGGGTATATGCATTATGCATCAAGGCGTGCGCCTGTCCTGTCCTTGAGAGCTACAGCTGCAGCAGAGTTGGAGATGGTAATTGATGGAATATATAAATGTCATTATTGTTGGCATTGTGTGGGGAGGTGGTTGTGGGATTGTTTTTCTGTTGTGATGATGATAATTTTTCCCTTTATTTTGCTGCCTGAAGCAATGCAGAGCAATGCCTGGCTTTTTTAATGTGGCAACCAAAACCAAGATGTTTATGGAAATGTATGTTTATATTGATAACTCTTTTAGTTAGACCCCATAGGTGTTTCTGGTTTTGCTTCCTCTCCTGTGAGTCTACTTAGCTGCTTTGTTTAGCATGACATCTGTATCCCAAACTCTTCAACCTTCTGCCCTGACCCTGATGAAGACAGAGGTTGTGTGTAAGTCGTGCAAGTCTCCCTCACTACAATGAGGGTACAAAGGAGGGACAGGCAGGGAGGCCACCTGTGTAACCAAGGCTTGTACCTGCCAACTGAAAGAATAGACTGTGTCTAAGCTGTTTCAATCTCACCATCTAAAAGAGTGCACCCAGTTCCTGAAGCACAAAAATCTGGGAGAGAACTAGGTGGACCAAGCCAGAGACCATTCCCATATATAACAGCATGAAAAGGACAAAGCATCCTTTTAAGAGCAATAAATGGATGAAAATTTACATAAACTGGTTATTGGCTGTGACCCAGCCAAATCCTTTGGAAGGACTTGGTGAAGAAAGACACCTTTAATAGCATGAGGCCTCTTACAGGCCTCTATCCCCTGCAAAAATTTGAGCATAGTTCTTCTAGTAATATTGGAAAAGCAGAATAGATTTTCTTTAGTTCCTTCTTTTATTTAAAAAGGAAGCATGGATCTCCTTTTTCACCCAGGTCTTTCCAGAGTGAGCACTGGTAGAAATGCTCTCTGTGTGTCCATCTGACTGCTGCCATCTGATTTCAGCCTTGCACAGCCTGAGGATAGGCAAAGCATCTCTTACAAATGCACCAGAGGAGAATGTTCTTCTTGTTCTGGTGCCCAAGTCAGGAGCAGCAGCTGAGCCAAAGAGCAAAAAATCAAGTGCTGTCGAGGAATGAAAGGAAAGTGGAAGGCAAATAAGGACACATGTTGTTTGTGTTGCTGCTGTTGAGATTTCAGCATAGTTTATAATGTTGCTAGGTACAAAATGTTTCAGAGCAAGTGGGATTTTTTTAAGTTTCCAATATAACAATATCTTCCAAAACTGATGTGTCACAAGCTTCACATTTAGAAGAAAGAATGCTATATCCAGGGGAACAGCACAGGATGGCAAACACTGTCGGGTATTTATCATACTTGAGTGGGAAACTGTAGAAGGGGTCCTGACACATGATGCTTGTAGACACACTCAATAACAGAAAAATCGCTGAAGAATTTTATGAGTACATGCTTGTCTTAATGTGTGAGGATAAAATTAGTAGCTTATTCCTCAGCACAAAAAATAATGCTGCAGATAGGAAAGACTAAAGTAAGTTGCTGTAGTGAAGCAGATCTAATACAAGGCCAAAATATATTTGAACTTTTCCTTGTTCTTTTTCTTTTTTTTAAGAGTAAACAAACCACAGGTTAAAGAGCACTGTTCTCCAGTCAGAAAGAAGCAAGGGAGTTAGTCTGTGTGAGGGAAGCTCTTCGGGAGCAGCAGGCAGAACTTCAGTGTGCTGTGGGCCAGGGTCTGTCAGAAGTGGCCAGGAACCTGAGGTTTGGTATTTACCAGAAGTAAAAACAACAAGAAAATGGAAGGAGGAAAGAATCTATCATAATGAGCCTTTGTCAAAAAAAAAAAAAAACCAAACAGAAAACAAGTTCTGTGTGCCTGGAAGTGGTATTTTATTGACTGTGCTAAAAATAGGTCTAGTCTTTCCATGTTGGCTTGTACTGGAGGTGGTATGAAGTATTTTAGTTGGAGAAGTTGTGTGAAAGTCCAAAATACGGCCTTTTACAGTGCTGGAAGGCTCCCTCTGAATCACTGTGGAGCAGGAGTCCAGGAAAGCCTTCTTGCCCCAGAGAGGAGGCATCCCATGGCTGCTGTGTAGCTGCAGGGTCTTTCTTGTTGTAAAGGTCTGAAGGCATTTTTCATAAGAGCAAAATGCTTTCCCCCTGATGTTTCATGACCTGTTTTACACAGAACACTTTAGGTGCTTGAAATTAGACTTGATACCAAACCAAGCCCTCCATCCTTCAGTGTCTCTGCTGCATGACCTGGCTCCAGCTCAGGGTGGGCTACAGCAGGTCTGAGTGGTTGTGAGGCCAGGCTTCTGAGCACCTCTGCACAGGGGCTGCATTCCAGGGGTAGGGAGGACACAGAGCTCCTGGGCAGCACTTCCAGGGTCTACAGAATGAAGGATAATAATCATCAGGAAGGTGTCAGCTGAGTGTTGTTCGTCATCTAAAAGTATATCTGAAAATCCTGTGAAAGGGCAACTGGTGTATCCCAACAGCTGAGTTCTAATTGTTCAGAAGCCTCTGCAGACGCTTCGTAAGAAGTGTAAAGGCATGGATACACTGGTGCAGAGTTTGTTTTAACCATTATATTATTTTTACCCTTTCCAGGTCAGAACAAGAGCAGATACATTAAAAAGCTTTACTAACCTCAGGGCTGTTATCTCCAGAAAAGTACTCTGAATAGTGGGGATATTAGCTATGTATAATGGAACTTGAGAGCAAATGACCATAAAATACAATGTATTGATTGTAGTCGGAGGGTTTTGTTACAGATTTCACACTGTTGATGGGTAATGAGCCTTTTCTTTCTTTCTTTTTCCTTCTTTACAGAGGCTTAGTTCAGTGTCTTATAAGTCTCGAGAGGAAGATCCATCTCTTACAGAAGATGAGGTAGGTTTCTTGCATGAAATTCAGTAACTAACTAGAGACCAGTTTTTAGGCAGAAATTAGTATCAGGTCTGCATGATTAAGCAGAATCTAATAAAGGTGAAACTTGTGTGAAGGGAAAATGAAAGCCCAAGATTCTCTGCACAGAGTTTCTATTGCCATATTCCTAAAATCAGAAGTACTCTAACATATGGCTGTATCAGGCCCATAGGTTAAAAATGGTGTCAGAAAATAACAGGAGGCCACTAGGAGGCCACAATTAGTTGATTGTTAGGGTAATTTCTTGATTTGGATGACAGGATCTTCACAAGAAGAATAACCAGTCGCCTTTTGAAACATATGCTCCACCGTCCCCATGCAAAGTGTTTAGGGCTCTGGGAAGTAAACTGAAGCACAGTAAAAGCACTGGAATATAAACTGTTCTTTAAAATGTCTGTTGGTCAGATAAATGGAGGAGAGTTAAACAAAGAGAAAAGTTAAACATAAATAAGGCTGTTTGTGATCATCTCCAGTACACCCATGCCATTTATAAATATGTTCTCTGGACCAAAAAGTAAACACAAACTTGGCAATGAGCTAAGTGAGCTAATGCCTTCTGCTGGGAGAAGCATTCCCAGACATTAATGAATAAACTGATCTTGAACTGGGTTAATGTAATCTAATACTGAGAAGAGTTGAAGTATAGATGAGCAGAAAAGCCATTTTTTGTTTCGTCAGCTGAAATCAGTAAAAAGTAAGAAGTATTGCCATTTCCAAGTTGATGTCCCTCTAAAACGAACAAATAAACAAAAACCAACCAGCCCCAAAAACCCCAACCCAAACAAAAAACAAACAAAAAAAACCCAAAAACCAACCAGCCAAATCCCCCCCCCCCAACACACACACACACAAAAAATAAATCCCATAATTATCAGAAGTGTTCTGGTTCATCTGCATCAGTCTGCGTTGCCCAATGGTAATGGACATTTTCATGCCAATCCACTCTTTCAGTTGGATTGATACAAACCCAGAGTGGCCTTGCATGCTTGGGAAAGACTTTAAATGTAAGAGAAGAGCTATGTTGCATTGTGATGTTGAGTACCAGAGAAGCAGTGCAGGGAATTTCAGCCATCTGTCCTGTGCAAGGGCTAGTATCCATTTGGCCTGGAGAGGGAATCAAGACTGATAACTGTGCTTGGCACCAGCCCAGATAAGCCCTGAGCAGAAGGACACGTGTGGATGTGGGCTTCTCCTCACCTTTTCATGAAGGGCCACTTCCATGCACTTGTTGAAGTGTATCACCTCACCAGAGGGGATTTTCAGAGTTAGGAATGAAATGCTGGCTCCCTTTCTGGTGTTTACAGCTGAGAGGTTTCAGTCTCCAGGCTAAAGTTCAGATACTCAGTGCCTGAGAAGCAGCTCTTCTTGCCAACAGAGAAGACCTTGCGTATCAGTATTGGCACTATTTGCTGTTATCTGGTGTAAGTAATTTATCTACAGATTTTTAATGTTGTCTTCACGTGTGTTCGTGCCTATTTAGTCCTGCCTATAGAGACAATCATTAACTATTCTTCTATTGCAGTGTCTCTAAAAGCAGAAAAGTAGCCACTACCATTAGAAATAGTAACAATAATAATTTTAAAAGCCCTAAGGATCAGACAGCATCCTTCTCCTGCATTACAGCAGTTCAACCTGATCCTCCCTTTGATGCCTCTCCCCCTCCTGAGTCCAAACTGACTCCAGGACCATAGCAAAACTTACAAGAGCTCCTGCTCACAAAGCCATTCCCTTTCACCCAGGTCAAATTTTCTTGTCACGGATTTATATTCAAGGAAGTTTTACATTTATAAACTTACTTTATAAAACATTCTTTTTTTGAAAGAAGATCGATTTATAAATGCATGCCAGAAAAGGAAGGATTTGTAGGAAATAATTTTTATATTTTTTCAAGGAAAAAAACATACCGTTTTAGAAAGGATATGTTTTTATCAGAAGATCCTGTCTTTTCTTAAGTAACCAACATCGTTGTAGTACAAGACTGGTGCACAAGCTTTATGCCATGCTTGGATACTCAGCTGGTATCTCCTTTTCCTAGATCTCAGCCATGTACTCGTCGGTGAGTAAGCCGGGACAAGCCATCAAGGCACTGGATTCTCCTTATACCTGTATTCAAGAAATTGCATCTCAGAGGTCCCCGTCTATTTGCAGTGGCCTCTATGCAAGTGTGAAGGACTTTGAAAACACCCTAAATTCTACCACTGTGCCTCAGTCAGCGGACAGACCAAACGGGGAGCTGGAGCCAGACTATGAAGCTATCCAGTCAGTGAGCCAAGAGGAAGACAGGACCTTGTCCGTGCCTAACACAAACCACACTGCTCTTTCAGGAGAGAATGACTATGAGAGCATAGGGGACTTGCAGCACCACAGGGAATTCACCAGACTTTAACTACTCCGGCAGCAGATTTCCCCACTGTTACTTTCAAATGACAAGTGAGACGTGGAGAGGGAAGTGCTTTTCCTTTCGAGGAACAAAGCTACATTTAGAACACGAGTTGTGAAGAAACAATGTACATTTCAGTCAGGGTGTGATACCTGCTGGCTTTTTTGGGTGGTGGATCAACGCTCATGGGAAAGGGTACGTCAGGTCAGAAAGATGACCAGGACAACATAAAGGTTTCTTTATTATTATTAGCTCCAAGGCAAACGTAATTCGGGAAGGAGTGCCATGCTTGTCGTTCTGATAGGATTATGTACCAAAAAGACTGCCTTCACACAAAACTAGCTTCTCATTTTAAGAGATTATTTTATGTAATTTTTTTCAAAGTGTTTTTCAAGCATAATTTTTCATTCAAGTTTTGGCATCCGCAATGTTGAGCAAACCACAGATAATTGTACCTCAACACAGACTTTGCAGGGCTGGGGAAGATGCACTCACTTCTGTGTCTTTTGGGGAGCTCTGTCCACATTCACTGCAACTAAAGTGCAAACAACAGTAGTTCACAAGGGACCGACTCCAAATGTACTTGAATTAATTGTGCTGGCTTTTTCTTTTTTCTTTTCTTTTTTTTTAATGTCAAGGGCTGTAGAATGTGACTTGCAGTATTTGAGATGTGTACTGGTATTTGTAGGGGTTTTGTTTGATTATTTGTGAAATATCCCTTTAAAATGGCAACGGTCACCCTTAGCGTTCTTGCACTGTTTCCCTCAAATGGACATAAACACCTACACATACACACCCCAGACCACTGTCATGTTGAAAAAAGTTGTGCAAATGAATGCATTGGCATGATGTGTAGTCTAACCTTAGTAGTGTGGAGCAATTTTTTTGCAGAATTTTGCCCTTTTTAAAGACTTAAATATTTTAGTATGTTTGTCTAGTTTCCTATATAGAAAAAATTAGGTACTGTGTTGAGTGGATAGTATTTTTATTTTTTACAACATATTTTTCATCTTTGAAGTTTTTGTAGATTAACTTACTGGGGTTTGTAATGGGAGGAATCCCATTCTTTATTTGGCCCTTATTTGGTTTCTTTTTAATTTTTTTTTCCTATTTCAAAAGTAGATAAATGAAAATTGCTTTGGGGTTGTTTTGTTGGCTTTTTCTGTCTCCTTGAGCAGGGATATGGAACATGCCTTGCTGTTATTAAGCTAAAATCATGGAGTCTATGTAAAAGAACACTGCCAAAGGGCAAAAAAGAGGAAAAAGAGATAGTGGGATTTAGTCAGTCATAGCCACTGGTCCTCCTTGTTCTTCTGCTAAAAGGAGCAGGAGGGCAACCAAGACCTTCTTGGGCCTCTGACAAGCAGTTTGAAAGCCACTGGCTTTTCAAAAATGCCAAATTATTCTGTTACTGTGAAAAACAAAGTACAGTGCTTGGATGAAATAAGCAGGTACTAGATTGGTACGTTTTTTCTTCAAGAATAGTACAATAAATAGTACAATGGTACAAGAATAGTCCAACAGTAGAGAACCAGCATTGTGTGACATGCATGTGCACATATCCCCATGTATATAAGCATACCCTTGTAATTTGGACACAAGTACAAGTTATAGTCCAAGCTTGGCAACATTCACATATGTAATACCTGGCATGTGCTTGAAGAGCAGTTTATTTTTAATTCAAAATAAGCAGTACATAAACTGAGGTTGGCTTATTCTGTAGTAAACAAAACAGGTTTACTTTCAGCTCATTTGGTGCTGGGTTTTGATGTACCAGGTTGAGCCCTTCTTGGATCCTTGGTCAGGGCTCAACATGACTTGGTACTATAAGGAGCAAACACAGGTCTGGTTACACACATTTATTAGAAATCGCTTCATAACTGAAAGAAGTGTGCTGATTTAGCAGCCTCGCCTGTTAGGAGAGCTCTGAGGAGCAGTGCAAGTGTGCAGGCAGCCTCTGCCCACAGGGTGGTTCAAACTTCATGGATCCTGACCTTGTGCGACAGTGCAGCACACTTGGTCTATGACTCTTCCTTGGAGGAGAAGCAGTTCAGACCAATCTACATCCATCCTGTTCTTGACCATGCTGCCATGTTTTGACAGCTCCAGTAAACCCTTTGCTTCCACTTCAGTGCTTTTTAAGGATGACTTCGGTTTTGCTTTCTGGAGTTTTTCCCTTTATAAAAGTTTTTGTTCCTGTTTCCTTGAATGTGAATTCATTAAGTTCACCTTTGACTGTTCTCTCCTTCTACTTCACCCTGTTTAAGGCCAAAGATAAGATGCACCATGTTTCAGAAGATCTGTTGTGCTAAGTCTTGAGAATTTCTTTAGTCTTTAACTATGTGTTTGCTGTCTGTTCCTTGCTCAGGGGTACCAGTTTATATATATATATATATATGTAGTCCTCAGTCTGACTCCTGCAGCTTAGTGGCAGGCATACCTCAGCTCCTGAAATTCCCAAATACATCTCAAGATGTAGTAGTTATCCCTTTACATGGACGACTGCTTTTGGAGAAACAGCAGGAACATGAGGTTTGCCATGTTCACTAGTTTCAATTTCAAGACCAATTCAAAGATAGAGATATGTCAGGCGATAGCAAAGAACAGCACTGAACTCTTGATTGTAAAATTTTAAGGTGCAGAAGAAGAAAAGCAAACATCACTCTAGAAGAGCCTCCATTGAGACCAGCAGGTCAAAGGATGGTGGAGGACTGTCCAGTCATTCTGTTGTCTTTCACAGCCAGATTAAGAATGTTGGTTTGTAGGAAGGGACACAAGTCCTTCTGTCCTTTCTTTCCTCTGTTCTGACAGCTGCTGTTGAGATCCCCCAGACATCCCTCTTTCCAACATGAAAGAATTTTCCTCCCCCTCTCTTTTTTCTTTGGTTTCTGTTTTTAACCTGCCTCATACAGCCTTGCACTGGGAGCTGGTACCATGTCTGCAGTCCTGTAGCAGTGGCACAATCCTTCCTGTTTAAATGTCTCTCAGGCTGGTCACAACCTTTTAATGGTCCATCAGACCTTAGTCTCATGGAGAAGCAGTTCACATTTTGGACTTCTGCTTTTGGGATGCCCTCACCCTTGAGACCCACACACACTGGACTTAAGAGCTGCAAAAGAGAATTACCCTCCTGAATAAGGATGTACAGGGGAGTCCATAACTCCCCTGCAATCTCCATTATGTAGTCTAATGCTAAAGGAAAATGGTTCAGAATTCAGTCCAAGGTTGTTAAGTGAATATTTACATTTCTTGACAAAGAATTGAGCTTCTGGTTTAGTTCCCTCTTCTAAGAAGTAAAATCTGTTCCTTTATGGCTGTTGTCAATGCTTTCTCTTCATTAATATATTCGATGGAAAGATATTTCCAGCAGTAATCCCCAAAGAGATTAATCTGACTGTAAAGAAAAGGGAGTCTCTTCTACTTGTCTCTTTACTGCTCTTTTTAACTCTTTCACCATATCCCTAAATAAAATGTCAACATCCAAAATGAAGTATTTGTTACCTGGTGATGTTTTCTGGGGAAGCTTTACAGTCTATTTCTTTGCCTCCTTTTTTTGGCACAACTGTATAATAAGATCTCACATCAAATTGCCACGGTAAGGCCAAGGGAAGCTGTAATGTGTATGTAACTAGTGAAAAGGTCTTTTTGATTTCTCTCTGGGAACTGGTAGAAAATAGGAAATGCAGTTCAGACATTTCATGAATTTGTGTCTCCTGTGAGAGTTGTTCTTACCACATACCTAAACCAGTGCTAATCCAATATGTAAACCAGTCATCCTTTTCTACCATGACTGTAGAGTAACTTTCTCAGTCACAGAGAAATAATTTCTTTGCAGATACCTGTAGCACAGGCATGTACCTAATTACCACAGTTAGATCAGTTATAGTGCCTTTTCTACAAAGTAGCTAGTACTTCCATACTCTTTTCCATACTGTAAGTGTTTAACTCAAAAGTACAAAGGGACAACCCCAACGTTTACTTGTCCCAAGTTGGAAACATCTTTATAGAGACACATTTAATGTACTGGACCTCAGTTAGCCCTACAATAGCAATAGTCATTCAAACATCCACTAAAAAGCCCAGTTATGTAGCTACGATGACTAAGCTTTGCAATAAGAATTATCAGTCTTCTTTTGAAGAACCTAAGTTTTACAATAGTGAGCATTCAGGGAGGTGGTGTTCATGCCAGCTGTGAACAATTAGTTGCTTCAGTCTTTCTATTAATATAAATTGCAGGCTTGCTTACATGTAGCAGGATCCATGGAGTGAGGGATGAGTAGGTGTGGGGATTCATGAGTAGCCCAGAGCTGGGCCATCCCCATAGTTTCAACTGGCTGATGACCAGCTGCCTTGTTCTCCAAGCCTTCATCTATCGTGCCTTCAAGGAATCCATCCTGCAGGGATGCTTCTGGGCTGCATGCTTCTCCATGGCTCCCTGAACAGCTCCTGTCTGCTGTTTTGAACACAATTCCGTATACACGGTGCTCTCTGTTCAACCTTTCAATGGTGCTTTTATAAGATGCTGGATAAATGGTTTGCATGTGCTTTCTGAAAAGTGATGTGTAAAGCTGTGACACAGAGTGCTCTCTCTGGTATTGTCTGCTTCCCAGAACTTAGCGTTAACTGTGCAACTCTTGACTACAAAAGCTGACAGTGCTGCCCTGTCTCTTGTTCATCTCACTGCAGCCAGAGTGGAGTCACCACGTGTGACAGGCCTGCCTAGGCTGGGACACAGGTGTTTAAAAGCAGCCATTCAGGCCAGGCAGCTTGGCTTGGAAGCAGCTAGAGACACGACTCTCATCTGTGCGCTGTGGGACTGGAAACATCATAGCCCAGCTCAAGGACTTCTATTCTGTCTCCTAGTGTGCATATACATTTGTTTGCCATGTGACTGTAAGAAATCTGCTTCTGCAACAAACATTTTAATTTGGACCACACTCCAATGAGGGACTTTTGCTTTCAGGCAAATAACCAGATGACTTTTATTTATTGAGGTTGGAGTATGCCTGAATAAGGCTTTTACGTGCCTCACGAGTAATTTGGTGTGGTAGTCTGCTGCAAAACAGAAGAATGCAGAAAGATGATTGGCCTGACAGATGCTCCTTTGGTGGTGTGCTGAAGACTTTCAAGGGCAGGTCTCTTCCTGGGAGCAGGGAACATAATTACTGTTAATATGATTTCATACCCTGATGCTGAAGTTGATTTGTAGCATCTCTTCTGGGATGGTTGTGGCTGAAGACATTGCCAGAGCAGATCTCAGCCTCAGAAAAGAAAATATATATAAAAATATAAAATATATATCCCTTGCTAGCAAGCAACATGTGTTCAGGGTTATGCTAAAGATAAATGCTGCCAATGGAACATCACAGAGCTAAAAATACAGGGTTCCCTTTCTTCAAGGAGAGAAAAACCCCTTGGTTGGGTCAGCATGAAATATCCAAGGCTTACAAGAATTATTAAACAAATTAATTGCCTATGTGGTGATTTTCCAGGAGTGCATTAGGATATCACATACAGTAGACACTGTTCTTTTCTCCTGAACAGCAGAAAGATGAGAACTTATTTGTAATACAAGGTTCCCACTGATTAATTGATAAAACTTAATTTACATATAATCCAAAGGTCAGCAAGTGTCTACACAATGTAGATATATTTTGGCTCCAGCACCCCAATTTCCATAGCAAATGCACAGATTATCTTTGCATTACATACCCATTGGTCTGTGCCCAGTCTGTGGATAATATAAATCTTACAGTTCTGTTTTTTCAAGCTGCGAGGTTTTGTTTCTGGAGGTCTTCTGTTTTAAACTGGCCAGAAGGACAGTCATACAAACATGATAGCAAAGTGCCTAAAAATACAGATGATTCTGTAAAGGTAAACATGCTCACTGTTATTGCACAGCCACTTGACTACTGTATGTGGTACTCTCTTGCCATACACATTCCTAAATATTGGCTTTCATTTGTGATGTTCATTTATTGTTATAATAGCACAGTCTGACAAGGACTTTGTCTCTGCAAATTTATTGGCTAATCTTAACTGGCATGTGTTTGTACAGAAAATACAAAATGAAATTTTGTTTTGCTTAGAAAG
This sequence comes from Corvus moneduloides, assembly GCF_009650955.1. Taxonomy (NCBI): domain Eukaryota; kingdom Metazoa; phylum Chordata; class Aves; order Passeriformes; family Corvidae; genus Corvus; species Corvus moneduloides. The sequence goes on along the minus strand of NC_045476.1, from coordinate 135,229,182 downwards.
CAGCCATGTTATTTCTTATAGTTTATGATAATGCAACAACCGGCTTAGATTATTTATAAAGTATGTAAGTATCGCTTGACTTCAAAATGCTTCATTTGAGATCTCAAAATGCCTCCTGTTCACTACAAGACAATATAACCAACTCTTGTCCTTTAAATCTTGTTATATTGGGGAGGGGGGCTTAAACCTTACAAATCCTATTGCTAAAAAAAAAAAAGAGACAGTGCTGATGTTTTCAATTCCTAATGTCTACAAAAAGAACAATTTTAACTCATATTTTAACTTTCAGCATAGGTTGGATGTGGAGTACCCTCTTATTTATGAAACTGCTCTTCCCCACTATGTTCAGCTGTCAGCATCTGAGTATCTCTTTTGTCCTTAGTGAAATATGACAATTGTACAGAGGGCACAGAAACTGCATCACATAACACCTCTGAATGGGACCTTTTAAATGTGCCTGTGAGATTTAGGAGCCTGGAGTTCAGTCAGATGTTTTGGGGCAATCACAATCTCCTGATGGAGAGCATCTGTGGAGGTCTTCACTTTCAAGGCAAGAAATTCTGTAGCTTGCAAGCACTCACATGACATTCAAAGACACATATATGATGTGAATTGTCACAATGTTTAAATGTATTGTTGAAAAAACACCTAAGAGCACAAGAACCTTCCTTCTCACGTGTCTGAGGATACTGGAATTTGCTCTTTACATCTGAGACTGAGAAAGGTCACATAACCAGTCTCCTCAGAACATCCTACCAGCAGACAGGTCTTTGAATGAGCCACTGTGGTGGCTCCTGACTTTCTACATGATTTCCAGCAGGGCCTATCTCATCTCATCTCATCTCATCTCATCTCATCTCATCTCATCTCATCTCATCTCATCTCATCTCATCTATCTCATCTCTGTGGCGATGACTACTTAGGAATGGCCCTTTGCTTTACAGTCCCAACCCCTTTAACTTAAGGAAGGGGATGTGAGCTGCTTCTCCTCAGTCTGACTGGTCTTTCTAGATGAAGGTGTGCTAAGAGCCCACCTTCAGACCCACAAAAGAGCATTCACTGTCAAGGCAAGACAGGTACAGCCCACTGCAGCAGCTAGGAAGAAGGAGGTAAAGGAACAACAGCTAAGTTTCATTTGCACTTCCCCCATCTCACAGACGACCTGTTACAAAAGATTTTTAAAGTAGAAAAGGTTACAGTAAACAAGTTGCTGAGAGTCTCACGGGAGATGTTTATTCTTCTCAGTATTCCCTATACATAGAGAGGCGAGGGCAAGTCATCTCCACCCAACCATGATGCAGCTGGATTATCTTTTATCAAGTCTCTATATCAACAGAACTGAAATGAATAAATAAATCCTAAATACATGTTTTTGTTCAATTACAAACCCAGCATGGACAAATGTAAATGCACTAAAATAAGTACCATATGTAGATCTGGACTTGCATGATGGGGGTTGATTGGGTTTTTAGCAAATCCCAAACAAACAAAAAAACCCAACTCTAACTGGATTATTTTATTTAAATAGCATTCTTTGCATGAGCCAAGGCTGCAGGATTGGGCCCTAAGAGTTTAGAAGTTTGGTTTAGTGATAGGTACTTTTGTTTGTATTTTCAGTGAAATGTATTTTCTTTCTTTTATATTAGTGAATTGATATGACTTCCAACAAAGTCATATCAACAAAGAATAAAGAATAACAAAAAAGTCATATCAACAAAGAACAACAAAAAATAGTTATATGGATAATTATGTCTAATAGCTAATTATTAAAATCATGCCTCAGTAACAGTCACTTAAAATTGGGTGCTATATGAGCTTCAGCATAAAATTGCTTTACATATGGAACACTGCATACTAAGAACATAGTGGATAATAATTTGTAAATACAGACACTTTTGTTTATTTTATCCATTGTTTTATAATGGAAAAAATATGTATTACTGGAATATCTCCAAGCAAAGTTCTCTTACACAGTGTTCTAGCAACAAAAAGTGTTTTCTGGACAACAATTTGAGTCTCTGATCACTGACACAGAACTGCAAAACATCCTCAAACCAGTATGAGCTGTGAAAAGAGAGGCTTAGAACTGTCCCAGCTATCTTAGAGTGGATACAGTTAAATACACTCAGTTCAGACCTGTAGGCAGTGAGAGCAGCTCAGTGATTCAGTGACTGTGCCCTATACACCTGAAGTCAATGTATGCAGACTTTGGAGATGGCATTAGCTAAGGTTTGTTTGCTACATGAAGGGTTATTTGGCTTGCTACCTGTTTGAAATCGATACGCTTTTATCAACACCACTGCAAACACTGAATTACTGTAGTTTTGCAGAATGTACATTCCATAAATTGTAGTTTAACTGTAATTGCAGGGCTTATCCTACTGTTAGAGCAGTTCAGATCCAACACTAAATTGTATTTTGTAAATTAACAAATGCTATTCAATTCCTCTCAACATTTTGTAATAGTATACACAAGTTGATGTCATTTAGTCATACCTTTGTTCCAAGAATCTTCATCAGATGTTTCTATAGCCAATTCAGCTTTTGGCTGCTGAAAGCACAGTAGGCAATTATGGTTATTTACTGTAAATGTAGACAAGTTTATGTAAATATTTTTTGGGTTAAAAATGCTACATAAACATATGAAGCAGTTATCTAAAAGTAAGGACATAGGTCAATAATAAAAAATACAGGTTTTATTTATGTACAGTAGTATCCTAATATTTACTTGTTTATATGCAAAAAAAAAAAATCATAAGATTCTGTACTGTATTCTCTGAAAGCATTTAAAAGAGGTTCTGCCGTTTTCTCTGGTTATTATATTTGCAAATAATTTCTGAATTTATTGGAAATCCATGTAAATAAATGATGTTTAATGGGAAACATGTTACATTGCAATGAAATTAATTTAATTCAAAAATCCTGGAAAAATTAATTGGATTGAAATCTATATATAAATTCAATAGCCAGACAGAATAAACCACATTAAATAAGGTTTGTCTTTTGTTTTAGTGGTTGGTTGGTTGGTTGGTTATTTTTAGCTGTGCCTCTTCTGTTGTTTTCTTAACAAATATATTATTCAGTCCTTGCAGTCACTTCATCCTGCAGATGTTAAAACCTGCATAATTTTATAGAATTTTGTTTGTTCTGGGCATTTTGTGCTGATTTCATTATCTGACAAGAACTACTAAGACTTCTTTGTGATATATAGCACCTTAGTCCTCCTCCCAAAGGCACAATCCTGTCAAGATTCAAGCATGCACACAACAGCACCAATTTTAAATTGTCTCTGACTAAAGCAGGGACTCCCATGAATGTAGTGGCACTACGCTCTGTAATGCAGGTAAGAATACTGGGTTTGAGCCTTTGAAAGTTGTGCAGCTTTCAGCATTTTTAAAGTTGCAATTACCAGCCCTATAGATCATCCTCTGAAATTGCCATGGCATTTGATTCCTTTTCCTTTGTTAGAGATGCTCTCTAGATAATGTTCCCCATCCATTTCCTGCACTGCTCTGCCAATAGCAAGACTCTCATTTGTGTAGAAGTACTTTAAGAGCATCCTGAAGCCTTTCAGGAGGCAGGTGACTTAGGACCACTGCTGAATATGTAACACAGATTCTGCATGTAAGTCTAACACAAAGAAATGTCATCTTTTAAGCATGTCACTGGAACAAGGCTTCTTTGTACACTAGAGCATGAGGCTAAAATAGTACCTAACCTTTTGGGGCTTGCATTCTCCATGACTTGCACTTTCCTCCTCATTATCTTTAATTACAGATAGGAAAAGAGCAGCTTTACCCATTTAATACTAAGTAGTTACTGATGAACAGGTTCCTGGAAAATTCACAGTGCAGACAGGGATTAGTTATGCCAAGCTGGGAGGCTGAGGAAATCAGACAGAGACAGACAAGTAGTATCTGTTCACTGTCGAAGTGATGGCTCTTTTATGTTTAATCTAGGTAAGTATATTTTAATACTCAGAAGATACAAGATTATAGGACAAATAGAGATTTTGTAAAAATAAGGAGTATTTCGTGTGCAAAATCATTCAGGATCTGACAAGTGTAAAAGAAGATTGCTTTTTACTGAACATTTGCTCATGGGCCAAGAAGCTGCAAAATATGCAATTTGATACAAATTTTTTATTAAGTAACTGCTGAATATTATCCAATACGGGCTGCTCTTCTGAAAAAAATGTATGCAGCATTATTATCAAGAGAACTGTTTCACAGATTTTTATAATTTTTTTGATTCTTCATTCTGAACAGTTGCTATCAGCCATAAAATCACTCTATTACTATGGTTAGTTTCAGCTTTGAGGCCAACCACACAGAACTATAAAGTGGCTGGCTGAAATATTGAATAATTTGCCCAGATTCTGGCTAATCGTTTAGCTGCATGCACACACTTGGGAACAAAGTACAAGCATCTTTGTTCTCCATGAGCTTTGACATCACTTAAACGTAAAGCTTTAACCTAATGGGAGCTCGGTGTGGAATCAGGAGTATCCTGCAGTGACACCTGGTGTTTAAAACAGAATTAGTCCTGTGAAGTGTGGCTGATAATTCATTTTAATTGGGTACATATTCACTCAAAGGCTCACAGTTCATCCTGTGTCCATGGAGCATAGCATTACATTGAACTAGAAAGCATTGGAGCTAAAGAGTGGCTTGACATTGCTTTGTAGAAAATGAGTCGACAGATTTGTTTCAAAAGCCCAAAACCACAGTGACATGATCTTCCTAGCACTGTCGCTGGCAAGATACTTTAGCTCTACTTCTTCTCAGTTGGCTATTACATAAATGAGATTGACCTTTCATATAACTCACACAACTGGAATTTCTGTGCAGCCTTTGTGGAAGGACTGATAGGCAAGAACAGAAAACTGTCAGTTCAGGCAGAAAACAGGGATCCTGTGTGTGTCGTGGTGCTAGAAAGCATATTACAGCTACAATAGATTCTTCTGAAACAGCTCCTGCTAAAGAGCTTATTGACCAAAGAAGTCAAGATCTGCGTATTTACAGATGTGACTGAAATGGCATGTAAATCCCATCATCAGTTACTGTAATTAAGGATTATTAGGATAATATCAGATAATAATAACGAGGATCATTACTATTATTAAGGATTTCAGTTTGCCACAAGATGAAATAAAAATAAGAAGATCTGGTAGCAATCTCTAATTTGGACTGATGAACTATTTCCATTATGCAAAAGGTTTGTGTCACCTCTTTTGAAAAACCACATACATGCTCCACATTTATGTAGTTAATCCTTGATTCTGGCAAGGACAAAACTCTAAGGCTAGCATTCTGTTTTTCCTTTCTGTCACAAAATTCTGTTAAGGGGTTGGCTGAGCTACAAAAGATTATCCTAAAAGTCACTGGTTTTTCTTTCCTTAATTCTTCTGGAAAATTATGGGAGCCTGTAAAAACAAACAAATAAGCATGAACCTGAACTTTCTAAGGCTGCACCTATTTTGCATGTCAACCAGCAGAGAGCCAAACCTTGTCCAGCAGATACTTGAAGGTTGCACTCAAGCTAGCATTCAGAGGTCTTTCCACTTTCTCACCTGCAGCTTATTTTCAGCAGCAAAGTACAAAGGAAAAAAAGGATCTGGGCAAAATGAAGTCTGGACGGGTTCTGAAGGAAGCAAACAGCTGCTGCTCCAAGTAATATAATGAATCTTGCAAGCCAGCAGCAGAACCAGCATTGTGCTGTTCCTGGGTTAGAGGGTTGAGGCTGTCACAGGCTGGAGAAGAGAGTTATCAGTAGCTTGTCTTTGAAACACATTAGTTCCTTGGGTACTCCTTCAGGTTATTTTGGAAGATAGGAGTGACATTAACTTTTCCCCAGTTTTCACGCACCCCTCCAAGTCATCATGATCATTCAAAGATAATCAAAATGCGATGACATGAGCCAGTTCCCTCAGCATTTTTGGGTGCGTCCCACTGGGGTCCATGTCCAGTTTGCTTAAGTATTCTGATCCTCTTCCACCACAGATACATGTTCCTTGCTTCAAGCTTTCCCTCTGTCTCCAGGTCCTTGGATTGCTGAAGGCAGGTTTTCCTGGTAGAGACTGAGGTGAAGAAGCCATTCAGTACCTCAGCCTTTTCTATGTCCTGTGTCACCAGGGCCCCTGCCACCTTCAACAGCAGCAAGCTCACATTTTCCCTAGTTCTTGTTTTGTGACTGATACAATTACAGAAAGCCTTCTTGTTGCTTTGACACCCCTCACCAGATTTAAATCTGGTTGGTCTTTGGCTTTCCTGCGTCTTGCCTGCTTGGACAGTGTCTCTAGATCCTTCACAGGTCTCCTGTCCCTGCTTTCACCTTCTATATGCTTCATTTTTGTGTTTTCATTTTGCCAGGTGCTCCTTGTTCATCCATGCAGGTCTCCCAGCATTTTTGCCTGACTTCCTGCTCCTTAAGATGGACCCTGTTGACCTTGGAGGAGGTGAAGATTGAATATCAATCAGCTTTCTTGAATCCCACCAAAGCCTTATCCCTTTGGACTCTTTCAAGCAGATCCCATCCAGCCACCTCATTCACCAAATAAGAGGATTTTTGTGGAAAAGTAGTATTGTGACCTTACTTGCAATGACTTTAATTGCTTGGTCAGGTGTGGGGTTTTTTGGCCACAGAAACTGTCTCAGTAGTTGTAAGCATAAAAAATAGCACAGAACTGTATGAAGTATGTGAAGATATTTGTAAATCTGAGGTTTCTTTCCGTCCAGCTTTTGCAGCTTAGATAACACTTGAAGGTTTGGTATATGATTGAAAGATGCTGATTGCCACTTGTCTGTGACGCATCTGTAGGTGACACTGTAAAGACTGGTAAGTGGAAAGATAAGACGACAAGGATCCTGTCCTTTATAATTTGCAGCTAAAATACTCATTGGGCAGAAGAGTGCAAAGAGATGAGTGGGAGTCAAGTCCATTCTCTGTAGTTCATTGTAATATGTTTTTTGTGAAACTCTGGACAGTGAGATTACTTTTTTTCATGGCTCCCAAATTCCCAGTAGGGTCCTCCTGGGTTCACCTACAGTGCTCTCCAATACACGTGGTGTCTGGCAAGCCTCCGAGCCCAGGCACAGCCTGCTTCTGCAGCCCATGTTACCAGAATATACAGTCAGCTCTGACATATAGGGTAACATCCCCTAAGCTGCCTCAGCACAGCTCCAGCCTTGGCGCTGCAGGTCCGGCTCCAAGCCTCAGCTAATGAGCCTGCACAGAACCAAGCAAACCCGTGCAGACGGAGCTCGTGTGTCTCTGCACCAGCGCTGTGGTTTGGCCACACCCTAGGTAATTACCCCACATAAGGGAGATAAATAGGTGGGTGTATTTCTTTAGCTATGTGTTTGCATGGCTGTCAAGGGGAGAGGAGAAGACAGAGAATCGCTGGTTTGAGATCACGTAACTCCCCTTTTCAAAGCTCTTCTTATGCACTTTTCCACTTGGAATTGTCCGAGCAATGGCATATAGTGAAAATTGGCCAGAAACTCAAGACAGAAAGATTTCAGGTTGTTTATGGGCAGTTGTGTGGTTCACAGAACGAGAGTTTGGGAGAGAGAACTCTCCCACTGGAAATGTGTGAGCTGGAGGCACCACCATGAAGTGCTACAGCAAGAGGAACCCCTTCATGAAGAGAACATGGCCTAGGGGTTATCCTGCACCTTTCAGCCACATATATGACAAAATAAAAACCAAAATCACTATATTGGTGCCTGGGGTGGCTGTACAGGCATGTTCTTAATACATTAACTAATTTTAGGTTAATCTAAGAAAACCCCTTCCAAATACAAATTATTCCTTTTTGGACCCAAGCTGAGCAACTTTCTGTTTGCGTTCAAAAAAAAAAACCCCAAAACACTTTAACATGTATGGAGGATACTCGTGAGGCTATTATGGCTTCTAGATGGTTACCACAAAGTAAGAGCTGAGTGTTTGGGTCCCCTGCACCACTAATGGAGTTAGGTGACTTCAAAGGAGTCTCCAACAGGCAATGTACTAAGAACAAACTGCTTGAGGTAGTCACTGAGGAACACAGAGGACAGTATTAAGGGTTTGCCCACCCAATGCAGGATAGGCAGGTACTTCCCAGCAGTCATCTTTCACAGACACAAACCATTACAGAATGTTCTGACAGCTTGTGTCCTGAAACCTGTGTGTTGGGTGAGATGACAACTACTACTTGTAGCATGAAAAAATTATCCTGAAGAAATACTTAGCACATATTCTCTTCTGGAGAAGTGCAATATGAACTCCATTCAGAGACTAAGCAACCACGACTGCATCCGTATGGGGAGCACAGGTCCTTTCAGTTAAAAACATCTCTATTTGTGCACCATTGCCCTCTTGGCAAATCTGCATAAATCCAACACTTTAAAGCATGTGTCATCTCCATTATAGTATGGTGGGAAATGTAAAGTGCTGTGTACACTTTAGGCCACATTCAGAATTGATTCAGAGGAGTGCTTGAACTCATTTAAGATTAAGATCTTGTCAGACCAGGACATCTCTCATGGGTAACACTGAACTCCAGATTTCCCTCTGGTATTGCAGCAATAACAACAGAAACTGCATCGAGGGACTTGTCTCCAGTGATGCACATGCAATTTTCATACTGCAGGAAGAAGAAAGTTGCAGCACTGAGAGCCAAAAAGTGCCATCTGAAGTGTAGTTAATTTCATGATGAAGCTAATTCATTTGTTCCTCTGTAAAGTACATTTGCAACAAAAACAGAATGAGAGTGCTATCACATCACAAGGGGTTCTTGCTACTTATTCTTCACAGAGAGAGAGATAATTTAAGGCAGATGAAAAAATTACAGGAATTTCCACCAGACAGACTTTGCCAACATCTGCCATGTTACTACACCCAGCTTGAGGATTTGACACCAAAGGCCTATCAAATAAGTGCTGTTACATGTTTGCCTTTCCTCACAATACATAAAAAATGTTCTCTTTTTCCTAGACAGCTGGAAGCCCTTGGCATAACTGGCTCTGAATCCATCAGTGTTCTCCACAGGGTCCAGATCTTCAAATGCTCTTCTCATCCTTGTATGTAGGTTTTGGGGCCCCCTCATAGCGTTTCTTGGGGCTATTTAATTCATGAATTGCACTCCCTGTTGGGGCAGAAATAAAAAACTTGCCATTGAGTTGCCTAATTCCCTAACTCATTTCTGTCCCTGATGAACAGATTCAGTAGCAAAAGGATGAGAAGAGAGGCAATCCCCAGAATCCATGGGCTTGGACAGCTTTAGCATACCTACTGTTTATACAACACGCATCCACTTGTAGGAACAGCCACTAGTGAACAGCTTCCGTTCGTGCTCTTTTACTGAGTAATATTTGTTCTGCAAGGGACATACCCCTCACTCCAGTGACCACAAAAGAAGGCATGTGTCCCAGAGACAATTTTGGACCAGCCTGGCCATGCAGGAAGATTGCCAAGTGTTGTGTTCCTAATGGGAAGAAGGTGGGTACTGCAGGGTACATGAAACTCTATTGTTTGTGCCTGATGGGGTGGAAGAGCCAAAAGGGAAAGAAAAACGATGGAAGACAGAATGCAGTCGGAATAATGTTCATTTCTAAGATTGCAAAGCTATTAACATTTCAGTCTTGGGTTCTGGCAGATATGCAGGGCAGCAAGCACCCTCCATGCAGATGTCTCAGAGTTCCGGGAGGTTTTAAGTTCAAAATGGTGACTTCAGCCTTCAATAGCCCTGGCAAGCGTTAAGAGGAAAACTTTGGCATGTGTTAAGGATCTCAAAAAGAGGGGGAGGGAGACTGATGCCAAAAAGCTCTCAATTTTGAACTTAGTTTTTCTCAGAAACTCAGTTTCTACTGCTGCTCATTAAAGCTGCAATTTCTATACCTGAGGAAAAAAATAGAGGCAAAGGATAGGGAGAAGATGAGGCTCTTAATTTTGAACAACTGTTCACTTCTAGTATTCCCACCCTTAGGTTTTTGACAGTACCTTCTTAATTGAAATAATTATTGACTATGCTTCCCAACTTGAGTTTGGTTTAGGCAGTAACAAAGGCATTTTTGGCAATTAGGCTTAATCTAGAAACTGAAAACAAAGCTCAGTGTTTCTTAAAAACAAACAATGTTCTTACTGTTTGTTATGGGAGGTTGGTTTTTTTTTTCCTCTGGTGCTATTTTGAGTTCTAGCATGTCTATTGTACACAAACTGGAGTGTTCACTCTGGTTGTTTACAACAATTTCCCTCGTGTTGCCAGGCTTTTCTTCTATGAAGCATAATTTTGTAGGCAACGTACAAAACAAGCTGCAATGTAAATAAATGGAATATGTGTGAAAAGTGTTGGCTCAACACCCCTCAAATTTGTCTCTAGTCCTAAAACTGTCATGAGAGCATTAAACACTCAGGACAAGTCAAAAGCACAGTAGGTACTTCCTTGGATTAAATTTTAAAGGATTGTTTCATTTGTGCAAATTTGGAACTGAAAATATTTCTCTAATTTCTGTGACTTTAGGGTAGGCCATGGTGGCTGCCCAGATTTCACTTTGGGTCTGCTGAGCTCACTGCAGTCACAGCCACTGTTGCTACCAAGATGCCTGAGACCACTGATTTTAGCATTGGAAGGAGAGTTTTTTGGTTGCAGTAGCTGGAAACTGTTTTTGTGGGGCAGCCATGTGTGGCTGGCCACATCTGGGAGCTAACAGGGGATAGAAGCACTTTGTACCATTACATCTTCGTGTTTGCCACAAAAGGTCTGTCTCCCATACTTGATGCACACCTGGGAGGGCCATATGGTCACAGGACAAAAACAAGAGTTTTTTGACTCTTATTAAACTTTTGTTGGAGTGGATTAAGCAATACAACATCTCACTGTGATGTGGCCACTGTGGAGAAACAAGCAAAAAGTGAAGCAATGGGGAGTGCTCTTATTGTCAGTTCCCTCACCCTCAAAGATGGCTTGGTAGGTGGCTACAGCCCAGCATCCCCCCAGCCATGTAATCCATCACACACAGAGCAGACAATCTGGCATGTGCATGCAAGTGTATATGCATAACACAAAGGAGACTCAAGAAAAAAACTTGCACAAAATAATATTGAAAGAAAATCCTTGAAGCACTGAACCATACAGTTATATTGCAAATTCTCCCTACTAGCTTCATTATCAAAATCAGAAGCCAATAGACAGGAGCTTGTGTCACCCTTTGCTGTGCCCCTTTTCACAGTTGTCACATGCTCATTCCTGCAAGCCTGGGGACAGCCACTGAAAGCCTCACTGATAGCTACTGCATAGACACATTTTCATTTCTTGTCATAACCAGACTGGTGTAAAAGTTAGCCAAGAAACACAGCTCTTGTGAATGGGTGTCTCATCTCCTCCACATGCTAACATACACCTTCCCAGCACTAGTGAAAAATCTGACTGAAATGCACCACCACAAGTGGACATGAACTCTGTCACATATTTAACAGCTAGAAAATTTGTTACAAATCATTATTAAAACAGAGAGAAAAAAGAAGCTATTAACAAAGCTTCTAAATTTCTCACTAGTATGGATGCCACTGGTAAGGACTGCCCCAACCTGAGCACAGACTCAGGCTTCTCTGCAAACAGTTTCTGAATGCCCAAAAATAGTAATTGCTGGAATTACCTTTCCCTAGATCTGAAACAATTAGGCTGGCCCCAAAAATGGTTAAGTAACTCAGAAATGGTGTTTTGATTGACTGTATGATAACACAAGCCATCACAGAATGTAGGATCCCTTTCTATTTATCAGTTGCTTAAGAGATGGTTAATAACACTGTCCAGTTTTCTGACGAGCTGCTGAAAAACTGTGTTCAGGACCTCTGAGAAGTGGCACTTGTAGAGCATCTTAGACTGCCTGAAGAAAGAGCTCAGCTGCACTGTGACACCTAACATTAGAAAGAATCAGGGCTGCTGCCCATGGGATTTCCCAAACAGAACATGTACATAAGCTGTGTGGAACCCAGGCAAGATACATCCAAAACTTCATGGGTAACTCAAATTTTCTGAAAGGCTGCAACAGACCCTGTGTTTCCTGGAGGTGTCACAGGCATTGTGTGTGATGCATGGCTGATCTGCCCATGTGCTGGATATAGATGAGTTTGACCAAAAGAAGAGTTGTTTTGTTTAGCTCCAATTGACATGGACTTTTTGGTCCGTGTTTGCTCACGTTAGTCCAGTTTGGCAACCAGAACTAACCTTTCCTCTTCTGTGGAAAGCTAAGAGTGGTGCTTTGCTTTAGAGAGGATGAAGCTTTCCAGGAAGGAATTGCAGTGAATTGCTTGAGGAAGCCAGTGGCCTGCCAAACTGGGGACTTCAAAAGCAAAACTGAAATGGATTTCTCCTCCTTCTCCTCCTCCTTTTTCCTTACTACTAAGTCTAAAAAAGAAAGTTAAACCATAGTGAGACATTTATTTTAAGTCTATCACTGAATCATTCTGTGATTTTTCAGTTGTAAGAGCTATCCACTTAGCAGTGACATGGTAAAACAAGTTTATTTCTCTAGGTACCACTTGGTGTGGTTGAGGAATACAGTAAAACTGAGACTAATTTGCTGTGAACGCTGGTGCACTAGACCATGACGATCTGTGTCAGCAGAAAGCCGCATGTGACATGCAGATTACAGGCTATTTTTTATTGTCAAACTCAATCCTTCATTCAAACAAATACATTGTCAGAACCCTAATTATTTCTGTTAGAAGCACTGCAGCTTGTTATAAAGGGGCATAAAGTCTTTCTCTGCAAATTCTTGATCATTGCATTACAATTCCAAACCATTTGTGAAATACACCATTTAATTTGGAGCCTGTTTCTCTCTATGTGGGCTCTGATTACAGAATCATTAATCATTATAGAGTATTAGCCCTGTGATGAACCATGCACTGTTTTGGGGTTTTTTTCACTCTGGTTGGAAATTATTGCCATTAGTTTCTTCTTCGTTATCTCCTGTTCCTCATAATTGCTGACAGGCAAACTGGAAAATCTTGCCTTTTATTCAATCATCTTGCTCTTTTCAGCAGTGGGAATTTTGGGCAGATTCAGTAACAATCCTTCTGGCTTCATCTAGTACTACCAAGTTTCAAGGACAGGTTTCAAATTTCTTCATTATCAAGCAAATGTTCTGGGCATGCATTGGAAGCTGCTTCCCTCACTGTAACTGTGAACGGAATTCAAGTTTGATCAATGGGAAAATTTCTACAGGCCCAGCACCTGTTGGTACATGTCTACATGCAAAACTTGCAAAACATGCAAAAAGAAACACAGCAATATAGTACTATCTCTTGCCATTGCTGGCATCTTCAGGCCAGATCAGAACACCGGAATCAAGATGGTTGGAACGTGATTAGAACTCCGGGATTAGAGGTCTGCGTTTTTTACCTGGGGTGGAAATGCTGACAGCTGGAAGATGTTTTAACTCCATTGATGCTGAAGCTATGTAAATCTGTAAAGGCCATGGGATCCCTGTGAAGCACAGCTGGAAACAGGTATGTGGAAACCCTGGGTCTGGTAAGAAGAGCTGGAGGTGGCTACCTGAGAAGCAAAGACCAGGGTCACACTGCAGCGAAATGTCTATTTGAGTACAAAAACAAGAGCCTTTTTTTTAATACTTTACAATGATACAAATCCCACCAAGCAAGATTTACTACATCCCTGGGCAAGTAATGATGCAAGGTGACCTCGCATTGCTGGGTGGCAGTTCAGACACTGCCTTTGGTGAAACCTTGCCCTAGATCTAATAGCTTGAAGCCAGGTATCTTTCCTGACCAACATCATGAACAGCAGGTGGAAGTGATCAGTGGCTCACACCTCAGGCTGATCCAGCACTTGGAGCACGAGAAGTGACAGCAATTCTTTCAGGCAGGCTGCTCCACCTAAACACATTCTTTGTGGCTTATTGCTGTGAGTGTAGCACAGCACTGACACAGCTTTCTTGAAAGGTTTTGATGCCACCCACTTTGTTTTTGTGTTGCTGATGTCAGAGTGTGTTATGTACAAAAGCAAAGGCCCTGGCTGATCCACTGGATTCATCAGTAGAAATTTATACTTCAGAGAACAGTACAGGCCTTTCGAATGCAGGTAAAGATACTGAGTAGGACAAATCTTCAAAGATTGACATAGAAAAAGTTTCTGAAATACTATTAATAAATTATATCCTTTGCTGTGCATGGATTGCGAGTACAACAGCCAAATCCTGAAGTAGGAGCAACTTCATTGTAGAGAAACTACCACCAAGGTCTATTTGGGGTGTTTTCAGCCTTCCTTAATACTTCTCTTACCTATTTCTGTGTTGGTGGATCTGAATTTTCTGTAAACTGAACTCTGAACACTTTTGCTTTTACTCTTGTAAGGAAATTGGCTTAGTAAATTTCTTTAGTTTAATAAGGAATTCACTGTGTTCATCCATTTTCTGAAATCATACTCAGCGTTGGAGATTAATTGCTGTTCTCCTGGAACAACTAAAAGCGCAGTCTACAGCTTGACCTGGCAGCCACACAAGGCTTTTGTAATCTGTCCGCTTCTGGAAAATTTAAGCCAGTGTTTTTTAAGGGTTTATCACTTTCTGTCTCATACATCAAGATAAAGTAATACTCCTTAAGAAATTTTCAGGAAAGAAAAAAAGGCTGACCACCAGTCTTCGAGAAAATTTAAAATCTGTCATTTCAGGATCCTGCTTTATTATACATGGTTTTGTTCAATGCACTGGTAGAAGCAATATTATAAACATCAATGTAAGGCATTGTTTAGCCACAAGGTACTTCTTACTAACATGAATGACAATACACCACAAATTGCAAATAAAAGCAAAGAAGTGAAGGGGAGTTGTATTCAAGGATTAAAACCACAAACAAACGTGTTTATGTATCTCAAAGCAACAACATATGAGTAAAGAGAAGTTTTGAATTTAAACCCTTTTGAATGAAATGGAGAATCAAATAGCAATGGGAAGCAGAACTACTAAGGTATTATCCATTCAAAGGCAAGAACATGCATGAAAACGACTACTAAATCCCTTGTCACAAATGTCTTTGAGATCAGTGAAGCGGAGATATTTAGTGACTTGGCATTGCTCAAAACCCACTAATCTCCATGAGCAGACTGAGATTCAAAGCAGACCAGAGAGCAACCCTTTGTTCATCATAATAAAGAATTTGCTGTATTCAAACGAAGTCACAGCAAAGTGGATGCGTGCCAGTGCAGCACCAGTGTTCCAAGAGAAAGGCAAGCTAGGAAATTATAGACCCTTCATCTCAATGTCTGAAATTTGCAAAATAAAGGGTACAACCAGGAGAACATTTGCAAAATGCATGTGCAAAGGAGTATCATTCTCTGTAATCTACTTGTAGATAACTAGCAAGGTTAGGTGGTGTCAGTTAACTAATCTCCTTTTTGAAAAAATTATGCTACACTTTAGTTATTAAAATTAAAACACTCAAAATAATAATTCATGTAGCAGGATGTTCACCTAATGCTTTGTGGCAGAAGAGTTTCATTCTCCTTTAAAATCAATGTTGTTATTCTGTAAGAACTTGAGGAAAATGGTAATCTAGGTCCCAAGTCTCCTAAATGTGGGTTTTGCAGACAGCTGAACTGAGCAGCACAAAGAGCAATGTGATCATGAAATAGAGACACAAAAGGAAAACAATCCAAACTTTTAACAACAGCTGTATCAGGTATCTTCAGTACACTTACCTGTGTCATGAGTAATCATCCCAAGCCTCTTTCACAAGAGCGTCTAGTCCTCTTCTCCTCTGTACCATTAAGCTGTCCATGAAGAAGAGTTGTGTTCAAGGAAACATTGTGAGGAAATAAGTATTAGAAATAAAATTCTTGGTTTCATCAACATCTCTGCTATTATTCACTGCCTTGGGGCTAGCCTCCCATTCTTACTACTTGATCCCCCTGCCCTTCCACTCTTCTTCTGTTGTGCTTCCCTGAGCTGCTTCATTCTGCCTTTGTTTTCCACTTCGAGACTGTGTTTATCCAAGTAACATGATCCAAATCACTGACTCAGACAAGGCAGTAGATGCTTCATTAGGCTGTAGCTCAAGTGAAACACTTTTATCTTGCCATCTACATCAAACTTGTGCATTGCTTTAGCACCTTTTTGGCCAAATATCTTTAATACCAGTAGGACAAAAAGCCTCCAGGAAGACTTGTGCTGTCTTCTCCCTCTGCTCTGCTCTTCCCTGCTGCTCCACTCCTCCCACAATCAAGCCTGACTTGACAGTTCATTCAAATTGAAAAAAAAAATTACACACAAATAAATTTGTTCTATAAAAACTTGAAAAGAACCCTTTGCATTTAGTAACAAGTTAGTACGTGCAAGATTTTCTTTTTGCTTACATAAATCATAGATTCAAATACAACATGCCTCTACCAAAGGCAGCCAGCAGAACAGAGCAGCTGAAGTGTTTCTAAACAAAGCCCAACCATTTAGAAACAATAAAAATTAATTAAAAAGACTTAGAAATTCGAGCCAAAACATTACAGTTGAAAAGATAATCACAAGAGAATGCTTAAAACACCACCACTTCAAAATTCAGTTTTTGTTTTACTGCATCTTCCCTCTGAAACCAAAACCAAACCCCTAATCTCCCGGAAGAGAAATGAGTGAGATTTAGTACATGGAACTTAAGACCTTTTCCTGTTTCCCAAGGGGGTTCCTGCAGTTGAATTGAACTTGCCACAGCTATTAGTTGCGACCTTGACTGCATTTTACATTATGTGTACTGTACCCAAATCCCACTAGGTGTTTAGTAGTACACGCTTGCACTTGTATTGTGCCCGTAAGCAGGTAACTGCTCGAGTACAAGTTGTTCCCACCACGTTCACCTCACGTGGTGCCTGGTCATCAATTTTAGCTCAACAATCATGAGATGGGACAGACCCAACTTTGGGTCACTTTACACATTTGCCGATTTCTGAGCTCTTGTATAAAAGTTTCTAAACTTTTTTTCCCCCTCACAGAGCAAGATTACAGTGCCTTTATTTGGACATTTTTTTAAGGAAGCCGAAAGTCTTACACAACCCTCCGACGTGTAAGCAGCGGGGGCTTTACGGTGTTTATTTATAACCGGCTGTGGCACCGATCATTGCAGAGCCCGAACCGCACGGGCCCACGGACGGAGGCAGACGGGAGGCGGCTGCTGGCGGGGGGGTGTTCGCAGCCGGGACCAGCGCCCGCCTCCGCCACCGCGTAGGAAATACGCAGGCACCATCGCTGCCGGGACACGGCCCTCCTTCCCTCTCGGGGCCCAGCCCCCGGGCCTCCCCTTCCGAGGGGCCGGGCGGGGCCGGGCGGGGCCGGGGGCATCCCGGCGCCGCCGCCGCGCTCCCCGCCCCCCTCCGCCGGGCGGCACGGCGGCCCCGCCGCGCGTGTTTACGGGCCGTGCTCCGCCGGCGGCAGCAGCAGGAATCCGAGGGAAAAGCCGAACAGGATCGCGGGCGGGAGCATGGAGCGGGGGCTGCGGGAGCTCGGAGCGGGGGTGCCGGAGCTCGGCCGGCCCTCAGCACCCGGCGGTGGTGCGGAGAGCGGGCCGTCAGCTGCGGCGTGACAGCGACGGGCATGGTCCTGGCGGGGACAGCCCGCTCCCGTGCCAGTCCGCTTCAGCTGTGCTCGTCCAGCTCCGAGCGTGTGCGAATTGTTTGTTTACTCGGGATTTTTCTTCATGGAGGAGAGAAGGGTGGGAGAGGCAGGAAGAGGTCAGCCGTGTTTCCTTCCCCATGGAGAACGGGACAGATTGATCCCGAAGGAGGACGGACGAGTACAGCGGAACAAACAGTCTGGAGTCGTCTCGTTCAGCCTTTTAGGGAAAAACGGACCATCAAAACTGTCCATTTTTCTGGACACTCCCAAGGAGTTGACTGGAAGGAGAACCTCCAGAGTAACTTCAGTTTTTTCAGGGAGCTTCCCTGAAAAAACATCAAACAAACCCAACCAAACAAAAAACTCCACCAGCACCAAAAAATTAACTTTTATGAACCACTGCGCTCACTAGAAAATAGAAATATGTACAACACAGAAAATGTCTCCTACCTCTCCAGATAGTGAACTGGCTTGCAGCTGATAGAGGAAGGAATCTTTGAGGTGTGGGTGATCCTCAAGTTATATGGCTTTCTGGTGTTTCCCTTAAATTTTGGTTAGTGGTCTTAGAGCCTTTAGGGTTGATGTCAGTGTGGTATGCAAGCAAAAAAACGTGGAGTGCCTTTTTTCAAAGGAAAGTATTAATCTCCAAGAGAGAATTCATGCAAATAAAACGATACTATCTTAGGTAGCAAGATGATCAAAATAAAATTGTACCCATTGCTTAATTCATTGGTGTAAATATATTTTTATTGCTGGTGTTTACTGGCAGCTATGTAGTCTTTTTTTTTCTTGCTTCTGCAAGATTTACAAAGGAGTTTCCATGTAAAAGTGAGTCTGAAAGAAGTTTTACGGGTCCTGTAATATTTGTGTTTTTCAGAGTGCCTGATCTTTGTTCATTTTGAAAGGAGCAGCTAGGTATTTTCTTTGTAATTGTTACCTCTGCAAATTCAGCTTCGACTTTCAGAATCAAGCTGAGTTCTTTGACACTACACTGAGAAAGAGGAAGTTGACGTGCCAATCTTGCAGTTTTCTTAGAATATATTTAATCTAATTTGCATGGGAAGTTCCACCTGAATTAAGACAATTAATGAATACACTTGCTTAAAATAGCATTTCAATTATCATCTTTCATTTCCTATATCCTTCCTTTAATTCTGGTGTCATTTCAGGGATTATTATTCACACACATTACTGTTACCCCACATGAATGAGCACAAACAACATAGAAACTCCCTCGAATAGCTTTTGTGTGTGTGCATGTGTGTCTGTGTCAGAAAACCCCAACTATGTATATATGGTTATTTCTATTTTGTGCTCAAACATTTGCATTTCAGAGGCCTATGTGTCCTGTGTGTCTGCCCTCTCTGTAGACTCTTTGGGGTTTTTTGTCCTGCACTGCTTTTGTTAAGAAAGTGGTTTCTCTTTTTTTTTTTTTCCCATGTTCAGTCAGCTAATTAAGTAGGAAAATGTTAGTCTTCCTTTTTTCAAGTTCATCCCTTTGTTTTTCTCAGTCTAGTTAATTTGTAAAAAGGAGAACTGTGGTCATTGTATTAGCACTAGCATGAAACTCCAGTGAGCTGACTTTCCCCTCTTTTTTCAGGGGGAGAAACAAAACCTTTTAAGAGACATAAACATGTAAATTATGTTAAAGTACTAATGGTAACAGGAAGATCTCTGGGGAGGGGTTTTTAAAAAGCCATGAAGGTCTGGTTGGTGTTCATTTTCTCACAGTCCAAGGATGGACTGTCCAGAATTCCTTTCGTTTCTGTACCAGTAAGGTTATTCAGATCTAGTCAATATTTCAGAGTGGTAACTGAAAAGTAATGTGTAATGTCTGGTAAATTTTTCCATTTCATTCCAACGCATGGCTGGCACTGGGACCTTCTTCACGCAGAAGGCACATCCTTGTCTGCAGGGTGGCATTTTACTGCACAACAGCCAGACGCAGAAGTGACCCTGTGCTCCCCACTCAGCTGACAAGTGGGGCAGAGGCGTGTCACAGAAGCGATGATTTTGCGTACTGAGAAGGGGGTCGGAAGGTTGCCACCTCTCCTTTTGAGCAGCATCTGGTAGACAATTTTCTGCCTAATATTGTCAATCATTCCCTTGTTCTTGAAGGTGCCTGGCTGTCCTCCCAGCTGGAGTGAGAACTTCAGTGATCACTAGAAAGCAAAACAAATGCAAAGTTTACAAAGGGAGTGTGGAGAAGGCAGGTCCCCGAATAAAGAAGTTGGCAGGGGCTCAAATGCCTGGGATTATGAGGGGAGTGGAACACACACACAGTTAGTGCACATGCTGGTTTGAATACCAAAGCTCAAACGAATACATTTGTTGCACACCAAAAAGTGAAAAGTAAATGACTGTTTGAATAGATTATATTTGAAAAAAATGTGATTAAATGTGCAATAAATTGAGGGTTTCTTTGCTTCCTATTGCTGCTAGATTTTTTTAATGCCAAGAACTGAAGCATAGCATCAGTCTGGGAGGAGGCAGGAGCAGGGGGGATCTTGTCTCTAGTGATAAAAAGCTAGCATTCACGGCCAAGGGGAAAAAATGTTCAGAAATTAAAGAAAATAAAAAATGTATTCTTTCCTTGAAGGCATATACAAAAGAGGGGGAAAAAAAAGAATAAAAGAAAAAAAAAAGCTGAGGCAGGATTCTGGGTGGTCCAATAAAATGCCTGCTGTGATGTAGCCACCTGCTCCTATGACATAAACTAAAGCACACCTGTACTAGTGCTTGATAGCTGTGGCTAGTGCTTCTCCCTGCTGGAAGCTGCATTGGTCCGTGGTGGAAGCAGTTCTGGGACCAGTGAGCAGGGAGGTTACAGAGTGGTGCCTCCTTTAGCATTACAGAGAAATCTCTGCTTTTTGAAGTAAAAGGAACTTCTTCCCTTGATGTGATGTCAGGCAAGCTTTGCCTGCAGTCATGATCACAGTATAAAGTAGCAGCTGAATAGAACAAAATGCCAAACAGATCAGTAAATAATTATATTAAAAATAGAGGAATACTTAACTGAACGATGGACTAAATAAAATGCTTGGGAAAAATATGTATCGTAAGACAACTCCACCCAATGTTTATCAGCACAGAGTAGTTAATGGCAGTGCTAGGGAAAGCTACGTTTTTTTCTGTGGCTAGTGCACAGGGCTGGCCAGTGGGTATACTGAAAGAAGTTAGACAATAATTATTCAAGATGAACTGAAAAGCTGTCAGTGTAATTCACCAGATTGCTCTAGAAGAACTTCTAGAGGGAGATATATATGCTTGTATGTACGTATCATTCGAATTGTCTCATGTGTCTTTAGAAAGAGAGAAATTTCATTTTTGAAAGTATGAACTGATTGTTAAGGTTAGAGGCAAAGAAGCATTTGAAACATTTCTGCTGTCTTGGAGAGCTGTGTACACAAACGGACTGTGAATGTGCACATTAACTTTTAATAAGCTTGGAAATCATTGACATGTAAACAGCTCTTACTCCAGCCAGAGCCTGTACTTGGGTTAGAGGCATATTATGCTGTGGTACAATCATAAGATATCTCTGTTGAACTAAGTGATACCATATTTACCACATATATCACAAGAACTTACTTTATGTCAGGCCATGGCTATGGGCCAGATTGTTCAGCAGATAACCCCAGGAGTGCCAAGACTGAGTCTCGGGCAAAAAATGTTTATGTGTGATAGTGGATTATGACCTGTGTTTGACTCAACTATTTGTGAATGTAAAGATATAGAAGACAACTGTATCTAGGACCCCCTGACTTTCTCCATAATTTAGCTCCCCTGGGAAGCACTGGAAGGACAACAAGGGTTCAGCTTCAGCTCCATTCACACTGCAAGTCAGACAGACTGGGAGAAATGGAGCAAACAGTCATTTCTATCTTTTGTTTGCATCAAATATTGTGAGAGAAGTTATTCCTACTACAGCTCCAATCTGGCTCGCCTGGGAAGTGCTAGAAATCTTTAACCAATCTGTTGTAGAGTTGTCAACACTGGCTTCTCATTGCATTTGATACCCCAGCAGGAGTAAAAAGCATTAGCAGCTCAGATACTAATGGAAAGCCAGTCTTCTCTAAACCCCTTCCTGGGACTGCCCTGGCCATCAGCCTAGTGAACTCTGGATTGTCATTCCCTCTGGACCCCAAAACTATTTTGGCACCTCTCCCTCCACCAGAATTTGGTTACACTCTTCCTCTGTCACCCTGACCAACTCTTGTAGGGCTCACCTGCTGTCCTGCTCTGCTTTGAGATCTGATGGGCCATGATCTGGTGGAGTCCTGTGGAGAAGAGGCAGCATTTGGGGGGATGGAGCATCCTCCTGCAGGCAGGCAGGCCTGGGATGTTTTGTGTATTCCCAAGAATCTGTCTGAGCCTCTCTGCCTCCTGCCACCATGCTCCCAAACCAGAGAAGCCAGCTGAGTAGTTTTTGAACAATTGTTGAACTGACAGCTAAAATCCTGATAATTGGTTAAAAATCTTTGCTTTTATGTTCACCCACCAAACCTTGAGGCAAGAGGTGTCAAGTCAGCTGTACCTTACAGCAGGTCCCAGAACAAACCTGGCAAAAAGGCTGAACAGGGATTTCAAAGAGAGGCTGAAGTGTGAGCTGTCATGGGAGTTAATAGATGTGCCCGTACAAGCCCAGCTAGCCTTTATCACCACTGTTTTCTGCAAGAGATCCTTTGGTTCCCATTCTGGTTTTTGTGGTGTTCATGCTAGCACATATAATCCAATTCAGTGATAACACACTTGCTGCATATAGTTTCTAACTTTGGTTCTTGTTTTGCTGCAATTAAAACATACAGGACTTTGAAAAAATTAAGGAAGTCTCTCAGTATATATCCCAGTATGAGTCAGATAGGAATGGGACCCTTAGTAACACAATTATAATTCAGATAACTGTGGACACAGGCCACTAGGGAAGATCACAATTAGTTTCAGGTGGTATTCAAATGATACAAACCATTTCAAATAATTTGAAGACTAGGAGGTATTGGAATGATTCTATTTCTATGCCTTTGAGGTATAAGGAATTATGACTATCATTGAAATTCATGTTGAACTTCATGTTTAAGGTAAAACTTAAGCATAACTTCATTATGTCAAATCTAAACTCTAAATCTGAACATTCAGCATAGGAATAAAACCAAAAAAAGCACTTCTCTTTTTTTTTTTCTCCTTCTACAGATCTCTCCTTTATGCAACATCAGCTTCAAAAAACTATGACTGATCCACTCAGCCAGGTGTCAAGAAGCTAAGTACACACGTATTGGCAAGAAAGAAGACAGAACATCTTGCGGCAGCACGTACCAGGAGATTTGGCTGCTGTTCTGCTGAGATGGGCTGAGCCGACATTGCTGTGCAGCTGGTCAAAGCACTGGCAAAACATCTGGAAAAGACACTTTTGGGTGGGTGGGGAAATACTGCTGGAAGCCCTACTATGCCAGAATCTGCCAGCAATTTTGTTACGGATCTTGACCCAAATCTCTGGGAACCTTGAAATAATGAATGAAAACAACTGGTTTGTGGGTTGGGTTGAGAGAATTCAAACAACTTACATAGTTTGACATGAAAAGTAACTTCAGTATTTCTTTAAGAAGGGGTAGTGTATTATCTGTAATTCCTTGCCTAAAAATACTGTATGCTGTATTCCAGAATGAAAAATACCATTACTTTTTGAGAGGGACGAATTAACCTAGGGTGAAGCTTGGCCCCGTGGTGACAATATGTGTACATTTGGCCTGTTGGCAGGTCTCTAGAACAGAATGTGCAGGGAGAAAAGTACTGAACACTGAGAAGGGAATTACTCTAATTCACTTGTAGATGGAAAAGAATATACATATGCCTCAAAAGTAACGTGTAAACGCAGACTTAAGACTTACAGAGTTTAGGAAAAGCATGTGACAACCTTAAGTATAATTCAATCTCAGGAGGCATTAATGAATGGCATAGAAGCCTGTAGTAAATTTAAATGCTGACCACAGTAGCTTCAAACTGTTTGGAAACGAATTTAATTAAAAAAAAAAAACCTTCCAGAGAGGTATTTTAAAGCTTAAAGCACAGAATTTAAACCAGAAATTATTTCCCTAACTGTTCCAGATAATTTTCTTCTCAACAGTGTATAGATACCACTGCTTCAATTACTGATCTCGAAAAAATACCCAAACAATTTCTTAATTTTGTTTTTTTTTTTTCTCCAAAAGCTCAATTTTTTTCCTATTTATCCTTTTTTAAGGGGGAGAAGTGTAATAATTTTATTTTACTGAGGCCCAAGAAATCTGGCAGCCTGTCCTGCAGGTAGAGGTTGTCAAAGAATCACAGAATCAATTAGGTTGGAAAAGACCTCTGAGATCATCGCATCCAACATATGACTGACCACCACCACGTCAACTGAATTATAGCACCAAGTGCTATCTCCAGTCCTTCCTTAAACACCTCCAGGGACGGGGACTCCCTCCACCACCTCCCTGGGCAGCTCAGTCCCATGTTTAAACACCCTTTCTATGAAGAAATTCCTCCTGATGTCCAACCCAAACCTCCCCTGGCGTAGCTTAAGACTTTATCCTCTCGTTCTGTGACTGCTTAGCTGAGAGAAGAGGCCGCCCTGCACTTGGCTATAACCAACCTCCTTTCAGGTACTTGTAGAGATCAGTAACGTCCCCCCGAGCCTCCTTTTCTCCAGGCTAAACAACTCCAGCTCCCTCAGCCATTCCTCACAGGACTTGAGCTCCAGACCCTTCTCCAGCTTTGTTGCCCTTCTCTGGACACGCTCCAGCACCGCAATGTCCTCTCGGGCACCCCCGGCCCTCCTGCCGTGTAACCACAGCACAGGCGGGCAGGGCCGGTCCGAAGCGCCGCTCCCCCGGCAGGGCGCACCCGGGGCGAGGCGGGTGGGCGGCGGGGGCCGGCCTGCCCGGCAGCGAAATCCGCCCGCGGCTCCGGGCGAAGGCAGCGCGGCCCCAGCGCCCCGCGCCTGGCGGAGCCGCGGCCGGCGCGAATCCAGTCCGGGTTTTGGCGCCGGGGACCGGCGGCGGCGGCGAAGGGCGAGCGGGAGGGGACCGCGCGCCGCGCCCGACAGCCGGGCCGGGCCGGGCGGGCAGCCGGCGGAGGAGGAGGGCGCCGGGAGCAGGTGGGCGAGCGGCGGGGCGGCCGCGCCGGCTCCGGGCCCGCCTGGCCGCGGTCGCGGGCCCCCATGGCCGCGGCGCGCCCGCCGCACACACCCACCGCCGCCCCCCGGTGAGCGCCGCCGCCGCCCCTTGGGCACCTCGGCGGGGCCGCTGCCCGCGGCCGGGGCTGAGCGCGGCGGGAGGCGGCCGGGCCGGGCCGACCGGGCGGAGGCACCATGCAGGCGCGGCGCTTGGCCAAGCGCTCCAGCATGGGCAGCCGGCGGTTGAGCGCGGCGGCGGCGCAGGTGGACGCGGTCCGGCCCCCCAAGCCCGAGAGCGCCTGGAGGCCGCCCCGGCGGGAGGGCTCCGCCGCGGCGCTGGAGGAAGAGGACGAAGACGAGGACGTGGTGGTTGAGGTGGAGGAGGAAGAGGAGGAGGAGGAGGGCGGCCCGGGGAGCGCCCCCCCGGCGCTAGCCGGCCATGGCAAGGGCCCCCTCCGGGGGAGCCTCAAGGTGCGTCCCGGGAGGGCGCGGGGCGGGGGCGGTTGAGGGGCCCGGGCGGGGGAGCGGCGTCGGTGAGGCGGGCCGGGCCGGCCGGTGTCCCGGGCCGAGCCGGGGAGCGCTGGGGGCGGCCTAGGGCTGGCGGCGGGGCTGGGAGTGGGCTGGCGCCGGGGGGCTGCGGGGACGCCGGCGGCGGGCGGACCGGCCGGCCCTCTGCAAGTCCCGGACGAAGCGGCCGCCGGGGGCGGCGGGGGTGGCTGGCTACAAGCGGGCAGGGGGCGTGGGGAGCCACTGGGGTCTGAAAGGAGTTTGAGCATTAGGAGTGGAGATTCGGCTGGGTGAAGCGCGCGGCTGGCGGGGGTTGGAAGGATGTTCAGCCCGCCCGTGTGCGCAGAGGTGTTCGGAGAGCTGTGCCTGCGGGGCATGCGGTCTGCCGGGGCCGGGCAGGGCTCCTGCGAGCGGGGGTGGCCGTGGTCAGGAGGCCTGGGTGGGCGACCTGTGGAAAGTTTAGGAGTGCAGCCGTTCTGTGCTGAGGCCCGATTCAAATCCTGTCGAAGCGTGCGCGGGCAGTACGCTGAAACTGGTGCGGTTTGAAACAACCTGATGAACACACCCACCGGCTAAGATCCCGCAGATTCAGGCTTAATGATTTTATTATGAAGCGTTTTCTGTAATTATTTTTCTCTTGGGATAACCAGGGTAGTAGAATTAAGTCTATGTATAGTTCTATAGAGGATTCGTGTGATAGATCTGCACTGGTTATGGAAAATAAATGCGTATGAAAGTTTGAAGGGCACCCTTTTGAATTGACTTTTTTTTTTTTTTTTTTTAATCTAGGTAATAATTCTTACTTGGTAAGAGTTCAGGGTTGGACAGTTAGTAATGCTGTGTTACTATGGGGGTCTTTCCTGTATCCATAGATGGAGGGGGAAAAAAAGGAAACAAATCCAAACCAAACAACACGCAAAGGAAAATAGCAGCAGGAATGCAAGTTATCCCCATATTGCTTCAGCAGTTTTGTTACAGGACTGAGAATCAGTCTGACACTGTTGGGTCATCAGACCCTGTCTGTAGCTCTTCACTGAGTCTGTCAAATGTATGAGTTGTGGTTATGGTGTCTGGGTCAGACCATCCGTGGTACTGAGGCCTGACAGGCTGGAACAGTTTTGTTGCTACTGAACCAACGCTTGACACTTGAATGGTAGCCTTAGGATCAAGAGCACCATAATGGGCTTCTGGTCCCGTCATTCTCCCCTTTGTATTGAAAGTCTTAAGGGGTAGAGGAGGCTTAGAGGAACTTCCTGTGTGTTCCCAATAGGAAAAAAGAGTGAAATTCTCAAGTGGAGCACAATAATCTGAACTGTAACTGGATTATATAGGCATAATCTGCATAAAATGTGGGAGTGTACTGTTCTTTTTGTCAACCCTCAACATGCTTTTAAGTAGTACGACTGTTAGAGGTTGCTGGTATTTCTGCTTTATGCTTAGGAGTATGTGCACATACAAAAATATTGTGCTTGCATGTATTTACTTCCTTGAATAGTAAACCTACCTCATAGATGAGATGAGTGTAGTAATGACTATTGGGCTACTTTTAGTGTACATGATAAACTGTCAAGTCACCTTTGGTAACCAGGTGCACATATTTACCCTCTTTGGAGGAATATTTCTAACTATCATTACCTGCTCAGTTTCTGCTTTCTCTCTTTATACTTTTGAGTACTATAAACTAAGAAAGCTTAAAATTTAACATTGTAAATAAATTATCTGTGCATTTCTTTAGAGACTGTTAGTGTGGGAGTTCTCAAAGCTTAAATATGAGGTTCTTCCAAGTAATTTTAAAGTAACAGATTAAAATTTTCTGCCCTTGGCATTGTGTTTCTGAGTGCTTTTAAGCCTGAAGTGGCTGAACTGCAAAGGTGCTTCCCAAACGTAGCTCTCTGACTTTGTGGCCCTGAGTGTGTGGGAAGGGCAGGTGGGTTTTCCAAGTGGGTTGTGTTTCTATTAATGAGAGAAGCAGGCATGAAATGACTACAGAGGTCCAACTGCAAAACACTGGGAGGGTAATAGGACTGGCACGATCTGGTTGTGATTTGTCAACTGGAATTCCTTCCAAATGGAGAAGTGGCATGGAGTCAGCAGCATTTGACTCCCAGACCTGGGCTTCTGAATTGGGGAGCGGGAGCAAAGTATATTGAAGGGGTGTCCACTCCTGAGAGATGGCATAAATTGTTGCAGTGACCAATACTCTTCATAATAAGAGATAAGAGACATCCTGAAGAGCTTCAGAATTTAATTGGGCTTGAAAGCAAAGTGATCTGGGTGCTGGTTTTGCAGCATATGCTATCTAGATAATGCAATTAAAAAGCATCACACAGTGTTCTGCTGTGTATTCACATGTACACTTGATATCTGTGCCCTTGGGTGGAATGGCATTTTAAAGCTAAAGGTTTCAGGGGCTTGTGACTTTGTCACTTTTATGGACTGCCTGTGATACATGGATGAAAGCATGGTAGAGTCAGCAGTGGAGTTAATATTGTGAAAAGGTGCCTGAGAATTTGGTCCACTAGTCAAGATCAGCAAAGTACTGGTGCTATTAGGTCTTACAGCCATATTCTCTGCTCCATAAAGGAGTCCAGTGGCAGTACCATTGGTAGTCTGGTTTTGACCCTCACTCTTAAGCATGGGGATAGAGAGGAAGAAGTACTTACAAATATTATTTCTCCAGTTTCTGAAGTCATGGCAAGAGAGAACGTATATTACAAAAAAGAGAGACTGATGGTCATGGGGAAGTGTCTTGGTTTGAAAGACAGGTGTCTGCCAAGGAAGGCAGACAATGAAAAAAAAAATTGCAACCCCCTTCCCTCCGAATTATTATAATTTTGAAATTAAGGGGGCTTTCAGGCAAAGATATGAGGAATAGGAATAACAGTTCTTTACTATTATATATATAACCAGTTAAACAAAACACCAATAACTATGGCAGTAACAGCAAACAATCACAAACCCAGTCCCAGCCTTCTCGGCTGTCGGGCCCTTTCCCCTCGGGTGCAGTTCCGCTCGCAGCCGGCAGGGGCGCTGGCGGCTCCCGGTGAGCAGGGCAGGTGCGATGGTTCCCCCGCGGCTGCAGGGGGCGCTCCGGAGCGAGCTCGGGGAGCACGCGGCACCGGTGCCCTGGGATCCCGGGAAGGGATGGAACAAAGGCTTCACAAACCCCTGGGCAGCCGATCCCGGTGTCCGGCCGGACCCTCGGGAACAGCAGGCTGGAACGGCAGGGACGAGCACAAATCCCGGGTGGCAGACGAGATGTATCCAAACTGTGGAGCTGCGGTGGGAACCCCCCGGAGGTCTGGGCAGGCAGGGCGAGCGGGGCTACAGAGCAGCGAAGGCTCGAAGCAACGGCGGGGGCAGGGCAGCCACAGCCCGGCTCCCAGCGGGGCAGGGAAGGTGGGCTTTGGGATCCCGGGGTTTCTCCAGTAGAAGGAAGGCAGCCGAAAAAGCAGAAGCCTGCCGTGCTGACGAATTCCTTCCAGCCTCTCTCCGTCCAAACGCAGGGAACTAACAGCCCACAAGCCCAGGTGAAAGAGAGTAGCCAGATGGACTCCTCCCCCTGTGGCCAGGTCTTTTGTTTTTCTTAAGCACCCAGTAATTGGTCCCCCTGGCAACATGTTTGGGGAAAATTCTTTAAGAGAAAAAGAAAACAGAAGGAGAACTCCTAAAACCCCAACAGGAAGATACAAAAATTGTGTCTTTATGTTGCTGTAGCTGTGTAGATGTCCAAGAGGAGGACATTGGAGAACATTTTTGTTGCTTTTTTCCCCCTGCTATGCTAACAAGCTGGAAGAGGCATGAGTGTGCTGCGTGTGGCTGGTGGGTAATGGCAGCATAGCCAGAGAGTCTTGGAGAGCCTGTAAAGCCTTGTTGAGAAGTGGTGTGTTTTCTTACTATGTCAGAACTAGTTCATTAATCTCTATATGGAAGCAAATAACACCAAGGTGCTGATTATGCAGACTCATTTTGCATGTGAAACTCTTTTTGTGCAGCCCATATTTGCTTTGGCTGCATTTGGATTTTCAGCCATTTGAAATGAGATGAAAAAGTATAAATAGTGTAATTACTAGTACTTTGTCTTGAAGTGTGGGTTAATTTGCAGTCCTGTTTAATTCATCTTTTGTATGGAGCCTAGTTCAGATATCACGTGCAGCTACATTAGTACCACACTGGGGTTAATGCAGTCTGTGGAAACTGCTGGGTTTGATGATATGGAAAAGAGGTTTTGAAGTAGAGTCCATCAGCAGTCTCTGTTGCTGACTTTATCAGGTACTTAGAAGAAAACCCCACTGCAAGTAGCATAGCTATGCTAATTTGCCTGTAAACCATTAGAGTGCTGTGATTGAGAATGTGGGCTAGTAGTGAACCATGGGCTTGTGATAACATGCTAGCATGTTGCAGTGTTTTCTCTACTGTTATGAATAGTAAAGGAGTTAGTGCTTTCTTCTGTTTAGCCCAGTTGAGCTGCCAGTGTATCTCCAGCCCAATTTCTGTCCCCAGACTTAGAGTACGGACACGGGACATTCTTAATCCAGCTGACTGTGGGTGCTGCACCTGTTCCTCACCCATGGAACTACCTATTCCAGATACTGGCTTGTTTGTGAGCGCCCCTTGGTAGTTCAGACGGATGAATTTCCCACAAGTGGATTTGTTCCTGCAAATATGTAGCTCTGAAAATGATGGAAAATGATCAGATGAAGAGTCTGAAAACCAAAGGCCCCAAGAGCTGTGCAGTGATAGCAGAGGAATACAAAAACGCAAGTAGTGTGAGCAAGACTTTAACTTCATGCTTACACTTTAACATTGGGCTCAGTTTTACCCACCTTTTGAAGTGAAATTTGCAACAGGTACAAAGTAAGGAGCATGAATCTCTGTGCCAGAGGTTTCAGAGTGGGGATGGCAGACGTTGGTAGGAGTTCATGAAAAATTATGCTTTTGGACACAATTTTTTTGGTTTGTTATGTTTTAGGTTGATTTTTTCAGCCTTTTTTTGCTTTTTAAAGGTAAAGACATCTCTGTGATACATGGGATGCAGAAGAATCTTCAGAGCTTGTGTGGAAGAAATGCCTGTTCTGTGTGTTGTTGTACTGTGTTGAATTAACTCTCTGCTCTTTTGCTCCTTTCTCTGCATTCTTTCTAAAGCCAGGTGTGAATTCATTGCTGTCCTTTAAATCAGACTTACAGCTTTGCTGTTTGAATTGACTATAGGCTCATTGTGGACAAAAAAAGTGTGTTTTCCTGCTTGATTAGCAAAGTGTTATTTAATTCAGCTTTCATATGTGTGTACAAATGTATTTTAAGAGGCAATTTCCAAAATACAATCTTCAAATACCAGATTTGCTTAGAGGAGGAGAGGCCTTGTAAGACACTTTAGGAACTTAAGAGGAAAATTAGATGTTCCCTTTCAGACTAATAATGATAACTTTATAAACAGTGCTAGTTATTAGAACACCAGAACTCATGTCTTGAACTTGGAGCCTGTTAGGCTAGGCTGTGTGCAGACTCAGAACAAGCATGGTCCTGCTTTGCCCACTTCTGCAGAGAGTAACATGAGATATGAATGGGCACTGACGGACTGTGAGGAACAACTAAGGGGTGTATCAAGAGAGACAGATAAACACCAGCATCTTAGCCTTATTTTTGTAAGTAGATAAAGTTAATTAATTTTTAAAATTTCAAACTTCATTCAGTTACTTGTTGTTCTCGAGTGAAAACCTGACTAGTGAAGTTGGTGTGGAAAATTCATGACTAGACTTGGGATTTTTTTTTTCTTCCTTATAAAAAATTTTAAAAGTTTATACATAATGTAGATTACTGGAGGCAGAGCTGGGGGTGGTGAGAAGGTAAGATCATATTTTTTTCTCCACTCTCCCCTAGTAAAGAATGAATGGGACTAATTTGCTGAGGATTTTTTCATGTAATTTTGTCGTTGTTTGGATGCAGACCAAACACAACCACTTTGCCTCTAAAAGGAATTGTATCAGAAAACTGTAACTACATAAGAATAAAGGTGAAGTCAACTAACAGTTCTGATCTTTATTTGCTATATTTTTTTCAGTCTAGAATGAGGTCAGTTGAGAATGATCAGTTGACAGCCTCCAGGTATTCGGTACATACCAGTGGGTAGAGATGTGCTGCTCAGTCTTTGTCACAGAATGTTTGAGTTGGGAAGGGACCCTTGGAGATCATCTCATCCAAGCCCCTGGCTCAGGCAGGGTCATGTAGAGCTCATTGCCCAGGACCATGTCCAGATGGGTTTTGAATGTCATCAAGGAGGGAGACTCCACAGCCTCTTTGGGCAACCTGTGCCAGTTCTGGGTCACTCTCACAATGAAGAAGTGTTTCCTGATGTTCAGAGGGAACCTCCTTTGTTTCAGTGTGTGACCATCGCCTCTGGTCCTGGCACTGAGCACCACTGAGAAGAGCCTGGCTCTGTGTTCCCTCCATTCAGGTGTTTGTAGGCATTTTAAAGATTCCCCTAAGCTATTTCTTCTCCTGGCTGAACAGTCCCAGCTCTCCTCATAGGAGAGATAATCCAGTCTCTTAATCACAGAATCATAGAACAGTTTGGAATGGAAAGCTCCTTAAAGATGATTTAGTTCCATGCGTCTTCCCATGGGCAGGGATGTCACTGACTAGACCAGGTTGCTCAGAGCTCCATCCAGCCTGGCCTTGAACAGCTCAGGGCTGGGGCATCCACCACTTCTCTGGGCACCTGTTCCAGTGCTAAACCACCCTCTGAGTAAAGAATTTCATCCTAACAGCTACTCTAAGCATGTCCTCTTTTCATTTAAAAACCATCGCTCTTTGTCCTGTCACTATCTGCCCATATAAAAAGTCCCTCTCCCTCCTTTTAACAAGCCCCCTTGAGGTACTGGAAGGCTGTAACGAGATTTGTCCAAAGCCTTCTCTTCACGTTGAAACCATTCTGGTGGCCTTTTGCTGTATTTCCTCTGGTGTGTCCATGTCTTTCCTGTATTTGGGATCCTAGAACTGAACCTATCATTCCAAGTGTGGCTTTTCCAGTGCCTTAGTAGAGGGGGCAGGATCACCTCCTGCTGTCAATACTTTGTCTAATGCAGCCCAGGACATGGTTCAGCTTTTTACCACAAGGGCTCATTGCTGGCTCATGTTCAACTTGGTGTCCACTGGGAACCCAGGGCCTTTTCTAGGAAGCTGTTTTCCAGCTGGGTGGACTCCAGCACAAACTAGTGCCTGGGGTTGTTCCTCCCCAGGTCCAGGACTTCACATGTCCCCTGGTAGGATTTCTTGAGGTTCCTGTTGGCTCATTTCTCTAACCTGTCAAGGTTTCTCTGGGTGGCAGCATGACTGTTGGATTTATCACCCACTCCTCCCTGTATTGTGATCCCTTCCCAGGGATCAAGGTAAGGCTGACCAGCCAGTCTGTAGTTCCCTGGGTCTTCCTTGGAGATAGAAGTGACATTTTTTTTCATCTGAAAACTAAGTATTGAGAAAGTGCTTTTCATGGGCTGGTTATTAACATTTGTAATGTGTCCTGTCACAAGTGCAGATGTGCAGACCATCTGTGCCTGTCTTGATCCTGTGCTCTTCCAAGCTTTCTTCAGACCCAAGGTTACAGAGACATCTAAGAGTCCTGTAAATCAGCTTTGAACCCTTGAGTCCTACTCTGTTTTCCCAGCTGCTAGATTAGAAATTCCAGCGTTGCAAGAGCACCAGAGAGCTCTTACTAGACTGTGGGATAAATCGGTGCCTCAAAGATGACAGCTTGGCTGCTTGGCCAGCCAGGAGCATGCTGGTCCTTGCTGGTGTCTGCTCTGCAAATACTGCTGTGGATGGAGCAATGATGCTTTTTCTTTTTTTTTTTTTTTCCCCTCAGAATGAGAGTCCCCATTGGCTTTATAATACTTTCAAGTGATTTACTGAATTGCTTATTTCTAAAAATAGTGAGCAGCTTTACTAACACTGCAGCTTAAAGCCAGCCCAAATTCTACAGAAGGACAGTAGGTTAAACGAGAAACTCTTAAGTGTTTTTGTTTATTTACAAAAATTGAACAGGAAATCTAAGGTGAATGAAAAGAATGTTCATTAGCTCCTCTGGGAATCAGCTTTAATTTCATGAAGTTGTGTTCATGTTTTTCACTCTAGCATGTTGCCAAGCAGAGCATGCAGGAATTTAATGTTGCTGCTGCTGCTGAACAGTCTGTGATGGGATCACTTTCACTGCTCTGGCACCTTGCCAAACCGTCCAATCTCAAATGAGTATTGCAGTGACATTTGTCTTATTGTATTAAAAGTACATGTGTGGGTGGTATTTGTTGTTTAACAACAAAACTAATGAAGACAGGAAACGGAACAACTTCTGTTGCTTGAGCTTTGGATAAAAATACAGATCGTTTTATTTGTGTTTTTGCAAAACATACAGAGTCTAATTTCCATAAAATCTTGACCCAGCTGAAGTTGATGGAAAAGTCCTGCTAGTTTAAGCAGATTTAGGATTTCAGCCCAATTACTTGAACACAAGTGTGAATCTACTAGTATCCTAAAACCTTTTCACAGTGGTCCAAATAATTGTAAAAGACTGTTATTATCACTGAACACAGAATCAGAGGGAAGGTAAAATGCCTCAGTGATCACGTACTGAAGTGTGAAATTACATATCTCAGTGTTTTACCATCTTTAATGTATTTTTTTACATGGTGGATAAAAGATTATTTGAACTTTAGATGGTCAGTGCTATTAAAACAAGCAGTCAAGATTGGATGATTACTTAAATTTTATTTTCTGCTTCAGCATATAAGGTGGCTGATGCCTACATCATACTGACATAGAGAGCAAGTTGTACAATCACCTTCTATAAACTGGACTTTGTAAATCTGGTGAGATAAACATTTGAGCCAGCCTGATCTTTTATGTATATGTGCATATCCCTTTGCAATAGTGTAAAAAAACTCTCGCTGGATCCAAAATGCTTTTTACCTCATATTTCTCAACACATTTTCTTTCTACAATGCAATGATGACAAATGTGAGTACTTCCAGAGGAAAAAATCTGATTTTTCTACTTCAAAGTACTTCAGAGAGAACACTGTGATGCAGTTCTTGCTGCCCTTAGGTCCAGGTCAGTGGTGATCCATATGGCCATGGAAAGCCACTAATATCTGGCTTACAGAGCTATATGGAAAAAGCATTGGTGGTTGCTAAGGATTTGCAGTGATATTTTGCTTCAGCATGTGTGGCCAGCACAGACAATTGTCCTTACTTCTCAGAGCAGGAGAGAAGTGGTTGGTCTTGCAGGTGTTTCTTTTTCCATGCTGGTAGGTCCATCTGCTGGAGCAGCAGCATGGATAGCAGAGTGCTTTATGCCTGGGCACTGGATGAAACAGATGGAGTTTGTGGATTTTATGTTTCATCAGTTTCAAAAAGGGTTCTCCTCTCGTCTTTAAGTCCTTTTCCAGCTCCCAGTTACTCACAGGCAGCCTTGTGCTTGTGCCAGAATTCATTGTGTTCTTTTGTGGGCTACCGAAACAGCAGAAAACACGTGCAGCAAAGTCTGTAGACTGTGGTGTCCTTCAGTTATGATATATCAAGGAAGGGCTTGCCAGGCATCTCGATAATGCAGAGGAAAAGATGGCATATCACAGCTAGGACAGGCATACAGAGGAAAGGGAAGGTTAGAAATGGAGCAAGCCTTCATCCTTTAGAAGACAGCCATTTGGCAGTTGGACTGTTCTTAACTTTGGGCTTGATGGTCCATCAGTTTCTTTGTGAAGGCTCTTCTCCCATGAGATATTACTGCATCTCTGTAGTGGTTTGATAGACAGCTGTTTTCTGGAGCAGCTGAAGAAGAGAAGGTTGCGTTTGGCTTCTGCATGTTTTTACTAGTGTTATTGTATTGCTTCCAGCGGTAATGAGTTGTAACTCTGTGATACTGTTTATTGTATAGTCAGATACAAAAATAAACTCCTGGGTTTTGGCACCTCTCGTAATCCGAACAGGAAAACTGCTACGTCTTTTTGTCTCGAGCTGAACCCAGACTTGGGAGAATCTTCTACTGGAGGCAGTGCTTCTTGCTTGTTCACCTCCGCTGAGGGATTGTTCTTTCTACCTCCAGGCTCAAGATCTGTTAGAGGAGATAAGGACTTGTGCTTAATTTTGATCTTTTAATATCTCCTCCAGGCTTTCAACATCAGGGATCAGCATTGGCCTTTTCATTCACAGCACCTATTTCATTCAGAAGTTAAAACAGTTGCTTACATCTGAGAATTACCTTGGTTCAATTTCACTGAAATGCCATAATTTAAACAAACAAATAAAAAAGAGCAAAGTCCCAGGATGTAAAGGCAAATGGATTACATTTCCATGCCCTTTTAAGTGATCTAAGATCTGCAGTATCTCGTCTCAGCTGGCTCCTTTCAGACAACAACTTCTGACCTCAGAAATCTCACACCTCTGTATCTTATTTGCAAGAGATCTTGAAAATAAAGCCAGCCTGTTTTTATTTTCGCTAAAAATATCCTGCTATATATCTCTATACTGTCAAGAGGAGCAGGGCTTTCAAATGCAGATGAACCAATCAAGGTTTTTTTACTGAGGAGCAGTGAGGCAGCATTTCCAAAACCTGCTAGGTGTGGGGAGTTCCCCACTGTCTCTATAGTTTGATTTTTGTGAGCTCTTACTTGCTTGATCCTGAATGAGATTACAGAAGAGGTAGCACTTCTTTGAGCTGCTGCCATCTTTACTGATCCCAGACCACCAGCAGATGAAGAGAGAAACAAGTGGAGTGTCTTGTACACCTTCAGCAATGGTCTTGAAATAGTTAAAAGGTACATTATTTGCACATGAAATTCAGGCAGTAAAGGCCATATTGATATATCAGTAAGAGAGTCTATACATGAGGCTGTATTAAGCTACATAAGCTGTTGTGCACAACTTTTTAATCTAGACAGAATCAAAATTAGGGGCAGCAAAGACAGTAGATACTTTACCACTGGGTTCTAGGACCCTCTTTGCATCTCTTACAAGTAGGAAAAAAATCACCATTTCATAGAACATAGATATTCATAGGCATACCATAGAAAATACCCTGATGTGAGGTTTCAGAACTTCAGCCAGTGCAGTGAGAACACCTGGTCTGATGTCACTCACTACTTGCACCTTGTAATTACATCTAGTAATGCAATAGAAATAAGAACAAAAAAGGTTTATTTGAACTTCCCTGCTACCCCACATTAGCATGCTTGGTGTTGTCTCCCAATTCCAGGGTTTTTTAAGCTTCCCCAGAGGTGACCAGTAGGACCCAAGTGTATCCTCCTCTCTTCTGCTTCTGTGTTCCTTGGCCAGCCCAGAGCACACATTTCCAGGCCCTCACCTGTTCTCTGTGTCGCCACAGGTTGCCCTGGTGGCATTGGCCATTGCTTACACTGCTTTCACTGCAGGAGAGGTGAGGGGAACCTGCTGCCTGGCAGGAACTCTTCCTTCCCACTTGCAGGGCCAGGCACGTAGGTCCCTGAGAGAAAAAATACGTGATAATTAGTTTAGTTCATTCTAAATTCACTTTTAGTGCAACCAGTACTTGGGAAGGCAATTATGACTGCCCATTCTTGGCTTGCAAGTCCAGCTAAAAGTGTGGTGGAGTACCAAGCACTCAATGGTGAGCATGCTTAGCAAAGATTGAAGTGCAGTAACTGAATTCCCAAATAAAAAATTAACCTGTTTTTTTGCAACTACGATCCTCCACTTTCCTCCTGTTAAGGCTTTCCAAGGTAGTGTCTGTATTTTTAGATGTTTAGAAGCAGTGTGTTTCTCAGGCGCTTGTTCTATTTAAGAAAAGGAAAACAGGGCTGAAAGACTTCTGCTGAGATCCTGCCAGTGATGCCAAGCTGGGGGCCAATGTCCAGCTGGAACCCAGGTAGCCAGGTTTGCATGGTGGTGACTGCACGTCACACCCTTGTGTGCACAGCATAGCCAGGACACAAGAGTTATTTTTTTGATACTTAAACATTGCAAGCAAATTTTGAAGATACGCACTTTCAGTAATTAGTATTAAAATCTGGTAATTTACTGATTGGTGTCTGATAATCTTAGAAGTTATGTCATGTACTTTTCTGGGAGGAACTTACTACACCTGCATATGGAATGGGAAAGAAAGCTACCATACTTCCATATCTTCATTCATTTGTTGATGTGGTGGAGAGAAAAAGGCACAAATATCTCTGAATAATTTTTGTTCAGACCTGACCACGGTGTATGGGAAGGACCATGAATTCCCAGTGTTTTTGCTGTCTCCCCTTGTAATCTTAGATCTTTCTGTCCAGTTTTAATAACATTTACACTTCTTGTGCCAGTTAGTGCAGTCCTTCACTGTCACAAGCTGGTGGTTTTATTTGGGGTACAGCAGGTACCTGGCTGGGTACTGGATTTAAAATGTGGGAGTGAAAGTTTCTGTCATTCATCTGTGTAGATTCTCTTCAACTCTGGAACACCTTAAACTGGTGCTGGGATACACGGGTTTTGTAGATGAGTTAGGTATAGCCAGGTAAGTGCCAACATACATGTGAGGATGATGGGAGGGTAGAAACTTCTTGCTGACTCCAGTTCTCGCTGCATAACACTATTGTGAATCCAGGCAACTTAAAATGCTTAGAATGGTATTTTAATACATACAAAATATATTCTGTGGATGGTTTTCTATATTGAGTCCAATGAAAATAGGGACTTTGTCCTAGCCTGGCTGGTGGTGACTAGCACATTGCTATACATTAATGT
This sequence comes from Corvus moneduloides, assembly GCF_009650955.1. Lineage (NCBI taxonomy): Eukaryota > Metazoa > Chordata > Aves > Passeriformes > Corvidae > Corvus > Corvus moneduloides. The sequence goes on along the minus strand of NC_045476.1, from coordinate 135,191,179 downwards.
GCACTATATATTGTAAAGGACACTTACAGTGACCTTAAAATGCATTATCTTCTATATTGTTAGAGACCAACAATTTACAAATGCTTAGAGTGATTAGATTGATGTGATTTATGTGTAATGAACAACTGCTGGTGAAGCAAGTAATTAAATGCAAAGTATACTCGAAAATGTAATAATACATTGAAATTCAGGGCAGATTATTTCCAAGCATCATTACGAGAATCTGTCTTATCTCTTTGTGTTCCAGTATGAATAGTGATTTCTGGTAAAATGGAAATTTGATGCATTCTTTCCTTCCAGTGAGGACACTGTTTTAGAATGTCAAAAATTAGAGCCCTTTTACATTAAAAAAAACCCTCTGTTACGGGAACCTGAACTGGAAATACTGTACAAAGTAATATGAGATTACCAAAATCTTTGTCCTTCCAGGGATTTAAATTATAATATTTTTTACTTGCATGTAATTTTGGTAGCAGGTTTGGGGTTTCTCATTTTTGCTTGTTATGTTTCACTGTGAATTTATTCCTGATTTCTTTCTTGTTGAGAAATGTGGCTTATCCCTGTCCCTAGAACATCACCTGGCTGTTCAGGCTGGCCTGAAAAGGGCCTTCCAGTTATTGAGCTTTTGTTTTGCCTGAACATTTTAAATGCATGTCATGTTACGTATACACATTTTATTATTGTGTCCCATTAACATGCTAGGCTGAAATATATTGATTCCTTCTTTCTCTTCCCCATTGAGCTGCCTGTTTGTTCTGTAATGGATCAAAAATGTTGCTAAAGCCTTGTTTAATTTTAAAAAAATCCTGGGACTTTTGTTTTCTTACCAGTTGGGAGTTTTATTGGCAGTCCCAAACACTTAGGATGATTACATCTATTTCAGAAAACAGAAGGAGATGGTCACAAAGCCAGAATCAAAAAACTGTTTATAAAAAGCAGCAGAGTTATACAGCAGGTTGGCTGGTGCTAAACCGTCTCGTAGCTAATCTTTCTAATCTGGTGGTTTTTTAATTGGTGTTTAATCTAAAGAGTTTTTTGATGGAATTAGATCAACAGATTACATAGTAAATCCAATGGAAATCAAAAATCCTCATCCAAAACTGTCTTCTCTATCAGCTATGTAGTGTTAATATTGTGCATAGGCCTAGGACTCACAATTCAGTTGAAATTATTTATCTATTGACAATGCAAATAGCCAGAATTGGAGCAGTGAGTTGGGGATTGTTGGTGGGGTGGGGTTTTTTTTTGATACATGTTTTTTAATTAGCATATTACACACACAAACACCCCCCCCCCCCCCCACCATCCCCCACCCTGCCCTCCCCTAGTCTGGAAAAAAGCCTAGTGTGGCTCATGAGGGATCTTGTTGGTTTTGGAATGACCCTGGAATTGAGTCCAGTTATAGTGGTCTGTAAGTGAAGTAAAGGAAATACAGCTTCATGGGTTGAGGGAGAAAAAGAAGTTTGTACAAAACTGGAAATACGACCATGGCTTCAGGATTATTAAGGTAAGGTGGGGTTACTCTAAGCTAGTTTCCCTAAACCTGTTTCCATTAGCATGTTTTTTTTAATAGGGAGCTTTGGAAGCAGTCAGCTTTTCTAGACATACTTCCCTCACCTTTGTAAAATAATTTTATTGGTTTTTAGAGGTACTTTTATTGCTTTTATTGTAAATTTGTTATCTGTATGAAAAAAACATAGTGGCACAAAGTAGGCCACAGCTGGAAAATTGTTTACTTTACCCAGTCCTCTAAGATTCAAAGTGTTCGTGGAAGGGACATGCTCAACTTTCTCAGATGTCTTAGTCTGTCCAGATCCCAGCAGACATTGTGAGGAGAAACAGAAGTTAGCCAGTGTCCCCTCAGAAGGGGAAGGTTAAGGGAGCCTGCTGGGCTCTCACTGCTGTGCTGCCTGACAGTGAGCTGCAAGCCTCTCTCTGCCGAGGCTGTCATTGCGGGCCTGTTTCTTGGCAGGCAGTTGCAGTCACACTTCTTCATCTGGTGTAAATTGGCATAGCTTCATGGAAGGTGCTGTATTGAGTCACGGGGGGTGCGAGGCAGTGCTCTGTTGTGCTGGGCAGCTGCCTTGTGGAAATCAGCCCCTGAGTTGTTTATAAAACTGTCAGCAAAGTAGGCATGGTATGTGGTGTGGCAATTCTTTCAATAGTTTGTTGTATTTCCATCTGTCTGTATAATCTATTGCAAAGCCTGTTAAAAATTACGTTTCTGTTCCTGCTGTGTCCAGAAGAACCTGAATCCACAGGTTTCCTCAGGAGATTTGAAAGAACATAGGTAGGAGTCAGTTTTCACATTTGAAGATACATTTCCATATGGTTGAGTCACATAGAGGCAAATAATGCTAATATTCTTGGGAGTTCAATGCTTTCCGTTGTATAGGAAGCACAGACATCTTAATGCTTGTTAAATGCTAGTGAGCTATTTGAAAATAAATAACTTCAGTTTTTAAGCGGCAGTGCACTTAAGCAAGGGAAGTCGATAAAGTCCAGTCAGGTTGTACTCCAGGGGTGACGTCCATAATCTGTCAAACCTAAGTCTCTGTGTTTCCATATAAATGTGATAGGTCTACTTATTCTAGTGTTTGCTGATCCTTAGAATAGGCAATTCAGTGCCTGAGTTGTCTTTTTGATCAATAATTTTTTTGCTGTTCAGGGTAAAATGCAGGCTGAAATTTAACTGAAATTGAAGGAGACTGAGGTTTGACTGCAATGTCAGCGTCTTATCAGGACGTGCTCTTGGGCAGACCAAAAATTGACTGCACATAAGTTAAGGCCTAAACTGCTGAAAAATTGCAGCCTGCACATCATTTGTAAGGAATAGCAAAAAACATCTTTAAATTCGTCAGGTTGTGCCAGTGTCAAGCATGCTCCATTTGGACAGGACTTATACTGCAACATGTGGTCTTGATGTGGAGTTCAGGACCAGCAATTTGGTTATGAAAAAATACCATCACATAGAAGTTTCTATAAGCAGGTTAAGATAGGTTTTGCAATGAAAAATTGTTAATATAATGCTGAAAGTAGTAGCTGTGCTAATAATTTAGCTGTCACATGGATTATTAAACTTTGTCATTTAATAATAATGAATCAAGCTTTAAAGTAAAACTCTTAACTTAAAAGTAAAACCCTCAATCTAAATATATACCATTGTCTTGATAACTTCAAAACAGAAATTGAAAGGCTTTCTTAATAAAGTTTTTAGTTAGAAACCAAAGCAAGAAATGGTTTTCAGTCTTTGCAGGATGATTACCAAAGGAGTAATGCCTCATCAGACCCCAGCTCTGGCACTGCCCCATGCTTGAGCACCAGTGGGGAAGGCATGGGTAGTACCGTTGTTTCTAAGCAGCAGAGTATCCAAAGTTTCCCTTGCCCCATAGTGATGGGGGCGGGGGGGAATTGACAAAGGCAGATGAAGGTAACTGCAGAGAGAAACAAAGCTAATTTTTAAAATTTACAGGTGGTTTATAGCTGCTGTTTCTGTAACTGAACTTTCGAGTGATGTTGGTTGCCTGAGGCCAGGTTGTGAAGGACTCTGTTGAAAGTAAGCTGAAGGTTGCTAATGGCTTAAGGGTGAAAATACACAATGAATTGCATAGAAAAACAGCCTATTATCAAGTGGCTTGTATGAGTGATAATTCATCAGGTGCATGAAAAAGACTTAAGTTTTACCATCAGTTGGTACTGGAGGCAATAAGGTGGCAAATTTGGAGGTATGATGACAAGAAAAGCTGAACCGTTAGGGAAAAATGTAATGATGGAATTTGAGAACAGCAAAGGATGGAGCAATGTGAAGTATTGGAAGTAAGCTGAAATAAAACAGTGTCATAGTCTCACCTTCTGTCTGTCTGTGACGTGGGCCTAGGCAGGTTGGACTAGATCTTCCACAGAATTTTTGCTGAAATATTCTGGACTTGAAGGACCACAAGCCTCAAGTTAAAAGAATATGAAGGATCTATGAGAAAAAATAAAGTTACTGATAAAATATGACAGAACAGTTAACTATCCAGAAAGATATGTTGGAAATTCTCTGTGTTATCTCTGAACTATGAGTGCTGGTGAAGCAGAACTTGAAATCAGAGGAGTCCTGGTCATTAATCAGTATGTTTGCCCGGAAGTGATGAACCTGATCATTCAAGTGACTGTGGCCCTCAGCACTCCTCACATCAATGGCTGCTTGTATAGGAGGTTGGATTTCCAGCAAAAGACACCACACACTTCAAGGCAGGGCAGGTGTCTCAAGTGGAAATGGCTTCCATAGACATGGATGAATTAAAATAGAAAAACTGCCTGTGGAGTAGGAGAAAGCTACTGGAGAAAGCCCACCAAGGAAAACTCTTGGCTTTCTCTCATGGTCACCTGATTCTAAAGCAGAAATTTATATGTAGTCAGTCTCAAGGGAAAGTTTAAAAAGAAGTTAATATTTCCAAGCATCTGTTGAAAACTGAAGGAGAGGAAGGAAGAGAGTTAGTCTAAGCGTTGGATTTGGGCTTCTGCTTTTCCTGGCCATTGGCTGAAGAACCTGAACTGCTTCTGCAACCTGAGCATTTGCTCTGTGATTTTTGTCTTTCCTCACTTCCATAATCGTGCAGGGGGCTGGCTATTAATTGTGGTATATTGACATATGAAATATGTTTGAACTGGATGTGCATAAATTTGATCTATAAGAATAGATTATCTGGTATCACGGTGCAAGTATTCTGCTATTTATGGTCTAGGCTTTATTTTACAGCTGTAGTCTGAGCTTGTAACCTACTGTCATCACTACTTAGGTAGTTTTCTGTAAAGAAAACTTGGCAATGTATGGCACAATACATTTGCTGAAACTTAGCAAAATCCTACCATTCGTAAATTGAAGACAAAAATACCTTTTTTTTCCTTGGTGCAGTCACGCACTTAGTCCATTAAAAAAACAATTAAAACCATCCTGATGAAAACTGGGTTCAGTCTGGCATTGGAGAGTAGGGAATGAGGGAGGCTGTCCCTTCCCGTGCTCTCGGCGCTTTCTACACTAAGGGGTGTAGAGAGTAAGGAGGCAGCTGCTGGTGGTGCCTTGTGCTTGTGCCCATCAGCGCCCCTGCCATGCGCAACGGGCGGAGCTGCTCCTGCCCTGCGCAGAACCACCCTCCGCGCCGGCTGAGGTGGAAATCCTGGGCAGGGAGGAAGGGAGATGTGGTCATGCAAGGGAAGACCATGTGGCAGTGGAGGGGATGGAATTCAAGTCTTATATGTACTCTTGTTTGGAGTTACATAATTTCTAGGGCTGGATAATGGAATTTGTGTATTTTCAGCCTTTTTTGTTACTTCAGTGCATCACTTATAAGTCAGTTTTAATGAAAATTGAAGGCAACTCAGCATTTCAGTTTCTCAGAAATTCTCAGGCACTCAAAAAAAGGCTTATTGTAAATCTAAGAAGTTTAAAAAAGAAAATCATTAAATCAGAATTCAATTTACGTTGTTTATATGTCTTCTCCTAATTCTGTGTGATCACATGCTGACTGTTTTGTCTTCCAGGCAGATTTTCTTGGTAATGTGTCATCTGTTTGTGTGTGAAGAAGTGTAAAGTGTCTAATTCTTTCTACTGTTTACGTTCATAAAGTAATAACTCTTGTTTTGTTCTTGAAGCAACTGTTAAAAGCCCTTCAGTGGAAGCACTAGAAACAATTAAATCATCAGTCCTAAATATTTAAGCAATAATGATGTGATACACTTTACAGAACACGGCAAAATTACTTTGGCAAGTGTTTTTCCTGTGAACTTAAAATTCATTGCACCATTTTTATCACCACCAAGGTTTGAAATCTAAAAACAGAGATATATACGCATATACACTGATTGATTTTTTTTTTTTTTTTTTTTTTTTTTTTTTTTTTTTTTTATTATGAAGAGGAGAAATAAGGTGGAAGAGTTGACATAGGAATTTCAGTTTATTGGTGCTATTACTGTCTGAGGACAACACAGCTTGGATTATTGCCACTGTAAAGATCAGGAATAATTTACAAATACTTTAAAATCCAGTTTGCTAGCTCTAGAAGGCACCTGGATTTCTCCAAGCAAGTGCATGTGGTGTGGAAGTACCTCTGCTTAAGGCGGGGGAAGCAGCCACTTTGTTGGGCCGTATTTTGCTTGACTGTTTGGGTTGGTTGGAGGAGTTGCCTGACAGATGGGTCTGCCCCCATGAAGCTGGGGAAGCGTAGCTGTCCAGGGAATGGATTTCACAGGAATATCTAGGTTCTGTGCTTTGTTTTGCTTTCTGGGAAGATGGAGTGGCTTGGTTCTGATGCCTTTTTGGGGTCTTCCCTGCAACCCTGCAATAGTTTGCTTTATAAACACCAGCTCATTGTATTCCGGAGTGGTAGTGTATTTTTTAAGACACCTATTTGCTTGGGAAGTCTTTGTTTATGGGAAGCAGCAGACCTGACAATCTGGGAAGTGCTGGCAGGCAAAGAGACAACCTGGCACTTCTCCTGGGTGTGTCCCTGCTCGTCATTGCTGGACGGGCTCCTCACAGAGATGCTGCCAGCATCACTTGCTCCCCTTTGCCTTCTGGCAGAGGAGTTGGATCATAGCAAATTATTTTTCTGCTCCTGGAAAAACCCTCACTTACAAATACAGCTGTAAAAGAATCCAGTAGGTTGCTGTAGGAAGCGCTTCAGTTTCTTGGTTATGTTTAATTGGAAAAATACTGATTTTTTTTTTTTTTTTCTGGAATTTTAGGAGGAGGGCAGCTAGGATTTATTTTGCATAGCTATGCAGCATAGATGTACGTATATTAAAGATATTTTGTTTTTAATCTGGTTTCCAACATTCTAATGCAAATACCTTTTGGATTTGACATAACGAGGTTGATAGCTTTGTCAAATGGACAAGAATTGCTTATTTTCCTGGATAGTCCTCAACATTGTTGAGAAATGAATAGCAGTTTCAGAATTTATGAAGAACAAATAAATGGTATTCACTCATTCAAATAATTAATTAGAAGTAATGCCTGTGGGTATTGGGTTGTTTCCCATTTTAGGAGAATTAGAAAAAAAATTTAATAATTGCTTTCAATCTTTCAGGCAGCCAACATCAAGCGTGAAATGACCTTCCCTGCATTTCAACAGGAGGATGTAAAAAGTGACATCAGTCGAAAACTGCCAGACCAACAGTTTCTCCTGTTCACCACAAAGGAAGAAGATTTAAAAACAGCAGAGACCAAAAAACTAAACAGAGCTCCTGAGTATGAAAAGGAAAACACTCGTTCTGTTTGTCTTCTGGAACAGAAGCGCAAGGTTGTTTCTTCAAATATTGATGTGCCTCCAGCAAGGTAAGGAGAGTTGGATTTTTTTGTTGTGTTTTGTTTAAAGCTTTATTCCTTTTTGTCCCCTGCCATTTTTTTAACGGGATATTAGATACAAGTTTGGTAAACAGCTATGAACTGCTGAGACTGGTGTTTGTGCCCAGGCAGTCCAAAGTCAATCACAACCTTCCTATTTGAGAGACCTGCTAGGAAATATAAAGTATTAGTAGCAGAAAATGAGGCCATCTTCAGAGTAGGACTTTGTATTGCTTTTGCATTGTTTTTGCTTTTACAATATGCTGCAGGTGAGATACTTGGAGAAGAGGATGTGTCTTCAGAGGAAGAGATTGTTGAGTCAGCTTCACCCTGAGAAGTAATCTTCTAAATTAGACACAGAATCATCTTACCTGCTAAAAATTTATTTTTCAAATTTTTTTACTGTCATACTTGCAGACACTTTATACTCATTGGGTATTCTGTGTTACAAGATGACACGTGCTTTTTCTTTTTCATGTTAGCATCAGTCTGTCTATAAAGATTTCTGCTTAACCTGCCTGGTAAATTTACTTGCGCAAAATTCAGTGAGAGGCCTCTCAAGTTTATGATGCCACTTATTTTGTAGTCAAAACAGATGTTTAGTTTTTTGGTTTGTTGGCTTTCTGAAAACCAGTGTAACCAGCAGGTTCTACCACATCATCCAAAACAGGATGACTTGTTTTTCTCTGGCTGTCATAGATGTCACTTGCACTGAGTCCAGGAGCATTTTTATGGCGTGTTCCCTCCTATATATGTAGTAAAAAGCTTTTAAAACCTTGAAAATGTGAGGATACTTATTTGAGATTTTCACTAGTAATCAACCCTGTAATGTCTGAGTGCCCTTCTCATTAATCCTGTGTGTCTCAAAGCAAATAGGATCATGAGAAAATGTAGGTCAGGAGGGACCTCAGGAAGTCACCTAGGCTAACCTTCTGCTCAAACTATATGTTAGCATTTCCATTTAACAACTCAGGCAGCTAAGGTACAGGGTTTAAGTGCATTTTTGTGTGTCTTCATGCAGATAATCCACTTGAAGTAGTAGTTGAGCTCCCATTTTCTATAGGTACAAGATCATCCTTGCTTGGAGGGATGGATATTTTTTCCCCAGTGAGCTGGAAAAGAGGATGAATAAACATGTTTAATGCTTTCTTTAGGCTAATTGTGACACCAGTTGTGAGCACAGGATACTTAAGATGATAGGAAATAAGTTCATTTACAAAGGTATCTTCTAAAGTTGTTCTTTCCTTCTGCATGTATTTTGTTGGGAACATAAAAATTACTGTATTATGTTGTTGTGTGTTTTCAGACATGCAGGTTGAGCTCCTGCATTAGCAGAATTAAAGAATGAAGTAGGAAAGAAACCTGGAGTTTATGTTCAATAGCATAATAAACATTTCAGTCATTCTTGCTACATATTTCCAGTGAAACTCAAGTTTTGCTTTGAAGCTGAGGTGAATTATTGGGCCGTTTGTCCACAACTGATGGGAAGAACACTTAAACTTTTGCTTGGAGATATTCCTAAATATTTGCTGCTGTAATGAAGGGGAGCACCCAGTCTCTCTTCCTCAGCAGCACAGTTTAAGTCATGTTCTCCAAGAAGACTCCATGCATTTAAACTTTTTTGCCTCTTTCTAGGCCCCTTCCAGTCTTCTGTCTAGGACTGTGCTGAGAAAGTTGCATGTTCCCCAGAGGTGAATTCCTCTTTGTCTCCTGGCAGGACTTACTGGGTCAACTGTCCTCTCTTCTGATGAGAAAATCCACCCGCCTTCGCAAATTTGTTATACCCAGTTGTGGAAGGTCGCGTTGAATTAATTAGATAATACATACAAGTACGTGGGACAAACAAGGGCTTTAGTATGGTCTTAATTTCTTATTGCTACATACACCCTCTTTAAAAAAAAAAAAAAGTAGGAAAGTGCTATGAAAGTGAAACTTGCTATTTTTTTTGTTTTAAAACCTTAGTGGAACTGAGAAGGTTACCCATTTCACTTCAGATGCCGAAGTGAAAGATAACATTAAATTTTGCAGTATCCAACTAAACCCAAGACAATATTTAAGTAATTTTGAGACAGAAGTTTATCATAGCTTCAGATTCATTATTAACAGGGGCATATGAGTATGTCCAAAAGAGATCTGAAAAAGTGTTTGTAAAAGAGCTGTTAAGAGATGGATAAATATACTTCACTTTGACCACAAAATGCAACAAAGGCCATTCCTTCTTAGCTGTTTTTAAGGATCTCAGTGAATAAGAATGGAAATCTTTGTGAGGCACTGTATCTAAAATAGCCAACAGTTCAGCAAAACACCAGTTTCTTTGAGGCATTCTGCTTCAGGGCTTTCATTATTGCTTATTGACTCTGAAATTTTAGAAATCAAAAATATCTTAACTGAGTCGTAGTGTTCTGTGTAATTGGTAGTCGGGTGCATGGAAATTAGATGTAACTGTGGACATCTGATGTGCACATGCAGGAGAGTGGGAAACCAATGGAAGAAGTGACGCTTCAGAGTTTTACTTTTCAGTAGTATCTAGGGAGAAGCGTTAGATCCACACTAATTAATAGCTCAGAGGTTACACACATAACTGGAGCCTGGTAGGTGTGGGCAGGTGTGGGCTTCTGCTGTTGAACTTGGAAGAAGGACCTGAACTGGGGTCCCTGCTGCACAAAGGTGTCTTCATTGTCAAAGTCACAACATATTCGAGGTGCTTCATAGGGCAACTCTTTAAAGTAATGGTGTCAGGCTAAGTGCAGACTTGAAAGAAGTATTTTATTGCATGCAGAATTTTTAAGTTCATTGTTTACATTTTCTGTTTCATCTTGTGACGATACTACAGACCTTTCTCTCTATGTTAGGTCCTGTACTGGAAGTGTCTTTTGGATTAAGACAGGAGGAGATCGTGACCTTTTTGTAATCATTTTTGGTTTTGGAATGCGGAAAATGAAATGAGACCTAACAGCATTCATTCTTTCCCTTTTCAGATTTCTTCATTTGTTCATTTTGAACAAAATTTATCTGAGCTAAATAGTGTTCCTTCTTCTGAAATGCAGATAAGCATAAATGAAACTGTTCAGCTTGAGCAAATGAATTGTTTGATATAATGAGGAAACTTGAATTCTTTATTTTTCCTTTAAATATTGAATTTATTGTCAGTTTTGATGCATAAAGGACTGCATCCTTCTTGGAAAAAGAGGTCTGGCTTTGAACTGCAATTATCTTTGAGAATTGAGATGTTATCTGTAGAAGAGAGAAAAATACACTTTCAGTTGATCTCCAGTTCAAACAGCAGCAGTCAAACACAGCCAGACCCATGGATCTGAGTAGTGAAAGGCCGTTTTGTCAAAAGAGAGTGATATTACTATGGGACTAATCACCTTGTCTGGTGGGCAGAAGCAAGCCCAGGTCTGCAAGTATTTCAGGTAGCTATGTCTGTAGAGGTCAAGTGTAAGCAGATGACGTCCCCAGTAGGCAGAGGTGTGGAAGTTAACAGGGCCTTCTTGCTCATTTCTATTTTCTTCAGTTACTTACCATCATGCAGCCATGGTACCAAAGCACGTCAATAAGGAAGACATGAAAGAGCCTGGACTGCTGATACAGTGGGTGTGACCTAGTGCAGGCCAGGTACACAGGGAATGGTTTCTACCTCTTGGAAGAATGAGGATAGGAGGGTGGGTGGTGGAGAGCAGGGGATGAAGTTTCCTTTTTTTGAGTGAAGTGTGAGAATAAATGTCTGAAAATGGTGGTGGTGTTTAAAGGCCATTTAAGACTGGAGTGTTTTGACCAATGGTAGCTGGAAACCCTTCAGAATTTAAATGCATTCATGTCAGAGGAGGTCTTTTCAGGTGTTCCAGGAGGCACTAGGCAGGCATCACTTCTACCCCTCTGATGGGTAGGAGCATTTGAATAAATAAATAGATTTTCTTTTGTTAATCTTCTGCTAGATGACCTCAAAATATTGTGAAATTTGTATTATCCTCTTGATACATCATTCTCCTTTTCCCCAGTCCTCCTGTACTCTGTTGCCTCTGAAGAAAAGAACAAAAGATAAATTTTCTAACTGCCTAACTTCTTCTACATAGTTTGTGCTCCTAGGGGACAAGCCACAGCCTATCGTCAGCTGCTTAAACACTTCCTTATAGTGTTAAAATAGTTATTGTGCAATAAATTCTAGTTGCTGTGCTCTTCTGTTTCACTGCTGTTAAGCAGTGACATTTGCCATGACAGTAATATATTGGATCTTTCTATCTTCTGATGCTTTTACATTAAAAAAGCTGCTCTATTACTGTGAAATTAATTTCTATTCCTGTACCTATATTTTATCTACTAATTAGTTTATAATTTAATGGAAAAATGTATGAAATAATTGAAATAAAGTAAATGAAATATCCCTAGGAATTCTCTCCAACATTGTCTCTTTAGGTCTTTGTAGAATAGCTACAGAAAGCTGGGGTAAAATTAATTTCAGCCATGTTTCCTGACCATCATTATAAAGAAATAGTACAGATGGTGATGTATTTTCATCCCTAAATTATTTTCTTGCCTGGTCTCTCCAGGAACATAGCTCTGGGCAGCCTTCTGATTAGAGTGTGTTGTTGATCTGTAAGGCCTGCTGGGCATGATTGATTATGCACTATGCATTCCAGTGGAAACATTTGCATATTTTCATAGCCACAACTCTCCAGGAGCCTGACTTCAAGATCAAAAGCAGTATCTGCTTAACTATAATAACCTCTCTGGAAGGACTTCCAATCTGCTTGTAGAGGGAAGAACCTGACAATGAAGTTGTGCTTTTCTGTTTATCCAGAGGAAATGTTTATTCAGAGACTGTCTTCTGTTACGATTCTCCATCTGTTTTAGACTTGTCCTCAGTTCTCTTGGGGGAGCTTCTTTCCTGTATCTCTCACAATTTTCACTGAGGGGATTGATGGGGCAGCTTCAGAGGGCATCAACTATTTGTTGGCTGCTGAGGATTTTCAGTCTAACTGGGTGAAAACAAAAGGCCCAGAAACCAGGCTGTGCTTCAGATTTACTGACTGTAGCTCTGTAAGCTTCTGAGCCCTCTAAGTTTCCCTGCTAGCCCAACAGCTTTTCATGGAGGTGTGATGTTTTCTCCTGTTTTTTCACAGTCCTGTAGGTTGCGTGCTCCTGTTTCTTAAGTTTCATTTTCTGTACATTCATGCTAGTTAGAAACTTTGATAACAGTTGTTTTTGTATAACAAAAACTACTCCCAGTGTCATTCCCATATTTCAGAGCTTCTGTGAAAATTCTGGTAGTTGGCAATACCATGCATTTAAAAGTAGTTTCTCCAAATATATGCACCAGCTAATTATTGAAGGAGCAAATTGTTGCTTTGTTTGCTACACTTGTTTAGTTAAATATGTGTGCTGCTTGATTGAATTTTACTCAATCAGTCGGTAGAGCTTGATTATGTTTAATATTGATGGTAAACTGCTTGTCATGGTCTGCTACAAAATGGTGTAGTGCCTTCTAGGATCAAACTGTTAATGGGAAAAAGAGTCTTATCCAAAGAGCAATCAGAGAATGAGTCTGTTAGCATATTTTGATGTAAAAACCTATGTATTTCTTGATGCTGTTTCCTAGTGCTACATTTCCTTTGCATTCTAGAAGGACTGTAGATATCCTTTGAGCTCTGGCTGCCTTTTATCTGCCTGCAGTATGCAAAAGCCATGTAGCAGAAACTTCTTTGAAAACGGTCGATTAAATTGCAAATAAAAACTCTGCAGGTAGTTACCACAGAGCCAAACCACAGCTCCAAAAGTCACCTTGCTCATCTGGAAGGCCGTCTGCAGGTTAGTTGCCTGAGTGTGTGTAGTGTTTGTTGCCATGATAGCTGAACCAGCTTCTCATGATGTTGAGACAGATGACAGCATCCCTGACAGCTTGTGAACTGTTGGAAGCTCACCTTTCAAGTGGTGAGTTGCATCAAGTCTCAAGCATGCTGGGAAGCAGATCAGGGTTGTCCCATTTTAAGTGTGGCTTACCACTGGAGTGGTTGAGCTTGATATAAATAAGCTTGTATTTCATAGTTGGTGGTATGGACTCAGGCACTGTTCAGAAGTCCCCACTGCCAGAGAGCCACAGCAATATGCTGGATAGGATTGTTGAAAGAGATGTAGCATTCCCAGCTGTAGAAAAGTTTGCTCTGAAATTGTGCATAATGTATCTTTATTTTTCAGTGGACCTTTGTCAGTTTTCCCATTTCTCTCCTTTGTGCTGTGCTGTGTGCAGATTTGACACTTAAAAGATACTTCATACTTGTCTGTGTTACTGACATCCCCGCAGCCATCATGTTCAAATCAGTTGTAGCTTCTAGAGGAACCGTTGATGTGACCAGTACAATTTATTCTTTCATCAATTGTCTTGGATATGCTGGATGGCCCATCCAGCAGGATTTTGCCAATGTTATTTTCTTGTTAAAGCACAAATTTTGGATTAGTTAACATTTTTCTTGAGGTATTTTTTTCCAGTAATGTTTGAAGCAGAAGGAATATTAATCTCCTGGATAAAGAAACGTGCTTTTGCTGTTCTTTAGTTGTAATGTTTTATATTTGATAGTAATTCTCACACAGTGGGGCATAATGGCAACTATGTGTGATTGTGGGGTTTGAGCCTGGTTTACCGTAATTGATGCTGTGAGAGCAGGATGTGATTTAAGAGTGACAGACCTAACAAGGATACAGATGAAGCTTACTTCTCATGAAAAAGTTACTCTGGTGGGACCTTTTGTAGCACCTTGTCGTCACACAGACCTCTTAATTCATTGTTCCTAGATTTCCATAGTATTAATGTTAGAAGAGGGATTTTTAACACCAGCTGGTGACTTTAGCCATCTGGATTTATGGCCGGTGTTAGTTTCAATTTTTTTTAACTGTGGACTTGCTACCCAGTGAAAAATAAAATGTGTGAAAATTTGATTGTACAGTTAAGTGTCGTAAAGCTAAGTTGTTCTACTGCCTGACATTGGAGTCTGTATTATTTTAGGTAATTATTGTTTTCAGATGGAGGCTTTGCTTGTGTATGTGCATATATACACATAGAAATACGTTTTACATTTCTTTAGGAAATACTGTATTCAAAGCACTGCTTTGAAGATTGGTCTTCATCTGTCAAAGTATAACTACTGCTCTTAAAAATCTTCTTCCACTGGTAGCCAGTACAAAAGGCTACATAATTTTATTTGTGTGATGGAAGTTGCCAACAGACCGTGATCTCATTATGAAGCAAATTTCAATGAATTCCTCAAAAGTGGCACAGAGGAAAAATGTGTCCCTAATCTGCAGCGTCCATTAGGCACTGGTTTGTGAAGAGCTGCATTCAGTCAGCACTGCTGCTCTCTCTGTTAGCCATTGATGTGAATGCACGGCTTGTTCTCAGCTCTTCAGTTCCCTTAAAAAATGGAGTGTAATTTCAAAACACTCTTCAACAGCAGGCAATATTCAATAAGAGTAATTTCTTTGTGGTTTGTGTTAGCTGTGGCACAAAATATTCCTCTTGAAATGCCATCTGTGCTGAGAAAAAGAAAAAAGTTAATGGGTACATGGTTTGTAACTTGCGTATCTATGAAAAACGTGCAAGAATGGGCTACTGTGTATATGGTTACACAGATTACACACATCATGGCTCTGTTCGTAGCTATAATTTTATTTAAATCCTGTAAAATTAAAATATTCTTGTTTCTTCAGTGGTATTGTATCACTGAGGTCATCACAGACACAAAGCCTCCATTTCTGAGAGAAGTCGTATCACTGACAGTTATTCGTAAAATGTTTTTAGAAGTTTTTGTCTTAACTCGTTTAGCATCATATGCATGAAAACGTTCATTTTACACATTTTTAAAAAAGGAGATAGAAAGTGTTCCTTTTCTCCATTTATACTAATATGCTTGCATTATGTGTACAGGGAGTTAGAAGTATTTTGTTTGTATCCCTAAGACAACTGCACTACAGTGAAACTCCTATGGCTCTTATTCATGTAGTATATAAGCTGTATAAGTGGTTTGTATAGAAGAAAGGCTATTTTAAGATGTCTTTTATTAATAACTATAAGAAATATTTATATGATTATTTATATGCATCAGACACCTGTTTTGCCTATTACTACTTCAGGTTTTGTGACAATAAGGGTGTTGTCAAAGAAGGGAGCACTTAATCACTTTAAAATACCAGTATCTAGATTAGGATATGTATGTAAATTAGATTTTACGGAAGGGCTATTTTTATTTGAAACAGAACCCATCTTCTTGTGGTTTCACTAATCTGCATGGTTTAATATAATCTCTAACTCCTCCATCTCAAATCTCTGATCATTTTGAGAACATGGTGGAACAGAAGTGATGCTAGATACTCAAGGCCTGCATGAAGCCTTTACAAGTTTTGATCAGGTGATAGTCTTTCAAAAAAGATACTATCTGATTTTGTTACTGAAGCAGCACTCCGTAACATGGTTTTGCACCACACCTGTACTACATGTGGAAAACCTTGCTCCATACCTGGATAAACAGCTGCTCTTTGGAAGCTTCCAAAAGTTTAACCTGATCACAGTTTTCTTGAGCCAACAATAAAAAACAGTTTTTGTTCTTCAAGTGTGATAGTCAAATTCAATACATAAATAGCTTTGCAATTTTGCGTGTGTCTCTATTTTAAATTCTGCCATAAGAATTCCTGCAGGTGATCTGATACTGTGACCTTGGCCCATCTGTACTTAGTACCCAGTGACCAGAACAGAGGTAGTAGCATCTTTGGGGGAAACTGTGCTTAGAATTTGAGCTTCTGCTACTGGTTGTCCCGGCAGAGAAGGTACATCCCAAAGTACTTTGCTTCTTTGCTCTTCCACCAACAGAATAAAAATTAAATATTTTGCTAAAAATATTTAACATTCCCAAGCAAATATATGTTTACACTCTGTATAAAACCAGTGTTTAGCAACATTTGTTTGTTCTCATTTTGGGATAAAACATTTTTTCTTAGTGGCTGCATATGTTCCCCTTCTTGGGGAACTGAGGGAAAAGTACAAAATAAAATTGGCAAAGTACAGTAGCAGAGTATTTCCTTAATTACACTTTTTACCAAATTCTAGGTATCTGAGTGTTGTCCTTCCTTCTCTCTGGGGGCCTACCAGAAGCCTGCATATGGCTGGACAACTGAGCTGCGCTATCTTATGGAAATAGTTGTCCTCTGCAGCATCAACACCAGCATACTGCACTGAGGCTGCTGCTCTCTTGACACATGTATTTTTTGATAATAATTTGGCAGTATTCCAGATGGTAAATGGAGTCAACAGCCAATTGATGCTTTTAGTAAGTTATTCTTATATTGTAAGCTGTTGTAACTGTTGCTCCTCATTTGATTTGGTTTGTTACCCAAAACTTAATGTCATGGCTGTTTGTTTGAGGAAGAACAGAGGGTGATATTTCGAAGAATAGCAGATGTACTGTCATTATCATCAGCTTTATAATGCATGTGTTTAGGTAGTGCTTTCCCCAGGAAAACCTCTGTTAAATACTTCGTAGTCTTAATTTTGTATGTGAAGGACATTCTTCATCCCAGCTGTGTTCCCAAGCTTATGCTCCCTGCTGTGTATGTTAATTTGGATCATCTCTTTTGTTTTCACTGTGTATTTCCAATTGGTTCCTCCCTTGAAGGCAGTCAGTGATGTAAGGTGGTAAAAAAAGGCGCTTAGTACTTTCCTATACACATGCTACTGCACTGTCACCTGATGGCTTGGTGTGAGGAGATTCCTCGCTTGGCTGCATGAGGAGGGAAAAGATGATGAAGAGGGTGTGCTGGGCCTATTTTGATATTTCTTGCTAATGAAAAGTGTCTGTGAAGAAAAGGTTTGATGACACTTCCTTATAAGCCTGTGCTGATGATTTAGAAAGAATATTTTAGCTGCTCTTTCCTAGCTTAACTCCTCAGAGCTGCATGCTGAAGTCATGGACCTTTGTCAGTGTTCTTTTGGACTAAATTATTTGTTCTCTGCTCTTCTCTCTAACAGAAAGGCTGTTAGTATGGGGAATGTTTATGTTATCTTTTGCTTCTCAGTGTTGCTTATTTTATATAATGGTGGTTGCTTTTATGGGGTTCACTGGGCCCCTGGCTCCAAGATGACAGATGAATAGTTCTCACAGTAAATACACAGTAGCTGTTAAATAATACGTTAATGGATGTATATGCACACACACACACATAAATATATTTAAAATTGGGGTAAGCATTTGTTTGATGACATACTTGTGTGCTCATCTCTAGTATCTTGAGAAATGTCTTCCTGGTATTTAATCTTTCTAAATTAATGTTTCTACTTCAAGTGCCTATCTAGAGTACTTTTAGATCACAGGAATAATAACAGCAGTAGTGAAGATGGAATCAATGTTGAAAACCCTTTAAAATACGTCACATGAAAAGGCTTGTGGTTAAACTTACTGTATTTTGTGGTATATATTTTATGATGATGTTGGCAGAAATTCAGAGTATTACAAAGGAAGATACATTACTCTCTTGCTAATCTCTGAAGGAATTATTTGCTGGTGGAATGCACAATTTTGTCATTTTATTATGTTTTGATCTGAGTAAGAAGCTTGAAGAGAAAATCTGCATTGGATGGATAATATGGGTCTTACCAAACTAGATACATATTGCACATATAATAAATCATTAGCATTAAAGCAGTTAAAAACCAAGCTTTCACATCTTGATTTAAGACATAATAAACATGTCTTGTATTGGTCCTGCAGATAGAAGCTTTGAATTACATTATGCAAGAAATGTTCTTAGTTATCTTTGGTTGGTTTTTTTTTCCCCTTGGGATGGTTTTTTTTGGCAACCTGTTGTGCAGACATCCAAACTGCTCACAGTGTTAATTGAGTTTGTCTGTCATTATTATGGCAGAGGAGTATGAGAGACAGCATTTCTGCAGTGAGGAGTTGGATTTGAGAGCCAGGGAAAAATAGAGATGCTGTGAAAGAAACCATGAGGGCTCAGTAGATGTCCCACCCACCAGTGCTACCCATCAGGCTGTGGCTTCCTTCTCTGGGACAAGGATTGAGGTCTCTGCAACTGCTGCCCCTCAGTCATGGTTGCAGCTAAGCCTTCAGAGCAGTAGATGTTGGCC
Source organism: Corvus moneduloides (assembly GCF_009650955.1). NCBI lineage: Eukaryota > Metazoa > Chordata > Aves > Passeriformes > Corvidae > Corvus > Corvus moneduloides. The sequence continues at coordinate 135,172,721 of NC_045476.1, read as the reverse complement.
TCATTTCACTGAAATCCCCCCCCTCCGCCCAGATGGAGGGGGCTGCTTGGGTACAGCTGAGGAGACTCTGGCTCCTAGGTAGTTTCTAGTATATGTGCCTGGTAAAATACAACCCTTATAACAGGGCTGCAATTCATCACAGTACTTCTGTGTCACTAGTACCTTTTAAAGTACTGTTGACTGTTGTTATTTGCCTCTCAGTGGTCTTAGAAGGGTGGCTTGCTTGCTTGCTGCAAATGTATCAGAAACAGGAAATACGGTAGATAAAATCTTCAGTCGGACTTCAAAACTAAAAACAAGCTGTCCTTCTGTTCATTCCTATATTGGGAGCAAATACTTAGCCATCCTGTGTGTTTCTGCCTTTCTTACCTGCTTTTTAAAATTAAAGCTTGTCTGAGCTAAATATATGCCTTGATGTCATAGGAACTTAGAAAGCATCTGGCCTAGAATGTTTTGTAAAATCTCCTGCTTTGTAAAATCTGTCTCACTGTGCTCTACAGCCTCCCACCTTTTGCTGTGTATTTTCCTTCTCCCACGTGTTTTCCCCAGGTTCCTTCTGTGGGTATGCCTCTTCTCTAGCAATCCCTTAAGACCACCAGTGACTTAAGGTGCTCTGCAAATCTCACCTTCTTTGAGATACTTGACATTTTTCATAGTTGCTCTTCTAAAGCATTCCCTTCAGTTCCAGTGAGGAAAAAATTTTTCTTCTACTGCAAAAGATACACCTCAAATCATCTTATGCTTCTGCAGTGTATTCTATAAACAGTGTATGGGATGAATTGTATTATGCTTAATTAAGGAATTACATAGTTCCCATATTATGCACTAAGTGTATTTGTGTGCCTGGAAAATATCTGAGCATCCTTTCCCTGCCCCACTATATTGTGAAGGAAGGCTTCTGAGAGCTGTGCAAGCTCATGGAGGGAAGGAAGTAGCTGGGAAAAAGCCAATCTGGCTAATTACATACATGAACCCAGTCATCTTTTTTTTACTACTATTTTCATGAAATTATCAAGATTTGGTATATGAGCTGATTATACCCAATTTTTACTTGGGAGAGAACAGTGAACAACTGACGAAAGTTCAAAATCTGCTTTGGTTGGTAGGAAGTATCTTCATGTCTGTGAGCTAGCCAAAACCAACAGACTTTAATAAGCAAGGGCAGATGTGTATACATGCTAGGATATGTTTTTACACAACACTAAATCACCAACAGGATAATTAAAATTTGCTGAGTAACTCCTGTGGTGAGGCCACAACCACAATGCACATTATTTTCTTTATGTAAGCAGTGAGGAACAAATTGTTTCCCATTTCTGTAAACAGTACAACCTAAAGAAAACACTAGACTTTGAAGAAGCTTATCTTTCTAACTACAAACAAACAGAACAAAAAAAATGCAAAAAACAACAAACTAAAAAATGGCAAACACAAAATCCCAAACCAAGCCCCATAAGCCAAGTGAAAGATAGACAGCCAGAAGCCTGGAGAACAACCATTATGAACACATAGTTAATTTCCTCTGTTCCTAAACCAGTTTTGTGAGTATATATTGCTAAGTCTAATGAGTTGGGTTTGTTAACGCTATACTTGAGAGAAAACACACAGAGTTATCTCTAGACAATGACAGGAGCCCGCCAGTCTGTCAGTTCTTCACAAATGTGAGTGGGTATCTGTTATGGAAATAATGTTTTACCCACTTAAGGGTACCTTGCTTCCTCCCAGCACACAAAATTTAGCCTTTTTTAGGCTATCTGGAAGGGTTGTTCATTGTAACCCAGTAGGGCAGCTCCCTCTGGAAGGCAGAGACTGTAGATGGGAGTGAGCAGTGCCAGGGTGTACACACAGTGGGCTGCTCTTGCTCTGCTGAAGCAAAGGGACTCTGCTGCCATGCAGCTTCCCTAGTTGATTTCAGTCAAAGCAAGGTCTGACCATCATCTGCAGTACCCAAACTGCAGAGAAAGGTTATGGAATTGATCAAAGACGTTACAGAAATCTAGGTGGTAATTAGGAAAGACTTTCCTTGGAACATACCTGTGTATATGTACATAGAGTAAACTCTTTGTGTTAATCTTGATGGTGAAATGGACATGCTGTCATTACTGCGGAGCCTTGCCTTGTTGATAGAGAGAATTGTTGTTATTTTAATGGAAAATATTTGAACAGATTTTAACAACCTTAAAATCAGACCATGTTCTGCTCAAAAAATATGCCCAAACTCTATCGCTTAGGATATGCATAACTGCATATTTTATTTCTGGTGTATTGCCACATTTCCTGTATCATCATCTATGCCAAATAAATGCTCACTTACTACACTGGTAGCTTAAATACTGTTGCCTCAGAGATGTATTTAGAAGATATGATAGATATTGGCATAATGTGATTTATAGCATTGGAATAGAATAACCATAGGTTAATAATCCTCCATGGGACATATAGATCTTGCAAGATCAGTAGTATTTACCCCTTTTGGTAATTGTTTGTCTAATCTGTTCTTCAAAGTCTGTACCTGTTGGCAGGTCATCATTTAGAAGGGCAGTCAGTTCCAGGATTTAAATATTTTTTCTGCTGTAATATTTTCCAATTACAGCTAAAACCTCCATCATTGTATTTGCATGCACTGCTTCTTCCCCATACCCCAGTGGGCATGGAGAACAAGATAACCCCTTCTTTATATTTATTTATTTATTTTCTCTGCCATCATTTTACATAGTGAAAGAGACACCTTTTATCCAATTGCTATTTAATATAGGTAGCATGAATAAGGTTGAAAATGAGCATCCCATGGGTGATCATCCCCTTTCATGGTGTTATAGATGTTCAGGCTCTGGCTTTCTGCCAAGGGCAAGGGATTGAAGCACCCTCCAGGAAGCTGGGGGGTTGGGTTTGGGATGGGGTGGGATGGGAATGGTACTGACGCCAGTCAGCAGAAACACACGGTTGCAGAAACCCTCGAGCATGTCGCAAACAGGAACCAAAGAGGCCTGTGGTTTCTGTGTTGCTCATGAGGACTTTTGTCGGTCATGCCTTTTAAGCAGCTATCTTTTCTGTGGTCTTATTATTATTTTCTCCTCCCTGCCTTTTTTCTTCAGTTTTAACGCAGAAGGTAAAATAGTGGCGGAGAGGATTAGAGGAGCTCCACAGCTGGTTCAGTACTTGTGTGAGGTTAGTGAGTAGAATAACCAGGTGAGATTGATGGCATTTTATTGTGCTGATAGAAGTAACCTGTTCTGAAAACTGAATCCAGAACTTGTTTTTCCACACTGATGCATTGCATGGGCACAACTTGGACCTGACCCAATCTGCTGTAGTTCATGTATGGTTGGAAGCCAAGAAAAGTACTTTTATCCACCAAAGAATAGCACTAAAACTAGTTTAGAGAAGGCATATCTGTTCACTTGCAAAGCAATAGTCTTATCGCCACTGCTAGCTTTGCGATTTAAACTGAGTAGTCTCTTTTTCATAATGCTTAATTATGCTTCAGCTGCTCTTTCTGCCCCCACCTCCTTCCTTCTGTGTTCCCCAAAATGTATGTAGGCTACCGATGGCAGAGTGCTGCTGGAGTGAGGGAGGCTTGCTTTGAGGATTCAGTGCTTTGAACACAGTTTGTTTACAGCAGGTATAAAGCAGAAGCATTGTTTTACACTCCGAAGGAACAGGGAAGTTGGCAACCATCCGTCTGTGCAGCTTTAAAACTTGATTACTCTTTGTTTGAATAGTGATGTCCTAGATAGGTTTTGACAAACTCCAGATTGCAAAACAGTGTTGATGAAGCATACGTTTATGTAAGCATGTATATGTGTATAGTATAGATAAATATACATGCATTTTTGTAAAGCCTTGTGAACATGAATTCAAAAAGTCTCTGGTTTAGATGCGTCTCAAGGGTCACTTCTATTTTCTCTTCCCCCCACCCAAAAATACTTTGATTGTCTTCTGCAGGAATTGGGTTGAAGTTAGATGTGGAAATGGTTGAACAGATGACCCGCTGTTAAAAGTGAAGGACCATTACCCAGGTATTTTCAAGTACATCATCCAGTGGAAACTCATGTCATCCAGGAATTAATCGCTCTGAGAGCGGCTGCTTCACTAACTACATTTGGTGTGAATCTCTTCCCATTTATTTTCCCTTGTCCGTGTCTGCATGCAGTTATGTACTTACATACTGCGGCACCGCTAATTAATGTGCTATGTAATTTAGGAGAGGTGATTTTTTTGCTTTTTAACTGAACTTCAGACATGCACAGAGAGATGATTGTTTTAGGGAAAAAGTGCTTCAGTGTGTACAGGACAGCAACTCTGCTGACAGTAAAAATAATAGCTCTTTGTACAGCATTTTTATGATTCAGTGCTGTACAGACACTAACATCCTCTGAACTGAGAACACTAAGCAAAACCACTTTAAAGATGTTCAAGAGGCATCAGAAGATGTACAGCAGGAGGAAGTGGCAGCCCAGTGAAGCAGGGGCTGCACTAGGATTAGAAGTGGGGACTTCCTGATGGCCAGCCCTACTCTCCTTCTAATTCCCAACAGGCAGCTTCTCCTTCTGACTTTTATGCCCCATTTACACTTCCCATCTAAGGTCCATTGTTCAAAATTCTGCCTCAAAGTTGACTTGAAAAATAGGGAAAAACCTGTGATCCAAACACAAAGCAGAATACCTTCTGCTCCATATGACATCTTACACTATTATAAAAAAAACCTGTGCCTTTCCTGCCTTGTATGCCTAATGACCTTGAAAAAGTCCTTGGTTTCTCCTAGATGTTAAATTACTTTTTCTTTTCTCGTATTTAGATTCAAATGATGGTCAAAAGCATGTATTCTGAAAATGTCATTTATTTATTTAAAACCTTTTATATTTGGGTGTTTAACACGAGTTATGTAAAGTGTGGTTTTGAAGCATCTGAGCATCCAGACTTGCGGTTTCCCAGGCATTTTGTGGTGAGACTTGTGCATGAGTTTATCAAACTGTGAATCATCCACTTTCTGAAAATGATGGGCTAATTGTTCTAGATTGACACAAGGGAGTTGCTAGCCTTGGTGGTAGATTCTGACTCTCTGTCCTGCTGCACCATAGCAATTTTAGGTTATTGCCAGTCTCTCTGATCAGTCCAGACAAGGTGTTAAACAGCAAATTTTAACAGTGGTCTGGCAATGAAGAACTGAGATTTTTATATTTTTATTTGGTTTAAAGCCCATTTTGCAGTCATATTGGTCTTCAAACAGAAGAGTGTGATTCATAGTACTTGAGATTTAAAAGAAGTATAAAAGCATCATTCATTCTTTTCTTGTAGCTTACTTTATGAAGAGCTTAGCATCTATGATACCAACCCTTGCACCTCACCCAAATATAAAAATAAAGAGCAGAGTGTACTTTTTTTGGGGAAGAAAATACATGTTCATGCGTTTGATATTCTCCACAGCTCAAGCCACAGGAATGAGCTGGATGATTCCTCTGCTGCTATAAGGTGGGAGGGTTCAAAGCATGGTACTGTTTTCAGCAGTTATGTGCTTATCAACCTAAGCCACGTGGAGAATTACTAGAAGTGGGAGACTTAAAATGGGGTGTAGAGCGTGTGTGCATGTTTTATAAGTGTATATAAATATATACTTTATATATAAATAAACAGTGCTGCAGAAGAATACAAGTCAGTCACAGTCACAGTGGTAGAAGTGGCTCTGTTACAGCATCAGTGGTTCTTACACCATATGTTGCTGATCTCTTGCAGTGCTTTGCTTTTGTTCAGCTAGGCCCTCCAAACTAAGCATCCCATCATAAGGATTGACTAGCATGAAAATGCTTAAAAGACTCTAATCTCGTTAGATAAACTCATCATTTTTAGTCCACATAATGGAAGCTTCTGAGCCAAGGAAAACAAAATTGTGTTTGAAACATGACTGACTGCTGTTATACGAAAGAAGCAGGGATAAATCAGCCAAAGAAAACATTGTGTTTAATGACTGATGTGATGGTCTGAAGTGGTGTATTAGTCCTGCAGTTTTTTATCTAGCAGCAGATATTATATTAAGTTTGGAGTAATGGTGATCCCCCAAACAGAGTATTTCCTCATCTTATTGAAACAGGAAAAGCTGCATTTTACCAATGTGAACCTTCTCTTACAGCAGATGTTAGGGACATGCAGAGCTTAAAAGAGCAGAGAAAGCTTTTTCCTGGTTATGCTGGTTCTATTTATCTTTAGCTGGAGACTAAGCATATTTAGAACCAACAGTAACTTGACTGTGTTTTATATTGAGTAGAGCTATGCTTTGGTGAACTGGTGATTTTCCCTGTTTAAACACAAGAACTGAGCTGATTTTCTCTCTGTTCTTTTATTAGTAATATTTAATAATGCTTCACTAGCACATCGAAGAGAAACTGTAAAGGCAGAAAAATGAAATGTCTGGTGAGAAGGTGCAATTTTGTCTTTTCTGATGGTTTCTGAAACCCTGCACTAGCCAGGGAGTCCTTCTGCTCTGCCCATTGGCATTTTTAGCACCTCTGCTGGAGCCTCCATGTCTCTTCAAGCTTTGTTTTACAGATTGCGTGTTTTGTTCCCTGGGGATCTGTTCCCTCCCATTTTCATATCTGGATGTGTTTCATAGTCCACTGGGACCTGCATTGGGATGAAAATCATGTTCTCAGCCATGATTTTGCTTCCACCTCTCACCTGGCACATAGTCCTTTCTTTGCTGGTTATCCTTCTTTGTTGTTTACTTCTGTTCTGTTTACTTCTAACCATCATAGCTCTTGAAGTCTTTCTTCAGTTACTATTAACTTTCTTGAAGTTATTTCATCCCAAAGTCCTTTTCTTGCATATTCTGTATATATTTTCCTTGTACCCAGCTGTGTATTTTCTGGGGCTTGCACAAGCGGATCTTTCCAGAGATCTTTAGATATTCCTTAAAGTGTCACTTCTGCCTGATGTTACACCACAGCTTTCTGTCTTCTGGTTTTTAGGCATGGACTCTATTTTGCAGCTGGTGTTGGTGCACCTGCCCATCTTGCATCCTACGGATTAGATCCCTGCCTGCGAGAAACTGGCAGCAGTCCTTGGCTCTGAGCTTGTGTTATGCAGATCAAAGAAATGTAAATTAACACATCCCATTATTAAAAAAGCCACATAAGCAAGTTTTGCATGCAATTATGGTACTTCTGGAAGGTTTTTTTAAACCATCCTTTAAAACGTTGTAAATAAGTTGCATTTGCCTGTACACAGACCCCAGAAAAGATGTTTTATATTCCAAAGATTTTCAGAATAACTGTTACAGAATTAGATTATTTCAAAAAGATTAATAATAAGTAATGAAAATGCACGTATCATTTTGACTGTCCAAGTGGGTGTCATTCTGTACATCCTTTGAAAGCCACAGAAATAAGAAGTTTTCTATGTCAGTAGAACTTTTCCATATTGTAACTCTTCTTTTTTGCTTGGAGAGGCTTGTCAAGCACTAAGGGCTAAAATTTTTTGCCATTAGTCACCAAATTGCATTAAATATTTATTTTGTGTAGATGGAAACAAAATGAGGAAGAGCTTAGGTTGAATGGTTTTTTTCTGAATTACAAATGTAAAATTTCTTTTTTTAAGCAGAGGCATTACTGACACATTTCGTTACCATCTTCTGGGGCAAAGTAATAGCATAGAGAGATCAAACAATCTGTTGTTTCATCTAAACTTTCTAAAGTTTCTAGTTAGACTTTGTCCAGGTTAACTCCAAGCGTCCAATTGGGGGTTGGGGGCAGGGGGAGAGTGTGGAGAAGGGAGACATACAAGCTGTTTGACATTATGAGTAATTATTGAAGGATAAGTATGTTTTTTCAAACTATGGTAGAATGAAGCTACAGAATTTGGATCTGGGGGCTTAATTGCCAAAGACTTTGATGCTAACATGGGAGATTTCCAAACAATTCTTCATAGTACAGAGTCTGTTTACAAAGATTCAAAGTCTGCATTTGGATCAGAAGGGATGTTTTGGCTTTTTTTTCCTCTGCTGAAATCTTATTTTCTGAAATCTTGGGCATATCAATGTGCAGCTGTTTACATAGGAAGGCTAGTCAGGATTCCTTGAAATAGGAAATTAAAGGAAGAGCCTAAGCGTTTGTGCAGGCACTATTTTATGGCATCCTGTGTTTGTACATGTCCCAAAGTCCTACAGAAATTGCACCTCTGCTGGGGTCGGGCCTTGCCTTGCTGTGCCCTCCTGTGAAATGAGCGTCTGATGTTTTACTGCCACTTACCAGGAAAGCTTTGAACTGCTCCACCTGATGGATAACCCCAGTGGGAGAACGCAGAACCATGGCGTGCTTGCAGTCCTTTCCTTGGACTTGGTGTTATGTAGTAGCATTTACCTTTGCAATGCTATAGCTAAAGTATTGGTTTGTTAATGCATTTATTATTTTCTGGGTGTATGTATTTTAGTTTTCTTAATCTCATACCTGAAAATGTAATTGGGACTTGTATTAGTTTGGAATAACAAGGTATCCTGCTTGTTAATGGGAAAATTAGTTCACAGTTTATTGAGCAAAGAACCTCTTCAGTTTTGTTTTTCTTTTGGTACCTGAAAAAGGTCCTAGTCCAGGAATGACACCACTGTGTTCGACACTAAGAATGCTATGCAAAGTTATAGTACTGAAGTTCTCTAAGCTAAAAAGTCCTCTAACCTTAGAGCTAGACCTTTTTCCTCCTCTGCTTTCACACCAGGCAGGTTGTATCAGGCTGTAATGGTCCTTTGCCCCTTTGCAACTCCTCTCCATGTGACCTCTAACCAATTCCTTTTGTTTTTACAAGTGCTTCTCAAGCATATCTATCACTTTGAAAATACCCCAGTTGTGTTCCCCAAGGAGCAGCCATGATTCCTGCATGGCTGGGAGACCTCTTGTGTTGTGGTGCGTCTTTTATCTTGGCTTAGGCCATGTGGTAATGACTTCTAGATGCATCCTGCTGCCCTGCATCCCTCATCACTGTCAAGTGTGCTGCTTTTGCAGCTTGTCTGTGTTTGATTTCTTCTCATTTTCTATTTTTCCTGTGCATTTAAAAAGCTATACTGTTTTCCTTCAGAGTCCTGTTTCAATTCTCCTCTCTATTGCTGTCTGCAAAGCTCTTCAGACTTCACTGAGAATACACTGTGTGCCTGTTTTTTTTCTCCAAACTATGGATATTACAGAGCATAGTTCAACAGACAGCATGAAGCACAGAAAATCCAGGAGTTTGGAAATATAACTTGTAAACCTCCTGCAGCCACATTCTGTCATTCTCACAGGAAGCAGAGAGTTGGTTTTGATCTGGACTAAAAGACAGGTGATACTGCATGTTAAAACTACATTAAAACTACATATTAAAACTGCTTTGAGTATGTTGACTTCAGTTGTTTGTTATAAAAGCTTTTATAAAGGGCGGGAAAAGTAAGATTTCAAAATTGCAGAAAACATTCTTTTTGTGTGTTTTCTGAGGAATACGTGATGATAGGGTTTAAAGATTTCCCTAGATTGTATTTCTTCCCCATTATATTCTCATATGGGAGTTCATATAGTATGTCCTTACTCAGTGAGAAGAAAGAAACCTGATCTTTGCGTGGGCTGTTTACCAGACCCAGTGGATGCTGTGAGACTGAGAGGTGTTTCCAATTTAGTTTCATTGAGTGGTACGCTGACTGCATCGGATAGCCGAGCTGGGATTTCTACTGCAATCAGTAATTTTATAAACTTCTCCAGTAAATAATAACTTTAATTATTGAAAAGTATGAAATAGACCTAAATGAACTTGTTAATATTAATGCTTACTGTACTTTCTGAAGTTACTGAGCTTGTTATGGACCTGGGCTGACATATTCATAAGAGTAAACAAATGCAGCTGGCCTTTCTGTTCATGGACAAATAGGAAAACACCTTGGATTTCTGCAGGTTAGTATCAAAATTGTTCCTGGAGCATTTCTTTCCCAAGCATTATTTCTGTCTGTGGGCTTTTTATTAACTGTTTAGTTTGTCTGTTACTCGTTACTAATAGGTTCTGATTATTCATCTGTGTTGCATACTTTTATATCCATTCCTTAAGTATCTGATGACTAATTGAAACAGGGTTAGAGAAATGAGAGATTCCAACAGCATGGCTGTATGAACATTTTATTTTACAAATATATCTCTTTGAGACCTGGTTTTGAGAGTGTTTTTGTGATCCTAAGGTCATCAGATTGCATGCTCTATAAGAAAGCAAGTAGAAGTGGTACTTTGTAAAGTACTTGTAGATCTTACTCAAAGGCATGTCTCTAATGTTTTTTAAGTATTTTTTTCAGCTGGACTGATAAATACACAGTTTCATTCTTCTCTAAATAGAAAGATGTATCTTTCTTGTCTGTGCTGGAGCTGTGACAGATGTAAGAGGACAAACCCCGTGATTTTAATGCAGGTCCTCCAGTTTCTGTTCTTCTCCCTACATATATCTCTATAATGATCTTTCTGTGGAAAAAAGCTGTGTGAAAAAGTAGGAGAAATCCTGCGTGGGGAGGAGGAGACGGAGCAGTGTGAGTGCATCCTCGGTTTGCAAGCATGATGTCATTCTAATTTGCACTACTAGGGGATGAGCTCATTGGGGAGGGGCCTTGCAGATTTACAGCTGTGCCAATTCATCTCTGGTTTCATTAACATTCTCCAGGCTCCCTCCTTGAACTAAACAACAGGCACTGCATTATGAATTATTTAAAGACCTATGAGAGCTTCTACTAAGTAAAAACAAGCATCAGTGCAAAACAAAAGAGTGAACTCGCTCTATTTTGCTTCCACAGTGTTGTTAGAGAATGGCATGTATACCATTCCCAAAAGGATAAGCAGGCTATTTTTTTTACTCCCCCCATTCCTGCTCCTTAACATTTTTGCACTACTAGTTTTCAGCAGCAGTCTGAGTTGCCTTTTTGTTGTAGGTGGATATGTAGACCTAATGTGTGTATGTATATATGTTTCTTGTTCAGATGCAGTATAGTGCTGGCAAAGCTGTATTATTCCACTCAATACCTGGGTTTTAATTTCTAATAGGTGTTTAAATATAAAACTTGGGCTCTTAGAAAAAAACAAGCATGTTCTTCTATTTGTAGAGCCTACGTTAAGACTAATTGGGTTTTTTTGTTTTGTTGGTTTTTTTTTTAAATAACCCATAAGAAAGTACCTGAGAATTAAATAGGTTTGCCTTTCACTATTTTAAGAAATTTGACTGGGTTTAATATAAGATAGGGTAGGCCTTTCTGTACACAAAAAAAAAAAAATTTACAATTCTGCTTCCACTGTAAAGGAAGCTAGCTTCCTAAAATGTCTCACAGTCCAGCCTGGGTGTTTGTCAGAGACCATGCCATTTTGCAAATGGGTCAGAGCAGCTATTTGAAAATCAGATAAAGTACCTGGGAACTGCATCTGCTGTACCCTGCCTCCTGCCTGGCTGCAGGCTAGAGGTGTTAGTGCATTTGTATACTTAGATTCACTGAAATTCTCCTCAGAAATGCGTTTTAACAAATTTTTCTAAAGATTTAGATGCTAGGTTGAGATGTCATGTTCAAAGGGTGAATTGTGTCTAGCATCTGGAAATACTTCAGGACTTCTCTAAGAAGCAAGATAAGTCTTCAGTATTGTTTGGGTTTCTTGTAGGTACCTTTTGCCTTCTCCCTTAGTGCAACACCTGCCTTCTGAGATGAGGATGGGGTGAACTTCTGTACTTCTAAACTCTTGTTATTGCTGTTGTCTGTAACAGCTTTACAGGATTATTCATTCCGGATGTAAAGTGCTTTAGCCGCTTGTTGTAGATGCATCTGTCTTGGTGGCTGTAGGAGAGTAAGCAATACAAATACAGGGAAATCTAAAATAAAGTAGAGGTTGAGTTTGAGTAAGCTCTAAAAGCACCGTGTCCCCCTTTCAGATTTTCGTCTGGGGTCTGGGGAGAGTCTGAATGTCCCAAAAGTGAAGAAACTGGTGAATGATTTGCTGGGCAATTATACTCAAAAGGCTTGTTGCTACGGGAAATAACTCAGTCCAATGGCCAAGCTGGTTTGTCAGTCAGTTCACCAAAAAGTGGCCCAGTAAGAAAATGATTGTTTTCTAAAAATTACTGCAGCCTGTTAAGAGCATGGCAATTCTGCACTAGCTATCCTCTTCTCTGAAGGGAAAAGAATATTTTCTGTGTACAGTACTACAGGTAGGTTTTTAAAAAACTTCTGCTACTGAGGGTGTGGAAGGACTTGGTATAATTCTTGTAGTGTCTATAACTTGAACAGATGAAGCAGCAGAATGCTTTTTAACTTCATGAAAATATTCTAGAAGCATGGGCAGCAGGTAACAGCTCTTCAGTGCCTATAAAATGCTTCAGCTAGGAGTCTGCTAGTGCTCCCTGTCCTTCTCCCACTCAAGGAGCATTAGGAATGTCTGGAGAAATAGACTTGCAGTTTAAGCACTGGCCTCCTTATATTCAGCTTTATCTGTGACAGACAAATTGCATACTATGCCAGCTTGTATACTTTCAAAATAGTACTCTTTTAATTTCACACCATAAATGGGAGCAGTGCCAAAATACACTTATTTAGAGGTGAACTCAAAATGACTTCAGTATTAACAACCCAGCATGTCCGTCTGTAAAAAAAACATAATCTTCAATAAACACTTTTTAGTTTCCAGTATTTTACAGCATGTTTTGTATAGCTGTGCTCAGGGGTGAACTTAATCATTGCATTCAGAGACAAAAGCAAAAATAAGCCTGTTACCCAGATTTAAAAGTTTTGAGACAAGCCCACACCTTGATGTTGTGGAAGTAAAGCTTAAGTAATTGTTTTGTAAAGTTGCCTTGAAATGCTCTTGGGGCTGCTGTTGGTTCCAGGAGTAATGAAGGAGGGGGATCTGCTCTTGGTTTCACTACTGAATTGGTAGCACCAGCTGATTGTGGTGGTGTAGCTGATGCTAGGCAAACTCCTTTGGTCTTTTGCCTTTCCATATGTAAAGTTGGGACTATTTTGCTATACTGAAAAAACTAAGTAAGAATGGGATCTTCCTTTCAGTGGATTGAATATAAGTCTTGTGTAAGCTGTTGTGGTCAGGATATCTCCTCAATACAGAGGCCAGTTGACTTAGAGGTCAGTTCATCTTACCCTGAAGAAAACACAAAGTGGGAGATGGAGTTGGCCAGACACAAACATCCAGTGCCATGTTAGGTGCCATGAGGTGTTTGAGATGCCTGTGGGAGCTCTGGATGTGACTCATGCAGCAGCTAATGACTCTGGGGGGAAGAGGAGAATATGCTAGAGCATCTCAAAGATGCTGGATACCTAAATTTAGGCAAGCCCAAAATTAACCCTGCTGGTGGTGTTTAGTCTTGTGTTTTGCTAATTATTGTGACCAGGTTTCTGTGGACAGTAACAAGAGTGCAGGCGTATAGCACTCAAATCCCGCCCTGTGTCAGACAGCTTTGCATGTATTTTTTCCCATCCTTTAGCTGAAACTCAGTGTCATGTATCCCATGTATTTTGGTTTAATGTTTTAAAAACTTTATTGCTTATGGCAGTGGATTCTAAATCATACTGATGCGTTAAAGACATTTTGTATTTTGTTTCCAAACATGAAAAGGTTTCTGTGAGAGAAGAATTTCTTGACAGAAACCAACACTTCAGTGCAGATCCTAAAGCTGGAGCAGCCATGGATGCTGCACCAACAAGCACACAGGCACTGAGAATAAAATGTGGAGCTTTGAGCAGGGGGATGCAGAGGGAGAGGTAGTGCTGCTTTCCTGCTAGGCTTGATGAAGATACAAATAGGCTTCAGAACTGTGACTAAAAAGCATCCTTATATTATTATATAATTATAGCAGTTAAGCATATGGAAACAAATCAAGTGTCATTGCAAGTGGCTTGCGGGAGAGTGAGAGCAATCAGTGCTCTCAACTATACCCATTTTGCACCCAGGAAGCTGAATAATCAAGGTGGAGGCAATATTTTACTAAATTTGAAAGCTTAAATACAGACATGGATGTCCTAGATTCTGGACAGCCATCTGAATATTTTTTCTGGATTTTGCTGCATTTTTTGAGATACTGCTGACTATAGGTGTAATGGGAGAAGATGGGTTTGAAGGTGGAAGGAGGTAAACCACCACTTGGTTTCATGTATTAACAAACTCAACAGGGTGCAGTTTTTAAATTCGGGGCTGAGATTTGGTTTCCTGAGGTGCAGCTGAGATTTCCAGATTCTTGCAGTTGTAAGAGCTTTGTCTAGAAGATGGGGGGTGCAAGTTTGAACTTTATCTGCTGGCATCGTGCTCGGTGGTCCCTTGCCAGGGCCTGATCCTGAGCTGTCATATTAATGGAAAGCAGCAGTACTGTTGTGCTGCCTTCTCCCCAGCACCAAACATCTTACCTGGGGGGGACCTTGGCTTGCTAACTTGGAGCTGACTTATGTGTGTATGAGTGTCTGTGCGTGTTTGTATAAACAAATAAATGTTGTTGTATGGATGTATTTTAATTTGTGCTTCTCTGTAGTTATTATTTCAGGAGCTCACATTTTGAGAACGACTGTTTCAGAGTGACCTGACGTGCACATTTTCATGTGGCCATTTCTAGTACTCGGTTTCCAGAATGGTGTTTTAGATTAATGGGAGCATTTTTATCTGGTTTGAAATGCATCACAATTTATCCACTCAGGTCTTGCTTAATTCCACATTTCATTTACCTAAATAAATAAATAAATTTGAAGTAATTCATCCAACTCCCTTTTACAGGGCTTAGGTCATAATACCGATACATTTAAATCCTATAATAAATGCCAAACAGGCATTTTCTGGGTTGATGGAGGTTCTATTTTAGAGGGAAAAAAAAAAAGATTAGTTTTGGTCTAATTCCTGGTGTAAACTAAATTTTACAGGATTAGATCTTTGATATTTATGACAACTTGAAGAAAATATATAGTTTTCATTAGCTGACCATTTGATTTTTTTTAATTTGGGAACTTCTTGAAGCATTTCATGCAGTGCACTGCTGGTACCCTGTGTTCTGGTTGTTTCCATGAGGCTTGGAATAGCCAGTCATGTGCAAAAACATTGATTTTAGCTCATCTAGCTTAAAAACAGCACAGGAAAAAGGATTGCTTGGGTAAAGGAGCCAAATATTTATAGAAACTTCTTGTTGAATCTTTTGTGTTCCCTGCTAGGAATTTCTCCAGTGGAAAATTAGTAGAAATTAAGTCAAGTAGCAGGTCACCAGGGCTGTCAGCTGGTTTCTGAGTGGGGCAGGTATTTATTTGCTCTTTCCACCAATAACTATATTCTTGTCACCACTGTAAATGAATTCTAAAAAGTATTATGCAGTCAATTACCATTCCACTTTAGCAAGCTGAGGTTCACCTTGTTAAACTTTCCTTGTCAAATTATATCCTAAGAGAAGAAAAAGGCAACATTTAACTTAATGAAATATTTCCTGAGTGTGAGTATGGGGTCC
Organism: Corvus moneduloides; assembly: GCF_009650955.1. Classification (NCBI taxonomy): domain Eukaryota; kingdom Metazoa; phylum Chordata; class Aves; order Passeriformes; family Corvidae; genus Corvus; species Corvus moneduloides. The sequence goes on along the minus strand of NC_045476.1, from coordinate 135,157,268 downwards.
AAAACAAGTACCTTTAGCGTGTCTGGTTTTTCTTTAGTATAGGGTACTGTGGGCTACTGAAACAAAATTTCAGCTACTGATTTCTCTGAGCAGTCTAATGTGAAAGAATGCAATCAGTAAATGTGCTGAAATGCTCTGGACTATACATGTAGCTATGCAGTGTCATCTTCTAAGAGGCATGATTTTCATCTGACAAAAATTTCCATGGGAAAAAAAAGTTGGGAAAATGAATACTCCATAGTTGGATTTTAAAGTACAGTTAAAATTCTGCCTGCAAAAAAGCTTCTCTAAATGTTTGTTTTTTACAGATTTCTGTTCATAGAATTTGAAGCTGAAGTGAGGCTCGAGTTAACAAAAATAAATATTGACCCCACAGATTTTGTCCCTGTGATTTAGCTTTGGAAACAGACGTTGTGCAGGTCCGTGCCAGAAATCATTAGATGAAGTCTCTCTCTTTAATAGCAGTTTCTCTTCTACCAGTTTTTGAAGCAAATGCCCCTTCTCATAACTGTTATTGTAATAACTCCCAACCCATTCACAACAACTCAGAAATACTGGATATTACTTTTGCAAACATTTTGTGGTGTTAGAGAACATATTGCACACGTATTAAAGAAGTACTGTTGTTCCATGATGCATTTAGTGAGCATACAGCCTTTGCTTACTGTATTTTACTCTAAACTTAAGTTAACTTACGAAAGTTTATGTGAAGGCAGCTTCTAAAGTCTCATATTCTCTGATTCTAGTGAATCTTCTTTGATTCTTTCAATAATGGTATTTTTTTTAAAAAATCAACTGAGAAACTGCTTATTCTTGAGGAGTAAAAAATTAGGAGATTAGTCAAAAAAATGAAGGCTGTGACTGCATTTTTGATTACTGCATTCAATTAATCTGAAATCTTGACTGTTCACCATGACAGGAATACCACAGCAGAATTGTGCTAGACATTTGGGCTTCCCTGAATAACTCAGATGCCATCTAGGCTAAAATGTGAAGCCAGATTTACTTCTACACGTCTCTGATTCAAGAGTGATTCATGAAGTTGTGTTGCTCACATTGTCTGATTGCAACAACTGATTGCAATGACATTTTGGGGGTTTTTTAAAGTTTTTTGGGGGAAAGTTTTCACCTTAAGATTTTTCTGAAAAACTGGTCTTTACAATGTTGTGCTGGGTTATGTGTCTCAAATTACTGGTTATTCTAGAAGCATGAGTGTGGACACACATACAACAACACAGTTCTATTTTGCTTGAGATTTTCATTAAGTATTTTGAAAAGATAGTATTTTTGATAGAACATCCACCATCAAGTGATTAAAGTGGTTCAGACATGGTCTTTTTGAGTCTGGATACCAAAATAACATCTGTCTGCTGAAGCTGACAGCACATGAATATGTTTAAAACATCCCAACACATGTAGCTTTATGGTACAGTTAATAGGTAGATATTTAAATTTGTGTCAGGTATGTTGCTTGGGAATGAGGTATGCTGAAGGAAGGTGTGAATTATGGAAGTTGGCCAAAGCTTTTTTCTTTCTTTTTTTGATTTGACTGTGTGTTTGCACCCGGCACTATCCAGTTGAAAATCTTTGGGTTTTAATTATTCACCTTTGGCTAAGGTGTAGGTGTTACTTAGGAGTGTGTTTATCTAAACACCACTAAACTGGGGACAAATCTTTGCAGTTACCAGCAGTTCCATTGTCTGCAGAGAAATACAGAAACCAGACCAGTTCAAACCAGTGGGAGTCTTACACGTTCCCATGCTGGCATGCTTGGGCCACTGGTAGACCAGTGGGAGCAGGAGGGAACAGCTTTCTCTTTCTCCTCCTGGACTGGGTCTGTGCTCAGCCAGAGACATGCTTGGTCATCAGATGTCAGCCTGGATGAGGAGGCAGGTAAAATAAAATGCTCGGCGATGAAGCTGTTGCTTTTTCACCTCCTGTTCTGTGGGGTGTTTTTTATTTTTTTGCTGGGTTTCTGCTTTGGAAAGTCGGGATTTTCCCAGTTCCCAGTACTGCAGTCCCAGGGGCAATGCAATTGGTGTTGTACTGCCAGGACTCCATGCACTGCTCTTCATGAGCCAGGTATGGCAGCAAGGAGTCACACAAACGTCATCCTTGGAGTTATTTAAAGAACAAGGAGAGTCTTTACAAAGCAAGGCTGCTGACACTCTTGGCTTTCCTAAGGCGAGCAGTCAATGCCAGCAGAGGAACCACAGATGGACGCGTTGCATAACAGCCTTGCTGGTCGGCTGGTTGATGTATCCCTTGTGACAGAGCATCCCTTCAGCGCAGCAGAGAGCAGGGAGGGCAGGCAGGAGAGCAGGCGTACGGAAACTGTCACAAGCTGGATCTGCCCTTGAGTTTATCTTCAAATCTTCCAAACAAGTCCCTGGTTGCAAACTGAGACCAAGAGAAATCAGTCTGAAAGCATGTGTTACTGTTTTAATAATACTTTTGTTTGTGAAAGGTTCTTTGGAGGCTGTGTCATTACAGATGCTTGCTTCGAAGTGATTTATCATGCTCTGTGTATTGCTGTTTATAGCTGAATATCTTTTGTTAGGAAATCTGTTTTTGCATCGTGTGCAGACAAACGTGACTATGATTTTTTTGCAGCTTTATAAGTTAGTACTTATTTTTTTAAGGTATTTCTTTAAAGTGAAGGACAAATATACATTGAGTACATTATTCTTTATCTTATATGTAATCAATTAATAAAAAATTCAACTATAAGGTCTTACACAAGAGAATGGAATATGAAATGTAAAACAACAACAAAAAAGGAATTTGGGTAATAAATTGTACTTTTTTAGTTTTATGTGGATATGCACATGCGCTCTTTTTCTTTGTTCCCATTTTGCCCCAATTTGATCATGTACATTACCACAACATGAGTAAGAATGTCCAGCCATTGTAGTCAATGGCTCTGCCATATATTTCTTCACGGTTAGCAGTCATCCCTGAAGCACAGAAATGCCACTTTTTTTTGCCAAACTGTGTGTCACAAATACGGTTTCAATCTGTTTTCGTTGGCCAAGTTGCGAGACCCATGGTTCTCCAAAGTTCCAAGTCTAGCAGTTTTATTCCTTTTGTCCGTATGGAGTAGTACCTGAAGCGTACAGATATTTTGGGAAGGGATATGTCCGTGCTGTCAGAGATCAATACCTTTCTGATAGTGCAGACCAAGGGGTGAGTTGAACCTACTACTGCAGCTGTAGCCACAATGATCAGGGCTGTAAGAATATTGTCATCTTCATTTGAAAAAAGGAAACACCCTTCTAAGATACACTTGGTATCACTTGGACTTCCTTACTCCCAGCATGCTCTAAAGAAAGATGCTGGCCTAAATTTCCTCATCTGCTTAGATCTGCTGTGCAAACAGCAAAATCCTGTCACATAAAGGATAGAGAGCAATTCCCACTGCCCAGGGGAGGAGCTCTTTGCTGGGCAAGTTGTCAGACATGTCTCCATAGTCACTTGTGTCAGGTAGATCATACTGAGGATCCAGGAATACTTGCCTACATACATCTTTTCCTTAATGGCAAGTTACATGAGGACTTTGTGCTGGAGGTGAAATAAGGGAAAAATTACTTTTAAGTTAGCTAGGGGATTCAGTGACCCCCGGAGTTGTGCTTGGTAGGGGAAAAGAGTCAAGGTTGTGTGTGTATAAAAAAAGGTTGTTGAAGGGAAGTAAGAGAGAAATAATACAGTGTATTTATTCTAAAAAGCCAAAGGGTGATGGTAGCGATGAGACTGCTATCAGCTCCACTGGAGAGTTGCAGCTGCATTGCAGTTTTTACATCTGTATTGAGATGTGCAATGGAGAAAGAATAAACCCAGTAACCTTCATTTTTCTGGGGGAAAAACAATCAGAAATGATAGACATTCTAAAGATAGCTTATTCTTTAAATAAAACAGGTAAATTTTCAAAATGCAGTAGTGTTCTGCAAAGATAGTGTATAGCTGCAGTGCTCCAGCTTGCACAAAATACAGTGTGTCTACAGGATAGTAATGTAATCCCCTTATGGAAGTGCTCATGTTTGTATCGTATTAAAACCTGCTGTCAGGTGAATGCTGCTTTCAGTGACTCATGAAGAAGTAACTCATTCTTCATGAAGGCCATGTCTCTTTTGTCCAAAGTAGCTAACACACTAACTGGGGGATCTCCAGAGAGCAGCGAGGAGGAGGCCATGGTTGTCCAGGACTACAGAGAGGACTTGATGAAAGCAGATATTAAGCAGGTACCAAAACCAGACTACCAGCTGCTCACAGGCTAAAGCTTCACCTTTTCATCTGGTTTATGAAAAGATTTATTTATTTGGTAATGTCTTTATTTGTGTTAACCTTAGAGTTTTCATTAAATCATAGAGGTTTTTTTCTCCCTGAAATTCTTTGATGGTTGTTGGAAAAGACAGGCATACTAGGGGAAGTCTGGTGTCAGGAAGAAAAGGGAGTGTAGAAAGACTGGAGCAGAGCATCACAGAGGGACTAAGATGAGGGAGGAGGATGTTTGAATTTATGAAAATTGTGGACAGTCTGCCTGACAGTGTGCAGAGTGGGATGTGCCTGCATTTGCTGTTCTTGCAGCTTTCCAACCCTGTGTTTTCCAGTGGGTATGATTTTAAGAGTAATAACAATAATCTCTCTTCTCTGAGACTTCATTCTGAAGAAAGAGGTTCCATTGTCACTTACAGAGAGAATTCTTTAAATAATTTTAGCAAAAAGTTTAAATGTCAATGCCTCTGTGACTATAAATACTCTAATTCATTAGTGTGGAACATTCCACATGCTTAGCCGCTTGTACATTTGTGATCTGAAGACAAAGAAACTGGACCATTAGGTCATTGCACATTGTATGAATATAGAAAAAAAAGATGGAAAATGTTGTACTTTGTTGACTAATAGTGGAAAAGAGTCCACTTCTTTTTCTGAGAGGAAGAAGATAATTGAATTATATAATGGAATACAGTGTCTTCTTGTCATTAAAGTCTGTGTTGTCTTTGATAGATGGAAACAAAAATTAGTAGTATCAACTGTACCGTGGACATTTCAGTAAGACTTTGGTGGATTTTTACAACATGCATCTCTACTTTGATACAGAGTACTGCTTGCATAGGACAGTATGGAAAGTGGTGAAGATGTTAATGAAGTTAATTTTTTGTGCGATTTCTTTTGGTGACCGTTATGGTTGTTGTACCTCTCCCAGAAGCAGGAGTAACTTTACGGAAGTCTGAGAATGGATAACATGAGCATAATACCAGACCCACAATAAGTGACTGGCTGTTTTATGTCATGGTAATTATCACTTGTGATATTTGTGAGAGCAGTGTTTTCTTAGACAAAAATAATAATGAAAAAAAAGGTGGTGAGCGGGTTTTGCTAAGTAATTTGAAAACTACAAGAACATATTCACTATCTGAGTCCGTACAGCACTGTTGTATTGTGCCTTTATAAACAGCTACTAACGCTAACGCATGCATTACCAAGGAAGTGTTTCTGTCTAGCAGAACAAACTGGGGAACAAGCTGGACCTAGTACTAACCAGAGGCTGGGTGGTGTATTCTCAATTTCCCTTTGATACCTGCAGGCCACAGTTTTTGGTAGTTCCCTGTAATGAAAAAAACGTTGAATTCAGAACAAGAACACTAAAGATGACAGCAGAGTTAAGCCAGATGCATTCTTCTGCTACCACATATTATGTCGGTGGTTTCATTCTTTCCAATACAAAGCATTCAAGTAATTAAAACCAAACAAGAACACAACAAAAAGCCCTGGACTCACAGAGCGAACATATTTTATAGTACACTGAATGTTTAATGTTAAAAGCATCTTGGAAAAACATTTAGATCAGGAGTACTTATAAATATTCTTGATACCTCCCTTCAGTTTTATTCTGTCTAAATTGACCATCTTGTATGCTTACAGTACTTTATCAAAAGTAAGTTTCATAGAGCTTCTTAAACCATTTTTATTTTCATATCTCCAGATCATTTATGAAGTTCTGCCTTTATTTCATGCTAAATGTAAATATGTATTTTGGTTATTTCCTATAATGGTGTTACAGATCATATGTAAACTGCTTGGAAACAAATGACAGGGAAGGCAATAATTTGCAGACCAATTTTGTCCAAATCTCCTACTGTCCCAGTAGAACCATATGTGGCAATTGCTCCCTCCAGCTTTTTCTGCATCCTCTACCACTTTGGAAGGTGTTTTGTGTATTGCAGGTTATTGAATATCAGCCTTCCTCTGCTCTCAAATTGTGTGTTATCCACCCTGTGCTTGACTATGCAACCTTTGTTTTTCGACTATTTGGTGTGTTTGTGTTGCGGTTGTCTCAGTTACAGGGTCAGATTCTAACTTCAGGTCCAATTTGTTCCACCAGGATTGTTGCATGTGTTTTAAAAACATAACCAACATAGCTCTGAGCAACCTGGTCTGGTGAAAGAGGTCCCTGCCCATGGCAAGGGCGCTGGAACTAGATGATCTTTAGGGTCCCTTTCAACCCAGGCCATTCTATGATAAACTATATTTTGGTTTTTGTTTTTCTTTGACATCTCTCCATAAAAGGGCAATGCTTTCACTTCCCTCAAAGAAGGGAATCAAAGACGAGAAACCAGAGCTCAGAAATTTTGTGAGGGATTAAATGACTTCCCAGTAGCTTTAAAGAGAAACTACTGTGTACCCGTAATTGTCATGAATCATCATTCATACTGCTGGTTTTTGGATGCTAGAACTGTTCATAAGTGAACAAATCTACTTTAAATGGTGGTGATGGGGTAAAAGGTGAATGCTTGTTTAAGATTGATCTGAAGGTCTGATACAGATACTATAATGTTACGTAGTGTAAGTTATGTGTGGCGTCTTGCTTGATGGCCTCAGTGCAGTGCAATGCAAAGTAGTGGTGCAAGGTACTGTTTTTCCTGCCATGACAAACATTTTCAGTTAATGCTGTTGCAGCAATGATCATTAAGAATGATCATTCCCATCTGCAGCATCACCAGATTTATGTGTGAAACATCCCCTTTCACAGTGGGACTTGTACCTGTGGTATACTTTAAAAGCAAAGGTCTAGGTCTAGTGTTGTGGTTTTTAACTCTCATTATTTAGGATGCTGGGTACCTAACAATCCTATATTAATGAAGAAAAACGATGACTAATCTGCCACCACTGCTCCTTGCAAACATCTATCCGTTAGAAAATTGTACCCCAGGAGAACATCCTGAGCTGGGAAATACAGAAACAATTTTAACTGTTTAAAGACTAAGGAGAGGTCTTCTACAGGAAATTATTTTAAGCTCCTCTTCAGTGGGATTGTTAAGGAGGAGCATCTTCAGTGCGCTAGTGTTGTGTGGTGAAGAAATACATATGGTCATGGAGTGTAATATCTGCTATCAGTGAATACTGGCTGCTGTCTAGAATAGGTAGTCTACATGGTCCATGTGTTCTCATTTTCTTGTGGATGTTGCTCTCCTGTACATAAATACATAAATTCTGGTGCAGTTATTCCTGCCTGGGATTTCTTTGACAGTCACATGCACATGCTGTACCGTGTACATGCAGGGGACAGTGCTCTTCAAAAACCCCAACTTCTCCACACACTGACTGTGCAGATGGCTTGCTCAGCCACAGAAAGCTGGCAATTCTAGTGATGCTTTAACATGGATGTGTAGTGTCAGGCACCTTTGGCTCATGCCTGGTAGGTCCTACTCTGCCCAGAAGCTTCAGTGGCATTTCCTTACTGTCCATTCATCTTCTCCAATCTTGTTTTTTTGTAGTGTCTGGTTTTATATCCATCATTTTTAAAATATCTTTAGTTCTTATCTGTGCAGCAAAAGTTTAACTCATGGGATGAGGAGACGGCTATCTAAGATATTTGGCTCCTTTGGAAGAAATTAAGTTGTTTTGGACCTTTGAAAGGTTTGAAGAGTTGTTTAAAAAGCAAGAAGAGAGATGTATGCTTGACTTAAATATATTTCTTCTTTATAAGAGATGGTTCAGTGAAGAGATGGCTTTGTGCCCTGACTGTTTCAAGGCCAGATGCCCTTGTTAAAGACGCTGTGTTGGTTAAGCCTGGAGATTATCTGGTGGTGGTACTTAACAGGGAAATAATGTCCAGTTGAAATTTCAGGTGCTAAGCAAACAACAGAAATCTCTCATCTGTAATTGTGAGATTTAAAAAAAAAAAGCAACCTGCCTGAAAAATCTGAAAGACCTATTGGTAAACTGTGTGTCACCTGAAACAAGCTTATACGGTGTAGAGTGTGTGCAGGATGGTGATGCTTACTGCACAATATATTTTTAATATGGTGGTATCTATTTCAGTCTGTAATCTAGCACTCTCTTTCCTAAAACAGAAGGACTCAGGCCTTCTTTAGCTCTTCAACACATTGCCAGTGTGTTGTCAGAACATCAGCTTGTCTCTTGAGTCATCATGGCATAAAATTGGCGAAGGCAGTTCCTTGACACTGGAATAGCCTCGGGGGCTTCGCTTTGTATCTCTCGTGTGTAATTTGGAGGAACTGTGGGTTGCTATAAAGTACATCAGTCAGATCTCTGGCTGAGGTATTTTCATTCCGAAACTCCTTCATGTCTCAGAAATGGGGTGTATCCTGAACTGTAGCTTGATAAACATGGAAGGAGCTTGATGTAAAGAAATGCTGAAGTTCCTGGGTATGTTCACATCAAAAAGGCAATTGATAGGAGGCAATGTCATAGCAAATAAAGTAATGATGAGCTTGGAGCTTCTGCTCTTCATGTCTGGTAGCTCAGAAACAACAGAACAGTTGCAGAAATAACTAAATCAAACCTGCCACAAGGTAGTATTTGTCTCCTGAATAATGTAACTAGATTTCTCTGCTCCCTGCCCTGGAATATGACTGAAGCCCAGACATGAGGACAATGTACAGAGGAGGGAGAAAATGAGGAAAAGAAGAATATCCAGAGCCATAGCTGATAGAAGATATATTGGAATATCTAGAATGTTCTGTTAGTGCTTTTTTAATCTGGTCACAGAGTATAAGGAAATTTGTAGTTCATGGGGATCAGATGATACATTAATCGTGGGAATGTCCCTATTGCATCTTCCTTTAAAACAGGTAGTGCTGGCTGCAGAGTACTGGACCAAGTGGTCTGTAGAGTCCCACATATAAAGTATGAGAGTTTATATGTTATTGGTATTTGTACCATACACCCTACTGCTCTACCTGAAAAGTATCTGGAAGTGCTGCTATCTCAATAATGATATTTCCTGAGAAAATGAAAACCAAGAAAAGAAAAGCATTAAAATCTGGTCTGTAATTAGGCTGGATGTAAAGATAAATGTCAGTTGTGTATGTTACTATATTTAGAAGAAAATATTTTCATCACCTGTTCAAAACAAAAAAAATCATTAGCACCAAATAATTCCAACTTCATTAGCTGTAAACAAGAGGTGAAGAGAACAGCAGTGTTCTACTGTTCCTTACAGGTGACTGAGCTATCCTTGTGAGTCAAATCATGGCGATTTCAGCAGGAACGGGGAAATAATAGTGTCCTTGTAGAAGATGAGGACAAGACCGTATTAACAACAGTTGGAGCAGCTTTGCTCATGATGGATGTACTCTTATTAATGAGATGAACACAAACTTGTAGGATGATCAGGGAAATGGAAAGAGAACCCATCTGAGAGGTGTATGTGGATGCTCTTCATGGACGTGTGCATAGACAAAATAGCTTTGAATTAGCTATCACAGGTACTGTAGTCCATGTAGTCCTGGAGAACAGGTCCAAGGACAGGAGATGAATGGAAGTTGGGACTGGAGAGGGCAAGATGAGCTAACTCTGTGTCTTCTGTGTTCTAAAGCAGGTTTCTAATGGATGGAGAAGGACAGAAATCCAACCAGTTGTGAGGTGAAGTATAGCGTGTGTCTCCTGAATGGCTGCAATAGCAAAGAACCCCCTGGAAGATAGTTTACAGTGCTGTGACCTTTTGGCTTACGTATGCCATAGAAGCAATGGCTTAATGGTTCCACTCTTCAGGGTATACAGTCTCACTTTGGCAGGGAGCAGAGGATCATCTCAGAGGTATTTCTTGCTTGGAGTCTCCAGATCTCTTTCAGCAGCACTGGCAGCTCAGGACAGCATTGTCCAGAGTCAGTGGCTTTTTATTTCCAATTCTGTTTGGCTCTTGCTTGAAAAAAATAAGGATTTGGAGAGCTCAGAAAGAATGACACGTACATATTAACAATAAACAGAAACTGACCCTTGGGTCATTTTTGAGACTGACTTGATTTCAGTGAAGTGCTTGCCATCTTGTTCACAGTAGTAGATTTATGTAGCAACAGAACAACATGCCTGTGGCTCTTTGATTTGGTGAGATGAGGACTTGCAGGTTTTTTCAAGTGTTTCATCAATGTAGGTTTTATTAGAAAAAAATTATACTTAATGGTGTGGCAGAAAAAAAGTTAAATATTATTTTAAGCTTGACTTACAGCAACTTTTTAGAGACAAATTGTGCTAAACAAATTATCCATGTATGTGCATTAGGACTTTATATATGCAGTAATACTACAAAACATATTTTGGGAATATGAGACATTCATACAGTGTGGGAATCATGCTGTTTGCAATAGATAAGAGGGAAAGAAGGAAGAGCAAAACATTTCTGACCTTGCGTTTTCTCTTACTTTGGGAAAGACAAAGTTCATGTAACATCTGCTCTAAGGTTATCTTCAGCTAATCATTCTTCTCAGAAGTTAAGGAAGATTTATGGACTTTTTGTTACTTTTCCATCTTTTTCATATTCATCGTGGTATTTTGTATTGCACTGAGCAAGTGATCCAGCCCCTTTCCTTGAGGAAAGCACCAGTGTGAAGTTTTCTTTCTCTAAACAGTACCCCATCAGAGTGATCTCATTTATGAGTGGGGATGTACCTGTGAACAAACTAGAACAGTAGCAGGAGGCGCAGGCAGGAAAGGGAGGGAACATGAATATTTTGGATAAGATTTGGAATAATTGGTCTGTTGCTTCAGGGCACTATTGAGACTTGGTTTGCAGACAGAGTTATTTGTTGCATCAGCAAGTGGCCTTTAAAGTAGAGAAAATGGAGCAGAAAATCTTCTCCAAAAATCCTCAAGATTGGTGGATGACTATAAGGGATAACTGTTGTCTGCAGGGTTCTGTTATTCCTTTCTGAATTTAATTTTTGCTTTGCACTCACAATCAAGAGATTACCCTTTATTTGATTGCTCTATTTTGAAGCAGACAATTTCTGTGTCATACTCCTACTACAGCTTCAGTCATTGCCCCAAGGGCTCTTCGCCAGATAAGTCTTCCTGATAGATTGCAGCTGTTTGAAAAGTAAAAATTATTCATTGGATCAATTTTTTCAATATATAGAATAAATTACTAGTGTAAACTGCAGCTTATCTCCCACTGTGGAATTTGGCTTGCCTCACTGTTCCCGTTTATGCAGAGCATTTAAAACTGGAGATCTTATCACCAGCCAATAATGAGAGCAATGTTTTACTACCCATCCTCTCCCCAGTGCCAGCACACTGTATCCCATGTTTTGTGAATCAGATAGCAAGATCTAGAGTTCAGTCCTGTTTCCATATGGATAGGTTTGAAATTTCAGTTATCTTTAAGGAAGTTGACAAGTTGCTCAAAAAGCAGTGATAAAAAGGTTTCTATGAAAAAGGCATTTTCCATCTGTTTTGCAAACTTAAGCAAACTTTTCCAGGGAGCCTTAGAGGGCAAAGCAGCTATTCCTGCCGGTGCACTGCAGAGGGGACAGCAGCAGCAGAGCATGTCCGTGGGATGTGTTTACACCAGACCACAGGAATCACAGTAATTTAACATCCTGTTTATTGCTGGTGCTGTTCTGCAAGCACTCCCTGGAGAGGCCTGGTGTGGTGGTAGCCTCCATAGCAGCCAGGGTAGCATCACTGGATTGTACCTCTGCAGAGAGGAGAGGGCACTGGAAAGGGTGCTCCGGATGCTCCTGGGGACACACCTGGCTTGGGAAGCCATCTAGCTTGAGGAGATGGCAGGAGCAGCAGAGGGAGAGACAAACGAGAGCCCTGTGTGTGGGAGAGTACATCAGCCAACCTTTGGAACCAAATACCACAATTCCTTGAGTATCTACATCTACAAAATGGTTGTAAAAATGAATGGATTCTCTTCTGTCAAGTTTTAGTGACCATGGAGATAATAAAGAAATACGCATTTGTAAAAACAGGCCCATTCTTTGTGGAGCAGCGCTTGCTAGATGCAAGTTCAAATAAAAGACTTCGAGAAACATGCTTGTAATATGCATCACTCTCTCTTCAGCTCTTTTAAACATATTTTCTATTCCAGGATGCTGCGAACCACTCTGTGAGTGTCTCCCATCTGTTAGGACTGATGTGCAGAGACCTTTTATTGTCTTTAAGCTATTACAGTCCAAATAGGAAGTCAGCGTCTCAGTTACTGAGGACTCTGTCAAGGGCTCTCAGGCTCTAACACACCAACCAGACTTCCAAAGGCCCTTTGAATAACTGAATAGCAAAATCTGTTAGCTTTGCTAGGAGGAGGTGAAGGACTTTGAGGTGGCCTTTGATGCATTTTTCTTTTTTTCCTTGAGAAGTTCAGGTATATATATTTTTTTTAGAAGAAAAGTTCCTATAGTTGTACAGTAAAAGATTTTCATCTTAATTCTAGTAGCTGTCACTATAAAAAAATTGGTTTGTGTATAACAAGGACAGCAGAAACAAAGAAAGGCCCTTCATTCTGCATATGAATTAGTCTGCAAATACAAAGTTAGTGTGGAAAATGTTAATTTTATGTTCGACCACAATGGGCAAAGGCAGAAATCCTTAACTTCCAATTAGTGCATTATTATTGTCTCTCTCCTTCAAATACCAAACAGCAGTTTTCTTTTTAAATGTGTGACTAGTAATGCTCAGTATATGTTTTGAGATGTATCATTATAGTACTATGCTAATTCAATATAATATTTGGAAATATTGCCCTTTGCTTTTTGCTTTATTGTGAAAAATTATGGCTTTTACTGAAGAATGCTGATGACCTTGGACTATTTGTATGGACCATTCTCTTCTTATTTTTGTTTTTGTCTTTGGCAAGTGAGTAATTTTCAATCTCCATAATCAGCAACCAAACACAAGAGCAAGAAGATCATTTCTTTATCTGTACTGTCAGTATTTTGAGTTGTTAGATGGTAACCAAGTATTATTATAAATGCAAAGTATTGTATGGACTAAGAATATTTTGTTTGTAGCATTATAGAAGAGTGGCTGTAGTTACTTTAGATGCATGGAGTCACAGCCGTGTACATGGATTTTCTTGCTGGTTCTTTGTTAGGATGTTGGTTTTGCCATTAATGATGAATTGAAGAAAATGAAAATATTTTTATTTTACCTGTAGAATGTAATTTCGGATTTTTATTTCTTTCAGAAGTGCTTCTGTTATTACTGGTGTGCTGGTTACAATGGTTCATTATATGATGAATTATGTTTTGGGTGTCGAAAGCTTCTAACAACATGCTTAATAGTATTGATGCAGTGCTCAGTATGACAATATCAGTGTGATGTGACTGTAGTCAAGTGATCAGAGTCAGATTTCAGATGTCTATTTGTGAGAATTTAGGACATGTAAGTATGAGAGGGAGAGAGCAATTTAAATATAGTGTTATTTTGTCCCAGTTACAGCTTATTAATGCATACATATTTATATGGTACTTCCTTAGCAAAAGGTCCAGGTGTTTTGTTAACCACTGTCAAAAGCTGAATTTTGGGTGGAGGACAGTAGACAGTTAACATGGAATAAAAGCATTTTTGTGCTTCTCTTCTTATCAATCCTAGTTAATTTTTTTATTTTTTATCATGTCTCTCTGGTGAGGATAGCAGTAAGAAATAGATAAGCACATGACTCCACTAAAACAAAGGAAAATGTAAGCCTTTTAGTAAATCTGAATGTTTAGGGCCTATGGGCTTCGGGTGATTATTGTTTAAAAGGTAGGATAAGGAAAGGCAAGCTCAACAACACTGGAAAGCAGGGGTATGTGACTCTAGAGAAGAAGGTTGGTTCTTTGATGATGAACTTTTGTAGCCAGCATCCACCTGAAGTAACTGCAAATATTATTCCCTTTCCCCTCCCCGGGGCTCTTCTGATGCTGCAGTTTCTATCCCCTTGCCACCTGGTCCTGGCAGCTGCAAGATACTGCTGTCCCTCTCATTGTTTGGTGGGAGTGGAGCCATGGTGAGAAAACACTGCCTGGCCCACACTCAGACTGTGCTGGGGCAGCTCTGAAGCATAGGAGAGCCCTTACAGCACAGTGAACCAGTGCTTCATTGCTTGGAGCATTGCTGCACTGGAGTCAGAGGTTTCTGGTCAGGGAATTGACTGAAAGCTTTGGAGTTGTGGGCAGGGAAAATCTTTTTTTTTTTTCTTTGCTTCAAGTGAACTTGGTTTTGCTTTTCAATAGGGTCAATTTTATCAAAAGCATCTGCTCCCACTACAAGCTTCTCTGCTCTAAGAATATTCTCTAGTACCCTTAAAATATGCTAAAGTAGTGACTTAAAGGAAGGACTACAGGCTTTTCGATCTAAGCCAGGGAAGTAATAAACAGTAGTCTAAAGACTTAAAAGCTAGAATAAAATTTGTGGTTTTAAAGATTTATTTGAGAGCAAGTCTTAAAAAATAGAAGAAAAAATAGAAGTGTGGTATAGGTGTGTCCAGATGGAAATAGTACTTAGTAGGGAGTTTGAAGGTAACAGTGGCCAGGAGCTGGCAGAGGAAATGGGGCAGTAGGAGATTGGATGTTGCATTGGTTTGGAATACTTGCATAGCCTTGGACTTTTCTTGGACCCTCTTTTTCTCATCTTCTGGAGCTTAAACCCAGCCTTTCCTTGTAGAGAGCTTTGACTGGGGAAAATGTGATGGTTGCTTAACATTGATAAATTATTATCAAAAAAGCAATAAATTCATCAGCAAAATCAAGGAAATGATTGATCAAGAGTAAGTGTAGTAACTAAGTCTGATTTGGCCTTTAAAAAAAAAGACACTTTTAATGGCCAGGCTGGCTAGATTGGTGTTTTGCAGGGATCCAGTGAAATCACTCTCCCTGCTGAGGAAGCAGGGAGACATGAAACTGAGAGACCTCGGATGGTGGTAAAAAGTCTGTCCCCAAGGACCTGTAACTTCTGCTGCTGCTATCTCAGCTGATTCATTGTAATTCGGCTATTTCATGAGTTTGGATTTACAAACACTTGGAAAGAAAGGATCCAAAACTGCTTGGTTCTCAAATGCAGACTGGACTGACACAAGTACATCCATCCAGAAGTTGGGAGATGTCATTTGGAGACTGGGATGTGGGATTAGAGAAAGGAAGTCTTCATAGTTCATGTAGTAGATGATCTTACAACTGATTTCATTACACCTAATAACAGTAACATAAGGGCTTTT
Organism: Corvus moneduloides; assembly: GCF_009650955.1. Lineage (NCBI taxonomy): Eukaryota > Metazoa > Chordata > Aves > Passeriformes > Corvidae > Corvus > Corvus moneduloides. Next base: position 135,141,826 of record NC_045476.1, on the reverse strand, counting down.
GATTTCAGTCCACAGAAAATCGCCTTAGCAATGGTGGGATAAATGTTTTGGGAACAATTGATGCGTAACAAACAAGTTACTCTCCCCTCTGAGTGCAAGTACTGTTGAACAGCTGTGTGCAGGTTCAGCTTTCCAGCAGGGAAAGCTGAAAAGTACTGGGGCAATTCTTAAGGCATCAGCTCACACGTGATGCTGACTAAATGCAGATGGCTTAAGTGGTTCCTCTCTTCAGTTTTATGCCTTGCCTGTCTCTCAAAGGCTGTTGCTGCTGCTGCAGTACTGGCTGACTGATATATGAAATATGTGTGTTTGCATTTATGAGCCAAACTGTAAAAGTGGAGCAGAGTCACATAAGCCAGAACTTGTAGCTGCTAAAATTCCTGTGGCTGGGAAGCATGAGCAGTGTTCTTGTTTGCTGGATGCAGTTGAGGAGTGGTAAATATTAAAAATTACTGTCGTTCAAAATGGGCAGAGAAAAAGTCCAAAGTTTGTTTTATTTGGGCTATTAGCCTGTTAAATTGGATCAGGAAGAAAAAAGGATTCCAGTAGCTGAAAGAGTATGGTTTAGCATGGCTAGAAATGGCAAGGATTCTCATGACTATTCCTGTTTTTTGCCTGCTTGTGAAGACTTTCCCCTTAGGCACAGATGCCAGTGCTGACAATTTTAGGACATTGTAAAATTATTTGGAGTAAGGGTTAGATTTTCGGAACAGTAGTGCTTGTCATTGTAGGGGGGAGGAAAAATCAGAAGAGCTAGAAGAAGTTAGTTATAAACTACTTGGGGAAGCTTTGGGATTAGCTTCGGGTCTAGACTCTGACATCTCGACGCCAACTTGGCAAACACTTGCAACAACTGCTGTAGTGTGATTTTGCAATTCTGCAGAGGCCTGGATGGGAACATGTTAGTCCTGTTGCCACACACACAGAAGAACCTTGTTGGAAGTCTGATTACAAACACTAGGGATCAGCTTCTCCATCATATCAGGAACTTGTGCTCACTTTGTCGTCATATGGTGCAGAAATGCAGATATTAATGGTTCATTCACAACTGGATGAAGTCACAGGGGCAGTTGGTGTAGTCTGGCCAGAGTGGGCTACAGAGCAACTAAAGCCTTCTCAGAAACTAGATTTTCATGCTGGGATATTGGGTAATTGGAAAATCGTCTGGCAGTGTTGGTCTTGAGAAAGTGTAGCACCTCCATGTCATCCCTGAGGAAGGAGCTTCTGAGCCCAGAGGAATTTGGCATTCTGAGTGAAACACTCCTCTGCAGGCATGAGGAGCTGATGGGTGACAGATTCAGGATTCAGCTGATTATAGCAGATATCCGAGACCTTTCCAGTACTTGATGGTGACCATATGGCTGCTGTGCTCTTTGCAAAAGCCTTGGCTGGAGGAAAGAAGGGTTTCTGCAGATATAATCAGAACACTGCAGGAATCATCATCAGTGTTTCGGTTCCAGGCACTGATGTGTTGCAAAAGACAGTTGTGAGAGTTAAGCTGTTGTGCATCATGGGAGAGTGTTGATCAGCATCTGTGTGAGTCCTTGCATCAGCCAGATAGCAGCTGTGAACTGTTTCATGGGCAAGTTCAAGGTTTGCTCACTAAAATATCAAGAGCCTTGGACTGTAGTATAGTTTCAGTTAATGAACCTTCCACCTGATGGGTGAGATAAGATTCCAGAAAAGGGAGTGCACCCAGCACATCCTGTTCCTCTTGGTGACTTACTGACCAACAGTTGATGGGAAACAGCAGGTAGCTGACCACTTCTTATCTTGGGCTTTAAATTAGACTCCATCTGATCTGTTCAGTAGAGCTCCTGGCAAGGCACAGAGATATCTCCAGAGACCCACAAAGCAGAATACAGGGGGGGAAGTGTCCTTTTGTAAGAACAAAATTAACTTGATCTCTAGGAAGTGAGATGATGATTTTGGATGATCAGTCAACGTTTTCAAAAAATTATCTGCTTTGATTCCACCCACAAGGTGGAAATCCCACAAGGATTTCCAACCCACAAGGATGGAAAGCAAAAGTCTGCTAAACGTAGTGGGTTTGGTAGTTTTATTTTGGTGCGTTGACTCCTCAGAAATTTTACATTGTGAGAGAGTTTTCTTGGGTGAAAAAGACAGTATGTAATTTTTACAGACAAAAAAAAAATTCCTTCATTGCCTAAAAAAACCCCATGACTCCTTGAGCAATGGATCACTGAATCCTAGATCCTGGTGGCATTTGCCGTTGTCCCAATCTTCTCTTCCTTTTCCTGGAAAGCTGGCTGCTCTCCTTTCCCTTGTTACCCCTCTCCTCTGACTTACGCAGGTTCCCAACAAGACCAGGCTGAGGCAGGAACAGGCCCCTGTGCCATCATGCTGGCTCAGGCACCCATCACACCTGCAAAACAGCCTTCTCTCTCTCTCTCTCCCCCTCTCTCTTCCCCACCTACCCCTCCTGCGCCATTTTTATGCAGTTTCCTAAATACTTAAAATATTTGGTTTTTAATCTGACCAGGAAAAATTTAGGATCGGTCTTTTGTAGAGAGTATGGGAAGGTTAATAGTGTTAAGCAGAAGCAACAAACTTACATCCTTTAGTTCTAATTCACGGTTTTTCTTTACCCTATAGAGGCTAATGTATGGTATTAATGTTGCTAGTAGTCTCACCCAATTTTGCATCTCTGTGTCTTCATCCAAGGAAAAGAAAACCACCTTAAGAACACACTTCGCTCTAAGAATATGAATAGCTGAAATTCTGAAAAATAAAAAGGGAACAAAGAGTTACAGAGAGTCACAGTAATCCTGAAAATTTTATACAGAGATGTATTTTCTTTTCTCACTTCTTTTCCTATTTACACTTAGTTAGTTTGCTTGTAGAAGCCTCTTGATATGCTCTGGTTGCCAGAAGACCAATGCTTGGAGAACTCTGCACAGCGGCTTGTTTTTGTTACTGTGCTATGTTGGCTTAGGATTTGGGCTGGTATTAAAAAAAAAACAAAACAAATGTTAAATATTTGCTGATGTGCTTCCTGCCTCCCACTCACTGTGTTTCAGGAAATCTCCAGAAGAACTGGACATGGATAAAGTAACAGCAGCCATGGTACTCACCAGTTTATCCACCAGCCCTTTGGTCCGCAGCCCTCCTGTCCGACCCAATGGTAAGCTTTTGGAGCCAGGGGCTGTGGGAAGGGGTGTCAGGGCCCTTTACCAAGGGGATTGTTTCCAGGAGTTGTGGCCATGGTGGAGAACAAATGGTGAGTGGCTGTCTTCTGGTATGTTGGGGATCATACTGAGCTTTGCTCCAACCTAGTCAAAGTCTTTGGTGCAGCACTGGCAGAAATGAAAAGAAACATTTTCTTTAACTGTAGAGCAGCTCTAGTTTATTAAATGGGAGATGCCCAATCCGTAAATGGAATATGAGCACTTCAAAAAGTCTCCTGACCTCACTGAAACACTTAATTTTTCAAAGAGCTTTTTTCCATTTGCACATATACAATCTAGAATTGTAGAGTGGTTAGGATTGGGAAGGACCTCTGAGATCACCAAGTCCAACCATCAACCTGGCACTAGCACCATGTTCCCCTCTAAACCATGTCCTGAGTGCTGTATCCAGGAAACATGGTAGCAGTTGTTCTTGTCCTCCACTCCATGGAAATCAGATTTTACCTAAAGCCACAATAAGGCAAAGCACTTCCAGGTCACAGCCCTTGGTTGAGAGACCATGCGGTGCAATCTGTACATCAAGAGGTCTGCTTCTGCTGATGTAGGATTAGACCTCCAATTCCTGTGCTGTTTGTAACTCTCTGATGGTCTTCCATCAAAACCATAATCCCTTTAAAGACTACTTCATTCATGGTATAGCAGAAGACACACACACAAAAAATATATATATAAAAAGTTTCAGGTAATAAAGAGATTGGTAATGAAATACAGTTGATCCATGTGAGATTGACTCGAGCTACAGTAAATTCTTAAGAGTGTTTTATTTTAAGGAATAATTTAAACTAGGACACCCTTGTTAGGGTACCTCAGCATTGTTTGTATGACTCTGCCTTTTCTTACTCATGTGTAACTGCTAAAAAACACTAGATGCTTTCCTACTGTCAGTAATTTGAAGATTGAGGAATACTTGCTTTTCTTCATGGGAACAGGCATGATCCACTGAATGATGTTCTTAAAGGAATTCATAGCAAATGTCCAATCTTTATAAACATTTTTGAACAAATGCTGTGGGTTTTCCATTTATTTTCGGAAAATATAAGTTTTATCCATTTAGTTGGAATTCTGGCCATGAACACCCATGGCCCTTGTTAGTGTGCTTTCCAGTGTTGAAATCCAGAAGTGTTTATGGAATACCACTGCTCTGAGGAGCGCTGGGAAACCACAGGCGGTGACATCCCTGGTGACTGTCACGCCACGGGACAGGATGTTATCAGCCCCTGGGAAAGGCCAGCAGAAGGGTATAAGCACACCTGCTCTCCAGCTGCTCAGCTCACAGACAGCTGAAGATGGACCTGTGCTGATGTGCCAGGCAGGGATTTGGTGTGGCCAAGGCACACATATCCCCTGCTGCATTCCTGTCCTGGGGAGCTGCTCTGCTGTGGGTAAAGCAGTATCTGCCACCTTAGACAGTCTGAGCAGGTGACACCTTTCAGGAGCTGCAGTGTACATTAGCTGCAGCTGTTGATCAGAAAGATCTTCCTAACAAGCCCTTTTGAATTGCTAATAGGTAAATAGTGGCTGTTTAACTGCCTTTGATATTTCTTAGCATAGTCTGAGTGCTCTTTGATATTTCTTCATATAGCTTGTCTACTTGTTTCCCACAATCTGGGAAGACTAGCCTGAAAAAGTAATTCCTATGTTTTCCATAGTCGCAGATAAGATTTGAAGCTGGTTTTGGGCACCTTCTCCCTGAATAGCTTAGTTTTGCCTCAGTCAAGGCTTACTAAAGACTTAAATAGAAGTGTAAAGACGTGATAATTTAAAGCTTATTTGGTGTTGCAAGGCTAGGCTCTGATCCTAGTAATATAAGCAACAAATTATTAGCGATTAGTTTTTTCTACATGCTTTTCCAGAAAAGGGCAGTTAAGTAGCAGTATAATTAAAGGAACATTTGTTAAAACAAATGGAATTTTGCCTAGAAGTAAAAAAAAACCATTAGCATTAATATTAAAGTCAGATCCATGTGGAATTCCTGGGGATGATCACCCGTGTAAACTGGATCAGTTTGGCCCTTGTTTGTCTGCAGCCGAATAATATTTGGTCTGGTTCTCTTTCACGCAACTCCAGCAGTGTGAAAAGAGCCCCAAAATAAGAGTAAGTTGCTTTTATTTATGTATTAAACTTCTTTACATGGACAGATTTGTTAGTATGAATGAGAACCAGTGTTTGGCTTTTTCCTGTTGTCAACCTCATTCAGTCTTTTCCATGCTACTTGAAAAATGTTCTTGATTTACATCTCTTTCTCAACAAGGTGAGGAGAAGCTGTAAACACTGAGAATAGAAAGCACCACCATAACTGTGTCAGAAAGTAGTAATTGAAAGAATGTTCCTTTGTTTTTCTGAAGACATGGAAATTTTAAGCTATGCTGAGGTCACAAGTTGATACCAGATGTATTTTTTGGCTTTGGCACAAGGCTGAAGTACCAGATATTTAAAAGAAACAAAACCCAGCTTCATTACAGTCACATGAAGGTTGTAATCATGAGACAAAACATGACATTTTCATATGTTAACTTAGGAGCTACCAGAAATGTGTATGTCCTTTTCCAAAGAGGAACTGAGAGGGCTGGAGAGAGAGGGTCAATTCCATTCATGCTGTGTAGCCCTGATCAGTAAATCAGTACTGCTGCCTACTCGAGGGGGCACTGCGTTCTGTTTTTTTGAGCGGCTGATGTTAATCATTAAGGATTTTGTCCCAAACGAACTGAATTAGGAGAAAAAACCCAAAAATTCATTGGTTTGGGGATAAGCTTTTGATAGCTCACTTTCTTGCCAATACTATTAGTTAAATTTTTCTGTAAGAAATTGAGAAGGAATGAAGGAGTGACTTCTGCAGATCTTTTAAAGACAGGCACTGGCTTGAAAAGACTTGTCTCACATTTAAATATTGTTTCATGAACAGATAAGATGTTATTTGCTTGCCAGCTCCTAAGTCAGGTATTGCGCAATACTCAGGCACCTACAGCGTCATTGGGAAAAGCTTCCAAGGCCTGAGTTAAGGAGAAGCTGCACCTAAACCATCCCTGCACGTTTGCCCAAGCCCTGTGAGAACCTGAGGGTTCTGGCAGAGCCACCTGTGGCTGCACCCTGGATGTGCTGGGGCCATGCCTTCGCTGGGCTGGTGACCTACATACTCCTCTGCTGCCAGAAGCCCTTTAGGGACTGGCAAGAGTGACATGCCGGCCTGAGGACCTCTGCATGTGAGGCATGGCTCAAGCTGTGCCTCAGACTGCACAGGCAGTGTTATTACTCCCACCCATGGTGTTGCAGAGTGTAAGCTGTTAGTTCGAGTGTCTCCTCACCACGTAATGTCAGGGGAACTGCTGCACTGAGGAGGCAGTTCCTCCAGTGAGTAGGTGTGGAGGTGATCGAGTTTCTGTGTGTTCCATTTCTGAAACCAGATGCCTGTACACCTGTATATCCCAAGGGATACATGCCACCTCAGGCAGAGATTCAGATTAGGCCCAGGCATGTGTACTGAGAGATTATAAGAAGTGTAACTGTGGGGTTTTTTGGTGTTTTAGTACTGGGAAGATGATCATGTTTTTGTGGATCTGCTTAGTGTTCTGGGGCTCAGCATATATGTCCCCTTCCCAGGGGATCTCCTATTGGCCATACAGTGGCTTGGAGCTTGCTTTGGTGCTGCACCTTAGTCATGCGTTCCTGTTGAAAGTTGAGGATGTATTTAGAATCATAGAATAGTTTGGGTTTGCAGGGACCTTTAAAGGTCAATTTAAGTGTTTTCCTTAAATCACACATGCAATATCTGACTGTTTTTGCTGTTTATGCTCCAGAACAGGTTATCTTTTCAAATGCAACATTTCTTTTTAGAAAAATACTTTGCTGCTTTTGCTTCTTTGTTTGTTTGTTTGAAATAAAATAAAAATCAAGTGTGGAATATGTAACTTATGTGCAGTGGGTTAGACATGGTTGTCCTCTCTACATCCAATGCTTTCATTTTCCTTTACTGAATGTACAGTTAATTACCAACATGGCATCTAAACCTTAGAAAAAAGAGCTCCTTAGCCCTATCGCAGTGATACTGTTCTAATAATGGCTGTTGTTGTTCTTGACAGAATCCCTGAATGGATCTTGGAAAGAAGGAGGATTTGTGCCTTCTAGTACCAGCAGCAGTGGATACTGGAGCTGGAATGCTCCCAGTGACCAGTCCAACCCATCCACCCCATCTCCACCTCTGTCAGCTGATAGCTTCAAAGCTTTTCGGACACCTTCCCAGCCAGATGATGGTATTGATGAAGGTGAAACAAGCAACCTTCTCTTTGATGAACCCATTCCTAGGAAGAGAAAGGTTAGCCTCATGTTAAATTCCATACCCATGGGCAGATAGGATGTTGGTTGGCTTACTTCGTTGTGAGAAAGGAACAGGTCAGCCAAAGAGCTCTGCTTCTGTATCCTTCCTTGGCATCCAGTTAACGTAGGGACTTCGCCTAGTCACTGTGTCTCATTCAACGTGGTCACCTCCTGCACACACATGCTGCCATCAGGACCACATATTTCCTGCCAGATGGTGAGGTGCTACAGAGCCTCCTGCTGAGAAAACCCTAGAGTGATTTCCAGAAGGTGCTGCCTCTGGCCATTCAAGGGATTTCTGTCTTAGTTTGACAAATTCTGTGTGCAGGATGCAACAGGCAGCCTTTACATGTCATCACAAAAACTGACTATGGCCTTAATACTCCTTGTTCCCTGAAAGTGCTGTTTGTCTGACAGCATGTCAGATACCTTAATACTGTGAAGCTTTCTCTGCACAAACATATGTAGTGAAAAAAGGAGAGAGCGAGCTCAAACCCCGTGGCTTTTGATATAGTATTAGCATTATCCAAATTTATCCTCAGTTGAAGTGCCAAAGCAGGCTAAATAAAACGTGACATTAAAAAAAAAGGTCCAGAACTAACCCCAAAAAAGCACCGTTGCTAGCCAGCAAGCTTCTCTGGAAGAAAAAGAAAACAAAGAGATGGCACTAGTCCAAGTTTCCTTCCCTCCCAACACAACAGGACAGATTTTACATAGCAAGATGTAAAAGGGCTTTTTGTAAGGAGAAAAAACAGAATTTATTCCCTTAGTGAATTTGTTTCTGGCTCAGTCTGAGACAGTTCATTGCTTCATCACCAGCAGGAAGAAGTTTTAATGATTGTTTAAACCTGTTCAGATTTATCCTCTTGCTCCAGAAGCTGCTTATTTGCTGACCCATGTGGTTCCTCCCTTGTTGGTGGGAAAGGGGTGTAAAATGTTTGTGCATCTTGCTAAGAAGGAAAAAAGTATTTTGGAGGACACCATTATTAAAATAAATTAGAAGTTGGAGCTGAGCGTTACGCTAAACAGAGAAACAGTTTGGGGGCGTTTGGGGAGAGGAGGAGTAGGAGTGCAGAAGTGTCCTGCTTTTGCCTTTTGCTTCTCAGTTAACTTTCATCTTACTAGCACCACTCTTACTGCTCAGCTGTGATGAGACAGATGGGTTTGCAGCTGCCATCTTTATTGTTTTCTAAGTTGCTTTCAAATATTTCTATTTATATACCCACCATAGGTCTATTACACTATCTTTTCTGTTTCACGGGGATTTTGCTTTGTATGGCAAATGTTTTATTTAGATAAACAGTAACATTCCATGCCAAACTTGGTTTTATAAATTAACTTGCTTTCCTGCAGGTTTTTTTTTTTTCTTTATTCTGGCTCCAGCATGGTACTTGATCTGAGTACAAGTTAGCACTTTTAGAAGCTGAAACAAAAATGTTCAGGTTATTTCTTCTTCAGGGTTGCAAAAGTCAGAAGCAGTAAACCTGGAAATAGAGTGACTGGTAACCTTACTATTTGCTTAAAAGTTTCCTCTAAAGTAGTTATTCCTCACCAAACCATTTATGTTCCATTATTTTCTTAAATAAAACATTAAGCCTGGATAGGTAATTTTTGGAAAGGAAATGGAAGAAATGTAAGCATGTTCTTTATTTCTACTGAGTGAGCTTTCACTTGATTGTGTAAAAAGTGCATGGGTTTTTGCAAAGTCCTACCACTGACAATAAATCCAAAACCACAGTGTAGCTAGGAGACTGATTTACCATCAGACTGGGGATGGATGTTAAACCATTCTGTGTTCATATAGATACATAGGGTGTTCATGATGCCATATTGGAATTCCTAGGATGTCAGTTGTAAACATGGCCTCCATCTTGTTGCCATAGTTGGTGGTAGGTTGTGTGGTTTTGAGCTGATAATAGTATTTAGTATTATATTATGGAAGTAAGAAAAGTATCGATCAGAATTGCTAGATAGATTATATTTCATTTGAGAAAAGGAAAAGAGTTCTCTATCTATTTGACTGATAGTTGTATTATCTAATAAAAAAATAGATAGGCAATTTATGTGCAATTTATTCCAAAGTAATTTTTCATACAAACAGTATGATCAGGTACCTCAAATCTCAAAGCCCTAAGCATTCATGCTTTAAAACAGGAGATGTTAGACTGCAGGGTAACTATGCGAACATGCTACTACAGTCAACTTGTATCTTAAAAAGCCCATCAGCTGAGATTTTTTTTTAAAGTTATATTCTAATCATCATCTTCCAAACACATACTGAAACCATCTTCTGGCATGCAGTTCCAAAGGGTCCACATTGAAGAAAGCACCAAGAAGCTTTTGTTCAAGGCACAATGAAATGTACTGAACCCTTGGGATGTGCTTGTTCCTCCTCTTTCTTTTTTCAATTGACTTTTATATGAATATATTAATTTAATCTTATATGTAACTAAAATTATAGAATAATAATACAGTATTTTGATGCTCTTCCTTGTGTTAATAATGTGTTCTGTAATAATAGAGAAAATTCTTTTTGAGATGTACAAGCTATTTAGAATTCTTTTTTTATTTAAACTGTACAAAAGTAGTTTCATTTTGGGGTAAAATTAGCTTTTACATATCTCTAGAGTTTGTAACATCTGTGTTGTTCTAAGGCTACTTTTCTCCAGAGTCTTCAAAATGTTGAAGATTGGCCTAGTTATAGCCTTGTTGGTTGTGCTCTAAATCAATGATAACTCAGTGGGGATCAATGAAGTTATATTAAAGAATATAAAAAGAATACTTAAATGAGATTATACCTGTTTTGTTGGGGTTTTTTTTTATATTGAACACAGACCGATAGCTTCTCATTCTCTTGTCTGAGTAAAGTCTACAGCAGCTTCTGAGTGAAACAAAAGCAGATTGTGCCAGCTCATGGTGAATATTGTCATAACAGAAGCTGTGTTTTTCTGGCACAATATTTTTTGTGCTGCAAATATCGTGAGCAGAAACATTCATAAGAGCTTGCTTTGCAAAGACCTTAATTTAAGAAGGTACCTTGGATTAAGTGAGAAGTCTCATCAGGGTTTTTTTGAAAAGTGTAGGAAGTTTTTATATCATCTATTTCCCTTTGTGGAGGAACTGAAACTTAAAAATGGAAAAGTATTGCCAATGAACAGAGAGAGGTAAAGTTTTGTCACAAGCTGCTCCTGCAACTTTTCACTGTGATTCTCTTGATTTCAGTAGGGTGACACACTTAACAAGAGACTATTAGACAGTTACAGATTTGGAGTCAAAGGCTCTGAAGCTTCACAGTGTTTTGTAACTGTTTATCTGTTTTGGGTAGTTTGAGGTTTTTTCTACCTTCATAGAATTACAGACTCACAGAAACGTTGAAGTTGGAAAAGACCTGTAAGAGTCCACCCCTCAACCCAGCACTGCCAAGTCCAGCACTAAACCATGTCCCAAGCAACACATCTACATGTCTTTTAAATAACCTCCAGGATTGGTGACACAGCCATTTCCCTGAGCAACCTGTTCCTATGCTTGACAACCCTTTCAGGGAAGAAATTTTTCCCAATGTGCATACAACTTGCTTACAACTAATGTTGCTTTACGCATAATTTTCAGAACTCCATGAAGGTGATGTTCAAATGCCTGTGGAAGAACTGTGGGAAGGTACTGAGCACAGCTGCAGGGATTCAGAAACACATACGGACCATTCACCTTGGGTAAGAGGGAAGTCTGTTTGGAAGTCTAAAGGACTTGGTATAGGAGAGGAGCAATTGCCCTTGGCTGGAGAGATGAGCTGGATTGTCCTTGGCTTCTCTGTCTCATATCCCTAGGTTTCTGAGGCAATTGCGGAATAGTGTGACCAGGTGAATGAGCACTTATTCCAACAGCGAGGCGCTTTCCTGAAATTGTGTCAACTTTGTTAGAAGGCCAAATACGGCTTGAGGTCACACTGCACTTCCCTGTCAGCTGCACAGCTCAGTGCCATTACATCATATGTGCTGTCTGCACATCACATCTGGGATGGCACTCTGTGGTAGACAGGTTCAGGGTCTTGCATGAATACTTTTCAACTTCGTTTCACATCAGGTCAGGTGCTTGTGCCAGTTCTGAGTTGAACTAATGCCAAAAAAAAAAGCCAAAAAACCCACCAAAACCACAAACCATGAAAGAAACCTTAAAAAAAAGGAAACTGAGCTGCATATTGTCAGGGGTTGACCCCAGTCGGCAGCTAAGGTACCACAAAGCTGCTCACTCACTATCCCCTTTCTTCCCTGGGAGGGGAGAAGAATCAAAGGAATAAAGAGTAAACCTCATGGGTTGGGACAAGAACAGTTTAATGGCTTAAACAGAATAAAACTAATAACACTAATGATAATAATAACAGTAATACTAATGACTCTAAGACTTGTAATGAAAGGGGAGAGAGAGACTGAAGAGATAATAAAATAAAATAAAACTGAAGAGAAACAAGTGATGTACGTTAGAGTTTCTCACCACCTGCTGACCAAAGCCCAGCCTGTCCCCAAGTAGTGATCAGCACCTCCCAGCTAACTCCCTCCAGTGCATTTACTGAACATGACTTTCTATGGTATGGAATATCCCTTTGTTCTGGCCATGCTCCCTCCCAGCTACTTGTGCCTCTGCTCACTGGCAGAGCATGGGAAGCTGAAAAGTTCTTGATCTAGAGTTAGCAGTGCTCAGCATCAGCTAAACCATCAGTGTGTTATCAACACTCTTCTCATCCTAAGTCCAAAAGACATATCTCTGTGCTAGCTACTTGGAAGAAAATTAACTCCAGCCCAGATGAAACCAGGACACATAGGTATGTTACTTGGACTAGAAGCAAAAGCAAATGAACCTTTTAGGACACAAGTTTGTTTCAGAGCTCTAGTTTGCAGCTGAACTCTCCTGTGCAGTTCACTGAGGGATGTACCTGTCTCATATATAATTACAGTGGGGACTCACAGTCTTCACCTGTTAGGTGAAAATACATCTCTGTTGTGTAGGTCTGTGTTACTCACGGCTTAAAAATTAAAGCCACCATAAGAAAGATCTGGAGCTCAAGATGATCTTGAAAAGGTCATAGCAATTACTGTTGGGCTTAAAAGTAAGGCTGTGGGAAACAGAGAAAATCTTTCTCAAAATACAGTTAGGAATGTTGCTTTGTGCTTTATACTGTGAGGACATCCTCTGTGGTGTGGGAGAGGGAGAAATAAATAGCAAAACCTTTGTGGAATTTGCTGGAGTTAGCAACTTTGTTGGAGAGTGTAGTTTTTGGTGAGTGAATGGCTGCATTTTGATGGATGGTACTTCTGGTAGAGCCCTTCAAACCTGCTGGACCTATGTTTTCTCAGTAAGTTTTGGTTTGGACTTCAAGATAACGCGTAGTCAGCTGGGAACTACTGCTTTGACTGGGCTGCTTCGCTGTTAGCACTTGGGCTCAAATGCACATCAGATGAAACTTTAAGGCAATTAAACCTTCTACATGCCCTCCTTCAAAAAGTCTGCTTCTGGAGAGCAGGACCAGAAAGTCCTGGCAGTGGCAAGCCAGCCCGTATGACTCCTTTCTCTGTGTCTGAGTGAGTTGCATGGTGAGACTGTTTTCTAGCAAATTCTTCCATTATGCTACAGAAAATTACGGTGAATAGCAGCCATAGCTATATTTGGTATAATTAAGTAACTTCCAATAAGATTGCATATTGTTTTCTGTAACATGAGCGAAGTGTATCTTGCCTGTGTCTATTAGCTTTGCTGTGACTTTTGAAGACAGAGTGCATTGAGATTCTTGTTAACTTTACAGCAGTTACACATGAGAAGCTGACACTTGACCTGAAGGAGTTAAACATCTACTCCAAGGTCAAAGAATTAGTCAAGAATGACACAGAGAGGAAAAAAAAGTAATTCCTACTTCTTTTCCCTTCAGACTAGATGATTTTCCTCTCCCCCTTCCCTGCAGCCAGAATGCAGATAAAGTAGGAAGGGTTGAAACTGCGAATTGATAATATTAATATATTTGCTTGTGCATCTAGAACATAAAATTCACCCTGTGGTTCTTGCTTTCATTTAATCAATTCTTACTTCTGTGTCTCGATACAGACGTGTAGGAGAGTCTGACTACAGTGATGGAGAGGAGGATTTTTACTATACAGAAATCAGGCTCAACACGGACTCAGTAGCTGATGGCTTAAGCAGTCTTTCCCCAGTCTCTCCATCTTTAGCATCTCCTCCTTCCTTTCCCACCCAAGACACAATCCGTCCTGAAACTTCCTGTGCCAAAACCGAGACTAAATTGATGACACCTCTGAGCCGCTCAGCTCCTACCAACCTCTACCTCGTACACACAGACCATGCTTACCAGGTAACACCAGTGGGATGAGCTCCAGTGATTACACTAATGCTGCTGTTGTGTAATGAAATGTCACATCACAATGTTTGGGTTTTAATGGGCTGAAAGGTTTTCAGGGCAGTCAAAGGCATTTTTTTTATTTAAATTGAGATGTATTCTTCTGAGCTCATTGTTTGTTTGTTTATGTGCCCACCACAGCCGGTGGATTTTGGGGTGCTCTTTATGCAGGCACACAATAGGTGCATGCTTCAGGTTGAGAAGAGTTGATCTGTGTATCCCACTGCCTACATCAATTGTCACTGACCATAAGGAGAACCCAAGGTGACATGCTCAGATGGGGTCTCCTGCATTGTAAAAATTCCCATCCCGTCAGCCGAATCCCTTCCAGAGTCTTCATTTCAGCTCTGCTTTTATTGAACAAGTACAAGCTCTGCTTGAACTGTAAACAAGTACCCAAAGGATGCCAGGAACAATTCATTTCCTCTTTTTGTACAGTGTGAGCTGTCAATTTGCAGATGTGAAGTAGAGCAGGAAGAATGAAAAAGCAATTATGGTATCTTCCTATTTTTGGAGGTAATTCTTTTCAAATGGCAAAAACTGCTGTCCCAAAACGTTCCAGCTAAGTTTCAACAGAAGGCATTAATTACAAAACTGCACTAAAACTTGACATGTTTTGGTCTGGATACTGCAAGAGAAAAGAGGATAGAGGCTTTGAAGTAGTGTGGTCCATGACCTGCATATGCGCTGGAGAACTGAACTCTGTTAAATTTATCAGATGCAATAAGTATCATATATAGCATTGTGCAGATATAACTTCTGTGGTTTGTTTGGAGCACACCTACTAAAAGGCCAGAGGGAACTATAGAGAATTCACAGGCTTATTTTAGACTTTTGTGCATGTTGAAAAGCTTGGGTGGAAGCTTGATATCGCAGGTGGAAGCTGCATCAGGTAGCATGCCAACTTGGGGACTGATGAAGCCAGCTAGTAGAAAGACTTGCTTCTCAGTGTAGCTTAAGCCCTGCCTCAGAGAGTGAGGCGACAAGTCTGCTGAGAAGTTTTGCTTCATTTGGGATTTGCAGTCCTGACAGTCTGCCCTGCTGTTTGGAGACCCCGTCAACCCTTTTTTACAAGGACCCTCTGAGTAAAGCACTTGCCTAAGGAAATCCTAATTCAAGTGTTCAAGGCCCTTGAATTGGATTTAAATTGATGTATTCCATGACGCAAGACTACAAGTGCCTGGGCCCTGTCAGCTTTTCAGGTTGCTCTGGTTTCAATGCTTAATTTCATCAGTGAGGAGTGACGCAGTCCACACTGTTCACAGCTTGCTAATTGGAAGCAGGAGGCAGGGTCCCTGCTCAAGCATTCAGGCTGTCCTGGCAAAGGAAGCAGCTTCTGTAGAGAAGGTCAGTGGCATCTTCTGCCAGGATCTCTCCAGCCTTGCAAGAAGAGTCAGGAGGCAGGGTGGAGGTTCAGATCTCACCAGCCAGAGGAGAAAGTGGAGATTACTTCGTTGGGAGCAGCTCAAGGAACTTGGATAAGGTTCCTGTTAAAAAAAAAGAGGGGGAAAAAAAATACGGAGCCCGAAGCTTGGTCACAAGAATCCTAAAGAGATCTGTTAATTGCCATTTCCTGTATGACTGGAAAATGTCAAATAGACTACTTGTAGAAAGGTATGAGGAAAGTGAGATAAGTGCTGATGCTCGTCCCTGACCCAGTCCTATGGGTGAGGAAAGATTTAGAAGAATAATTGAAGAAATTCTGGAAAGTACAGCAGTTGAGGTGAACTGCAGTGGGAGAGCCCCAGAGAAAGATGATGCTAGAACAGCCTGGGAAGCAAAGAACAAGTCCGTCTGGATTCAAGGAGAGCATTTGATCTTAAAACGTATAGGCAGTATTTGTTAAGCTAGAGGTTAAATTTAGTGTAAGAGAAGGAGCTGGAAAGTCATGGAGAACAGCAGTGAGTTGTTTTGAAAGGGCTTTTGAATATCATTAATGGAGTTAAATGAAAAGCTGTTCCTGACCCCGATCTCATTTTCATTAAATCATTTCAGTAATACACAAATACTATAATAAACTTCACTGATAACAAACTTGGGAGACATCAGCAGTAAAGGAATTATATATCAGGCTTACGTGACTGGGTGATCTTAAGAATAATAGGTTTTGGATGCAGTTTAATGTCAGAACATGCAAAGTCCTGCATCTGAGGAACTAATGAGATTTTTCTGCTATAAACTAGGGTAGTTAGAAAATTATGTGAGAAGGAAACCTGTGTTCATTAATCAAGCACAGAATGACCACAAGCCAACAACAATAGAGCTGTGAAGGGCGAAAAAAAAGTAGTTATCAGTCCTCTTGGGTAAGAAATATCTAGGAGAGACAGGGGTTTTAATGCCATTATACAAGACCCCCCACATGACTTCATCTGAAATCCTGGGTAGAGTTCTGGTCAGCCAAATTCGATGTGATGGGCTCCAGCCACAAAAAGTAGAAATAACGTCATCAGTGTAAGAAAGAGAGCAGGGAGAACATAGGTGGCCCCTCCAGCCCTGGGACTGATACCTCAGGCAAAGCAAGGGATGAGGAGAGGATGGAATTGCTGCCTGGGAAGAAAGTGAGAGGACAAGCATGAGAGGGGAAGAGGATGAGCACAGGCTATTTCAGATATAAGGGTAATGTTGGCACAAATAAATAAGTAAATACAAATTATTCTTTAATATATTTTGATTGGCAATTAGATGGAAGTCTCTAAGCAAATGGAGGTTGGGGTATAGAAGTTCTTCAGTTGGTTGTAATGTTATGATTGTTTATCTTATGGAAGAGATTGACTAAAATGTTAGCCTGAAAAAGCTGACTGTGCTTGATGAGCAAAGGTGCACATCTGGGAAACAAGTGAACAAGGTGGTTGACTATCTAAGTCTGATCATGTCTGAAGTAGGCACTGAGAAAAAGGAATTGAGCACTATGGTATTTTAAGTGACTGCAAATTGCATCGGTTTTAAACTTACAAAACTGTTGCCTGTACCTGTTAAATTTAACTACATAGGAACTACAGGTGGGCTCTTTCAGGAAGTAAGATTTCCCTTCCAGGTCTTATCTTATTTAAATATTGAGGAAGTTGCTGTGCTGACCCTGGGTTTGAGCTGCCATCCATGTGGGATGCTGAGCAGAGGCAGGGCTGCCTCACTGCTCATCCAGCTCTCTCCAGTTCTTTCTGTCTGGAGTGCTGTCTGTGGTCATTCACTCCTTCCCATTTGAACAGGCTTGTGATGAAGAACTACTGGTACCATCTGAAGTTGCCAGATTGTTCTTGATGCCTTTCAGAGAGGTTTTTATATTTTATGTAGCTCAGTGGATGTTTGCATGTCTGTGTGGATTCTCTTGGAGCTGTCAGCAGCTTGGCAGCCCACAGAGCATCACTGCCATACACAGAGGCATCTGGTGGTCTCGCCTTCCTTTTCCTGGAAAGGCTCTAGGGGATTGCTTCAGCCCTTGTTTACATGGAAGATTATCTTTAATGGGGACTATCAGGTTGTAGTTTGTCATCACTCCTCTCTGCCTGGTGGCTCAAGGAAGCACTCTTTTCCTGAAGCAGTGAGACAATTTCAGCAGCCCCAAACACAAACACTGCTTAAGTGAGAGTATTGTGTTATTGTCACATACAGTCAACTGAAAGGCGGAAGTGAGAACTCATTTTAGCAAATTCTCTGTAAGTTTAAACCAAGGAGGGTTTTTTTGTGGTGACAGCTTGAAATTCAAGGGTTAAAGTGAGCCTTTGTTCATGGTGGCTGCTCACGCTCCTGCTAGGCAGGGTAGCTGCACAACTGAATTCTGAATGATTCTGAAAATTAAATGGGATTCAAAAAGAGGGAGAGAAGAATTCGTGGAAACTCATAACGCAGTGAGAAAACTACAGGAAAGGCACAAGATGAAAGGTGCTCAACAGTCTAAGCTCAGGTTATCGCATTTGTGCCCCAGGGCAGCACTGAGTATAACAGCTGGGATGGGAAGAACGTAGGACTCCAAGGAGCCCAGGAGTCCTTCAAATACTTGCTTTAGTTTAGTATTTCAAGAACTGTTTTTTGAATCCAAAGGATGATTTACAGCTCCTTGTTTTTAATAGGAAAAACTGTTTTAATTGGGATGACTCTTAACATTTATCTGAAAAATGAGAAATGGCCAACCCTTGCTGTTGATTGCTTCCATCCAAGAAGCCTTGCTATCCACACTAAAATTGTGTAAAACAGCTGCCTTGAGTTTAAGCATGGCCTTGTTTATCACTGTGGAACAGGTGGTCATCTGTGAAGTAGTTTTTGCTTCTTGATGGCATTATCTTAAAAGCTATTTGTATGTGATGTTTGATTTTGTCTGTTTTTTTAACAGCTCTCCCTCTTAAGGAATTATCTATGGGTTCTTTTGAGAGCAATCATCTTTCTCTAAACAAGGTTTAGGAACAGTGGTATATATATAACTCTGTCCCTTCCTTCCTAAGCTTATCCATGATTATCCCTCTCACAAGGGTAAAATGCTTTTCACCATGGAGTTTTTTTATACCTTGGAAAATCTCTCACAGATTTACCATTTCAAGGAATGAAAGATCCTTTGAAATGCTTTGGAAAGGAATGGTTCTTCTTGCTGGAGTAATACTTTCTTTTCACACAGGCCACTCCTCCGGTGAACATTCCAGGGTCAGCAAAATTCACTCCCAATGGCAGTAGCTTTAGCATCTCCTGGCAGTCGCCTCCAGTTACCTTCACCGGCATTCCAGTAAGTGCACGTCAAAAAAGGAAAGAAGAGGAGAAAAAAGGCTTTTTAGATCATCTTACTTTGTTTCACAGTGTGTAATTTTAGAAGTAAATGTTACATAACAAATACCAAAAAGAAACAAATTAAACATGTGCCTCAGTTTGCCAGCATGGCTGTTTTTAACACCTTTGTTACTCTCTTCATCAGTACAGTTAGGTTACTTTTGCATCGGTGTCTACAAGCAGACAATTGAATCTATAATATATATTTTTTAAACTATATGATTACAGAAGAACATTCTGGTGGGTGCAGAGCCTGGCACTATGTGCTTCTTTTTATTATTTCTTAAAAAACTAGATGGAAAATCAGCCTGGTAATGGTTATGCTAACAGGCCAGTTGGATTCAGGCAGTGGGGCTGTTACCTGAATGAACTCTGAATATGAAGCAACTGAAAGAAACAATAAGATGCATTCAAAGTCCTATTTTAGAAGGCTACAAGTATGTAGCCACTACTGATAGCAGAAAAATGTTGTTTTGTACAGAAAATATGTTCAGTAGCTATTGCATTTTGTTATTAATACTATTGCAGTTTGACAGCTTTTTAATGAGGATGTATTATATGGAAATTCAACACTGACACTTTCTTCAGAAAAGCTGGTGTACAAGGCGTAGTTCTGTGAACAGGACTGCAGAAACGTGATGTTTGCTTAAACAGAATCGCTGTGGTTCTAAACGTACCACAGTGTGGGCGTGTGTACTGCGGGGGGAGTGAAAAACCTTTATGACGAGTTGCAAGGGATTCAGCTTGTTGTGTCTGGTGTGAGGACTGCTGAAAATAAATGTAAATCACTGTTTACAAGTAGTGGAAAATCTCTATGATGAACATAAATATTAATGTAAAGTATCCTCATTTTATTGGAAAGCACTGTTTTCATGCTAAATTGATATTCTCTAATCATAAACCTTCTTGATATCATAATATCTCATTTAATATTGCACTTTATGATTTATGAATTTTGAAAGTGTGTTATATAAGGCACATTGCTCATCCAAAAAACCATATAGCTTTTTTTCTCCTGACTGTGAATATTAGACAAGGTGATAAGAGATACTATTTCCCTCCCTTCTTTTCACCAAATGAATCTCCAAAGCTTCTTACTGTCAACCTTTGGCAAATATTGGAGATTTTCTGCAGAGGCTGTGGCATCCTGCAGAGCTGATAAAAATGAAAGTGGCTGAATCAATTACACTGCACTCTGCCAATGAATATTTATTAAATTCCATCAAGGAACAACTAACAGTGAAAGACATCATGCTGGCAGCAATTTCAACGAGAGTACCTTGAACAGAGTGTGCTATCCGCAAAGTTCCCTGAGAATTTGATTTCCCAACAATGGGGTTGATACGGAGTAATTATGAAACTGGCTCCTTTTGTGGAGTAGCAGAAACTGGTGCCAGGAGTGTTGGGAATCTAAAAATGCAATTAGTCATATTGTAAATCAGACACTTAAGAGGACAGGATTAGACATGTATGCGTCGAGTTCACTTGTTCAGGCAACAATGCTGATCTGTGGCTGTAGAGTGGAGTTCTCAATAGAATTTAAGAAATGCCAAATCACTTTCTGAGAATTCTATGGAGATGGCAATGATTTAAGTACAATTTGAAAGTAATCTCAATACAAAAACCTGGGGAAGCAGTGATGCAGAATTACAAGCTGCTCAGGGAATCATGTGAACTGCCATTATAGCTCTAACAACATTTATAAGGCTGTTTAACCAAGAAAAAAATATTAAGAAAAATATCTTCCAGGTTTGCACACTTTGACTTCTGTGTCATCAGTGTGATCATTTATGAATTACAAAGGCTTGCCTGCAGTGAAAAATTACGTTCAGTGAGGTTGCAAATGTAAATTTATGTTGAATACCTGTATATTAAATTAAAGTTTTATTTCTGTTTCGAAGTAAATTAGATACTGCTTTACCAAAACGGGGGTGTGGCAATTCCCACCCTTACACTGAGTGTAGGTACTTCATCTAAATTCAGACTTTCTCCTTCCCTGATGGGGTTTATTTAAGCCCAGACTATGTGACAGAGCCAGCATAACATAAAACTCATGCAGTTGTGACATACGCGGTCCCTGAGATGAGACGCAAGTCTGTAGCACTCAAGGGAACTCCAGAGAGTAAGTCCAAACCATTACTTTCTGACTTTTAATATTTATTTTACTTACTAATATTTATGCAAGCCATTTTCTGAAACAGCTTTGGAATGTTTTTCTGGCCTGGACAAACCACTGAGCAGGAAAAGATTACATATAGATCTGAAAAAGTGCATAGGTCTACACATTTTTTCATGTTACTAGTGGTGTTGGAATGGGGCTGTTGAATCCTGGTTTTGAACAGGATTCTTTCTAGACCTGAGTCTCCTGAACAGGATTCTGGTTTTGAACAGGATTCTTTCTAGACCTGAGTAGTTAAGACCATGGAGAAACAAAATTTCAAAATAGTCTCCTTTTGCATTTATTTTTTGACACATACTGTAGTGTTTCCTTCTTTCATTCTTGTGGACACTGAATTTTAGTGGCACTGAGCACTTCCTGCTTTCTGTCCTGGGAACTGGGGTGTTCAAACACCATGAATTGGATTAAGTCCTTGTTTTTGGAAAGTTTTTAGCAGAGCAGCACCGAAAGGCCATTGTGAATATGGGTGTGCTTATCAGCAAGTAACCGAGCACCTCAAAACAAGCCATACATACTGCTGGATCAGTTTGGCTCAGTATGTGGCTGCTCTAGGCTCAGGAGTATTCACAACATCTAAATATAGCCATTTATTTGAAAGTATTGTGGTCATAAGGGAGAAGAAGTGGCCAAGGTCACTCGTTTGTTCAATCTGGAGAAGAGGAGACTGAGGGGAGACCTCATTGCAGTCTGCAACTTCCTTGTGAGAGGAAATGGAGGGGCAGGCACTGAACTCTTTGTGGTGACCAGTGACAGGACCTGAAGTAATGGCCTGAAGTTGTGTCAGGGAAGGTTTAGTTTGGGTATTAGAAAAAGGTTGTTCCCCCAGAGGGTGTTTGGGCACTGGAACAGGCTCCTGAGGGAAGTGGTCACAGCACCAAATCTGACAGAGTTCAAGAAGTGTTTGGACAATGTTCTCAGGCATGTGGTATTAACTCTTGGGGATGGTCTGTGCAGGGCCAGGAGTTGGACTTGTTGATCCTTGTGAGTCCCTTCCAACTCAGGTTATTCTGTGGTTCTGTAATTAGGGGAACCTCCAAAGCCCTTTGTGTTCTGAATCATGCATAGGTTAGATTCCAAGGCAGATGGGAAATACAGTTTTTCATACCATTTTTCTAAGATAACTTTGCAGGTGAAAGGTTCAGTGTTGGAACAGTTATGAGCCATTGTGAGGTGTTCTCTGCATGAAGCAGAAAGGACAGGCTGATGTTTGTTCTACCAATTGAGACTGAACTAGGAGAATAAATCGGCCACAGCCTAGGGATGCGTGAGGAGAGTGAGTTAAGTGATGCAGATGGGATGAGCCATTGTGAACTCCGTATGTCTTGGCAGTGGAGGACTTACAATGACCATGTACTTCCACTTTTATGTAATGTAGGGTAAAAGTCTTCCTCAATGTCAGTGTGATCTCCACTGTGTGATACTGACTTTCATCTGCCTGCTCGTAAGACCCAAAAAAGTTGAACAGGCAAGATCTTTGATAATCTGATGTTTACAGATCACAAATCTTCTCTGTAGCCACAGTTTCCCCCCCAGGAGTTGTAACTGGAAATTCCAGGTCCTTGCTTCAAACAAACAGTGTCATTTTACTCTGCATTAGACAGCACTTCAGACAAGAAAAGCCTCCAAGGGCAAGGACTGCCTTCTCAGGGCTTGCTCTTAATCTGCTCTTAGTGTTCCCTACAGAGAACAGCTGACTGGTATTGTTTAGGCCTGCTGCAAAGCTTATCAAAATACACTAAAGCTCATCTTCAGTGCTGTTTTGCTGCCTTGGTGTGCCAGTCCATGGAACCATTGTGCAGAGACCCTCCCAGGAGAATGCGAGGGAGGAGTCCACACACTGCAATTACTGCTCCAGCCTGATCTCTGTTCGGAAGGAAGCAGAGTAATTGCTTATAACATAGTAGGTCATGCAAGTTCTCTTCTGTTCAATGACAACCAGCTACTATGTTGGGTGTCAGTTACTAGTAGTAGACACATAATAATTTCTGTTATAAAGTGTTTCTGAACCCTAGCACAATGACTGGAGAGATCTGGTTACTGGTAATGACTGGAAAACTGCACAGTGTTTGGTAAATGCCAAATACTACAAAAGGGCTATTGCTTTGCATTTTATCTTAAGTGTTTCAATCATTCTTAGGTAAAACAAGGAAAGTGGTTGATAAAAATTTGGAAAAAAAAGTAGCAGAGAACAAGCTGCCCTCAGTATTCTGGAGGGATAGAACAAAAGGAGCTAGTGTGGTCTCTGGATGTACAAAACATGGTAAGCTGGCAGAGAAAGAGGAAATTGCTTTCAGGTTTTGCCAGGTATAATTTCATATATCAGTGATGGTCTAAGTTTGTTCAGAGTGTGAGCCACGTATGCAGTTAAATCAGAAATTTCTCTTGCTAACAGTCAGGAATAAAAGTTGAAAGAGTGTCTGCACTCAATTACGAGCATTAGTTTTTTGCTACTATGGAGTAGCTTTAAAATTGACTTTGTATCAAAAATCAAAGCACGTACAGTAATTCTCTTCAAGTGAGGTCAGTCAGTTCCCTCTCTTCCAAATATTGTAGGACTTCAAAAGGGCAGGAGGGAAAAGTCATTGCAGTGCAGAGAGCTATGACCATATCTGCAGTTCCTGGCGGCAGGAGGCTTACTGTACACTAGATGCCCAAATGAAGCTTGCTGCATTCAATATACAACAAAAAAATTAGCGTTCAGAATTTTTTTCTGGTGTTTTAGATGTACAGTGGTTGTGGCCTTCACACAGGAGCAAAATAAGACCATATTAAAATAATTTAGGTATTATTTAAGGCCGAGCTTTATGTCCTGTGATTGCTTGAATGATGTTGCCAAGCCCCTTGCTCATGTAGGGGACTTCTTTGGGAAGTCTCAGAAGACCAAACTACACCCTTTCTTTGGAAACATTCACAAAGACGACACCTGCTGAGAAGGTTTACTGCGCAGAGTAAGGAGATACATCTTGTTAGAAACTTTGATCAGAAGGGCAACATTGCACTCCCTGCCTGTTAAACCTCGAGGGGCCACATTGTAAGTGCTCTTCAACAAACCCTCTTCTCCAAAGGTGTCTCTGCACAAAGAGTACCAAGTCACAGACAGGAGAAAGAAGTGAAATCCCTTTATTTCATAGGAGATTATTGGTCTTGATCTCAGCACAGGACAGAGTTTATTTTTCCAGTCATTTTCTTTGCTTAAATTGGAGAAGGTTTTTCTAAGAACTATTCAGAGTTTTTAAATAAGAATTAATATGTTTCTTGTCTTTTCCAAAACCTGCAGTGATGCTGATCTGTATTTTGGTTTGCTGTAGGAGGATGACTGGAAATACAGGGAAACAAACATAACCTAATGCAATGTTTCTAATGCTAAATAAACTTATAGTTTAATTATGTTTGTATATTATATAGTCACTTTTCCTGGGTGTCCTTGCCACCATGCATCATAATTTGCATTTTCTGGGAAAAAGAATTTATACTGCATTCATATGTATATGTTCTTCATAAGCAGCTTTTTTGTCTGTATTGACAGGTCTCACCAACCCATAATCGTCCTGCAGGGAGTGGAGAGCAGAAACAGTCCCACACAGTTCTTTCATCACCGCCTAGAGTAGCATTTGGCTTGAGGTATGGGACCATTAGCTGCTGCTGACACACCACAGCCTCCCAACCTGGAGGGCATTCAGTAAATAAGATCACAGTGGCCAGAGAAACAGAAAAAGCCCACCATCAGCCCTCATTGCAGTTCTCAGGCAGGTTCTTGCTGGAACTCTTCAAAGTAAGCGTTCAGAACCTATTTTTGCTACCATCAAAGGTAAAGTTCAGCTGCACTGTCTGGCTTTGCACTTTTCCCTGAACGGCTGGACTGTCTTATATGTTTATCACCCTTCAGTCAGAATGGTATTTGGCTTCAAAGGAATTATAAAGAACCCTGTCCTACAATAAATTAGATCAAGGCAAAGCTTTTTATGCCTTGTCTTCCTAGACATAAGATGCATTAATTTCCATTAAATCTAACTGATATTTGATCAGAATCTACTTTTAAAGTGTTCAAAAAAGTTATGTAAAAAATGAAACTGTAATGCTGAATTTCTTCCAGTAAAGAAACTCCTTATTTCTCATAGTTCTAAAGGTGACTGTAGCCTAAAATGAGACAAGAAGATTTCATGCTTTTCATTTTCTTCATGACTCTCAGATCATTGCATATGCTACAAACCAAACTTGGGATCTTCCCAGTTCATGGATTGTGCGCATTAATTAATGTTCAGTAATCAGAAAATGTGTGGGTATGCAAGAGAGGAATCATCAGGCAATTCCCATGTGTGCCATGCAACATGTAAAACAGGGATTAAACTGTTCTGTTGGTACAGTTACTTTATTTAAAGATGCCGGGACAGGTGGCATTGCTGTAGTGAACGTTGGACTGCTTGGTGAAGCATTGCTCCTCAGGTTTGCTGGCTTGCGGTGTGTTGAATAAAAAAAATTCCATTTTAACAGTTACTTGGATCATTTTCTGAACTTGTGATCTTTTGAGTGTGGTTGAAAGATGGAAAACAGGACAGTTTTTACAGCTTTAAAAGCAGGTGCTGCCCACCTTGCTGGCTTTGGGGACAACAGAGAAGGTGCACACAAGAATGTGCTGCAAGTGAGGGCAAGGATTAAAACCTTCCACTCACTTTGCTGTTTTTCAGTCGATAAGCTCAGAGCAAACTGTGCAGGAAGGACCAGCAAGGTTAGGAGCTGGTAGCTTTTCTTCCCTTTGACATTGCTGTGACCTGCTGGTGGTCAAGGTGTGCTGCTCTGAGCTATGCCAAATATTTTCACCACAGCTCTGCAGCACTTTAGCCTGACCTGGCCTAGCCTGTACTGTGGAACAGCTATGACTGCCCATTATGGCTTGGCACTTCATGTGGCTAAAGTATAATTTATCTAGTCCAGGTTTAGTTGCTGGCTAAAGTCAGGACTGTATGTTCCTGGGATCATCCGAGGAGCAGGCTCAGCAGCTCGCTGCAGAGGCTGTGGAAGCGGGGCAAGGAGAAGGCCTGGTCCCTGTGAGCGGTGGGGTCGTGGCCATACATATGTCTGTCGCTTCATCAGCTCCCAGCTGGCACAAAAACAGCCCAAATCCTGCAAAAGACCCAGGGTTCTCTGCCTCCTGCACGCCATTGAGTTTGCTATCCTGGTCTTAGAGTGAAAAGCAAAACTACTAAAGCATCTTGTTAACGAGCTTCCCTTTCTCTCTGACAGGAAGCCTAGAGGGGAGGGGAAAAAGTGTCGGAAGGTCTATGGGATGGAGAACAGAGATATGTGGTGCACTGCCTGCCGATGGAAGAAAGCCTGCCAAAGGTTCATCGACTAACGATTGAAATTATGCAGACAATTTGGGGAGGGGGAGGACAACAGCAGAACCAGATTGCTGCAGCTGCACTGTATCACTTCCCATTTTCCCCTCCAGTGATGTGGTGTTGGGGGTTTTGGTTTTTTGGGGTGGTTTTGAGTTTTTTTGGTTGGGGTTTTTTGGTTGGTTTTTTTTTTTTTTAGAGCTTTGTATTTCAAAATGAAGCACTTGTAGCCAAGGAGAAGCACTAACTAAAACCTGTGTGGAGCAATAGAGAAAAAAAAAAAAAAAAAAGCAAAGCCAAGACCACACAACAAAATCTGTCTCAGTAGGTTTGGAAACCAGAGCAGCTATTAGTGTTCTTCTGTAAAGAAAAGGAAAAAGTTGATTATTTTGCTAACTCTGAGCTGCTTGCTCCCTAGGATCATTTTTAACCATTTCAGTCTCTGCTGTGAACATCTGTATTTGCTAAACTGAACAATTTTTCTTTTCCTGAAACGAAGATCTCTTTTTGAAAGCTTTCTAATAAACACTTTAGAGTCATATAAGCTACAGTTTTCTCAACAAAAGCTGTACTAAGACTGGAGACTGCTAAATAATTCTCCTGATACAAATGATCATGATTATATTTTTGAAAAGGGGACGTGGGGAAGAGTTGGGATTTTCATTTGTTTGTTTATAGGAGAAAAGCAAAGTCTGATTTTGCAAGAAGGACAAGCAGCATTCCAGGAAGATGTTTAAACGAGGCACAGACCAGTGGAGTGGAACAAAGTAATTTAAGTACCAGATTGGATTTTGATCCTCTGGAGGAAGAAGAGCAGCAATGGCAAGTCACCAGCAGATACTGTCACGAGAAGTTTGAGGGAAGAAATCGGTGATGCTTGATTGAAACCCACAAGAATACAAGGGGGCTCCAGTAGCTTTTCTTACTATTCTCCCCTTTCTGAGGGGGGGTGAACAGTTGGACCAGCACAGCTGTTGCTGCAGGAGGCCTGTGAAGAACTCGTAAATGCAGCCACTAGGATTATATGTAATACCTAATTCAGGGACACGATCCAGCCCAGCAGTTCTGCTTTTGCTTCCCTTTCTCTTATTTGAGAGATTGTTGTTAAGATAATGGTTTGTTCAGCTTTTACTTTGAAAGCTACTAAGATTGATTTGAAGCAAAAAATTGGTAGAGAGAAGAAAATACCCCCTTCCCACAACATCATCTCAGAAAAAGAAGTACAACAGCAAAGGAGCAACATATTTGTGGTAAAAGACCATTTCTTAACTCATTTTGATATATGAATTAACAAGTTTCTCTACTTGCAGTACTTGGATTGATTTGGGTACTTCAGTTTCTCTGTCCATTAGGAAGTATACACTGGAATGTGGCAGCCTGGTGTTCTGTGTCCACTTGTATAAAATCCTGTTAATTAATGATTATTTCAATGAAAAAATAAAGGAAGGATTTACTAGGAAATGAATGTATATGGCGAAATAATACTTGCCTGTTAAAGAAAACAAGACACCTTAAAAAAATCAAAGACACAGAAGCAAAACTTTGTCTATTAATAGAGGCATGAAGGGCCACAAATGCCCAGGTTATTTTTTTTCATAGCATTTGAACTAACTGAAATTAGACCAAATCTTTTTCTACTTTTTTTTTTTTTTTTTTTGATTGTCTAAGCTGGCTCATTCTCACAACAGGACTTTTAAGTATCTAAACAACTTTCTAAAATCTGGTCCAAAGTTCACTTGATAGCTTTATTAAGTGTGCAGCACTGCTTGTGTCTGTGTAAAAGCACAAAATAACAATGCAGTTGTTTGGAATACACACCGTGGATTCCATAAGGTAGTACTGAAAAGAAGAAGCTATAATAGGAGCTACTGAAGGTTATCATCTGATTCTCTGTGAACAAGTTAATTGGGCAATCAGGTGCCTAATTTGAGCATGCTATTTCTGCAGTTATTTACAAATTGTGTAATTTACATGCACAAGTGGCAAGATACGCTTGCATGCATGCAATTACTTGATTTTTTTGCCCAATTGTGTTCTCTAAGTCATTAAAAAAAAAAAGACTCTGAAATCCAGTAAGACCCTTAGATATATACACGAGTGTTTATAAGTATTTTTGTATGTGTGTATGTGTATATACGTGTAAAACTATATATATTATATAGTTTTATATGTGTATATAAAATCTGAAATGACCAGGGAGAAGAAAGATTGTTTTCTTTACAAATAGAAAAAAAAAGACACTAAGAGTCAGTGGAGATACATAGACACTGTATTATCTTCTTTCCTCTTAGTAAAACGTGGGTTTTCTTTACGTGTTGTATTTTTTCAATTTCCAGAGTAAAATACCTCATAGTAATTCATAGACATTTTATCTTCAAACACTGGGCTTGCTGATGGTGTACTTACTTTGATAGAACTTTAAAAATTTGGGACTTTCCCAAGATACTCCTGCCAATTTGTTCCCTGCCTCCCATTTTTACAAGCACTCCAAGACTATAAAGCATTCCGTAATTAATTTGACTGTTGTTGGACTAACAGTATTTGCCTATATATTTGTTGTTCACCTCCTTTTTGCTTTGGAGGATTTTTTTGAAAATAATGTATCGGATTGTATATGATTTCTGTAATGTCATGGCATTGTGAGCACCTTTCCCGAGGGCACTTTACAGATTATTGTAATAAGATTATTCTTTATAAATTTCTGCACAGAAGAATGGTTTTGTTGCCAGACCAGATTGCCCTCTGATACAAATTGGATATGGATTACATAAGGGACTAAAGCCACAAACCATTAAGGAGGAGAGAAAGATGGTGTTAACAAGGCAGAGAACAGAAGGTATTGATAAATCCTGCCAGGACAAAGCTAAATTACCAGTATTTTTACACAACCTTTAATCAGTGCTTTATATTAAATCAGTCTTGGATCTTGTGGCTGTGGCATTTTGATTCATACATAGGCACTTGTCGAGGTACCATGCCTGAACCAAGGCCGGCAATAGCGCAACGGCCCGGCTGCCTGGCCCTGCGCAAAGTGTTCTGCAGTTGCTTTGTGCTTTGAACTCCAATTAATTCATGTTGCACAAGCAGTTCAGCACCTGCTGAGATCCCCTTTGTGATCCTCACACAGCCAGCAAGAACAGAAATGTCAGCAAAGCCTTCCTTCTGCTGGCAGTACTGATCATAGTCTGGAGTAATCTCTTCCATTTTTTCAGTCTCTTGCTTCTGTGTTGCTTTGGGCTGTGTCTCTGTCCTGACTCCTGATTTATCTCACACTTCTGCACCGACTTCTCCAAAACAGTCAGATTTCTTTGATCTCCTGAGGAAGAGCTAGCCTTCAGGCTCTGGTCATTCACTGTCTTTACTACATGCCAGTTCCGGTTTTCAGTTTCTCTGTGGGAGGTAGGTCATTGTCTCTGGCCCCCCAGAGAAGTCCTGAACATCATGCAGTCTCTATGTGCTAAAGGGATTTGGACGTGGATTTATCTATGTCAAGAGCCAGAACTTGATATAAAAATGTAAGGATCTGTGTTATTGTTAATAGTATTGATGTTGGTAACAAAAATTGCCAACATCAGTATCAGAGTGGAGATAAACTGTATTGATCCCAAATATTCCTTAGGAGTTTCCATGTTAGAACAAAACTATTTCCCAGTTCCCCATCCACCCCATCCCTCAAAAGATCTGGAAAATGAGATAATTTTAGAAGTGGGAAATTTTAATGGCAATTTTTAATGTTGACTGTGCTCCAACTGCTCCTCTATGAGGCTATTGAACATTAAAACTCAGATCATTAGTCATAAAACGGTTTCCACACAAAACAATGTGCCTGATTCTCTAGTGCCTTGCACAAATGCAGCAGGATATACAAGATGCAAAGTGAGTAAAACGTCTTCTGTTCCAATTTGCAAGTTTACACTTTTAACCAATACCAGTCATCACCTAGCATGTACCTGTTGGCAGGTCAGCCCTGCTTGTGTGAATAAGCTGAGCAGAATGCCTGTCTGTCCAGTTACTTTCCCAGATCCTTAGCCTGGTATGAGTGTTAGCTGTCTATCTACAAGTTCCTTGCAGCCATTGGCTATTGCCAACGTCACCATCTTTATCCCTTCTCCCTTTCATTTTTCACAAGAATGACTAGATAAGCAGCACAACAGGAGGCAAAGCTTTAGCCAAAGGCTCTTGTAGAACCTGCATGTTAGATTCCAGCACCGTGCAATGTCCCAGATGTTCTTGGCACTAATTTTATTTCGTCATTCATTCTGATCCAGTACATTGGGATGGTTTTCTATTGGTTGCTGTGGCCTGGGACCAGCTAAAATGGCCCTGTCAAGAATCCGGGACAATCACTGTAAGAATGGCAATACAAAGTGATTTCTTTCGTCTCCTGCCTGTGTATATGTTGGAACATATCTCAGAAACAGGGCATGGAATTAGAGGCTTGCTAGCCATTTGCAGACATGTTGGAGGTTGCCACTGAGGCTTCCTTCTGTTGGTTCAAAGTTGGAGGCATCTGCTGGAGAAGGTTGTGCTGCACCTTTTCTTAGAAATATTTTGATACAGAAACGCTTGTAAAGTCTCATCTTGATCTTATATTTTATTCAATCTTCCTGTGAGGTGGTAGCACTGGAACTGAGCAGTAAGGAGTTTGGGCTTTAATCTGCATTTGTCAGGATTTTTCTGGTAGATAACCAGGCAGTTGTAAAGTATCATAGTGTAGATTTTATTCTAATGTAAAGTCAGCAGAGTTTTATGGTACCTTTAGAAAATACCTAGAAGGAAGTAATGGGCAGAAATCAAGCTGAGGGTTTAAATACACTCTCTGTCTGCTAGATGGGAGCAGCCTTTCTTTGCATCCATATGGAGCTGGAAAATCTTCAAGATTGCGAAACAGCCGATGTACACCTATACTTGAGAGTGCCCACTTGAACTGCTCGTTCCATCTTGAACTACAGTGCTTTCCCTCTGACCGTGCTCTCACTTCTATCCAAATGCAGGAATTAAGGAGGTGTGTGTCTTCACTTGCAACTTTCTGAGTTTATTCCTCAATATAGAAAACACTCATCATGTTCTTTGTGCTTCACGCAGGCCACTTGTAACAGCAATGCAGAAAGACCCTGCGAACAGAAGTCAGCCTGTTTCTGATGGCACCAGGCAGAAGAAAGTACAGGTTGCTCTGGTGCTTGCTCACACTCACAGCAAGAATTCGTTCAGTTGATGAAATAGAAGGGAATAGATAAATTTATTAACAAGCCAGTGTTCTTGTGGTTTTGGACACAACACCTATAATGTTTCTCCTCCTGTGTTTGAATCTGAATGTGGGATCTCTAATGCACCCTTGAGGGAAATAAAATGAGCAATGTAAATGCTCTTTCAGCATTAAATCTGAATTCTTTATGTAATTAAAATCTAAAGATGGACTTGAACATTCTAAAATGTTTGAGTGTTGGTATTTACTGTTTGCCAGTCCTCTTAGAGATTCAGGTTTGATTCTGGAGTCCTTATCGTAGTATGTGATACCCAGTATCGATTAGTACGTGATGTGTAATGGCAATGGCCAGATAAACAAAAGTTACTAAAAACTTGTTGTTTGTTAAAAACTGCCTCTGGAAGACAGGAAAAAAGAAAATAGTTAATAGAGATTTCCTCAGGGAATGTGAGAGGGCTGTAAAGGCAGGATGCAAGTTTATTTGAATGGAAGATGGCTAAGAAAATGATTTTTTTTTTTCTATTTTAGGCAAAATTAAAAGAGCAATATTTCACTACTTGAATTCTTAAAATTAGAATGAAGCACTAATCGATGAACATGATCTTAATGCTGTAGCTTAGGAAGTTCCGAATAAAAAAAAATATATAAAAATACAGAAAATTAGCTTGAACCATAACCTAATTTTAATGTAAATCTATACATTTGTGTAAATCTTTTCAGGATCTACTGTAAATATAAAGGCTTCTTGTCTATAAAGTTGCTTGGTCAAAACATGCTTTGTCTATAATTGAATTACTTCTTACCAAATGACTACAGCAAGCAAAAAAGCAGTATGTTAGCATGATATCCTGGAGAATTGTGTGTTGCACTTTGCAAAGGGCTAATTCTACATGAACTTAAAACATGTCACTGCATATTTTTTGTTATATCTGCAAAGGTATCAGCTTCAGTAAACCCAAGGTTTTGAGCCGTGCTATCTAGGATTTTGAAATTTTGCAAGTTTTGCAAATTCTCAATTTTGCTTTGTTTTTACCCAGAAAAATGCTATTGGATCCATAATAATTTTTTCCTATCAACCCTTTTTCCTGTGTCCAGGCACTCTGTTTTGCAGCTTCCCAAATGTGTATACTGAAGTGAATAAAAATCAGCATCTTCAGTATTAGGACCTACAAATGTAAATAGCATTTACATCGTATCAGAATTTTTAGTATCAGTGTTTAACTGTGGTAATTAATTCTTAAAATGATGCCAACAAATCTTACAGGGAGGAGGAGCACATAGTCTATAAATTAGGAAGTATGACTGCACAGATGAAGAACTGCTGGTATTACAAGAATAAAATGTAGGCTTCGGTTCATCAGAGCACTCGAGTATGTGTTTACCTCCTCTTATGGAGTTTCTTGATGAGACTCCTTGTGTTTCTGAAGTTTGGCACACAGTTTTGAGCTCCTCTGAAATCAGGCCTTGGCAAGAGCAGATACTCCTATAGCTTTGTCTGAAATACACACTTTGTGAGACAATCTACCTTTTCCTGGGTTTATGCAATTTATCTTGTGTTTAGAGGACCAGACAAATTTAGAGAATTCTTTTTTTATTACAATTTTTTGCATTGCAAAAGGGAAGGTAAGAAAGAGACAAGCTCAGCTGTACGTTTCATCATGTGAAAGCATTGGTTAAGTTTGTAAAAGATGTGTATTTGACATCAAGCTCAAAGAAGCTTACTTGATTACATTGAAAAAAAAATGCATGATAAGCAGATTATATTAAATAAATTTCTCTTGTTCCATCTGTATTCCCTGTACACTCAACACTCCTCCAGGCAACTGGAGGCATAGGAGCTCTGAGTATGCAAGGAAATAAATGAGTTTACTTAAAAACTTTAGGAATACTATGTTTTTAAGCCACAAATGATGTTGCCTATGTGTAGTTTTTAGTATTAGAAGAAAATAGACAGTAGCCTTATTAACCAGGTGCAATACTTACAAAGGGCTAAATTAGGGAAACAAGTGATGTGTGTCTGTACATCACTGCAAATGTGCACTCTCTGAAAACTGACTTTTATGGCACTGGGATCTTAATACCTCTCTGAAATGATAATGTTGGTATAATTTTATGACTGTTTATTATACATTATGAAACAGGATTTGGGAATTCCTGAGAACCAAAAGGAGGAGGGGGAAATTGTAAATCACATAGACTAGTGGTATGTTATTTTACATGACAAAAGTAAACTAAAACACCTTTACAAAGCCATACAAATTCTGGATTATTGAAAGAAAAAAAATCTACTCCCCTTGATTACAGAGATAGTTTAGTCTGAAATTTCCTTTGATTTGTTTCTTGCATTTTCTCAAAGGTTTGGGTTTGGTTTTGGGTTTTTTTTGTATTCTGATGGTGAAAACATTCCTAAATTACCAGTATTTGGCTTAAATGGTATTATTTTGAAAAAAATACTTTTAAAATTGAGTTCTTCATGATACTGTACAGTTTGAATGAGATCATGCAACATGATCTGCTCCAGCTTAAGTAGAGAGTTCATACAAGCAGAAGATTGTAGGAAAAGATTGCACTGAGGATTCATTGTTCAGTCACGAGAAAGATCTGAATGATCAGACTAAAAGCTCCACTCACGTATTTCTTCTCTCTATGTGCACTGCAGGGTTGATGGTAATACAGGCTGCCAAGTACAGTGTATCTGGCTATCTCACCCCTGTTCGGGGTTTTTTTTTTGCTGATAAATAATGAAATACACATAATCTTCCCCTCTATCTCTCTTCCTGTTTTTGTCTTGTGCTCTGAGTCCAGAATTAGCTGAAAGACAGAAATAATCAGGTCTGTTGAGCAGAGGTTGTTTGGTTCTTTCCCTGTTTGACTGACTTCTAACAAAGGGCCGAAGTACAAACGCAGAGACGTTAGTCAAAAGAGGCTTCTTCCAGTCAGGCAAGACCTGAGGAAAATTGCTCAGATTTGGATCCCAGTATGAGGAAAGTAGTCTTAAGCAGTCAGTTACAGAAGTTCTGTTGTTAATTTTTGGTGTTTGGGGCTTTTTTGGTAAATTACAAGTCTGATAAAAAGTCTTACTGCACAATTAAGAGCAGAATGCAGATCTCATTGTAATGAGCTGAGCCCTTGAAGCAGTACAGGTTTTCTCAGGAGAGTTCCAATTATTCCCGTGAATGATTTCATTGACATGGGCTGCTGACACAGGTAGTGGTTGTAGAACAAAGGCACATGGGTTTTCCTCTGTGAGCTTTCTGCTGGAATTGGGAGTGTGAAATTGGGAATCTCCCTTTCTGAGGGCTTGAGAATTGTGCATTCGGCTTTGTGAGAGGGATGGATACAGTGCAGGGCTCTTGAAAGAGTTTCTAGCAATACCAGAGGGGCAGTACTCTGGATGTGTTACTTAGTGACAAATTTAGGAGCTGTTAGGCAGGTGGTATTCAGCCTGTAATTGTCCTACTGATACCAGCCCCAGGGAGAAGAGGGTTTCTCAGTATGGGATCCAGGCAGCCAGCCTGTGTGAAGTGAGTCACCGCCATAATCTGTGTGATGTTGGCTCAAGTGTTGCCTTGCTGTGTCCAGCTTGAGGGAGGTTGGTTATCTGCATGCATTCGTGACATGTTCATAGTACAGAACACTCTTTCGAAGAGAGAGAATCTCTTTTTTCAGTGATTAAAATAAAACTATGGTATAACTTTTATGTTGCAGAAAGTCACTGAGTAAGCCACAGCATTGTCAGACTTTGAATCAGACATAGTTGTTTCCCCCCTTCCAGAGCCATGCTGCATCTCCTGTGGGGGCTCTCACCGAGCCCTGTAACCTTAACCAAGTTTTTCCCAAAGATTTTCTGGAACGCAGCACTGAGCCCTAAACCAAGTTTGACCCCCAGGTAAAGGAAGCTCTTTCCAACTCTTTCCCAACTCTTAGACTTCCTAAGTTAGTGTTTTATTAGTAGACCTTTATAAAGGGAACATTGCCCCATGACTTTCCTTTGGCATTTCTAACACGGCACCATCCAATGCTGCGTTTGCAAGGAGCCAGACATTATCTTGGTCAGTCATGGGGTTTGGCATTTTTTACATTTAGACCACTGCATTTTGCCTCCCACTGTAGTTCCACAGCAGGTTATGGTGACATAAGCTTGTGCTACTGTTGAAAAAGTTCTTTCTACCCCCAGCAGAGATATTTCCAGAGAGAAGTCTCCTGAGTTGTGCTGGCTTGATCCAGTCCTGTAAGTGTAGGTCTGTATAAAATGCTAGATAGCTTACGGCCTGCTGGGTTTGTGCCTCTGCTCTTTCATGTGGCAGGCATGGTAATACTGTCTTTATCCCACTCTGTCTTGTCTGGAGTCTCATTAAGGACCTGAACTTGCACATACTCCTACAGCAGCAAGCTCAGGAGAGCTCCACTTATGGCTGGAGGCATTGATTTTGATGTGAAATGAAATATATAATGGAAAAGAGAGGAGTTAGATCAATAATTGTACGTGCAATGAGTCTTAAAACTACATCTTAACTGCACCGTGGTTTTGCTAAGCAGATATTGGAGGAATTAAAGGACATGAAAAACAACCTTACTGGACCTTGCTCCTCCCTGGAACCAGTCTGGAATTATTCACAGTAGTCTCAGGACCTGCAAGGTTCATTAAGGGGCTGGGAAGTCATGACCTTTGTAGGTCTCTGGGCTACAGGGAACCGGGGTACACTTCTTACCCAGACATGGTAGCAAATAGGAAAGGTCCTCAGCTGCTTTGCTAGTGCAGTTTTTCGTCCTCTTTTTTATTACGGCATCAATTTAATAGTGATGGGAATGCTGGGCAAAAGGTAAAGGGTCATCAGGTAACTGAAGAAAGAGGACCATCAGCATCAATTGCACTGTGGGGTTTTTTAACTCTCTGAAAAAACAAACATGTTTTCTTGTCCCCTATTATTCATATTATCTCATGTAAGAAAAGTATTTCCATCATAGAAAGGGAGTGAATTTAGCACAGGGTAAGCAACTGTAGGGAACTAAAAACCCAGTTGCCCAGTTTTTATGAGTAGGGGATTTCTAATACATTCTGCTTGCAGTAGACTGCAGTATTTAGATCTACACATCCTTTTATCTTGCTTCAGTCACAAAAGAGCCCACATACATTGTTCTTCCTTTGTTTCCTATCAAATCTTGTTTCAGAGAGTATAAAGTAAATTTCTTTTTTAAAAACCAATTTTTTCTGAATTATTTTTAGAACCAGAACATTTCCTCTTTGACTTCAGTATAAAATTACTGAGCTTTAAGTTGCTCTGCATTGCACTTTATATGTTTTTTTCACTTTCTGGGCCGTGTATTTTTGATACACAAAACAGTAAAGGTTTTATTAATCTAGTTTTAACTTGAAATTAACCATGAAACTAAGATGCTTTTATAAAAATGCAAGTTCCATAAAATACAGTAATTAATCTTTTTGGGTCAGAGACATTTTTTAATGATACATGGAGAAATACTATAGCTTCTGAAATTATTTATCATTTTGTAAGTTCAATACATTAATGGATATCACGGTTTAAAGTGGAATGTGAATAAGGAGGAGGCAAAGTTCTAGACAACAGATTTCCTTATCTGCAAAACCTACATTAGTTTAATTGGTAAGGGTTTAAAAAAATAGCCTTATCTAGTTTAAAGAAGTGTAAAACTGTTTAACAGGCAAGTTTAAAATGCCAAGAGCTCATAGAAGTTTGGAAATGAGTTTAACAGAAGCAGCCAGGAGCTGTGTTTTTCCCCATGCTGGCACAGCACTGTGCAGTGGGCAGCCTGCGAAGCCCCTGGGCTCTGCAGGGGCTGAACTCATGCCAGTACAAGGCACCCGCAGAAGCTGTAGGAGAGTATGGATTTTCCTGCTTTAAACAGCACCTCTCCAAACCTGCAGGCCCACTGCCAGGTTGGAAATAGTATTTCCATTTGGTTTTTCCTGACTTTATCCCCACTAGTTTTGGGAACTAGTGTCCTAAAGACAATCCTCTTGTTCCTAAG
This sequence comes from Corvus moneduloides, assembly GCF_009650955.1. Classification (NCBI taxonomy): domain Eukaryota; kingdom Metazoa; phylum Chordata; class Aves; order Passeriformes; family Corvidae; genus Corvus; species Corvus moneduloides. The sequence continues at coordinate 135,104,427 of NC_045476.1, read as the reverse complement.
TGAGTGGATGAACTCGTCTTCCCCCTGGTTTTGGTGTTAAGCTTACAGCACTCACACTATTGCACGTAGTTTATCTTAATTTGTAGATGCCAGTTCCACCATTGTAAACAAAGAATGTCTACTCTGCCCCAGCACAGAATCCTTTTAAATTTTGTGGAGTATGTGGAAAAATAAAGACCAATTTGACTTTCACTTTGACCAAACTCTTTATTCCTCCATCCTTGCAAAAGCTCCTAGTTGGCCACCTCCCAGGGAGCCCAGTTCCTTTTCAGAGGCTGCCAGACATTCTGATCATTTCTACATCCATAGGTAAAAGCTGCTCAAATAGCCTGGGTATAGTTTTCACCTTGGACTGCAAATGTGTCACCTTGCCATTTGTCCTTCCAGGGACCACCGGGAGTCCCTGGAGCAAGGCAAGTGCACTGCCAGTGTTGTGCAAACCTTGTGCTTCGCATCAGTGATAGCTGTGCTGAGGAGAAGCATGGACTGATGGCACCTGTCCATCCTACCAGAGACGTGAGGGCTGCACAGCATGGCTCAGCTCTTGGAATTACAGGGAAAATTAAGCTTAAAACCTTTATAGTAAGCACTGGGTGTCTCTGAAAACTCAGTCCATGTTCAGCTGAGGAACAAGAGCAGTGGCAGGCCCTCTCCAAGGTCGTGCTCTGTCAGCACAAGAAACAGCTCCGTGGCCCAAGTGGTTGCTGTATTTCCATGTATGTTTGAAGGAAGGCTTAGGAAGGAGGACTTGTAGATGCTATTCCTTTGCAGTCTGGTTTGATTCTGCCCTCTGGGGGCAGCCTGTGGGCCGGCGCAGCACATTTAGATCAGGGGCTTCCACTGACAGTGACTTGGACATAGCAAAAAAACTGTTTCTTATAAGAAGCAGATGATTTTATCTTTCTTACAACATCAAAACCACAAAATGCCACCGTGCACACCTTTGTCAAACTCTCACAGTCCCCTGTAGCACCAGCAGCTGGGGAGAACTCGAGAATTCAGAGGACCTTGGCCATAACTCTTCAAAAAGCCTCTGCAGTCCACTGAAAATAATTTAGTGCTGGATCAAAGCCACACAGACTTGGGCCCTCCAAAACTCCTCTGAGAATTTTGATGTTATTTCGCATTAAAAAAAGTGTTAAAATCTTTGTGTCAGCATATGAGTCAATTCTGCCTGCTGAACCAAGAGTACTTCCAATGGACTTCAGATATCTAGGGAATCATTCTCAGTACAAGTCAGGACACTCCAAACATTTCAGTTGTTTTTCTTAAATTAACATTTGCAAAATTAGCAGTGTGCATAGTAATGCCTAAAAGTCGATGAAAATAATTGAATGACTACTGAATTCCTGATTTGCTAAGCACAAGCTTCTGAGTTTTATTAACACACAAAACCAGCTTTGTACAGAGTAATTTTTAAAAATAGAGAAGGTTTGTTTTTTTCTCAAGTTACTCAAGCAGTTCAGGTAATAAATAATTTGTTTCTGGTCAATGTGTTTTACAGTGAGCAAATCTCATCTTCTTGCACTTCTAATATTCATTGCTTGTATGGAAAAAAAATCTTCACTACTTTTCCATTTCCCAGTGAATGATTGGTTCACTAAGCAACAGGCCATTGCTGTTGCAATTCTTGACTTCAGATTGCAGAATATGCTTAGGTAACTTTAGTCTTGTTCATATGAGTCCTGGTTATCTGATTATTACTTTTTTTCAAGCTTCAAAAATGCTTTTGTGTAGTTTCCATAGATATGGTTGAATAAAAGTTGCAAGGAAGAATCTAAGTCAAATGCTAAGTAAAAATCAAGTATGTGAAACAAACATGAAGATAAAGAAAGTATAATGAGCAAAGTCAATCCATTGCTGAATTAAATGTTTATAGAACATGTTGATTAGCAGAAAGTAGTGATCTTTGTTGAAGTTACATTTAGCAGCAGACCACTGTGTTTTAGTGTCACAAGTGACAAAGCAATTTTTCCTCAGAAAAAGTGCAAATGGAAAACAACATTAAAATAGATCGTTTAGACCAAGATTTTTTTCAATTTAAGCCCATCCTGCCTGGTACATTACTGTTGTATGTTCAGGGATGCTCAGGACAACAGACATTCCTCATGGGAAGCAGCTAGGTTCCAAAGTGTCAACTAAATGAAAGGAAAGTGAGCAAACTCATAGGATTTTCTCAGTACTAGCTCAGCTATTGCAAAAAAAGACCAAAAAACCCAAAACAGCAAAAAAGCACTACTCACTACTGAACTAGAATTTCAGCAGTTTAAAAGAACCATGCTTTGATCTAGTTCACGCACCATAGCTAAACCCAGGTTTCTGTTGATTTGCTTGTTTGTCTTATGGGGCTTTTACTTCTTAACGATCCTCAAAGCAGGGTCTATCATTACTGAGATGACCACGGTTGAATAGAAATCTCTTGAAATCCTGAAGTACATGATTAGAGAAACAACAGACTTGAAATAGAAAACTAGTTAAAATTATCCCAAAAAAGCAAAAAGAAAAGTTAATTCTCTTGTTTGGGAAATGCCATTCAGCTACCATTGACTCCCAGGCTGTGTGTTTAACTGACATCATGTAGCTTTGTCAGCTCACATTTTTGTTAAAAGCAGATGGTGAATAAACTAGATAGCAAAGGACCTTCCTTTGGTCTTTGTAAATGAATGTATACATACAAACTATGCATTTTCCCACAGCTGCATACTGTATCTTCACTCAGTTCAACCTTTCCCCTAGCTTAGAAACCCCCAGACTTTAGGAGCTGAAGGTGCTCCCATCTCCTTTTGCATATATTTGTCTCCTGTCTTGTTTCTGCTCTCCAAAAACCTTAGATGCAGGACAGTGGAATGCTGAGCTGCACAGCCCAAGGAGCAGAGTGGCTGGGGACCTGTGGCCAAGGCAGGGATCTGCCATGCTCTGGGGGACCACTTTGGGCTCCCAGGCCCAGCATGGCCAAAGGCAGAGCTGTGGTATCTGTGCTCCCTGTGCCAGACCTGCTCCGGCCCCAGCACCTCTTGCTCTCTGGCTCGGCATCCTGGGCGCTGGGGCAGCCGAGCAGGACGAGCAGCTGCTCTCACACGGGGTCAGGAGCAGTCTGCAGCCACACTCGGTCCAGCTGAGCCAGGGAGAGGCCACTGCCCCTGGGCTTGCAGACACCATCCTCCCCCTTGGGGCAGCCTTTCCAGCCACCCCAGCAGCCCCATTTCCTTCTGACCATCACTTCCCCACAGTGCCCTGCAGCACTTGTGAGGCAGGGATGGCTCCTCAGGGGTTGTGGTCTCGCTGCTGAGACCTGCTGCCCCAGGTAATGCAGTGCTCAAAATGCTCCGCCCTTCATCCTAATCACTGGTGGACTTCGGGGCTGGGATGTGCAAGGGACGAAGGATCAGAGCTTGGGTTTAGTGTACCTTCTGCTGGAAGGGAGCAGGAAAGATGGCAAATGGATGTCTTGTAGCTGGTATAATTATATAAAGGAAAAAGATACTGCATGCAACATTTCTTACTTAAATTTTGGGTTGTTGCTGTAATGTACATCAGCCCAGTCTACTCAATGAATGAAGTGTGTTTCTTATGCGTTATCCTACAGGAAGAAAGACCAAAAAAGTAGAAGTAATAAGAATATCCTTGCTTTAGAATAAAGCAAGCATGGACTCAACAACGAAGAAAGATTTTGTTTATATGCAAACTGTTGAAATATTTGATAACAGTATGAAGGCAGTCATATTCTTATGTATCCAGAGATTTGCACTCATCTAGGTTATGTTTAATTGAAAAAATATTTTTGCATTATGTATTTGTGTTTGAGGGGCTAAGTCTTTAATTTTATATTCTTTACAAGAATTAGTGTGGCAATTGCGTTTTTCCATTTACTGAGCTACCTGCCCATGCTAGCTGTTCATTTGCATAAAGAATATTTCCACTACTTCAGAGGTTTTTGGATTGTTGGATTGTTGTTTTCAAAGGGAGCCTGCCCCAGAGGGTTCCACAGGGTTGTCCAGTGTGAGTGGGAGGCTCTCTGGAGCAGGGGGTCACCCTTACCAGGACGTGGCCTGGCACTGCAACAGACACACACGGATTCATTGCCCTGCAATCTGCAACTGCCCGGTGGGCCTGGGGTAGCTCCAGCTGCAGTCCCTCAAATCAAAGCTCTGACTGACTCTGTCAGTCCTTCGCTGTCACTTACTATCACAAAGTTAACTTTTTACAACGAGAAAGAGCTTCCAACTCTGGCACTGATGGAAATACTGAATACTTTTAATATATATATATATATATATTTGGAAAGTATTTGAACAAAGTGTTTTGTCTTTTTTTATACAACTTTTAGCCAAATAGAAGAATTCTGATTATTACTTCTGTGGATACCTGTCCACCTGTAAATAAACTCAGATATTCAGGTACATGAACCTGAAGAGAAAAAATAATAAAGACTGTTCAGGGGCTATGCGCTTTGCTAGCTCCTGGTTCCTTTGTACATAAGAGGTAACTGTTTAAATGTTGGGTGGGTTTTTTAAATTTACTTGTTGTTCCTCTAAAGAAAGAAGAAGAAAAAAAACTTTTGACTTTGTTTTCTCTTTTCTGAGTTAATACAAAGATTTTCTAACTTTTTACTGCAGAAATGGATAAATACCTGGTGCTAAGTGAACGTGAGTCAAACTGGCCATAGCAGACACACCGGTTAGAATGCACTTTTCCTGTGGCACACAATGTATTTTCTCAGAAGGGACTTTCAAAGGACTGTCAGATGTTTACATTTCTTCTTGTTGCCCCAAATAGTTTTGAATATTCAAATAACTTCCAAAAATAAAGTCATGGTCCATTACTGATGCGACAAATCCTTACATTTAAGTATCTACAACAGCTTTGTACAAATACCATTTTAGAGATAGTTGAAATATTGGGCTTTCATACTTTGTAATGCTTTGATGTGACAATAAATATGCTGTTGCTATCTAGTCTAACCTCATTGTAGACCTGTAACTCCCTGTTTCTGGTTATGTTATGAATTGCACTGGCTTGAATTCAGCCAAATACTGACTGTTCAGCTGAAATATTCCGACTGTTATGATGTCCACGAAACATTAATTAAATGCACTTGTATCTGACTACCATGGAGTATGTCAAATTATTCATGTAATAAATCCCTTGTGTATAACTTTTGTTAGTTGTTTATGTGAACTTCAGTTCTTTCACAGCCATGAATGCCTGTGCATCAACCAAGGACCAGCTGGAGTCAGTGATAACCTTTGCATCGACTTCATTATGAACAGGGTTGATGTTTAGACACTGTCAGCTAAGACACACAGGACCAGGGTGTTGAATTCTAAGTTTTGCCCCTGTGAATTTGAAGAGCAGCTTTTAGCTGGTGACTGTGGTTTCCCACTTCCAGGCTCATGCTGCTCTTCCTGATGCATTCTGCAAGCAACGCTTCCCCTGTCTTGCTCTTGCCTGGCAGTCGGGGAGCAGCCTCCCTGTGCACAGCAAGGGACACTCCTGATAGCAAAGGATCGTTTGACCAGGATATGCCTTTGCCATAGTAAAGCTGATGAAGCTACTGCTTGAAATTTGCAAGCGGGACAGGCATTCCTGAAAAAAGGAGTAATTTCTTGGGGAAAAAAAAAAAAGTGCAAATTAATACCATTTCTGTCCAAATTCTTGACACCCCTTCTAGCTTTGTTAGGTCATATTTAGATTTTCCTTTGGCTAATGCATTCCTACCTACTGCTGCAATGCCAACTCCAATATAAATAGCAAGGCTATTAAACTTAATGAGTGGTTTAATCACTCTTCTTGTGCTCGCATTTTTCTCCCTTCACTCAGCACCTTCTCACCACACACGTGCGCACTCCCTCACCTTTCCAGCAAAGGAAATCTGTAAACGAACCTATTCTCTGAGCCGGAGGCGGAACAGCTCCGGCCCCGCCCTGCTCCCAACCCCGGTACCGGCACCGGCAGTCGGGCGTGTCCCGGCCGTCCCTCCGCAGCCTGCCCTGATCCAGCGGCTCCCGGGCACTGCTGGGGCGAGCAGCGTTCCTTGTAGCTGCCGGTGGAAGAGCCAGTTGTCTTTGCAGCCCCGTTCCTGCCATGCAGGTACTCAAAGCTGTCTGAGTTTTATCGATAGAGTAGGGGATCCTATGGCTGACTTCTGTAGATATAAAAAGGAAGGGATTTGAAGTCATTTGAAGGAAGCATTTAGGTGATATTTCAGACTAAATTCCACTAATTAAATGCCACTTTAAGAGATGATAATCTCTGCTGTAATTGATGTTTCCAAAGACAGATGGGTTGTCTTCAGAGTTGCAGTTGTCATGCTTTCTACATTAAAGGGATTCCGTTTTAGACAAATTCAATACCTGTGCTTCCCCCGCTCCACTCCTGTACAGGCTTTGTCTCTTTTTGATCCAGTTCTGGACTACGAAATGACTAGCTTAGGTGCATTTGGTTCAGAAATACTTCACAACCTCATGTACTTCCCATAGAAAATTTTGAGACAGAAGGATTCAGTCTCTACCTGCATCAGTAACTTCCTCTTACCTCATTCCTTTTACTAAAATAATTCACTAGATGCAAATTTAGACTTCAAATAATCTTAGCTGCAAGAAAACAATTTCTCTTTAAATGACCTGTACATTTTGTACTTTGCATGCTGCATCATCTTGCTTTATGCCACTACATTTGAGACCTGTTCTCCAAATGTGGCCTTACAGAATCATTATGTTATAACATTATTTCTGATGTGAGTTTCTACTGGAAATCTGTTGCACCAGAAGCAAGTTTTTAGCAATGCAAATGTCACTTAGAGAACAATAATATTATTTTGGTGCCCTTAACCAAACATACTATTTTCTAGTTTATTTGCTTAAACTGCCATCTTTTTTCTCCCTCTCCCACACACTCATTTCTGTGATGCCAAGAAAAATATTATGTTATAAAAATTGTTTTAAGACTAAGCTACATTTCTCTTTTTGGCTTGCAAAATAAAAAGCAAACATTATGCTAAGATTTATGTTCTGAATTTAACCTTGGAGAGGAAGAAGAATTTGCACCTTCCTGAATTATATTTTGCTTGTTTATCCCCAGATGATACCACCGTGAACAGACACAGCTCTTCTTTTTATTTTTTTTCTTTTAGAGATTCTGGGGAAGAGAAGAGGTTCCAAACACATTTATTTCAACGCAAGGAAAATGACAAGGAAATTTCTCATTGCTCTGTCTCAGCTTTGCCTTGTGATCCCTATAGTACAGTCTTGCTCTTAGACAAGACTTCAGTGATTTTTTTTCCAGGTTGTAAAAAGCCAAATGTTACAGATGGTGAGAAAGGGAGGAACCACTACCAAGGACTGGATTAAACCACCAAGGTTGTTTTTAACCAAGCAAAGGCCATAGCTCCAAGTGTCTTGTCTGACTGTGATGATCACTAGTCCACAACACACCCATTTCAGTATTTTTCAGTGAGATGTGAACATTCCCCTTTGGATATTGACTAAAAGAAAACTTACCCATCCTTCCCAGACTTTCAAACTGTTAGCTTTTGCAGGCTTTTTAGCTTTCCTTCTTAATACTATAAGCAGCATTTTTACATATATATATATATATATAAAGATACATGTGATAATATATGTGTGTATATATATATAGTGTGTATATATATATATTTCAGAGATGCTTTTCACTAAATTAGTTTTCATAGTGACAGCATGCAGAAAAAGGGAAAAAACGATAAAACAGTCCTTCTTAGGAGAGATGAGAATAAAAACACGTGCAGCCTAAAATTGTATTATATACAACTGTTACCAAAAGCAACGCGGTGCTCACCAGGTTTATTGAAGCAGGTGGGAACTGCACAGTCTCGAGATCGAGACACATTTTTTCCACCCATTCAGTGGAGGTAAAAACTTATCCCGTGCTGACCTCCTGTGGTACGTAAGGAATCTGCAGTCGCCAAAAATAGTAGCCAGAAGTCAACAGCACAGCGAGTTCGGAGAAATACCGATTGGCTGGTCCTCCAGTCCAGGCTGGGAACGCAGGGAACACAAAGAGCACGTCCCAGGACACACATCCCACACGCCTTTAAACTTCAGTGTTTAACTCTCAAGCGCACAAAATCCTACATCTTACCCAACACTTAAACATGGTGAATCAATCAGGTAACAACAGTTCCTAAATTTGAGAAGGATTCATCTAAATTCCTTGCAAAGATATATGAGCAGCTTTAGCTGGGAATCTTGTCCTTCATCCTTGCAGGTCAGAGCTGTGTTTCTATCACCAGTACTGAGTTATCTCACTGTGTACAAGGCACGGAGCATCCCTCTCTCACTACTTGTGGTTGAGAGCATTTGACGAATTAATCTGTGGAAGGCCAAGTCTTTTGTCTCACTTCAGATACTTTGCTGTTGCTCCATTCCCCAGCGGTGCAGTGGACACCACAGCTGTCACAGGGAGGTGATACACATGCTCTACATCTCAATATTCACTCCTCTGAGTGCCTGCTCACATCACTCAAATCACCCATCCCCTTTAGGCTCCAGAGGATCAGAAAATGAGCCAGTAAGTGGGAACCCAAATGTGTTTAACACCATCCCTCAGTGGTGAGCCCATTTAAGGTCACGGGAAGCACACACTACTAGCTCTGCCAGGAGTGACCTGTCAAAGCCTGACGGCTGGGACCAGAACAGGATGATCATACTCTTACCCCACTCTGAATTCCAGTTGCGCTAGGTACCCTTTCATTTTGGTGCACCTATACCTGTCCCACTAGGCCTGCTTCCCAGTCCCTGGGATACACCTCACCTGCTCTCCAGATGATGCAGGGCATTCCCTACCCTCAAAGACACACGGCTCTCACTAACAGTCCCCGTACAAGTGTTCAGTAAAAACTGGGCTCTGAATCCTACCTCAGAAGAGGGAACAAATTTATTCCTGCAGCCTTGCTCTTTTGTCATTGGCAGAAAAAGCACTGTGTATAAAGCAGGCCTTCCCAGTGCTCCCAAAATTGGAGCACACTGAGGATGCCTTCATCTTCCCACACAGCTGGAACTGCTACTCAAACACAAACACCAGAGTCCTTCTAGCTGTAGATCCTGTGCTTTAAAGTCTCACCCCCTCACAGGGAGCAGAGAGAAAGCACCCCCAGAAATCACTGCCAGATATGCTTTTAAGTCTTTTTTAGGCCATCAACACACCTTCTAGCCATTGCAGAGGAGAAACTGGCCCTTTATTTTTGCTTCTCTTATTTCTCCCCTCTTTTGTGCTCTGGTGTCTATCAGCATCACTGCCGTTCCTTCCCGCCGTGCCTGCGGTATGAAGTCAGTGAAGTGGTGACTCACGTAACCAAGTTTAGCCTGAGTTTTTATTCAGGGCTGACCAGGCTTTCTACAGTGCCATAGTGCAGAGATTTCTGTTTGGAGACTCAGATGACATCCTCTTTAGAAAAGGGCTGGTTCCTTCCTTCTGGTCACAGACCTCTTGACCTATGAAATCAAACAGGATACAGAAGAAGGGAAGGAAGGAGGAAGGAAAATGTTTTTTACTCCCGCAGCTTTGGTAAAAATCAGAAATTCTCAAAAATATTTGCAAAATCCCACTCCCAGACTGCTTCTTTCTTGGGTTCTCTTTTCTTTAAATATTTGTGTTTTCTCCCAGAACTGTGGGTGAGGGGTTTTGGCATTTCAGGCTGAACTTAGACCATTTGGCTCACTACATGGGCTGATTTTCTGCGTTCCTCCCCCTGCCAGCTCTGTTGCTTCCCAAAGTGAGGAGCAAAATGAGAAGTACAATCCCTCATTGAAGACGTTTCATATTTAGAACCGGCACCTGATGAAGACGTATCTGCACTGCACTGCTACCAGACATGGAGAGAGGCAGAGTGGGTATGGTGTCAGGGCAGGGGAACTAGAAAGCTATCAGAGGAAAGCAAGATGAAAGTGGAAGGGAAATGAAGTAAGTGGGTGATAAAATAATTCTGTTATATAGCAGCAAGCCAGAAGGATCAAAGGATCTCTTTTATTTGCATTTTATCCTCATTTCTGTTCCTTGCCATTTCCTTCCTCTGCTGCATATTATTATCACCTCTATTATAAAACTTTCTGGTTGCTTGCAATTATCCCCCCTTTAATCTCATGCTAGGCTCTTCCTCTTTGATCCATGCCTTCTTGCCATATGACTGATTGTGTGACTGCTGCGTATATATGTAAAAACATACATTTATTTCAACTTCATTTCCCCATCGTGTCTCCAGTTAAGGTCTCTAAAGTCCAGGCAAAATTGTGTGTCCTTCCAAAATCCTTCCTGCTTACCTCAAGCAGGCTTGATTCAGCTCGCAGTAAAAATGTTGCAAACAGAAAGCTCCTTTTAATGTCATTTTATTTTTGCACAAGTTACAGTTACAATTTTACACAATAAAAGAACACAATCTACAGAGAGGAACACCTGATTATGCTCTTCATGGCAAGGCTAAGCAGAGTTCAATAAAGAGACAAACCTGTCACTGGCAGACCCTCGAGTCTTTCTCTTTTTTTTAACTTCTGAAAAAAACCACCTTCTTTTTCTGTTCACTCCCTTGCCTCCCTCCTACCAGCCTCTCCTGGGGCCACTGCTACCCCCTGCAAACCGGGCTCAGTGGCAGGGCTGAAGCATTCCCTGAGATGACAGGGAGTAGAGCAGAATAGTCGGAAATGTCAGAACAGAGCAGAGTCAGTTGGAAAGTCACTAGGGAAGATGCTGCTTCTCCCAAGGACAAGCCAGTGCTTCCTTCTCTGGGGGGAAGCCGGAGGCAAATGCAGCTGCCCAGCCCAGCCTGGCCCCATCCCTCTGCAGAGGGAGGGCAGCTCCCCACCCACAGCAAGCGCTCTCGCACAGGGCTGACACCAGGCAAGAACACCTGAAGCTGTATCCATCTTTTCTCTCCTTCTCACTGGTTTTAAGTAGTATTTCTTTAGCTGTGGTAAATCCTTTTGAGTGTATGAAACACACTGGCCCTGGATGGCAAGAAATTCTCGTCTTCATTCTTCTTCTCCAAAGAGAACGCTGAAGGAACAGCCTGGATTATCTGAAGTAGTCAACTGCATATATGTATTCTATACTTACAAATGTGATAAGGACTGTCAAAAAATACCAAACTCCACAAAATAGTTAAGCAGCTTATAGCATGAATATTGTTAATTAAACCTCTTGATTTTAAAAGAAACATAAAATATGATGGAAAAATTCTTCTTTCCCTTGTTCACTGAATTCCTGGCAACCGGATACAAATAAGCACCCCGAGAGCTCAGAGGAAAAAAGAGCTGCTGAAAGGAGCCACAGAAAGGAACTAGGAGAGCACCTAAACTGTAATTTTCATCCTGGCCTACACAAATCCTCCATGAAGCAACACATCTTCCAGAAAAATCAAGCTTTTGTTCTCTGTGGCTATAAAGAACATCTGCTCTTCATGTCCTCCAGAGTACCAGCCCCATGTTGTCCTCACTATCCCCTTCCTTGTGAAAAGGAGAGCTATTTGAAATTCTAAAAAAGCAACAAGTGATTTCATTTTATTTTCCTTCACGTGAGTTTTGTGCTAATAAGCACTGAACAAAGCATCTGCAGAGATGAGAGTGACAAAATGCATTTAAATTTTTTAGCTTTAAGCTCTTGCACATGCAGTACTGTCTCTCTGGAATTAAATGGGACTGTGGTTGTTTCTAATACTGCTCTGTATTCAAAGAAACCCGTTAGTAGTAACACAAGATGCAGCACCTCATTGTTTCATTTCTTAGATCACAATATGACCTTGAACATGTTTCCACTGCCCACCTCACAGGCTACTCTGCAGACACACAAAGGATTTGCATATTATTGAGTTAGAAAAGAGGCTCAGGATGTTGCTACCTCACATCCTTCACCTGCCCTGCTCTCCTCAACACACCATCACATCTCAGGTGATGCAGCTCAGCCTTCTCTCTCTCTTTTAAAAACTTTAACAACAGTGAGTTAATTGATGCCCCCTGTGTCCCCTGGTGATCAATTACAATTAATCACACAAGCCCCACCCTCCAGCCCCAGTGATTATTCCCTCTCAGGAATATACTTCACTTCATATACTGTTGAAGATTCTAACACTGAGAGTAAGAAACTTGATCTTGCTCTACAGAACTGAAAAGTCTTGCACTTAAACACCTTTTGCAGCTGTGAGTACCGACACCCACTCACCATTCACCACTAAAGAGAAGGTTGCATTTTCAACCTTCTCTTTAGTAAGGTGCATTAGTCAGACTCCTGAAATAAGCGCCTCCAGGGTTTATTTTCTGTTCCTGTGGTTCTCCTTTGAACTCAAGCCAGCCTGTGCCTTCCCAAAACATTAACAACTGTGGTAATAAATACATCTGATAAGAGTTCACAGAGCATTAGCATCAGCAAGCCAACAAATGGCTACCAAGTGTTGGAGAGTGTTATGTGCTGGGGATATATCACAGACCGGGGGGGGGCTCTTTAGGACCTCCAGAGGGCAGCTGCCCTCCTGGGGAGTGTGGATGGGCACAGCTGACATGAATTGACTCACAGGGCTGCATGTCCCAGCCTCAAAGACTTCAAAAGCTTCTAGTTTGGGAGAGGAATAGATTATTTGTCTTGGTGATTCAAGTTTCTTGTGATTGTCCAGAGAGAAAGAGAGACTGACTGAGTCTGATTTGGTTGGTTTATTTTTGCTGAGTAGTGGTGTTCTGATTTCCTAGGCTTTAAGAGAGAAATAGTGTTTTATGTGCATGGCTACTGAAATAACAGTGGTAACAGTTATCTCAGTGCGCTGGTAAGAGATACCATGAGTGGTCAGTCTGCTAGTTCACAGCATGAACAAGAAAATGTGGACAGATGGTGGGTCTGGAGCCAGAATTTGCAGAGTACTGATGAAATGTATGCACAAATGTACTCTTTGTGTGATGTGGTGATGAGCTTGACACCCAGAGAGGAGAGGCAGATAGGTTAGGGGTATTTCCTGCTGTTGCTCCCATGAGATGTGGGCTCTGGGGTTCTCTGCTCAGCCTGCACTGTGCTGGCAGTACAAAGCAGAGGAGCTCTCTCAGGCCATTCTGGCAGCTTGGATTTCCTGGGGTGTCAGAACTTTCTAAGCAGCCTCCTGCCACCAGGAGCCCCGAGCTGTGAACCATTCATTAGCTGCCATGGTCTCTTCTGATCTCAAGGTGTGATCCAGAGTGTGTGGTGCCTGTTTCATCAGGAATCAGGTTTCAGAAGCAGATGTAAGGGCTTTTCTTTTTTCATAGACTAAAGACTCAAGGCTGTGCTCAGTCTGTTCAGATGCTGTTTATGTTTCATCAGATACACAAACACTATCCAACTTGATAGTGTTGCTGAACTGGGTCTTGCTGAACTGTATCTTAATCACTCAACAAGCTACATGCCAAGCTCTAGCAAGTGAATTTTGCACTGTGTCTAGTTAAATCTGCAAAGGGGATACAGACAAGTGTAGTGTAATTATCCACAGTGGAAGCTGGACAGAGCTCGAGTCCACAACTCCTCCTTGTTACTCCAGGTTTCATCTGGGGAAAGGGGAGAGTGTGCAGGCAAGAGCAATCCCTCAGTTCAGAAATGAGGCTCTGCAGTGTGTATTGGTCACCTGCTGACTTCAAACACTGTGTCAGAGCACAGGTACAAAGGCTACAGGGGAGAAGGAGGCATATGGACTTCAGAGGAAACACATGGCTACTGCAGCTCTTCGGAACAGACAGATGGGAAGAATTATTGAATTCTCATTGGAGGGATCTTAACTGCAGGCGTCACTGGGAAATTCAGTGCAGCTGTCTTAAGGCACAGGCAAAGAAAAATCAAACTAGAAAACGGATACCTCCAACTGAGGTACAGTCAGCAGTGAGGTTCTCTGCACAGGAAGTGACATTTCTAATGACTTGTGACAGAAAATGAAAATACAGATTTTACATAGTGAAAGCCACAGTATTAAGGACTTCTGCTTCAATTTCACCTAACATTTCTCTGCCATTTGGTCTATATTAAACTAATCTGATTTCTTGCAGCTTCTGAATGGTGTCATTCAACCTCAGCCCTTCTTCTGAGACTTTATTCTGAGCTGACAATTTGTGGCTGTACTGCTTTCGTTCTTTCACAACAGAGCTCTCTGCTTGTACTGCAGACAGTGCTCAGTGACTGCAGGGGGTGATCAACACTGGGGGAGAATCAAGTTGGAAATGACATTTCTAACTAGGAAAACTACGGTAGAGATTAATCCAGTTTATAGTAGTATTGTTCAGTAAACATTTGAATACATTGTTTCCAAACCAAAACTTTGAAGAGTTGAATCTGGGTATCCTTAGTCTACATTAAGGTCCATAAATAAGAGGATAATTGTCAAATATCACATTTTACAGCTGCTTTAAAACTTCCACCAAAACAAATTTTTGTAGGAAAATGCAACTGTGAAGAAGTTAACTTTTTTTTCCCTAGAAGAATGAATTATTTGATCAATGACTCTATCATCTTAATTCAAACATAGCTTGTTGAAACACACAAGAAACAAGTTTGGGATGGTGGTTCTTATCAAGGTGGTTTTTCTTCCCCTCACTGCATTCTATTCTCTGGCTGGAATGGAGCACTAGGAGAACTGTGACAGTGTTGAGTGGGATATAGATCCCAAGGACTGTAAAGCAGTAAAACCACCTGGGGGTATACATCTCCATGTGAAACAAAGCCAAAACGAAATAGTTTGAATTGGAAGATTTCAAAATGAAACTTTCCACATGAAAACACTTCTACATATTTCACTGGGGGCTGGGAATCATTTTTTTCAGGTTTTTATCCTGATCATGAGACAAAACCATTGTGCTGAAATACTAGAACTGAAAATGTTCCAGTTACTTGTTAGCACAGTGAAGGCCAGCGTGCGTGTAAACCATTTCTGAGGATATCAGAATCCTGGCCTGGCAGGTTACAGCAAGCAGAGAATTTTGTGTGGTAAAATGAGCAAACGACTACCTCTGAGGACAGGCCACCAGATATTTTAAATTTCTGTTTTTAAACCAAAAACTAGGTCTTTTTAAAATCTGTCAAAGATGTCTGGTGGCAACTTCTTTGATCTGTCTCTGTTCAAACACAATTCAAAGTGTTGAGTTAAGTTAGATGGGAGACGGAGTATGGTGTTAGGGAGCAAGTGATGGTGCAGATGAGGAGGACTAGGGTTAGATGCCCAAGGTGCCTATCTTGTTTGTTCAGGTAATCACAATTATTACTCTGAGAACATTTCTCTTCATTATTTGTGCCATTCATATGAATGTAATTCACATCTTAGTACAATTCTCTGTTTGCTTGAGGGAGGTAAAACAGGAGACACCCTTTTTTTGGCCCTGCTTTTTGAAAGGCTGGTGCTTGTTGGCCTACTGTAAAGATAAACTTCTGAGTCCTTCTAATGCACTCTATAACTTTGTTATACCTTAATAGCTGGATCGTGCTTTTGGCACAAGATGCAGTAGAAAATTGAAAAATGGGCTTGTAGTGACAGCAGCTACAGGGAAGGAACAGACAAATGATGGGACAGTCTGTGCTCATCACAGAGCTGTGCTTAGATGCAGTGGAGATGTTCTAAGCTGGAAACAATTTCTGCTTCTTTGATCTACCAATGTACAGTTGAGGGAAATGTAAGAAGAGAGGCTTCAAAACTGGAGGCATACTAAGGCAGTAATTTCTAAAATATCTTAAAATTATCTGAGAGATATGATCAGACACAGAAAGGTAAAGGGCTAGAAAGTAGTGGACAGCTAACAAGCACCTTGTGTGGAGTAAAAGGGAGAGAGAGGAGGAACTTTTCAAGGGGATGCAGGTGAAGGAGGCAAAGACAGTGAAATCTTTGGCTTAGATAGCAATGTCAATGAGAGGGTGGAAGCCAAGATTTTTTAAGGCTCTCACTGACAAACTCTGTAAAGTGCTGCCCCAAAACCCAGCACCATAAAATAGGCACACAGGTGCTTTGCTGGAAGGGTCTTAAAATTGTCTTCTGTTGATTTGGTTTTTTTCTTTCTTCAGCCATTCTGTACCATCCTTGGCCATCTTCTGTACATGTTGGGTATACACATGTACTGCTGTGTACTGTAGTTCATCCCTTTATCATGCTCAGGCCTTCTCTCCTTGCCACTCACTTTCTCATGTCGTAAGACTCCATAGAAAGAGTTTAACAAGTTCAGTCCACTGGCCTTTTAAAAGAGAGATGGGAGATGTTGCTACTGTCTAAAATGTGGGCTGTTCCAAGGGGCTGGTGGCTTGGCCCCACAATGTAAAGAAGTGTTATTTCTGTAAAAGACAGCAGGAATCAACTCAGGTCTGAAAGGCAAGAAGTCAGCAAATAAACAAGATAAACATAGCATAAGCATCATTTAGTTTCTTTTAATTCAGTGCCTAATACACTAATTTCAGCACACAAAATACAAGCTGTTGCAAGTACTCCAGGAACTAAGAAAAAGGAGAAACAGGGGTGTTTTCTTTTAGAAGTGGTTTTCATGTGAAGTTACAAAGATGAAGTGCATTTTTAGCTACTGATTAGCTTTAAAATTATGCTATTCAAATACCCACTTGAATTTTCTGTAAGATAATCTTTAATTTCATAGACAGATTTTTTTACTTTTTTCACATCTGATTACTAGAACTGCTTGGGGAAATTTAACCATATTTCTGTACTCTAAGGTTCTGAGTAAAGATTGAAATAAAAAGGGGAATAGAGAGTTATGTGGCTGTAGACTTTAGGCTGGAGGCTTTTGACACTTACCAGGCCAGGCACGGAAAGCATTCCACTTAAGAGCAATGCAAAAGCAGTGACAACTCATTTCTGAAGAACTGAAAGTTTCTTTGGGTCAAGACAAGGATGGCCCTCCTTATAAGATCAACAAAAATTTCAGGGTGCTTTTCCTCCTCCATGCTACCTTTAAAAGCCAATTTACAAAGGCACAGTGGTTAGAGTTGTTCAACAATGGTTTGGGTTGAAAGGGACCTTAAAGTCTATTTAATTCCGACCCCGCTGCTGTGGGCAGGATCACCTTCCACTAGACCAGGTTGCTTGATACCCCATCCAACCTGGCCTTGAACACCCCCAGGGATGTGGCATAACACCATTCTTGCTGAAATGGTGCACAGCTATGGCTGCTTCACGGGAGCTGGGAGCACGCACTGGCATACTTTGAGTGATAGAATTATTAAGAATTATCTCTTAGCTCTTCTCTTTGTGCCGTAACAGTAAATCTGTACTTCTAATTACCGCTTTTAAGCACCCTGGTACCACTGCGAATTGAATATCTAAATCCAAGATGCACCTTTGGCAATTTAAAACTCCTAAGACAAATGCGTATGTGAATTCAGCACATTATCTGTGCAAATTTGGATTACTACATCCTGACTCCACACATACCCAACTTCGTGCTGGAAATCGCTCTCCTTCGCTATTGTATGCATAGAGTCATAGAGTATCCTGAGTTGGAAGGGACTCACAGGGATCATCGAGTCCAACTCCTCACCCTGCACAGCACCATCCCCAGGAGTCACACCATGTACCTGACAGCATTGTCCAGAAACTTCTTGAACTCTGTCAGGCTTGGTGCTGGGACCACTTCCCTGGGGAGCCTGTTCCAGTGCCCAAACACCCAATGGGTGAAGAATCTTTTTCTAAAATCCAGCCTGAACATGCCCTGACACGACTTCAGGCCATTCCCCCGGGTCCTGTCACTGGTCACCACAGAGGAGAGATCAGTGTCTGTCCCTCCTTTTGCCCTCACAAGGAAGCTCTATACTGCAGTGAGGTCTCCCTTCAGTCTCCTCCAGGCTAATGAGACCAAGTGCTCTCAGCCGCTCATGGCTTCCCCTCAAAACCCTTCACCATCATCATAACTCTCCTCTGGATGCTCTGGAATAGCTTTTTATCTTCCTTATTTTGTGGTGCCCCAAACTGCACACAATACTTCATGCATATTACCTTTTCCTTAACATTTATGGTTTTCCTGCCTTAAAAAAGACCTCTATTAAGTATGTAGCAGGTGAGCTTGTTACTTGATTTTAAGGGCTTGACAACTGCATGGCCCACCTGCTCTTCTACAAACAGCTGTTGCAGGGTATAAGGATACCGCTCTGATGAAGCTTCAGGTCATCAAGACACTTATCCAGGGAAACTCTGTGATTTAAAGTCCCCAGGTATTCATACAGCCTAAGAGGAGGAGAGAGGAGCAAAACCTCAGGGATTTTAAAGCACAGCTGTTTTAGAAGTGAGAGCTTGCATTCACGGTCTTGTTTCTAAGGCAGTTTTAAGGTGCACATGGGTCCTCATGTTCTGTTTCCAAATTCAGCTGGACTTCACTGTTTTCAGATGTGACAATGTGTGAAACAGAATAATTAAATGTCTTGAAGTTAACTGCATAGGCAGACTCCTTGCCTGAACAAACATATTCAACCCCAAATGTGGTCTTAGCCCTGCAAAAATGTCAGTAATTGCTTTCCCTCTTAACTGGCTTTTCCCTGATTCTTTGCTCAGACTACTTAGTAAAAGGGCAGTTCTAGGTGAGACCTCTACTCTCCTCAGGTCTTTTTTTCCATTCCCTATTTCTGTTCTTATTATCACGAAGCACTGAAGGAACACACTCATTCCTACAAAATTACTGTGGTAAGTGGAAACTTTGCAAATAACCTAAATGGGTGACCACAGACATTATTTAGGGAGAACCCAGGGGGCTTGAGGAGGGAGAGGAAGGGAAGCTGGAATTTATTTTGTTGTTTTACAGCTAAATCCCTAAGCTTAGTGGCTGAATAGCTGAAGTGACATGCTGAAGGAGACAGGTTCCTGACATCTCCCTTCTCTTTCCAATTGAAGTTGGTCTCTCACCGATAAATGCTGGCAGGCTTAGCAGTAATGTCTAAGGCATGAAAGTGCCCAGCTGACATGACACTCACTGCCAGAGGTTACAGATTTGTAGTAGTAGAAAGCACAAATTTTATCCATCTTCTTTCTCCCTTTATCTTGTAGCTTATATTTCACATCCTAGAGGAAACACACATTTTTTTCTGATAAAAAGACTACTCAGATACATCTGGCACAGCTGAAATCTGCATTTTTTAACTTATACTCTGTAAAGAATCCAGGCAAGCAGCTCCATGCACCCTACATGCACCACCAGTTTGAGATCCTCCTAGTAGATTCTGCAGAGGACCAGGATCTTAACACAGGAAAGCCAAGTGCTCAATGAAGCTGAAATTTGTGGTAGCTCTTCCTCATAGTTACCTGATCAGAGTTACATCTGTATTAGACTGAACAGGTTTAGTGCCTGTCCTCTGACTTTGAAGGCCAGTGACACTGCCCAGCTTGTGCCCATGCGGCAGCATTTTCCTTGTCTCCTGAAACAAGTCTCCATGATGTCTCTGGGGAACAGTTTCTGGCTTGTGTCTGGGCACTGGCTGAGAAGTATGGGCTGCATGGACCAAAGCCATCCCAAGAAGCATGCTGTCAGCATGAACTCATCAGCCACCACTTGTGCCCTGTTTAGCTCATTATTTTTGTATTGTAGTTATTACAAAAAAAAAAGGGAAGTGCTCTTCGGAAGAGAACAAAGTAGTTATGGAAACGATTCATTTGAATACAGACTTAAAGGCAACTGTGCAACAGTGAAGCAGAGTATGAAGTGCTGTGGCTACACAATGACCCAGTCCTTCCAAAACCATGCAGCAGTTCAATCTGCATTTTAAGAGTTTTTAGACCATGATTTTAGGAGCAACTGAAAAAAAAAAAAAAGAAAGAAAGGAAAAAAACCAAAAAAAAGTAACCACGCCTGGCAGCCTAACTCTTATTTACTGGGAACTGTAAAATAGACTTTGGAGGCAATGTTATGTTCTTAAGCAGTCACTGTCAAATTAAAAACAATGGAAAACACACTTGCATTTCAATTCTATTTGTCTCCTGGTATTGTATGTCACACAAACTTCAAAACAGATGCTATTAGTAGTATTTTATTCTTTCACCTGATGTGTTGGCAATCTTCAGAGCTATTTTGGTGGATCTTCCACACAGCAACAGGAACGAGAAAACAGTTTTGAAAGTGTGATTGTAAAACCACAAAATACTGACTTGGGAACTTGGTCACTTGTCCCTGAAGCTGCCCTTATTTCAAACCAAAAGGAACCCAGCGGACATGCACTAAACTCTCTCGATTCCCCACCCTTACTAGTTACTGTTTCCTCAGCTATACACAAACTTAAAACAGTCTGGTTTAAAACAGTCACTGCTGGATGGGTTGTGCTACTCTGTAAATAAGGAGGTTATTCCCTTCTCTATATCCAGAACCCTTAAGCCTATTTGCTTGTCTATTTTTTCCACAAGACAAACAGAACAAAGGAAACTCTGGCTTTGCCAGGCCTGCTCCCTGGTTTGCTGAAGCATATTGATCTCTGGCTGGGCAAGCCATCCTCTCACAGGGCCCAGCTGCCCTGTTCTCTCACTGCCCTCCGGCAAGAGTCTTTCCCAGCAAATCAATAATGCATCCCAGAGCCTGCCTTTTCCTGGTGAACACAGCCTGCCTCTCTCCACCTGTGCAGCTCAGGGGAAGGAAATGAAGGCAGCAGCCAGGGCTGGCTGAAGCAATAGGCTGGGCTGGGCTGGGTTGGGTTGGGTTTCCCCAGCAGCAGGCAGGACTTGGAATGCCAAATCAGCTCACTGTCACTCCTCAGGCTCCAGGATGCTGCTCACAGTCTGCAGCACCTTTCCAGGTGCCTCAGGCAGGTTGAAATGGAAAAACAGCCATCCTGACCAGGTCTAAATGGGAACAGAGGTATTTTTTGACAAACAGAATATCTCAAAGGATATTACTATTTTAGCCATATGCTGGTTTAGAACTGTGCCTCTTGCACAACTATGTGAGGATGCAGTCTGTAATTACATGTGATGTTCTAAGGTGTTTTTTCTCCTGTGGGATTCTAGCATCATTGGTGAGCAGAACAGCCAGTGACCACCTGGTGAGTGCCTGCTCAGTAATTTGATTTCTCTTCCATCCTGCCTGTGTTTGTGCATCTTCATAAGCCAAATGTTGCCCCAACTGTGTTCTGCGCAGAAGATTATTCATCGGTGCTCCTCAGGGGCCCAGAGGGTACAGTCACTCGCCAGCACTAATGTAGATGTTGTTACACACCTTCAAGGACAGAGGGGCAAGTTTTCACACCAGTGTTACTACTTGAGTGATGATGAAGTCACGGTGTTGTTACAGGAAAATTTCTTCCCATGGCAAAAGCAGATGGATATCCCCTCTCTCTTGGTTCCTGTCTCCAGCTACCCACTCCCACTCTGGCAGCACTATTCACTGCCTCCATAGTAGCACTGACACAATCATTTTCAAGTCTGGCCTGTAAATCATCTGCTCTGCAAGCCCACAGACAGTTTCACTAGTGCATTTGTGGAGCTGGTAGCTGGCACACAGAGGCAGGGAACAGCGTAAGGGCAGATGTGACACGAAGGAGCAGAATCTAGCTTTGATACTAGAGAAAATCTTCATTTAACTAAACCTTATGGCTGATTATGAACAAGGGACAGGGCACTTTGTATTCTCAGTCTGAGACACCTCCAACTTTTGCTTTGCTTACTCTTTCAGAGTACGTAGCATTTTTTTGCACTCACTTGATTGGGACTAGAAGTCTGGTGATCTCAGCTGTAGCCATGACAGTGCAGGTTGTATATCTGAGAATGGGGCACATACCTGCAGTGGCCAGCAAGCTGCAGTTTAAGCTGCTGCCCAGAGCTGTGTAAGCAGCTCTGTCATGCAGGCAAAAAGAGATCCCAGTTCCGCTAAGTGGCATTTAACTATCTTGCTCCTGAGACATCTCCATCATACCTCCCTCACATTACTTACTATACGTGGTCCAGTTTTTTCAAAACTAGAACAAAAACCATCCAGATAACACCCCTCTTCAGTGCCCAGCTACAATTCATCCCCAGAGCACCATCCACCTCAAACACGGAGGAACAGAGGCACCCTGTGGAAAACAACACACAATCCACCATTGAAACCTGCAACATGCTGACTATATGCAGGAGGAGGATAAATTAAGAACAAGTCCCGCAGCATAATCTTTCAGGTCATATTTAAAGCAAAGAGAGGATGCTCATCATCTGAATTCATGTATGTCACCACAAGATCATTAGCAGGCTTGATGAATGCTGTAACTCCACAACATGGCCTGCCATTTGAGCTGGAGGATTAACCTCTGTCAGTGGCAAATTGCCATCTTTTACACAGATGAGCAGTGCAAGGGCTTGATGATGGTTTCTTGCTGTTACTTGTTGACAGCAGAAGAATAGCAAATTGTGGGTGCAGCTCCATGTTTCCAGCCCAGCTGGTCCATCAGCAGAGGACATCCCACTCCCCTCAACTCTGCAGCAGTGATGAGCCCCTCCACCGCTCTGCTTCCTTGTCCTGGTTGTGGGCAGGATTATCAGAGGGCAGTGCACGGGATGAGGAGAAATGGTGCGAGCTGGAGGCAGAGCTCTGCGCAGCAGCTGACCCTGCGGCCACCACAGATGTGGTCAGTCGGCCCCTGAGGGGCAATAGGCCCTCCTCCCAGTTCGGGAGGAATTGATGAAGAGTAGTCTTGCTGCCTTTGTACTTTCCAGGCACACTTTAGATCCCTCCCCTTCAACCCACTCTGTATCTTTGCCTTGCTCAGAAACCCTGTTTTTACATTCCGGCGTCTGTATCTGCCTCCCCAGGCACACCAGGTCCCTCCACGCAGCTGCAGCCCCCACACCCCGGTCCTTCGGGACACTGAAGGAGGAGACTCGCAGCACCATCTGCCCACCTCGGCTCCCGCCCGCCGCCGCCGCCCCTATCCCGCCGCGTCCTCCCCCAGCCCCGTCACCTCCCGCCCGCCTGCCCCAGCGCTGCCTCGCCCCGCTCACGTACAATTCCTCCCCTTTCATCCTGGGAAAAGCCCCCACCAGCTCGGCCCGCTGCCGCTTTCCTATGTTATTAAAATTAAATAAATATAATAAATGGTGACTAAATGCTGGCTGCATTTGGACGATTCCTTCTTCTCCCCTCCCCCCCGCGAAAAAAAAAAACCAAAACCCTCAAACAAAACAAAACAACAAAAAAACCCCACCAAACGGGAAAAAAAAAAAAAAAAAAAAAACCACCAAAAAAAAAGCCCCCAAAAACCCAGACACCCCAGCGCTGCTGCGTGGCGCTGCTTGCTTTCAGTCTGGGGCTCAGTTCTGCCGGGTTCTCTCAGCCCCGCGGTGCCCGGGCCGGGCCCGCTGTGGCCCAGGGCAGCCGCCGGGCCGGGCGGCGTTTCCATGGCGGCAGCGGCCGCTGAGGCGGCCCGCGCCTCCCTCCCGCTGCTGGGCGGCAGAGGCGGCAGCGGGGCGGCCCGGCCCCGACATCCCCCCGGAGGCCTCACCGGCGAGCCGGGAGGGAAAACTTAAGGGAAACGGAGAGATGATGGGGGCAAATCTTTGTTTTTCACACCAGGGAATATGTAAACTCAGGGAATGGCCTGTGAGAGGGGCTGAGCTCCTTAGTGCAGCCCTTTCCAAGCCAGCAGTTTTCCCATCCCTGGTGGACTAGTAACGACAGTTTGTTTTTTCCAGGCGGAGGCTGGTTTTCCCCAGGATATTTCTATGTCCCTGTGGAAAACACACTGGTGGCTTCCCAGGACCAAAGTGGAAACTCATGGCCAGCACACAAGCATGTGCTGTGCCAGGGAAAGGGTCTGTGGCCTGGGTCTGAGCCACTGGGAACGGCGTTTCCAGGACAGCTCTTTCCCAAGTGCAGTTCAATACTCCACTCTCAACCATTCAAGATTTTACTAAAATAAGATATTTCATGGAAAACTCAGTTATTAGTATCTCCTCGAAGGTCCCACTGCTGATCAGTGGGGAGATGACACTGTAGTCAAATTGGTCTGAAACAAAAATCATTATTCATTCAAGGATATCTCTATTTTTCTACACATAAGCAACATTTCAGTCACAAGAAAAACCAGAAGCCACAGCAGCACAGTTAATTATTTTCATTTTGTTCAGAATTTTGCTACTGAAATCTTCCATGAAAATGGAGAATAAAATGTTTTTACAAACACCAGGGTTATTGACATTCTCTATTACATAATTTAAAAAATCAAGAGCATTAAATGTAGGCATCAACAGTGTATTGCTCGTGCTATGTAACTGCATACATTATGTCATATCTCATTCTAGGAAACTCAAGGAAAGCCGTTGCTTCCAAATGATTCACTCCTCCAACCTGGCACCCAGTTTCAAGTGAGTAGTGCAGAAGAGTAACACATCCTACACACTCCCTGCAAACTTTGTTTAAAAGTCAACTTCAGGAATCAGGGATGGGCAATGCTCTGCCACAGCCAAACTATATACAGATATTGCCTTCTGCAGAAGCCTACTTGGCTATGTAACTGTACAAACTTGTTTGATATTTTGATTATTATATTGCTGCTAAGAACTCTCACCCATATTAAATCGTTTCAGAGAGTCACTTTCCAAGCACGTGTGAAGATTAGAAGCCCCTTAACGTTCCATTTATGGGCTATCAATTATTATTATTATTTATGTAATTCTCGTCTGTGCTAAGTACTTGTGACTCCATGTGCTTAAGGAGCTTACTGGAGGGATTCCAAAGCAAGGATGTTGCAAAGGAGGAGAGGGAAGAAAAAGCCTGCTGCTTCTTAGAGGAAAGCAGCACAGCATGTAATGTAGGGCTTGTGGAAGAAGTTGTTGTATTGAAGTATGTAAAAGGTGGAAAGCATAAGAAGAAGGGACAGTAGATGGATTTCGGGTGCGTGCAAAGACAGTAGGAAGGAGAAAGTAAATTCACTCTTGTGATTTAAAAGATGCCAGCACTCCTTTGAATCACCTTAGCCTTTAACTGACAACAACCACAGATTTGAAATAAGAGACCTGTTCCCTCCTGAAATACCTCATGTCAGCAAACTGAAGAGAGATCTCTCTGAAACAGCTGTAGGAAATGCTAAGGAAAGAGCCACAAGTTAACCCCAAGGGGCTTAGGCTCAGATTCTTAAAGGTAATTAGGTACCTTTAAATACAAGTTAGACATCTAAATCTTTGAGGCTCAGGATCTTACTTAACTAACTCTGGACTGGAGGAAGTCTCCTTAATGGATTCACAGCCATGAACCCTTTCCTGGATTTGGTTCTTGTTTTGTCTTTCAGAAACTGAACAGGGCATAGTTTTATGATGACAATTAGGCTGGTGTGGTGGGGACAAATACTCTCCAGGAAACAAGAGATAGAAAAGTGGGGCGGATAGGAAACGTATAATCATTGGTGTCTTGTGGGGAATAAAACCTATGTGCTTTTGGTCAGCAATGAGATTTTCTTAATGTAAGAAAGCCAGTAAAAGTAAGGAAAAAAAGGTCTAATTTATCATGCCATGGAGCAGAATCTCAAAATTCTCATAGGCCCTTTATTTTGATGGACATCGCTCATTTCACAGCCATATTCCTATATTCTGGGAACAGAGCAAAATTGCTTTTATTCATCTCAGGCATAAAGAGCCTTGAAATTGCAGTAACAATAATTTACACTACACACAGGAATCTTATAGTATTTATAATTAATTCCTTGAAGTATTTGTATGCGTTCTTTGGTTTGGGCCTCCGGCATATGTTGCATTCCACACACAAGTCTTGAGGGATTCAAAAGGATTCTGAGAGCTACATTATTAGAAACATAGTCATATATTTGCTTCTGTATAATGTTCAGCTTTTAATAAATTACCTTCTCTCTTTGTCTCTCTCTTCTGTCCCTGCTGCCTACTGTCATAAACCTACAGTGTTTCTCTTTAGAAATCTCTACATTCATTGTTTTGACATTATTTATGGTGTAATACTCAATATTTATGAATACTTTCCTGCTGTAATGTTATGAGGTAAATAAAGAAGAGCTAAATTTAAAAGCATCAAAGCTCGTTTTTGTACCATGTGAGAAATTCATAGTAATAAAAAGGTTTCTGTGATTTAAAATCCAGTGGAAATAGTTTTCTTTCAAGTTCCCTAAAGCATTTACAGCCCAAACATTACAGTTTTGCAACATTAAATGACATACCTGCTAGAAATAGAATGTGAATGTATTTGTTTCCTTTCTGTGACTGATGGAGTGAGAGTCTGGAAAATTGATACAATTTTTTGTATTTCCATTTTTAATAACTTCAAATACAGCAAACAGAACAAGTCACCTCCTGAATAATGATGCATTGAACTAATTCACTCCTTTTTCCACAAAAAATGTCAAGGAGTCTGAAGCACACTCCTCTTTCTCACTGAGCTTCCTGTGCAACATCTCCCAAAGGACTACAGGCCTTTGCAGCTGCTTTCCTGATCTCCACACAGCCACACAGCTCACCTCTTCCTGCCCCTCCTCCCAGCTTCTTTCTGTCTTACAAGCCTTTGCAACCTCCACACCTGGTTAGAGTAGAGCTGTGTATTTGTCCTCATGCTCTGCACCAGGGAACAGCATAAGGCCCTGTCAGTGACTGAGGATCACATCAAGTCAGGCCACAGCAGCTGAAGAATTGTGAAGGATTGCAACGGGAGCAGAGAACTGTCACATCCTGAGTGCTGTATAGCACAGTCATAAACACTCCCACACCAGTAACTCTTGTGGAGGGAGTGTTCACTGTGGTGACTCTTATGTACTATTGGGGCTGCTGGAATGAATCAAAGGAATTCGAGGGCTTCTAAAACAGATTCAGTTCTTGATGTGTGCTGATCCCCTAGAACCCAAGCAGAAAAAGAGCTGCCTTGGTACGTTAAGCCTCTTCTGCATCCCATCCCCCACCTGTGCCTTTGAGAGATGATACAGCTCAGCATTAGGTGTCTTGTTATCCAAGTGAGCAGATCTGGTATAAATCTAAAAGGTTTTCATGGCAGGAAGTGGTAGGTGGAGATATCCTAAGGGCTGGAGCAAGGCTAAGACACAGCTGCCAGGGAAAGACGGGTGGGTGAGTGGGTGGGAGGAGGTAAGAACATCCTGGCAAGAGAGCGCCTTCCCAGGGATGAACACAGCTGAGAGAGTGATAGAGAGAGCGTAACTGTGCAGCAGTGGTTGGGGTGGGCTTTGTCCAGCTCTCGCTTTAAGACCAGATGTGGAACGCAGCTCCCTCCATTGCGTTGTAGAGAAGTGAAACAGGAGAAATGTCAATCTCCTCTCTTACCTCTCCACCTTTCTCCTCTCTCCAGGTAGAAGAGGAAACCTTATGGAACAAGGGTATTATTTCCTTAAAGAGAAAAACAACCTTTTCACTCCTTCCAGTATTCCTTTCACATTGTTAATTGATTGTGCTGTTGTTACAAAAAAATATCTGAGGAACTCCAGTCTCTGCTGGAGCAGAAAAATGTTCTGAACTGAGACCTAGCCCTCAGGTTTAGAAACAGAAAGTGACTGTCAGATGACATGCATGGAAATTCCAGCTGTGTTGCCTTTTTTATAGAACCTAACTCTGTTCTTGAAGGCAGCTCTGAGGAAGCATCACTAGGAGGCTTCTGGCACCTTACAAGGACTGAGTGGGCTGGAGTAGCTAGAAGCCACTGCTGCCTCCGAGGATATCAGGAGGATGTTTAAGATGTAGGCTGGTCAGAGGCCATGCTCCCACTAAATCTGACTGCTTACCAACTTCTCCAAGGGGAAAAAACCACTAGTAATTTAGTCCTGGGACCAAAACTGGAGACTGGGAGATCTTGCAACAGTAGTTGAGAGGTCTGCCTGTGGGCTAAAACAGCTCTTAGAAAGTTGCAAGTAAGAACTTGATACAAAGCACTTGTAGGAGTATAGGAGAAAAATCCTAACTCCAGGTGGGACCTGTGAATTTACACAAAGCTGACATTGTCAGCTCTGTCCAGGTGCTCACAAGCTGGCGTTACAAGTAACATAGAGGTAGAGGTGTCTTTGCTGGAACTGGATGCAAGGCCGTATCAGCTATGGGCTCCAAGGCAGTTTTTCACATTCATGTAACAATCTCTTACCTTGGTTGTAAGAGGTTCCTATAAAGCCTGTTACTCAGCAAAAGGCTAATAGAGCAAAAGCAGATTAGACAGTGGTTCAGACTTTTTTTTCTTTCCTAAATGAGTCGTACATATCTGGGTTTGGTCCCTTTATTCTAGGAGCAGTAGCAAATATTTGTCATGTGAACATACTCTCTACAAACTTCAGACAGGCTGTGTTTTAAAAAAAGTGCTTTACAGCTTGTCGCTGCAGACAAACGGGTTCTCCGAAATCAACTGGGGCAGACAATACAAAGAAGCTTGAGAAACAAGTCTGCCTACTGGGACTTGAGACTTCACTTCTATATCCTTTTGCAAAAACAAAACTGAAAGAGCTGGTCCTTCAAAATGCTGAAGTGAATGTGTTCATCTAGGAAAGTACAGTTAAGTCTCTTCTAGGGGAAAAATGATTCATTAGACTTACAGTAGGAAAAGCGGATGATTTCCTTTGTTTAAGACTCTTTGGAGAATTCCTTATTTGGAAACTGTACAGTTCCCCATATTTGGGAGAATCTGTTTGCTGTTTCCTAAGGATATGTTTCTAACTGTGAGAGCAGTCTAGGTTTAAAAAGCAGAGGACTTTCTTCCTGCTTGGAATGCAGGCTACCAAGCTGCTTCAGCTGCTTCTCTGTCCAACTGAACATTTGTCTTTCATTTGAATATTGAATTTAGTTATCTGTTTGGTGAATATATATTGAATGATTGTCTTGTTACTATGTCCTCTTTGGACTGTAAACTTTAAACATTTAGTAGTTTTAGGCACTTATCTGAAACAACAGGTGGTTTGATTAGGAAAGTACAGGACATAGCAATAGACAAGAGATTATGTAGCTGGAATAAATTAAGTGTCTCCATGTAAAAGTCTGTATTTACCATAGCTCCAAGAGTGTTTTGCATTCATTCACTAAAGCAACACCATGGGGTTTTGCAGAATGGTGTTTTTATGCATGGCAGAAAACTATTAAATGTCAATGTGACTGGGAAAATTCCTTAGGATTTATGTTTTGAATTAATGCTTAATCGGACTTTGCAAAAGTCAACCAATCTGATAGAGTGGTGAGATAGGAGTCAGGTCAGATACAAAATCCCTATTATAACATCAGTAATAACATTATAGTACCATAACTAGTAGCTTTGTTTTCAAAGTAGGCTGTAAAATGTGCTCTGAGTTGAAATATAGTGTATGTAATTAGATTTTCCTGCAGAACTTGTTTCTGGAGGGCTAATATTTCCAGCTGCTCTGGGTCAAAGAAAAAAAGGAAAAAGAAAAAGAAAGAAATTCAGAGAAAAGCAATAGAAAACACATCAGAGCTCCATGCAAAGAGAAGAAACTAAGTTTGCAATTTTCATGGTCTAATTAGCCTGTAGGTACTTCTGACTTCTCCATTTCTGCAGTGTCAGAGTACAGCTGCATCTCAATGCTCACCAAAAAATTGCTGGGATCAAATATAAAACAACCATTTGGCTTTGTCAGAATTGCATTGAATATTTCCCTGTTACTCTTTTGATTACTATATTTTCTCCTTGTGTGGCTGTGGCATTCCTTAGATGTGATCTACAAGCCCAAGAGCCAGATGGTGGGGCCTGGGCAGATGCTACGGGTTGCAAGATTAAGAGGGAACTCATGCAGGTAAGTAGACTGGTGCAAGGCTCCTTCTTGTACAAGAGTCATGGTCAGATGTCCTCTCCAAACCTAAAGAGCTTATGGGACAGAAGAAGAGAAATTACAGGTCTTCATCCTATTCTGGAATCCTTTTACCTGCTAAAAGGTAGCCATAGGCCTTATTTCCATGTTCTACGTGTGGTCAGCAGCTGCATCTAAGAAAGACACACTATGGACACTGCACATGGGCTGCACATTCTGCATCCAGGAAGCTTTCTCCTGGCAAAATGAAGAGCCATTCCTGAAACAGCTGGGGGTCATGCTGTACTCTCAGTCCCCCCTAAGGACTGAAGAGGAAATTAGTCATCTGCAGTGGAGCAGTAGGAAAAAAAGATGATAAACAAAAGCAAAGTCACATGATTTTTTTTGGTTTTATTTATATATATAATATATTTATAATTATAATTATAATTATACTTTCTTCTGGTAGGAGAATCAGAAGCCAAGGATTTTGAAGGGAGGAGAGATACAAAATCATCCTGTTTAATATCTTTACTGATGACCTGGAGTAGAGGATTGAGTGCAAGCTTAGTAAATTGGTGGAGAACACCAAGTTGGTTGGGAGTGTTGATATGCTGGAGAGCAGGAAAGCTCTGCACAGGGATCTGGACGGGCTGGATTGATGGGCTGAACCTACCTGTACGAGGCTCAACAAGGCCAGGTGCTGGGTCCTGCACTTGGGTCATGACAACCTCAAGCAGTACTACAGGCTTGGGAAAGAGTGGCTGGAAAGCAGCCCAGTGGAAAAGGACCTGGAGGTGCTGATTGAGAGCCAACAGAACATGGATCAGTGTGTGCTCAGGTAGCCAAGAAGGCCAATGGTATCTTGGCTTGTGTCAGCAGTGGTGTGGCCAGCAGGATCAGGGCAGTGATCTTCCCCCTGTACTCAGAACTGGTAGGGATGCACCGAACTGTGTCCAGTTTTGGGACCGTCACTACAAGAAAGACATTGAGATGCTGGAGCATGTCCTGAGAAGGGCAACGGAGCTGGGGAAGGGTCAGGAACACAAGTCCTATGAGGATCAGCTAAGGAAACAGGGATTGTTTAGCCCGGAGAAAAGAAGGCTCAAGGGGAGACCTTATCACTCTCTACAACTGCCTAGAAGAAGGTTGTAGCCAAGTGGGGGTTGATCTCTACTCTGATGTAACCAGCAACAGGACATGAGGGCATAACCTCAGTCATAACCAGGGAGGTTCAGGTTGGCCATCAGCAGGAGTTTCTTTACTGATAAAGTGGTTTAAGCACTGGATCAGGCAGCCCAGGCAAGTGGTAGAGTTGCCATCTCTGGAAGTAGTAGAGTAACCATCCCTGGAAGTGTTCAAGAAATGACTAGCACTTAGTGCTAGGGTTTAGTTGGCATGGTGGTGTCTGGTGAAATTTTGGATTCAATTAGCTTGGAGGACTTTTCCAAGGTAAATGATTCTATGATTCTGTGGTTCTGTGAAAATTGTAGGTGACCTTGGCCCTTTCTGCTCTCCTCTTCAGTGGAGTATTGCAACCTTTCCCCTTTCCTTTCCTTTCCTTTCCTTTCCTTTCCTTTCCTTTCCTTTCCTTTCCTTTCCTTTCCTTTCCTTTCCATTCCATTCCATTCCATTCCATTCCTTTCTTCTTTTTCATCAGATCAAGTGAACCAAAGAGTGTCTGTACTGCTGCAGAGAAATGTGAAAAATAAGCTACAGCCTCACATTACTCAGAGCCCACAGGCTCCCTTCATCACTTGGCAGCCAGGCAGAGCAGGGCTGTACCCACCCATGCTAGGGGCACTGTTTTGCCTTTAGAACTCTGTAGTTAAAATATAAATATGTTTCCTAGATTCCTCCTTATGACAGCATGAAGATACCTGCAGTATCTAACTGATACTGAAGTATTCTGCTGCTTAGACTTGGCAAGTCTCTTAATTACTAGTTCTTCCAATATTTCATGCTTTCTCATAGATTTGGCCCTCTAATCACTTTTGTGTTTCTGCTAGTTTTTAATTACAGCTATTATTTTCCTTTCAAAGAAATTCCATAAATTACTTTAGTGCAAAAATCTCTCAATGTAGATCAGTCTCCTTGTTTTTATGAGTTTGCAGTTTTGGCAGTATTGGAGATTTTCGAAGAGATCAGAGACTTTCAAGTCTTTAATATACAACTGTTAATTAGATTCTGCTCCAATTAAATCTAAATAAAGATTTGCTAAGATATTTGCTGTGTCAAGACTGTTCAGGCATCAAATAAATGGGCTTTGTTCTTATACCCAAACAGCACAGGTTACGAAGATTCAAGAAAGCCTCTGAGACTCTTGTTTCAGTTTCACACCTAAGAAAGAAGTGTAAAGTTGCACTATTCATCGAATTCTGATCAAATCAATGTGGGCCTGAACAGAGTATTTCTCACAAAATAAGGGCTGTATTAGGTTTGTGCAGCAAGTTTTTGGTAGCAGGGAGGCTACAGGGCTGGCTTCTATGAGAAGATGCCAGAAGCTTCCCCTTGTCCAAGTGAGCTGATCTTGGACCCACCACTGACCAAGGCTGAGCCCATCAGCAATGGTGGTAGCACTGCTGGGGTAATGTATTTTAGAAAATGAAAAAATGCCAAAACAGCAAGTTCAGTTGGGAGAGAGGAGTGAGAATATGTGAGAGAAGCAGCTTTGCAGACACCGAGGTCAGCGCAGGAGGGGGAGGAGGTGCTCCAGACACTGGAGCTGAGATTCCTCTGCAGCCCATGGAGCAGACCATGGTGAAGGAGCTGTGCCCCTGCAGCCCATGGAGGACCATGGGGATGCAGAGATCCACCCACAGCCCATGGAGGAGACACAAACCAGAGCAGGTGGATGCCCGAAGGAGGCTGTGACCCCATGGGAAACCTTCACTGGAGCAGGCTCCTGTGGCCCTGTGAAGAGAGGAGCCCACACTGGAGCAGGTTTTCAGGAAGGACTTGTGACCCTGGGGGGAACCCACGCTGGAGCAGCTCATGAAGAGCTGCAGCCCATGGGAAAGACCCATATTGGAGAAGTTGGTGAAGGACTGTCTCCCATGGGAAGGATTCCATGCTGGAGCAGGGGAAGAATGAGAGGAGTCCTCTCCCTGAGGATTAAGTGGCAGAGACAATGTTTGATGAACTGACCTCACCCCCGTTCCCATCCCTCTGCGCTGCTGGGAGAGAGGAGGGAGAGAAAACTGGGAGTAAAGTTAAGCCGATGGAGGGGGTGGGGGGGTGGGCAGTTTAAGGCATGTTAAGATCTAGTTTTTATTTCTCATTGTCCTACTCTGATTTGATTGACAACAAATTAAACAAATGTCCCCAGGGCAGGTCTATTCTGCCCATGATGGTACCCGGTAGGTGATCTCTCCCTGTCCTTCTCTCAACCCATGAGCCTTTTGTTATATTTTTTTCTTCCCTTTCCAGGTGAGGAGTGGAGTGTTAGAGCAGCCTTGGTGGGCAACTGGCATCCAGCCAGTGTCAACCCACCACATTGTTTTCCAAGTTTATCAGCACTTTAGACAGAAGTAATTTTTTAGACAGTTGTAATCTGAAGTGAGAAATGCGAGGTGATGATTAAGGCTGGCTGAACTGTAAGAACAAACTTACTGTCACAATGTTCCTCAAGCCCTCCGGAAATAGCCCCCGCACAGTTATTTTCAGAGCACATATTTGTGTCTCTATTAGGTCTACTCTTTCGGTCTAAGTTAGGAGTGTTAATCTTTTGTTGGTTTGAGCCAGTCATTCTGACATCTACTTAACAGTTTGCTCAGTGTTCATATGATCACCTTCTTTAGCCTAAAGTACCATCTTGATATTGAAATGTTACAAGCACTAATCCATGGGACAAATATAAAGAAATAATATGACATTTCCTGACAAATTTTGGCAAAGTTGATCAGTTGTCATGAGGCTGAAAGCATTTAGAAGATGAGCCTATTTACTTGTTACCAGCTGTCATTGTTTTATCCTTAGTCTTGCACCACGAGTGGGTTTTTTCCCCATAAAACCACAAACTCCATCGTTGGAACAAAGATTATGCAGGAATTTAGCCTTTTATTTTCTTTGCCACTGATAATTCGAATGGTTGCAAAGAGAAAGAATTGTATTCCATAAAACACTGGAATTTAGAAAGGAAAAAGCAATGCTTAAAGATTTCATGGCTTCTGATTTAGGGAGGCCTGACTTACTGTGCCTGAGTGCTGCACATGGCTGCACAGGCACTATGATGGCAGAGAAGCCATGGAAGGAAGTTTATGAATTAATTTTACAACAGTTTGAAGTGCTTATATTCCTCTATATGCATTTTTCATAGTAGCTGTAGCTGATTCTTAGATTAAAATAAAGTGGTCGGATAAACAGATTCCCAGGATTTCAGTAGAAGGTTTGTTTGGCATTTCAAGTCACTTCTTTGAGGAGCACTCACCTGTGACAGATTACCATGACTACTAATTTGTGTCTCAGCCTGTTTTACATTAGTTGTCCCTTCCTGACTCCAATAACAATTTGTTTGTTTAGTTTGTGGCAGATGTGCCAAGCTTGAGGATTAAAAAAAATGAATAACTTCTCCTCCACACATCCCCCAGTTAGGTGCCTCCACACTGTGGTTATTTATTTTGGGCAACTTTGTTAGGTTCTTTTATTTGCTTTCTGGTTTCTGAACTTGAGAGTGGACCTGACTCACATTTTCCGAGCACTGTGCAAGTGCTAGGAGGGATTGTTTGGGGTTTTTTTTTCTTTACCAAAGTTCTGTTTTACTGCAGTCTCTCTATTCCTTCAACCCAGTTCTTGAGAAAGAAAACCTATTATAAAGTGAGATGCAACAAACCCACAGAAGCTGGGATCTTACTATTGTGCATTACTTAAACAAGACAGAGAGCTCAGAACCAGTGCGTGGTGGTCTGTTTGTTGCAAGATGAGAACAGTAGGTATCCAAATTAATTGCTGTGTCAAAATATTATGTTCTAGCCAGAAGTAAGAAAATTACAGCTGGTACGTGATTCCAGTTATCACGTGATCTTTGGAAAAAACAAATCCGTACTGCTTTATGGACAAGCCAACAATTCCTGAACAGTAATTTATAATGAAAGCAGGCCAAAAAGGCTACCAGCATCCAGCCAAAACCCACCACTCATGCAGAGCAAGACTTGCAGAAGATGAAGGTAATTTTTTAATTCTAAGTACTTACAGCTCCCTGTTGTATTAAATCTCTGAAGTGTGACTCCACAGCTCACTGATAGGGGCCTCTTTCCCCTCGAGACATTGGTGGCTGCCCTCTGCTACTCTGCACCCTCCTCCCCAACCACTTTGACAAAGCTGTACAATCACCTCCAGTCCCTCCAGCCTGACTGGCCTCATTTATTCAAGGAACTGTTACAGTTCTGGCTACAAAGCTATTATTCTGCAAAGAATCTGAGAGTAAAAACTTTCATCCAAGTGTACACAGTGAACTTCCACTCCCTCATATGAAACAGCCTAGTAGAATTCATTCCCTCCCTTTTCCTGAGATGCAAGTGGGAAAAATATATTGCAATCTATCACACTCAGGAAAAATTCTGGAGGATGTAGAGATTTGCCCTCAGTCTGGTCCCAGTTACATTTATTTTCTACTTTGAATGTGACCTAATGTGCTCATAGCGGTTTCAATGCTAGAGTGCTCTGCCATGGTCCCGAATAGAGCTTTGTGTCTCCCAGCTCCATTTTGTGATTCCATCAGTCATATGTATTGGCCCAATTTTTTCTTCATGTTGGACACTGAGAGCCTAAAAGCCTGAAACCAAAGCATAAAACCATTACTAACGCATTAGAAGAGAAAGTTTGGAGATGTAGCTGTCATTGCCAAATCGGTTATTGCTTACAATGTGCTACATAGCTCACAATTTGTAACATACGTCTAATTCCTGGTAATTTCAGGTATCATTTGTCCTCCTCCAGTATAAAGCCACCTTAAAGGAAAAAAAACCTGTATCGACTGGTCTGCATGTAATATAATTATGCTGTAGAGCTGTTACATTAGGCATATGAGCCCATATGTTTCTTTGAATTTAAAGCAGGACTGTCATTCCCCATGCTTGAGAAAAGAAAATTGTGTCTGTGTCTGCATGCAGAAACATAAAAACCCGAAATAAAATACTAAGAATTGACTGCAAAAAAACCTATCCTTGATTTGGCCAACATTCTGGAGCCTATCAGTCACAATACTAAAATCTGAAAGCAAATCAACAGTCACAAGCAACATACTGTATTTACTTTGCAATCAGGACAGAGAATGTGCTAAAAATGGCTTGTGAGGAGGAAATTATTGTGCTCAAGAGTCCCATAAATTCACTGCAGGAGGCACCAGGCTGGTCTCAGTGCCATTCTGCAGTTAGCTAAAACCAGCGTGGCTGATGCCCTCCTTACTGTGGGGTGTCAATAGGCCCATACACAGAAAATCACAGAATCACAGAATTGTTTGGGTTGGAAGAGACCTTAAAGATCATCCCATTCCAAGCCCCTTGCCATGGGCAGGGTCACCTTCCACTAGACCAGGTTGCTGTTTCAACTACCTCTGGGTTGAGTGGATTAAAACAGATGAAAGAAGTGTTACCAAAGACACAGGTAAGGACTTGGATCTCCAAATGCACTTTTAAATCCCTCGCTATAAGAGTTTGGTATTTGTTCTGCAGAGCATGCCAGTACCAGTATCAAAGTACATGATAAACGTCAAGTTTTCTCCTTCCACCATCTACAGCAAATCTATTCTGTGACTGGGAAATGGAAGCTGATAGGCAAACAATTCCAGTTCTGGCCACTTAAAAGCTGAAGTGTCAAGACATAAACGTTTAGGCAATTTATGACTTCTCTTGCCTAGAATGCCACTGTTTTCCAAATCTCTTCACATCTCATTTAGACAAAAGACAATCTAAACCTTCTTAAAACTGAATTTTTATCTCATCAGCAGAACACATGCTGTCCTTTGAGATGGGGACAAGATGGTTAACAGACAAGAGAGGTGCACACAAGGGGCAGACTATTTTAAACTCACTGTTGTGTTGTCTAATTCAGAAAATAAATTATAAAATTGAAACGGAACTTCTGATGGAGTTTGCAGTGGAACTAATATGACCAGTCCTTTTTTAAAGAATTATACATCGGAAGCTCCAATGACTGTACATAGCTTTATGCAAATGATTAACACGTGCACTAAGAAAACTGAGACCTTCATCCAGGTTTGGTGATGACCACAACCCCTTGTCACTGTTGATATATCTTTAAAACAACACAGTTAGGAAAGAGAAAAGCATTTCAGATACCAATATTTCCACTTATTTTGCTTTTTTTATGATACTGTACCTAAAACTTAGAGAGAAAAGCATGCAATTAAGGTTCAAGCTTTGCTCCAATAATTAAAAAGCCTTGTGAAATGCTGAGAGTGAGCCCTGGCTTTTCTTTTACAAGCACTTGGCAGGTCATAAATAAAGCATGAGAGAAACAAAGGAAGTAAAATTGTGCCAGCCCCCAAAGCACCTTAAGGTTCATTTAATTGCCAGAAGTATTTTCCCAGTGAAGGAAAACTGCTTGTATAAAGCAAGATGCAAAGCAATCGATATTGGCAGCATTCAGTTTGCCAAAGTCTTACCCATTTTGTTTCATTTTTCTGTATCACAGTTTTTTTCAGGTGTTAGCAGCTGCAAACAGGATAAATTCAGGTTAGATTAGTGATGAATATGTCCCTAGAAATTCTACAGTTTTTACTTCTGTGAGCAGTCAAATGCATCGTGATCAAATGTATTGGATAGTCAAGCACTTTTAATAAAGCAAGCATGCGGCTGGGGCAACCTACATCTTTGTGGAAGGGACTGACTGTTGCAGTATGGACTGTTCAACAACAGTGTTCACCCCACAAAAAACCCCATAACTCAAAACTGAGAAAATTTTCATATCAGTCAGTTCAGCCCTTTTTTGCATTCACAATATGTCAGTTTGTTCTAATACAGTTTCGTTTTACATAAATTCCTCCATTTAGTTTATTCAATCTTAGAGAAATACCCAGCACAAAAGATGTTCATGACAGATCTGTCTGTTCTATACAACTTCTGCTGCCTGATTCTGTGAAAAATGTCAGTTGATTGAAACTAAAAGTAGTGTGCAAAGAACCCTTCACCTGAAAAGTGCTGAAAAAATGCAAGAGTTTTTTGCAAGTTAGTTTGCATATTTTTAAAAGAACCTGGGTCCACTGGACAGATAATTGAAAATGCAGATATACAGGACTAAAATTAATCTTCGGGCTACCAGTACAAAATTTCATTGACTTCCAAGTTCAACTGAGAGTTAAACTGACATCCTAGCTTTAAGCCTGTTGTATAAGCTTTTATTTTGATTATTTTTTACTATGAATCTGCTGTTGTGCCTTCATTCATCGTCAGCTCCTCTATGTCTGTCCTGAACTATGTGTATATTGTACAATATCTACTTGGATCTACAAGACCCAGAGGAAAGACCCTGTGCTGGTTCAAATAACATCTGTTTTCCCTGTGAAGTCTTAGGGTTTATTTTCTAGCAATGGAACAGTAACCAGCAGTTTTAGTTCTCAGTCTAGAGAACCTGCTTAAAAAGCTTGACATTTTTGCACGGTATCAGCCAAGTCAGTGGGACTGGCTTCTGGTGGGACTTAAGTGCTCTCCTGCCTTTAAAAGATGAAAGCTGTAATAACAACTTCAGCTTGAAGAGGAAGGAAGAGCAAAGAGTTATATATATTTTTACAATTGTACTTTGGTATTCTAGGACTGCACTGTTACATATCTCAGTTTCTAGAAGAAATGCATGAGACTGTGCATGTTTAAGGTTCTTTATTAGACATTTTATGAGAAAGTATAACAGACTTGACAAGAAATTAATGGCTAAATATAGTTTTACAGCTACATGTATCTTTACAGCTTCCTGAAAGCTAAAGTTTGTACAGACTTGCTTTAATTACCTAATTATAAAACAATTCATAATGCCAAAAAGCTATCAGTTGACATTATCTGTGTATGTCAGCACTAGTTTGTTTCACTGAGCTTTTGCTTAACTCCTGACTCCCTTTAATTTTTATACTCTATGGATCTATCAAAGGTAAATAATACAGCTTTGCCCACAATAAGATACTATGCTATTTTCTGCACATCAGTGTTAAGAATCTAATCATAAGCAGCAGCCACTTCTAAAGAAGTTCTGATATAAAGAACTGGATTCCAGTCTGAGGATTTCCTTGGCAGACGTAGCATTGCCTGATTTTCTGTGGCACTATTTGCCGTGGCTAACTCATACACACATGAGAGTTGTTATACCACACTGTTTTGTGAAATGAAGAATTAGGGTAAAGGATAGGTAAGTTATTCTTTGGCCCAAGTAGCTAAAAAAAATGTGGAGTTTTCTGGATTTGTGAAGACTACAGTGGAATGGCTTTTCCATGCATCCTTGTATACTTAACAAACCCTGTTTCTCTCAGCAGAGAGCAGGCTGGAGCACCACTGTACATACCAGCACTTAGCTAGCAACTAACCTTTTCCAGGCCTTTCAAGGTCCTGATGCTCTGGCTTCCTGGCCATCAAGCCAAACTCCATCCTATGGAATCAATTCAGATTTTCAGTTCTTCAAACACCCAGATGGGACTGGCTGACACATGCGGGAGCCGTAGGTCACCCACCCACCTACCTGACCAGCAGATGAAGGCCAAGTGAAGTACCCTCAAACATCTGAAATCAAGCATCTGGATTGAGCACGAGCTCCCTTTGTGGGAAAAGGGTTTCTTTTATAGCCATTAAGAAAGCATAAGCAGCTCCTGGGTTAGGTTTATCATGTTTTAAAGCAGACGTGTGAAATGGATGAGGTGAACATAGACAACCTGGGTGAAGTCAATCCAGTGCTGACATAAATCTTGCATGTGCCTTTGATTGGGTGGAAAAGCATGCCTGTGTTAAGGGGAGAGATTGTGCATGTTTCATATGCATCATCATAAATTAAGAGTAGCTGCCACATTCTCCAATTCTAATTAAATGTAACTCTTTCAGTCTTCCCAGCACATGCAATCAGATTCTTTTTCCTTTAGCTAAAAAATGTTGCCTGCATGCTTTCTCTTTCTTCTTTTTACTTAAGTTTATTGTTTGTTAGAACGTCTGGCCTGTTTCCAGGAGGAAGAAGCTTTGATGACTCTCCTGCTGGCACAGCTCAGAGAAACACATAGAATTTTTATTCTTGATTTTCATCTTAGCAGCAGCAGTCAGAAATAACATCCAGCTAACACTTAGAAAGAATGACAGGCGCTCAAAGGTTTTAGGGACAGAAAAATCAAACTGTGAAAATGTCTGTCAGTAATTTAAACACCATTCTGGAGACAGACCTTACCTGGGGCCACCAAAAAGGTGTTTTGGTCATCAGAGGATAACTTTTATTTAAGAATATGTATGTGTATATTAAGTAAGATAATTAAGTACAGAGAAGAGACACTATTTGAACTAGTTGTGTTTTCAAAGAAGGGCAGTAAAGCTGGTGAAGGGTCTGGAGCACAAGTCCTGTGAGGAGCAGCTGTAGGAGTGCCACACTCTTCAGCACTAGCCAAAGGCAGTTGCATGGATACGGACGTGGGAGCAACGCGGGATATGCCACATTTCCCTGGAAGCAACGGGGACAGGAGAGTACGAGAGGGCACTGCAGAGAGGATCACAACAGTGTGATTCCACAACATGGGGAGCTTTAAAATCAATACTGGCATCTGGTAAAAAAGATAAATGGACTTTTTGGTAATTTCACCATGGTAATTTATAAAAGAAAGGTGAAGGACAAAGGACTGGATCTTGCTTCTTCTTCATTTAGACACTTACAGCTGGGTCCATGCAGATTCCTGAAAATCAAAGCTACTGTTCCTACTTCACTTCTTGACAAGCATCTAAAACAAATGGGCTCTGAGGAGATGCTTATAAGGGAATAGAGTGGGATTTCAGGAAGATACTTATCTCTGAAAAAAAGAACTAATTGTTCAATTAAAATTAACTCTAAAAGCAACTTAAAAAGAAGGCTCTCTAACATTCTTTAACACATTCTAATTTCATTGCAAACACTTTTTCTTTCCCTCCATCTCATTTTCCAAAGGGCCATCCGATACAACAATTTAATAAAAATTTAATTTGAGAATTCTTTGTGCCAATCTAAAGAACACAGATTAGAATCTGTGCAACAGCTATCAGGATGACCGAATGTTTTGCACAAATGCTTTTGTTCTCTAATGAAAGATGATACATGGCTGAAGATGGTTGGAATTTCCTTTCAAGACATTTCACAAATACAGAAAATATTAGGAAAAACTACACAAAAAAAATCAACTATCAAACAAAACCAAAAGTACATGGCATCTGTCTTTTCAAAAATAAAACTAGGTAATTTCTTTACCACAATTCCTAAATTAATTTTCATGGATTGTTACGAGCTGGAAATAGGATGTTCAATCTAAGGTCTACCAGCCAGCCTAGTTAGAAAGCACGTGGAGAGTGAAGGTCTTCCCTGCGTCGTTTGACTGATTCCTGTGATTATCTTTTAGGCTAGATTTTTTTTTTTCTGTACTATATTAAAGTCTTTGCAAACCCTTAGGACTGTCAAGCAATCCCCAAGACTCTGTGTGACTTGAGGTAGTAAACATTTCAATAGGAGTTCAGCGTTTAAGGCTATGCAGTAAATTTCTTTTGGACTGGCCACTGTCTTAGCATCGTCAGTGATCAGTATCACTGGATCAGCCCCCCAGACACTTACATAAATTAAGACCTGGAGGTTTGAAGACGTTTAAGGTAAAACTCAAGAGCTTTGAAGAATCAGGGCCTATAAACTTGTCAGATTTAATGAAACATTTGGCTAAGCCTCTTCAAATTAAAGAAATCACATTTTAAGAAGCTGAAATTAATGATCCAGAATTAAATACTTGCTTTGGATTTGCCAGTTATCAAGAGTAACTGATAAGAACAGTAAATCTGTGTAAGATTGTGCATGACCAGAGAAACTGGAGTGTTCCAAATCCATTGTGACGTGAAACTGCTCAAAATCGAGGTGGTTGTTTTCAGAACCTCTCTTTGTATGTGCTGCTCCTGGCTGTTGCTGCTTTACACTGACAGACACCCTTCACTAGCTTATGTGGGAATCACAGAACAACTTATATATGTTCAAAAAGATGGTGATAACTAAAATGATTTTTCATGGAGGCAGAAAGATCCACCGCTGTCACATCCAGAGCTGCATAACTGAACTAAGCCACTGAGGCTTAACTGGGTATGCCTTTTGCTGGAGTAGGCTGCAGGGCAGGGACTATGGCATAAGAACTCAGAACTCAGACCACTCTTCCCTGAAAACACAGCAACAGCAGGACACTCACCAACTGCCACAATCAAATATGGGATGGAAATTCATCCCCTGTGTTTGCATCAGGTCCACTTGTGAGAAGCAAAAATTCTGTTTGTCCTGCTTAATCCAAGTTTCACCCTAGCCCAGCATCTTTTGGAGGGCAAACACTTTTGATCCTGGTGGGTAACCGACACTTCCACAATTAATTCAACATCTGTTCACCACTTTGAGTCACACCTAACAGATGGGCCACATCAGCTGGGAAAGGGCACCTCATCATTTCCCTGACTGAAACACATTGTGGCATATTGTAATGGCTATTAAAAAGGAAGGAAGACAGTTGTAGGGGGGGATGTTACCTTTAAATTGTACCCATTAATACTGTGCAGGTAGGAACAAACCCAGGCTGTTTTGAATCCTGCACCCCAAAGCCATTCTTTTGTCCCTGCTCCCTCCCAGCCTCACTCTCTTGGCCTGGAAAAAGGTGGCAACTTGCTTCCTACAGCTGTAGGCATTCCACCCTCCCTCAGGGTGATTGCTGCCCGCTTTGCATTACCCCAGTACAATCAATCTGATCTCTGGAAGGTGCCCAACACGTTTAAAATATGTCTATGAAACCTGGTTGATGAAGTTGCCCACTTTGCATGATCAGTGAGAGTTTGATTAGTGATTTTTGTGACACCACGATAATTAGATGGCTGGTTTCCAAGCTAACCCTTGTTATGAGCACACACAATTGTACTTCGAGCAACTGGGCACAAGAACATTCAAGTATAGCTTAGCTCCTCACATTACCAATCATCTTTTTCATTCTCAATGTGCTTCATAAACATTAATAATTGCCTGTCAAAATGTAGCTCGTACAAGTGTGATGAAGATTTAATCAGACTGAAGAAAGATTACAATCAGTGTTATTGTGAGCACTTAATGTGACAGAGAGACAGTAGAAGGCTTCTGAACAAGTTCTGCACTATAGAAATGCACTGCCTTGTGTTAAGTGACAATTCGTCATAATACCTTAAGTAATTTGTTGTCCTTTCTAGGACCCAACCTTGCAACTCCCAGAATAAGGAGGAAATTACTTAGTTTGAGAAATGGTAATTTATCCAAGGGACAGGACATAAAATGGTTACTTGGCTTTTCTTTGAGAGATTTACTTATAAGGAAAAAAAAGGGATTCTAGGTAGGTCCAATCAGGGGCCTAAAGAGCTGCTGAGTTTCATCAGCTTTAGCTCTGTGCCTACAATTAATTTTGCAATTGTTTCTGTCCACCTTCCCCAAACTGGTCTGTTTTGGACAGCAGAACACAGAACAGGCACTCAGGCCACTCCAGACAGCTCCTTGTGCGTGCATGACTCACCTGGACATTGCTTGTGCTGCTCTCTCTCA
Source organism: Corvus moneduloides (assembly GCF_009650955.1). NCBI lineage: Eukaryota > Metazoa > Chordata > Aves > Passeriformes > Corvidae > Corvus > Corvus moneduloides. Next base: position 135,061,044 of record NC_045476.1, on the reverse strand, counting down.
AGCAAAATTACAATGCAGGGCACAAGGAAGTACCACGATTGGATCCCATGTTCAGTCAGTGCAATTCCAAGAAGTATTTACCATACAGCCACAGAAAAGGGCCAAGTGAGGGTTTCCATTGTGGCAATATCTGTTGCCCAGACAGCCTTCTTCAGCAATATGCTCAGCAAACCAAGCATAAGCAAACAATTTTATCCCTAGTGTTTTTCCAGAGGAATAGTGGAAGTCCCTATGAGACCAGAAGCATTACAACACCCCATGAATAGTTTCCTGGAAAACTCTAGGACAGTGCTTGTGAGTTCTTCCCCCATACCATGTTAGAAATAAGCCACAAAAACCCACATCCACAACTTAGAACTAATCCTGCTATCACCACTGACTCCCCCTACCTTAGTTAGTCACTGCTTCCAGTAAAGACACTGTGCTGCACCAGAACAGTTCTAAAATGAAATGTAAAGATTTTAACATTTAAAGACATTTTGTTGGTTTCAGCTTCATTAAAAAAAACTCCTAAGCCACAGCAGGATAATGAAGCAAGACAAAATAAATGAGGACGTGCAAGATTGCAGGTACTGATTCATCAGCAGGAAGAGAAATACTCCTCTCACTCCCAGCCTGTGAAGCATCACACTGCTAAAGAACTTGGGTAGGAAAAACTGCCAGTAGTTATCATGGTTTGTAAATCGCTTTTTTTCAGTAATTATTTTGGAAGTTAAGAAATTCTATGTCCTCATTCTGGTCTTTGGTAGAGTTGATGAAAGCAAAAGCAGCACAGCTCTAGGGTAGCAGCATTTGCCTATGCCTCTTAGTTCTGCGATCCCATAAAAGCAAATGTGTAAACAGTTGTCCAGTCTATGCAAATTTCAAGGAAAATTTCCCTTTAGTTAGCTTTAATTTGGTCCTACAGACAGGGAAGCATTTGTGGTTGGAGCATATCAGGAACACTCCTGAAGTATGTCTTCAATTAGTTTGGTCCAAAAAGAATTCAGTGAAGTGTTTGGGGAGCTGTGCAATAAAGACTACAGGTGGGTAAGTGAGGTGATGGAGAGCTCTCCTTCAGGAGTGGCCTCCTGATCTAAACTAACTCAGGACCTGGATGCAGTTACTTTGGCTTTGACTGATTGCACTGGACAGCAGCACCTCCTCTTTGTCCAAACATACACTGAACAAGTTGAAATGTCTGCACCTTGACTCTGAAAGAGCTACAGGACAGCTCAAGTCCTCTGGTCTCTCTTGTCATCCCAGAAACAGCCCAGGGAAATGACCATGAGCACTGGGGGTGTGTGCAGTTCTAATAGGATCTGGATGGAAGATCGTCATTGTTTCTCCCAGCACCAGTTTTAGGCAGTCAAGTATTCTTCAGCTGCAGAAAGAACCTGGAAAGCAATCCTCTTTGCCTCCTCATCCCTTTGGATAGGAGTTATTAACAGGCAGATAGTGCCCAAGATATTCAAAAACATGAGCAAAAATTCCCAACCCTTGGGGGGGGGGTTGCTGTATTGTGGGGGTTTTTTGTTGTTGGTTGTTGGGTTTTTTTAAACTGAGCTATTATTTGCAGTCCCCTTTTGCAAGGTGAAAAAATTAGATCCAAATGTCAGTTTGCAAGTTTAATGAGATTGTGGTTCATGCAGTATTTCAGAAAAATACATCATTTGAATTTATATACTTAGTAAGGAAGCCAAAAAAGTTCTGAAGACACGTCAAAGAAAATAAGGGGGTGGGAAAAGAAGACTAGAAAAAATGGTTGTAATTGTTTTACACTTTACTGGAAATAAAAAAAAAAGAGTGGTCACAACTACACGAGAAACTTGGCATGGATAAATTTTCAGGAATCAATTTTTGTTGTTCTGAAAGGAGACGTCTGAGTACAGTAACTTCTAAACAAGCTAGATCCAAGTAACAGCAGAGTTGCCCTTTTCATGGTATCTGTGCCAACTCCAGTATTTGTTTTACATTGTAATGATGTGACAAGGCTGATTTGTGCTTTCCTTGGCTTTAACAACAATAGTAGCAAACTGATAAAGCTTAAGAGTAAAGTAGCTTATTAGCACTGGCAGCTTAGCCAGCAAACATCATAAAAAGGACTTAAATCAGAAATTGCATCTGTGCCCCTTGCTTTTGGCTGATAACAGCAAAATACGGAATACCAACAAATCAACCACATCAATCACCAACTCTGCTAAAATTGGCAAGGAGCAAGATTGCTGCAGACCTGACACAAAATCTGTCAGTACTGTGCCTGTTACCCCTATCACCCACATAAGGTGTCATCTCTATTAAAAGGTAAGGGAGAGCTTGGTGTCAAATTTAAAAAGCTGAACATAAACCACTTCTCATGAGAGAGTTTACTAAATATCTGAAGCCTCAACATTATCATACCCTGCCCCACACTATTCAAAGAAGGGTGCAAGCCAAATGACAGCAAGTTCAAAAGAAAAACCCTCTTCCCTGGGGAGAATATTGGATGCCTGGTGCACTTGCCTTTTGTCCCTCGAGATGATGCCCAGGAGAAAGCCACACACTACAGAGGATGAGCATTGCTTCTCGGCAGAGAGCAAACACAGACCTGACCAAGATTTCAGAAAAGCCCTCCATGTCACAAGGCTGGTGATGTTTGTGTTCCAGCAGCCTCAGCTTTAGCAACACCTTGATTTCTTCCACTTCACTTGCCCAAAAAATCTGCTGCACTTTTTTAATACAACTGCATTCCATACCATGTTTTATTCATTATTACAACTGTGCCTGAGGACACACACCTCAGCATGGAACCACAAGACATGACTTCAAGGCAAAGTTGGCATTAAATTAATATTGCATGCATTAATAAGATATTCCTTTGGCCATTCTGAACACAGAGAAGTCAGATGTTCAGGAACAAGCTCTATTTCAGCACCTGAAAAACAACACACAGCTTGCTTTTTTCTTTTCTTGACAGAAGTTATGTAGAGTGTAAAATACACCAAGTTTCAAACTGTGTGCTTACCAAATAAAACTAAACATGGTATGAGAAATTTGATGTTTGATTTGATACAGGAAAAGCAGCTGAAAGGGGTGGAGAGCAGCTGCATTTCAAAGGGAAATCCTGATCTAGAGCCCTCGCAGGAGCAAAGGGACACAACCTGAGCTCCAGCTTGATTATCTAATAACTGCAAGATGAAAAACAAAGCCCTGTTGCATGTGAAAATGTACTGCATATTTTATCTTTTATATATCAATTTCATTCAACACTGAATACATAGAGAGTAGCAAACTGGATTCTGGAATGCTCAATTAACACCATTAGACAAAATAATTAACCTTTAAGTTGGGAATTGAAGTCACAATAAACCCAAAATGTGACCTGCACATAGCAACACCAGGTTGCAGACTTACTGCTCCAATGCACTAAGATATATATTGTTAAATATATTTCTCTTATATACTGTTAAAAGGGGCGCAGTGTAAGCTCAGACTTTGAATCATCGAAGCGCCCTAGCACAAAAGTTCAAATTCCAACAGGGCTGACTCAGTCCTTCCGCCTTCCAAAGTACATAAATCTAATTCCATGTAGTTTTACTGTGAAAGGATCTCTAAAAAGCAGGGGTCCTCCTCCCTGCTGTGTCAAAGCTGAGGATTCCCTCTCCTATGATACTTGCAGTTGTTCCCTGCCATTCTTTATGCAAGAACGGCCCAGAAGGCTCCATGTTGGATCCAGCAATCAGGAGGTTTCTTGTTGATATTAAACATGTTGCTTTGAGAGCCCAATATCAAGTTATAGAAATACTTTTAGAAATGACCTGGTGCAGTAATTTACAGGTAGTGCAATATAGCTCCAAAAACTGGTGACAAAAAAAACCCCCTAACTGCATTTTAAGATGCATAACCTAAAATATTGTAGAACAGTGGCACCAAATCCAAAATTAAAAGTTACTGTCTGTTTTCTTACGAACACTTTGCTTATAAAGAAATGTTATTGAATGCTAGGAATATTCAGGATACCTCAAGTTTGCAGACAATTTACAAGCAGAATTGTTTGGCCAATGTCCATAATGCAGTCACTAAGGATTTACTATAACTGTTCTACCTTCAGTAGGAGGTGTGGGGAAAGCCAATGATCTTCATTAACATCAGTAAAAGCAAGGCAGCATCACAACAAAATGCATAAAAGATACTTATATTAAATATTTTCATTATTCTTTTTCCATCACGTGGTTTTTTCAACTATCAGCTGAGGTTGAACAGACCCAGATCTCCCTAACTCCACTGAGGTTCTTCCTACAGGAACTCATTTCCAGCATTTTTGCATTTCCAGCAAGGAGATTAGGCAACAGATCTAGAGACACAATCACTTCAGAGCCAGCTCACAGAAGGGCAGAAAAGATAATTATGTGCTCAATTGAAGCATTACAGCAAGTAAGAAGAAAAAAAAAAAAAAAAAGAAAATTATCTGGTGCAAGATGAACAGGTAGAAGTGTTTCTGAGAGAACAGTTGTTTGAGATTTTATCCTGTGATGATAAAGAAATGAGTCATCATCCATCACTATGAATAAACTCTAAAGTTAAATCATTTGATGTGGTAACTTAAAACCACATTCAGTTTTAGATTCTTTTCTAAACCTACATCAAAGAACAGGAACTTCCAATAATTCTCATTAAACAGCACAGATTTACACAGGTACTCCAGTACTTTAGCTCTTGAAGAGTAACTTTCTCGTTGCTTCGTGAGAGCTTTATGAAAAGACAATGATCTACTTGGGGAAATGACACACACAGGGCCAAATAACCTCCTAACATCACCTAGCAGGCCACAACACAAAAGGCAACAAAACAGCTTTAAAGAGTCCTGTCAAATGTTGTGATCAGATACACCACTTCAATAGCTACGGTTATAAAAGCAGCATAAATAGCGACAACTGCACTTAAGATGTGCTCAGCATTATGAGATCATACTTTGATTAATTTAAATGGTGTGTGAGCACCAAATCACACGTTCAGACTGTCTAGTGGCCTCTTCATGATACTGTGCCTGCTTCAAAACTAAAATGCTTCAGAGCAAGGTGTAAGAAATTCCAAGGGAAGTCTGCTTCCAGTGTGAAAATACATATGCCTTTTTTGTAGATTACAAGGGGGTTTTTAGCCCTATGAGTATACCATGGTCACCATGCCACTTTCCACATCTTCCAGACAAAAAACACTGTTCAAGGAGGAATCCAAGGCAGAATAATTTTCAACAGAAAGCTACTGGCCACTTCTTGGTAAACACTATAAATTCATATCTTCCTGTTTCTAGAAAGCGAGTAGATCCTCCATAGTTACAAATTACCTTAGAGGTATCACAGGAAAGATTACTTTGGGATAAATCCAATAGTTCTGAAAAAACTATGACTGAAAATGGCAATGGCAATTTTTGCAAACTTAGCCAGAGTAATATAAAATATCCAATGCGGCTTAGAAACACCTTGGCAAATCAAGTCTCAGTAAGGTTTAAAAGCAAGCATTTCCCTGAATTCCAATTACTCAAAGGTTAGAGATAAACCTTCCCACTCCTCACTTCCAACTACCTCGATTACTGAGAAAGATGATAAAAATGTATAGACATATTAAGAGTATATCCTATGACCTCAGTAGCGTGATCTCCAAGTGCATGCAGAAAGATGGCATGACAACACCTAAAGACCACATACAGGTCACTCACTAAAGCAGCATTTCTTAAGGAAAATAGTTACTTAATGAATCTTTCAATTAAAGCAATGCTTCAGAAATTTATTTCCTACATTTCAGCAACATGAAAGAAAAACATTCCCAGGTAATATTTATTTTGTGACACTTCTTCACTGATAACATTTGCAACCTAAACCCAGGAGGAGGAACTTAAGGCTAGTTTGAACAAGATATAACCTATGCAGACAGTATCTCAAGAGAATGCAGCACACACTGACTCATAAAAACAACCCTTCCAATCTAGAGGCATCTTAAGTTTATAGAAGTGGGATGCAGCTACCATTTCTTGTCAAGCTGACAGTTTTGGCATTATCAATAAAATCTTTGAAGGAACTGGACTAATACGATGCCTCTACAGCATTATTTTGGGAAATAAATGCATTGAAGTGGTATAATCACTTGCATGCTCAAAAAGACCTTCTTCATTTGATGTGAAAATAATTTGGTGTGTTTCTCAGCATAAGCTTGGTATCTCTCAACAGCTAACCCTGATTGCATTTCCAAGCTAAAGTGAGGCTGACTACTTCGAAGTTTCATGTTAGGTCCATCCTTTAAAGGCCAGCATTTCAAGTGTTAAGGGTTTTACAGCACCACCAACTGAGCCTGCTGCAAGATAAGCACCTTTTCCGGTCCTCGCTGAATGCACCCAGACTTCAGGCCCATTAACAAAGCTGCTACATTCATGCAGCACTGCTTTTCCACCACAATCCCTCTGACTTTGCAGTTCATCTTCTACAGCTCCTTGCTGTCCCAGTGTTAATTCTTATCTAATTAGATTGAATTTGCTGAATTTTAACAAACATACTTGTTCGGCTGCTGCTCCTTTCTAGCTACAAAGCTAACACTGTTCTGTGGAATCTGAAGCTCTTTTCCTAACATATTTAGACAAAACATAATAGTTCATATACATTTAACAAAAAAGAAAATCACATTACTGTACTATACTTAATTAATAAGCTTAAAATATATTCAAGTCTAAACACAGTTCTCTGAGAAACACCATTCAGATAATTAAAAATAATGCTGAAGTTTGTTCAGTGGCCTAGAAGTTATTTTCCAGGCTCTTCCCAAACTGGAGGTATAGTCCCCCACAAGACCATTTCCTCACATGCTCTAGATACAATCAGATGTGCAGTGTGCAGGTCCAGGGAATAGGAAAAGCTAATTAGACAGAGGCCTTTGGTCTTCAGTAACCCCTGGTATCGTGGCCAAGACACATATGGAGACTTGTCTGTCCAGGGTATCAAACATAAAGCTTTCTCTACAGGGCAAACAGAAAATTTTGAAGTGTTGAAATCCTTCAAAGAACCAAAGGGCTGATCATATTCTAACTGAAGAAACTCTCTTGTGTAGAACCTACCAAAAATAACCCACATTTAGAAGATAACAGAAGCCAAAGCACCAGTTTAAACACATACCCGGCATTATTCAGTCAAGAAGCTTTTGATAAACCCAGCTGAAAGCATTTGCTCCAAAATTCTCATGTTGGTGGAGCTGGAGGGAGGGAACAAAACAGCAAGGGAAGGCTTTTGGCGACACACAGTACTTCTGCATCTCTGAGGGGATCCAAACCTTCTGCTGTGCACTAGACTGGGGCTGAAGTACCCCATCCGTGACCTGCTCAGCCTTGCATTGCAGTTTGTCTAAAATCCAGTTTTAGGTATAACCACCTCATCTGGATTCTGCTTTTTAGAAACTGGTCATGTGAAAGTTGGCATAATAATGTATGTCTAAAACTGCCTTATTATGAGAGACGTTTAAAAATACAGCTTAAAATAACAGCTATTTTCTATAAATTCTGTATTATGTTGGAAGCAGAAATTATTTGCAGCAAGTTGGATTTTATTTTTTAGTATTGAATGTTAACACTTAGCCATCCAAAAAAATCTCTCTGCATCTACTTGTGGAGGATGAGGAGGCAAGGCACAGAAAAATAGATAGAATAAAATGGTTATTTCTTGAATTTATTTGCAACATGGTAACTTAAAGACTGGTGCACATAGTATTAGAAGTCTTGAAACTATGTTTACATACCAAAATGTTAGTGAGAAGTTACCTATATCTGTATCCTGCAGTGGCTAATCCAAATTGATTCAGGTAAGAAACATTGTGTAGCTTATTTTAAACGTTCACTTCAAACTGCAATAATGTAAAATACAAAGCACTTGATAAGCCAATTTTATTTTCAAGATTAAGTCATAAGACTAAGTCTAGGGTAGTTTTACGTTTTTTTCCCCACATAAAAGTATTTTTAAAACCCATGGTGAATTATACATTGAATCTTCAATGTTAAAGGGTTCTGCTCAGCAACACCCCTTCCCCAGGATTTCAAACCTGTGTTTTCTTTATTACAAATGAATTATTTTATTACAGGTTTGTTAAAAGGTACTAAATGAAAACCAACTTCTTTCTTTTTATCCATTGTGTCGATATTTAACCTTTACCATACTGTTCAGTGATGCACAGTAATGCGCTATTAAAATGTATAAAAGGCAAAGGAGCAAACGTGTATCAAATAAAAACTGGGTAACAGATCACGCAGTGAAGAGGGATGCTAACAGAAGGGTCTACAGTAAAGTATCTACAGAAAGCTACTCAGTGCTACTACTTCTGCAGAGCCTGAACCACATTCTGAACACAGTGAATAAACTCAGAAGTGGGCTTCTTGCATAGCTTCTTCATCAGAAGGTGGCCACCACATAGAGCTGGAGAAAAGTACAGTGAACTGTCCAAAACACTCAAGTAACAAACCAGAGGAATTGTAACAATGCAAATCAAACAGCCTTTTTCTTACCACATTGCACTCCACATTTTGCTCCTTTTTCACTCTCTTTTGGCACAAGATTTTTGGGCTGGTGGTGATGTCAATTGTTTTGCTTTCATTTCAGTTTCTAAAGCCATTTAAATACAACAAAGTAAACAAGGAACACCAAACAAGGTACAGTACTTCCAAAAGTGAATTTTGCATCTACGTGGAATCAGCAGACTACAAAAGTATTTCGGAATAGGTGGGAGACTTATGTTAGTGGGTGGCAAGAATGAGAAAAATCAAGGGAAACAAAACTTAAAAGCAAGCTAACAACCAATTGGCCTCATTAAAGCAAATCCTATTAAAAGCCTTACCAACTTAAAGCGAGGCAAGGAAAGCATCTTCTGCTAACAGCATTACTGCTGTGACCCACAACTAGGAGCAGACCTCATGCCAGTGTCCAGGCCACCAACTTTTCTTCACTTGATAAATGAAGTGATAGAAAAAGAGGGACATGTAGTGATACCTGAAAACTGCATTTGCAGAAGGCTACACATCTCAAAAACCAGGTGTACACTATGGGAACCAGTCACTGCAACTCGTACTTCTTGGGATGCACACTGACAACTGAATGCAACTTCTGGTTTTCAAAACTGGTTTCACAGCAAAAACTATTTTACTAGAGGATCTGTTTGCAAGCTGAACTACAAAATTTGTCTAAGTAATTGGAAAATGCCATTTTCCCTGCAAGATGCATCTGTCATTGCAATTGAAAAATGCTTTCTAGTGTACTATAGTAACATTGGCATAGACAAACACATTCTATGTTGTGTGTCTTCCTGACATCATGCCTACTTTGACCAGGACTTCTAACTGTGAATCTGAAGTGAATTTACTTATTAATTTGATTTTGTCCTGCATCACAGTGCCCTGCCAGTAAGTGCTCTGTATGATTATCTCTAAAGATACCCACCACTGCTTGAAGAGATCAGAAAGCAAACAAAAACCCACAGAGAAAGGGGGAATCTCAACATCAGACAAACTTCATTTGTTTTAATAACAGACATGATTCTTTTCATAAAACTACTTGTGTGGCATTGCCTAAATACACAAATCGCAGACATTTGGTTTGAGAATTATTTCATCAGAGGACAGAAAGAAAGACTGGGTGTCTTTTCATTTGATAAAAACAACATTTTAAGGGCATTAGTCGTCTTTTAAAAAAGGAAAAAAAATCTCAAAACAGACAAAATCCACTGCCGTGTCACTACAGCGTAACTTCAGCACTTCTTGAGGGAAAGAATTTCTTGCACAAAGAGAAATCTCTTCCTAGTTCTTATAATAGTGATAGAACTTGAGCTGTCCCTCAAAAACTAATTCTTCAGAAATTTCGTTTCATTAATTTAGAACTACCCAATCAAGCTAACATATTTAAAATAACTTCTAAATAAAACAACTCAGAAAAGCCAGACTGCAGACAGCATCTGAATTCTTATGGTTCTCCAAGACAGGAACAGTGGACCTTCACTGAAGTATTTCACACCACTTGCTAAAGACAGTCATCCCTCTCTCTCCAACCTACCATGGGCAATTACATGCAACTTCTAAAAGCAAGCAATTGAACTTTACCAAGGAAATTATGATTGTCACAATGCAACAGAATATTAAGGCCAGTGAATAATAACTGAATAGTTATAAATAACACAAATGTCTACTAAAGCCTGCTTTTCCAAATAGAACCAGAACAAAAGCACAACAATTCTGTAGTGTACCAAGTGTATATTTCAATTTACTGTAATGCAGTCTAACAACAAATTTGGTCATAATTTACCAGATATACATAAATGATTTAAGTAGTAAAAGGAGATTCAGTTCCAAGAGAATAAATTCATACCTTGAGGAAAAAAATCCCAACAAAACAAAAGGGAAAAAAAAAAAAAAAGAAAAAAAAAGGAAAATACATTAAGAATGTAGAGCCAGGTCCAGTTTCTAAGCATTAAGTGAGCAGTATTCTAATAAAGCAGATTTAGGTGAATTTCAGATATATATATATATATTTATATATATAGACAGATCTACCAATTGTAAACTATGGTTTTAAAAGGGATAAATGGGATGGAAAAATCTTTATGCTATACTTACATATTCACAAAGCAGAACATTACTTTAACGTTTAAAATACTTTTTCATTCATATCTTTGCCCAACTAATTTCTACTTTGGACCCCACCAGAATTACACATTACTCATTTCAGTCTAGAACAATGAGAATAAAATGTATTCTTCAGTGTAAAAAAAGGCATCCCGCCCTCCCCACCCTCCCCAAAAAAACTATTCATGTCAGGTTTACAATGATGTGGAAACTACCAATGAAACAAGTGGATGATTAAAAAAAAGCATTTTAATTCCCATATAACTGTAGTTCAAACTTATCATCTCAGTTTCAATCAGCAAAAACAATGTCTTAACATTATGTTACTGTTCTATGGACAACAGTAAAGCTTGTCTCTTTAAATACATACCAACTTTGATCAGATGGAGCACCAGTAAGATTCTGTCCATCAAAGCATAATTCAAAGCTATCCACACAACTACCATAATTTAGTTACCTGATATAAAATAGGAAAAAATATACTCATTTTAAAATTAAACAAAGTTGAAAAATATGGTGACCCTCAATTGTTTTTTATACAGTACTGTCACACTGGCCTAGCTATGTGTCATGACAAATGCTCTGCATATTTACTCACTGTGACATAACAGTACATCAGACTTACTGTTCCAATGATTGCCTAAATTCACTTGCCTTAGGCTAAACAACACAGAGGAGTTTAAGGTGAAGGTGTAATGCCCTCCCCTCCCTATGAAAGGGGCCTGAAATCATTGGTACAATATTACAAGCTTAGGAAAAAAAAAATCCAGGTGGCTACGAAAATTCAAGTTTCAATGCCTCCTAGAAAATCTGAAACAAAGAGCATAGGAGCATATCCTCCTGAAAAGTAGACAACTCAAAGAGCATTATTTTGCTTTGGATTTTTTGTTTTTCTTTAAAAAAATTCCAGCAAATGAGCAAGTTAAATGTAATTTGTTTACATTAAATACTAACAATAACCCATGAAGTACAAAAGAATAAAAAAAAGTTTGTGTTCAATGATGAACGATGGGCACGATAGCCTAGTGTCCAATTCATATCACATAAACAAGCCAAAAAATGGACAAGTAAGAAATTATAGACCAAAAAGTTGTTTTAATATGACACTTTCTCCGTTCCTTGTATTTTTATTCTGTGGGACTGAGGTATACACCAGGGAAACCAAAAAATTTTGAGAGAAGGGGGGCCCTTAGAAGAGGGAAGAAACATTATTACATCAGATACCTTTTAGAATGACTGTCTCTTTTGATTAAGTGGCACAAGAGTTACCCATGCTCTGATCAGTCTATTATTTTCATTACTGGTCATTTCTTCTGCATTATCATTTTGATGAATATCTGATGAATCAACAACAACCTTCTTTAAAAACAGACACTAAATTAATGCCATTAACAACTTCTCCAGTGCTTATCACCCATAGCACCTGCCAGCACAGAGCCAAAAGTTTTCAACCCAAATTTCAATATGGTGTTGGCAATATCTGTGACACATATTTAAATGATTGGCTTTCACCTATCAGATTATGGGAGAGGTAAGTTTTGTATGGCAAAGACATGCTTGTGGAAAACAAGAGCCACTAGCCCAAATTAGCTTCACTGACTCACTGACAAAAGTACGAGTGGATTTGAGAAAGCTGTCTTTGTATTTCCATACAAAGTTGCAATTTTCTTCATTCATGTTAACAGATACATGAATGTGTAACATAATTACAGTTACTACTATGTCTGAATAGGACCCAAGTAGCTATAGCCTATAAATAATAAAAAATACATTTTTCTTTTGATAACTGACTGTAGATGTGAGGACTCTGTATAATTCAACCAAATGGTTGTATGCTGTACAGTCCTGTGCAAATATAATAAAAAAATTAATAATCCTTTTTTTGCTATAAGGCTTTGACCCTACATTTTCACAGCAACATAACTACCATCCAGCCTGTACCATATTTCGCAAGCCTTCAGTCCAAAAATTCAAACAGTCAATCCATACAGTGTCCATTTGCAGCACCCTGAAGTCATATGCTCTGTCAGTCATCTAAAGGCATACAAACTTCCCCGGCTTCATCCCATCGAGACTGGTCATTCTGTTCTTCTACATCATCACCAAGCTCCTCATCACCTTCTCCCACTTCATTTTCTTCGTATTCTTCATCCCTAGGGAAATCTGTGTCCTGCACCTGGTCTGCTCCCTCTTGCCCTCCAGGTTGAGATTTATCTGCACAGTCTACACAAACTCCATAACGTCGTGATCCATGTCTTATTCCAACGCTGGCTGCTAGCATGAAAATCTTCTTGCACACCATACACTTATACTTTTTATCCTTTTTATGCACCTGTGGAAGAGAAATTTTACTAGCTGAATATAGGCATATCAGGTAACATTTGCATATAGTACTAGAAAACTATTAATAATAACAGTAACAATTATTAATATAAAAATTCCTACTTTTAACTTTCCCAAAAGATACCCAGCACTGTTTAGAATAAGGAAGGACTACTGGAGATCTACATATGTACTCCTCAACAGTCATGAGCTACTGCCCACAACCAAACGACCTCCTTGGAGCTCAGCAGGTCACCTGTTCTGTACGCAGGTGAGTGTTCAGTTCTCGACTCCTCAGGGTACAGAACAAGACTCAGAAGCAATGAGAGCAGCGTAAACCCTTACACTGCACACAAGATAACAACTTGTTTAGAAAATTGCTTTTACAATTTTACATCCTAGAAATATTAAGAACAAGCAAGAGTTACTAAATTTAAGAATTCAAAAAGAAAAATTCTTCTTCCACAATTTCTCCTTCCCAACAAAATCAAAATCAACATCAACTTTCCAGGTTCCTTTGGTAAAATTTTTGTCCTGTATTTGAATCTGTGTGTAAAATTAGAAGGCTGTTGTTGACTAACCATGAATTTTGATTTTGAATTTTTAAGTATGTTGTTTGTACAAGTAACTGAATTCAGCAACCATGTATATTAGTTATTATTATCTAGGAAAAAATTAAGTTGAAGACCTCCTTCCATCTAGTGTTCCCACAACAGATTACAATTATGTGCTTAAATATCTCATTTGAAGTCCCATTGAAAAAGTTGCAATTTTAGATAAAAGAGAAATTACCACCCAGATGAGGGGAAAAAGAAATTAGGTCAAGATACAAATAGTTATTTCAGCTCTGCTGTATAATCTGTACAGCTGATACATGTGTTTTCCTCAGCCTCTAGACTCGCTGTGATAATACTTCACACAAGGCAGAATGTTTGAGAGTTGTTGAACTGAAAGTGGAAGGGAGGGGAAGAAAAAAAAAAAACCAGAAAAAAAGAAGTGTTCTGACTTCAGGGAAAGGACACTTAAGTGAAAGCACAGAACTGCACTGTGCTCACTCTGCAACTATTTTCACACTGTCTGACTTCATCTCCTTTTGTGGAGGAAAAAAAACTTTCAGCTACAAGTCCTGGTCAGATACTGCAGGACAGAAAACTAAAGTCCCACTCTACTCTTCCAGGCAGACCAACTAACTCCCACTGTTGCTGTTTTCTCTAGTGAGCCACAAGGAACACGGCCATCAATGAGGCAGTAACGCTCCAATTCTCTCAGCCTTTCTCCACATGAGAAATGATCCATCCCTCCAGTCCTTTTCAAAGCGCTCCTCTGGAGTAGCTCCAACAGTTCCACATCCTTCCTGTTTTGGGGACCCCAGAGCTGGATGCAGTGCTCCAGGTGGGGGGAGGTCTCATGAGGGGCAGAATGCCCTTCCTCACCCTGCTGGCCATGCTGCTTTTGATGCAGTCCAGGATACATTTGGCTTTCTAGGATGAGAGAGCACATTGGCAGCTCACGTCCAACCTCTCACCCACCAGCACTCCCAATCCTTCCCGGCAGAGCTGCTCTTGACGTGTTCATCCAGCAGCCTGTAGAGATACTGAGGGTTGCCCCAACCCAGCAGCAGCACCTTGGAGAAGTGGAATTTACCCCACTCCATGTACTAACCTTTTCTATCTACAAAACTTGTCTTGCAAAATGAGGGGGTTTTTAAAATCACAGCTTGGAGAAGTGTTATTACTTTCTCACCACCATATGATCTTGCTTTTATTACTGCCCTAAAACACACCTTGGAATTTATACAGTATATATTACAATGAAGTGTTATTTTCCTTACAGACTAGATACAAAGTACCTACAAAATATCCAAGACAGAGAATACTTTCTCTGGATCCTCAGCAAAACAAGTATTCAAGTCAAATTCTGAGTGATGCAACTTGCACAGGACAGGGTTAGCTGAACTGCTGGTTATGATACTGGTAGAATGCAAGTCAGACAGATGTTTACTTTCTGTATCAGATATTTTTCATTCTTTCCTAATCTTAAAGCAGATACTATACTATAGCTTTGTCTAGTTGTGAAATAAACATTTCAGAACTACCCCAAGACATTGTGCAATTGCTGAATTAACAGGGTGCCCTCACAGAAAATGGTGATGCAGCATTATAGACCAAGATGTGCTGTTTTACTGCAGTAAAGCTAAGCCAAAACTGCTTTTCATTGTCTGCAGAATACTTATATACACTGCATCCCTTTATCACATCACTTTCAATCTTGAAATGACTGTCTTCATTGACACTGCATTTTCCATTAAGAAAACAAGAGGTACAGTTATCACAAAGAGATGTTTATCTTCATCCATTTCAGATTAAGATGGGACAATTTGCATTATGTCAAATCAGAGAACAGTTTCTTCCAACTACCAAAATACCTGAAAAACCCTATAAAACCCCACTCATACATGTGCATACATATACACGAACACTTGAGATTACCTACCAAGGAATGTCTCTTTACATGCTCTCTTCGTGTAAACAGCTTCCCACAGATGTCACAACTGAAAGATCTCACGCCTGTGTGAATGAGCAAGTGTCTCTTTAGTGTTCTTCTGTATTTGGCTACATAATTACAGTGTGGACACTTCAACTTGTTCATGATTAAAGCAGAGGAATCACCTGCAAGATAAGAAGCCATCAGGAGAACAGATGATGAAATACACACAAAAAATATTTCAGTATGTTCTGCCTGGTTCACAAAAATAAACAGGTGCTGAAACAATAAAGCAAAACAGATGACTTTTCATCAGCCAAATCAGGACAATGCCTGCCTGCAGAAATCACAAATGCTGTAAGTTCTCCATGTACAGTTCTACTAGAAAAATACCTACTTGTAACCAAGGCATTTTTACCACCATTTTTACCAGAAGTCTTATTTCATGAACTGGAGTAAGTTAACTACAATTTACCAATGTTCCATTTTTCTAGAGGTCAGTTATACCAGAAAACACTTTCTTCTGGATTAGAAACCCTAACTCTGCAGCATTTAGACAGTCGCAATCTTCTCTCCCAATATTCTATTTAGAATTACATGCAGGAACTTTCTGCCAAGGTCTGACTTGACAAATCAATAAAAAGAAAGTATAACTAAGTGAGAACAAATATTGATAAAAGGAGTAGAACACTAAGAGGTAGCAAAATTCTGAAACTCTCAAAAAGGAAGTTACTGGTTCAGACTTTACCTATTTTCTACTTTGATCTAACAGTAAAAAAATAAAAAGAGCAGAAAAAATTTCTGGAAGTACCAATTTCTCACTTCTTCCTTATGATGGAGGAGAATTCTTTACATAGTTTGCTCAAAGGATATATGTAAAACAGGTTTCATACAGCTGCCTACTACTGTGTGAAAAAGAACAACACAGGATACTGTGATGTGGAAAAGGCCACACAGGACTACAAGGACAGTTTTGATAAGAGCACATTGACTCAACTTATTACAGGTGAGAATTTATGATCATCATCATAACCATCTAGAAGCATCCAAAAAGCACTGGCTAAGGCTGTGTGATTATGTGCAAGAGTTTCTAATGTTCAGGCTGGCAGGAAGAAAACATAAGTAACTGTGAGATGTGTGCTCATGTCTGCAGGTCTGTATCTAGAGTTGCCTCCTTTGAGCTTCAAAAGCCATCATAACATGGAAGTTACATTTTGCTAACATTCACAAGTTTACATTGGTATATTAAAGCACTCATGTGAGCTACATGTCAACATAATGTCACATAATGGCTTACATGGAATAAAGTAAGTCCTACACAGGCAGACTTCAGGGCTCTAAGACATATAATTTAATGATTTAAGAACAGGCAGACCAAAGACCCAGGTTCTAATTTCTTAACTGCCAGCAAACTTCACCTCCTGATAACCAAATTTCTTCTACTGTAAACCCCAAAATATTTAAAACAAACCATAAGCCACATCCCACTAACAGCTCAAAGTTAAAGAAAAGAGGTAAGCATTACTATTACCCAGTACTTGATACCTTCTTTTTACTGAAGACTTTATGTATTTAAGGAACTAGCAAGAATTGTTTTAGATACGGTGGTGTTTTCAGTATGTTTTCAGACAGAAAAATAATTACAGATAATTGCTTGCTTGAACTGACAGAAGAAGGCTTAATTATAGCTGCAGTGAACTAAAAACATTTATTGCAATGAAATTTTTATTTTTAATAGCAAGACATGTGCTGAGATTTCCTGTTAAAATTATATTTAATTCTGTATCTTCACCATCAAAGTGTTCAATTTCAAGAGCCATTTATCTGCATTTAGCTTAGTAAAGGGGCGGGGGGGGGGAAGCTATCAGGTCACTAAAAACCTCAGGTATCTTCACACTCAATCACAAAACAAGAACTGATATAAATCACATTCTGTTTTTACTCTTCCATACATTTGAATTCCTTTTCCTCCCTCCAAGGAAGTATGATCCACAAAGGCAAATGATATGGAAGAAGATTAAATGTTTACATAAATAACCTCATAACCCTCTAAACAAATGAATCAAATATTATAACCAGTGATACAAAAGATAGAGAACCCCTATCAGAGGAAAAAACTGAACCCACTCTCCACCAGATACACTTACCATTTTCCCAAGCTTCTTTTGGCCAAGATTCTGGCAGCAGTCCATACTTAAAATCACTTGAAGTACCCGGTAGCAGTCCATACTTGAAGTCACTTGAAGTACCCGGCAGCAATCCGTACTTGAAGTCATTTGAAGTACCCGGCAGCAATCCGTACTTGAAGTCACTTGAAGTAGCTATTAAAAACACAGTCTTACTTTAGCTTCCTGGGTTCTAATCAGTCTAATCTAATCTGTTTAGCAAAATATATATCCTTTTCAAACTGTGACAAAAATTTTTCTGACCTTAAAACAGCAATTATAGTATTTTTTCACATAGTATTCAATACTAAAACTAAGAAATAACTGCATTCCTAATTTCAATGAAATGAGGCCTTTGAACTACTCTCCACAGCACCATTTCTTCTCCCCATCCTGAGAAAAATTCAAAGCCCTTTTCATACTACAGGGACTTTGATGGTAAGGATATGTATTCCCTTACTATCATCAGGAGGGGGGGCTGAAAGGTTTTCCACTGGATTCTCTTTACAACTGCTTCATGCAATGACTTCACCCAGACTGTCACAGGCACCTTTATTTATATAAAGTATCCTACTGTGTCTATCCTACTATATTTAGCTATGTCTAAATCCTTTTCTGAATAATCATCTCTATTACTCTATAACCACATCAATTCAAAAGACCACAATTACTTGGAATATAACAGCTTAAAAGGCTAGTTCGCATATTTACATTTGCTCTTAAGACAAGATCTTCTGCAGTTCATGTTGTCTTTGCACCCTTTTTTCCTCTTTAAAAAAATAAAACTATTCAGAAGTGAACAATGCCTCAAAAAGACCTTTGTTTAATTCTATACTTTATAACAAGTAAGAATTGCATCAGTGAACATGGAATCACTATTACAGAGCACAGAGAAGAGAACTATAAATAGTACACAATAAAGCTGCACTAAGAATTTGACAGAATCGTATTTGTTGGGCAAAAACTCTTCTGGCAAGTGCAAATCAATGTTCCCCCCAATCCCCAAGACAGGAGTTTGTTGGAAAACATGAACTCATAAATCCATTACTTTCCTCACAGGCAAACAGCTGTTAAATAAACAAACTGCAGTGGTAACTGGCAGATTTCCTTCTATTTTTCTAGATGGTACTTGGGTCCTCACACTGGATTCCCAATGTCACCACTGTGAAAAGTCTTGAGGAGATGCATTCTTGCTTTCAAGCCTGAAACTATACATTTTAATAGTCCAAAGACTTATTTTTATCCCTACACTGTTCATTCTAAGGATTTTTTTGGGAAAGGAAATTCTCTTAGGCTAATCCGGCATTTCATGCAGCTTGTGGCAAGCTGCATATTTAAACACTTCCAACTTGCAGTTTTACTGGAAAAAAGTACAGATTACAAATCCTCACAGCATGAGACACAGTAGTTTCATTTACTGCTCAGGCAGCATTACTATTGGCAGCAGTGATTTGGTCTGCAACGTAAGACAACAGTTCAAAAGGATATCACTTAGCAAGTAGGAAGCTTATAATTCTATCCTATCCATTAGACAATGGCAAACAACAAGCAAAGCAGGATCATGACTGCCAAACTAGGCATTCCATCAGAGCTTTTAAAAAGCAGAGCTTGAGTGAATGAAGAGAAATAGCAGTATTTTAGCACATCTAACTACCTATTTTGGTACAAAAAGAAAGAAGAGGGAAGGGAATAAATCTCCCTCTCCTTTAAGAAACAAAGCAGTGAGGAAAATTTTTTAAATTACTGATCCTAATAGCTGTTATGTCCAAAAGAGGCAAGAACTCCTTATACTAATTTGGAGTGATGGACTCCAGCAATGGCATCTCAACAGCTCAAGGAACAGAACACAGATACCCTATAGACATGCCAACTACACATTCCTTTGAGGTGAGGAGGAAGACTTCTTTCTGTAATACACAAGAAAGGATTAGTGAGGAAGCAGTGCTGTGCAGTCTGGGTAAGAGCAAAGATGACTTGATCTTAAGGCTAAAAGCTTCCAAATTAAAGCAGACTTCAGGATCTAGCAGAGGAAAAAAACGAAACTACTTTTATAATGTTTAAAGTATTAGATCCTTTCTTTATAGATTTTTGTCCCTGCACTAGAACTGTAGCTGAATGTAGTTGAACAGCTAAAGGTCAGTCAGTAATAAAATATTTTAATCACTTTCCCCCCTTATAGGATGAACATCTGGAAGATCAGTAGACCAAGTCTTTAATGTACACAGATGTAATGCTATGCTGCGTACAGGCAAAATTGTACATGTTCCTTCAGAATAAGCATACACTATAGATTGACCATAACTAAGAGTTGGACCAAATTGAGCACATTTATAACACTGTCACTTTGACAGTTCTTCTGTATTTAAGAGAACACAAATTAAATTTCATTAGGAACCCCTATGCACACAGCTGGTATTTAAGTTTGAGAAAACTTAGCTCAAACCCCTGCATAGTTCTAGATCTTAGCACGAGACTCAGCAGAGAGCCAAACAGATTTAAGAGCTGTCATCTAGTCTAGGTAATAGCTACTAAATCTTTCAACCTCCAATTGGAAGGGAAGACTCACTACAACATGAAAGAACATCAGCACAGATACCACAAGAGATAAGAGGTTGCTACGCACACTTCACTCTCTGCATAGCACATGACTAAGTAGATAATAATTAAACCTAATGCTTATTCCTAGAATAATTCATTGACCTAGAAAACCTGCTTTCTAGATTAAGCACACATTTAATGTGTTCAAAACAAAACCATGAAAAAGGCATCTTTAGTGTCTTAATTGCTCAACCAAACAGGATAGACTTGAATTACACACTGTCGGGAAGCTGGAAGTGCAATACCTAGCCTCTACTACCTTCCCCAGCCAGACATAGAGCCACAGTCAGGTATGCTTCCAGAACACGTTACAGAGCCCTGGGGCTCAGAATATCTTCTCCCATTTCTCCTCTCACGCAGGCTACTGCCCCCTGAAACCTGCTTGCAAAACTAGACAATCATCATCTGACTTGTTTCAGTCAACTTAAAGCCAGATGACCTTGATAGGAGGCTGGAAGCAACTATGGATGCAGTCGTACTGGTAGACTGGGGGTGGGTTGTAAACGGGGAAAGTATAGACAGGTAAGGCAGATCGTTTGGGGGGGGGGGTGGGGGGGGGAGCTAATTAGAAGCAATATTCTGTGTCTCCAGACCAAGCCATCTGACCACAACTTTTCTCTGATCTAATGTTACCTTTTTACACTTTAGTTGATTTCTAATAGGCATAAGTTAATAACTCAAATGTCAATTATCCTCAAACCTTTACCCATTCTTCCAGCCTGCATGGATAAAAGGCTATCAGTAATCTGATCTTTAATAGAAGTCAGCAACAAGCAAAGCCAAAATAATAAGAAGTAAAACAGAATTCAAAGAAGCTGATTAACTATCAGCACTAAAATTCACACTATGTTGATTTGAGAAGAGATAAGGACAGTGTGAAATAAAATGAAGTGGTTGTGTAGGCTCTTATGCCACTAACAAAAGCTATCAAAAACATTTTATGTTCTACTGCATTTGTTCTCAGGAAAAAGGATAACCAGAACCCAGATACAATGATTTTCAGTTTTGAAGACAAGAGTTAGGGGTACACCACCAGAAAGAGAAAACATGTCTAAACTAGAAACACCCCTAGCTTGACAGGTTTCCCTCTTTTTCTACAACTAGAAATATGCTGATCTGGGGGGCAGAAAAGGAGACATTACTGAGTAGGAGATGATACAGAAAATAATGAGAAGTTTACTGACAGAAGCCACTGAACAGGTCTTATAGAAAAGGACACAGACATATGGTGCGCTGAGGGAAAAGATACAAAACTTTCATTAGATACAGCTGTCTGTAGTGAACTTAACTTCTGTTTTCTTTACATATATTAGCACTGGAAATAGTGCCAAAATAAGAGAAAAAGAAATACTATTTTTTCACTACGTTTTCTGACACTGACTGCTCATCCAGATCAATTAAAAAAGACAGAAAGTAGACAGGACAAGCGATTAGGCCATAGCTTTCAAGGATTGTAAAGAAAGCAGTGGTAATCTACTGATACAATCTGGATTGCTATTAGAGAGCTGGATTTGTTGCTTATGTTAGGTAACATGACAGAGGAAACAGCACTGCGAAGACTGACACACTAAGACAGGGGGGAAAAGAAAGTATCTTGCACTCCCTTTGTTCCCAGAGTATTCTTCACATCTTTAACCTTGCTTCTTCTGAAAAGGCTTATTCTGGAAGCACATTACTGCTCAACTGCCTCTTGCAACAGAGGGCTTGGACATACTTAAGATATTTCGCCAACACAGTCTTACTCTTACTCATACTCTATTACTCCCAATTGCTCTCAATTTTTCTATTTTTCATTCACGAAAAAGTGGTATATTGCATTGACTATGGAGTCAGATCTAGCATCAACTAACCCTGACAGAAGACCACCAACTGATGCCAAATACATTACTCACTTGCTTTTCAACTTGATTATCATACCTTCCCTGAAAAATCCCTTCCCAAGAAAGTGAAAGCTATTTTGCTGATCTCATCCAACAACTACACCAGTTAAACACAAGAAAATAAGGAACTTTCCTCATGCAGACCATTTATTTGTGTGTTAATTGTTCTCATGAACCATTTTTATTTAGATGTTCATCATCGTCAGTATTTCACAAATGAAAAAAATCAGCACTTCAGATTGGTATTTTTCCAGTAAGTGAATGCATCGCACTGGAACTCAAAAGGATTTTCAGGCAGAGAAGATCTGTAGACACCACAAAACCTTCTTCCCCAACCCATTCGCAAAAAAGAAAACAAAAAGCAAATTGACAACAGCAATACACAAAACATTGCCTAGAGTAGTAGGGAGAATGTGAGGATCTGCTTGTCTTTGGGATCCTCCCTTGGAGAGGTAGGAAGAGGCTAACCCTTAGATGTTGCAGTGTTATCAGAGGACTTCTAAAAACCTATGACATCTTCAATACCAGACTACATAGGGAATGGGGAAAATAAAGTGGTTAAAGGTCCACCAAAGAACTTAAATCTTTTAATCAGGGTATCAGCTTGAGGTCTAAACAAAATCTGACTGAGGGTTGTAGTACCATGGAAAAGCAGGAAAAATACACAATTCTTTTTTGTTTTGTTACACAGTCAAGTGGGGCTTATTCCTACAAGAAATATATATATGCATCCTGATAAGTCCATCGACCTTGATTTCTTCAAATACAAAGATACCTGTCTTTATTGTAAAGTCCTAATCAAGTTGTGTTATGCTCCTCTCCTGTATCATGACAGAAGCTGTGACCAGCACTACATTTTTTGTAAGCAAGTTTAGCTGCTGTTTGTATCCTTCTGAAAAGTAGTTGCTTCTACAGCAAGCTGAATTAAATTCCTTAAGAACCCCAACAAAATCAGTCAGGAACCCTCTTGTTTCACCAAGGGCTGTTTTAATCTTGCACTTCTTGTCCTTTTCCCCATCCCCACCACATGTACATGACAGCATTATCCAGCCTGAAAATCACAATAACAAATTATACACTTGTAGCTTCATAAAGCTATTGGGATATTGCATGCAAGTCTCTGCAAAAATCAACACGGTCAGTTCCAGAAAGCATAAACAACACCTCACAGCTGTGTTCTGAAGTCTGAGGATAGGACACTTGTATAAAAAAAGAAAAAAAAAACAGGCCCAGATGAAAGACATATCCAAGAAGTGATGAAAATTGACAAAACAACCCTGTGAACAGACATTAAGAATATGATGAATTATGTTCACTGAGCTTTTATGAACTTTTATAACTCACTATAACACTGTGAGATGCTGACTGAAAGCATGGTTATTTTCACCATGGTAAATGGTTAATTTGTAGGATGCATGATGGCTGTAAATAGTAAAGACTTTTTAGCAGATTATCAGCTAGGGGGGGAAATACTGTGATAGGTGGTAACATTCAGTGTTTTAGATAAACAGTTACTTTAATATAGCTAAAACTGGAGACGTCTTGAAAGCTTAAGTAAAATGTAAGTAAATATAAATGTAAGACAGTACAAGAAATTTCAAACCCATCCTAACTTTATGGAGCTTTTTTAAAGCTCACCAAAGTGCTACTTTTACAGGGAAGGTGTTAAATATAAACTAACTGGCAACACAGGGTGAGAGGAAGATGAAGCAGCTGATATCCTTATGGATACATGTAGAAAGACTCACATTCAGCAAGGAGCAGTTTAACATATTTGCTTTACTGGAACAAGAGGGGTAGCACATGCTTCAGAAAGCTCTTACTGTTTATTATCTAATACTTACCTAGCTGGTAACTGGACTGCTGCTTACTGCTGGTAACCAGCTGGAAAATTCATTTACTATAGAATTTGAAGAGTGGCTTCAGGGATAAATTTTTGTAGTGAGGAAAGTGTTCTGAAATAGGCTTCTCTTCCATATATCTACAGTATTTATTTCCCATCACAAAAGCATCAGACCAACCCAAACCTAAATCAAGGGCACAGAAACTCACTCTGCATGTAACTGACAGCTCATAACCACTGATGTTACCCCCATCAGAACATGACAAAGCACAACAGTAGAAGGTCGTTGTTTCCCTTTTAGCAACCAATGGGACAGCATGCTCCTTAGCTCTGAACATAAGAATCTACTATTCTTTATTTTTCTTCTTATAGAATTGTCTTATATCTATTCCAGATGACATTTTCTTATCCATTTTTACCGCTCAGTGCCTATTATTTTTGGTAGCTTTTCATCCCCATAAGAAATTTAATCCAAAACTAGAAAGTTACTGTATAACCTGCAGGTTACTCTACAACTCATTCTTGACATTCTTCCAACTCTCCACTCCTCCCTCTTCCACCCTTTCTTTGGCATAGAGGGAGCAGTTAAAAGAACAGTGTTTAACAGTGGAATCTATCCACAGAGCAAAGCAAAAGAGCCACAAGTAGAAGAGAAAGAATACCTAAAGGTGAAGCACAGACTGTGGCTGAAAAGTAAGCTATACCAAGCCCTACTTCAGTCACTCTTCTTGTTTCAAACAATATGCAGGCATGCAAGAACTTAGTAAAGGTGTTATTACAAAAATACTAGATATGGCTTCCAAAAGACTTCTAACACTGGCAGAAAATGTACTTATGTACTTGGGAACATATATGCTGTGCTCTGAAAATACCAAGGAGATTACTAGGTGACTAGTATTTTAGACTCAATAAAATAAACTTCAGTCTGCAGTCACAGAGCTTTCAATGGTTTTTGACAGACACCACAACACATATTCAGTATGCTCTGTCTCCAATACAGTTCTTTTCATCAAGATGCTATATGGATGTATTTTGTAATCTAATTCTTTACCATAACAAGTTACTGGAAACATTGGTGCTTCTGTTAAAAAAAAAAAAAAAAAAAAAAAAAAAAAAAGGGACAAGGACTAAACATACCGCACTATCCATGTCCTCCATTATTTCTCCAAGAAATCTTCACAGCATATGTACAAAATTCCACAGCATCCAAACAAGTATTTATATCTGTTGTTGGTGCCATCATACAGTAGACACAGTCTCTGTATTTCCATCAGTAAAAGAGTATTGAATATTTACCCCATATAAATCATCAACAGAAATCACATGCTAAATTGTGTCAGAAATTTGGTATTTGTGCAGCTAATACACATTTCCTCAGCTCTTGCTCCAGACCTTCTGTTGGGTCCTTTTTCACGGCACTGCAACTAGAGCAAGTAGTGTAGCCCAGCACAGGCAAAATTTTTGTGTGGGTGCTGAGGACTCAACATCCCCCACTATCCACATGCTTTACTTAGGCTAGATCTAACCTGGTGCTGTGGACCTGAGGCCTATTAGCAACTGGCATGTTCCTGAAACACAGTCTCTATTGTCAGTTCAGCCAGAAGGAATCCTGGGCAGTCTAACAAAGCTTAGCCAGTAAGAGAAGTACAGGAAATTCACTTCAGAAGCACACACTCCCAAGTAAAGCTAAAGCAGACCTACCCAGAGTTCAGAGATGAAGACCAGAGATAAGTAACGCCCCTGAAGCATTTGCAGAAGTGCTCCTCAGTACAGCTGCTCCTCCAGAGCTGCGCTGTTGTGCCACACTACTCACTAAGCACATGAAGGTCTCTTGTACTGGAGAAACACATCTCCAGTCCCAGCCTGCACAGCTCTGCACTGGCACATGTCACTGCGGTACCCAGGCACCACTGGCACCGCACAGCACAGCCATGAGTCCCCACATGCCCCCTGTGGGACCACTGCTCGCCTGTGTCCCCAGCCCTGCAGGCAGGAGCAGAGCAAGACCCCTGGAGGAGACAGGACACCCACAGTTCCTTGTGTTTGAAGCACGCATACATTTTAAACTGCTTTAGAAACAAGACACATCTAAAGAACGTTGTTCCGCTGTACCTCAAATCCACCCCTAATTTGGCTCCTAAATTGCAGTAAGTTTTCAAAACTATTAATTCATCAAAAAGTGAGGCAGGTAAATGACACTACTTCAAATGCATACATCAGCTATTCATACAGCATAATAATTTAAAAAATAAAAAACTGAACTTAATTACATTGCCCCAAATGACAATTACACTATGAACATTCTGCTGCTTATAATTCTTTGTGTGACTGTATTTGTTTAGCAAACAGATATTTAATCTTATTCTACCATTTACATTAACCATGTATCCTTAAGGAAAAAAAATCCTATTAATTCTATCACTCTCAGGATTTGTTTAAAGCATAGTTCAACAAAAATATATTCCCTTCTAGTATATGTCCAGTATTGTGGCATCTCTTGCTAATGTTTCACAAACCTGTTGTAAGTGTTTCTATTATAGTAGCCAGGATTACTCTATCTTGTAGCTTCCCACATATCCCAACAATAAGAATCAGCAGAATGTTTCTGGGTGACTCAGGTGAAGATTACCAGAAAGATCTTTTGCTAGTGGAGGGAAGGAAATTACAAAGGCCCTTGCTGTCTGTACAATCAGCTAACACTAGCCACCAGTTATCAGTCCTTGATTTTGTGCCGAATAGTTGCCACAGATTAAGTACAAATGTAAGAACTGTAGTTTCTACCAGCTGCTAAGGATCCCCATTTCAAGTGTCAAATGCAAACAGCACATTACATACTGTATGGCACAGCCATTCTCTTCTCTAGCTGATGATCCGCTGCTGTGCCCCAAGGCAGAGAATCAGATTACCGACTTAGTAACCTGAACGGTGTGCTGACTTTACTAATCCAATCCAACATACCTTTACAAAAGTTACAAAGTCAGGTACTTCATTCAATACTTTAATTTTCAAATGACATAACTGTCATTAAGCAATATTTACCTGCTTCTTCTTTAATAAACGACAAATCTTCTTCTGGATAGGGGACTGATGGTTGCAACACTGAGCAATCTTCAGAGTTCTCTTCTGTATTAGGTGGTATATTATAAATAAATCTCTTTGCAGTTTGGTTTTTCCTTCTTGCTTTTCCAGGTTCTTGAACTGATTGTCCCTGTGCACCCATGTCATTCCACACGAAAACTTTTCCCTCACCTTGAGATTCATTTTCAGCCATTTCAGGTGAGCTGTCCTGGACCCAACTGCAGTCATTCATTTGGTAGCTTTCCATTTGGCCCTCATCAATAGGGTAGGGATCATTCTCAGTTTTTATGCTACTTGCCAAGTTGGTAAGGTTTCGTGTTGCCCAGAAGCTGGCAACTTTTTGATCCCTTGGAGATAAACCATCCCTACTAACAGATCTTCTGTTGTAATCCACTACAACAGTCTCTGGAGCTTCCGATTTTATACTTATGTTTAAGGCATCTTTAATGAAGTTGCGGCAGGACTGGACAACCTCCGTCATCTGAAGGTAGCTGGCCACCGACATCACTTCAATGGCGTTTTGGCTCGTAAGCACGAGGTTACCAGAATATAAGAAGTCCAAGATGACAGAAAAACCTTGAACAGCAACAACATCTAAATAGGTAACAGTGGTTTGGTTACGGCTTTCTTTGTTTGTAAAGCAATACAGAGTCTTAAAGAAGCGGCTGCCTGCAACCAGGATGTTCTTGTGAGCTCTGAAGACCCTCCCACTCACCACAATATTAACATCGCAAAGAATGCCTTTCTTCCTCTGCTCGTTGAGCTCTTGCAGGAGCTGATAGCAGTAAGAGTTCTCATTTGGCCTGCTGTTAAAATCACAGTATCCTTCATTATTCAGTTCTGATGGTAACTCTGCCTCCTGCAATTAAAAAAACCCACAAACATAATTAGCTCTTAATGAATACTGTCCTTAATTCTTCAGGACTGTAATAAGGATATGAAAATAAACGAAAGGAGACAATTTTAATCAAACTATTTTTTTGTTATTTATGTTCTTGGTTACAAAGGCAGACAGGAATATATAATTAACAAGATATTTCTGAAAACTAAAAACCATGCTCTCATTCTGCACCTTCCACCCCCAAGTTTGTTTCAAACAGAACTAGAAGATTTGCCTTCAGGGCAAAGGAAGGGAAATTTCAGCCTAAAGTAAGTAAATACACAGTTGAGTGTGAAGTGCTTGTTATTCCTAACCCACACACATTAAAGATTCAGGAGTCTCTCTTTCCAAAGATTTAACTAGATGATTCTTACATATCCAACCCCTTGTTCTTCTTCAGAAATCTCCACTTAAACAATTAAGCAGAATCCTGATACGTGATTCAGCATTTTCTTCATGCTGAGATACGAATACATAGATTAGGCCTGTATGTCCCAATCTGTCCTGAATGTTTTAAAGGAAACATATTTCTAAAGTAGATATA
The DNA here is from genome assembly GCF_009650955.1 of Corvus moneduloides. Classification (NCBI taxonomy): domain Eukaryota; kingdom Metazoa; phylum Chordata; class Aves; order Passeriformes; family Corvidae; genus Corvus; species Corvus moneduloides. The sequence goes on along the minus strand of NC_045476.1, from coordinate 135,032,650 downwards.
ACAGCAAAGATATTTCTTCTAGTTTTACAAATTAAGTGTTTATCCTTTGTTTTTTAACTGTAGCAGGTTTAGGATTAAACAGTGCATCACATGACAAGCAGGCAAAATACTGCAGATGACAAAAAAACCCTCGACATAAGCTTCCATTACAATACCTAACTAAGACTTTCTTGAAATAAGCCTCACAAACTTTCCAGTAGCAACGCTGGCACATACTTATCACACACACACCACCTTTTTACAATGGGATCTCAAACATGGCTTCAGAATTTTGCTAAAACCTGATCTTTTCATACAATCCAACACCAAGAAATAATTCATTATTAAAGATTAGTTCAGTCAGGGAGAGGTCAAGAGATCTGAACTGGATTTTGGAGCACATAGAAGACTTCTAACTCATGTTTAGATAATGATGATTCAGCAGCTAGGATAATGATGGCAGCAGCTAGGAGAAAGCAGAAAACACAGACTGGCGTATTTGAGACCATACTTATATGGGGTTGACATATGCTGCCATCAAGAGCAGCAACAAAGACAGTCTGTTTCATACTACATCTCCAAGATTCTCTTTTCTTCCCTAGCAAAACTGGATAGCTCCAAGCCAAATCATTATTTTCTTCTCTCATCATCTAAAACACCTCACTGATTAGGGAGCTGGAGGTGTTGTTAAAGCTCACCTGCCTCAACATTATACATCAAAATCAGTATTAAAAAGGTAATGTTAGCACTGTCATGAGCCCATAATCTATGCTGGGACTAAAATACACATTGCAGGAAAGTACTACCCTTAATTTGAGACTACAGCAGAAACCAGCTACATAGATTAAAAAAGTCACTTTCCACCACACAGAAATTAGTGGATTACATCACCTCACCTCAATTTACAACCCCACTGGAATGACAACTGAGGCTGTATCTACATCTAAAATGGTATTTACATCTATAAGCAGCAAATAAGGCCCGGTATAACCAAAAGAGAAACTGTGCCATTTCAGTATCTCCTGCAGAGAAATTTCGGTTTGCTGTCACATTCAAGTTGCTCCTGAATCTCTACCCTTCTCAGAAAAACACTTCATTGAAGAGGAAGAAATAAAAGCAATTAGGCTTTTATGTGAAAACAAGCAATAGATCTTTGCCCAACCTCATCTTAATTTTTTCTGTGTGCTTTCTGACACACCCCAAGTACTCCCTCAGATTAAGGTTGTGAAACGTTTGCCCCAAATGTGGGACAGCTAAGTCTGTCACTCTAAATTCTCAGCAGATTTGGGTTCTGGACTAGCTTCCTGTCACTTCAGCTATGGAGCACTGCATAGTTTCAAAACACCAATTACTGACACTGGATCAGATTAAGATGAAAATTATGGTACCCTGAAGTGTTGTCATACTCGTCAATCATCAGTGACTTGCACCTCACACAGTAAATGTTAGGTAGATGCTATGATAGCTGCCAATTTCATTCTTGAGAGCACATTAAACACTGCATAAAATTTAAAAAACAACCTGCAGCAGTTCTTTTCTTTTGACAAATGTCTGATTAAATAATAGAGACAGAGCACATTTTAACTGAGCAAGTGTAAGTACCCAATCAAGCTAGGACCATAAATAAATTGATATTTACAGTGAGGGGCTTTTGTTTCCTGAGAACAGGACAAGCTCAAGGAAACTAACATTGTGCTCAGTTTCAAATAGTTAGACTTTTCTGCATACACAAAAAGATAAATTACTGTTTTATATGTATAATTCATTAATTAAACTTGCCCAAAAGCAAACAGGAGCAGAAACAGATGATCAAAAACTGCTACTAGACATTTAGTTTGTTAAGTTTTCTTTCTCCTACTGTTCCATCAGCATACTCTGTCCCTGGGAGGAAGAACAGTGAGGGCAGGAAGAATTAAAAGAAAACCCAAACCAATATAACCACAGATTCCATCTCAGCTGCATGTATATGAAAAGTAGTTATGCCACATTTTTTAATTCTCCACTACCACATCTTGCTCTACAGCAGTTCCCTGTGCCCCCAGATTAATTGGATCTTCTAACAAAGTAAGCTACCAGTAGCTTCTTAATCTGTGCAGCTACAGAGCAAAATGATCTCAAAATATGGTCCCATCAGCTGCACACGATGCTCCACTGTCATTGTACACACACAGCATCGCTCACAGACAACTCAGCAATTTCAAATTGTTTCATTCATTGCCTAATATCAAATTGAGTAGTTTGAGGTTTAGTAAAAACACTACAGGAAAATACAGTAAGTGATAGTCTTTACTCCGAGGCCTGACGTCCTCCTCAACTTCTTTGCTCTGCTAAGAGTAAGTCAAGAAGTTAACTTAGAACACTGTAATGTAACTCTTACATCTGAAGCATGACTTCCATTCATCACTGCTCACATAATGCAAACAATTCCAGTTCGCATGGAAAAAATAACACATCAAAGGCCTTCCTCCTTTTGGAGAGCTTCTGCCTTAAACCAACATGCCTGTTAGGCTGGAGAAAGCTTTTCTGGCAGTATTTAAATTATGTCCAGAGAGAAAATGTTTTAAGATGATGGTTTGAGAGGAGGAACCCCCAGCAGCCAATAAATCTGCATCTTATGGACCCACATTCATCAAAGAATTAAAATATTTTCCCACGATTTCCCAGTAAACATCCATTTCTTAAGATTCTTGCAACACAATAGTCTGTTTACTACAAAAAACAAAGGTAGTTTCAAGCTGATGATAGATTTCCTTAAGCTTTAATATGGAGAAAAATTATTTTAAAAACTAGAATAGAAAAATATTCAAGGCTTTGCTCTTAGAAAGAAGCATCGGCTGACAGCTCAATACCCTTGAATTACAGCAGCTGCAACCACTTGTGATGTATTTTGGCATTCCAAATTAAATGTATCCCAAAAATAAACCAAAATCATCACTCATTTCTTCACGAGTGTAATATCCAACAGACCTATAGAAATTTCCACTGCTTTACTGTCTTAACACCTACAATTTCCTTTCTGCACTTGAGTGGTGGCACTATGCCATATGTTTATTAGCAGCTGCTAAACATGCCCCGCAGTTGAGGCTTGTCAAGTCCATAATACATGTGTGCTGTCTCCAACAAAAAGGCTGAAAGATCTCTCCCAAGTTTCATTAAATCTAAACGGCTTTGCTGCCTCATTATGTATGTTGGAAATACGGTCAGGGTACAAATTACCTACTGTTGTTCCAAGTATCTGGTATCACAGCATTAAGAAAAAAATAGAGCTATTGTTTTGGTATTAATTTAAACATATGTATCAAAAGAAATTGAAGTGCCATTAAGAGTATGAAAGGATACGGAAATTAAACATAGAAGGGAAAGAAAACAGAGATTCTTAATCAGGTTTTTGATAAAGCAGCTGTAACATGAAAGTACACCACAAAGAAAACTACACTGACTCCTGAAAAACTGCAAACTTGTGAGAAGTTTTTAATGGAAATCTAATTGCAGAGGGATGCACAAAGCAATGTTTTCCACTTGAAAAAAAACCAATCTCTGTACAGCTACCTTTGTCCCAACCTTATCTTTAATACAGTGCAGAAGAACCACTGACTCATCTATCCTACTGTTTCATTTATTATTACAGTTACTACAATTTTTTCTTAAACTATCAGTGGTATAAAAGCAGAGATTCATTTTTACAAATATTCCCATGACAATGAAAGGTCTTCAAATAAACACTTACATTCTTCAAATACATACTTACATTAACTTGTAGGCTACTGTGATAACAAGCCAATATTCTGTCCTCCCTTCCACCCTCCCGGTATTTAACAGTTTTACAAAAGACTGAGGATAAGTGGACAGAAAGAAAACAAAAATAAACTGAGTAGGGAAAAATGCTTGGAATAGCTTTTATTTAAATACAGGTAAAACAGAGTGAGAAGCTTCCAAGTGTGGCAGGGATTAGCAGCATCCACCAACACAGGAGGCTACACAGTGACAGAACATAACTTCTACAGAGTAACCATTCACAACTCAAAGTTAGAAACTAAGCAACAAGACGGTAAAGAATATGCTGCAATAGCATTATGCAAAAGTGGAACATTTTCAAAGATATGAAGAGGTAACAGAAACTAAGAATGAAAGTTTCTTAATTAGAAACAACTAATTGAAAGCAAATTTGGCTGAAACACTGCAGAGTGAATAGCAAACCCCAGAAGACTGGAGAAAACTAGTAAGACGACCTACTACCATGAAACATCTGTAACAGTAGCTGCTATAAAACTACACTCACTGAAAAGGTAGTATTAATCATCTTGAAGGTGAATGTTGCATTTGTAAACCCAAAACTAATATTTTGGATAACCAGTATTTTGTGCAACATAAGGTTTCCCTTCCAGTCCTGTAATAGCTTCACATAAAACTTGCATACATTTTCCAAGTAGTTCTAAGAAAACTATCGTTCACCTAACGTTTTATCAGTCATCCTGTAATCCTGATATCCTGCTCGAACATTTGACTAGCAGCTCTTGTCCAAGGTACCCTGAGCTCCTTAGAGTGCTCAAGCAATAACCTCAATCCAACTATCGCATTGTATTTCAGACTCCAAATAAAGCTATCCAGCCAAGGTGGGTGTTTTAATTAAAACTGAATTCTAAATTCAGAAAAACTGAGTGACTGATCAATTAATTCCGGCTAACAGCCTAACAATTCAAGGACTAGCCTAACCTGAAGCAATACTAGCTAATACCCGCAAGCAAGTTGAACGCCAGCGAGGCGATCGAGCGAACTTCAGTAGCGCAGGCATCCCTAGCAGAAAAGGCTGCAGAAGGCTGCGGATTCAACACAAGTATTCTTTAGGGGCTTTCCATCCCCATATATTCTAGGGCAAGCCCTGCCTCATTCGTGAAAGCAGCCAAGAAACACAGTGATTTGAAGTTCAGCGGGGAACGTGAAGAGTTTCACTACTCCTATAGCGTTAGAGCGACGGTGGCATAGTAACACGGCTTGCAGGAAACCACATGTTTATCTCAAACACACACCAAGCGATTGCAGACTTCTTGCTCAGCAACTCAATCTAAAGTAACGCAATCGGGGAAAAAAAGATTTCAACGTGAAGAACTTGAGTACACAGAGTTATCCGATTAGTGAACCGGGGCCACACCGCTAAGCACGGCAGAGCAATTCCAATTTCACGCCTCCGAGTCCCCATTTCACAAGCGGTCGCCGGCCGGACACTGGCCTCCCTCCGCCTGTACCGCAGGAGGAAGTTGTAACGAGCGTATTTAAATCAGTGCTGTGACACTGGGATTCGTACTCAACTTTTTTCCCACATCGCCGGTTTATCTTCACGAGATAAACAGATGAACTAATGAAAGCGGTACCCGCCAGCGCCGGACGGATAACGGGAACAGAGTACAGCCCCGAAAAACAGCTCGTGCTGCGTTTGTGTGCCTGCCCGCATCCAGAGGGAGAGTCACCCCAAATCCCAGATGGGGCTCGTCTCCCGCTCCGGACACGGCAAGCGAGAGCACCGCGGCGTGCCCAGCCCGCCGAGCAACAACAACCACGAGCAGCCATTTAAAGAAGTTCACGCACGTGGGCACAGGAAAACCTCACCGATGCGAAAGGGGAGGCCGGGATTGCCCCTCCCTCCCCGCCGCCCCCTCCCCGTCCCGTGCCGTGCTGTGCCGTACCTGCTCGGCGCTGCCGGGCTCGTTGAGGCGATGCTCGGCGGAAAGGTGGTGCCTCAAGAGCAGGGTGCGCTTGTAGTTGCGGGTGCCCTTGCAGAGCTCGTCGTGCCCCCCGGGTAGGGGCGCGCCGGACATGATCAGCTCGGGGGGCGCGGCGGCGGCGGCGGCCGCGGTGCACCAGGCGCAGGACATGAGGCCGGTCTCCTGGCAGTAGTAGAGCCACGGGAACTCCTTGAGCCAGGAGCCCTGAAAGGAGATGTGCAGCTTCTGCAGCAGGGACTTGGGCCTGGCCAGCGGGAAATGCCGGATGCTCTCCCCCTCGCCGCTGCCCTCCGCCTCATCCCCGCCGTCGCCCCCCGACCGCCGGCTGCTGCTACAGCTGCCGCCCTCGGCGCCACTGCCGTCCCCCAGGCTGCCCCCTTCGCCGTCCTCCTCGTCGTCGCTGCTGTCACTCAGCGAGCCCCCGTCCTGGACCAGCTCCTTGCCCTCCAGCAGCCCCTCCGTCTCCAGTCCCTCCGCGCCCTCCAGCTCCATCTCTTCGTCCGCCCCCCGCCCATTGAAGTGCTTCCGCGGCCAGGCCGCGGCCTCGCAGCCATTGTTGGCGGCGGGGTGGGCGGCCAGGAGCCCCCCGCCGCCGCGGAAGGCTAGAGTCCGGCGGTTCCTCTCGGCGAACATGGGGCCGGCGGCGGCGGCGGGGGGCGACGCCGCGTCCTGAGGCAGCAGCAGCTCCTTCTCCTCGGCGGTGGTGGCCTCCAGCTCCTCGGCCTCCAGCCCCTCCAGCTCCGCCTCCTCGTCCGCCCCGCGCCCGTTCAGCGCCTCGGGGTCCTGCCGCTCCCAGGCCTCGGTCCCCGCCGCCGAGGCGGCCGCCGCGGGGGTGACGAGGCCGCCGCCGCGGAACGCGAGCGTCCGCCGGTTTATCTCCGCGAACATGGCGGGCGCGCCCCGCGCCCCCCGCCCGGCCGAGCGCTCCGTCCGCCGCGGGAACGGGGCGGGGGAAGGAGGCGCCCGGCTGCCGCGCGGGGGCGGCGGCCGAGAGAAGCGAAGTCCGGCCGCTCGCTCCCCGCTCCCCCGAGTCCGGCCTGGATCGCGGCGGGCGCGGGGCTGCCCACAATGGATCCCGCTCGATCGCTCAGCGGCGGCGGCGCTTCCGTCCCAACAGGCCCCGGATCGGGTCGGGTGGCAAATGAACAACGGGCTGCCCACAATGCACCGCGGCCGCCGCCCGCCGCCGCCGCAGGGGAGGGGAGGGGAGGGGGGGGCGCGAGCGGGGGGCGGGCAGGAGGGACGGGGGGGCCGGCGGGGGGCGGGCGCGCGCTGCGGCCGCGCCGCGTCACGCGCCGCCCGCCCCGCCCCGCCCCGCCCAATGTGGGGCGGGGGGGGGGGGGGGCGACGGGGTCGACCCCCTCCGTCCCTCCTTTCCTTCCCCCACATCTGCCCGCGCCGAGGGGCCGCCGCCCGCCCGCTCCGCTGCCGGAAGCAGGGAGGGAAGGGGGTCACCGCGGGTCCCGAGGGGCAGCGGCCGAGCCTCCCCGGGGCCGGGGAGCGGCGGTACCGTTATAGGCGCGCGGGGCGGCGCGAGCGCTTCCCGCACGTGCCGGCGGGGCGGGTCCCTCTGCCGGGCGTCAGGCGCGAGGCGCGGCGCGCGCGGTAACGCCGCCGGGCGGGAACGGGAGCGGGAACGGGAGCAGTCGGGAGCACCATGGGCAGGTGCTGTGGGGTGGCCTCGCCGGGCTGCACAGAATCACAGAATAGGACGAGTTGGGAGGGACCACAGGGGGTCATCCGGTCCAACCTCCCTGCTCAAGCAGGGTCAGCCTAGAACACATGGCTCAGGGTTGCTTCCAGACGGTTCTTGAGTAACAGGGAAACTCCACGATCTCTGTGGGCAACCTGTTCACTACACCGCCACTTGCTCACTTCTCCCCCACGCCCAGTGTGGGGGGAAACAGAAAAAGAAAAGCAAGGAAACTCATAGGTCAAGTTACAGAATTGCTTGGTATGTGAAAAAATGAGAGAGAGGGAAGCCAGAAAAAGTGCTCAGGCAGTCACTGTCCACTCTCCAGGGGTATGCCAGTTCTCAAGAAGATGCCCAGCCCGTTCCCAAGAAAAAGATGGTTAATTTCCCTAAACACTCTCCTCTGTGCTCTGCCCTGGAGCACAATGTTATGCAGCATGGAACACTGCTGTCCTTGGTTTAGTTGTGTCACCTCCCCCCCGTTTGGCACCCCCAGTCTTTTCTCTGGTGCAACAGAGTAAGAAACAGAAGAGGCCTCGGTGCTGTGCCGACACTGTTCATCAGTCACAGCCCATCCACCCACTGTGAAGAACATTTAGTCAGGTCCAGTACTGCAGGTAACAAAGTATCTTAAGAGAGGGACAGTGATGGAGTCTTCCAGCTGAAGAAGCGCAGTGTTGTCAGCGTCGTGTAATGCTCGTACATATATTCAGTGGCAAAAAAATACACCCCTCTGTGTCTTGGCCTGGAAATAACACGGGGGTCTGGGACAGCTGCCCTTAAGCTTTTGCGAAGACTTTGCAAGAATACTGTAAAAATTCTATAAACAATAATTATTTCCTTCTTCCAAAGAATTGCTTTGGAAAAGGAGGTATTTGGTAGAAAATTAATTTATATTCTGGGAAAATTAAGAAAGTCTTTCTAAAATTCTGCAGGGAGGGGAGAGGAGAGTCAGTTGTGGAGAAACAGAGAAAGTATAGAAGACAGTATCAGATTTCCAGGAGAGGAGCAAAAATGTTCTAAATCTAGGAAAGGGGACAGAGGAATGATGAGAGATAAAATAACTTTTCGATTTGCCGTGCCTCACTGGGGCACAGGGTGGAGGTAATGATTCAGGTCTGGGTCCATTGAAGCAGAGGGTTCCCACGACACAGCCTCCATACAACACAAAACAGACCTGCACTTCATAAAGTTTTCAGTTTTGTGAAGTATCCATAACTTTGCATTCCTGTGGTACTTGACTCTCACCTGTCAGCATTTGTCAGCTAACTCAGCCCTTACCTACGTTAGAATTTCTTACCCATTTTATATTGTTTTTAAAGAAATATTTAGTGGTGTAGATTCTTCCTCACTATATGTTTAAATCAGTGCAGATTGCAGTGAGTATATACAGAAAGTTTGCAGGAAAAAATCCCTGCTGGGATTCACATTTACAGAGCAGACTGCTTGCGATCTCTGGGAACATTAAGTACAGCCTGGACTGGTCTGCTAAAAACCTGCTCCGTGGTCATCCAGGAATGACCTGCCAAGTACACAGGAGGAATGGTAGGGTAACGAGCTGTAGGGCTTCTGTTCTGAAGTGCAAGTAGGTGTTAACTTGATTGCAGAAGGTAATCTCGAGTGGTAAAGAATCGATACAGTATCATAAAATGATTTAGATTGGAGGAAGCCTCTGGAGTTCACTCAGTTCAAAGCAGGGCCAACCTTAAAGTTACAGTAAGTTTCTCAGGGACACCCTCTCAGACTCTCCCAGAGTGTTGACCTTTTGCAAGAGCTGCTCCCAAATGGTCTCATCATGCCTTTGTTGTCAGTTCACTATGAGGGATTCCACCACTGTGCATGCTCTCAGAAAAGGGAACATAACTGAATCATTGTTGCTAATTTAATGGTTCTATAATGGCTCGGTCACGCTAGAATCGAGATTGCATTGGTCTGTTTATTAATTGCATTTCACTGTCTTCGCAGACACAGGTTTCCCCAGGTAATCTTAATTTTTGCATGACACTCTTTTTGTTGCTGAGTAATTTGCCAAAATGTGCAAACCACTTAAACTTCATGGCAGAAATTCTCATTTTCAGACTGCTTTGTTGCAAATGCAGTTTTCTATTGTGTTCATAGTATGACAAAATATTTCAAAAAGCATCCTGAGATGCTGTAGCAAAAATGCATTGATTTTGTAACAATATTGCAGTTTCTTCTTCAACTTTTCAGTTCCCCTGTCAAACCCACATGATACTAAGGCTCATAAGTAAAAAATAACCATTGATATACACCTCCTGGTAATTTTTTAACATATCTTTTTCACCCACACTCTCTTGAAAGTCAGCAGTGTTTACTGCCAAAGTCCATACATTTGGACAACAGCCAGGGTATCTTTGCTTTCCCACTCTTTGATGGGACAGTGTAGGTAAGAAATCTTTAGAGGTTAACTGTCCTAGTACTGTAGATGGAAAATGCAGTTTTATTCAGCCTGAAATCTAATTCTTCAGACACAACATAGAGTTTCCTTAGCTTATGTCTCTGATAGTCCTTTGGTTCTTTCTGCTTCTTTCTCCTGTGTTACAGAAAGATGTAGAAATCTTCCACTGTTCAATTGGAAAGAATCATAAAATGATTCAGCTTCCTGCAAATGAAAAGCCAGTGCCTCATACAAGACAACAGAATTAATAATTGATACCTTAATGCTATATACACTACTGCAGTGTGGCATTTTGCTCCAAATCTAGAAAAATCCAAATATGACTATGCAACTGCCAGGCACTGGTATTACTTTGTGCAGGGGACACAGTCTAGGAAGGCATTATTCTTGTATTGTCCAGTATTAAAAAATAGAGGGTCATAATGCTGTGAAAAGGGAGTGAGCATCACATGAAATCCTGTTCATCACTCCAGCTGTGTATATATCTGCGGAGAATGGTTTATAAAACTCCTTTGTGGGTGAATATAATCACTAATGTATTTAATATTTAATACTATTTAAAGTTCATTCTACCAAAACTTTTAAATGTGTGTTTGTATAGTGTGCTGAATTAGGTTTTCAGTGAACAAATTGCCAACTCCCACACAAAAGCGTAGGATCTTTTGCTTATAGATGATAAAACCTGTTGTGCAAGACTCTGAGGATTAAATTCTCACACTTGCATGATTGATTCCTGTGTGTTACATGTAGAATCACAGAATGATTTTGTTGAAAGGACCTTAAGTATCACATAGTTCCAAGGACCCCACCATGGCCAGTGAGCTCGTTACATGTATCCAGTGTCTCCATTGGTTGCAGCTGAGGAGAGTATTTAAAACCTGATCTAACTCTTACAGAAATGAGTGAGAAATAGACCATGCCACGGGAAACATCATGCCATTCCAGTGTGTACCAATCATAAGCATTTTAAACAACATGCTACTGATAATAATAGCACATTATAACTGGAATGACTTCTGTCTTGAAATTCCTGCTGTGAGCTAAGAAACACTTTCATGATGAGGCTGATTCTTCCAAGACAGCTTCTGAAACCGATGGATTGTTGTCCTAACCCTAGAGTACATCTCTGCATTGGATATTCAGTAACGAAGGTTCAAGATTTCTTTCAAAGAACTTTCAAGGCTCACTAACATGATTTTTGTGTTATTGAAATCTATATTCCTGGGCATGTGAAAGTTTCAGTTCAAATATTCCTGCATATTGAGGGATTTTGGAAGCTGAAAGTTCACTGATAGGAGAGAAGGCGCTCTTGTCTCTCAAGCAAAAGCATTTCTCTGCTGTGGGGATCACACAGGACATGAATGTATTGGAACTGGAGTCTTATTACCAGAACAGGAAAAAGTGCACATTTTTCCTGATACCCCAGAGGTGGAAAAATAGATCATAGCAGAAAATAAATAGCATAAGCTGTCACTGTGTAGTTTGAACTGTGCTGCTCCACAGAACAAGTACCAGGAAGAGAATACAACAGTTGAAGCTAATGAGGAAGTCAGAAACCTTGATGCCATCCTTAGTATGCAGTTCTGCTTATGCTGTGTGCTCAGGTGCCACTGAAGTACACATACCAAAGTAGATTTTGATGGCACGTGTTCAGCTGCCTAGGGAGCACTGAATGCCTTGTGAAGACTTGTGTGTGCTGGAATTTCATTGCTGTCCAACCTGGCACAGGCATATCTGGTCATTTTGCAATCCTTGCTTCCAGATTACAATTGGAGAAGACAAGAAAGTGTGATTTCTAACAGTAGAAACTCTCACATAGGTAGTGTCAGTAGAATGTTTGGACTAAATTGGCAGCTGTTTCAAACTGAATTCAAATTGAGCTTGTGCAATAATTTCTCTTGGAATTACCTTGTAAGTGATATTTGGAAAAGTAAATCACAACCTTTTTCAGGTCAATTACTTAATTTTGCACAGTCACACGCTGTGGCCTGTGAAGGAAGGTTAGGAAGGTATTATGAATGAAAGCTAACCATCCATTGTCTGGTACCTGTTCCCTTGCATGCTCTTAGTACCCAAGGAACATGAGATAATGTACCTTAACTTAGCCCATGGTGGAAGAATTTTCAGTGTAATTGCATTAACTTTGTATTTGCTGAAGAATAAAATATACATGTGGACAGGTGTTGTGTGTGTAAGATGTTATAACTTGTGCTTACTAATAAAGCTCTGGACAAAGAGTGTGTTCCAGATGTAACTGTGCCACTTGCAGGTTTTGCCAGTTTGTACCCACATGCTTCCCCTCTGGTGCTCAATTAGTGCTGCCATAGCTCAGCTGGTGAAAAGGTTTGTTTAAGAGCACTTTCATTTGCTTCAGGCAAAGTGAGCAGGTTGGTTTAAACCCTCTTTGTTGACTAATCCATCTGACTTGTTGGAAGCACACGAGGGAGTGCTCACTTAATTCCTTCTGCCAACAGAGCTGCGGGGGTGGAAACTCTCGGCAGAGGAGTGGTAAGAAACAACTGGAAGAATGATAATGTCACCGAGCAGCCGGCACACCTGTCTGCGAGCTGGGTGCCAGCGCATGACTTACTCCTGTCTGTGCCGTGGCTATTGTAGCTCTTCTGAACAGGTCTGTGCCTTTTCTGTTACACATTCCTGGCTTAAATCTCTTTCATAGTAAGTACTTTTGTGCCACGCTGGCAATACAAAACAATTTGAAAGCATCCAGAGTGTTAAAGCTATCTTATTCAACAGATTATGTCAGAAGGTCTACTGGGTGAGTATCAATGATTAGTCTCGCAAAATTAAATGCATCATTTCCTTATCCTGAACCTGAGCTGTTCCCGTCAAGGATGCTGGATGCACAGGCAGCACCTGGATGCAGGGTGGCAGTGCTGCCCCTCAGCCAAGGGACAGTCTGTTCTGGGGCTGTGTTACACTGATTTTACACTACTGAGGAAAGTTCACATCCAGTGAGGGGGCTCCAGCCTTCATTTCCAGCTTGTACATTTTCTCATGGTCATGTGAATGACTTCCTGTTACTCTTAAACCTAGAGGGGTCCAGTTGCCCACAGGCTTCTGAGAGGAGTTTTGTCTGCCTGGCTGTGAAGAGCTGTCCTTACCACCCTCTTTCCAGGTGTAGAGTCTTCTCCTCTAGCTGCACCATCAGCTTGCCTGAAAGGTCCATGGGATGCTTCCCTTCTTTCATGGATCCCCCACACTGTTTTTCCTAATCTCTTTAGATTCTATTTTCTTGTATTTTCATGTTGGAGTTTCTAAACATCCTTAAGAAGAGATTGTGCTTTATCCACCACTGTTGTTATTATGACTACTAATTATCACTTCTTTTGGAAAATTCTGCATAGTCTGATCTTAATATTGTAGCTTCACATGACTGGTCTTTGTTGTTTCTTTTTTCCATTGTTTTATTCTACACAAGGACAGCACTGCTATTTGTTTCTGTCACCTGCAGCCTAATTTTTTTTTTTTTCCAGTGAAGTACTTGAACGTGTCTTTACCTCTAGATAGGTATGTTTTCATGTGCTTCCATGAAGAAAGAAAATAGGATTTTGCTAAAAAAAATCAATATTTTTCTGAAGTAGGACTGAAAGACCTGACCTGAAGTGTGCTGCAGGAGGTTGAAATCTGCTCACTCATTGTGGCCAACTGCTCAGATGATGAAGGGATTTTTTTTTATTATTCCTATGGCTACAGCTATGACCAGTTTAGACTTCTCAAATGCAAGGCATTTTCTCTTAGCTTCGACCTCTTTTAAAGTAATTTAACATGTTTATACCTAAGATTTGTTATTCTGTCTTATTCACAGGTTTCTGATCCTTTTGTCTGTCTGGGTTAGGTGTCTGTTCTGAAAGCATCTGGTTTTCAACCTTTGCTTGACTGGAAAAATAGTACATTTTTGTTCTTTCATGTCTTTTGTTTTTTTTGTGAGCCTCCATAGTAGTCCTGTATTTTTCAGTCTGCAGCTTGGATGGATGTGCTTTATCAGGCAGGGAATGAGCTGTCAAAGATACACTCTAATCAGGAAGGGAATGACGTCCTTCTGGGTACTTAAACAACTGCATTTTCCCTGTGACTTTGATCAGTGCCCCTTCAGTCAGGTTACAGCCTCTTCCTAACACTCTGACTGCTGACTTTGGGTAATCCAATGTATCCCTCTCTTTTTCTGCAACTATCCAACTCTTGTTTTTCTGGATAATCTTACACATTTTTTCTACTTCTGAATCTGCTAGTGGGCCAGTGGTACTCTCTATCTTAAGTTACTGAAGTTCACAGAAGGCATATATCTCCATTTAGCCTTCCTCATATTAATTACCCAGCAGTTATTAACAGTTATCGTGGGCTGCAGTGTCTCAGCTGGGTGGAGTTAGTCCACACAAATTTGAACAGGAGTGAAACTTGAAAATTCTGCTTATTAAAATGTCTTTCTTGTAGGACAGTGTTTGTGGATTCCTTTCTTGGGAGGAGATAAAGAAACTACACAAACCGATTAATTGTTGGCACACTTTGCTAATCCTGCCATTCTATACAGCAACCATAATTATAACTGTATTTGCTGGAGGGAATTAAAATTATTCCTTTGAATATTGTATATAGGATAGCTTTAACCACTCAGAAAATCAAATTTAAACCAAAATTCCTAAAATTGAGTGAAATCTGCCAGGAAAGATGATAATGCCAGGTCAGTAAGGAACAGGGTTAGCACTCAAGGTTATAACTGCCGAACTCATTATAGGATGTTGCAATTTCTGCTGTTGCCAATGCCAGACACAGTCATCCAAATATTCTCCTCTGGCAGTCTGGCAGGCAATGCACAGGCATGGCTGCAGTGCCAGTGCAGTGTAACACAGGCAGGGACCAAAGGGAGGAGAAAAGTGAAGAGAATCAACTTTGAAGCAGGTTCCAGGAGAAGGAGGGGCAGCCCTGGCTGAAGCCACCCTGCTTTGCTTTAGGTAAGAGTTTTCCTCAAGGTCACCATGTGCAGTGTCTCTGAGTTGGCCCTGAGCCCAGACAGCCAAACCCCCAGGAAGATGGGAGTGGGCTCAAGACCCTGACACTCCATTTTGTCCTTAGGAATGTCCCCTGCCCACTTCACCAGCCGTTCCCTGAGCTAATGCTCCCTTTTCTTTTTGTTTTTCCCAAAGCAAGCTAATGCAAGCAAGGGAAGGACTCTGCAGCAATGCTGACTGCTTTTGCATTGCCAAAACATTTCTCTCCACACACAGTGCTGCAAGAGGTTCCCACATACAGTGTTGATGACCTTATACCTAATGCATTCCTATGTCTGAATCAGAATCCTAGTAGAAATGCTCACTGATATATTGGACACTCTCTTTAAGGCCTGGGAAATTGTTGCCTGAATATTGGTGGCTGTTCCCTTCACTATGGCATGGACCCAGAGTGTCTCAGAAGCATCTGCACCTTGGGTGCCGCCCGAAGTGTTCTTGCTCAACATCCTTTTTTTTTCCTCCTCTTCCTCCTCTTTGTGGTATGGACAAGCAGTTGTCTTAATCTACTACATCTTAACAGCTTTTTGTCCTGTGGGGAACATTGTTGCTAAATGGGCGTTTCAGAATGGCATCTCTTATTTTCCATAGGAACTCCTCCCCTCCCACATTCCCCCATTTTTATAGTATTGCTAAAGTGTGAACTCTGATGATTTGTGAAAACCTGGTTTAGTCAGGAAAACTTCAGCCTTACCTCAGTATAACTACTAGGCTTTTCTGGAAGGTGTGAGTAAACTTGAAAATATTTAATTGTTTTTGTATGCCAGAGAATGGGTGAAGACATAGTAGTATTGAGATTAAATCAAAGTGGCTACTTCAAAAAAAGTCTTGCAGACACATCTGTGTGTGTGGATTTTCAAAATTACAGTTAGCACCTTTGTAATAATTTGATTTAATCTAGGGAGGCTACATTTCCAAAACCAGGTGCTAATGCTAATGCACTTACCACAGGTCACCCAACCACATCAACACTCATATCAGCAGCTCCATTGTGTTTTCAAGGACACGACATAAAGGTATCAGCTCTTGAGTCAGAAGTCTCTGGAAGACAGAAGAGGTCCTCAGAGAAATTACTCTGAAGAATTTACATGCCCACTGCAGTTTCCTTGGTGCAAATGCACAAACCCAAACCAAACTGTTCAGGTTACAGTTTGGGAGCAGTTCTGGGTTTTGTGCTGGTACCCAAAAAGCAGCTCATAATGGCAGCAACGTTTAATCATTCCTGGCCAAGAAACTCCTGTGTTGGCAGATCTGTTGTGCTCTATTCTCATATTTCTTACACCTCTTGGTTAGAGCACAGCTACAATCTATTTCTGCTGGGGATTTTTGGCACCAGGGAAATCCATGTGGTATAGGAAGGTTGTTGCAACTCTCCACAACAGCAGCAGTTTTTAAAGCATGCTTGACAGACATATTAGTGGGATTTTTACATTGACTTATGTAATACTGATAAAAATTTGGGATCTCAATGTTATTAGGGTGCACTATCATTAGGGGACTGCTCTCTAGAACAGTGGTCTCAAACTGTTTTGGTAGTGTACCCCCATCACTAAAAAAATGTTGAGCATGCATCCCCAATATTATTTGTATTTTTCATTTATAAATTATAAATATCTAATGTCATTGTGATATATTATGTACATTAGAAAACATAGACAAAATGAAAATTAAAGAAGGATAAGCTAAAGATAAAATTCATTCATTTATTTATTAATGGTACAGAATATATTTTCTTGCTGCACCCCAGTGGATTATCTTGCACACCCCTTGAGTCTACACACCTCACTTTCAAAGCCAGTCATCTAGAAGATGGGCTAAAACTCAAGAAGAAAAAACATGACAAAAATGAAGAAAAAAAAAAAAATTTACCCCTTAGCCTTGAAGTACCTCCTTAATGCAGGTGGTTAAAAACTTTTAAAGCCTGGTCCAAGACTATGGAATTAATTCCCTCAGGAGCTAAGACAATTGCAAACATCATCATCCAAATGTAAACAACGTTCTTTAACCTGCCTTTATGACATAAATACATTGCAACATATACATTAAAGAGAAGCATCCAAATTATCAAAGCGAATCATCCTACAAACGTCTCCCCTGGGGCAGAGGAAGAGAGAACAAAGGAGGTGTTGCTTAATGCACTACTGGAAAGCAATTGGATGTTGCTGCAATGAGGTGAGAACGTGAATAGACTAGCGTGTGATAGAAAACCGAATCTATTGCTGTTTCTACTCAATTTTAAAACTGCACCAGTGTGAATTAAATGTTCATTTCAGGTCAACAGGCATTACATATTCAATTTTTAATTGGGTACTACTTGTTTTTGATTTTTTTTATTGTTTTCTTCCTTCCACAGTGGCATCCTGACTGTAGAACCATGAGTAAATTACTATAAATCATTGACTCTAGCTGTGTCTGGCTGTAAAAGAACCTAATTTCTTGAATTCACTTCAAGAGGCTTTCTTGGGTAATATTTCAGTACAGCTGGATTGCTTTGTTGGCACAGCTTTAAATATAGATCAACCTTTAAATTGCTTGCTTCCAAAATTGGTTCAAATCAGTATTCTGAGTTGTAAATTGAGTTAATACACAGGACAGTGAATCCCAGCCTTCCTGGAGGTACAGTACTGTCTTAACTAAGGGTGACATTTATTTCATCTTTGCTGCCTGGCTAACTCCCCTAGGTACTGCATGAGGTGGGATGAAGCTGGAGTCAAGAATTTCTCTGCTCCTGTGCCCTTTGCACAAGGCAAAGTACTAGAAAACATAGGTTGCATGCTCCCACCTCGTTTATATACAAGTCATTTATCCAGAATCTGTTTTCCAGATGCATGCAGGAATGGGAAGAGACTAACTTCGTACTTCATCCAATGCTTTCCTGATTATGACAAGAAAGCAGTCTAGGTTTTTGAAGCAATTAGGGCTGGCTAGAAACTTCTGTTCTACATTGGAAAATGTACTTTCTGGGGAAAAAAATTGAAATTTTAGACGCAATTTTTTACTTTGTGATGCTATGTCTATTTGGCTGGAGTTCCTCAGAAATGACATCTCTTGCTGCAGCACAGGGTTTTCCCTCTGACTGCCCTGGCTGGTATGTTATGAAAGATGTAGTTTGACCAGCTTGCTCTGCCAGTGGGAAAGAATGGGACAAATTTACTTAAAACAACAAACTCTTTCTAACTATGGAGTTAGACTGCAATGGAAAATGAAAGTTTAACACTGAGATGACTGGAAGCAAAGATTTTTAGCATTGTTTCAATGTGATTTTCTACCATGATGTTTCCTAACCTAAAGCTTTGGAATTAATGTCCTGTGCTTCTCCAGGAAGTACCTTGAAACATGACCTTTAAAAAGTTGAATACAGCTATTGATATATTTGAGTACAGAAGAATAATGATTGGTGGAAAATACAAACAACTTTTTTGACCAGTATAACAGTAGATAAAACGGTGGCAGAATTTGTATGTTAATAGATTCAGAGAATCACAGAGCGATTTGGGCTGGAAGGGACCTTAAAAATTGTCCAACCCCCCTGCCATGATCAGGCACATTTTCCACTAGACCAGGTTGCTCAAACCCCCATCCAACCTGGCCTTGAACATTTCCAGACATGGGGGAGTTCACAACTTCTCTGGGCAACCCGTTCAAGCGTCTCATCACGCTCATCATAACAAAGCGTTTCATGGTATCTGATCTAGACTTCTCTCAGTTCAGAAATGTTGCCTCTCCTCCTGTCACTCATAGACTCTGCTAAAAAGTATCTCACCAACATTTTTTTGTAAGCCACTTCTAAGCATTGAAAAGCCACATTAAGGTGTCCCCAGAACCTTCTCTCTTCCAGACTGAATAACCCCAGCTCTCTCAGTCTGTCTGCATAGGAGAGGTGCCCCAGCCCTCCGATCATCTTCGTGGCCTCCTCTAAACCCACTTTAACAAGTTTATGTCTTGCCTGTTGCTGAAGTCTTATCCTTGGTGATTACTAAGTGTTTTTTTCATGTAGGAAATGCAGGAATGTCAGCTGTCTTTGGGATCATAAAACAGGATGAAAAGGAATAATGACACTTCCCAATTTCCTGAAGGAAGGGGAGTCTGAATTTAGCTTGATGCAAAACAAGATCTTCCTTTACAAGTTTTGCATAAACCTATCACTTAGCTTTTCTCTGGTGTTAAATGCTTCTGAAGCTGATCTGAGTATAAAATAGGGCATTTTAGTAACATTTCCATAACATGATGTGTAATAGCTCAGGAAGTATACTAGCAACTTGCCTCTTGTCCACTCTTTTATAAATAATGCATGTTTTGTATCAAAGCCAATATTTTAAATCTACAACAGACATAGAAGGCACAAACAAATGTTCATGTGGGAAAACAAAAATGCAGGATTAACTCTGTTGGTATGAACTATTTGAATCTTGAATATATTAAACCTTATTTCTGAGAAACTGTTAACTTTGAAAGTAAAAGGTTAAAGTAAAAAATAAGCTGTGGTATGATGGCAAGTAGACTGAAAGATTTGTGATTAGAAAAAGTATGACTTTCTAGTATTTCTAGAAGTGTGCCTGAAGAAATCAGTGAATATTATTGAGAGTTACCATATTGCTCAAAGTGCTGTTACAGAAACATGTCTTCTTTCTTTCTTTTTTTTTTCTGAAATTCTTGGCCAAAACATCACCACTAGCCTTATTTGGTTACAGTCCTTGATTTACAAATGTGCTTGATGAATTTTTCTACTCTTTCAAGTGAATTAATTAATTGGTGCTTGTGCAATGTTCTCAAGACAGAACTACCTACAATGAACTACAGTAACCCATAAGTGCTGCTGAAAATCTAATTAAAATTCTATTTTTCATAACCAATCTGCAAATGACCCTCAGTATTAGTAGGATTTTACACAATGCAGATTTTGCCTCAGAATTCTGGACTTTCAGTCATTGCTGAATGTTCCTGCAAATCTAATATCAATTTGGCCTTTACCCTCATCTTAAAAGGAAATCATATTGTCAAGTTATACAAGCAATTAAAAACATGCAAAGTTTCCTACTCTTGTTCCTCCATCTCTCAGCAAAGGTGGTTTTGCACTTATTACCAGGAGGCTTT
The DNA here is from genome assembly GCF_009650955.1 of Corvus moneduloides. Lineage (NCBI taxonomy): Eukaryota > Metazoa > Chordata > Aves > Passeriformes > Corvidae > Corvus > Corvus moneduloides. The sequence continues at coordinate 135,012,721 of NC_045476.1, read as the reverse complement.
TGGCTGATGTGTGCAACCCAATAGACACAGATGCAGACTGAGTACCTTGAACTGCAGCTAAGCACAGCTGTTGGTGGAGCTAGAAGCACAGGCACAGAACATTCTAGTATTTCATGGCCTGAAGAGCATGTTAAACCAGCAGTGCTCATGGGAAGAAGAGGACAGCAGACCCCTTAGCTACTCCCTGCTCCCCTTCCCCTCCAAATACACATATCCTTGGGCATTGTTGTTGATGATATTAAATAGCTCTTAGTATGGTCCTACTGTTAGGTTCAGGAAGAATAAAATTGCAAATCTGAGTGTCCTGTTCCAATTGTACATTCAATGGCATGAAGTATGGGTAGATATTGACATTGCTGAAAACAGGCCAAGACTTAAACAGGCAATGTCTCAGCTGCACTTTGATCCCACTGAATGTGAAGTACCTTAATCACTTAGCATGTGGACTCACAAAGTTACTCTGATGTTATCACTCAATGTCCCAGTCTGTATCATGGGATAAAGCACACATGTTGCTGTTTACATAGTTTACAGCAAGTTTTCAGCCCCATGTCTTTAAAAAGTGACTGATGTTTCACTGTAGTACCCACATCTGACCTGCCAACCTTCCAGGCAGCAACAGCAATGTGCTCCTGAGCTGGGAAGGTGTTCGTAGCAGACTCCTCCAACGTTAGACTATTGAATTACATGGTTTGCCTATAAGTTCTGAAGATGCTGTTAACTCTGTCAAATTTTCAGTACAGTGGAACTGCACTTCTCTGGGGTTATGACCCTACACCACAGCTGGGAATTAGCATGGACAAAAATCTCACAACCTCCATCTGATGTCTTCAATCTGTCACATTACCAGCAAACCCATTTGACTTGCCTTCAGAGGTCAGGTGCCATTGCTGACACATCCTCTTCCTGTCCTGGATGTCTGATTGAAATCCTTATGAGATACCAGGATAGCAACATGCAGGAACAGATCCGTTTCCTGCCTGGATCCATGTAGGACAGCAGGGAGAATAGAGGAGTGATGAGCTTGCAGAGTGTGTCAGCAAACACTGATGGACTTGGAACCTTCTGCCTTGGGGTCAGTGAGGGTAGACAAGATTTCTCACAACTAATATGCTCTAGCTGCTGTAATATCTTCCCCTCCCTTTCTTTTCTTTTTCTTTTTTTTTTTTTTTTTTTTTTTTTTTGCTGTGGGCTCTTGCAGAATGGCTTCAGCACAGCTGGCAAATAATATTTTATCTGTGGCATCCAGCATCTACACTGGGCATGTGTGGCGTGCGGGGTCCCAAGCAGAGTGCCATGTCTCTCAAGAAGAGTTTTGGCCATTGAATCAGACCACTTGTGGTTCAACTCAGATGGTATCACAGACTGGAAAAATTTCTGTATGAAATTGTCCCTCAACATCCTTGTCCTAGGATTTCCTGCAAATAACGTGGTGCCCTAGGGTAGACAGAGTAGCTGGTTATAGACTTTGTGTGTCTTACTGCTGTAATTCTTTGTCTTCAGTCTTCTTGTTTCACATTCTGGCATCTGTGACACTCCTTAGCATTGACTGGTTTCTGCTTTTCATCTTGCTCACACCTTCGGCTGTTGAATGGAGCTGGAGAAAGTCCAGGCTTCACCAGAGTGCCTAATTCTTCAAATCAAATCCATCTTTGCAGGTTTGGTTTTGGCTTTTATTTTTGGCTAATGAAGATAGGAATACCAACATTGCTAACAGTGATGTTTGTTATCTTCACAAAATTGTTTCTACCTTTCTTCCACTCTTTTCCAAGGTCTTTCATTTTCAGTCTTCTGTTGTGCACATGCATTTTGTTGCATTTTTAACTGTTACTCTTTTTTTTCTGCCTGATCTCTTGTTCTGTTTACAGCCGTCATCAAAGAATTTGTCCTTTATGTTTTAGTGGGTTGTCCTGGTCCCATATCCAGCAAAATTCTAATAAAGTCTTCTGCAAGCTGAGTCAGTGTAACAGTCTCAGTCTGTCCCCTGCAAGGGATCCTGGCTAAAAGATCTTTGTCAGGAAGTGATTCCTGTGTCCCAGCTGCTCCAGTGTTTGAGATACTCCCCAGACACCTTCTCAGTTTTGTGGCCATCTCAGTTCAAATGCAAAGATGAACCTGGACATGTGTCCTGTGACAGTTTTTCTTCTCCCTGAACAAGTTCTTCTACACCTTTCCTACTTTCAGAGTCTTACCCTTGAAAGGAAACCAACTTTACTTTTGTATGTGTATCTGAATCTCTTCTGTCTTGCCTTTATCTTCTTCACCCAGTGGGAAGATGATTTCTTCCCTTCTCCAAGAATCTGTCATAGGCTGAACAATCATTGTGTAATCTTCCTTGCTTCCTCTTCAGGTTAGAGTCTTCACAGTTTTCAATCTTTCTTCTATGCCATTTCCTTTCAGAAATCCCCCTGAGCCAGACTTTCTTTCAAAATATTTTACTGAAGATGTGATTGCATTTTCTTTAGAGTACTCCCTTAAATGAATTTCTCATTTATTCATAACCTTCTCAATCTTTCAGCTGTTGCCATCTGTCATGGGCTGCTTATGTCCACCTTTCCCTTAGCTAGATAATATCTTTTATTCATATATCCCATCTTACATTTCTAACTAGTCTGTCTCCATGACCTGCACTGATGAAGCTTTCTCTGTGTGGTTATGTTCCCTCTCTTTTCCTCCCTTCACAGACATTCCTCTGACATAACTCACTCCAGATTTTCTTACGGCTATTTTATAGGCTGTTAGCACTTGAGTTTTCTTTTATTTTCTATCATTCACATGAGCTCTTCTACATATTTTTCATTATTTTTCACAAAACATCTGGCTTCCCTAAAATCTGTACGCTATAAGCCATTTAAATAGTTAGCTGTTGTAGCACTACTATCCGCGGTATACTCGCACAGTGAATATCCTGCATTTGAAGTAAAATGTTTGCATGATTTGCAAAGGCTTTGACTCTTAAACTTGTAAGCTGTGGTCCATTGTCTACCACTGCCATTATCAGTGTGCTATTTCTGGCAAATACCTTGACTATGACGTCGATTATATGCTCATCAGCTGTGTCATGTTTCTGGATAGAAGAAATCATAACTTAGAGACAGCAAGTAAATTTTTTCCACATGCAATCACAGACCAGACAGCCTCACTGCAAACTGTGTGGTCAAAGCAGGGTCAGCTAGAGCAGGTACCCCAGGACCCCTGGGGTACCCCCAGTGACTGGCCTCAGCTGGGGCTTGTGCCTCCCATCACAGCCCTCTGAGCCCAGGTTGTGACCAAGGGACAAATCTGCATACATCAGTACAAATACTTTTTCTAGAACCTTACACAACATCGGATTCTGGTCTTTGCTCTAACTTTTTCCGAGTAACACTTGGTAGTAGCAAAATTTTATCCATTTTCTATTCATCTGCTTCTTGTAAATTTGTGGGTTTTTTTCCCCATAATTTCTATACTTGTATTTAGTATTGTTTTTTCTTGTACTCATGGGCCTGTCTGGCTGTGGTGAGTGCTCCGCTCCTGAAACCAAGGAATCAGGGTAATTTTGCTGGTACCCAGAATGTCCTAACTGGAATATGAGACATCCACATGCACTGATGGATAAAGCATGGGGTCTACAGGACAGCCATGCCCTACTGGAGGAGTAGATATGGCAGGCAGAACTCATAGGACACTCTGAGGGCATTAAATTACTTATTTATGCAACTGAATTGAGTCTCTATTAATAAATCCATGTTTTTCAACCCTTCCCACTTGCTGAAACGACTACAAGCATTTCTTTCCCAAAATAACTGTTTTCCCACACTCTATATTATATTAGTAGTCTAGAGTCAGCACACCTAGATTTTCTTTGCAAAGTCTGGACTGTAACTGCAGATACCAGAACAACCTGCCTGAAGTTTTGGCAGAAAATCATTTTAGTCTTGTAAATATAGCAGCTGTGGGGAGCTGGTTGCTGCTGATCTGAGCCTGTTTCCAGGCTGCAGGCAAGTCTTTATCCTGCTTCTGGCAAAACAATCTTCTTGCTTGTGAAGCCTCTCCCTAAGCTTTCACTTTTGCTCTAGCTGCATATGCTGTGTATCAATCTGTGGTTTGCTAATTTAAACTGCCATTTGTTTATCTCCTTTGTCCTTCAGAATTTGCTCTGGGTCTTTTGTCAGGCTGCAGTGCACACATGCCTGCTTTGTGGAGAAAAAAATTTAAATCCAGGTTTAAGTCAAGAGCTTTTTTGTTTTTGTCTTGATTCTCTCCATATTACTACAGATGACATAGATCTTCTGAGGGCACTGAACCAAGAAGTAGCTAATCTGTTGTAAATGGCCTTAAAGTGTTGACTCTTCTATGTTTGCATGTGTGTCTGTATGTATACACATATATCTTAAAGAAATATTACATATATAATATATATGTTTTTATTCTAAATTCAGTATTTGTAGGTCTGTAGTGTATTTGAGGGTATGTCATGTCAAGATCTTCTCTCCCTACATCTGCATTGCTGGTCTATCCTCTCCGCTCTCTGGCTGCCATCTGAGAGGAGGTGGATCCTAATGGACTGTCCTGCTCACCTCTCACATGCTAGGGAATGGGTGGCAGATCACAGAATCATAGAAACACTTGTGTTGGAAGGGACCATCTGGTTCCAACCCCCTGCCATGGGCAGGGACACCTCCCACTAGACCAGTTTGCTCAGAGCCCTGTCCAACCTTCCTTGAACATTTCTAGGGATGGGGAGCCCACAGCTTCTCTGGGCAACCTGTTCCAGCGCCTCACCACCCTCACAGTAAAGAATTCCTTAGTAACCTCTAATCTAAACCTACTCTTTCAGTTTGAATCCATTTCCCCTGTCCTGTCACTATATACTCTTGTAAATTGTTGGTGGCCAAATCTCAGCCTAACTAAGGACAGGCACTAAAACCCCCACTAGCCTGGTAAAGCAAAAGCAAAACAGGAAGGTGTGGTGAGCTGTGATGGCCTTTGTTCCCCCACTTCTCTGTATGGCAGGTATCTGTCCCAGACTTGCCTGGAAATGACAGAAAGAATCATATGGGAAGTTACAGCAGGGTTTGCTGTCAAACATCTTTGCTGAGGAAATACAGTGTTGATAGGCTAACAAGAATAGCTTCAATAAGAATCTGTTAACACAAGCCTGAAGCTAAAGCTGGGCTTTCAACATAAATCAGCTGATATAAAACCTTTTAGCATATTTATGTCAGAAGGGCTCCTGTAGTGAAAAAGGAAAAAAAAAGAAATGTTTGCCTGATCAGCTTCCCCTTCTGTAAATAGAAGAGGTCACTACTTGTATAATTAGAACTGAGCACAGGATGTATGTTGGCATACAAAAGCAATAAATCTAAGGAAATAATACATATTTACTCTGAATCTCTGCTTAGAGAGAGGTTTAGGTCACACACTTCACAAGGTTTTCTTGTCTGGAGTGAATGGCAACAGATCGATAGGACAGAGGGATTTCTTTACCACCAGTAGACACACATTCTTGTGTACAAAACAGGTGTTGCCCAGAGTTCCTGTAAATAAAGGAAGAGCTTCAAGATCTTTCTGACTGGAAAAACATAAGGCCCTCGAGCCTGATTTTCCCCTGTAATGACAGAAGGGGGGTGAGGGCTACCCAATCCCACTGCCCTGTGCCACAGCCACAGTTGCGATACTGTTTTGAAGAAAAATGATGCCAGATTCATTTCTCTCAGTAGCAGCAGCCATTTTGCTGCTCTGAGCTGTTCTAGTGAGTTATAATTTGAGGTCCAGCATATCCAACAACCTGCTGTGCTGCCCTTCTTTTGCCATGAAATACGTGCTGAGCTGCTGAGGGTGAAACTCTGGTCTTCTGCATTCTTGCAATTTTTTAAGTGGAAAGTTGTGAACTGTCCTGGCTGAGATTTGGAGGTAATCTTCCACTACAGTTCCCTTCAGCAAACTGTACAGTTTTAATACCAAGTAGCTGACAAAGTGGTTGTTAACAGGGCTATAAAAATGGCCTATGTGTTGCAAAGGCAATACAGTACCAAGAATTTGAGACCTTTTCTTACGAAGACCCTCAGCCAACAGTCATCTTAGGGAAAAACATCTTTGGTAATGATCAAGGCTGAGCAAAGCCATCCCAGGGGGTCCCAGGGGCAGTTGGCTCACCAGGCTGGTGCCACCCTGGCCAGCACGGCGGCTGAAGACAGGGACTCAACCCCCGCAGTGGATTTGGTGAGAAGGAGTTGCAAGGCCATATATTACTGCTTTGCTTAGAAGACGACAGCAGAGCCTGGAACATTTCAATTTCTCTTTATGTATACAGGGCATGAGCGTGAGCCACAGACAAAATGGTCTTTATAAGGCAACGATTCTGGGGTGTCCAGGGCAGCACTAAGGGGATGATCTGTGCTCTGCCACAGCGCAGCCACGGCCAGGTGGAGGAACCTCGTGTTCCCCGCGCTCATTTCCCCCCCCTAGGTAAAATGGGGGGCTGGGTGTGGTGATGGTAGTGGGAGCCTGTGCACAGGCACCAGAGCAAGGTGGGGGCATTTGAGGGGAGGGGGAGCTCAGGGTCCTGCAGATCAATGTCCTGGCAGCCGCTGTGCAGAAGGAGCCAAGACTGGGTTGTAGCTGAGGGAGGATGAGAGAAAAGTAGTTTGCAATCTAAATTCTTGGCAGCAGCAGAAGCTGCATAAAATGCTGTCAGCGTTGCTACGGCAGTGGTCTCTGAGCTGCACAGAAGCCAGGATCCCCACCTGGGATTTGGAGCTAAATTCTTCCTAAATGACTGGCTTGCTGTCTTCTGCCCTTAGTGCTGTGGCCACTTATACAGAGGGACAGCATAGGGCTCTGCTGGAACCATTTTTTGCCCCAACAGGTTTGGATTGGTCACAGTAGTGAAAGGCTACAGTCTTTTCTCAAAGCGATTTGGTATCAGTCACCCTCAAAATTTGCTGTCCTTGTTATGTGGGCATGGTTGCTCTGCATGCATCCATGCTCTGGAGCTGCATCCTTCCTCTTGCATGCCCTGAGGAATTCTTTCTGACATACTGAGTCCAGAGGTACAGACTATCTGGGGGTTTTTTACCCAGAAGATAATGCATGCTTTAAAAAGAAATCCACCTTGCACCAGAACAGAGACATTTTTACTGAATTTCAGGCTGTCCTGGAAGTCTACAAAAGACAGAAGAATGTTACACAGAGAATTTAGTACACATTAAAGTGAAACAAAACCCAACAAACTATTCAAGATCTGTAAGCAGTAGTAACCATTTAATGAGATTTACTTACTATGTTTCAGCTCTCTGAGGCAATGTAATATAGCTGCAGCTAAATCTGAAGTTTTATGTCTTCCTCATGTTGAGAGGCTAAATGCATTACAACAGTATTCTGCCAAGCCTGTTTTGGATGATAAAGGCAGCATATGAGACCTGGGAAGTGCAACAGGGCTGCTTGGCTTCAGACAGCACAGTTAGATGGACAGAGAAGATGTTAGAGCTGGTGCATTGTGCAGTCAAGGAAGGACTCTATGTTTGAAACAGTCCCCATCACTCAGCAATAGCTGGCTCAAGCAGATATGCTAGAGATGAAGTGGTTGGATGCATTCAGTTGTGGTCTTCATGAGCAGTAAATGGTGTGAAAGATTCTTCATAGAATCACAGAATAAACTGAGCTGTAAGGGACCCACCAGGATCACCAATCCCAGCTCCTGGCCCTGCACAGCACCATCCCCTGCACATCACACCATGTGCCTGAGAGCATTGTCCAAACACTTCTTGAACTCTGTCAGGCTTGGTGCTGTGACCACTTCCCTGGGGTTCCTGTTCCAGTGCCCAAACACCCAATGGGTGAAAAACCTTTTTCTAATATCCAACCTAAACCTCCCCTGACACAGCTTCAGGCCATTCCCTTGGGTCCTGTCACTGGTCACCAGACAGAAGAGATCAGTGCCTGCCCCTCCTTTTGCCCTCACAAGGAAGTTGTAGACTGCAATGAGGTCTCCCTTCAGTCTCCTCCAGGCTGAACAGACCAAGTGACTTCATCCCCTCCTCATTTGGCTTCCTTTCAAGTCCCTTCACCATCTTCATGGCCCTCCTTTGGACACTCTCCAATAGTCTCACACTGTTATATTGTGGTGCCCAAAACTGCACATGATATTCAAAGTGAGGCCACACCAGTGCAAAGCAGAGCAGGACAATCCCCTCTTTTGCCCAGCTGGTGATGCTGTGCCTGGTGCACCCCAGGACACAGGTTCTAGAAGTCATTGGGGAAAACATAAAAGCCCATTAATACCACTTTCACTGTAATTTCCTGGATTTGCCTGAACTCACTGTGTAACATTAATTGTTCACATTTCTTACTGTAGATTACATGTTCTCTAATGTGATTAAAGTGTCTGTGCATGGGAGTAAAACACCCAGACTGGAAAACTAACCACTCTCCAGGTTAGACAATTGAACTCTCAACTTGAGAAACAGGTCAGATTCAGCAGTGTTAGATCTGTACAAGTTCCCAAAGGAGTGAAAACATGAAACAGTTGTCTTTTGTCACAGGAGTTTGTAAAGATTCTGAAAATGGCTCAAGAATGTTCAGCTCCTGTGAGAGTGAGTCTGGGGTGTTTCATTACTGGTAGGGTTTGATTCTGTATTTACTCATTCTGGTTTTATTACTAACTTCAGGAGAGTTAATCCTGAGCTAGTCCCACACAGGTAACAGCAGAAGCAAAAATTTTTGCAACTCTTGAGACTAACAAAATACTCCTGAACAGATTAATAGATGTGAGTTAATACTGAGGAGCTAAGAGCTCTTTGCACATGTACATGTAGCAAAGCTTCCTACCTCATTACATGGAAAAGTAAATATTATTCCCATTTTTCCGGTTAGAAGACGGGCACAAAGAGATCCAGCAACCTGCCAAAGGTGAAGGTGGGAATTGTTGGAAGAGCTTGGAATAAGATCTTATTTCTTGTGACTTCTGAGTTCTCTGAGTTCTTAGAGTATGTCAGGACATAGGTCTGCTCTGGTTAAGACTGTGGATAACCACCCACTAACTACCCTAACCCAGGTCTGCTGTGGACTTACGATTGTTTTTCAGTTGAATTACCCAGGATAGTAATGTTAATGCCATCTGGACAAGGACAGATCACACCTGATCAGGAAAAAAAAAAAAACAACAAAAAAAACAAGAAAGAAAAAAAAGAAAGCCTTTAGGGACAAAACTGCTCCTTCAAACTTCTTTTGAGCATACTTGAACTGGCAGAAGGATTTTTGCACCACTTCAACACCTTTTGTCAGATAGCTGTGAGGCATTTCAGCTGGCATCAGGAGCCCTCCCAGAGGAAATAGCACCCCGTGGAGTCACTGCTGGGTGTGACAGGCCTGGAAGAAAAGGAGCAATCAAATGCCAAGCCTATCTGATGTTTTTTTCCATCTGTTTCTCTACCAGCATGCAAAATGCAACTCGCCACCATCTCAAGGGAAGCAAATTTGTGTGATCACCTCTATGTCTGCATGTCCCTGCCATCACCTTCTTTCAGCCTACTGCCTGCTTTGACCACACTTAATACGAGGATATATGGCTCGACACAAAATTATTTTCCTGCATAACCCAGTATAAATAAGTTACCAGGGAGAGGAGAGAACTGAATTTGAGTGGTCATGAGATCCTCCCTAGTGTCTTCGGATCCTGATGGCTGAATCAAACAGCTGGCAACGATGTGTACCATGAACTGTATTTTATCTATACAAGACAGCCAATCAAGAAATAAGAATCCTCAAGATACAGGACTCATTAGTACACTACAAATGCAACCTGTTGGGGAAGAAATGAGATAATGAATGTAACCAAGAGCGGACTTAAGGTCCACATTGTTTTTCTATCAATATTTCTTTTTTATACTGTTATAATTGTGGGTTGTTTCCAAGCTGCTCCACAGATCTTAGGTTTTAGCCTGTAGTATTGCCCACAGATTTTGAGATAGGAAGGTACTTAATAGTCCAACTGTATGTACTTAATTGTAAGTCAAACTAGCTAACCTATTTACTCAGGAAAATAAGTGCTCAGGAATGTCTTTACTGATGAAAATCACATGTTGTCAACTGAATATGTGTTCCTTCTCCAAGCATAAAGCATTGACATTTTTTAATGCAGAACAAAGACAATCAGACTGTATTTTGAGGGGAAAAAACCCTGAAGTTTGAGAGAGGTATTTTAGGTTACCTCCTTCACTCAGCACACATACTCCTATTTTAGGGTTTCTTCAAGAATAAAATGATACTGGAGACACCAATCCTTCTTTTCACTCTTCAATTCCTAAGCAGAAAGAAGTCGACAGACTAACCATGGATGTGGTCTGTGGCCCTACTACCTAATTACAGTGTGTGTCAGCAGCAACACGTACAGCAGCAGTTTTCTGATGTTTGCACATGGGAGAAGGAGAATCAGATCAGACTTTACAGTGACACTCCTTTGCTCTTGATCTGGGGCTCTGCAAACTCTCCATGGCTTTAAGGGTGTAGCTTTCCTTCTTGGTAGTTACTGCCAGTCTTTAATCTCAGTTCAATATACAATATACAAGGTTCAGAGCTACAAATGCTGCTGATATTTCAGTAGGGAGAGGTGCTATGGATGGGAAGGAAGAGAAGGAGAGAGGAAGGAAAAGAGAAATTAGAGGAGTGACAGAGGAAGGGTGGGAGGAAGACTGGTTCACTGTTATTAGATTACAAAGACAAGTGCTTAGACAAGGAAATTATTTTACTGCTTGTGCCACTGTAATTATTTCCCCTCTGTGCATGCTTAGGATGGTGCTGATTTTAATGTCAGAACCACAATTAAAGCAAATAACTCATGTTCTCACTGATAGGACAGCACAAAATGAATTTAGAAGAGAACAAAACTGCAATTGCACAGATCTATTATTTTCTAAGTGCCTGAATTTACCATCCAAGCATCAGTAGTTTTAAATAGCTCGAGTTTACTGAGTCAATGCAGCTTATAAAGCTCTTGGGATCAGAAGAAGGCAGAGAAGCCTCTCAAGTACAGTGCCAGGAAGCTTCACAGCCAAAGCAGTGACAGCTGGAGGTGGGGATTTGAGACTGCTGTCAGTTTTTGAAAGATTAATGTGTTTGGAGAGCAGGACATCATGTCAGTGGCAGAGAAGAAGCAATCTTTTATCCCATGGTAAGTAGTCTGATGCAGAAAGCAGCACCTGAACATCAGTTCTACTTTGCCATAAGCAAAGCAACCCAGCTTCCAGGCTATCATGAGCATCCCTCTGACCAGCTTTTACTGGTCCCACAGACTTCAATTGCTGCCTGGCTTCCAAAGGTCAGCCAAGAGCATGCTCCCCAGAGGGTCCTGCCCAGCTGCTCAAAGCTCTTTTCTGACATGAGCTTCAGTCTGTGGACTACACAGGTTCTTAAAAACACAGCCTCTAGCTCCTATACTTTCAATGACAGTAACTGTGTAAGTTTCAGCTGTGTTCTTCCTGGCACCTGTCCTTGGAGGAGGCTCTGTGGCCATGATTCCAAATGGATCAAGGGGCATAACTTTGTCCCAAATTCTGTTTGTTGTTTGTGAAGGAAGTAAACAGCACACCCAAGCAGACTGAGCTGCTGCTGGGGTGCGCACAGTCCCTGTGGTATGGTGTCAGAGAAGAGGGGGAAGTGTCTGAACTCGATTACTCTGCAGTGATTGTACAGAGCGTCTGAGCAGTGTGTCACATGGATCGGATTGCTTCCCAGGGCCAAGTGCTTGAAATTATGATGAAGTGGCATCTATAATCCACCTCTTGTTTTTGTCCTTCCCACAGAATCTTTCTTACAGGACTTGCCAAAAGGAGAAGACAGTTTCCTTTTCTGCACTTATAAGGCATATGGGCCTCAGTGTGAGCAGAAGAAGAAACTTAGCTAAAACAGCATTTTCTTATTCACCATGTCATTCCTGAAATTTGATCATGCAATGTGTTTGTAAGGACAGTACTGCTGTTTCATGAAGCATTAATGCACTCAAGTGACTTTAAGGAGAAAGGGTGGGCCTTGAGGTCAAGTGCATGCTGGAGTTAGGGCCAGCACTGAAGAAACCACCAAAGGCATAGGGAGAAAGCAAACAAATTGTGTAAATAAATGGGTGAGGCTTATCAACATAGAGAAATACCTGATGGGGGAATATAACAAAGACATAATAATATGACAGGAAAGATAGTAACATGTCTAATATTCACATCATAACATTATGACATATTATGCTGTATTATGACATAAAATATAATAAAAGGACACAAGAACAAATAACAGAGTCAGACTCTCATGAGTAGTATCCAGTGAAAAGACAAGAGGAAATAGGCACAAATTGAAATACAAAAAACTCTGTTTAAATATAAAAAAGAACTTTACTGAGAGGAAGATCAAACCCTGGCACAGGCTGCCCAGAGAGACTGTGGAGACTTTCCTTGGAGGTGTTCAAACCCCAAAAAGGCATTGTCCTGGAAAAACAGTTCTAGGCGACTGCTTTAAGCAGGGGGTTGGAATGGAAGATGTCTGTGATTCTGTGGCTCTGTGAAATACACTTATGAAGCAGGTGAAATGTGGCAGCCTTAGCAGCACTGTCCCCAGAAACAGCTGAATCATCACACTGAGAGTCTAGAAGCCACAGGTTGAATGCCAATAGGCATCAATGCACACTGGAAATCCTCCATTAGTGATGTGATAGAATTGCTTTCGTTAAATAGCTTATTTAAAATCGTGATAAACAACAGGTCAAAGATCACTTCTGTCCCTGTACTGTGGGATTTGATCACTAGTGACTAACACAGAAAAATTATAGGTCTCTGTACTGATCAAAACATCATAAAACAGAAGTGGAAATCCTTGCTTTGGCCACTGTCCTGGGCTTCAGTATCCGTACACACAGCTATGATTCCTGCTTAGCCTTTCATTAAATACAAGCAGTGGAAACAGCTGAAAATGCTTTTTTAAAAAACTGTCCTATGGAATATTCTGCTTAAAATATCACGTGTGTATTGTCACAGTTCAATGGAAATTGTGCCTGCAGTTTGTGAGGCAGAACCATCATTAGTTAAGGAACCTTGAACTTTTGGGGTCATCTTTAATGATGTATTTCAATGAATGTCATTTTTGTGGAGCATGCATATAAGAATAAAATCTGTGTATCCTCTTTTTTCACACTGTGTGTTCTCAGGCTGAAGATCTTCTTTCTTGTAATTTTTCAATGAGGTTTAAATTCCTTTCTGTATCTTGTCTCACCCTTCCATCATTCCTTAGATACCAGAGCATCCTATGAAATCTGATCCTGTTGGCTTCAATCCTCAGCTGGCCATTTATGTACTGAATGGAGAGGCAGGGCAACTACAAAGGCTGGGATCATGATGGGGAGGCAAGAAGAGGCAATTTTTTCCTTTTTTTTGCCCATCTATTTTTTTTTTTTAAGACTTTTTACATTTAAAACCTTAACTTTTGTGTGGTTTAGTTACTTGACATTGAAAGTAGCAAAGGGCCCATCTGCTACTCCTGGATGCTATACAGCAGCATTAATAGTAACATACTTATTTGTAATAGAAAACCTTTCTTTGACAGCAAACAACTTTATGTTGAACTACACGGTGACTGTTGTGAATTTACCTCAGTCTTTCCATTAGGCTTTGATGCTAATCTAGCATAATTGTCAGATATTAACCATACTGTTAAAATAGATTACTGAGACAAAGCCCATTAAAGTAATCAGTGTTTGATCTTAGACAAAAGAAACTTCAGATGCCAGCATTTGTAGGTGAGAGGCTGAATTCACCAAGCACAGAGACATTTAAATTGTATCATTAGCATTTATGGACTATTGGTGTTTATTTTGTGCTGAAAGGGCCATTTCCATTCCGGTATCGCTGCTAATTTGGAAGGACTCCAGCATCCGTATGAGCTCAGAGCCACTGCAGGAGGTGGCACCTGTGGTTAAGGCACTGAACGGGGAGTTGGAAAATCAGAGATAGATCTCCTACTCTACATCAGATTTCCCGTGTAAATTCTCTATACAGCCCAATCCAGAAAAGCAATCAGATGCCTAATGTGCAGCCCAGGTGGAATTTGACCACCTGGATGCAAGTGGCAGCAAACCTGCTTCATCCCGCTGTATCTACTCTTCTGGGACACCCGTGTTTTCACCTGTAAATTTCTTAGGTGCCCTCTTTGGCTAGCCTATGCAGGGCATGTCATCCCTAGTTTATTTCCATATTTGGTCTCATGAACTGCACATCCCTGCCCCTCCAAGGGACTATTCTGATAGGTGATTGCGCCTAATTCAGACCATTCACAGTCAGCAGCAAGGACAGGCATACACACTGGAATGCATCCTGATGTAGGGCTGCTGGTGGTGCCAGTAGTGCATGCTTTATATGAAATACATTTATCTATAATCCTTAACCCTTTTCCCACAGGATAACAGACTACAAATGTGAAGCAGTATGGCCAAAGCTTTTCTTTACTTGACTTGGTCAGAACCAAAGTCTTGCTTGTTTAAAACTTCCAGCAGCAGATATCCCCATCAGCTTTGTTTCATGAGCCCTACCAGCACACCTCCCAGAGACATCACTCAGGCCACTTTCCGACTAGCCTGGTCTGTTTTCCTGTTGGCAGAGATGACTGAAGCAACTGGTTTTTAGGCAGTAAGTCTGATATTCGATGAATCAGAGGTCTATATGCAGGAACCCCATGTCTGTGCAGAGTATATGCAGAGGAGGCCTCTGCTCCTCCAGCAATCTCCTGCAGGGACAGCTCATTTTTAGAAATCCCTCCAAAGTATCCCAGTGACAGTCCTGATGGTACATCTGCACTGCAAACTGCCGAAACCTTTTCACCACAGATCCATATGATAAGACTGCAAGGAATATCCCTGTCAGGCAATTTCAGCAGTTACAGAGAGATAAAGCCTGGAGGAGAATGTGCTATTTCAAATGCATGCATATATATTTATTTTCTAATTTGCTAAGCTTTAAGATTATGCAGTTATACAGCAGTGGTTTAGCCTGGAGTTAAGGCAGCTATGGAGCGTGTGCAAACATAAAAGGGTGTGTTGATCTGGCTTCTTGTTTAGAAAAGTTTTTAAGGTTTGAGGGGTTGATTTTTTTTTCCTGAAATACATACAGCAGGAAGAATAAAGACTGGCACAATGCTGCATAGAGCTGATTTTAAAGGGTCATTTGAGAAACTAGCGCTCTCCCCTGACTGCTCTTGCTGAATGCTTGGCCAGACAACTGAGACCCCATGGCTCTCGCCCATCATTGCTGCAAAGCCCTGCCAGTTGAGTGGCCATTGGAGCTGAGGAGCCAAAAGATTGCTCTGAACTTCCATGAGCGTGATAGGAAGGAGACACTTTGAAAATGTGACGAATGGCTTTCAACTGTGTTATCAAAATTTGTTTTGTTTCTTAACTACAAATGCCCACGCACATTTAAACACTGTAGAGTAACACCTGTGTCCTTGCACATGGAAGTTCTCCTAGCTAACAGATAATCCAGGAACAGACTGGACATTAAACACCATCATACACAAATGACTAACCAACTAAATTATCATCCTAAGGACTTACAGCTAGTGGCCCAGCTTTCAGGCTTCATCGCTAATTTCAAACTCTGTGGGAGAAGTAACTGCTGCATACAGACTGCAGCAGAGCTGGGGGTTGTGAACTCCACCCACTGGTGACCTACATTTTGGCTGTCTAGTCTGCCTCTTCCCAAGAACTACCTACCACAAGCAGCCACTAGCAAATTACTGAGCATGCATCCGACACTCCTAACCACACACAAAACAGCTCAGTTTAGGAGAGTCTTGCCAAAATAAGCACATCCTGATTCGCATTGGAATGGCTGTCTGAAGGCAAAGGCAGTTAAATATTTCTCTGGAAGTTGTTTTTTTTCTTGCTGGAAGGTAAAAGGTCCTCGTTTCCATGTTGATGTACTTTCAAACTCCGTCAATTTCATGCAGAAGTCCTCGTTCTGGGATACACATTGAAAAGCTTGAACTTTGGGTCTCTTTTTTTCCTTACACAGAACCAGGTGGAGCGAAGGCATCTTTGGAGGATCACAACCATGGAAAACCAAGTTCAGCATGCCTGAATTAGAGCAAAACAAAGCCCAGTGCACTCCCCTTTGGACTTTGGCGTATCCTACTTGCCCCTTCCCTGTGCTGGGCTTCACTCCCACCCAAAAGCTTTGTCCACACCTGAGGAGGCATCAGGGTCAGAATGAAGATGGCCAAAGCTGTGTCCTTGGTCCAGCTGCCAGCTCCAGCTGTCAGCAGAGGCAGGCTGTCATTGCTTCTCTGGCTGCTAAATCCTTCACAGCTCCACATCTGATGTCTTATAAACACTTTGGAATGAACTAATGTGCAGATTTGCAAACTTCTCATATGAACCCGTGCCTCTGGTTGCAGTATATCTTTTCAGAGCCATGGCAGGCTGCCCAAAGTCATGAAGTTTGGCAGAGCAAGTGGGAATTGGTTCCAATCAGGGATGCTGAATATCCTGAGTGACCAGTGGATGTATGGAGGGTCTGGGTATGTGCAGCATCTGGCATTTCTGTGTTTTCTGTTCTCTGCCTAGGGGCTGGGTGAGCAATGACCGGGGTTTGTGGTTATTTTCAAGGGTTCTGGCTGCAGGTGGAGTGGGTGAGTGGATATCCTGGTGCCTGGTGGTCTCTGGTGAGTGGGTAAAGGGACATACAGTTCTGTGGAGGGGGTAGAATGTACTGGAGGCTGGGAGAGAGGGGCTGTAACTGGGACATTCTGGAGGACAGAGATGTGGAGTTAACCTGTGATTATTTTAGAGACTTGAAGGAAATTTTTCAGCCAAAAGAGGAGAGAGCTGTTCCTCTGATGCAGGGAGTCACACTGATGGCAGGTGAGAAGATTTTCAGGCCTTTCTGTGCTTGGTTCTTTGTGAGATGCCAGCATTCCTCTCCCAGTTTCCTCAGGAGGCAGCAAGGGAGTGGCTGGAGGCACGTGGCTTCCGCTTGGCTTCAGCTCTGCCCAATACAAGGAAACCCTCGAAATGAGATAAGGCAGGTCTGATAGGGAGCTTGCATGTTTTCAAACTTTCCTTTCCCTCCACAAGATGAACAAAAGAAAGGAAAAAGGAAAGAGAGAAAAATATGTATAGGGTTGAAGAATACCGCTAAGAATCACTATTTTCATTTCTTTGCCATTAAAAATATTGTTTTGCTGCTTTGAAAGAACACCAGTTGTTTAATTGACCCCAAAAAGGAAATGGATTTTCTGTTCTTTTATAAAAACCTGATGTGCTGACATTTTCCATCCTGAACTAGAATTAAAACAGCCGCAGTGAGAAAACTCAGTGTATTTTATTCATCAAAGAACTGAGACTATTTTGAGGGAGTGGTTGAGGGAGACTGTAGTTTCATGTTACATTTTCTTTGTGAGCAGTGCAGCCCTAGACGTGTTTTGTTTTGAATTTTTTTTTGGAGCTCTTTTAAGCCAGTTAAAAGATGGGCTCACTGATCCAGTTTGCCGGGCACATAGTCATTCTTGGCACAACTGCGAGGGCAGCAGGGAGCAGTGCAAGGGGTGGGGAGCAGACAGGCCTGTCAGGCTCTGTCATAGAATAAAAGATAACATAAAACTATAAAATTGCATGGTTTTCATAAGTGAAATGCAGTCATTTCTAGAATTAACCATGATGTGTGGTTAACAATATTCATTGGCGCTGTAAAAAGGCAGAGGTTGGGAGGAGGGGAGGAATCTAGTCCTGAAGGAGGAGACCCAGGTTTATTATCTGGGTGTATCAATACTCACTGTTTTGGGTTGGGCTACATGTTTTAGTAAATACTCCCAGAAGTTCAGCTCTAGAAAATTGAACTGTTTGTTCTTTGAGATAACTGCTCATCGTCTCAGGATTCAGAGAGACTTCAGTGTCCCATAACATTTTGGGAAATGTCTTAAATTGGCATTAAATCTGTAGTTGTGCTCATAGGAAAGGCTGGCCTGAAATAATGTTTCTTTATGCACAGGGACTTTGCTTCTATTCAAAATGATCCAAGTCAGGTAGCTGAAATAATTTGTGCTGGTGACTGTTGATACAGTAGAAGTCCATGGATTAATGTTGCATAGCCACTTTTTGAATAGCTAGGAGAACAGGTTTCTTGCATGCATCAGTTAATTAAGGGACAAGTTATAAAGGCAACTGAGCATGAATTATGGTAAGGCTGAATTCCTGTCATCTGAGTCACCTGTAGAAGGAGGAACTCAAGGAGTCCTTGTGCAAACATACCCTTAGCCGGAGTCAGGAGGGCTGCCTGATATGCAGCAAGGCAGCTGGGACTGCCCAAGGAGTAAGGACACCCCAGTCCCATCTCTGTACACTGATGTGGCCTCAGAGACTCTGCCTAAGCTGGAGCACCCAGGGGTGCTTTCAGAGTCCCACAGTGGAAATGATGTATCAGTAGGAAACATCAAGATCAAGGACATGAGGGAATGCGAGCCAGTGGTGATCAGCTGGATGTTCTGTGTTAAAACATGTTTGTAAAAAGATTTAGAGACACAAACCTACAAAAAAATCACCACGATCATATTCTTGCCTTGAGAATTAAAAGAAATTACAAAGCATTGTCTTTGTAATATCTGAATTCTGATATAAATTTAGTTTGTTATTTTGCTTCTATTTTTAAATACAAATTCTTGTAAAAGAAAAATGACTGACCAACATTTGCAGAGAAGACAATTCCTAAATTAATAGCTGCCTATTTGTCTTGCATGTTTCCCTTTGAAATCTGAGGCCTATAAATAACTGAAGAAGTAGACCTATCCTGACAAGAATGTTTGCAAAAAGTGTAACAAATCTATGGTAGAAATGTGATTCTCAGAGAAGAAATCTGATTCTCAGTGTAAAGGCTCAGGTAGAAGAATACTGAAATGGTGTGTGACCTGTTGGTCAATCAATGTATCAATTCTCAGATTTGTAATGCTAGCAAATTTTTTTCATTAATTGCTGACTTGTAGAAATAATCAATTAATTATTTCATATGAATGAATTAATAGAGGAAATATGCATAATCAGACATTAATTTTAAAAAATTAATTCTGATGGATCTACTTTTTTATGGAAGACAATCCAAATGGAATTAGTCTTGGGCAAAATAAAAAAAAAGGAGAGAGCAACAAATAGCAAGCGAAATCTGAAATATTTCAAGCATTTCAAAGATATTTTACTCCTCTAAAGGAACTGAAAGGAATAGAGGAAGATCCATGCAACGTTCCCACTGCATTTTGGACATTTATTGGTATTTTAAAAGAAATTACGAAGAAGAGGACTTTGAAAATCTAATCTAAGCAAATCAAGATTAATATGCCATCAATAATGAGCTGTAACAGTACACAGGACATTAGATACACAAGTATTAAAGAACTAGCATTTGCTGTTCGGTGAATGCTATAGGGAATATGTGCATGTATATGTGTGTGAGCATTTGTGTGTTTGGACACATGTGCATATATATGCACCAGTATTTGTACAAAAGAGAATATGCACTAGTTGTGGAAAAAGTTTTGAAAGGCAGAACCCCCAGGTTCAAAAAGGCAGAAGAAGACAGTTTTGAGAAAGGATAACGTCTGTTTATATTTTGCTTGTTACAGTCTAACCAATCCACCTAGAGCTAAAGGAAAGCAGTTGCTGCAGAAAAGCTGTTATCTCAAGTAGAAAATATGAGACAAACACCCCCTTCTCAGTCATACAGGTTAACAAAACACATTGCTGTCCTGTTTCTGTAAAATTTCTCCTTCACCTAATGTCCCAGGTACAGGGAAACCCAGGGCCACATTCAGAAGTCTGGAGGCCTTGGGGATGGCAGGTGTCTGTGTCCTGGCTCCCAGTGTCCACAGCAGTGCCCGTCTGCCAGCTCTGGCTGCACAGATGTGCTGCTCTGCACAGACCAGCCATGCTCAGCCAGCCAGCGGCGCCTCTTTCAGACCACAGCTTTGAGTCCGAGTCCTGTTGGCTGCACACTAAACTGCAGCAGCTAAAAGGCTGAATCTCTCTTTCATCTGGCTTTTAAGCTCAGCCTTGAATGCATCGGCTTCTGGCTTTGCAGCAAGTTGCATCTGGAGCTCAAAGCACATCCATAGCCAGAGCTGTATCCAACCTTGTTCGTGCTGACCTTCTTCTGCCAGGGGGGATTTAAACACAGTTGGACAGACATGGCAGCCAGTTTGATGTCTGCAGTTTTAATAAAGCCCAACACTCACACTGGTGCCTGAGCTGCAGGAGGACAGGCTGTGGTGTCAGACCTCATGTGGTTTTGAAATAGTTTCTTGTGGCATGTGCGATATCACTGCAGAAACCGACTCCCTTGGGCTTCTAAACACCAGTACTGCATGTGATTTCTGTAGGTAATGCATCCTTCCTGTGGTCCCTGAGCCTCTGTGCTACTGCAGTTGCATATTAATCTGAAATTTAAACATAGCTGATGCACAGAGATACTCCTAACCATTAAGTTGTTCCTTACGCTTTTTTCTGTCTTTGGATGTCTGTACATTAGTATGTGCTGTCTCTTCTGTTTTGATCCTAATATGTTAACCAGGTGGATGTGGTGTCAGGCATATGGTAGGGTTTACCTTTGGCATCTGCTGGCAGTACTCACTTCCTAAGGAAATGTCAGAGGGGGAGTCGCAATGGACATATTGTTCCCCTTGGACACCAGGGCCTCTCCCCACTAGGAGCAATTTTTCTGCTATATCCTTGGCAGAAGGAAAAGCTAAACCTCAGTACAGCTGCAGAATTTTCACTAAAGATTTACTTTTAAAAGTAGCAAAAAATGTAAATAGAAGATGATTTAGGAGGGCTGAGTGTTTGGATTTTTAAAATTTTTTTTCATAGTGCTCTGATCATACTGTGAGTGAGGTCAGTGTAAAGGAAGGCACAAAATGCAGCATCCCACATAGTGAGTAGAAAGTGTGCCACTTTCTTTGCAGCCAACAGACAATAAAACTTGTCATGTTGCAAGGCCTACTCCATTTTATTACCAGAACCAGGCCAGCAGCTATGTTAAAAACAGCTGTGCCCTCAGGAAAAGCTCAAACACCGCTTCTCTCCTCAGTGAACATGGAAATTTTCCCCTCCAAACAGCCACCCTGACTTAAGTGTATTCAAAGCCCAGGCTGTCCTCACTTAGATGCCAAGGACTGAGGAAAAGGGAGCTCCCTTACCCCACGTACTCATGGGCAGCTGCTGTTATCTCCCCATCTCCTTTTTCCAAGCCACAGTGCAGCATTCCTCCCTGCCTTCCTGCCTGTGCAGGCAGTGCAGGTGAGGCAGAAGACACCCCCTGCTCCTTGGATAAGCTCTTTCTTGGAGCTGTGAAGGCAGTGGAAGAGAGCTGGGGCACCACTCCTTAGCTGGTCCACAGCCACCGTGTGCACAGCACCAGCAAAACAACACATGGTTGGGTTTTTCTTTAAAAAAAGGCCATACAATGAATAAATGAAGCAATTAATGAATAAGTTCAGTATGATTGCCCTGGAGGCTACGTTGCTGGTGATGCCCCACTTCTGAAGGCTTCTCCACTTTATGGAGGTGAGGGATGTAAACCAGCCTGGGAGAAGTTTAGCCTGTGTTAGTTTACACTTCCTTCAGCTTCAGAAGGCTTTGCTTTTTGCAGTTTCTTAACATTGTCCTTAGGTAAATTGTGTGTTCATAGAACTAGAGACAGCTTTGGTGTTACACAGTGACCCTGATGACAAGCAAGATTTCTCATTTCTCCATTTCTCAACATTTTCTGCTGCTAAAACAACAAAACATAATTATTAGAAATGAGAATTGGTGCAAAAGTCAGAAAGCAGTATAGAGGAATGGGTTGGTTACTGGTCACACCATGAGGGTGAAGGATCTTTTCCTGTACCTTAAACCCCTCTGTGCAACAGGAAACATTGAACAGCAAAGTCATCTTTTTTCCATATCATAGTCTTTTTATTTAGTATTTCATTAAAAGGTGGTCATAAATGGGAATGACCTGAGGAAATTGAACTGGCTTAAGATCTTCCCTGCTTGTCCAGTTCAACAGGCTTTTTTTCTCCAGAAAGCAGGATCTGGCATCTCCTGGCCTGTCAGGAAGGTTTCCAGGCAGCTGAAGTTTTTATATTCCAGCCTCAAAATCTGGCTAGTGATATCCAGTCTGGAAGTGTTAAATATTTGATCACTTGTTATTGTCCTGAGTTCCCATCTCAACTGATGGACATCATAGACTTGTTTTGGGGACAGGTCAGGTTTAGTGACTGATGGAAGCTGTTGGACCCTGGCCATGTTATCCAGGGAGTTGAGACATAGCCAAGCAAACAGGTGTTGCAATGCAGAACTGTGCTCTGTCTTTGGCTCTGTCATGGAAATTTTGGACAAGCTGCTAAAATCAGGCTTCTCCGAAGTGGCTACTGGTAGTGTTTCACTCTGCCAGACTGCCTGCTTGAGAGCTGGCTGCTTCCTTCATGAAAATATTGTGGACATCTCTGATTGCATCTCAGCTGTCAGCTGTGAAATGAGAAATTCACAGCAATTCTCTTTGAGGCAATGAGAAAAATGAATTAATTTGGGGTTGTGTTGTACTTGAATAATGGGATAACGCTTCTTCAGGACAGCCTGGGAACAAATTAATAATTCTGCCTTCAGAGCAGGGTCTCACTAGTGTGTAGTAGGCAAGGGAACAGGGACTTAAAACTGAGGATAGACCAAATGTTCATGTACCTCACCCTCCCGCTCCCAGCTGGGCAGCAATTCCGGCAAAATAGTATGTTCTTGTGTGACTAAAGAATAGAGCATAGTGTAAAGGCAATCTCTTATTTCTATCCTTTTAGTCCTAGCTATTATTTGTAAATATTTGGCTTTGTGGCTTCTAATGTTCTTTTATCCATCTCTTTTTTAATGGCAACTCTTTTTTAATGGCAAAACTCTCCAAATACAGCTAAAAAAAATTAACTTCTCATTTCATTAAGGAAATAGACACGCTATCAGTACCTAGTATCCTCAGGAAATAAAATCACATGGAAATAAAATGAAAAAGGTAGGAAAATATATCCTCTCTTCCTGGTAGGTGCTACTTTATCTCCAACTCTTCTGAAAATGCATTAAATTTCCTTTCGCTTTGGTATTCCAGTTGCCTGCTCCCACTCCCAAGAGATTTGTGCAGCCAGTATGGAGCAGGGCAGAGGAGGAGGAAGTAAAATGGGGCGGTGCAGTTTACAGGCATTTTATAGCTGTAACTCATTAACGAAGAACCTGGTCTCCAGTGAGTGGAACAACTCTAATGTTCATTTTGCCCTTGACTTTTTTCTTACACTGGCACAGGCTTAAGGGGATGCCTGCTTTGAATTTCACTGTAAGACCACTTCTGATTCTTTTTTTTCCCCCTTTTTTTGAAGCAGGATGTCTAGTTATCCAGTAAGTGGCAGCAAATGGCTTAAAGATTCATGAACAGTAAATTGTTATCCAGTGAATCTTTGACCAGTGAATGAACAAAAGTCATGGATTTCTGCACATGACTACAGAGGGTGAAAGAGAAAGGAGAGCTGTGCAATCTCCATGCTTGCTAACCGTCAAAAATATCTTGCCTTTAAATTCTGTATTGGTAGAACAACCTCTGTTCACAAGACACATTAGCAAAAACTATGCTAAATTCAGTTTGAAAGAGTTCAAGCTGCCTAAGCAAAAAGAAGCTTTTTGGTGATGTCTTATTTACATGTCTCTTGTGGGTGGTGAGGAAGTATAAAACTGAAGGAAAAAAAAAAGAAAACAAAAAAGAGGGAAAAACAAAGGCAAATGGTATGCAAAAAATCACATTATCCCAGATTTTTTAAACTTTGAGGAAGGTAAGTAAATAGGAATAAAAGAAACAGTCATAGAGAGATGCATTTCAGTGTCATCCTGCTTCTTTCCACTTTCTTTTGCAAAAGAGAAAACAAAATCACCCAAATGGGATTACAAACTAATACATTTATTAAACAAAAGGAAATGGAAACAAATATTTAACCACAAACTGTGGCTAAATGACACCTAATTTTCTAAGAAGGAAATATGAGAAAGGAGTATCTAAGAAAGAAGCCACATCTGGTGAAAGTTTTATGAAAAAACCCAAACAATAGCATCTTGAAACACTAATTAGAAACAGCATCCTAAGAATTTGCTTCTACTTTTAGTACAGCCTGTTTTTCGAAGTGGAAAGATATCAGATATCCTCAATCCATCTATTTCTGAGATGAAAAAACTCCAGGGCAGTGGGCTGGACAGCAGTGCAGGGCATTAACAACCCATTCTAAGGTGTGCCAGAGGCAACTGGCAGTTTCCATGGGTAACTCTGGGCATTCTCAGATGGGATAAGAGTTACTCAGTAATAAACACTGTGCTGGAAAAAGCTCTTAGAGCCGAACACCGAGTGCCATGAGTGCCATTTGCCAGTAGTAGGGAATGAGCCTCCATGGTTTTCATCCTCTCACCAGGCAGATACAACTGTTTATCTGCCTGACACATGCAAGTGCTCACTGAGCCTGTTTGCGATCTCAAGTGAGGCAGTGAGGCGTCATGCAGAAGATAATCAATCCAGCATTGTCTTTCCATTCATTGGCATGCACATGGCTGAGACAGACACATGGATGACAGGGATGAACTACAAGTGACCCAAAGCAGCTAAAAGGGGAGTCATGCAATGAAGCGGATTCTGTATGAAATGCCTTTCAAAGACATCTACTGAGATTACCCTTGAAATAGATGACAGATAATGGATCCTGCTGAATCCTTCAGGATCTCTTGATGCTGCTATGATTGGGCAAGGGATTGGAGCCATCTCCAGCAGGGTGAGCTTTACTGTATTCAACCACAATTTAGTTCTCTCTGGATCTAGATGGTACAGTCTCTTCAAGTTTGAGTGTTGTTGAAGTGCACCTTGAAAAGAGGTCTGGTGCAGACTAGTTCTCCCTTCCCAGCTATGATAGCACAGTTTAGGATGACTGTATAACTCTAGGGCTTGGATTTCTGCTCTACTGATGGGTGCAATTCAAAAGGTTAGTTTAAAGCTCTAGAAGAGTAATGACTCCTAAGGTTTTGTTTTTCCCATGGTGAAGTCCCAGACTGCAAATCCATGTGTGGTGATGATAAGGTAGCAATGAAACACACATCTGGAAGGGACTGCCTTTGTCAGTCAACTAACCCCTTCTATCACAGGCAACCCTATCACATGTTCACTCAGAAAGGTGTTCCTCAAAAGGAGGAGTCAATGCACCTTCTTTGCCTTATTGCAGTGCAACAACACTGTTGCCCTGTACAGCACTCTCCTGTGTCAGGGATCCCACTCAGCCCAAAGCAGAGGCTTCCTCTGAGCTTTCTGTTCTCTGAATCTCATTTCTAAACCTGTCCCTTTTGGGTGTCCTGCTTCCTACTGGGCAATAACTGCAGGTAGAGTGGGAGGTGAGGATTAGCACCATTTGGTGGGGACGACAGCCTGCAGTGCACTGGGGCCATGAGGGTGAAAGAGGGGAGGCAAGAGAGCACAGTGAAAGAATAAATCAGGAAACAATGAAAAATAGTAAAAGCGAGATAAAGAGATAAAAAAGAAGATAAAGAGATAAAGCCTCACAGGCTGTACAGGTGAAAAGAGTCATATTTGAGATTTTAGAAGATGGCGGCAAAACGTTACAGTTTGGTGTTCACATTCCGCTTTGTCTCCCAAGTACACCTCAGTAGATACATCCTGTGATCATGGTTTTCTTTTCCATGCTCATTTCACATTTTCACAGAGAAAGAAGATATCAGAGAATGTGATGGTAAGTATAGATAATACTAACAAATATCTCATGGTTGTTCTGTAGTTGACATCTGTGTATGGATTTTGCTCCATCTCTCCCAGCTTCACAGATTCCAGGTCACAGTTTTCTGTTTTAAAGTTTTACAAGATTTTGGCAATTGACTTTCCCCCACCCCCACCCCCAGCTATTGCAATCACTGTCACTACTGAAGTGTGCAAAAGAAAATGTGGATTTTTGCTAAGGAAAGAAGTTTCTCATTTTTCAGAAAACATGTCTGAAGTGTTGTCATAGTCTCTCCTGTTGGACTGCACTAGACAGTGCACTGTTTTCAGTCTGATGAAGTCAGAAAGGGGCGGTGGTGCTGATGCAATAAGATGGACTCTGAGCTTAAACCAAGCTGTATGGCTTGGTTTAAATGTTCTGGTTCTTTCACACCAGCCAGGGCACGCCGTGCTGTGCTCCCTGCATCAGGCAGTCTGATATGTAATTATCCACATAGGATGATGCATGAGGAAAAAAGCCAGTAAACAAGACAATCTATGAATAGCAGTGAAAACAGCTGTACAATTAAGTCTTTTAATTACTTATATTAAATCCTGGTTGGCAGTGTACTTGAGTGCCACTCCTACAAATCTGAGCAGAAAACCTTATGGTGGCTAGTAGTTTGCCCCAAGTTCTGTACCAGAATAAGATGGCACTTGGTCACATGGCCACTAGCCTGTGGCTGAGGGTAGTCATGGCTTTATGGCCTCCAGCAGTGACATGCTCAGTGGGGAGATGGCAAGCTGCTGAGGAACATCCACAAAGCAGCACGGTAATCCTTGCTGGGATTTCCTGGAAGATAAGCAGGGTGACTACTAAGAAACTAGAGTATTTCACATCCCTGGGAGTGCTCAAGGCCAGGTTGGATGGGGCTCTGAGCAACCTGGTCTAGTGAAAGCTGTCCTTGCCCATGGCTTGGAACTACATGATCTTCAAGGAATCTTCCAACCCAGGCATTCTATGTTTCCATGATTATTTCCAAAACAATCAAGTCCCCCTTGCCAGCTTGCTGAACAGGAAAATTCACGGTGCTTCCCACAGCTCCAGACAGTGGCAGGCACTTTAGCTCAAGCTTTAGCCTGCTTCCCTGGAGAAACTGTGATGTCCCAGTGACTGTTGAACCTGCCCAACTGCATTTCAAAGAAGGACTTGAAAAGACACCGCTGACCTGGTTTTCCATGAAGGTCAGCTGCTGTGTAAATGAGAGAGACCCAAAGTCACCTCCTTCCTCAAGAGGACGGTCACCACCAGAAGCTCTCCCACAGTAGCAGAGATGCCCAGGCTGTGTCTGGGTCCAGGGAGACAAGCAGGTGCTGGGGGGAGCTGTGAGGGAGGGTGTTGGTATCATTGGACTCTGCTAAGGATGAGAATTTGAGCTTTCAGGGTGCAAATCCACAGGAAAAGCAAGATTCATTAGTTTGCTGCTTACAAGGAACTTCCTGAAGTTGTTCTCACAGTTTTCTCATCTGCAACAGAGGTTGAGTTTTTGTCAGGAAAAAGTAGTGAAGACACACAGCTAAAAGGCTTGGGACTGGAGGTTAGTAAACTGCTCCTAGCCATGGCCAAGGCTTTCCATACAGTCCTGAACAAGTCACTGGATTTTTCTGTGCCTCAGTTACCTCATTTATAAAACTGCAATAAAGATTATTTTTATCTCCAATTACCTTTGGTAGCTCCCAATAACATTTCTTAATCAGTGCCAGATATATAGTATCTGACAAGCTTTTGACTACATCTTTTCATAAACTTGGTATCAGATTCCGACTTTTAGAAAATAATTTTCTTTTTGTACAAGTATTTAAAACAAGGACATATAATATTGCTGTGATTAAGACGATGGTATTTAAGAAGGCAGTGACAACAAAAACAGTTCCCTGACAGAGGAAGATTAGTCCAGACCATACTATCAAAGCCAAGTACTTTTTCTTCAGAGGAGGACCCACTCCCTACTGAGATGCTGATGATAATGTCCTCAGCCGAGGAAGGTGGGAGGGTAGCCCTTGATTGCCAGAGCCACACCGCTGAGTGTGCCCTCAGGGGAGAATCGATTTACCAAACAGCTGCTTAGAGCTCATTCAGCCTTTCAGGGGCATCACATGCAGCATACGTGTCTCAGGACAAGCTCAGGAGATGAGTTCTCGAAGCCACTATGCTCTTCCCTTTTCGGCTCGGTGCTGTGTGCTATCGTTCCTCACAGAAAGCGTGGGTGTTTTGCAGTGGCTGTGTGGGATAGCATGTGCACGGTGCTTTCAGCAAGGGGCTGGTCTGTGCCTCCCCACTGTCCCCAGCACTGAGTGCTGCTATTCGGCCTTGCTCTGGATGGCTTTTTTGACTTCACATTCAGGACACCACGAGTGACTACCAGATTTCAACTTCTCCTTTCTGGGTAACTCCTGAGGCCATGACTTTACTATCATACAATGTGGCTTATAGGGAAAAACTCGTTTACCTTTTCCTTCTCCCCCCAGCTTCTCTACCAGCCTCACTCACCAAATTCCTCTTCCAATATTAAAAGCTCAGTATTTGAGGAAGCACATGTCAGAGCACTTCTAGATTCTGGCAGCTCCTTTTCCTTCCAGGGCTTTGCGGCTCACCTTGCAAAACCAGGCCCCTCCAATACAAAGCTCAAAAATTACCAACACTGTGTGAGGGTCAGTGAGGAGAAAGGTGCTTCCAAATAAAACCTTTGTGACTGGCCTCAGATTCAGCCAGTGACCTTTTCTTTCCTGGTGAAGTCCTGTATCCAGAAGGAACTGACAGCGAGTTATATCTTAATTAGCCAGGAGTTCTGTGATTCTTTAAAAAATTTGTAATGAGCTATGTTTAATTATTTAAGGAATGTTTGAATGTGTTATTTTAGCTGGTTTTGATTTAGATTTGTGTTGGCTAAGTGTCAGTAGAAAACTGAGAAATTACCTCACTGCACCTGTAGAAAGGAACTCCGTGGACACCTACTCCTTAGAGAACTTAATCCGTAGTTGAAGAACAAAATTCAATAAAGAATTGTTTCATGGTTATCATATAACTAGAGATAAATTAGATGTTATAGAACAAGAAAGATACTATGAGGAAGTTAAGGAATGAAAGGCCTGTACACCCCAGAAAACTTGATTAATACATTGCAGATGCAGCAAGGGAGCCACTCAGTAGGCTTGTACACCCCAGGAAACTTAATCAATAGTAGTTGTCTAACCAGGACAGCAAATTTAATAAAGCACTGTTTAGCTGGATAACACTTGAGTTATCCATTAAACAAAGATAGATGAGGTATCCTGGCAGTAATTAAAGAAACAAAACACCGATACCACCATGCAGTAAACTGGGTGGACTTTTGGGAGTGTCTATAAAAAAATCTTGGATGTTATAGGGTACATAAATGTCTGAAAATTGTTGTTTCTTTGAACATGTCTATAGTGAATAAATTCTCGATATGTTCCAAATTTTGACTCAAAATTGTTATTAGGAATATTCATCTAGCAGCTTTTTGCTGTTAGATTTAAAGCTCCTTGTTTCAGAACCTGTGCACCTGTAGGAAAGAGCATGACAAGAGCCAGGAAGGTCCACAGCTGCAAGGTGGCCAGTTCTCAGAAAACCCTTCTGCATCCCAGCAGGACCACCCTCTTTATTCACCTTCCAAACTCTTCAGCCAGCATGAGCAGCACCTTGTGCCTGGCAGGTATGCTCTGTAAAGTATGCTCTGAGTTTTCAGGTTTGGCAGCATTTCTGGAAGGGTTCTGCTTACCTTTTCCCAGTAAAGTTTTGCCTCTCTGACTCCAGCACAGAGCCCTTAAGGGCATGTGCTTCCCCTGAGCCAGCCTTCAACCTCCTCTAACCAGCAGCTGTGCAGGGATCTGCCACTCCAGACTTAGAATGCTGAAAGAACAAACTGGAGAGCTTCTTGGCTTTGGAAGAAAGAGATCCTCATGAATATTCCTGCTAACCTAAGGAAAAGTGAATGTACATCTTTTGTCTGCCTCAAACCCTGTGCCAGGCTCTTTTCACCTACTCCCTTCTACCATGAAGCAGAGATTCAGGTAGACTGGAGCGCTTCGTTTTGTGCAGAAAGGGACCAAAGACAGCCCTTATCTCTGTCTCCTGGGTAACCTTAGGACATGCAAACATGGATTGGATTTTGTGGTTGTGCTCATAGGATAAAGACTGAACTACTTTGCTAAGCTTCTCAATGCTCAAGGAACACTAAGCCCAATATAACTTGCATGGTGAAATGTTATTTATGCAGAGGATTAACAGATCGCTCAGATAAATGCATTTGTTTGATTGCTTATCTGCCCTGGGGAGGGCAGAGGAGCAGCCCACACGATTTTACATCTAACTGCAACAGCCTTTTCAAAGAAAACTTCAGTAGCATGTCTGGAGTTAGACTGCAAATCTCCAGTTTCTGTTGAATCCACTTATAGTACATGACATTCTTCTACTAGGCTTTTATTTCTTCTTTGCCTGTAATATGATTGTTGGGTTTGATATTGTTTTCTACTTTTCAGTAACACTACACTGAGAGTTACCTACCTGTGTGTTCTGGGCTGATAATTTTTGTCACTCTTTTTTATGATGGGGGAGGAAATAATTCATCACTGGAATCAGTTCAGGCTTTGCAGCATTATACACACCACTGAGTATTACTGCTCTTGTTTCTGGAAGCAGAGTCAGGCTGCATCTGCCAAAAGCATCTGGCCTTCTGAAACTGGCATAGGTAGTCCCCAGCTCTCTGCAAGTGCTTAATTTGCCTTTGTTTGGAGGTCAGTCTGCTTAATGTAAGCCTAATTTATCTGGGTTCTGACTCCCCCTTGGATCTTCTCTGTGATACTACAGTTTCTAAGGGTTTATCCCAAGTTATTACGTGCCAAACAAAGCAACTGGTCTGCAGCACAAACTGTGAGATATCCCCTGGCTGGGTCTTAATTTCTTGCCTTCTAACACATTTGCTGCTTTGCTAGGGCATGATTCTCCTCAACTTCACATCGCTGAGAAGCAACGAGAGCCTCTCATGGCAGTAACAGTGCTCATCCATGATAAATGGGCAGCTGTTGGAAGCACTGGGGATCTCCAGATCCCTGTGATGTCAGAGGATGGAGGGCAATGGGGAGACTGACAGAGCACGTGGCTGAAGGCAGCCTGTCACGTAACATGCAAGTGAGCTGGAAGCCCTGCCCAGGAGCCCCAGGTCTGCGCTCACTGGCCATGTGTGATGGCCAAGGGCTGAAGGGTTTCTGGGTTATAACAGCATGCTTAACTGCAACCTGTCAAGACTGTGGGCCAGCTTATGACTGTGGCCAGCACCTCATGCTTGATTTTGTTTAATAATGGACCATAATGGATTTCAATGTGTTGAGCGTTGGTGCTAGCTGTTTGTTTTAACCATGGTGTGGTAAGTCTAAAACTCAGCTCTAACTGTGACCAGGCACCACTACCTCTGTCTCTTGCATCTCTCACCTGGCTGTCCCCTTCCCTTTCTTCTGCAGCTCAGTGTGGGTGCTGAAGCCCACTGGAGATGTGCAGTGGACACTCCAGCAGCTCCAATGGGTATAGTTCAGCTCTGCCAGCTTCATGTCCCTGGCTGAAACCCACTTCTGTAGGGCTGTGTGTGGGAAACAGGACTGACCTTGGCAGCAACACTGCTGCCTTTGAGTGCAGGAGGTGCTCAGAGCCCTGAGGGTCTTCAGCAGCCCACAGGTACCAAAATCTTCTCTGACATGAGGCTTGGCAGCCAGTCATGACAGGCTGTGTAGGAAGGGGATTTATAAGATAGACTTGAGGCAGAGGGCTTTGATCCTCTGGGCTGTGGCATCCCAAATGGTGGACAAAAGGAGCAGAAAAAATGTCATGTTGAGGCCTCCTTAGGGATATGAATATCTGAGAAGTTCTGCAGGTGAGCTGCTTTGGGTGTTGAGCTGTTCTTTGTTCCCAGGAATGCTGCACAGCTCCCTGGGAGAAACCCTCCCACCGATGAATTTCACAGGCTTTTAAATTCATGGGTCAGATGACAATCAGGAAGACCAGATGCTTGTTCGTGCTTCCCAACTCCCCCCCCTCTTAGTAGCTGAGAGGAACCAGCGTGGGAGGCAGTATCTGCTATCCAAGCCACTTTTTTTTCCTTCTTTTTGAGGTTTGTTCAAATGAAGGAGTGAAGGAGCTGGTTGGTATTTCCTTTGCAGGTCTCTCCTCCCAGGCAAACGCAGCAAAGTACAAGAGCTCCTTCTCCTCCCCAGCTTGCTCTCCTTCCAGCTGAGTTCCCCAGGCTCCCTGGGGCTTGTGCTCTGCATGGAGCACACAGCAAGGACCAGCAATCTGTCAGCTGAGCTCTGGTGCTGCACTGCGCACGACCTCACCAGCACAGGCTGCATCTCACACACACTGGCCTACTCGGGACACGCTCTCCTACAGTTTGTGCTAATTCTCAGTATCCCTGCCATCTTCAGACCTGGACACAAGGAACTGAGGTGCACACCACGTTCAAGAGGCTTCAGTTAAATTTTAGATGAAAAATAGGAAGGGGCAGGTAACTTCACTGATACCACAAGACGGCTGTGTTCAACAGGCTTGCTATGTCCATCTGTGCAGGTACAAATCTATTGACTGGAGCATGGTGATGGTGAGATCCAGCTGTACAACTTCAAGGCCGTGCTGTAGATGTGCATAAAAGACCCATCTGGATACAAGGGGGCATCCAGCTATATGGAGTGGGAAGTAATATCAGCAGAT
This sequence comes from Corvus moneduloides, assembly GCF_009650955.1. Classification (NCBI taxonomy): domain Eukaryota; kingdom Metazoa; phylum Chordata; class Aves; order Passeriformes; family Corvidae; genus Corvus; species Corvus moneduloides. The sequence continues at coordinate 134,980,189 of NC_045476.1, read as the reverse complement.
GCAAAAGCTAGAGACAATACTCTCCTGGGTGTTGTTGGCTGTTGAATTTACTGGGTTGCAGTTTTGGGATCCGAATCTTCTAATATTACAATTTTTACTGGTTCTTGAGCATATCTGACAAATCCACAACAGCAATGTAGCAACTACTCCGCTGCTGATAAACTTCAGGGTATAAATAAATAAATCAAGGTATAAACTTCAATGTAGTTTGATTCCCTAGGTCTTATCTTCTATAGGAATTTCTGATTGAGGTGTAATATAACTTATCAGTGTAACTGTATTAGGCAACGGTCCTGGCATAATTAATGCAGCTAGTAACAGCAAAAAAGGCACAAGCATATGCCGATTTTGTTTCAAAAGTTGAAATAACCCATCAGATATTAATTTTTCAAGATGCAAACCGCATCTATAAAATGTGTGCCCACCCACCTTTCTGAGAGGAGATCAGGCTTTAGCTTGCAAACCATTTGGGGCACGAATTGTGTCTTCTCTCAGACCCCGTAAGAGCAGAGCCGTATCAGTGCTGCGGTTAGGAGAGCCTTCAGGCTGACTAGTCACACCACAACTTGGGTTTCTTCCATGTGAGCACTTAATTAGATTGAACTCTGCTAATTTAAGATTACAAGATAAGGTTAGCCCGGTTAAGTGTATGTGGCGATTTTATCTGCTATCAGTGGTAGGCTTTGTCTTTTTCTCTTACATGCGTTTAACTTGCAATTGCCCACAAGGTGTTATCAGCACTCACCTGAATGAGAAGGAACCAGGGAGCTGCAGTTCTGCAGGGAGCAGGCAGCCCTGGAGAGCGGGCAAGTCGTGGAGCACTTTGCAGGCCTTCAGGGGGTGACAATGGCTGTTGTTTAAAACCGGGTGGGGGCTCTTTGCCTGTAAATAGTGCTTACCACACCCCCACACACCTTCACTTACTTACGTACACACAGGCACACGTACATGCACGCACACATGCACACGCATGTATCCACCTAGACCCAGCTCTGCTCTCTCTCAGGCTCTGGCAAATATGAAGACCTTCTGAGCTTATTTGTTCTTTTTTTTTTTTTTTTTAAGCCTTTTGATATCACGTTTCACACTCTTTATGAAGTGAAGACAAAGTGATTCAGTGATTCAAAGGAAGCTGAGATTCCCATCTTATCAGTTACTTCCAAGATAACTGTTAAAAAAGTAAAAAGAGGGAGGTGATGTAAAATCATAGGCTGGAGACACAAGATCTGGGTATTTTCTAAAGTACTAGGGATTTCCAAGGTAGGAGCAGTAGGGCATGCTTGTGCCCAAGCGTGTGGAAGCCTGTGGCTCTGACTCACACGAGGCACGGGAGCTCGCTGCTAGGACACAGGCAGCTGCTCTGCTAAGCCAGGGAATTGCTGACCCAGAGTACCTGCTGTTTATCTGAGCGATCCTGGAAGCAGCCACCAAGATTTCCTATGGAAGCTGGAGATGTGGAGATGCTCCCAGATGAGCAGCATCTCCTAGTTAGTGGCATGCCGCTGGGACCCCACATCTGCTCCTCTGTGCTGGTGTAGAGATGATCCAATGCTAAAGAAATGAGGACAAACTACGTGCTCTGACTGCTGGTTGTGATCTCAGTGCATCTGCCTGGATCTGCAGGGGAGCTACAGTAGGAGTAGCAGCATTTCCCTAAGCTCCATCTGCATTTTGTAAGAGCTGACTTCAACCTTCAAACTCCACGGTTTGGAAGGCAGAAGGGAGAATAAGGATACAGGGCTCAGGTAACACTGTTCTCTGTCTAGAACAAAGAAGATGGAATGAATCAGCATAGATGAGAGAAAAGCTATTTTTGCTTCATTTTTCCTGTTATATTTATTTTCATTAATATTATTCTCAGTAGTATTATAACAAATTAATAGTGTAATAGTGTAATTACCATATAACATCTTAACATTCATAATAACATATTTTGTATGTTATTATATAATGAGATAGAATAATTATTATAATATATGTGGTGTTGTTGTTGTTATATATTTAGTATAATGATTAGCAGTATTATTCAGAGAAACCATGTGCCTGAAAAAGAGAATGGTGACTTCACATCCAAGTATAGTGAGAAGTGCTGAAGGCATGCAGGGAAAATGTCCTCCCTTCTGTTATGTGCTATCTCATAATAATGATCTGGGGCTTCAAATATGGAGCATAACCTCCCTCAATCCTGCACAAAATAAGCACTAAAAAGAAACAGTGTCACTCTAGAAGTGTCTATAACCTGTGTATAAGGCATCTGTCCTGCAGAGAGAGGATGTTGTTTTGGAAAGCTACCCCTATGCCTTGGTTTTAAGTACCATATTCAGCTGAATACTTGCACATTATTTTATTACAGTTCTGGAATTTGTTCCAGCTTCTCCTCATCCTGTGATTCATGCAGGTGTCCCAGCTCATTTAGAAATCAGTCCTATCTGAGGTCAACCAACCTACAAAATTAGCTACTTGGCAGATGTTGGCACCTCAGCTCTTGTGAATGACCTATTGCAGATCACTGATAACACATGTAACCTCCAAGATTATTTTGTCATGCTAAAGTTCACTACTTATTCTTCTTTGTTCTGACTTTCTGAGGTTAGAATCTGTAAAAATACACAAATACTGTAACGATAAATTTTTCTCATGTCCATAGTTTCTTGAAGCTCTCATCTTCATAGTTTTTTCACATGTGGCTGACAGAGGTCTTGACTCACAAGCTGTCCACTTCTCCCCAGCTGGTGTCCACGATCTTCAAGTGTGCTTCTCCCCCTTTAAACATAGGCATTGAACTCTCTTTTACATATTTTCAAAAGGTTTGGATTTTAACCATCAGCAGATGCAGTGATCAGTCATTTAGTATCCACATGTTGAGGCTAACTTCAGCAAATGGCAGTAGCATGGGACAGATTATGTGTATAATCTGTTATCACTATCACATTTATCTAACAGTAATCAGATATCTGTAATGCTGTATTCATTAATTCATCGGTAAATGAAGCTGTGCTGCCAGATAACGTTCTCTTTTTTTGGCTACAGAACAGTTTAAAGGGGGATCACAAGGTCCATGTTTGGCATTGGGGTATTGTTGCTCAGGAGAAAAAAGTTGATGCTGTGAACTGGCAGTGCTGACTGAAATGAATGCTCCCCCTGCTCCTCTCTTTGTTTGCACTGAATGGCACCACCACAGAAGCAGCAGCCAGGGAGCATCGAGAAACAGCCACAACCTTTCTGTATGTGCAGCAAAATGCTATGCTGAGAATAAATATTTGTCATACCCCACAGGACCTACTAAGCTGCAGATGAAAAGAAAATGAATCTAGTTTCAGGCAACAAAGGAATTAGTGCTACAGCTAATCTTTCCCTATATTTATGTACCACATCCCTGTGTAATTTTTGAGACAGTTTCCAGCATGTTCCCCTGAAACATGAGAATGGGGGTCAATAATATTAAATATTAACATAGGAGCTGGGTACTAATGTCTGACCTTATCACTAGTCTAAAATTGGATATTTAATAAACATCATGAGACAGGGAAATCTCTTCTAATAGCATCTTGAATCTTTAAAGCATGGCTTCCCCTGCTCCATTTCCTGCAATGAGCTCTCACCACAACCTCTGCAAGTATTTGTCTAAAGCATGAACTTCATGCCAGTTCTCTTTAATCTTTTAAATATTGGTTGTAGCACAGTTTTTAGTGCATTAGGTCTTTTTAGGTCCCCCTTCCTGCCTCCTCTCCTCCCCTGCCCTCCTCTCCCCTCCTGTGCCCTCCTCTCCCCTCCCCTCAATGGGACAGTTCCCAGAATATTTAATTCACTAATACAGATGTAAACAGTGTTCCCAGCCTAGGATGCCCTTAAAATGGGTATGCATTTAGGTTTTGCCCTTGAGCTGGGCCTGTGTTAGCTTCTGTGTAAGTAATAGGTTTGTCTCCATGAGCATGGACAGAAGATGAGCTTGGGCTCAAGGCCAGTTTGGGACTATTGCAGAATACAGTGTGGCTTTTTCTGTCCTCTCCTTCTTCTGAAATATTCCCTCCATGTTTCCTTTCTGACAACTTTCTGCGTGTTTCACCACCAAGTTAATCTTGAAGTAGAAGAAGACTGATGTGGTGAGACATGTTTCTGGTGAAGGCTTGGCATGACAGGCAGTGAAGGTACCATTTTTCTGCAAACCTGCACGAATACCACAGGGTCAGCACATAGCACGATCCCCACTATGTGTGTGACCCCTACTATGTGGGAATGCAGAAGTGCCAGCTGCTACTCACAATCTGTCAGCTCTTGGAACTACTGTCATGGAGAGTTATGCCATAAATGGACACACCTGAGAGCCGGGATGCCATCCAGAGGGACCTGAATGAGCCTGAGGAGTGGCCCCATGTGAAATTCAAAAGAGACAACCAGGCCAGGTACAAGGCTCTGAATCTGGGTCAGGGCAGCCCCTGGTTGCTGGGGGCTGGACAGATTGATGGCAGCCCTGCTAAGAAGAATGTGCTGGTGCTGGTGGATGAAAAGCTGGGTGCGAGCCAACAGTGTGCACTCGCAGCCCAAAAAGCCATAGCACATCCTGGGCTGCATCCAAAGAACCCTGGCCAGCAGGTCAAGGGAGGTGGTTCTGCCCCTCTACTTCAGTCTTGTGGGACCCCACCTGTAGTGCTGCGTCCTGCTGCACAAAAGACTTGTTGGAGCAAGTCCAGAGGAGGGCCACAAAAATGACTGGAATGCTTGAACACCATTCCTATGAGGAAGGGCTGAGAGAGTTGGGGTTGTTCAGCTTGGAGAAGACAAAACTCCAGGGACACCTCACTGCAGCCTTTCAGTACATAAAGGAAGCTTATAAGAAAGATGGGGACAGACTTTTTAGCATGGCCTGTTGTGACAGGACAAGGGGTAAGGATTTTAAAGTAAAAGATGGTGGATTTAGGCCAGATATAAGGGGAAAATTAATTTTTTTTGTTTGTTTCTTTTGTTGTTGTTGTTGTTTTGTAATGCAGGTGGTGAGGCACTGGAACAGGTTGCCTAGAGAAGTTGTGGATGATCCATCCCTGGAAATATTCATGGCCATACTGGATGGGGCTCTGAGCAACCTGGTCTAGTTGAAGATTTCCCTGAACATTGCAGAAGGGGTTGGACTAGAGGACCTTTAAAGCTCACTTCCAACCCAAAATGTTCTATGATTCCATGAAATGACAAATGTCATTGCATTAATAAAGTCTGTGACCTTCTCATGAGTTTGCTTGTGTGGAATAACTTGTTGAAACTATATTTTGATGACTTCTCTCCTGTACAAAACCTTGGACCTCATCAGTAAAAACTGACGTAAATAGTAAAATACTTTCTGTCAAAGCCTAGTTAGTCCTGTAGTGGATTTAATAATATTAATGTAGCTTGCCTAAAAAATGTCTGAATTTTCATTTCTTTCTCCTACTGGCTGGTCTTGCTAGCAAGGTTGAACAATGTGATATAAGGAGCACTGCCTAATAGTCTTATTCTAAGAGAACCTGTTCACCTCTTATACTTAGATAAGGAAAACTTTTGGTAAAGATTTTACTGAACTCTTGATGGAAAATAACTGCTTAGCTGAAGGATGACAATAGAGACTGAAAAGCAAGAGCTGGGTGCCAAATGAAAGCCTTGAGGTGAGGATTAGTGTGTGTGACTCATGTCAATAAATCCAGCCCGGTGCTTAGTGTGGGCTCAACCATAAGTAGTCTTCCCTTCAGGTTCCCAAGTCATATTTGTAGCCTTGGGTTATTAGCCCAATTACAGTCTTGCTTGGTCAGTCTCTTTACTGCTTCTCTCAAAAATTCCAGTGTCTGTAGGGGGGATCATGCAGCTCCCTGCATCACCTCCTTTTCTGAGGCCCTCTGGGTGGCTCCAGGAGGAAACACAATGCAGAAACACAGGGCAAGGGAGAAGATGAGATCCAGTATGCTCATCCCTGAGGCAGGGGAGTGCACTTGCATGTGTCAGCATTTGTGCTGACGTTGGCACAGCGCCGTGGCTTCCGCCGCAGTGACCCCGGGGCAGCGCTGCACACGTGCATAGGAGGAGGCAACGGGAGAACCACTAAAATAGACACGAACACAGAAGGATTATTGCAGCACAAAAATCTTTGTGGCTGATTTTAGCAGGGGAAGACCACAACAGCAGTCTAGTTACACCCCAGGAAGGAAGTGTGTCACATGCAGAGATCTTTATGCACAGACAAGTGGTTCAGAGTGGGTAATGCATAATATAAATAGCTCCTTAAAGTCTGGGCTGGTGCAAGTCCACCTGGCCATCTATCTTAAAAATGCTTAGAAAGTAGTTCTAAAAATACCACATGCAGTTGCTGTGGGATAAACTGAACTTAAAACTTCCATTATGTCCCTGTAAATGAACATTAAATTAGTAATATGTGCACCAGTCCACTAAAAGAAAGGAAAGAAACTCCCTTCTTTACAACTAAGGCTGAATAGGGCAAGACTGGAGGCACATTCACGCACAGAACTGTACATAAACTGTGGAGTTCGAGTAAGGGAAATGAGATCAGTAGCAGTTGTTAGTTATGAGTCATCCCTTCACAGTTTTTTGGACCATGGGAGAGAGCAGCATGTTCCAAGCAATATGCTTACTGGAGTAAAAAATTCAGTCACCACAGCCTATTTACATCAAACAATATTATTGTGGCTACAGCCTCCGGGGAAGAAATGAGCTGAAATCATAATGCAGCTTTTGATAGCAAATAAAAGTAAATAGAAAGACTGAGAGCAAAACTAATTTAATGAATGTCATTTATTTAAATATTTATAGAATAAATTTTGCTCCAGTATGCATTCTACTGAAGGCAAAATGTGGCTCTCCCCTATTTAAATTATGAGGTGAATAATATTTAATTTAAACTAAAAATGCTTATTATTAGTTCCTGTAGGGTTGTATTGCAATATCTAATTTCTAGATGGCTGGCTTCTTTCTCCTGCATACAGAATGCAGAGCTAAGCACCCCAGCTTCCTTTGTGGTGTACCAGGGAAGAAGGAGAGGGATGCAGAAAGAAGAAGAAACTGCATACTTATTTGCCGGGGTTGTTTTGTCAGCTGCAATTTATTGTGAACCTACAGTTTCTTTGTTCCTACACATCACACAGAAAACTTGCCTTCATCTAGTCTAAATTTAATCTATTTCAAGCAGTCTTTTGGCTTGTCAACATTAGTGTTTTAGTTAAGGAATGTGCTTTTGAAACAAATTGTCCAGTGGTCCCCACTTACTGCATCTGGCGTTGCATGCTTGGAGTCTGTAAGCTCGACTCCTTTCAGATTAAATTAAGCCATGAGATTCTCCAGGAGCCCATTTGTGATGTGTGTGAACCACAAGTGAGTGCTCAGTCCACTGGACCAGACAAGCTGGTCTTAAGTAACCCTCCTAAAAGGCATCTAGTGTAGATGTCAGGCTTTTAGCATGAGCTGTTTCACTCTGCTGATACTCCCTATAATGCTGCATTTCTTGTGGTGCAAAGAGAGCCCTTCTCTCAGGTCACTGCAGGTTGCTTGGACTGAAATGTTTGTCTGATTCCCATTTACTCCTGGCCTACAGCTAACTCTCACCTTCACCAGCATTCAGCTGCCTCTCCGGAAATCATATGAAAAAAAAATCTATCTTTGTAAAGTGCAAATCAAATATTAGCAGACAGCTGACACTTAGTGAAAAAAAAGTCACCTGATTATGGAAATAAAAGTGAGAACCAGCACTTCATTGATTTGTAAGAAAAACATCTTTAAAAGTTCAATATGTGTCTGCTTCACTTCCCCTTAGCTGCATAATCATTCACACTTTGAACTCTCCTGACAACCTGGTAACACAGCTGCATGTGAGAGAGCAGATTTCTGGCAAATCCCAACTACCCTGCATCAGTACAGGCAGGTATTTCTTAAATACCTGAATATGGTTGTCTGTGACCATGATTAGCACTATTAATACGCTACATAACCCAATGCCTCCCTAACTCAGAGGATCAGGGGTACATAGGGGATTTGTGTCTCAGAATGCTCCTGTTGCCCATCTGGCAGGTCCTCCCCTCTCTGTCCCAGCTGCCATCTCCCGCATGAAGAATCACGCTCAGTGAGGTGGAGCAGGAATGTCTTTGTTGGGAGCCCATCCTGTGGGTGTGTAGGGTGTGCTCAGAGCAGAGGTTGTCCCTCATGCAGGTGCTGCTGTGGAGAACCTGATTTCTCAAACGCAGGCACTTCAGTGTTAGGCTGAGTTGTTCTCCACTGTCAAGGCAGAGCTACACCACAACGTGCTCTGAAGCAACACTCTAGGTGTTCGTGACAGGATAAATAGGAAAGAAAATGGAAGCAACTCCTGAAATTAGGAATTTCCTCGCTTAAGCAGAGCTATGGAAATGAAGCAGGTTGCAGTTAATGTAATTTCAGGGCACCTGAAGTTTCCGAACTGAAACCTCCTTGATCTCACTGCATGTTAACAACACAAGGGGAAGTACAGAATAATTAGTATGCAGCAATACAAACTTCTGCTTATTTCAAATAATTTTCCACTGTAAAATTTCTCATGAGTACTGCTGGATCTGTTTTTTAATTCACACAAGTGATCTAAAGTCTATCTTACTGCTCTAGTATAGGCTATTTAAATTTGAAATCAAATAGCCTTCTATAGGCAAAAGATGGAGACCTCGTTAAGAACAGTGGATAATCTATGGAGGATTTCTCCAAGTCAAAAGGAAAGAGAAAAACAGCCTCTGAAGGCCACGACAGCTCAAAATGGTAGGAACTTACATAATACATTGCATATAAGTGTATCAGGAACTAAAACCTGGCCTGCTGGAATGGGTTGCAAATGCTGAGGAAAGCATGCTGGCTGCTGGAAGCATTTTAGAGGCTGGAAGCCAGGAAAAACAAGGGCAAGTAATGGAGAGAGTCGTCCTGGGACAGATCTCCTGGAGACGGAAAATTTGGGCAAGCAGAGCTGAGAGGAAAAGCTGTCTTGAAGAGAGTGAGCAGCACAAGTGTGTGCTGTTCATTTCCAGGTTGTTTGGGGGACATAGGCATGCATGCACTTCCCTGTAAACAAACAGGACTGCACAACCAAGAATAACCTTACTCACATAATCTTCTCCTCTTGCTAGAAATAAACCCACAGTGCTGTTGAGTACTGGCCGACTGAAACAAAGCAGTTCTATAACAGGAGCATGTTTGGACGGCCAGCTCCTACTGCATTGGCTGTTTTGTACCTGGCACTTCAGGTACAGGAATACAGATGGAGGAGGGTCCCATGCCCCTGGGAAGTGACAAGTCTGGTTAACCAACCCACCTCTAATCAACATCTTAGCTCTGAAAATGGTGGCTTCTGATGCATATCCAGGCCCAGGATTGTCTTCAGCGAACACTGAAGCAGCAAAGCAGCAAGGTGTGAGAAGCTGCACTGCAGTTACAGGGTCAGCTGAGCACTCCGTCAGTGCTTCTGAAGCCAAGTGTGTATTCCTACAGTGTCACTGATCTAAAGGAAGATCTCAGTTTTAAAGCCTTGGAGCACAGCCAACGGGAAAGCTTTCTGTGACAATGATCCTCCTGTAGCTCCTCACAAATGACACATTTCCCTGGGCAGGCAGGATGCTGGAGGTGTAGTCCTAAAGGTTACTTTCAGCAAACCATGGGAGATACACAGAGTTTCCTGTTGAAGGTTGAGTTTGTTTGGGTTGGTTTGCCAGGGTGCATGGCATTTAACATGTTTTACAATGGCCTTTTACAACAGAAGGGCGGGAACAGAAATCTAGCTAATTTAGGAGTAAGCTTGCTGTATTTGTGCAGGGACTTAGATGATGTAGTTGCTGTAATAGCAAAGGACTGGCCTCAGCCTGTTTAGAGCATCCCCATGATCCTCCTGCTGCAGTGTCTTTGAGGCTAAGCTTTCGGGCAGTTTATGTGGTCTTGACCTTTAATATCACTTGGAGGTCACTATTTTCAGGTGCCACAATACACCTGTTGTGTAATACAACTTCATGGCACAGGCAGGAAACTGGGCTCTCCCACAGGCATAACTGTGTTACCTCACAAGAAATAGAATCCACAAAAAGTATGGTAGGGACCTGAGCAGGGTTTCCTGAGTGTTGGAGGAGAACCTCACACCAAGGTCATCTTGGAACAACTGTAAGATGTCCCCCATCAAAGCTTACCTCAGTCCTGTGCACTGAGAAGCAGGAAACTGTCCAGTGAGCAATAAACTGTATCACCTGTAATCTCTGTAGCTCATGCCTCCTCCATGGTTATCAAACACTGCATGTCTTTCCTTGCTTAAAAGCTCCAACACTGGTAACTGAACCCCAAAATGTTGTTTTCCTGGCAGATAGCTGCTATGCAGATTTGGGCTCTGTTAGTGCTTGGTGTTGACACCAACCACCTCGTTCCCTAGATGGCGAGCTCCGTGTGTGTTTACATAAGCTTAACACCATTTCATTCCTCTGCATCTGCCACACATACTGAGGCTTGTGCCTGCTTAGCTGTTCTCTCCACCATCTCTTCCTCTTCCCTATCCAGCACGGGAGGCAGGCCTGGCTTGCCCCTTGTTTTTGTACAAGCACCAGCAGAGCTGTGAATGCACATTCCCAAGTGCACTGTGCACAAGCAAGGGAAACAGCACAAGGGCACTTGGCTGTGATATGTGGGCCCTACCTACTCCTGCTGCTCCAGTCCATGTGTTTGTCCCATGGCTCTGTCCTCCATCCCAAGATGTGATGCTGGAGAATTCCCATGGGATCCACATGGAGCTGTGTGAGTCCCAGGCTGAGCACTCCCAAATGGGGATGCGAGAACACATCAGAAATACAGTTCAGGACAGGTTGCTTTAGGATGACAAGTTAAAGTCTTGGAGACAAACAAAGCAGGACCCTTTGGAGTCCATGATCAGCCATGCCATACCCACTTAAAAGTCCCTGCCTCCCACCAGGGGCTGTCTTTGGCTACTTCCCAGCCTTAGATCCTGCAAAGCCTTACCCTGCAGTTCTGCACAACCAGCTTTTGAAGGCAGGTAACAAGACAGGTATTGCATCCTTTAGGGTGGGCTGCCAGGGAATTTCCAGGGGCTGTAGCTTGAGCGCAGTCTGCCAACCAAGTGGTCAAGGCTTCAAGGGACCAGTTGGGACAGCCCTTGCAGAATTGCCCTGTTGTCCTCATGCCTGCCAAGGTGGCACAGTGCCAGCCAGCCTGCTGCCAGCTCCCTGTCACTGCCACTGTTACTGCCACAGGGCACCCACTTCTTGCTGCATACTCACTCACTCTTTCATGGCGGTATCTGTAATATGCTCACACTGTGGTCTCTTTGGTCAAAGTCTTCTGTGCTTAGAAAATTAAAAAAAACAAACAAATTCTTTAAACACCCATGGGAGCATTTATCCAGAACTAGAGATGGTGAGGGGAGCTATGCCGTACCAAAACTGTACTGCAAACATACTTTATCCTGCTCATACCTGTGCCACATTCCTATGAATGCCTGAGGTAAGATCTTGTTCCATACAGGAAATCTGGAGCATCCTGATCTGTACAGACTACAATTTAGGCTGACCTTCTGAGGTGGATGCCCTCTGTAGCTGACATGTAGGTCAACACAAATGTGTTCAGGTTTTGCGGGCACTGCACTGGAACTCCAGACATCTAGCTCCTTGCCAGCATGGGGGATCACCTTTATCTCCCCTGCATTTCTGTAAGGACTTGGTGTACAGTGCCCACCCATACATCACTCCATGTGTATGGTATGAGTCAGGCAGAGCAGTGGAGGAGATGATACCAGAAGGGCCTTGCAGGGCAGCTTGCAAAGACTTATGAGAAAAGTGTCACGCCAAAGAGCATGGGATTTGCCCAGGAGCTGCAGCTCAGTGCTTCTCCAGCAGCACCCTCAGGTTGACCTCTCCGAGCACTACAGATATGACTCATGATTGCTCACAACACTAGTCATCAGCAGGGGGATTCCTTAGGTGCACTTCCATTTGCTGTGCCGAGCTATCGCTCTGCAGAACTACCAAGATCTTGGCACTCAGAAAACATAAAGAAAATTAAAACTTTGTTCAAACATACAGGCCAGAGCCATGCATCCGCAATATTCACGTGGCTCAGGTTATTTTAGGGGTGACTGTGCAAACCATATGCTGGGTAAAAGCTTTCTTGACAAGCCCTGGCAAAATGTATTTTAGTTTCAGGCTCAGCAAACTGTTACTGACATAATTCAGTCAAAATACAACGTGGTCTAAAGGAATATCACTGCCTGTTCACTTTCAGGGTAACACCCCTCAGTGTTTGGCCATGAGTAGGTTATCTTGGGAAAACCCCAGATGTTTCAAAGAAAACTAAAAGTCATGCCCACATGATATAATAACTTTTAGTGAGATTGAACCTAGGAAGTTTTACCTGGGTTTTGCCCAAGGTAGTCTGTCTCAAGACCAGATGTCCTTTTCCCCACAGATGTCTCCAAGGCAGCTGTTTCCAGACCTTTCTTTCCTTAACTGTATTCATGTAGTTAGAGGTGTAAAAGCCAGCTGGGTCAAATTCCTATGGTCAGAGCTTGTCATAGTGACTTTCAGCTTTGTGCTTTACTGACCCCCTGAGAGTCCAACAGGGAAGAGCTCCTAGTAACAATCTCTTGTCTGCTGGAAGTGGGATGGACTCTTACACCAATAGCACAACTCTCCAAGCCTGCTCACCACCAGGAAGGGGGACAAGTAGAATGGGGGTTGGAGAAGGAGCCAGGACGCACACACTTAAACAGGATCTTCCTCTTTGATGTAGATGAGCTCTGAGGAAACAGATCTGTTTGAATACAGTTGATGGAGGTCCTATTTTCTACAGGGTCCTCTATGGAGACCCACTGTCCATTCAGATTGTGTCCACAAGGATAATGATAGTGTTTGCTGCTCCATAGGAACCTCTGGTATGTGCAGCAACAAATCTCCAGTTTTTAACGTAAATTGAACCCTTTTTTAACACCCTGATTAATGGTACATTTATGGCAAAAGAATGACTGTAGCAGAGGATACAAAATGCTATGTTTAGAGGCAGACTTGCCTGCCAGTTGGAGGTCTCTGAGTAATGAAACTGTCACCTCAGACCCTCATCCCTCAGAAAAATGGGCAGTTGTACCAAGCCTGCAGACAAGAAGTTGTGACAAGACCAGCTCTTGCCAGGCAGGCCTAGAGAAAGAGTTCTTCCATCAGGTTCACACTCTGGCTTAGGAATGAGAGGAAAAAGAGAGAGGAAATTCTGCCCATCCTAACAGAAAGTGGTGACATCATGGCTGTGACACCATTTGCTTCAAAAAGGGATAGAAAGCAAAGCCATAGGGACATCTGAGGTTGTGGATGCAGCTCCATGGTTGTTGGTGATTGTTGTGTCACAGTTTTACCAGAAAGAGATATGAGCTTTACCCAAAATCCACAGAAATCACAAATTATTTTTGGCTGCACTACAGGAAAATCCCTTTTTGAGCAGTAGATTGCAGCTTGCATATACCATGTAATGAGTAAAGATGCAAAAAACCCCCTGTGTGTTGCAGGTAATGCTGAAATTCCAGTTAATAAGTGATAGGTAAGGAGACTGAAAATGTGCTTTCATTGAAAACAGATGATAATTCTCAGTTCCATAGTTAGCAGTATGAGTGACAACAGTGACTTGAGGAACAGATTGAATATAAATGGAACATAACCAACAGCAACATTTGAAGTTGCTTCTAAAAATGGGAACAGGAACTACAGAAGGTCAAGCAAAAAAAGCTCAGTACTTTCCTGATGATGTATTACTACTATGTAAAATGGGCTTTAGCCACAAGAAATGTCAAGCGTGTAAAGCACAGGCAAGCTTTTTGTTGAACTGTTGGCTGGAACAAAGGTCTCATTTATGCAGAAAGAATTTCTGTCCAAACAAACGCCTGCCTATCTTTCTGGGCATCTTTAATGGCCACGGATTTCTAAACATAGGCCAGGAGCCCGTGTATAGCACAAGGAGAACTGTATTTACTAGGAAGGGAGTGAAGCATCGGCCTGACAAACCTCCTGCCATGCTGCAGGACCAAGAGAGAAGATGCCTTCTCCTCCTGTAACTTTAGAGGTAATCCACTAAGTAACCTAGAGAGTAGTCCAACTACCATATGATCATCCAGGGTGGTAAATGATCCTCACTACTCAAGTCACTCATAGGCTGGAATTCTGCTTGTGCTTTGGTAGTGATGAAGAGTACCATCCTGCAGCTTTGAGGGTCATATAGCCCAACCTGGTGGAAATGCTGCCTTCTTCTGATCTTAGCCTTCATGCAGCTCAGCTCCAGATATCTCAGTTTTATTTATAGGCAAACAGAAGGAGCCTCATCAGAGGTTACTTAGCTTTGAGCTGTCATCTGCACCCTGTGACTTACCACCTATAAAACAATCCAACAGAAGCACTGTAGACTTTGGGGCAAAAAAAGAGCATTATTCCAGGTCCTAGTGCTGATCCTTGCTATCCTGGCACAGAGAAGCCCTCTCTCCTCCCTGTTTACACAAAGTTTTATTTCACATGCAGCACTGACAGTTGTGGAAGTATTTGTGAAAGTATTGTGATGGAATTCTGGACAGACAGTTCCAGCAAAGAGATATTTTGGGGCTGTCCTGCCTGCTCCCCATGGGTATGCATAGAACCCAGTTACAGCACTGGACAAGCTGTGGAGGAATTTGCTCTGTGGCCACTCTTCCCACTCCTCACCCGAGGGCTCTCACCTGCATCTCTCACTTAGGAATCACAGAATCAAGTAATGGATAAGGTTGGAAGGTACCACAGTGGATCACCTGGTCCAGCCTCTCTCAAGCAGGGTCATGCTAGAGAAATATTAACAGAATGAAAATGTTAGAGCAGAAGGAAATGCACATCAGCCAGCACTGTTTTTATCTACTGTCCAGAAGGGGTTGAATCTGACAAACCTTAAACCCCAAGAAGCTTGGAAAACACAAGTACTGGATAACTGTATATTTTCCAAACATTCTGACTCATGGTCAATAAATGTCAGCTGCACAATGAAAAGGCACAGCGCTGTGTATTGGCAGCTAGATTTGGAGGTGAAGTGAAATCTAATCATTGTTACTCCAGAAAGGGGAGTGTTATTGACATACTCTTCTTGACTTACCACAAGAAATGCAAAATGTAAAGATTGGACTGCCCAGGACACCCTACAGACACAGTACAAGTGAAACTTAATTGTTGGGCGCAGCATTTCAACTGTTTAATCTATTTTATTCTTGTTTTAAACTGCCAGCAATGAAATGTGCAACTGGGCTCTGAGAAGCAAAGACCAGGAGAAACCTTGGAACAGTAATGTGATGATAAATGGAGTAGAAATGGATAATAAATCACAACAGATTAACAGCAAGAATAATGCCTGAGACCTAGAGACTATCAAATTATGTGAAGTCATTTGCTGTGAAGCAATTACCTTCCACAGTATTTCCGATTCTCGCAGTAGGTGGCCAGCTCTATTGATTCAAGATATGTTTATAATGTCAGGAGCTAAAAAAAGTGTTTCCATGCCCTGGGAAGGTGATTTCTGTTAATGCATTACTAGCAGATACTGCCACGGAATATGGGACAAAGCAACAAGAAGACTGGTGAATGCCAGGGCCAGGTTTACTACAGCTGTGTTACTTGTACAAAAATGCTGAAGAATATGCTGACCATGCTGATTAATTTGTTTCCAGTTGTTACTTGAGCTTTAGTCTCAGACTTGCCACTGTCGTCAGTTGAATGATCTTAAATTGGTTTTTTTCAGGCAGAATTTGAGAGGGGAATCTCTGCACTTCTATACTTACGAAATGTTAACCTGTGCTAAAAAGATGAGTTGCTATAAAGCAACTGTTTGCCAAAAAAAACCTAAATAAATAATCCATAAATGCAAAACATGATTTACTATCACCTGTGAAAAATTTACCAAGATACCTGCTTGTGAGAGAGAGTATTAGCTAGCAGCTTAAAAAAAAGAAAAAGGATGTTTACTGGTACCCAGGTTAAGCACAAAGAGATGAAGCTCGATGTGCTCGCCCAGTTTTTGCACTTCTTCCCTTCAGTACAATATCTGCTTTTACAAATGGGAAGAATTTACAGAGAATTTTCAGGAATATGCAAAACGCATCGAGACTTGCTTGAGGTCTGGGTCTGCTGTTTTCATGTTTACCACTCTTATGCTACTGGTGGAGATATGGACAAATAATACCCAATAAATGTAGCTGGGCTGGGGAGCTTTGCAATTTTTGAGGTTATATTAGCCAGAAAAGTAGTTTGCTTGGTGCAACTCATTTTGTTTGGAAAACTAGTAGCAGCTATGCTGACAAGATAACCCTTTGATTACCCCTTACTTACATGAAAAGGGACTTGCTACTCAGCAAACTTTTTTAAATATAGAAGCCAAGGGAGGCCTGAATAAACTGGATGTTCAGGATACCTCCTTGAAGCTGGACCTGTGAGGTAGTACTGGAGACATTTTAGCTTGAATGTCTTAAAAATGAATCATGGTAGCTGAAGTCATCCAGTGCTGGGATTCCTGTCCATCAGCTCAGACTCTCTGGGAGCCAGGGCACTGCGGTATCAGACCAGCCTGGGATCCTGCTTAAGAAGAATATTTCTACTGAACAAAGCATGCCTAGACCCTGTACTATGGCTTCAAGCTGTAAGTCTCTGGAGAGAACCCACTTTGCAGGCTCCAGGACTAAGGCTGAGGAGCTTTATATTGATGATACTGCATGGCTCTTTGCTCTGCAAGCAAAGAGGCAGATTCCAAAGCTTGGGAGTTCATATCCTTGAGAAAGCAGGCCCACTGGTGGGCCCTTAGTGTGCCCTTACACAGGAGTTACCTTTCTAAAGGTGCATTATTGTGGTTGTACATGGGGTCTCAAAGGCCCAGATTGGACACAAAATGAAAGTGTGGGATTTGTCTTCTTGTTTTTGCCCAAGAAAAAATAAAATCTAAAAGAAAATGCATTGGACGTACATTTCAGTCATGGGACCACAGAGCAGCAGCTGGAAAAACCTGAATTAAAACTCAAATTGGCAAGTCTTTCTAATGAAAATGTTATTGTTCCCATCTGCTGTAGCACTTTAGATGCCTGAAAGTCACAAAGTCAAAGCCATTAAAATATTGCACAAACAAACAGAAGATAAAACAGGGGCAAACACAGTTAAATCATTGTGCAAAGCCAAAAGCCTCTGCAAACACAGAGTTCTGAGAGGATTTATCCAGCTTCAGAAAATTAGAAGTGGTGGGGAAGTTCTCATAGCATGTACAGCTCAAATTCAACTACATCTCTTATTGCTTGGAAGTCCTGTGGCTGAGCAGGCCGACCTTTAAACTACCTGCCACTTCAAAAACAGTCTTTCTGAAATCTGAGTACACTGTGCCTTAACGAGATATAGGCTATAGCTTGCCTTTTCTTTAGCCTTTGCCTCTGATTTCTGCAGGGAACCTTTCTGCTACTCTGGGTTCATCCTTTTCAAGGCTTCTCTGTCCACAAGTATCGCTTTGAAAAGGAGCACAGTGCAATGGGAAGGGGAAAGCAGATTGAAATGTGCTCGAGAGCATGTAAACCCAGAAATGAGCAAAGCTGCCTAAGACAGAGCATGGTGAGGCTTTAGCTGTGTTGAGACATCACCTACAGTGTGAAACCACATCCAACCAAGTTGATGAGGGAGCTGGGCAGCAGGCACTGATGAGGGCCATATCTCCACTATGCCCTCCAGTTTGCTGTAGAGTTACTGGAGCATTTTAGAGCTTGGGCACCAAAGGGAAATTATGTAATGTCTATAGATACACAAAGGGAAAGCTTTTAAATCAGTCCTAAAGGTACAGCTGAAAGCCCTTTGGCAGAATTGTCCACATTCCCCCCATCTCTGGATGTCACAAAAGACACCCACCACCTTTCTATTGCTTGTTCATTCTTAACTGAGGTTCCTTTGTGCTCACCAGGTGTGGTCTTCAGTTGTATCATCTTTGTAATTGTGCAGGATGTGATTTGCTTCAGGGATTAATTACAGCTGGTGAGGAGGCTGCAGTCTGTTCCCTGAGACCTTTGCTTTAAATATTGCAAAAGTTTGCTTTTAGAGCACATGAACTTGGAAGGGAAAGAACTTCACTTTACACTGCAGGAAAGGCTAGAGAGCCAGGCTCTGCATTCTCCTGGGAAACAGGAAATTTAAAAAAAATCATTAATGGGATAGAGTAGCAAGGCCATGAAATGACACGACATGAAATGATCAGCAGCACTGTGTCAGCATAGCTGTGGCTGAAAGTGTAAAACAAGAACAGACCCAAATTTATTTATACACTTTCATCTGTGAGAACTGTGTGGATTTAAAGGGGTAATGACAATTACCTTGTAGTGTATTTGAATACATTAGCACAGTATTAGCTGTGCTAATGAAATAGCCCTTTTGATAATTTAAGCTGCATCTTTCCTAATCTTGCCTAGAGAAACTAAGGGCTTTTGTTGTCAAAGAAAGCATACTGTGGTTTTGGGGAAAAAATGCCCATTGAAAAGGTGTTGTTAAGAAGAAAAATATTTGGAGTTGAGATACTGCTGATGAAAGAGGGGAAGAATTCAAACAAGGAAGAAGAGATAGAGCAGAGCAGCATTCTTCTTACATTCCTTTAGCAACCTCTTCTGAGGTGCCCAGACACTTGCTCGGGAGGGTGTTAGTGCTCTTTTGGATATCCCTGCTCTTTCACCCTCTGTCAGACTTCAGTATGGTACCTCCCAAATCTCTCAGGCATGCTCTGCTGGCTTAAATTTGATGGGATAAATGGGACACAGTGTCCAAGGCAGAAACAGGATCCTGCTACAGCTGAAGGTATTTACAGTGAATTGAGAATATGGAGAGGAGAGCCTGCTTATTCCTAGGGTGATAACCATCATTATGCACCTTCAACTTGTTGTTAAAAAGCCTGTAAACAGGCAGCTAGAATGGATCATCTGAAGTATTTACTAGCACATTTATTTGAACCACATTCAAATTTCTTCCAAACCACAAAAAAATATTAAAACCTTCTTTGGCATGGCCTTCAGGATGGTTAATTATAAGAAAGAACATTCCTTTAGGATACATAAGGAGGAAAAGAGTAAAAAACATCTAGGGCTCCACTGCTGTAGCTAAAGTGTAATTCTATTTCCATGAAAAAAAACCAGACCCAGAAGGGACAGAACTTTTAGCTTCGTTTTCACCAGAGGACAGATGTGATCCACGGGACAAGGGATTCAGAGAGAACAACGGGAGGCAGGGGAAGAAGCAAGACAGGTGCTCAGCCCTTGAATTTCAGATTGTCCTGAAGGACTTGGCCAAAGCCCCTATTTGTCCCGGTCACCTCGGTGCCGCTGGGATGGCAGATTTCATCACATCCCAGAGGAAAACAGTGAAAAGAGTCATCCTCATGGGGGACTTTATAATCCACCCACTCACTAGGCTGGGCCCATCCCACCGCCCCAGCCAGGAGCCATGCAGTGAGGGCACATCCCTGGGGATGGAGACAGGCTGGGACATGGGCATGGCTTGGTGGGACACATGGCCAAGGAGGGCAGGGCTGTGGGGGGTTGGAGGGCTGCTGGGGCAGTGGCTGACAGCCTGGGGAGCTGATGTGGGGTCCTGGGCCCCAGCAGGTTGAGAAGCCCAGTGTGGCTGACAGGGTCAGGCAGGGCTGTGAATGCCCTCAGGGCTCTGGTGCTTTTTTCCCTTCATCTTCTCTGGGATTTTTACATTGTTTTACTGTTCCTCTTGGAATTTTTCAGTTCTTTCTTCCCAATGAGTACATCATAGGTCGGCAGGTGGTTCCTCCCCATCTGACTTGGAGACAGTGGGTCCAGCTGGCACCCACTAGATCTTTCCTTTTCTTTCCTTGTCCTGGGAGCCTCCGGGGTGGTGCAGGACCCACAGACCTTTGGTGCAGGCACTGCTCAACCCCTGTCAGCAGCCTGAGGCAGAGGAGCCCTCAGAAGCAGGGCGTGAGGGTTAGCAGGAGTGAAGGGAGGATGAATGATGGGGGAGATATTGACACACAGAATTCCTGCAG
Organism: Corvus moneduloides; assembly: GCF_009650955.1. Taxonomy (NCBI): domain Eukaryota; kingdom Metazoa; phylum Chordata; class Aves; order Passeriformes; family Corvidae; genus Corvus; species Corvus moneduloides. The sequence goes on along the minus strand of NC_045476.1, from coordinate 134,960,143 downwards.
TAGAGGTGTCAGAGCTCTCTTACTGTGGAAATATAATAGGGACAGTATTTGGGGGAGAGAAGGATTATTCTGAAGCACAAGGTTGCTTATTCTTCCAGTTATTTCAAGTGCTGTAATAAAAGCAAATGCATACTGTCAGCTTAAGGTGAATGAAAATGTAAACAAGGAACTGGAGCAACACCAGCTGCAGTGTGGTGCCTGCACTACCCCCCTTTACATCAACCCACGTAATTTATTTATGCATTTGGACTTGCTACATTTCCTTCTCCTTTCTCCCTGCTGCCCTCACTCCCTGCAGGACTTTCATTCCTCTTTCCTGCCCGGTCTCCCTTGTTGCCCCTGGCTGCCTGCCCCTGCCTGGCCTGGCAGGGCTGGACAGGGTCCCAGGACTCCCCAGCCTTGCTGCCACCACTCCTGGGACTTTGGGAATGCTTCATAGGCAGCTGTGGCAATTTTACAGTGTGATAGTTTCCATGGGAAGGGTGGGTTAATTAAGTCATGAAATGCTTTCTTATCTCTGGCAGTCAAAATTAGAGAATCACCTTTATTGTAAGTGTTTCAAAAAGTGCTTCAGTCCTATTTCCTCTTGTTTCTCTTTCACACAGACCCACACATTTTAAAGCACTGTTTCAAGCTTTAAACTAGCTTGTGTTATGTTTTGGTTCATCTTGTGGCTGGCTGTACCAATTCTGCTGTAGCATTTTGGAACATCCCAAAATAATTTTGGTTTTTCCTTCTCTACTACTGCATCTATTATCAGGAGTGCATCATCATCCATTTGGTTGCTTTCACCTATTTTACAAGACAAAAAGTCTTACCCATAAACATAAATCATTTGATTTGAACAACAATCTTAAGTTGAAAAACAACTTAACTGGAACCCACTGCCATAATTTTAAGACCTTTTTCCCAGTAAGTAGTTTGGGGAAATGATGGCAGCTGGAGCCAGTGATGATTTGGTTTATCTTTCCAAAAGGGAATGAGCCTGGCCGAGTCAGTAGTGTGCAGGATTGAGCTTAAACTAAAAAGGCTTTCCAAAGAAGATCTGATGAAAAATCTGAGAATATTGTTCCCTAAAGAAGGAAAATGTTGTTCCCTATAATGGCAAAGCTACTGAGTTTCTGTTGCCTTTGAAAATAATTCAGTGCTTAGGAATACATATTGGAAGAGTTATATCACAGATTCTGTGAGACACATTTAAATGGTAAGTTTTCCTTCATTATTTTGTGAAACATTCTTCTAAGTTCTATTATTTTTAATAGATTCCTCTGTTGGAAAAGTATAAAGTAATTTTCAAATAGAATTTGTAAATAACTTCATTTTAAATTCAAATAAAATATGGTTGAAACCCCAAACTCATTACTCTGAAAATTAGCACAGGCATTTTGAGAAACAGAATGAAATATTGTGTCTTTATTTAAAATTCTTAACTCTGGTGGCTGAGACTTCACATTTTCAGGCTTTCTCAAATATGAAGGAGATTTTTGTTCTTTAAAATATTATTGTAAACCAAAGGTTTAAATTCCTTACAACCAAACAATTCCTGGAAGCTTTAAAGAAAACACTAGTCATTGGAACACTTTCTAGAGAATTTCAAAAATGCAAAGCAAGTCTCCTTGCCTTGTAAGAGCTACTTAAAGCAAAAAAAATCTATATGTACATCTGGGATTTTTTGGAAAAAAACCCTAAAACCGACCGACCAACCAACCAACCAAAAAAACCCAATACTTCCCCTCCCCCCTCCACCACCCCCCAAAAAAACCCCAAACCCCAAGAGAAACCCAACAAAGAGTGAACCTGGAAAAATCCCAGCCTTCTCGAAGAGCACTGATGTTCTTCTCATGCAGCTATTGATCTGGTGGTATTTCAAAGGCTGGGGGCTTGTGTGGTGGGCTTCATCAGGTCCTCTGAGGTTCCTCCCCTGCTTCATTTTAGTTATAAATTTTAATTTCCAAGTGTGGTATTGCTAACCTCAGAATATTCATTATTCTCTGCTCTGTTATTTTGGTACTTTATACATAAACTTAATCTCAAAATTAGGTTAAAAGTAGTCCATTTTATAAAGATAACCTTCTGCAGAACTCTTTTATTTACTTGCTTGTTTTCTTGCTCAGGGGGCCATCTTTAGCTGGAGTTGCCAAGCCCTCTTCTCTTGTAATTAAAAGCTTGTTTGGAGCAAAAGGAAAGTATGTAGTGGTTTGTTTATTCAGGAGAAAATGTTTGGTTTAATTTAACAGATTATATTCTTGAAGAGGAATAGGGACAAAAATAGATCCTGAGCCAAAGTCTGCCTTGAGCTACATCTTGCTTAAGTGCTGCCAGAGCCGTGCTAGGGAGCAGGTCCCTGAGAAAGGGAGGTTGTGGTGGGGCTATGTTCCATCTCTGCAGGAACATGAGGGGAGATTATAACCCTACTCTGATAGCCAGGGATGTGGCCCTTTGGTCTGCTCTTCTGCCAGCTTCAACATCTGCCCATGCCGAGGGGATGAGCTGGGCAATGTTCTCTGCACGTGTGGCACCCCTGTGGTGGGGAGTCTCCCAAGCTTTGAACGACTGTGGAGAACAGGGAGAGTGACCACATCCGTGGCAACCAACAGAGACCAGCTGAAATCACCAGTCTGATAAAATACACTGTGGGTTTTGCACAGCCATCCTGAACCAAACTGAAAGTTCATGCATCCCTTCTTCAGTGCTCCAAACACTCAAATTCTCCTCTTAGAGATACCTACATGAACCAAGGGCTGAAAACAATAGGCTACCAGTTGTTGTGGGATTTAGTTTTAGCATCAAGATTATGTACAATAAGGGCCCAGTTTTGCTTGGTCTTGGGGTACATCTGCAAGGCAGCCAGATGTAATTGAGCTGGCACTGCACTGAGGAGCACAGCAGCGTCCTGCTTCCGAGGGATGTAGCACTATTCTGCCAAACAAACAAGGACTAGTCTTGGGAAGAGCATGAGGTTAGCCAAGGGCAATAAAATCTTAGAGATTCCAATGGCACTTAGAATAATTCTTTCCCTCTTTTACATATACAGACAACATGCCCTGTATGTATGACAGTGACAACATGCCATCCTCGCTTTCCTTCCTTCTCAACTCCAAATGTCCATGAACACAGCAACAAGGGGGTAGTGGAGAAGAGTGCAGACAATTAGCATGAGTCTTTACTCTCTCTTCCGAAAAAGCCCAAATGACAGTTAAAGGATTTAAATTATTTGGAGACATAGCTGCATATTTCAAGAAATTAGGATATTTCAGTCAATTAGAAAATAAAAAAGGGAAAGGAAATAAAAGATTTCCCAGTGTTTGTCATCTACTGTACATTGCCATGATTCAGCTTTTCCCTTTTTTGGGTGGAATGAAAATAGGACATTTAATATTTTTAGAGCTGGACCTCCTAGAAGGGGAAACTGTTAACAGTGGCCAGTGGAAGGGGGTAGTTCTCTGCAGCTCACTGAGAGAGAGCAACAGCTACTGTTGAGGATGCTTGTGTTCAAGCTCTGTAATTCTATAATTTTAAAGGTTTGATCTTTTGATCCTCATTTCAATACCTTCTTCACATGAGGCAAGAGACTGAACAACAGCAGGTACAGAAGGTGGAATAAAAACCCAGGGAAAAAACAGAGATACTATATAAAATATTTTTCTGGTCTACAGCCATTTGCAAGTTGTGACCACCTTAGATGGAAGGGGTGATTAATATCAAACAGTACGTGATGGATTTTCTTCCTTTTTTGTCCAATTGGTCTCTCAACTTATAACAGCTTTCCAGACTCCTGGTGTCCTGTGACAAGGAGCTTTACAGCTTAATGGTGTACGGTGCTAAGAAGTGCTTTCCACTACTTTAGCTATTTTGTTTCATGCCTTGTGATTTTTTGTGTTCTAAGAGAAAGTTACTATCTGCTTTTATTTTCTGCATCAACTATGATTTTATCAGTCTCTGCCATTAAGTTCCCTGCCCCCTTAATTTCTTTTCCCTGAGGGACAGATGACCTGGAAAATAGAAGGGTGTGAAATCCTGCCAGGTACATTTAACTGAACACAAAGTCACAAAGTGTCTCCCTGTAAAACCAAAAGCAGCAGCCTTAGTCTGCACTAGAGAGTCTTTCTTGAAGGAAGAATGTCTTTGTGCAGGGTAACACTCAAATTTGGGTTCTAAAAGCAGGACCTTGACCTTCTGCCAGTCTAGTTGAACCAGCTTTACAAGTATTATAAATCCTGGGCTGGTCCAAAGCTTTTGAACAGCTACACTTTGTTTTGAATCACAAGCAGCAAGAGAATCTTTGTGCTGCATTCCCATGACTACTTTAGGGACCAATTTAAACTTTGAAGAAATAAAACGTTATTTTCAAGTTTTTCAGGTAAAGTATGTATATCAGGAAAGTATTTTTAGTATTAGCACCTAGTGCTTCTCCTCTGGCTCTTCTTTCTCTAGTATTAGTTTGCCATATTTCTCATGAAACTGCAGCTACTCTCCAGTGTGGGTGGGGGGCTCTATTTTGCAGCTGTATTTAGGATATGCAGGAATTTGAAGGTATTAGGAAGGTCTGATGCTATTATGCAATAGTTCTACTGCCCCACCTGCAGGCCTTGGGGCTCACCTTTAAACCTGCTTTGTTCGGACCAAGGAATTCTGCATTTCAGGGGCAGAGGTATGTTAAAACAGTGTCCGGACATAAGTGGAATTGAAGACCTGACAAGAGATTTTATTGCTCTTGGAGTTGGGCATAATTTTACATTGGAGAAAGTGAAAACACTTATCTTGCCCCTAACCTATAAACCACAACATTTGGTTCAACTCCAGGTGTTTTCCTGCATCACTTTGCACTCCTAGGTTACTCTGGTTACACCTGCAGGTGCCCAAAACAAGTCTGGAAAAAGGGCTTGCAGAGGTGTGAGATAAAACCAGTCCTTGCTTCCCTGCAGCAGGACTTCGGCATGAGACCCCAGAGTGAAACACACTTTATCTCAGACATAGCTGAGAAGCTCAAGGACAGCTGGGAAACACTAAACAAATCAGCCTGCATGCCCACACCTCACTCTAGTCAAATGGCCTTGAATGTGTTTACAGACAAAAGAGTGTGAATCGTGCTGTTTGGTTGTGCTGGGAATCACTGTAGGAAATCAGTGTAGAAAGCCTGGGTTAGTTTATTAGCTTCACAGATCTTAGTAAGTTATTTTGCTTTCTACAAAAATGCTATTGTGCTAAGAGGCTTTTGATAGTGGGGCCTTTCTTATGCAACATTACATTTACTGCTGGTCTTATTGTGGTAACAAGCAAAGTACAAGGAATGAGCACATTGCAAAGCAAAGCCACAGAGGCCTCTGACTCTGGAACTGCTTGCAAAACAAGACTGATGACTGGATGAGGAATCTGATCATGGCCATAAGGGAGATAAAATGTAGTTCAGATTCAGAGAGGGCTGTAGCAAGGTGCTCTCAGTCAGGTCTTCCTTTTTGCTAGGTGGGGAGAGGTGCCCATGCTGCCCTTGGCTGAGCACACTGGCAGGAGGCTGCAGTGTGAGGAGCGCTGGCACTGCACCTGCCTGCTTCTGATGATTGCTCACAGATGCATGGTCTGTGCTGGTTCAGAGTATGGTGTCTAACAGGCAAGAAGGCTTGCAGGGTACAAACACCTAGCACCCCTTTGCCTGTCTTTGCTCTCACCCGGATGATCCCTCAGACCTCCCTTGCTTATGCTGCTAATTAGGCTTCTAGTCCTGCAGCCAAGAACCAGTACAGCCTCTGCCAAGAATCAATACAATGCAAAGCAGCAGGCAGCCAGTATGCAGCCTATTAGATACCAGATCCTCATGCCAGGGTGCTTTCCTGTATCAGCATACCATGAAACCTGAGAGGAATATCTGAAAAGGAATCACTGCCCCTAGGGTCTTACATATATGTGCAGTGTCCTTGGGACACAGCTTTCCAGAATGGGATGTAATCAGATTTTTTGTACTGTTACCACAGATAAGCAACATGGAACGAGCCTACTCTTGCTATCCCTCAGAGCCACGCTGCTCCCAGCACAAGAGATTTCTGCACAGCCTCAAAGGGAAAATGTGCCCACTGTGACTGCGAGCCCTCTCCCAAACTTCCATGGTCTCAGTCTAAATCAACTTTATTCAGTAATTTTTAAACATCTCCACAGTGTACATGTTATCATATTTACTGCTGTTCGCTTTTTTTTTAGTACATGCACTTTAGGGATACTTCAATTGCATGCTGTTTATGTATAGGAATATTTCTGTGAACACTTTGGGTTTCTCATGGAGAATTCCCAAAGTATTTTCAGGACAGCCTTCGTATGGATTATGAACCTACCTTGGTCTTGTACCCCAGCACTTAATAGTCACAGGCCACCAAAAGCACAACAGGCTGCACTGATAGTTGGTACCACAATCAAATGTGGTACAACAGTGGGGTGTGTGCATCCCATATAATGTGTCCTGCATGGTCAGGTTTTCAGAAGGGACATCAAGACCTCTGGAAAATAATTGAATCTTCATGTTCCAACCAAGGCAAAGTCCTCTCCTTTGCTTTCCTATGCAGGCAGGATGCAGTGCAAATTATGACCTGAAACAGATACCGGTCTGTTTTCTTAATACATGCTACATACAGCCCATCTTCCCAGGCACTTTCAGTCTTGTCTTCAGGGAGGAGAGTTAAACAAGTTTTGCTCTGTGAAGCAGTAGAAGGCTTCATTGTTTTTTGCTGGAAAGGACGGTGTACTCTTATCTCAGGATAAGAGCAGGAAGGCTGGTTAGGTTACCATGCATCAGGCAGAAGAGGTTATGGTGCTTTGGGCTCCCACACTGTGAGGACAAACCCCCATGCTGGAGGTTCACACGGCCCTGTACTCAACATCTACCTGCTCTGTGATGTTCATTCTCCCTTGGAAAAAATACCTGAGAGATCTTGAGATACAATCAGCGTCATTTAGCGCCCTAACACCATCACAGCATGTAGAGCTGCCATGCCCACAGCCATCTGCTGGCCATGTGAAAGCGTCACAGCCTACCTGAGCAGTCAGGTGGGGTGGGGAGAGGAGAGCCCTTCAATTTGTCCCAAAAACTGATGTGAAGTTGCCTCTGTCATGTACCCCACCAAGACCTGCTGAGCAGTGCTGCAGCATGCAGAGCTCAGCATAACACAGAGACATCATTGCACCAAGCACATACATGATGGAAAACCCACAATGCATTCCGAGGAAAGCAGTGAGAAGCTCTTCCGTAAAAGGTTTTTCTAGTGGAGGTGCTCCATCTCACGTCAGATAGTGTGAACCTGAAGGAAACAATTTTGCAAGTACATCCACCCAGGCATGCAAGGTAGCCTGGAATTAAGTAACGTTCTTGCCCTTGGGGTGAACTCTCCCTGCATATGCCTTAGTATCTGACCTTTTCACTGTATTTTTGTGGGGAGACACACACAGGAGGAAAGATGATGAGGGAGAATTCCTCTCTCCAGCACTTCGGGCAAGTGTGGTTCTGCATTAGAGCTGCAGCATTTATGCTATTAGTAAAGCAGGAAGGAAATGAAAGTCAGGCAGCCCTCGCAGCTGGTTCTCCTCTACCTTGGCTAATGCTTGCATGGGAGCAGTGAGAATTATTAACTGCCCCAGACAAGTTTTACTGCCTCAAGGTCACAGAATAATGATGGACTGAAAGACCACAGAAATGCAGCAAAACAAGTCTCTTGGTGCTGGGGAGACCAGAGCGCCTTGTCCAGGAAAGGCAGAGCTCTGTGCACACCAATAAAGCTGCATCCGGGTTTGTTCCTGGGATCTTTCATCTGTGGTGCTGACACAGCACAAGGACATGAATGTTAGCCCTCCTAAAACCAACTTCTTATTTATTTATTTATTTTAACTTTTATCATTCCTTGCAATTCCAGGGGGAAAAAATTAGCCCTAGGTGTCTAGCTTAAGTTATCACTTGCTAAATTTCTGACATCCTGGTCTAGTAGTCTTCACAGCCTGGTTTTCCTTATTGGACAGTATGCTCCCTGTTCTCTGGATGGTACCTGTGTTGCTAGGAGGATTAAACCCAGTGCTCCCCGACGAACACCTGGCAGCTCCCTCACTTGCAGTGTGATTAATGAAGCCTCCCCTCCTGGCTGAGAGCAAGAAATTCACCTCCTTTCCCCATGCCCTTGAGCACATGCAGAGCCTTTATCTGAGATCACTTTTTTCTTGCAGTCCACAAAGCACAAGCAAGGCTTGTCCTCTCAGTGTGTGACTCAACTTTTGACCCTATTTCTCACTCCCAAGGCCAGGTGAAGATAAGAGCATTGACGGGGGAGGAAGGCAGATTCCACCTCCACAGCTCCAACTGCCCTCACCAATAATCAGATAGGTACTGCCCTCCCCTAAGGACATCCCTTCTCCTATCTCCCTTGATTATGAGTCAAACTCCACCTATTCCCCCCGCTGCAGTGCTGGCATCCTATCTCCAGGACAGAGCTCTGCTGCTTTCAGCTGTGCCTGGTGCCTGAGGTCCTTGAGCCAAGGACAAGTCACAGCACTGCAAGCACAGTTACTCTGCAGTGTCCTGTGCTCAAGGCTTCATTCCACAGATGTCAGAACAAGGTCACAGCACCTTCCTCCCCACTTGCCTTCCTCCCTCTTTCCTTAGAACATGACCTGCTGCATGGTATCCATATGCAGAAACATCCATCCATCCATCCATCCATCCATCCATCCATCCATCCATCCATCCATCCAGAAAGTCCTCAGTCTTAGCATTTACAAACTTAAAGGTCAGTAGATCTCACTTGGCATGAGCAGGGGAAACACACACCAGCCTTGTAGGCAGACAGATGTGTTACTCTGTGTAAGTTTCCTTTGTGCAATGTAAGCATGACCCTGAATTTTCAAGGCTTGCACTCACCTGCTTTTCTTTTGTTGCAAGAAAGCTGGAGCTGTTAAGGTGCTTCCAGCATGTAGTGCCCTCATATAATGTAATTAACATTTTGACCACTGGATGCTACTCTTGCTCCAAACATCTGCGCAAGGGACTGCAGGGTGAAGACTTACTGGGAATGCAATCTTGTAATTTTTTAACCTAGAACCTAGTTAAATCAGTCAGCGACCTGTGGATAGGTGTTTATTGCCTGCCCATCAACTGAAAATGAATAGTTAGGAAGTCGTTATGGGGATATAAAGGAATGTCTGCATCCAGCTACACACAAGCAGATGATTAAATTAATGGTAATGGACTGAGATTTTAGCAGTGAAGAAGCAACTGATTTTTCAAACCCTTAGGCTTGGGATTTTTAGCACGTTGCCCAAGACAGACAAACGGTTTTGTATGTATTATACCAGTGGTGTCCAAAGGCCAGAAATGAACCACATTTTTTAGGTATATTTGACAGCTTATGCTGCACTCTACTCACTATCCCACCTGCCCTAGAACAGTTAGTAAGCCTTATGTGTAAGCAGGCTCTTTTACCATTACTATTATTATTATTATTAGCGTGGGCAAAAATTCTTGAACATATCCCATTTTCTACTTATTTTGCTCTCTACTACATGCCTGCCCCCAGCCTTACTGCATGGCTCCCACACACTTTGTCCATGCTGCTTTCACTGATGTGAAGCAAAGCCTTCACATCAGATGAGTACAGTTGCTATGGTTGAGATATGCCCAGAGCAATTCATAATTTATTGATTGGTACCTCTGTGAAATACTTCCTTTGTGCATACTGTGTTGCAGGACCTCCTGTTTTCATCTTTCCCAAAAGAGGAGGAAAGCCTTTTAAATATGCATGATAATTTGTCCACCCTGGGCACCATGTGGGGGGCTGATATATCCTCCTACGGGTGGACACAGCCTGCACCCTACATAAACTGAAAGAGATTCTGTACATGGCTGCACACCAGTTGTGCACAAAGATGATTCTGCAGTTCTCAGTGTTTTCTTTTGATTCCTCACATATTGCAGGAAACATCCAGGAACAGTTCCCCCAGCAAGGCAGTGTTTTCTTACAGCGCAATTCTACCTGAAAACCCAGTAACTTATTTACACGTTGCCTTATCATTCCACAGTTCTGGTATCTGCAGGTAGGCATCTAGAAGAACAGGTTTTGCACACTTTTCTGAGATCCCCACGTGATGTCTGGGCCACTTTGCCATGTCTGAGACACACCTGGTTTGAAATCATAGGTAAGACTCCTGTTCAAGACATGAAAAGTATGAATCCTCACAGACAGTACTTAAATAGGAGCTGCTCAAGTGTAATTCACATTGCTTATTTTAGCTGCTCAATGTAAATGATTAATGCTCCTACGGGGTGAGCCAACTGATACACGGCAAAAACCTAATCCAGGAAGAAATGAAACTCATGATGGAGATGCTGGTTTCTGGCCATTTGCGTGTTGAATGGCAAAGGGAGGGCTTAATCACTCTGCATACCAATGCAGCATAGAGTTGTTAAAACCAAAACCAATCAAACAAAAAAGCTTTCTCTTTTTGACTCAGTGTTATCATTCACAAAGTAGCTGGCCAAAAATTCAGAACCGCTTTCTTTATCTCATCCTAATAAATTCTTAGAGACTAAAAACTGAAAATAGTTTATTTATCAAACTTCCACTCTCTCCATTTTGTTTCTACCTTTTCTCTGAAAGACTGCTAGTGGGCTGATGGGATATTTTAACACAGAAGATGTGGGAGCTTTTTAAACTGACATATGAAGGTTCTTTCATATTTCAACCTCCTGATCTAACTCTGCTTGCTTGCTGGGACAGAGCAATCTACAGCTGGTGCTACACACTTGCCTGTTATCATGATTTTTACACCAGACTAAGGGGAGGGATAATAATAAATTAACAAAGTGTAGCTCCATAGAGCATGATACTCAGTGCTTTAAATTAGAACTGTCTCTGGTGGGCACAAGGGTGATCAGAGCAGAACTTTGCCCTGCAGGCATATTTTTCACCACCTCATCTGTTGCCCCAGATACTAGGGATGGAAATGCCCATTTTGCTAATTTTTATTTCCTTTAAGAATATCTTTCTTATATTTTCTTTCTTGAGACTGTTCCAAATGACATAGGAAAACAACATTCAAACCAGGGCAGAGTAGTGGAATGCATGCTACAAGCCAGAACAGCATAAAATATTCAAAGAAGGAATATGTGTGTATTCAGGTCAAGTAAAGAGAGGGATTCCTGCAGTCAGGAATCCTTTCAGTGGCTTGAACAGTGTTACTCCTTAGTAATCATTTGACTAGGATGCCTTCTTCTTTTAGCTCTCTTCAGCTGAGGAGCTGGTGGCTTGACATTTGGTCCCTGGGGCCTTTGCATGAGATTTGACTTCATCCCATGTCAATCCTCTTTCCAAGAGCTTGAAAAAGCAACTTTAGCTTCCTGTAACCCAGAGTAAGGAATGCAGGACATCCAGAATAGAATAGGTCAAGTTCAAAGCATGAGATTATCCAATCCCCCTGAATTTAATAAAGAGCTGGTTTCTTTGAAATTTGTCATGAATGAGTCAAACTGAATTCTTAGCCAGATTTGCTCTGAGAGTTTTGGAGAGGAGCATCCATCTGCAAGCAAGAGCAGCATCTACAGCAGCTTTACCACTAAGAGTTTTGCTTTCCCCTCTCCCTTTTTTCTCGCTTCAGGACCATTATTTCCTGCTATGAGCTAGAAAAACATCTGTTCTGGGTGAAGATGGAAACATGGGACGCTATTACTGTGCATTATTTGCCTTTTATTCAATCCATTTGATTGTCCATTCTAGCAAATTCAGGGCCAGCAGTCTATTTCGAAGTTCCCTAATTGTGAAAATTTCCCTCCACACATACTGTTGCCTTTTTTTTCTTCGTGTATTCTGCATGTGAGATTGCAGCAGTGATAAACCTCTTTGCCATACTTGGATCTTGCTTAGAGCAACCAGTATGTGGGAGTTCAGAAAAGTTCAAGCTGCTCATTTCCCACAGCAATTTACCGACTCATGGAATGGAAGCTGCTAGGTCAATAAATACACGTAGTCAGGTTGTTAGGATTTGCACATAGAAATACAGGCCTAACTCAGTGAATGTCCAAAGCTGAATGATTGGATACTCTTGCACTCATCATTGCAGGTAACTTTTCAAATATTTATTCCTGAAATACTCCTGAGCTGTATTACTTTACAGCTAAAACTTTGCAGTTCCCTCCTGCCCCATGGAAAAAACCAGCTTGTACCAAATACTGATCTTGACTTACACAGATGTAGGATCCCCGGAGGTCCTGAGCATTGAACAGCAGCATCCAGGCTTCAGGTTGTACCAGCTGCTGCTGAGAAAGAGCTGTTAGTGGGTATCTGTTATTAAACCTTAGCAATGTGTTGAATGAAGATGGAGAAAAATGTCACTAGTTTTCCTGATCTCCCATTCCATCGCAAACCATATGTCCACTGCCATGTCTAGAAAAGAAGAGCCCTGGACATTCAGTCATTTCAAGTCCAAATTCTTTGACAGTGGTTGCTTCAATCACTGCTGCTCTCTGGTGGGATCTGATCCCTGTAAATGTCTCTTTCCATCCTCAGAAGCAGGTAAGTGATCTATTCCTGCTGGTTCAGCAGGGAATCCGCAAGCAGTCAGGCAGTTCCCTCTTCCCAAGGCAGACACTGGGAACTTACTCCACCAGTGAGGACTCCTATGAAACATCAGAATTAACCTCTGGGTCAGGATTTCCCTGTCTGTTTCTGCGCACACTCTAATTTTCCCTTTCTTTAAACCTAACTTATGCTCCATCTCCAACATGTGACTGCTCACCTCCAAATATCTAAGTAATATGACAAGCACTGAAAAGTTTGTATATTTAATACTGTAACTGATCCTCATATCCTCTCTCTGGCTCTCGATGTGCCCATTGCCTTCTCCATTACTGTTTCTTATCACCACACATATTTATGCCGGTACATAGCATGACATTAATAAAATGAAAGCAACTACTTTAATCAGACTTTTTCTCTTTTCAGAGGCATCAGCATTTGTACAGAAGAATGAGGAAGGAGAGCTTGCTCCATAGGCACTTTCATCCAGTGCTGCTGGATCCTGACCCAGCACTGGTGTGCAGAGCTGATCCTGGCAAGGGAAGCTGCCAGGCCACCCATCCACTTCAAGCCTACCTGAGATACCCGTCCTTACTTGACCCTAAAGCCACGTTATCAGCACAATCCCCTGAAAATGGTAGAAGTGCTTGGTAATGGGAGCAATAGTACCAACAACATGTATTTTGTGTGATTTTTCACCAAGGATGGACCTGTTCCTCTAGATGGATTATTTTATTTACAGGGATAACCCCCCTGGGTTTTCATACTCCCTGCGAAGAGCAAGCAGTAGGTTAAAAAGCTCTTCTTCTCTCTAAACTTGTCTTCTAATCCCCCAGATGTGTTCTTAAAATTAAAATACACTTGCTTTCTTCTTTTATTGTGAAGTCACTCAATGATTAGCCTGCTGAAGACTTGTGAAAATTTTAATTCATACTAATGAGATGCAGTTCTGACTGCTATCTGTCAAAGAGAGTAGGAGAAAGTGGAGAAAATTGTATTTCTAAACAGGGATGGAAAAATGGAACCTCCTTGCCAGGAGCCTGGGCAAATCCCCTTCTGGAGCACAGCTGTCTGTGTCCAAGGTCAACCAGCCTCCACTGATAAGGGCTGCTGTGAAGAAACACAGAAGCACAGGCCTGCCCTCCTGCCTCCTGGCAGCTGTTTTTAGCTGAGGCTTTACCCCTGGCCCCACCTGTGCTGCAGTGATGTCTGTGCCCTGGCTGCTGCTGCTGTGGTTCTGACCCTGACTGGGTCAGACTCCTCCAGCTTAGCTTCCTGACTTGCCCTTGTACATGTCCTGTTTCTACAGACTTGCTTAGTGACCACCCATCTGTGTCTGATGCCACTTGCTGCCCTGGACCTAATCCTGCCCTGGCTTCTCAGCATCCTGGCCCCTTGTCAGGGAGGGCTCAGCTTTGCTAGCTGTGCTGACAGGGAGCAGCACTGTGCTCCTCATAGCACCCTGACTCATTCTTAGGCTTTCCAGAGAATGATTTAACCACATTCTCTAATATTGCCTTCAATTCAAAACCCAAGTGAAACTGAATTGCCTTGTGTGGCCACATGCTGAAGCTGTTTCTGCCCAGCTCATTATTTCCAATGAATAATAGCAGATCTGTCAATATTTATATTGTATCCTCAGTAGAAGTCAGCTTGTCTAAGCTGAAGTCAATATCAACTACACTGATTCATGCTGGTTGAAAAATCTGTTCACATTTTCTAAACGCTTCAGTTAAGTTAAAACCCTTGCACCTTTAGAACAAGCAATATCCTTTGTTAATATCTCTGTGTTAATATTTTCCCATTATGCAGATCAGAGGCTCTAGGAATGACGTTAGCACTTTCCTTCAGCACCATTTACAGCTTTTGACAGCTTCTTGACATTGATAAAGCATGTTATGAGAAGCAGAGTCAGCAGGCTGAAGACACTGACTGGGTTATGTTTTTATTAAAAGCATTATTCAGCTGTCACACAATGTCACATGTAAATATCCCCATGACGTTCTAGCAAAGCAATGTCATATAAGCAAAAGGTCTCTGTTTCCCCTGTTGCCTTTGCTATAAGGATACCACACCAGCTGTAAGAGAAGGGAATGGGGGTCTTGAAGCTCAAATCCACCCCTCCTGGTTTGTGGGTGTTCCTGGGTTCCTGGGCACAGGACTCATGAGTTCTCAAGCTGTATGAGAGGTGTTACCATCCAGATGGATATCTCAAAATCTAAGCAAATATGCAGAACCAGTATTTTCACTCAATTTTTCATGTGAATAAGTGCTGTCAGATTGATCTGAGTTATAAACTCATCTCTGAACTCAATTGTTACGTACTCTGTGGAGATTATCAGCTCTAGACTCAGTTGTGGTATACTCTGTGGAGATTATTCGGATATCTCCCATTGTGGTGTGCACCTCATGACAAGCAAAGACACCTCTTTGCATACTGGACTCACCATTAAAGCCATGTCTTGTGGAGGTACACCCTGACTAGTTCAGGATCTGATTATGTGTAGCTGTGCAAGCACAGGGCTCATCTGCAGTCTATATTTCTGCTGCTCCATGGCTAGATTGCAACCTGCAATTCAATTCCTCGCTGTACAGCTACATTACTGGAAATCCCAGAGTTAGGTACTGCGGAGCTGGCCTGGAGTAGCTGCAGCAATTGGCCCAGCAGGTCCTTCAGCCTGCCTTGACACAACAGGGTGATGGACAGCAATAGAGTTCCACAGCACCGTAGAACAGGATCACAGAATCACTTAGATTGGAAAGACCCTTAACATCATCAATCCCAATCATTAACCTAACATCACCAAGGTCACCACTAAACCCTGTCCACAAGTGCCACATCTTTTAAATACCTCCAGGGATAATGAATCAGTCGCTTTCCTGGGCAGCCTGTTCCAATGCTTCTTAACCCTTTCAGTGAAGAAATTTTTCCTAATAACCAGTCCAAACCTCTCCTGGTGCATCTTGAGGCCACTTCCTCTCATTCTGTCTCTTGTTACTTGAGAGAAGACACTCACTACCACCTCCTTTCAGGCAGAGAGAGTAGAGTGTGATAAGATCCTTTCTGAGCCTCCTTTTCTCCAGGCTAAACAATCTCAGTTTCCTCAGCTGCCCCTCATAAGAGCTTTGTGCTCTAAAGCTTCATGTAAGTGTATATGTATATATATAATATATAATATTAATAAACAATAAAACAGTAAACAAATAAGTCTCTGTTTATTGCAGCATCACAACTAAAGACACAACGTGATTGACTGGGCCTTTCCATTTGCATTTGGAATTGTTTTGCCAGTAGAGATAATAGAAATAAGCTTGTAGGAGTGATATATAAAAATAGCAACTAATGGGTTTGGAAAACGAATTCTGAGCACAAGACATCAGATTTGTGATTAGCAGGTCCGGCATCTTGATGTGTAAGTGTAATATTTGGTGTTTTTTCTCCAAGTCTCACTGTCTCCCAGTTCTTGATTATGTATGCCATTCACCTCCATTTTTCCTCTTTTCTTTATGAAATAGCATTAATTAAGCTGTTTTGACTCCAGCTTTTTGACATGATCTAGATGAGGACAGTACTGTGTCATTAGAACTGCCCAGAAGGCAGAAAGGTGAGTCTGAGGGCATGAAGCTCCCTCAAGTTTCTTGATGGGAAAAGAGAGTCAAAAGAATCAGAATTATATCAAATGCTATTTTAAAAACCATTTTCATAATTTTGGAGGCTTTATCTTGTCTTCAGCAGTGGCAATAAGGAGGCTGGAGTCTGGCCACTTACCACTGCTTACATACCCAGCACACACACGTCCATTAAGGCTGTGAAAGGGCACATTCTTGCTAATTCCTTTTAGTATTTATAGTTCTGTTGACTGTAAGGAAGAAAAGACAAGGTGCATAAAGGCAAGCCATATAAGAATCTTTATGAGAATGTCGCTGTTGTACCGAGGACAGCGTAAAGAACAACACAAGTCCAAGTGCAGGAATAAAATGGAATTATTTAATTAATTACAAACTCGTTTATATAACTTGGTTCACACGAGTGGCTAAGGCTATTGGTCGCTTGACCATCCACCTCTCAGAGTGATTGGTGGAATGCTATGACACCCATTTCAAAATATTTTCTTCAGTGTACCATAGCAAGACTGTGCATAACAAGTTTGCACCTGTGAGATAAAGTCTTGGTTTTCAAAAACCTCTATACTGCTTTCAGCTAGCTTGCATTAGGAAGGAAAACTTCACAGGACGCCACAGAAGCTGGAAAATTCCTCTGCTTCTAGCTTTTTAGTATCCACATGAGAAAGGAAGGCTGTTGGAGCTTTGTCTTTTTATCTCTCTGGCAATGCCACCTCGGAATATCTTCCTCCAGCTGCTGTCTTAAGGGTTGGTTGTGCTCTCTGGTCTGCTGTTCTCTCCTTTCTTCCTGTTCTCACAGGGGTGAAGGATCCATAGGGTTTGCAGGCTGGGGGGCTGCAAGCAATGCATGAAGAAGCAAGAAGGGAATTCACTGTCAGCAGACCAGACTGCTGAACTACAGCCCTGTAAAAATGCATTGCACAGCGCCTGGAGGTGCTCTGGGGGAAGCTCATAAACATCACATGGAGGGTGCTGGCATTTTCCCTGGCTTGATAAATAATTACATGCACCTTCCAAATGTTGTCCGAGGACAGTGAGACAGCGCAATGGCAGCAAGGTGGCAGCTGCTACACAAATGGGTCTCTGGAAGAGTCAGGCAGTCCAGGCAAGTAAAAGCCAAGGAAATCATCCATGTGTAAACTGACTTCCTAAACATCCACACCTTCTCTCATCACACGCTTTTGTGCAGAGAGATAGAGCACGTAAATAGGTGGAGTACTTATCATCAGCCAATTCGAGAGGATTGTTGCTTTGGTTTTGGTTTGGTTTTTTTTTGTGGGAGGGGGGCAGGGCTGAGCAGAAGCAGTGTACATCCTCTTTAAAAATGAAAGAAATGACCACTTAGAGACAGAGGAAGCTTTTCTAAAAGCTCTGTCTTCCCCTGCCCTTATTTATTATTTAGTTCTTCAGCTGACATATTTAATACTTCAAGGCACTTAGAGACTTTAGTTTGAAAGAAATACTCTGCACAAAATCAAGCTTCCTCACAGGAGAAGGATACATCTTCAAATGTTAATTACTTTTTCACAATTAGACAAACCTCTTTTTTACTGGTCTGCTCAATACGGAAAAAGAATGTGCGGCATGTCTTTAATCTCTTCAAGATACATGTTATACTCCCCTCTCATTTTCTGTTTTGAGAACACTGAAAACTTCACACCAGTGAGTTGACTCTGACTCTGTCTTGGTACACAGAAGAAGGGAATTAGCTGTGTTATCTGTGGTATTTTCTCTTAATGCTGGAGATACAGAGCCACATAGTGATTTACTTTATTAACCCTAAGGATAAACCATATAAGAACTGTAAAAGAAACTGTGGCCCTTGTCCTAGGCTATTTTATGTTGACAGCAGTAGATAATACATTAAGTTGAATGCACACTGAAGATATCATTATGTGCCATAATCACAAGAGAAATAAAAATGGAACAGAGACAACAGCCACAAATATTAGTTTTTCACCCAGAAAAGCAGGGTCTGGCTCCACGTTGAGCAAAAAAACCCTTCACATGCTTCTTTTCTTCAGCAAACCAACATATTGCTCATAAAGCTCCTCTGAAGTCCTCGATTAAATGATTAATTATCAAGAACCTGTGAATTGCAGGATGTGCTGCCTTACAGCTTTTGAACTTACATACTCTGGTATGCCTTAGAACTACAGCACCTAGAGATCTCTGTGAGGGTAGGGGGGTTGTCATGCATTGATTTCTGGTTTTGAGTGGAAGGGAGTACATACAAATCCTTTCAGCAGAAGAAGGAAAAACAGGCAATCATCTGTTTCCTGAAACCTCCTCTTGTGTTTTGCATTCTCCCAGGGCTTTACAGAATGGATCAGGAATTTGCCCTTGTAGCACCCCTTACTGCAGTGCAGAGTGTCATTAAATGTAACACGTCCCTGCTTTGAGCCAGGAGCTCAATGGACCCACCTGGAAGAGACTTAAAAGCACAAGGCTGTGACCAAATTCTGGGTTGCATTGTGGGGTGCTGCCCTGCAGTGGGGTAGGTACATTGACATGCCTGGAATGACTTTCCCCCAAAGTCACAAAGGAAAGCCATCTTGCCAAGGGCACACTAGGAACACTTAACAGCCTCTGCTACCATGGAGGAAGCAGAATCTATACTGAAACCAAGTTTAGCTATTAGTCAGATTCATATCAGAAACAGACTATTTATTTAGTGAAGTAATGAGAATGAAGAATGTGTAATGAAAAATTACGATTTTGGAAGAGTAGGGGGAATTTCTCAGGCACAGGAGTTTCACAGATACTCACCCAGTTCACATTTATATATTGATCTGGAGAGCTGCTGCTGCTTCAGTGAGAACTGAGACTGAAATTCTCAAAGCATGAACTGAGCACAGCCTGAGGTCAAGAAGGAGCTGAGAGATGCAACTTTGGAATGAAGGTGTAAACACCTATATGTGGCCCAGCTAGTGCTGTAGGAGGGCAGGGTACTGCTTTAAGAGGCATAAATTCTCCTTTAGGTTAGTGGTCAGATAACCGCATGTGCCCTGCTTGCCATCAGCCAGCGGTGTGCCTTTATTGCAGCTTACATGCACAAGTCTCAGCGAATGCACGGACAATCAAGAATGCCCTCATACTTGCCTTTAGCACATGCAGCAATGCATAATTCAGACACAAAACCTACAGGCTGGTGCAAATGAAACAAGTACAGTCATTTTCTTTTTGAAGGGAAAAACCTAAAACTAAAACCCACTTGGGCTGGGGACTGACTGATGTCTGACTTCACAGAACCACATCTGTGCCTCCTTACTGCTGCTGATGGGCAGAGAAGTGGCTGCCCCAGTTTTGAAAAGTTCTGGTGGAGGTTTAGGTTCACTGAGAAACTGGATAAACTCTGTGCTGCTTTTAAACAAATAGATATGTTGTGGGAAAAGAAGGGAGGAGACTTGCTTTATCTGCTGAAATTGAAAGTATGGTCTGTCTTTTTGGGGGAAATTTCAAGGCATGATTTTTGCAAGGAGTTTCAAAGTGAGCTTTATAAGATCAGGTAGGAACTATGTTAAGACGTAGCATTGTTGGCTTCACAAGAGTCTGGAGGAAAAACTAACTTGCATGAGTTATATCTGATTTGTGCATCTCTTCTTGGAAACATTTCTGAGTGAGACTGTAATGGAACTGCCTACTCATTCTAATAATGGCAGCAGGGAGTAGACAGTGTTACGAGTAAAATATTGATGAGATGAATGGAAGTTTAATCTCCGTGTTTTTAGTCTAATTTTTCGCTCTTATTTTCCTTTACATTTTCTATCTCAGTGGAATGCCTTGTCAAGGAAAACAGCTATATACTTAGAAGCCTGAAACACAGATTATGTCTCTTCAAGAGGCTAGATGCTACATTATCGAGGAACTATGAGCCTTGACTTCTTGTTTGTTAAATGGGTAAGGCAAAAATGTCTGAGGGAACTCGAAAGGCTGGAGTCCCATGGCTTCTGTTATGCAAGAGAGCAAGCTTTCCCATTAGTCTTCTTCTGCCTGTAAAATACATGAACAATTTGCAGCAATTTTAGTTAATTTGATCATTGCTTTTTTTTCTTCCCTTGTAACCTTGTAATTGCATTCCTACATATCTCTTCTGGCCCCAGATCCACTTTTTTTTTTGGTTTGCTTCTAAAAATAATAAATAATACTTGTGTTATGGTATATGAGTAAAAAAGTGGAGCTGGTAGTACATAGTCATCTCACAAGAGCATACTGAAAATTAACTACAATTTAAACCTAGATCCTCTGGCTCTTAATTACCATGTAGTAACTGTACAGCACTGCAGCCCTAAAAATAATTTAGTAATGAGTTACTGAAGACATGACCTCATTTAATTCCCAGAATAATTTTAGAATGTGAAAATGTTCAATTTAATCTCTTTTCTGAAATAGAATAATTGTGACTAACTAATTAGCAGCAGTTAATTGACATGGATTTAGTTTAGCTAAAGCTTTATCTACAGTATAATTTACTACAGCAATAAAGCTTGCTGCAGATGATGACGTGTGGTAAAAAGAAAAGTCTGTGCTCCCCAATCGATATATTTGTGTCATAACTGGAAACAGCTAGAAGGCTTGAGAGTAATTCATCACATCATTCCTGGAGCTATAATTGAGCAAATGCTATCAAATATTAGTTGTGGTACAAGGTAAATAGGTAATAAGAAGTTAGAAACATTTCTTCTGCTCACAACTGAAAGTAGCAGGGGTGGGGAGAGGGGGGACAGAGAAATTTAAGGTATTCAGAGATATACATTTACAGCATTCATGCATCTGTGTGCACATCTATGCTCAATTTCTTGTATCTCATGCAAAATAAGATGTGTTAGGAGATTTGGGTGACTTAATTAGAATAAGCACGTAGGTACTCTTCCTTCATTGGGAAATAATGAAATAACCGAGACCGGCAAATTCCAAACTCATGAGGTGCTCTAGCCCTCCCTCTAGTGCCTCTGTAGCAGATTTAACACGGGGTTTGAATTATATGTTTACTTACTTATTTATTTAAAATTTTTACGTCTCACCCCAAGTCCTTTTATCCACATTTACCAGCATCTGTACACAGTGGCTGTCAAAAGCTGCTATAGGTGGGAGGCACAAACTCCCAGCTAACAGTCTTTTGTATGCACCCACTCAGATTAGTTACAGGCAACAAGCTCATGCAGGCAGCTGAAGTTTGGTCCTTGATGGAAGGTTTAGTTCCTATAAGGATTTTGGGATTTGGCACTGGACAAATAACAGTCTCACAGCTAGCTGACCACTGTGGAATGCTCATGGAGGCTTCTCTATGGTGGTCTACTCAGCTGAAGACCTCCAAGTTCTTTTGGAGGCATCTCCAACAATCCTGTCCTTAATGTATTCTCACTCAAGTGCTTAGAACTGCAGGGTGTTCAGCATTTAACCAGTTCAGGATTGGTTTCAAAAGTGGCCTTGGGCTTGGAGACACTCAGTCATTTAAAGAGGTGGGAAGGCATCCACAGATATTTTCAGCAACATGCTGCACTTTGCTTGTGGTGAGGTGGGAGCCCATGGAATTTTAGAACTCCACTAGGCATCTGCTTATCTATCTCAGTGGCTACCCAGGTATGACCTTGGCCTATAGACACTAAGAGGTGTGAAGGATTTATTTCCACAAAAGAGTTTTAGCAAGAAATAAATGAGTCAAAACTACAAACTCGTTGACTTGTGAGTCAGCTGATGCTGGCCTAAAAAGGTTCTTACATGTTCAGTGTCTCTTTTTGATGGTACTGTTAATTTGGCATAGGCAGATCTGATTTTAGGGACTTTTAATGCTTCCTCAGGTGGGACATATTGCATATCATTTCTGATCCAATGTATGTACCTCTTTGGCTGCCAGGACTTTGATACAGTACATGCTTTCTGGGTTATGTTTGGTGCATCAGACAATAACACAGAGGGAGGGAGTGTGCTTACTTGTCTGTTTTCCTTCCACTAATATCCCAGTGATATTCACTTGGCATATGGTAAATATAGGTTCATTACAGTTTTTATTTACCTGCTTTTCTGGTGGTTCAGAACACATATGTGTCTTCTGCTAAAGGAGTTCTGATTTTTTACATGTTGCAAGAGAGTGCCCAAGCCAGAGGTTATGAGGAAGGGGGTATGAGGTGAGCCAGAGAACAGTGTGCATTCCACTCTGCCCTCAGGGCTGTTGTGTGGGGAGGAAAAAAACCCCTCTGTGCTTAGCTACATCACACTGAATATTTATAAATGTGCTTAGACGAACACAACTGAGCAACAAGGCTCTTCTCTCACTAAAATTGAATATCACACTCTTTTGTGAACTTTTTTTATATGCACTGGAACCATTTCCATTTCTGAAACTGATCCTAACCTGTGGCAGAGTGCTTCCCCCTGAGCCTGGGGCAGGTTTATGGGAGCTAAGAGCTTAATTCTCTGCCTAGAAGAGGTAATTGAACTGAGGTTTAGCTCAACAAAATCATTCTAGGCTCCTGAAAGAAGCCAAGCCAATGGTGCTCTTCTGCTGCATTTTGAAAAAAACCCGCAAATAAATTGGTACTCTTAAGCATATATTCTTCAATGACCTTGGCAGTATTAATTCTCTGAAACCTTGGCTTATGTTCACTTCTGACTGCCTTGCCAGTTATTTTCAATAAACAGCTGATCTACGGGGAATGTATTTTAAAACTGGGCTCTGACTCCACAGCGGGAGACCAAGCCTATCAATACGGCAGAGCGCTGGGAAGGCTCCAGGGTTGTGAGTGGGAAATGAAATTTGGCACACAGCCATAATGTGAGGTGCTTCTGTGTTTGCTGCTCTGCTTGTATTCCCTGGCAATAAACAACCCTTGCACAGGACAGGCCCAGTACCACTCAGGACAAAGTATTTTCAAGTCCTGTATTTAGGTGGTTCAAAGTTCTAATAGGCTTGCCTTCTATAGAATCATAGAATGGCTTGGGTTGGAAGGGACCTTAAAGACCATCTAGTTCTACCCCCCCTGCCATGGACAAGGGTACCTTCCACTAGACCAGGCTGCTATACAGGTACGTGTTTGTTTTTATTTTTATAACTGATCAGAGGAAACAAGAAGTCACAGGCACTGAGCTCAGTATACTCCTAGTCCCATTGTCCTACACTTCTGTCCTTTTTCATAGACACAGCAGGACCTTCAGGACAAATTTAGTCTTTTCTTCTCAGTTAATGTGTTTATGTTCTGTGATTATAATTGGAGCCCGTAGGCAATATTCAACATTTAACAGGCTTTGGTTTGAGTAACAGATGCTTGTTACAACAATTCCATCTCGTTGCTAATCAGGGCAATGTGTGAAAAGGCAATACATTATTGTATTTGGAAATGGGGGGTTTTGAGCGTCTCACATCTAAAATTTTTCTGGGCAGGACATCTAGGGACATGGTTGGGATCTAATATCACATGTAGGCCCATTACTACTTTGAGAGGGCCACAGCTGCTAGGGAAATTGAACAGCAGAGTATCCTAGCAGGCCTGGGAAGGGGGGATTTCTAAGCTTAGACACTGAGTTCAGCAAACTGGGAGCAAGACTGTGCATTCAGGCTACACTTGCATTGAACAGAGCATTCCCCAGCTGTGTGGGTCAGCGAATCAGCAGTGCTCTGCTCCACTCAGACTCAGGTGGGCTGGTGGCAGTGTTGCTAGCAGAGGGTACTGAATCAGCTGTACAGGTAGTAGTCCTTTCCTGACGGCTAGCTCTTGCTTTTTCGGATGTGCTAGTGAAATATCCCTTCCCCTGCAAGAGGCAGTGAGATGCTGATAGCTTCACTGCCCTGCAAGTTGGTTCTTGACAGGCATTTAAGAGCCCCCAGGGCTGCTGCTAGTGAAAAGTACCTGCAAAGGAGGGCAAATTTTATTGCTACTGATATTCTTCCACTGTGATTACAGATGATGGATCGCATATCAGCTGGTCAGTGGGAAAGCTTGGGACTTCAAGTGGAGTACTGTGGGGAAAAAAATCTATTTTTTTAAAAAATAAAAGCAGTTGTACCCTTTCAAATATCTATTTGAATTTACTTTTTGAAACAGTCATAAAACATATCTGAGATATGTGGGATGAGTTTGTGTTGAGAGTCATATATTTGGGGAAAAATATAAACATTGAGGGATATATTGTGATTGACTTCCTATTTTTATGATACCACTCTAACAACCTCCTGCTGCAAGTATGCATATCCTATAAACTCACTTTCCCTTACCCTAGCAAAAGCTCACGTTCCTCAGCTGCCTTGTAGATTGAAAAACTACCTGGATTTGCTGCTGCTCTTTGTTATCCAAAGCAAGGACATCCTGAGTTGGCACCTCATGACTCTCTATTGTGCTCTGCTTTAGCATGTGACCATGCATGCTGAACACTGGGAACAATTTGGCTATTCACACAGCCCTGCCATGGAGGCCTTGCCACCCATTCTGCACAAACATTGATCTTTTCAAACAATCAAATCCATAGATGTCAAGGCCAGGGATTTGAAAAGGGTGAAGCAAAGGATCTATTTGGTAGCTTAATACTCTCGGTAAGGCAGCCTGCTGATCAAAGTGCATAATGAAAACTTCTCTGCACTTAATGATATTTTCATAGAAAGAGGTATGATTGCAGCTAGAATTGCAGCCAGGACAGTTGTTGGTTTTCTTTTCAGCTGCTGAAGTCTGTTTAAAGCAGCCACGACCAGCTTGCCTGGTGGAAATGCTGATGAGTCTTGCAGGGCAATCTCTAAAGTGAATATAAAATCACAGTTTAACTTCTGAAATGCAGTACAATTTGTGTGGGTGGGTATATCTCGATATACAAACAGAAAGAAGATTCCACAGCAGCACAAAGGTGTTGGAGCATGTCCAGAGAAGGACACAAGGTGGTGAAGGGTCTGGAGCACAGGTCTTGTGAGGGGTGGCTGAAGAAACTAGGGTTGTTTAGCCTGGAGAAAGGGAGGCTCAGGGGAGATCTGATCACTCTCTACAACTACCTGAAAGGAAGTTGTAGCCAGGTGGAGATCTGCCTCTTGTCCCAGGCAACCAGTAACAGGACAAGAGAAGACAGTCTTAAGCTCTGCTAAGGGTGGTTTAGGTTGGACATTAGGAAGAACTTTTTCGCTGAAATGGTGATTAGACATGAGAATGGGCTGCCCAGGGAGGTGGCGGAGTCAGCGTCCCTGCGGGCGTTTAAGTAAAGACGGGATTTGGCACTTAGTGCTATGGTCTAGTTGACAAGCTGGTGTTTGGTCATAGGTTGGACTGGATGATCTCAGAGGTCTTTTCCAACCTAACTGATTCTGTGAGCTGGATCTCTTCGGTGGTAGCTTCCTCCTGCCCGTCGCACCAGCTGCGGGCAGTAGGTTGGTTGTGCGTCTCCGCACCGAGCCGGTGCCAGGACGTGTCAGCCAGCACAAGGCAGCACCGGCCTGGGGCACGCAGCTCCGAGGTGCAGCAGCACTGCAGACCCTGGCGCTGCCCTGGAGCCAGGATACAGGCGGTGAGGGGTGACCGAGGGGCAGGCTCGGGGGCGGCTCACCTGCGCGGGCCGGGGCGGGCCGGGGCCGCGGTGCTCGCTCACCTGGGCGGGACGCGCCGCTGAGTGACGGGCGGCGGCCCCGCCCCGCGGGCACGGGCGGCGCCTCCGCTGCCAGCCAGGCGCCGGCGGGGGCGGGCGTCGAGCCGAGCCGGGCCGGGCCGGGGCAGCCGCGACGGGCACCGGGACGGGCGCGGGGCCGCCATGGAGCCCCCGAGGGACCAAGGTAGGGCGGGGGGTGGGCGCTGCCGCTGCGCCTCGGGCGGGCGGCGGTGCTGGCGTTGGCGCTGGTGCGGCGGGGACGGCGGTGGCTCTCGCAGCCCTTGGCTGCTCGGCCCGGACCGGACCTGCCCTGCCCAGCCCAGCCCAGCCCTGCCCTGCCGTGCCGGGCCGGGCAGCGCTGGGGGTCGGGGCGGTGCGGAAGAGGCTCGCCCCGGCCTGGGCAAGGCTGCGCCGGCCGTCGGCTCGGGAAAGGCGGAACCGGGGCCGGGCGGCGGAGCACGGGGCGGCTGCCGGGCCCCCCAGGCGCGGATGCACGGGCAGCGCATCCCGGCCTTCCCGCGGCGCTTCGTGGGCAGAATAAACTTTCTGCTTGCGCCCTGCGGTAAAAGTAAAGCTCTTCCATTTTACGAGTGTGCAACTTTTGATTGACCAGCGCTGTTCGCAGGGTTTGTTCCCTTTTAATTCTCTCCAGCCCAGGGTTGCCCCGCAGCTGGCAGCTCCGTTTGGGCAGCTGCCTCTCGGCCCCTGAGCGGCAGCAGGGCTGGCGCCTCTGTGGCGCTTCACTGGTGTGCATTTTGCCTGGGAAGACTGTTGTCCTACCTGCCATGGTTGCAACACTCTTCCTAAAACTTTATGGTTTATTGAAAACCAAAAACCTTGGGACTGCTTGCCAAAGAGAGCAGTTGGTGCTCTGATGAAAACTGACCCGAAGGCAGGCAAAGCACGTTCTCTTGCTGTATAAGCTTATCCCACAGAGGTATATTAGATTTATCTAACCCATTCATAGATCAGTTGGAGCCTTTTATATGGTGTGGTACTGAACTACACGCCAGCTGCTTTCCACTAGACAAAGTAGGGCAGGCTGGGGTCACTAAGTTACCTGCAGTAAGCTGGCAGGGCTGCTTGGTTAGCTCTGTGTCTGTGCCCTTGGGCTGATTTCATTCAGGGTTTTCCTGCTTGTCATGCTGGGGATGGCAGGAAGCATGCAGTTGTGGCGGCTGGAGTGTTGGAGGGGCTCGAGCTTCTGGGAATGTACCCCTGACTCTGCCACGGTCAAGCTCTGTGCTCTGCCAGGTGAGCTGGTCTGGGCACCAGCCTTGATTTGCTCCCAGTTACACACAGCCAAAACACACAGTTAAGTGTTTCGAGACTTGTATAGTATACTCGTACAATTAACAATGACTTCTGAGTTTCTCTGTACCTAGAGAAAAGGTCAAGGCATCTTTGCCTGACCAGAAGGTATAATCTGGTGAGGGGCTGAACCTCCTCAGGGAGTTTCCTTCAACCATTTTGAAGTCCTGTGTCTATTAAATAAAAAAAAAAAAACCAAGCCAATCAACGACAAAAAAAAAGGAAAGAAAACAACCACCAAACCCTGTTTTTGGGTACTAACAAACAGTATTGTGCCAGAAAATAGCACAACTGTCCGTCCAATCAGAATTTTAATTCCAACTGCAGGAGCATTAAAACTGATGTCAATATTTGTCCCAAAGTTCTTGAGGCTTTTCTATAAAAAAGCAAAGGTCCTTATTGCAACTGCAGGGTCTTGAACAACTTCTGATGGAAAAGGAGGGTAAAATAACATGATCTTTTGAAAAACTGTAGTGACAGTCCTGACACTTACTAGAGGTTTGTTTTGTTATTTTACTCACTTCTGTTATAAATGGCTTCCTACAAAGAGGGTATTGCACCTCAGGATGTTTATCGGAATAGTGTACCTAGTGTGATGTAAGGGACTGTTACAGAGCAAACATGGTGCAACACCTTCTTCCTCTGCCTTCTTTTTGGAGTGATTATGCTGTTTTCTGTTCATGCTGAGGGGGAGATCTGCAGGTACAATGGGAAAATCTAGAATAGTCAACATACTTGTGCCAGTTAATTAATGGCTTCTAATACCTTGCCAATTAGACTTCAAAGACCACTTTCCTTGGCAAACTGGAGTGCTTGCATTGGCAACTCTGCTCGATGATACAATATTATTACTCACTAAAGCCAATGTATGTGGTTAAAGTCCAGGCTGCCAGGTCCTGTCTCTGGGGCTGGCTTGGATTGCCTCTTTTAATCAGAAATTAAGTTGCTTAAAATTGCAAGTCAGAGGTTGCACATTCTGTTGTTACGATGACAGCTTTCTCAGACAGCAAAAGTTAGGAGGTAGGAAGAAAATCTGGATTATGGTTAAGACTGCAGCCAAACTGGACAAGGATAATGTTCCAGGTGTAGAATGTGCTGAAGTCTCTCCTCTCTCGAGCAGTCAGGTTTGGCAGCAGTCCTTAAAAAGTTGTTCCTAGCCTACCACTAGCAGGATCAGAACCACTGAGCAACTTTTCACTTGAAATGTCTTCGTTTTCAGCAAAGGGATATTTGGACTGGCTCTGTGGCTCCGTGTGATTCTTGGTGCACTCCAAAGGCTCGGAGCCTCTTGCTCTGTGATTACAGGTGCCAAAGCAGTAGTGTTGGCTCAAGCCAAATGGATATAATATTATCCTGAGATGAGGAGTCCCTTGTTCTGTTGCTTTGCTTTAACTTGTCATGAACAAAAATCTGATTCACTGTATGGACTTAGTTGCTGAATAGATTAATAACTGCAGTTGTGCTTTCACAAAGATGCTGCTGTCCCCTCTGCCTCCCTACTCCCCTCCCCCCTCCCCCCCAAAAAAAGTGAAACCACAACTACACCTGATTATGCTTGCAAAAAGAGTCTCTCTCTGGCTTGCCACTGTTACTGTTAGTGCTCATACAGTTTACCAGTGGAAGAATATGGATGAAGCTGCCCCTACAGTGGATTGTGCCAGTGAGCGGTCTCACGAACACATGCACCACAGCACAGTTATATAGTAATGATCCATCTCTGATGTTGTGTTCAGGGGTTCCTCTTATGCTTCAGCAACGCTTCACTTATGTAACCTGGTGTCTTTCAAAATCTTCAGGCTTTTGTGGTACTTAAAAGGAGTCCCAAAACACTACATGTGATTTCTTGAGAGACTATGTAAGCCTTTCTTTTCCTAGAGCCTTGACTTGCACTTTTGGGGCTGACAGAATGGACTTTAATGTTATTTTTTTGTGCAGAAAGAACTTGTTGCTGGCAGTAGCATAACATTTCCCCCATTGTCCCATTGGACAAAGCTGCACCTTTTCCTACTGCTTTATTTGTTTTCTTATCACTAGGTACTTGCAGTACTGTAGGTATGATTTTTTTTTTTTTTCACTTAATGTGCAATTGTGAAATCAAACACTTGTAAGTAAATACAAGTGGACAGCTGTTGTGGGAACTGCAAAGGAAGAATGATTTCACTGAGCTGAGTGTCTGTAATGGTGACTTGAAGATGACAAAAATATCAGAAGACTTACACGAGTAGGTCCCTTGAACAGCAGCATGCCCTCATTTCTTTTGCATGAAAAACTGTATTGGGGGGGTTGAAATCAGGCTGGGGGTCCTGACTTGATGGGGTGGCATAACGTGAGTTATTTGATGGTGTTGTTGTCCTCCTCTCTAAGCCAGTGCGTGAATGAGGTATGGAAATGTGGGGGATCTGTGCGCTGTGTTGGAGGGATGCTGGAGCAGCTGATGCACAACTGTTGGGTGGGCAGCTGGAGGCTGGAGCAGTGTCAGCTGTTCTGCCTTCCTGCAGTGCGTGAGCATTGAAGGGTAACTTGAACTCTTCATTCTTGCTCACACCCACTTCAGTAGGATATGGAGGAGGGGGCCAGCCCAGTGGCCCAACTGTGGAAGGAATCTGTGGCTTGTGGTATGCATGGATGTTTATCCCTGTTCCCTACAATGAACACTGTCACAAGCAGGCAGTACAGTCTTTCACTCAGCCAGAGTAAGGTCTGCTCTCGGACATTTTGGCGCAGGGAAAGCTTAGCTAAGGATCTATGTTCTTTGATCCTCCAGTGAGGCCAAGCTGTAACTGCTCGGGGCTTTTAAAATCCGACATGAAACTGATGCAATTCCTTTTTGTTCCAGTTTCCCATAATTAGAAGCAGCCCATGGGTTCCTCTTTCTCCCACTGCAAATGCCCTCCAAAGCAATGGGAGGCCTTGGAGGCTCAGGCTGACGTTGCTGGCCTGAAATAAAGCACCGCACCTTGGCTTTGGTGTGAAACTGTGCTGGTGCAGGCTGAGCAAGCACCTTGCTCTGCTTGATCTGGGTGCTTTGTGGGTAAAGTGGGAACAGCTGGTTTTCATGGCTGACAGTTGGCTGCCATATGTTAACACCTCTCCTGGCCTGGGCACGAGTGCTATTGAGCTGCTGTGAGCTGTGCCTGGAGGCTGCAGAGCACAGCCCCTTCCATCTGCAGGGGCTGTCAGTAACCACATAGTGCACTACTCTGCCTTGGGAATGTTATCTCTATTCATTTTTATCTCATTCGTATCTCTATTCATGCTCCTGTCTATCTTGTATGTACATTTTTTCCCCTTGTCTTCTACAGCTGCTGAATACAGCAGCCTTTGACTAACAACCTCTGCTTTGTGAGCCAGCTGTTAGTATAGTCCCAGAAAGAGCTGGGTGATGAAGGAAGTGAGTGTTGGGGCTTCTGATGCTTTCTGCCATGCACTGACCCTGCTGGGTGAGGACATCCCAAAAGCTGCTTTGGCTGACCTGAGTGTTGTAAAGGCTGGGGAGGCTTTGTCCTCTTTCTTCACAACTATTTGCTTCTTTAACAGGAAGGTGTCCTGGCAGTTTTTATTGGCAGGTAGTCCCTCAGCTGGTACCGAGAAGTCTTGCAGGGGGATGAGGGACTAGAGTTTCTGTGTAAAATCAGGGAGCTGTTTGTGGATTGCTGATTCCTGAGGGTGCTGGACATTGCTGCAGGTAAGGGAGGTTATGTGCTGTATCTCTTCAAAAAGTGATGTTTCCATGGCAGCAGACACAGTGCAGGGAGTCTTCTTGAAAGCCAATGTTTTCTTGAGCAATTTTCAAAAGAAAATAACCCAAACTCCTCCCTTCTTAGTTTAATAGGAGAGAGCAGCAGTGTCATTTGCTGAGACCTGTGCAGCAGACACCTGGTGAGTGTGGGGTTTTTGTGCTTTTACGAGATGCTCACCTCCAGGTAGGAGGATGATGACCCTGCTGTTGCCTCCACTGGAGTCTTTGTAATATGGGCACTTCTGATTTGAGATTTGCTGTGTGGAGGAAGGGAGGTGTTTACCCTTGTTCTTTGGATATCCTGCAGTGAGTAAGCAGAAAAATGTCAAACAAAGGGTGACTAAAAGGGAAAGCAAGCATTAAGTGAGATTAAGTACTAAATTGAAATGCTCTTGTTCAGCCAACACTGTCACTTTGTGTCAGCTTCAATTTAAGTCTCCAGAGGGACAGCTTTCTCTCCTGTTAAATGTAGTGACTGTCTTCAAAATTGCTCATATTTGGGTGTGTTAGCCAGAGTGATTTGGAACCTTCACTCAAAAACCTTGTGTTAGAAGACAGGCTTTCTACTGAAAGCCTTCTCTTTTGAAAAGGGCTGCAGTAACAGACCAGCTACCCAGAACTTTCTAATCTGGATCTCTCCTGAAGGTTCGGTGTCACTCCTGCCATTTCTTCTTACTCATCTTCCTCGTCTTCCTCTGGTTAAAGGAGCAGAAGTGAAAGAATATGTAGCTGTGTGTTGGCTTTGGCCATTTGGCAGGATGATAACATGAGCCAGGCTAACTGGTCTGGAGCATCCTTGCTCTGCTATGAAAACACTTATTTCTGGCAGAGGTGTAGATGGCTGTATGGATTTTCTGCTAGTGCAAGTACAAGTGGTGGCAGTCAGCTGCATGAGTCTGCAGCCACTTGTCCGGGGGTGTGGTGGGGGGAGCAGCACAGCACTGTCTGCCAGCAAATGCTGGTGCGTGGAAAAATGCTCATTGTGCTGTTACTTGCTCCTGAGCAGAAAGGGGTGGATTGATGCTATCTAGAGGGAAAGCAGCAGTTCTATTGTGGTGTGAATACTGTCACTGAAAGAGGCAGCTTTCCTGTTTTGCAAGCTGACTTCTCTATTCCAGAGTATGAGAGCAATAAGTGTCCTTGGATGCTGACTGACAGTGGAGTGGCCCAGCAGATGCTGCCTTAGCCAAGCCTGGAATGCTCCCTTTTCTCTAGAACTGAGGTCTATAGGAATGTGCTGTGCCACATGTGGTTTGGAGTGACAGGCTTCTGAACTGCCCCTCTCCTGCTGGTAGCCTCCCAGCAGAACAACAAATGTGTGCTGTGCTTGAAAACTTCATAGATAAAGAGGAAGCACACTTTGTGTGAGTACATGGAAAGAAAACCTGTTTATTGTGTAATTGAAACGTTAACAATCTAATTAAAGAATTAGTTTAGAAAGACTATTATGCAGATGAAGCTTTAGTAATAATAAAGGTAACATACAAACTTAGTTTCTATACCTTTTTCTTGGTGTCTTACTCATCCTTCCCCTGGCTTCTGGGGCTGTCAGTATCATTTTGGTGGTGGCAGGGGTATTAGAGCAAGTTGTCATATTGTGACTCCTTTTCTGGGAGGCGTAGGATATTGGTGGTTTCTTCCTCACTGTGGGATCCACTGGAATCCTTCTGTTCTGTTTAGTTTTTACAGACCTTTCTTTCATTGCTTTGCAAGCTCCATGTTACATCCAAATCTATTATATAAAGTGCCTTTTATATATGTTAGATATTATTCCTTTGCTCTCTGTTATCTGTGTTATAAGATAGTTTTGTCCAACTGCACATCTCCACTGGTGACTTTCTTACAGCTGTGGGATCTCCATTGTCAGCCCTGTGCCCTCTTACTTGTACCATGCCTGTATTCTCACACCCTGTGTCTCTGCTCTGAGACAGGCCAAGTAAAACAAAGCTGCAGGCAAATCAAGAAGGGTTGAGACAGAGCAAGCCTGACAAGTCTCTAGTCCTGGGGCCTTGCAAGCTCGGCTCAAAGCTTATGTCCTGTCACTGGCAATGGCAGTGTTGTACTGTGGAGTAACAAAGAGGCTGGGGAGCACCTGCAGCTTGCTTGGGGTGGTGGGTGAGGCAAGCAGAGGCAGAACAGCAGGTATTTTTCCTGTTTTGCTTTCCCTTGTCTAGCAGCTAGAGGGAAGTGGCGCTTCATCAGAACCCCCTAACCCTTGGATAGAGATGAAAAGATGTGCCAAGGGAGGCGACCTGGGCTGGAGTTGGTGTTTTCAGACAGGTGCTCCTCCTGTGCTTTGCTAGGATTAGAGCCCATGCTTGGCAGTGATGTTGGTTCATGAGAAAAACCTGAAAAAGGTTGAAAACAAAGCTGTGTAAGTAATGTTTCTTAACTGCTCTTTAGGCTGGCAAAGCTGTGTAGCATTGGGAATGTTGCTTGTGTCTGTTTGGTGTTGTTTACTTTTTGCCTAAAGTACTCTAATTAAACTATTAGCAGGGGTCCCAAGATGAGCAAGAAGTGATCCTACTTATCTCTCTGTTTTTTCTCTGCCTAAATGTGTATCACATCATGACATTAGAAAGTCTTGGTTAATTTGATCAGGATAGCAGAATTTGAAAGAAACTCCCCTTCTGCTTCCACTCGAGTCATCTCTGATGTTCATTGCAGTGTTCTACAGCAATCCAGTCCCTGGGAATAACATACAGTATTGGACATTTGCAGCTGCTGCCAGGACGGGCTGCCTTTGAAGAAGGCAATGTCACTGAACTTGCATCTTCTGGTACCTTGTAGTCTCTGCAGAGTGTATCAGAGTCCTGATGTGTCCCTTGCTTTTCCTCACACAGGTTCCTGGGAATGGAACTGTGCAAAGACTTGCCTATAAGCAACTTTAAAGAAGCTGTCCTTTAAGTGAGAACCAGTACTTCCTACTCAAAAGAAGGGTCAGGGTTATGAAATGGGCACAGCTCACACTGGCTGGAGTGCACCTTTCTCTCTAGTGTCTGTATTGTTCTGCAGAAGAGAAGTCCCTTCAGCACATCTCAAAAGTGTTTTGCCTACATCTGAGGAGTCTTGAGAAGCAGGCTGAAGGCAGAGCAGAAAGCCCCCAGATCAGTCACTGTTTTTGACTTGCTGACTGCTCGGTGTGCTTTGATGACTGCTGGCAGAGGTTAGTTCTGTGCCTGCACACAGACAGGCCTCGGTGTGCGTGAGCGGATCACACGCCGCTGTGCAGGCTGTTTCCATAGCACCAAAAAAATCTGCGCCAGGCAGTCCCTGAAGAGGTTTTGCTGAGCAGCTGACGTGCATTCAGGGATGAGGAGCATCAGAAGTAGTACCAGACTAGGCATGGGGTAGGAATGGAGCCTGCTTTAAATATTGACTTTCCTGTTGCCAGATGTCACAGTCTTGGCAGAAGGAAAACAGGCTGTTTTACTGCAGTGTGCTTTGCTTGGAGCTATGAGCTCTGAAAAGCACCATTCATACTCTGTTTCATCTCCTCAACAAGCTATTTGCAGTGTTGTGCTCCAAAACTGTTTTTTTAACAGGGAGTTTGTTCTTGAGCAAAAGGAAAGACCTGAAATGACTTCTGGTCTTTCTCTTAAGACTTCTCTGGTGCCTGTGTGGGAGTTATGTTTTACCTTCTTGTGCTCTGAGTTGTGACAAGCCTTTGTGTCTGCTGCCTGGGCAGACTCTTCAGGCGCTCTGCAGCTCTGATATCCCAAGTATGTCTGTACGGGCCCTCAAGAAAGGGGTGGGTCCACCTGCTGTGTTCAGAGCATTGCCATGTGGCCTGTCACCACCTCTGCAGACACTTGAAGGAACAGGGAACAGAACCTCCTGCAGAGGACCCCAAAGAGAACTGTCTGGAGAAGGCCACAACCCCAGCTTGCCATTGTCTGAAATGGTGTTGTGCTGCTGCTTGCCAAGCAGGTGTTCATCCCTGATCTTCTTGTTGAGCAAGACTGAGCACATTGTGGGTCTGGCTCCCTACTTCTTCCAGGTCTCAGGCCATAGTTGGATCCCTGCACACTATCTTTTCACACCAGCTCCTGGTCCAGGCTGTGTGGGGACCTCAGCCCCAAGCTTGAGCTGGGGGGATGTATCCCAAAACCAGATTAGGATGTGTTGGGGGGATCCTGTGTGTCATAGAAGTTGTTTATGTAGTTTAACTGCCAAAAGCTCTACTGCACTTCTAGCTGACTGCTACTGTCATATGATTTAAGTGCAGTGATTTGGAAGGAGGGGAAGACTCTGAAATATTACTGTTATTTTCTCCAATAAAGCAGTCCTTAACTGCAGTAAAGGTGTATTTTAGACACCCACTCTAAATCTCCTTGTCTGAAAATTCTAATGAAGGAATAAACAGTCACTGCTACCATTTAAATAACTGTTTATAGCAATCAGTCTTAAATACTAGCCTTCCCTAAAATACATTTGAATTTCTTAGTGCACTTCTAGTAAATGGTGAGGTACAACAGAGACACCTGTCTGTACTTTGTCAACTGCTACTTGAGCTTTGTACATCGATCTCATTAACACTTTATGTAGCAGAACTAGTGTGAACACTAAGCAGGTAGTAGTACACTTCTTTGGAAAAGTAAAATTCAGTGGCTGAATGTCTCTTTTTGAATATAGCCTTGGTTTTTAGATGCAAACAAATCTTGCTTTCCTGTCCTTCAGGTTAATCTTTAAATACTCAGTCAACTTAGTTGTTTTTGGTTTTCTGGAGGAATCTCTAAATATTGTAGGGGGAAGAATTCGGTTTTGGACTGTGGTGTCTCCAACAGTTGACTTTTTCCAAAGAAATCAGTCTACTGCAAGTGCATTCTTGATTACTCAGTTCCAGCAATCGGTGCTGCTGTTCAATATAAACTTGTTTAACTATGTTTAATATCAAAGGAGGAAAAAGCCAGCAGCTCACCAGGCACCTAACAAGTACCAGAGAGCTGCTGCATGTACTGCAGGTGTGCAGGGCTGCATGTATTGTATGTTGGTGCGGGGCTGCACCAACTGCCCACTGATTGGGTTGGTTGGACAATACAGAGCACTTCTGTAAAGACGCAGGAGTTGCATGGTTTTTATGGTGTATGTATGGGGGTACTTGTTCATGTTCAAATGTGGTTTTGAGGACTTGGTTTTAACAGTCCAGCAATCCTACAGGAAAGGTGGCTGGTGCTCTCAGAGCACAGCTGCAATGGTAGGTGAGCCTTCTGCACCCTTTCTAATACACCCCTCTTGGTGCATTGCTTAAAACACCAACTTCTGAGCTGCAAGTTGTTCACACTCTTAAGTGTGTAATTTGTTCCCATAAACTATTCTGGGTTAAGGCAACCTGCAGTGTCAGTACAGGCTGGGGGAATGAAGGGATTGAGAGCAGCCCTGTAGAGAAGGACTTAGACTGGTGCTGGTGGATGAAAAGCTGGATATGGGTCAACAGTGCGCACTTGCAGCCCAGAAAAGCGGTAACACATCCTGGTCCTCATCAAAAGCAATAGTGGCCAACAGGTCAGGGATCTTCTTGGATCTCATGGGATCCCACCTGGAGTATTGTGTCCCGTTCTGTGGTCCCTAGAACAGGAAAAACTTGGGCCTGTTGAAGCAGGTTCAAAGGAGAGCCATGAAAATCATTGGAGGGATGGAACACCTATTGTATGAGTGTGTTGGGTTGACCCTGAGTTGATGGACAGTCTTTAAGACCAATTACGCTTCTCACAATTTACATATTTAAACCACACAGAAAGGCGGGACTTCCCCTTTTTGGTCGGAGCTCGCCTGCTGGAAGGTGGGGGGGCTCCGAGCCTCACGGCCCCGCTGGGCCGGGCCGGGGCCACTGCCCCTTTCCCCCTTTCTCAGCGCCACGGCACGGACCCTGGGTCGCTGGGGGGGACTGTCCCAGAGCCGCAGGCAGCTAAAACCAGCCATGGACTGCTCACAGCTAAACCCATCCAGCGTGGCTTCTGGGGACAGGCGGGTCCCTCTCCTCTCCATGCGGAGCCGGCGGAGCCAGCGGGAGCCGGCAGAGCCTCCTGTCTGCAGCCAGCACACTCCGTGCTGAACTGAAGAGGACACCATGCAGCCAGCAGCACAAAGGGAGCGAGGCTTTCCCCACCGTAAAGCCTGAACAAGAACACCCTTCAACATGGCGGTTTCAGAGTCAGAGAAAGAGAAGTGAGTCACGTGGGACGGAGCTGGAAATGGCGACGGGAGAAAAGAGGGCGGTGCCGCGATTCTGGCGCGCAGCTTAAAAGAAACCTTCTTGCATGCCGTGGTGAGAAACTGTAATACCACAAACTGTTTGTCTCTTTAATCCATTTGAAGAACATGGGGGGATGGAGTATCCTCGTGTGCCTATGAAGTTTGTGAAGAGTGCCTATGCCAGGCTATATAGAAGTAGTGAGAGGCTGTTAGAGACTTGTGGCGAAGAAAAGCCTTTGTGTGCAGGCCAAAAGAACTTATCCTTAAAAAGATGAATAACCCCATGTGATGGCCCATGTTTTGTAGTATGAAAGAACTGTGAAATTCTTCATGGGAGAGATGTTCTACACACAGCAGACTGTTTGTTTCCGGGCGGGTCTGCTATTGGCAGTTTGGGAACCATGTGCAACTGAAGGAAAACCTTTTCTTCCTTAAGCATAAGAGAAAAGACTTTTCAAGAACTGCAACACTGACTAACATCCCATGTTCTGTTATCCCTTGTGTGAGCTGGATAAAAGGAGAGAAGTGCTGGAAAGGGGGGGGGGGGGGGGGGGAATTTACTTTAATTTTGTTTTGTTGTTTTCTCTTTACTTTTAATTCTGTTAGTAATAAAGCTCTTTCATTGTACTGCAACTGTTTAAGGTTTGTGCCTGCTTTGCTTTTCTCCTAATTCTTATCTCACAGAAGAAAAATAAGTAAATAATGGATATTTTGAATCAAAACCACTACATTTAATTGGTGTTTCTGCCCGGTTTCGAACTCAACCCGCTACAATGAGGAAAGGCTGAGAGAGATGAGGTTGTTCAGCCTGGAGAAAAGAAGGTTTCAGGGAAATCTTATTGCAGCCTTTCAGTAGTTAAAGGGGGCTTATAAAAAGATGGGGACAGACTTTTTAGCAGGGCCTGTTGTGATAGGATAAGGGGTAATGGTTTTAAGCTGGAGGAGGGTAGATTCAGACTAGATATAGAGAAATTTTTTACATTGAGGGTGGTGAAACACTGGAACAGGTCGCCCAGAGAGGTGGTGGGTGCCTGATTCCTCAAAATATTGGAGGTTTTAGGTGGTCCACTGGACATTTGGAAAGTCCAATGGAAGCAATGGACAGGGCTCCGAGCAGCCTGATCTAGTTGAAGATATCCCTAGCAGGGGAACTGGAACGAGATGACCTTTAAAGCTCCCTTCCAACCCCAACCATTCTATGGTAAAACACAGATACTGACCAAATATTTAACTGGGAAGGCTTACACCGCCCTTAAAGGGTATTTGGGGCACCCTGCTTTGCTATCTTTGAGTGTGAATTGTAGATGAACACGAGTACTATGGTTCATGAGCAGGGAGAATTAGTTTCTGCATATTTCTGAATGGTACCAAGTCAAACCTGTTGGAGTTGATGCTTTGAAGCTGAGTGGTTTCGATTGGCTTCTGTGCCTGTCACTGTGCAGATTTTTTGGCATGAAAGATTTTTTGAGATTGTATAAGAAGGAAAACAACTTGAGTGTCAATGGAGTCAGCAGAGCAACCTGCTGAGTACTTCCTGCTGTGGTGAGGAAGTGTTTTTGGGATAAATGGCAAAAGGGAGAGCCTTACTGGAGTGAATGGACAGTCTTCTTATTCTGTTTTAGCACACTGATGTGTGAAGTCTTTAATATGCTTCTGTTTCTTATTTACAATTCAAGAGCAAAACTTCACCTTGGTGAATCCCAGAAGTGTACTTCACTCCCATCCCCAATGAAGAGTATTTTCCTATTCAAAAGCATCTTTTGAGAAAGCGAGAATACGAGAAGAGGGATACAAAAGTCAAAGCAAGACCTCTGTGTGTTGTTGAGAGGAGCTGAGAAAACTTTTAACTATTTTTAGGAGGGAAAACTGATAAATTAAGGATAGAGCTAGTGTCAAATAAAGTAACTTCTCTAGTTTTCCTGCTCCGAGGTAATGTTACTGGAGAAGCCTTGTTTGCCCTTCATGCAAGGTGGTGCCAGCAGCATTTCTGAGGGATGTGATGGCTTCTTAGTAATAATGCTGTATCACAGCTCCCTGCTACAGGACACACTTGTGGATTGACAACTGAGGACTAGCAGTACGCAAGGCAGTGTTTCGACTTTCACCTCTTCAACATCCTGATACAGTTTTTACCAGAATGAAAAACTGTGGGTTGCATTATTCATAGCTCTTGACGCTCTGAGTTATTCTGAATGGTTTTTTTGTGCTGATGGCCGAGCTGTAGTGTGCCAAACCTGATGTAACAATAACCTACTGGGCACCAGCTAGAGCAGTCCTTAACCATAAAGTTTGAAAAGTTTACCAGACTAATCTGTTAAACAGAACGGATCCATTAAACTAGAGCATGACCAGTACTCAGAATGGCTATGAATATATGTATTTTTTTGCTTGACATTTACAGTGGTGAAACAGGCTGTGTGGTGGATTAGCTTGTGCAATAGGGAGTGATGCTAAACTTAGACTTCACTTAGCAGTGTAAAGCTTTATTCTTGGAGTTCGCACTGATGTTCTGTTCCAGGTCAAACACTGGGAGGAGGCAACTTGTGGAACAGTGCAGTTCTGGAGCAGCTACTCTCTAAAATCAGTGGAGGCGTGCTTTCTTTACCAAAAATTACCCAACCACAAGCCCCAACATAAAAAAACCACAAACTACCAAAACCACATAAAACTAAAAAACACCGCTTCCCCTCCCCCTCCTCTCTTTTGGAGCTGAACCTCAAAATACCTCAAAATTTGGTCCTTCAAACCTGCACTTCTTTCTTCCCGCTGTAGTTTCCATCATGTCATCTGCACCAGAATCAGGAAAAATGCCTGCCTTTGTGTTCATTAGATAGGTCTTTCCAGTTTTGTTCACTATCATATATTTCAGTAAAATGAGTGGTTAAATTCATTTGACTTACTTTGTTGCAAAATATAAATGAGGAACCTGGATGCTTATCCAAGCATGCTGATATTTAGGAAAACTTCCCTTTTTGTAGAATGGACTGGGACCCAACTAGATTGTGCATAAATATATTAATATTGCTTGGAGATCTTGAGAGATTAGTACTTTTGTGATCTGAACCTGCGTAGGTTGTTAAAAAAGGAAATACAGGTTGCCTGTAATGTCACCCAGCAGCAAAAAGTGGCATCTCTGTCCAAAGTCTGATCTGATGGAAGTGGGTATGCTCAAGTTTTCTAGGACCTGGAAGTCCTTTAAAGCTTTATATCGTTTTGTGGAATCATCACTGGACAAGCTTTCTTGACCCTTTTCTTTGCCACCTTCAGCTTTTGGAGTGATCAGTGTTTTATGATTGTCTGTTGATTTATGTGACAGCAGTATCTCTCTAGGCTAACAGTTTCATTTAATTTGCTGTCCTAGTGTGACTTGGAGTAGGGGCAAATGTCTCTTAACAGGATTTACTCAGCTCAAGCAGCATTAAAAGTCAGTCAAGGACATATCAATCGGATAAAATCTCGGAGTACTTATTAATATAATGGCAACTTCAGTGGTCATAATATTCTAAAGGTAGGTGCATTATCTGCATTATATTAGGAAAAAAAGCTGGTCATTGCAGTTGGTTTGTTAATGAATTGCTGCTGGTTGCTGCATGCACAGTTGCAGGATTCTCCCTCATCTCTTAAATGAGATTAACAGCAGTGCAGAAGTATTCAAGCTGACGTCCTGAGTTTGTCCAATTTGCAGCCCTGGCAGGATGTGTCCAAGATCCTTTAAGTAGTGATAGCTATTGCTCTGAATCAGTTTGGAAGCACTGTAGGAATTGGTGCTGCCCAGCTGGATATGGAATTTAGCAGTATGGGCAAGCAGCAGCCACACTCCATCTGGAACAGGATGCTTCAAGCACCACACAGTTGAGTGGGTGACTGGTAAAGTGCTGGACTATAAAGGAGTAGGTAATGTATCTCGTTTGATGCTGCAGGGAAAACAAAACAACTTATTCTGGGTTTTCAAGTGAGAGATTCCCAGTAATAGTGAACTGCTGCACAGGTACTTCATACCAGCAATCTGGTGGTGTGCCATTAACACTCCTTTGTTAGGTCTTACTTTCTTAAGTTTGGGAGGGCGCACTGAAATGCTGCAGTGTGAGAAATGTAGATGAATAATCAGGGCTTGTCTTCATTTTGGGCTTAGCTGCTTGGAAAAGCTGTAACGGGCTTGGTGTCTACTGCCAGCTTTTAGGTACCTTGTGGTAGGCCTGGTTCTCTGAAGGGTTTGTAGCAAAACCCATTACTGGTTTAAAGGTGTAAATTGACTGGTTGAAGAAGGGGGATCAGGAGCAGGTTCTTATGACCTGAGACATTTCTGGGGCATATATGTCTGTGTATTTACCATACTAGTGCACTGCTGCTGCTGACTAGGCAGAGTTTTACAGTTTCACAGATACTTCACAGTATGCTCTCAGATAAGCCAAGAGCAAAAATGTTAATAGGATTTCTATACAGCTTGCTACTTGCAGTTGGCCGTGTTTGAGGAATTGTACTTAAAGTTTTATGCAATTACACTTGTTTGACAGCAGAAGTCGAAATCGTAAACTTACTTAGTCAAGTCCTAAGAAGGGAAA
This sequence comes from Corvus moneduloides, assembly GCF_009650955.1. NCBI lineage: Eukaryota > Metazoa > Chordata > Aves > Passeriformes > Corvidae > Corvus > Corvus moneduloides. The sequence continues at coordinate 134,918,618 of NC_045476.1, read as the reverse complement.
AAAACTGGTGGTTTGCCATTATTGCTAAGCAAACAGCTGATCTTTATCATGGATAGCTGAATTAGGTGCCAGGCTACAGCAGGAGTGCACCTTAACCATACAACCAGTAACCTGTGTGTGGTAAAATTAGCAGTGCTTCTAAAAAATGTCACTCCTCTTGGTGTTATGTGCATCCTTTGTGGAAGCCCACCTGGAGATTACTGTCCTCTGACTATTTGTGAGGAAATTTGTGTGGTTGTGCTAAAAATTACTGTGCCCTGAGTGCAGAAGTGACTCGCCCAGTGCTACTGAAGGGCAAGCTGACATCTGTAGATGAACTGACATGTGTTTGGAAGCTTTTGTGTCAGCATTCCTCTGGACTGAGGAGCTTTGCTAGGGGAACCTGAGAGCATGCTCTAGAGAGAGTTGCTGGAGGAGTAAAGGAAACTGCACTGGAATGGATGAAAAATAAATTGAGGAGTTGGAGAAGGGAATTCAATGACTTAACTTGAGCCTAGTTTTCTTGGGCTCATGCAATTGATAAAGGGTAAAAGGAGGACAGGTTCCTGCTGAAAGGCAGCTTTAGCTCAGTGACACTGGTAGCTTATTTGTCTACTTCAGCTTTTTCTTTCTGTACAAGAGTGAACTCTTCCTACTGCAGAGGCACTTCCCTCCTGAAGAAGGGGTGTCGGGGGAAGTAGATGGCTTTTGTACTTGCCAAGAGCTGCTTCTGTGTCTAGAGTCACATGTCAAGCCCAAAAAGTTGCTTGCTTATTCACTTAGTGAGCAAAGTGTAAGTCTGTCCCTTTTATGAAAATACAGGAGACTTTTTCCCCCTCCCAGAATCTGTCCCAACTGGTCAGCTACCTTTTTCCTGTAGTCTCTTACCAGAAACCAAGGTAGTCTCTACTGCTGCAAAGGCTTCTGCTTTGCTTGTCAGCTGTCATAATACTCCTGTACACTGGGGAGATGTGTGGAAGTGAAAAGTCTCCCGTGAAGTCTCTGTCCATACCTCAGTTTAGAAAGTGTGGGAGAAAACTGAACTTTATTTTTTGTCAGCAGGTAGATACTTACAAATCTGCTTCACAAGATGAAGGACAGGCCACAGACCTTCCCTAAGACAGGGTGCCAGGACCCCTTGTGTTCCTGAAGAAGAGAGGTCCCTGGAAGATCCTTGGAGAATCTGGGGGAGCTGCCTGTGACTTATTACAGCCATTGTGTTAATCACAGAATGGTTGAGGTGGGAAGGACCTCTGGAGGTTCAACCCCTGTTAGGGCAGGGCCACCTGGAGCTGGTTGCCCAGGACCATATCACAGAACGGTTTGAGTTGGAAGGGACCTTAGAGCTCATCCAGTTCCAACCCCCCAGGCATGGGCAGGGATGCCACCTGCTAACTAGATCAGGTTGCTCAGGGCCCATCCAAGCTGGCCTCAAACACTTCCAGGGATGGGGCATCTACCACTTCACCTGTGGTCACCTGTTCCAGTGCCTCACCACCCTCTGAGAAAAGAATTTCTTACTAATGTCTAATGTAAATTTCTCCTCTTTTAGTTTGAAACTGTTCCCCCTTGTCCTGTCACTATCTACCTGTGTAGAAAGTTGTTCTTCCTCTTTTTCAAGTCCCCTTTAGGTACTGAAAAGCCGCAGTGAGGCCTCCCTGGAGTCTTCTTCAGGCTGAACAACCCCAATTTTCTCAGCCTGCCTTTGTAGGATGTCTCATTGAGAGATCGTCTTTGTGGCCGTTCTCTGGACCGGCTCTAGCAGGTCAATGTCCTTCTTTGCTGAGAACTCCAGAGCTGGATGCAGTGCTTTAGGTGGTGTCTCACAAGGGCAGTGTAAGGGTGGAGAATCACCTCCTTTGACCTGCTGGCCACTCAGCTGTCAATGCAGCCCAGGGTGCATTTGGCCTTCTGGGCTGTAAGCACACACTGGTGGCTCATGTCCAGCTTTTTATCCACCCAAGTCCTCCTCTGCAGGGCTGCTCTCAAGACCTCTCCCAGCCTGTACTTGTATCTGGGACTGCCCTGACCTGGGTGCAGCACCTTGCACTTGGACCTGTTGAACTTGATGAGGTTCTCATGGGCCCACTTCTTGAATTTGCCCAGGTCTTCTGGATGGCATCCTGTCCTTCTGATGTGTCACCTGCACAGCTCAGCTTTGTGTCATCTACAAACTTGCTGAAGGTGCAGTTGATGCCACTCTGTGTCATTGATAAAGATATTAAAGATGACTGGTCCTTGATATCCGTGTCTGTGGACCACGTCCAGATAGCTTTTGAATATCTTCAAGGATGGATTTTGTGAAGTACTTACCCTAAACCCGTGTTGCTTGCATCAAATTGTGTGCTGCTTGGTTGCTTCTGTACTTCTGCCCTTTATAGTAAATGATGGAATTTCTGTGCCACGCCAAATGCAGGCATGAACTTGGTAACATGGTGGGAGCTGCTGTGTACCACAAACACTGAAGATTTTGTCGGTATTATTAAGGTACTGCTAAGACTACAGATGATGCTTTTTTGGATGATTCTTTTTTAGATCTCACAATATGTGATTCAGCTTAATGCATAATCAAATTTGCTTTGTTCTTAAAACCTCAGTGTCGATTTCGTGTTGCGACCTGGTACCTGGCAGACTTTTCTGGAGCTGCTTTTCAGAAATGGAGGCTCTGGGATTCTGTGTTAAAAGAGGGAGGTTTGCTTTAAGAGTGCAGAAAAATAGACTTGTCCTACGAGGGAGGCAGGGAGTCACTCCAATCGGAGTCACTCAAGTAAAACTTAGTTAGATTGTGAGGTTACATATTAAAACCTTGCTTGAAACAATACCATTTCTGCACTGCAATCTTTTCTTCCTAATCTTTTCCAACTAACATCTAGCTGCAGCTCAGCACTGTTTCTTCACATTTTTGACAGGGTCAGTCTCTTGCCTGAAGGATTGGAGTCTATAGAGAATGCAGCATAACTGGGATAAGTGGCCGAAGTAAAATAACTAAATCTAAATAACTAAATCTAAAATAACTAAATAACTAAAATCTACCTGGCGATGCTTTGACTCTGTTAATCTCACTTGGAAGTGCCCCTCTGTGTTTGTAGGGTTTGATCTGACTTTTCCAAAGTCAATGCAAACTCTGATCACTGGTTCTGGGGTGCTACTCTGTCCTTTGGCCTGGACCCTTTCCATAAGTCAGAAAGCTTTTTACCTGTTACTGCTGGAGCTGGGAAACGTGACTGCTTAGAACACTGTTTGAGACACACAACTTTGTCATAAATCAGGGATTTCTGCCTAATTTTCTAAGTGCTGAAACATTTATAAGGTAGTAGAGAATGTGTGCAAATATAGAGAATTTTGTCTGATATGAACGGGTTAAGTATTTTACTGTAGTATCAGTTTGTCTAGTGGCAGAATATGCTGGAGTGTGGATCTACTCCCTCACAAGAGCTCAGGAAATTAGTCTGAGTTTATAATTGGATTGAGAGAAGAGAACTGCTGCTTTCGCCAAGACATGCGTCAGCTGTCTGAAATACTGTGGGCTGAGACTTTGGTTTAAGAGAAGAGCAATACTGGCAGCCTGTGATCCTCACCTGTAACATTTGAAAGTGTTTGTGTTGCAGGGAGGTATGTCGTGGCAGAATACTGATCATTCTAAGAGGTAGTGGTTGTTGGTGGTGGTTTTTTCTTTGGGTTTTTTGTTTGTTTGTTTTAATAAGAGTAAGTGAAGGCAGCACTTAGGCTAAAGAAAATTCTGGAGAAGATATTTCTGTACAAAAAACCTTATTGAATGATGTAGTTGTATAAGCAGAGCTTGTCCAGAGAAAGCATGTGGGGGAGGCTGAAGTACTGAGATTAATATTGTGGTGTTGAGTTGTACCCTGCTAGAAGACAGCAGATACTTAACCCCTTCAGCAACATTCTGCTGACCATTGCTAACGGGGCTGCAGAAGCCTATAGCGGTGCTGTTCAGGAATTGCTGTAGCTGTGCAGCTCCGTTCTTATCATGCACAAATCTCAGGGGACTGAAAGAAGTGTCTGCTGTTAAAGGAAGGGGAGAGAGCACAGTGTGGGAATTAATATACAAATTTCAGGCTTGTTTAGTCTTCGGGCTTCTGTCTTATTGCTTCACAATATCTTTTTCTCTTAATGCAGTTTTAAGGCCTCAGATCAGGTGCTGAAAGGCTTTACTTGTCTGTAAACTGGCAAGATTTTGAAGATCAACTTGATGCTACAGAATCTAGATTGGCTTAAGATGCTTAAGTAGCTTTATGGCTCTTAAAATGGCTTATGCCGTATAAAACTCTGTTGGAGTGGGGAGAGGAGCCTGACTGTTGCTGCCTGATTGGGATCTACCTGGGAAAGATGGGGGTGGTGGAAGACTGCCTGGCTGGAAGTCTTTGCCCCAGACACACTCTCTGGCAGGCCTCTTGTCAATCTTGCCTCTTAGCGGACTGAAGAAGATGAAATTCAAACCAAGTATAGGCTGAGAAGGCAGTTGAATCTTAACAGGCAACCCTGAAATAAGAGACTGAATCTTTTTTGCTGTGCCCCCCAAAGAGCAAGTGCTTCTTGCACCTCTTTCCCCTCTTTGTCAACAAAGTCTTCCCCTCATTTTCCCCCATTTTCTTTTGCTTGCTTAAGTGCTGGAGTCATGATAGCCTTGCCAAAAGTGTGAGCTGTGATGCACAAGTTTGGCAGCTCTGGGTATAATCAAGACACAAACACGGGGTATTCAATGTGGTGAAGGTGCCTATGTAACAGCAGAACTCAGAGTAGATGTTGTGGATTGGTTATTTTGATAGCTTTTTCCAAAGTACTGTTTAGATCATCTTAGGGTAGCTTCTGCACTCCTCCAATCCTGAGGCATGAGTGGTAGCCTTTCCTGAGTTTAACTGTATGAAACACTACTGAATACATAGCTCAGTTTCTTCAAAGCCTGGAGGTGATACTCATTCATGCTTGATCAGGGTTTGGTTTCTGTAGGGAAGGAGGGATCTAATGTTTCCATGTATGAACAAACTATTGTTCTGCTAGACCTGTATGTGGGAAAAGCAGCTTCTCTGCAAGGCTACCATAACATCTTAGCCTTGCCATCAAGGTAGAAGTGCTTTAATACTATATTGCCTTGTTTAAATTGTTGCTAGAGCTTTGGGTTAAGGAGGAAGCTGCAGACCTGGGTAGCAGGGGCTAGCTGAAGAAAGAACCATGCCTGAGACTAAGCAGGCAAATATCTGGTGAAAAGTGTTTGCTCAAATTCAACAGCTTTTCTAGCTGTGGAGGGAGTTCCCTCCCTTATGATTCATGAGGTGCACAATCTGTACTGATTGTTAATGCTAAATAGTTACCTGGGAAAGCTTTAAGTACACTCTGTAACCTTAACAGAGGAGATTACAACATGATTAATGGTGGGAATTGTGATGGTAATGCTTTGCTGAGGCTTGCCAAGCCTTCCTGAGCCGTTTTGTGACATTCAGTTGAACTTGTCAGTAATTGGTTCAAGCATCCTTGACAGAAGGTATCATCTACCTTGTGCCAGTCTCTCAGACACCAGCTTCTAAAATGGCATAGATGACTTAAGTACTAACCTCTTCGTTATCTTCAGGTGTTAAGGGCAATGAGTACTTGTTCTGGAATAGCAAAATCTTCAGTTTTAATCTCTTGAATAGTAAGCAAAACCCCACTGCTACTTGTCTTTGAAACAGCTCCTTCTTTAGGCTTCAATATCTTTGCAGGTGCTGCCTTGCATCTGGTATCTGCAATAACAACCAAGGTACACAGTAAAACTGAATTTATAATGCAGGGCAAAGAGCAGATACTCAAGGATACACAGTAACTACTCCAAGCCATGTAACAGAAGCCTAAACTTAAGTTTCAGCTCTGAAACGTGTGTGTCTTGCCCTGGGAAGGCAGCGTCCATCTATTAGGGTATGGCTCTACAGCCTCAATTCCACCTTCAGCCAGCTTCATGTGCTCTGAATTAGTGTGGAGAGGAAGCCGGTACAGCAGGATAATTTGGTCATGGGAGGGCCCTTTAGCAAGGCCTCATAATGAGCCTGTTTTCATAGTGTAGAGAAATCTTGATTGCTGTGACTATCAAGAGCTGCTAAACTGGTCCAAAAGCTTCACACTGCAGAGCAAAACCTTACTTTTTTGTTCTGTGAAGCTGCTGTTTGTCATACCTATCCTGCTTTGTTTCCTTGGGCCACCACTTGAATTTGGAAAATCCCTTGGAGAGAGATTCATTCCTCCTCCTCCAAATGCACCACAGCTAGCAGAACCTATCTTCTTCAGACTGGCCTTAGGCAGTACAGGGCGAGTGCTGCCTTGCTCTGCCCTGAATCTCTGGATGTGCTTAGGAACTACTGGGGAAGAAGCAGATAAAATGGTTGTTATGGCTGGCAGGGGATCTCTCAAAACTAGATCCTGAAGTGGATGAGTTAGGGATGATGGCCTACAAGTTGTCCTTCAGCAGGTTTGAAAGGGTGGACTGCAGTCCTTTCTCTTTACAGATGGATTGACTTGTACTTCAGTGTGAAGACCATCAAACTTCCCTAAGTGATGAGGAAGAAGCTTGTTCAGCAAAACAGCTTCGTTCCTCACCAGGTAGGATTTGTACCTGAGAACAAGTGAGGAGAAACACTCCTGTAAACTCTAGCAGGTAAGAGAGCAGGAGGCTGATGTGTTAGGTGATGTGTTTGAGAGGTGCTATAGCAACCCATCTGTATGGCCACTATAATTGACATTAATCTGAGCAAGGAGGGTAACTTGAAGTAAGGAGCGCTTGCATGATATCCTTCTCCTGGCAATGACCTTAGGACAGTAATATTTCTGTAATATTTCTAAAAACTAGAGATTGTCTTGGATGACTTCTGGTCTTGTGCTCAGGCTATGCGTAAGCCAGAACAAACAGAATTCAGCCTCTCAGGTGGAGGCTTAGATTTGTTATTCAGCAAATCTTCCCTGTAAGCCAAGTGTATATTCCAGCAGTGGGACATGTCCTGTATGTGTCTCTGACTACGCTGAAGATGTGTTGAAGAGTTTGGCCCATACACACTTCTGTCTGTAGGGGTGGCAAGCCAGGCTGGTGGTTGAGACTGGCAATCCAAATGTCTCTAGGGACATGAAACCACCTTTTGTGCTATAAAGATGTAGGAAGAATACCAGATTTTTTTAAATGGATGGTAAGGGGTAAATCTGAATGTAAGGAATTTCCTGTAAAAGACAAAAACGTAATGTTTGCTCCAGGAAATGCCTAGGAAATGGTATTCTTGATTGTTAGCAGGAATCAACAGATTTTTCATAAGGGATTCTTTTTGCTATAATAGCTAGTTGTAGCCAGATAGCACTGACTGGTGTTAAACTGAATTATTATCTAGGGTTGGGAAAAAGTCCTAGGGTGTAGCCTCCTCTTCTCTCTCTCTTTCTGTGTCGGGAGAGTGATGGCAGAAAACACCCAGCTCTTCGTGTGCCACACCTGAAAACTTGTCATTTTGCCTAACCCAGTTAGTACAACTACTGCCTGAGCCTTTTGCACAGAAGGCAGCCCCTGACTGCTGAGTTACACAAGGGAAAGCCACGAAGCACAATCTGTAGGTATTCATATTAACAGACTTGGTTAATAGAGCATATTATTACTGTAGCTGTGTTACAGTTCTCTGCTGCCTCTGGATGCTTTCACTAGAATCAGTGACCAAAGCTTTGACCTTTGCCAGGTGAACTTTGCAGTATTTCTGGCACACGCCACAGCCATGTGTCAGAAATGCAAAGGGAGATTCTATTTTCTTCTTTTCAGTGGGTTTGGAAAATAGCAGAGGCCTGTGTTTCAGGCTCCAGCAACTCTCATTGTTGTGAGCCTGCAGGTACTCTGCACCAGAAGCAAATGGAGGTCTGTAGCCTAAAGGAGCTGCTCTTTAATTAGCTGTAAGGTCTGTTCCTGTGCCCACTGACTGACTGCAGTGGAAATGGGAAGTTAAAATTCCAGAAGGGATGTGCTTTCTTCTCATATGCCCGGGGAATACTTTGCTCAGATTTGACTTTGGTATGCTTCAAGGCTCCTTCACTTCTCTGGAATAATGTCTGATCAGCTCTGTCCTTACCGTGCAGGAAAAGATTAACTTCCATTTGATTATGCTCCTCTGTGTGCAGACTGCAGTGAGGATCCCAGGTGAAGGTGTGGGGTTTGGGAGGAAGTATTGCTTAGCTAGAAAAGTGATCTACATTGCTAGTAAGCTTGTGTTTTCAGTGAAAGAAGCTGATCTTGAAATAAAAAAAAAAAAAAAAAAAAAAAAAGTAAGTAGTGAAGTGCTGCAAAGCTGTGCTGAGTGCCTCTTTTAGGTAAGAAGCAGTTCTGCTTCCCAGGGTTGAATCTTAAAGGCCTGGCATGAAGTCAGATGGCTTATGTAAGTTGACCTTTCTTTATGGTATATGTGTCAAAACATAAATACATTTCAGGCGATGCATTACCGGTTCCTGCCATTACTGGCTGCTCTAAACAATGCTGGTTGAAGCACCAAGGACATAGGGCAGTGCACTTCGTAAATATTTAATACCACCCCCCCCCCCCCCCCCCAAAAAAAAACCAACCCTCAAAACTCATCAGACCCAGATATATTTAGCCTCATGAGCAAAAATCGTAATGCACATTAGAACGTTCATCAATAAACCTAGGTGGTGTTTATAGCCCAGCCTTCAGAGAGGAGTGCTGCTCTCTCCTATTCTGAACTCACACTACAGTGTGATACCTGGGCAGCAGAGACTGTGTTCTCACTAGTGGTTATTACACTGGTGGAAGCAGCTGGAGAAGTAGCTATGCACGCAAAATTTTCCATTAATCAGAGGAAAAAGTCCAACACAGATGGTATATAGGATAGATTACGGCTAGTAATCCCTTTGTGTCCTAGAAGATTAAGGATATCCTGGTGTAGCTGCAGTCAGCTGACCTTTTTTTATTTAAACGATTGAAAATAGTTGATGCAGTTCTGCAGAGCACCAAGGCTCTTGCAGAAGCCATGAGTGGTGCACTGTGAATGTTTGTTAAAGGAACGGTCTGTTTAAGTACAGTCTCAGTTACAAATTTACAGGAACGTAACTTTGTGCCATGTAAACAGCAGCAGCTACAAGATGGCTAAGAAATCACTTGCTAGATGGCTCTATCATATGTAGCAGAGCTGAATTCTGTGAGGAGGCACAGTGAGTGTCATGTGAAGAAATGGAGGGTTTCTGAATCCTGCTGTCTGGGTCACCATTCAAAGATGAATGCTTTGGTGGAAGAGGAGGATGGCTGCGCGCTCTGAACTGTCTGGCATGGATCTATATGAGGATTACAAATCGCCCTTTGATTTCAATGCTGGAGTGAACAGAAATTATCTTTACTTGTCGCCTAGCATAAACCTTTCTCCACCTGGATCACCTACACTGACAAAGTCTGGTAACTTCCTTCTCTTCCTTTCTTAAAATCTCTACATGAAATGTTTAGCAATTAATATCTGTAAAACTTCTCAAAAATCTATGAAAGTTGGCCTTCTGTTAGTTTTCGTAAGTGTATTAGCTTCAGTGTGTTGTGTAGGTAATATCTCATGTGTTAGGCATTTACCAGCTTTACATTATTTGTTATTTCTTCAGTAGAAAGGCATTTTGAGGGAAAATGAAGTGGCAGAAACAATTAGGAACAAAACCGGCAACTTCTTCAAGATTGGAATAATTTGCCTAGTTTGACTATTAGATTTATTGAGGGGGGAGGTAGAAATTGCATTTTTACTAGGACTTCAGAGCTCTGGATAGTCTAAAGTCTGATTTTGCCATAATACTGAAAATCTCACTGATTAACAAAAATGCCCTCTAAAGCCTTTACTCCATTCTACCTAGCATTTAAAATGCTTCAAACCTTCCACCTGCAGATACTAACTTCACTGGGGCTGCCCTGTGCTGTGCTGCAGTGGCATCTGTCTAGTGCTTAACCCTATGAGTTTCTAGCTGGTAACCTGTTCTGTTGTACAGAACACCTATAGCTGTGCCTCCCAACACATCTTAGTCTGGTTTTACTGTCATTCCTTTCCCTTCCTTGCTGCCAGATGTGATTTTCCAAAGTGATTTTAAATAAAGAAATCTTAGACCTACTTCAGGTATGGCAAAACAAAGTTACACAGGTGTTAACTTTTTTTTTTTGATGGGCTTGTTACTTAAAATTTTAAAGAAACATGCATCTCTTGGGGAACCTCTGTGTGAGCTGTAACAACCGTCTCTGTGAACTTGATGAGCCAGGGGCTACTGGGAAATACTGGTCAGCTTTCACTTCTGCAATTACTGCATCTCCCAGCTTTTCTAAAGGAGAGGGGAAGCATCTCTCTGTGTCAGGTGATGATGCATCACCATTACCACCAGCCTTTGCTGGGCTTTGTTTTCTTTTTCATTTGCTTTGAATGAATATCTAATTAGCATTTGGAAGAAGCTCAAGAATTTGCTCCCCCCAGGTTGAAGAAATATGTCTCACTTTGGCTTCTTCACTGAGATAAATGGGAAGCACTTAAATCTGATCTTTCTTATATACTGAAGAATAAATATGCTCTGTAGTACTGTATGTTACTCAAATGTTGGAGTGGTCTTATAACCTAGCAACAGCTTGTTCTCCTGAACTATAACAAGAACCTTTTTTCTTTAGCTTTGCCAACTGTATAGTGATAACCACAATGCTCATTCTGAGTGTCGCATGCAGAACATGTCGGTGTAAAAAAAAGCTTTGTGGAGGTTAACCCGCCCCCACCCCAAGGCTGCTCATCTGAAATGACAAATACTTCCTTAAACTGCTCCTGTTTGCTGCTGATCTCTGAATTCAGGCCAGGGAGGTAGGAATATCTGGTCAAAATAGAGCATGAACTTGGATTGAAACTGGCCAAAGCAAACCCCAAATCAGAAAAGCTGAGTGTTAATTGAATTACTCTGATGCTTTGCCTACCCTGGCAGAATAATAGGGACTTAAGTGCCATTTCCCTGATTGTGATCCATGAAGTCCTAATCAACTAACTTGCTCGTGTCTTTATTTGGTTCATTTAAGTAGATCTAATAAACTGCTGGGATAATATGTTAATCTTAGAAATACAGACCTAAAAACTGACCTTAAAGCTAGGTAAGTTTTCTCAATGCTATCTAAGTCTTTACAATTTTTTCCCCCAAATAGATTTTTTATTCTGTTTAAGAGACATGAAATGTTCAGTTAAACTTGGTTATAACAGAGTACCAAATGACTGAATTTTAAGTCCTTCACAACTCTAATGATGCAAGACAACTAAGATAACAAAAGGTAACAAGTTGAAAGTAATAATGATTTTACATAACAATTTAAAATAATAATAGCAACAGTCCTGTTGGCAAGAAAAGACCACAAATGAGAAATAGTCTCTTAGTAATAGTTTGAGTCAAAGCATTTCCATCTGTTGGCTGACTACTGATTTCCTGGTTTCTTGCCCTACACCCCATAGAAAGATCTAAGATGGGCTGTGCACGTCTCCTTAGGCAGCTTTTTCAAAGCCAGGATCCTATTGGCTGTCAGGCCTAGTTTATGGGATACATTTGTGTTGTAGCCACCCCATTGTGGAGGTCTGTGGGTTGCTAGCTGTGTAGACAACTGCTCCTTGGTCAGACGGCCCAGCACAGCCTTACCTATAGCATGGATGAACCCTGTGTCCTGTAGGTATTGAACTGAGGAGTAGGAGCAAAGCAAACAGGGAGATGAGCAGTGACAGGGAGAGAGAGTGGAGGTGCCAGAATGAAGAGTGATGGGAAATCATTAGCATACTTCATGTGGAGCTCAAAAAAGTAGTAAATGGGAGGGAATCAGGAGGCGAGGAGAGGAAGGCATGGTCAGATGTGCAGGGTGAGGTATGGAGCACTCTGAGTAGCAGTGATTTCCCGTTTCCCTAAAAACTCTAGGAATGTGAAGGGGAGGAGATATCATTCCCTTGCTTCTTAGCATTGTGCTTTAAATTCCATTTGGTAGGCGAGAAGGAGAACAATCTTAAAAAATGAGTTTTCAAAAGAGAAGGTACATTCCCCAGACAGAAGCTGTTGCTGCAGGAGACAATCCAGCACGTTTTCCTACCGGTGGATTCACTTGATCTATTTTTGGTGATTTAATCCAGATGACTCCTCATGATCAGATTGAACAGACTTTCAGCTGGTTGTGCTAATGCTCTTGGAGCCAGCGTGGTACTTGCAAACTTTCTGAAATGGCTTTGTGATGGCAAGCAAGTGGTCCCCGAAGGGCCGCAGATGAGAGCAAGGTCAGGAGTCGTAGGTGAACATACGGGGGAGTTGTAGGGTATCAGGGAGAAATGCAGTTCAAATTGTTAGTTTTCCGTCAGGGTAGGTATATGTAATTAAGAGGTTAAATAACTATTTGACAGAAAAGGTGTGGCATTCTTAACTATTAAGGAAATATGTTGATGTATAAAACAAAAGTTATCTATCTGATTGTGAGACATGAGCCATAATCCTTTGTTTGAGGTGCTGTAGTGCTGTGCTTTGGTTTGGGCATTAGAACTTCGAAGTTCTTGCTCAAAGAACTGACAGAAAATAGCGTATTGGGAAACTCACAGGATCTACATTATGATTGTGTAGAAGACACATGTAAATCTCAGGGAAAACGTGGCACAGATCTCATGAATAAATGCAGAATGAGGTTTAATTTTCTTTCTGTAGGCTTCCTTCTCAGTGCACTCTGTGGTGACAGGTAACAGCATTTACAAAAGTTCTGTCCATGTAGCAGTGTGCTTCTAGAAGGCAAGTGTTCTGGACACAAATACAGGCAGACGACATACTGAGTTGTATTGGAAAGAATTTGAGGAACTGAGCTTTACCTGAGTTCAGTAATTTGATCAAGAACAAAGTTTCTTCTTTTTTTTGGCTTGACAGCTGCTAGGAGCCTGTTTTATAGAATGCCTACAACTAATTACAGACTCACAGAATCTTTTTTCCCCCTGACTTTTCAGCTGATTGTGATGTAGCTGTTTGATATGAAACCTCACAGCAAAATCATAGTGGTGATTAATGAGTTTTTGATTCCCAGACCAAAGGATAGTATGGAGTGCCAGCAGAAGCTGCTGAAATGAGAATGGAATTTTATTGGTTGGATGGTTAATTACTATAGTGATTAATAGGAAACGTTACTTAATGTGTCTTCAACTTAGATGAATGATGTACTTATGTACGTATTTACACACACTCTTCCTCGCTCCTTATTAACAAACAATCCTGATTTATTTCATCTTGTATTTTAAGATTTTTATTTAACTTCTTTTTTTATTATCTGTAAAGCTGTTTTACCTCTTGCATAGAGAATTAGTTCTGGGAATCCACAACCATCCCAGCATGCAGTCTCCCTGCAACCTGGTCTCTCTGCATTTAGAACAGAATTCCTTGATTTTGGCAAACTTTATGTTTAAGTGTCAGCTACAAAGATTCAAAATGGGAAATCTTTTGCTGGAAATTTTGTTGCATTAAAAGGTGTTTAAAATTATCTTACTGCAAGAACTAAGGACTAAGAAAAGATGAATCGTTAGAGTGAGTGCATCAAAGTAATACAAATAATATCATCCTCCTTCTTTTCCCTGAAGCCCTGAAAGCAAAAGTTGAGGAAGATCATAGGGATATTTGTGTTTTATATAGGAATTTAGCAGAGTATTGGTTTCTGGATTTGGAAGGGGAAGAGGCAGCAGTATGAGTGGATGCACATTGTTATCAGTCCCTTCTCAGCAGTCCCCTGCTTTGAAGCAACAGCCTTTTGTTCCTGAGCTCTGTCTGTGGGCTTCCCATCTGTCTTAAGGTCCAGATGTAAACCAGCAGTTTACTTCTAGTTCCATGATACCTGCAACCTTCTAGCCACAGTGGTCCCAGTTACTAGGGACAGAGAGGTCAAGCAGGGTACAGAGGAAGAGTTCATACTTGCAGTGCAGTAGTTTTCTCCACTGTTGTTAACCTTGCTCGTGGCTGCACCCAGTGTGCTCAGAATGGACACTTTTAACTCTGATCCGGAGACTAGTAAAGGAGGGAGCCTCTGCATTGGCCTTGAGCATCTCCAGCGCTTCTGGAGTTCCTGTGCCAGATGGATGAGATACCAGAGTGTGCACAGACTCCTGGGCAGGGTTGTGTAGGAAACACTGGCTGGGACGTAGCATTCTGCGCCTTGGTTTCTCTCACAGAGTAGTGGGATGTGTTATTCTTAACAGGTTTCCAGTCTCCTATTAGTGCAGCAGTTGTCAGTATATTGAGTTTTAATACAGCTTGATAGAATGAAATATAAAATGCCTTTGGTTTCCTCCCTGTAGTTGGGAAGCATGACTTTGGTGTTCTCTCACAAGTTTTTTTTGTGCACTGGCACAAAAGAGCTGTGTGCTAATGTTAGCTGCTGCTTGGCAGACGTGATAATCTGAATAACTTTTATTCATCTCAAGGGCTGCTGAGGAGTGACTCTATACCTGAGGTTGGAGAGGATGCTGCTGCTACAGTCGGTATGGCAGAAACACTCTCAGAAGAAGAACAGGATGAGCTAAGAAAAGAGCTTGCCAAGGTAATTCTTTTGCAAATAGCTCTTAAACTTGTTTTGATAATGAAAATCTGGGATAATGTTATCTTTGAACATACAGTTAATGCTTTGCATAGTTATTCTGTGAGTGTCTAAAGCTGGCACTTCTGTGTATTGCACAGAAAGGAAGGGTGTCAAGGAGAAAAGAACAGCCAGTTCTAGTGATGGGAAATTCAGCTGTGAGTGCTGAATGTACAGATCTTAAACCAAGATACATAAATACCTAACCTTTTAATTTTTTTCTCGAGTGAGAAAGGGGTAAATAAGCAGTCAAAGAGAACGTGGTTGGAAGCCAAACCCCAAGTTTTGTCTCAACTGGTGTGGAGTAGCTAAAGCTGTTTCTTTCATGAAGAATGCTTTGTAGTAGTATCTGTGTAGGCACTGTATTGCTAGTGTCTAACCATGTTACTATTCTTGTCCATAACAGAATATTTTTAAGAGTGAGAAAAAGTAGCATTCTTTGAAGGACAGACACGCAAATATTCAAGCCTGATACATGCCAAAGTCAAGCTTTGTTAAGCAGCCAGTCTTTTTTCTTTAATAGCTCTGTGGGACTTTAGGACCATTATGAAAGACACTAACTTAAGCCTAAGGTTGGCGAACAAAGGTTAGCTGTGAAGTAAGCACATGTAATACATTCTTGTATTTGGCAGTCCTGAGTATCATTTCATGCCAAAGATAGTGAGGGTAGGCTGGTCCTGCTAGGATATGTCACACTGGACTTCGGACAGATATCCAAAACAAAGGTGCACTGAAGATACTGTAAGGAGTACAATGAGGAGCTGTAAGGAGCTTAAATGAGTGGGCAGCCTAATACTCTAAACTAGGGTGATCTTTCCTGGATGAGGAAGCAGGATTGGAGGTATGCCCTTGCCTTTGTACACATGGCTTTAATGCCTCTGTCACTTCTATATAGCTTACAGAATGGCACTGTAGAACTGTGCTGACATCTCTGGTCATGCTTCTAGGAGAAGCTTAAGTGACCATCTGAATAAAGAAGGAAATACACAAACAATATGGTTTTCTAGTTACAGAGCAGGTGCTGTGTGTTTTATGTTTGTGTGGGTTTTGACTGCTCAGTCTGTCACCATTTCCACACCTGCTCTGGGGAAGGCACTCCTGTGGCTGGATCCAGTCAACAGGTGCTGGCTTAAGCCACAAAAGGACCTTTCTGGTGAAGCAAGGAGACAAAATTTGTGTATGGATCAGATATGCTCAGCTTCCTGATACTGGTCACACACTGGTATCTCTTCTGATGTGGAAGTAGAATACAGGCTTGGCCATTGTCTCGGGTTGAAAAATCTTCAACCTGTAATGATTTCTAACTGTACAGTCTTCTAGTTAGCAACTTCCTTGTACATATTCCTGTAACAGAGCTAGCTGCAGGTAGTTTACTTTCTCACTAGCTCTTGTAATCTATGTTGCATTTCTCTTTTTGTATTTAGGAATGACTGTGAGGCAATGTTAAAAACCTCTGTTAGCCCTCCCATTACTGATGTCTACTAGACGCTTTAAAAGAAATACATAGTTAAATGGTTGGGTATATTGCTTGTTAACTGTTTACCACTTTTTAACAACTCTCCTGCCACAGGTGGAAGAGGAAATCCAGACGCTCTCACAAGTGCTAGCTGCCAAAGAGAAGCATCTAGTAGAAATCAAGAGAAAGCTGGGAATTAACTCACTACAGGAACTAAGGCAGAACATTACCAAAAGCTGGCAAGATGTTACATCAACCACAGCGTATGTACCAGCTTATCATGATTGTTTAGACTGTTGAAAACTGTTTAGATCTTGTGTCATGTCTAAACACTCTGTTCTTGTGAAATGAGTATAAATAACACAAAATTAAGTTATATTAAAACTTCTCTGGGTAAATTAACACAGATTATTTTTTTAAAGAAGAACACTGCTAGCCATATCTCATGTGAAGGAAGAATGACCAAAATATGGGCTATTCTAACACATTTTTTTTGTCTGATAGATCTGAGATACCAAGGTGTCCTAAGTCCAACAGAATATCCTTCTTTTCCACCCTCAGAAATTGTTGTAAACTGAGCCCATGCAGGAAGAGTATGAAGTCACAGTTACTGTTCTTGCCAAACACAAGTGTTAGCTTAAGGTCTAGAGCAAGCTACCTTCTGCAACTAATGACTACACAGAATGTAACAAGATGTACCTCAAACTTTTTATGGTGAATTTTATTGACAGAACTGTGTGGTACAAGAATTTAGACACTCGGCACAAAAAATAGACCTTTTTCAGTGTGTGTGCACATAGTGTTGTTTTTTGGTGTTTTGTTTTCTTTTGTGTTTTTCGAGTTTGGTTTTTTTTTTTGTTGATTGGGGTGTTTTCTGTGTGAGTTTACTTTATATTTTACTAAATCCTACAATAGCAGATAGCATCTGTTCTAGGGGTGGGGTAGTGTAGTTGCATGTTGGTGAACCAGGTCTGAAGTCAGAGGTGGCAGAGATGCTGTAGCCAGAAGGGACTGCAAAGGCTCAAAATAATGCCTTAAGCAGGTTTTTCATTAGACCCAAAAGCTGAAGTGTACCTCTGCATTTGATATGAATATACACACACTAAAAGGTTCCTTATGTGTTCTATTAAAATAACTAAAAACTAAATGGTTTTTTTGAATGCAGATACAAGAGAACATCAGAAACCCTGTCTCAGGCTGGTCAGAAGGCTTCTGCTGCTTTTTCTTCTGTTGGTTCAGTCATAACCAAGAAATTTGAAGATGTCAGGTAGGTTTCTTTACCTTTTCCCAAGTAATTGCATTTTTTATTTAAGTGGGTAATCACTGCAATAAATTTATGCTATTAACATACCTAGTGCTTTTAAAAGCTAATCTATCCAGAGCCTTCAGCAACTGTTTTAGGGGAGGTAAGAGACTTGCTGCAAAATCTGCTTGTACGTCCTCACTGATGCTGAGCAGTTCTGTGGTGTGTATTTTACGTAGGCGAGAGAAGCAATGTGTGCTACCACCTCCCCTGCTGCTCTTACTTTTCTGGTGTGATTGCAGGTGGCAGTCTCTGCCTGCCTCTGTGGGATATACATAGCACTAGCATTTTTGCTCTCTTTCTCAGCTTGTGGAATATTATATTTAAACAAGTAGTATCTTTAACTTTTTGTATTTTCTTGTTTGGCTTTTTTTTTGGTTGTTATTTTTGGTTTTTATTTGATTGTTTGTTTGTTTGGGTTTTTTGTTTTGTGTGTCGATTCCTTCCAGGTGTGATTTATTTATTTCTAAGCTGTTCTGCCTCATAGAAGTGGCTTGATTTTATTACATTTTAAAGAGACTGTTGGCACTTTTTAATTCTTAACTACTGTTGGCATGCAACATGTTTTGACTTTGTGCCAAATGACACAGCCCTTCATACACATTAGGTAAGTCTGACAGTCATTTTTAGAACCATATTGAGCTTCTTGCAAAAGTCCTGCTGGATGCAATACAATCAAATGCTCAACCTACAATTCCTTGATTATATAATTCTTAGTATTGGAGCCTATACAATTATTCATCTCCACAGGTAATTTGTTGTTTTTAAACTTATTTTTCAATTATTGGGCAAATAGAAATTCACACGTTCTCACAGAATATTGCTGCTTTGGAAGCAGTGTAATAAAATCAGCCGTTCGAAAGTGATGCCATTAACCTCTTGCTTTTTGAAGTCTAGTGAGTAAACACTTTGAGTACAGCTACACAGTTACTTATTTTTCTTCAGATTTATCAGAACTTCCTTTCTCTCTTTAATGCTTACTCTGGCATTGTGCAGACTACAGGCATTTTCACATTCCTTTAGGTAAGGTGGGCACAAGAATTGCTTCTGAAACTAAGCATGTAGTCAGACTGTCTCCATTAAAATTTTTAATTAAAGTTTTGTCTGTAAAAGGTAATTTCTTCTTTTCTCCAGTGTTAGTTAATGTCAGGGAAGGTGTTTCTTCATGTTCACCTGGTAACTATCTTAGAACATGAAATCTTGAGTATACATAATAATTAATTAGTCTCTCTTCCTTGTGGGAAAGAAACCCACTAAAATGATTCTGCAAGGTTTTTTGTCAAGAGACAGAATATGGTGTTGAGGTCAATGGCATGCAGGATTCCTCCTTTGTCTGTACAATGTTTGTGCCATGGCAGAGTATAGAGATTTCCCCCTTTTTGTGTCTATTACAATGGCTGTTCAGCATTGTGACTCTAACTAAATTACTAGAGTCTAAATGTAAAATAGTTTGTACATTCTTTGTTCATAGTTTGTCCAGTGAAACAGTCCTTGAGTTGATTACTTTAGCAGCGCCAGTATTTTAGTTACTTCATCTACATTACCTTTGATCTAAGCAAATACTCAGTGTTTTCAGCAGTTAAAAATCCTGTGTAACAACTTCTGTCCATTGCCTCTCAGCCCATCTATGCACACCTGAGCCTGACTTAATCTTTTCTGTACTCCCCCACTAAGGAGCAGTGCAAAAGACAGCAGTAGAATCTCTACAAAGATGTTGGGATCTGGCTCCTAGAGTACTAACTGGGAGCTGTTGTCCCAGGGGAGGAGATGGGCAGAGGCACAGGATGCTCAGGATGAGAAGGATGATCACAGGATGAGAACTCAGACTCTGAAGTGAGCTCAGTTTGATCAGGTATGAGAATAGCAGCCAGTCTGAAATATGTCCCCTTTAGCATCAGTGAGACAATGGGAACCTGGAAGACTTCTCTTAGTTTTGGATGCAGAGCTCAGCTGCTCACTTAACAGGAGTCACTTCTCTACCTTAAGACTATGGTGTTCCCCAATTAGTATTAGACTATTGCACTGGACAAGGACAAGCACAGACTCAGAGCTGTCTTCCACTTCAGGAATACCTTAAGAGTGTCCTAATTACTCCAGTTAGTGGCTCTGTGGGTGTTGAGTACTCTTTATCAGAAACTGGGCCACTGGGAGGGAATGTAACAGTACCAGAGAAGTCTGCACTGTTGGTGTGCTGCTCAGGGAGAATCATGGCAATGGAAATGCAAAGTATTGTTATAAATTCAGGAGTAGCTGGGTTTAGAAAACAAAACAAAAGTGTGAAGAATTAGTGCTGTTGAAGATCTTAGTTGCACTTGAAACAAGAGATTAAAAGCCTTTAAGTTGTTTTGTTTTTCATAAGAACTGAATTCATCTGGAATTCAGCCAGTGAATTCATGTCCTGAGGTTATATGACTACTCAAGGGCAAATCTGAGCTTCAGAAAGGTTTAGATGCCTAAATTCTGTCCTGGAAATGATAGCTGATGGGCCTGTTACTTATTTGAACCAATACTGAATATGCAGGTGCATTTTTATTCTTAAACTCTTACATTGGCTTCATTGTGGCTTCACTTTCCCTTGCATTGTTTTAGTTGAGGTACTTCTCAGCTGTAATGATGTGATTTCTTCCATGTTGGACTATTTCTACATATTCCATGCAGCAAACATCACATGCAGGTTTTCATTCGTGCGCTGCAAAGTGATTTAATAGGGAGCTGCAAAAGGGAGTGAGGCAGCTACTGGAGCTGTGATTTTGGAAACTACTGAAATGGAGAGGAAGGGAGAACTGGTAGTGCAATGTCAGTATATTTTTGCTTCCTTTTTGTATTTGTTTCCTCTGCTCTTTATGATGAAAATGAACGTTGTTCCTTCTTAGGTTTCTCTTAATACCTTTATTCTCTTTGTAAGAATTTGTTGAAGTTTTGATGAGCTAACCTTCCTTGTGTAGGCAACATCAGTATTCTGTGCAAAACAATAGTAGTACCAAGATGTAGCTTCTGAGCAGTCCTGACTTTGCACTTGGCTCCTCCTGCTCTGCATCCATATAATGAAGGAAAGTCCATCTTTGCCTTGCTCTGGGATTGCAGAATAACTTTCTTTGTTTGCTTTAGAAGTCTGATCTATGATCTTGGATTCCTATATACTATAACTTACCAGCATATCAGCTGGAAATTTAACTACTAACAAAAGTAACTAGCTACTGTGTATGTTAGGCTGTGTTTTCTAGGCAGGGACTGGCACACCTCCTTATGCCTTTTCAAAATGTTATGCAAAGGAGTAGCTTTAAAAAATTATTGTGTAAAGGATAATAAAACTTAAATGCAATGCAAAATATGGAAAAGACTGGAGAGCAGCTTGCTGTGCCTTTTTTATTTACTGTCTTTTTTAAGCTAGGGATTTGCTTTTGAGCATTGCAAAGAGGGCTTCTCTTTTTCAAACTGCCCAACTTGATGGCCTAGTTCAGTGAATGCTTTAGTGTGGCATTGTTATTTGGGAAAAGAAATACAAGTTCTTTTCTTTATAAAGCTGTTCAAGGCTTAACTGTGCCTCTTTGCACTATTTGAAGAACAGGTGATTTATGTTAAAAAAATAATCAACTGCATTTATCTAATTCAGTTCTTTTGCAAACCAGATCATTGTGTGATAAAACTATATAATACTTTATGGTGTCATTTTGCAAAATGGATACTGAGTGTATACAGAAATGTGATGTACAATGGCAAGTAAATTCGTCATGAATGCATGAATAGTTCTTTTATTAAATGATTTCTGAGATTAAATGAAACTTATGTAGACACCTGTTAAAATATCTGCAATACACTATAGGTTGTTTTTCATAGTGCGCAGTTCTACAGTTTGTAAATATATGTATTTAATCCTCTTTAGCCTTAATCTTCTTTCAGGGAGAAACTTCTTGTAGCGCGAGGGGAATTGGCTGAGCATTGACTAGTTAGTGTCGGTGCAGTTCTGTAATAAAACCTGCCATGTAGCAAGCCCAGAACTTGTAGTAATCCACATCAGTGAGGAATATAAATTACAGTCCAGAAGACAGTCAGCTTCTCTGTGTTCTGGAGAAGCCTGTAGAAGCCAGACCATCCATAAGAATGAAACACAGGAGAAATGAGGTTGGGGAAATAGATGAAACATAGCTGTACATTACTGTAGCCTTGTGTATCTGGTTCCTAGTATGCTGTAACTACAAATCAACCTATATTTGTGCATCTGCCTTAAGGGATCCCAACCTTAGGGGAGCTTTTTGTGCGTGTTGTTTTATTCTATCACGGTATTTTACTGATGAGCCTCAGAAAGAATCTCTTAAAACTCGTTCTGCAATAAACATAGAACTTTTTTTCTTCTGTGAATGTATCTTCCATTGATGGTGCTGAGATGCTAATTGAAAGTTTGGAGGTACATCTTATGAGAGAGTTGTCTCCCTTTCCTCCTGTCCTCCTCCAGCAACTGCCTAGAAAGGATTCTCTTAATAGACGTTATAAAGCCTAGACAAACTTTGACATTCCACATATAGGTATGAAAAACTGAGATCATCACTTGTAATAATTCTAAGTTACTGTTGTGGTATTTGATAAGAAACATTTAACATATAAGGCTTGTTTGTATTGACAGTAAACAGGCATTTTCTATATGGAACTAAATTTGATGGCAGGTCTTGAGGTTATTTGGGAGCTCCTTAATCTATATCCAGTCACCTTCTAGGAGTAGATGTGTGTTCTTGCTAGACAAACAGTAACTGTATAGGAACACTGGCAGGTTACAGAAATCCTCCATGAATTTCAGAACACAGGACTAGGACTTTATCCCTGCTTCCAGCATAAACCTGACCTTGAATACTGACTGATGTGTCTGCTTTTGTTGGATAATGTATATTGATGAGTAGATAATTTGTATCGATGAGCATAAAAAACTTACACTGAATTGAAATGGAAGCCTTCTGGAGGTAGGGATAATTCTTTCAGTAGGAAGATTAGTTGATTGATCTCTCAAGTGTTTGCTACTTGCTATCGGCAAAACTGGAAATGCAGCATGACTCCTGTTGCTTGAGAAGCTCAAGGCGTAGACAGACTGTTGCAGCTAAGCAGAACCAAGTACTAAGAAGCATGGCACTCGAATCTTTCTAAAAGAGAAAAAGGTTGCTGCGGCTTTTGCTCTGGTGTACTTGTGTGTGTGTGTGCATGGCTAAGCAATTTAAGAAAGCAAATCCAAGCAGTTACTATCTAAGACTCTGTAAGACTGTTTGGCTGTCTACCAAAGGTAGTCTACAGAAGTCAGCTCTCTAAGCCAATTTCTTCTCAATGTAATACTTAAACTAACTTTTCGCTTTCTTTTCTCTTAATGCTGGCATTTAGTATACGCTCCATACAACATTCAATTAGTATGCCTATTATGAGGTAATGTATGCATAATCCAGCTGTTTGGTTTATTTATTTTCATGTGTGGAATCAAGTCAAAGTGAACTTAAGTCAGCAAACATAGTTTTAAAAAAAACCCCAAAACCCCACCCAGCTTTGTAGTGGATTTCCTGTACATACAGGATAAAATTTGTTTTATTTCTGCTTAACAGAGGGGGTTATCAAACATCTGGAATGTGACATTTCCCTGCTGTTTGGAAAACTGTAACAGCTTTTCCCTGTCTGTTAAAATATAATGCTACTAAGTGATTCCAAGTTTAAAAGGCAGTAGCTTGGCATATGTTTTTGAAAATGAAAGTGAGTAAAAAAGCCCCTGTGGTTTCACAAAAAGTCTCTTGGTGATCTGGGGTGCTTGCCTTTTCTCTCCTCTTGCTTGGCACTGTGTCCCTCCATCTCCTGCGAGAGTCTGGTTTGATGCATGTATCACTGTGTGCTTTCCCAAGGAAAAGAGTGCTGCTAAGTGTGAGTGACCTACACAAACGCCAAGCGAAGGGAAGCTGTAGACTTCTTTTGAAAAACACCCTTGTCTTTCATATTTATATAATACATTTTTGAGTCCATCAATCCTTAGTCCCGGTCCACTGAAGGCAAGCATTTTCCATCCTACATAAAGGCAGAAAAAGTGTACAAAATGTTGCACAAATTTGCACATGGCAGTGACAGCTATTTGGAGCATTAAGCCACTCTTCTGACCCTAATGAATTATACACCAGCCCTCAGCACTGGAAATCCCAAGCTGTCCTGCTCTTTGTATGCAGAACTTACCATTTGTAATTACAGCTGCCTTTGGCACTTAAAGGCAAGGGGGAGTCTTGCTTAAATTTAACATGTTAGCAGAAAATGCCACTGTGAACCATGTTTTATTAATTGAACATGTAGCAAAGTAAACTGAACGAGTTTTCTTATAAAAAGTGAAAAAACTTTGATGAGCTTTCTTCAGTAATAATTTATTAGGCTAACCAGAAGTGAGGACTAAGATTTTTCTGAACAAGTGCTTTAAGCCAGAAACATGTTTGAAATCACTGGGAATAATAAGCCAAATCTAAAATACTTGCTAGTTCTCCTTTCCATGTTGATATGAAG
Source organism: Corvus moneduloides (assembly GCF_009650955.1). Lineage (NCBI taxonomy): Eukaryota > Metazoa > Chordata > Aves > Passeriformes > Corvidae > Corvus > Corvus moneduloides. The sequence goes on along the minus strand of NC_045476.1, from coordinate 134,894,789 downwards.
GAGCCTGTTGCTGGACCTGACAGTGTTTAGTTGCCAAAGATGAAAGTGAGCTTGCAATTTGAGTATGTTTGAATTTTAATTTTGTAGTACTTGGGGGGTCCAGATGTAAACTATTTTTAGGCTATCTTTAAAACAGGGAAAGAGCCCCAAAGAAATCTCATGTTGCTGTTGGGAAAAAGCAACTGTCTGCCTGTTTTGTGATATTTATAGGTTAACTAGATGTGGTTTTAATTCCGTGCTTCCTTTTTTTTTATTTTCCTAGAAATTCTCCTACTTTCAAATCCTTTGAGGAAAAAGTTGAAAACTTAAAGGTAAGAATTACTAAAACACCTTGGTGATTCTAGAGCTGTGAATGTGGAGAAAAGACTCAAGTAGATTCTGGGCAGCCTATTTTTTAGTTACTGGTAAATAGTTGAAGAGCTGCTTAGATGAACAACTTTTTAAGTACTGTGGAAGTGGTTTCTCTGCCTAATGATTTGCAAATAAAATAATGGGCTGCCTGCACCTCATACAGGAGGATGCCTTTAGAAGAACTAATCTGCTGGTGAGTGTTTGCTGCCAGATACGTTAAGATTTGTTTTCAGAATATTGTGGAGGTCTCTTAGACCTGGAAAAGCTGCTTTGTTGAAGAGAGTTATTAAACTCATGCAGAGGTACTGGTTTTGTACAGTTAAGCATGTTTGGCATGCCAAGTAACTACTGTGCTATGTTGGGGCTCTCTCTGTCTTCTAGTCTAAAGTTGGAGGAAGCAAACCTGTCGGGGGAGACTTTGGAGAAGTTCTCAACTCTGCTGCCAATGCCAGTGCCACAGAAACTATTGCAGAACAGACAGAGGAAGAGACCCACTGAGATTTCTACCTCCGTCCTGCTACCCACTGCCAGATGCTGCAAGCAAAAACCAAGCACACTTGTAACATTCTCTGCGCTCTTTCCACCAAATGTGCTTTTATTTAGCACGTAGTTATTTTACCCAATTAACTGATACCAAGCTTGTTTGTGGGTTCAAAATATTTTTGAAACTAAAATACATTGTTTGGAGTTTTGTGTGGGAAGGGGAATTTCTATGCCTTTCAAGCATTTAAAGGACTTACCTGTAATTTGAAGGCAACCTTTAAAATATAGCAATGAAAAAAAAACCTCTTTTGAGAAGTGAATTATATTGTACAGATACTGTGGATACATAATTTCTCTTCAATCTGTAACTACTGCTCAACTTAATCCTTATCAATCTACTGCTGCTGCCAAACTGAAGCTTGTTACTTGGGTCCCTTGTGATTGTTTCAGTTGAGTGTTGCCTGCAAGGGACACTGGACTAGGAGACTGGACAAGGAGGAAGGATCACTCCCAGCTAAAGAAAGGACTTCAGTTTCAGCAGGCTTTACACAAGTTATAGCAGGATCACACATGGGTAGGAATGTATTGTCTTATGAGTGTGCTCCTCATACAGCAGGCGTGAATAGGTAATACAGAGCATCTAAAACTTACCCATCTGTCCATGCATTGTCCACCTAGGAAACTTCTGACCAACGCAAGATGTCTCATAGTGCTGGTTTGGTTCAGTCACCATAACATTTTCAGTCTTGTTTTTTGTACAGGATGTCACTGTGGTAAGATAACACTCTTCTGAACATTTGACCAGTCACAAATAGATTCATCTTCATTCACATGTGGTGGTGTCACATTCACACTAACAAAGCATGGACTGGAAGAATAAGCCTGACCCTGGAAGTTGTTCTTTTTCAGTTATCAAGAGAATTGCTCCTAAATCCTAATGTTGTTTCCCTTGCAGGCTGAACCCTGAAAACATCTGCTACCCTGTCTTACTCTTTTCTATGTATTTAAGGCCTGTACCTCAAGTAACACCCCTGTTCCTGACTCCAGAAGTCTGTTTTGAGAGGTACACAGTGTCATCAGTCAGCATAGCTCTCTTAAAAGATCTGTCCTCCTACACCTTGTTTTGTCTGCTGTATTCCTCAAATTTCTTGTGTTTCGTGTGTTTCTGCCACATGGTTAGAACGTTTTATCACCGTGCTTAGAACTGGAAACAAGTTTTGCTACCTTTGTGTGAAATCCATGAAACTTCAACTGCAGACACAGGTGTCTGGAGGAAAAAAGGTTGGCTCCTGACAACCTTGCTAGCATGTCAGATATAGAATGTATGCTTAATTACATGTGAGAAGCTTAATAAAAATCTGTATGTGAGGAATTTATTGTCCTGTGAACATGGAGGATAATGTAAACAAGTAAGGAAATTTTATTTCTAATTGAAACAGTCCTGTAAGTTTGGTTCAAAGCAGTGCTGATACATACCACAGTACGGGGGGGAATCTACATGGCTGAGCTTGGCATTTCCAGAGAAGACTGAGCCTAGGTTGCCTTCTAGTGGCCTACATAAAATTACAAAATCACAGAATTGTTAGGGTTATAAGGGACCTCTGGAGTTCATCTAGTCCAAACTGCCTGCCGAGGCAGGGTCACCTCTAGAACAGGTTACACAGGAAGGTGTCCAGGTGGGTTTTGAATGTCTCCAGAGAGTGAGAATCCACGGCCTTCCTGGGCAGCCTGTTCCAGTGCTCTGCCACGACATAAAATTAAACTGCTCTGGTTACAGCGTGAAGTTCAGAAAATGGGTTGACATGTTCCTTCAGCCCCTGCCAGCTCCGCCTTAACAAAGGAACAGAGAACTGAATGGTATAGAGAGAATGTAGCTCTTCCTCTTTTGGGTCAGTACCACGTAGGACAGGTTCTTCTGGAACATGATCCTTACTGGATGGGGCTTTTATTTATTTATCTAACTGACAAAGAGAAAGGTCATCTAGTCCAGAGCTGAGCTTTCTGTATTCTGAAGGAAGGCTTTTAATTTTTTTAAGGCCACATGGCAGTCCTTTTATTATAACACATTATTACACTCCCAGGAGCTTCTGCTGCATCTTCCTCTGCCCACACCTTCCTTTCCTCGAGTGCAGGTGGCCTTGGGGCTGCTGTGACCACTGAAGCTTTGCTTTCAGGGCTAGTGTGGTAATCACAGAATCAATTAGGCTGGAAAGTACCTCTGAGACCAGAGAGTCCAACCTATGACCAAACAGCATCTTGTCACCTAGACCATGCCACTAAGTGGAGCACGAAAGGGAATGGCAGAAGGTTGTGTCAGGGGACGTTCAGGTTGGGTATTACAAGATTTTTCATGCAGAGTGTTTGGGCACTGTAACAGGCTCCCCAGGGCTATGGCCACAGCACCAAACCTGATGGCGTTCACGAAGCGTTTGAGCAATGCTCTCGGGCACATGGTGTGATTCTTGGGGTGTCCTGTGCAGGACCAGGGCTTGAACTCGATGATCCTTGTGGGTCCCGTCCAACTCAGGTTATTCTATGAAGTGCCAGGTCCAGTCCTTCCTTAAACACCTCCAGGGACGGTGACTCCACCCCCTCCCTGCACAGCACACTGCAATGCGTAATAACCTCTGCCGTGAAGAAATTCCCCCAGATTGCGACCCGCCCGTTCCCTGGCGCAGCTCCAGCTCTGTCCCCCTCATGCCGTCGCTGTCGCCTGGGGGCGCTGCGGCGCCCGCCGTCCCTCACTCAACATGGCGCCGTCCGCCTCAGCGCGTTGCGCCTGCGCCCGGCGTGGAGGTACCGCCCCCGGGCAGCGATGGCGGCGGCGCTGTGGGGCCGGACATGGCGGGTGGCGGTGCCCGTGGTCCGCAGGGGCAGCGGGGCCGCGCCAGGGGCCGCCGAGACTTCCCCGCAGCGAACGGAGCAGCGCCCGAGCAGCGGCACCGCGGGCTCTGGCTCCCGGCAGGTGAGGGCGCGAGGGGATCGAGCCGAGGCAGCGTCCTCTACTCGGCTCTAGTGAGGCCACATCTGGAATGCTGTGTCCAGTTCTGGTCTCTTCGGTACAAAAGAGACGAGAAGCTGCTGGAGAGGGACCAGCGGAAGGCTAGAAAGATGATGAGAGGTCTGGAGCATCTTTTTTACGAGGGGAGACTGCGGGAGCTGGGCCTGTTAAGTGTGGTCAAGACAAGACTGAGAGGGGATCTCATCAATACATATAAGTACCTTAAAGGCAGGTGTGGAGAGGATGGTGCCAGAGTGTTTTCAGTAGTGCCCAGCGACAGAATGCAGAGCAGTGGCCATAAACTAAAGTACAAGAAGTTCCACCTCAACATGAGGAAGAACTTCTTTACACTGAGGGAGGCAGAGCCCTGGAACAGACTGCCCAGGCAGGTTGTGGAGTCTCTCTCTCTGGAGACATTCGAAACCCTGAAACCTACCTGGACACATTCCTGTGTCATCTGCTCTAGATGTCCCTGCCGTGGCAGGGGGGTTGGACTGGATGATTTCCAGAGATCAACCCTAATAACTTAGTTATTCTCTCTTCTCACCACTTCACCCTGCATAATAACTAGCCTACAGAAATGTGGACAGCTCATATTTCTTTTTAACATGCTCCTACAAAAATGTAATGTAGAAAGCGTGCAAGCAGTTTTGGTTGTGTAGAATGCAAGGTACTGCTGCATGGGTAAAGCTGTATTCTGGCTTTTACAGGCTGGCAGGGAGGATGTGGAAAATTTCTTAAGGATTTTATTGGGTCTGATCAAAGACCTGTTAAACCAGTATTCCAGAGGAAATATAAAGGCTTTTATGAGTGAAACACCTGTAGAATTGTACATGTGTGAAGCCAGCAAAAGAAACAGCAGTACAAGGGTTGAAAGCATGCTGCATATTAATGTGAAAAACCACAGTTCATTGTGAAGCTGTCCTTGGCAGTAAAATTAGGATGGTGTGCTTGGCAAGGCCTGCACTCTGATAAGCTGCAGCACAAGTGATTCATCAAGAGCAGACCCTGCTCCTGTAGTGCACAAGGAGGGTTACAGAATTGTGTCCCGTATCTTATGTGCCATTTGTTTTCCTGTTACTCCACCATGAATCAGTCATGGAGAGAGAGAGGTGGTGAGCAGCAGTCTGCTATTTATTGAGGCTGCAGTAAGTAGAATTCTGAAGCAAAGGACCACCTTGTCAACAACTGTTGACTCCTGAAGGGTGTAAAAGATTTGTCCAAAACCTAGTTCACCATTGTCAAACAGGAATAATGTCAGAGGTGTGGTGAGGCCTTGATAGCTGGCAGCCTTCATTCCCGGTGTTGTACACAAATGGTTTTTCCCCAGATGCTTGTTGGGAATCCGGGGGTATGGGAATGTGAGTGGATGGAGCTTGGGAAAGAGTGAGTAGTAAAATAAAGGTAGAGATTTTGTGAATAACCATCACTTTCTTTAGCAGTGCATTGAGTTTTGTCATGCTGATTTTCCCCACAGATTGTGACAGTGCCCATTAGCAGACATGTAGGGAAACAAGAAAAAGCTCTGTGTGTGTACTAACATATTCCAGAATATCTCCTCCAAGCTGAAAAACCCTGACCTCTGATTATTCCTCAGGTGGAAGTGATTCCATGCTGGTCTTTATCTTTGACACTCTTATTTTTGTAACTTTTTCAGTTCTGTTTGACCACACCTGAGGCTGGGATTACTTGAAGTGCGCTCAGTAGGACATGGAGATTAAAGCTGTGAATTATTATGGCGGGACTGGTCTGGTACTGGAGGTGTAGAACTGGAAATGCCTGTCACTGAATCCAAGACCTAATATCCCAAATTACTGCATAATCTACAACATTTTGTTTTCCATTGGAAGTCCACACTAGCAAGGCTGGCTGTGCAAAGATTAAAGGTTTGCCTAACCTGGGGGCTCGGGTGACGTCCAAGGGGATGTCTGCAGAAGAGTTTGGGAACAGAGTCACTTGATGTAGCTGTAGGAGATACTGAATGCTACTTTGGGGATTTTGAGGGGTTAAGTTTTCCCCCCTTTTTGTTCTTCTGTTGGAGTGAGTAGCTGGAAACATTTTCTATCTACATACTCTCTTTTTATCTGTAAATGAATTGTCATCAAGCCTTTAAAGCTTCTTAAGTAACTCAAATGTTACATTGTATTTACATCATTTTTAAGTGAAACTGTATACACAAATATAAATAATGCATTACTAGAAGTCAAACTAGGGTTTTAAAATGAGTATCTGGACCACAACTCTGAATTTCTCTACACTTTGCTGAACCACTTTTTCACTTGAACCAGAGGAAGGAAAGTAGCTTGCTTTGCAGTTCCTAGTGATGTTCAAAGCATAACAATGAGATGAAGATTATCATGAGTCTACTTCATGCTGTTCGTAGCCCAGGTAGTGCTCACTGAGTCTTGAGTGTGATTAGTGTTTATTCACTGATTGCTTTTTGAAGAGTCTACAGACGAAGGAGTGGATTTTGGTGAGAATGAGTTAGCAGTGGAAGGTGGCATGAAACAAGAGGGAAATGAAAGGGATCTGACTGCAGTGTAATCTGTTCATTTTGTGTAGTTTTCTTGAAATTATTATCACCGCTTTCAGCTAATATTTGACTGCTAGAAAGTGTGTTATTTGTTAAATAAACTTTCCACAGCCGGGAGCAACCCTGATGCTGCTCTGGTAAAGCTGGGTAATACTTGTGGGAGGATGCACTGGATGCTGATGGAAAAACCCAAAGATTTAGAAGATCTTTTGATAAGATCCTTCTAAGTGGAGCAACATGCTTCCCTCAGGAGAGCGTGTGGTGTCTCTAGCTGCAGTCCCTTTCTGGGGCACCCAGCAACTGCAGGATCTGCTCCTTGAAGCAGGAGGAATGTGGTCTTGCTCATCCCTTATCTGAGCTACATAATCAGAGGAAAACTCGTGTTCCTTATCTTAGCTCACAAGTGCTGCCTGTCTTTTGCTATGCTTCGTCCTGTAAGAGCCAGAGGTGTTTGAATTCTTTGTGTTTCTCTTTCTTTTGGGAAGAGGCTTGATAATGTTCCTGTATGGGTTTCCTATGTCAGCTGTTCCTTCATTTTTGAAACTGTATGAACTGGCTGATATTTGGTTGGCAGTGGCTTAGTTTAGGCAAATATAAGTAAACTTGATAAATTGGCATGTTGATACGTGTTTGTCTTCAGATGATTCAAAAAGCGTGATGATATTTTTCCTAGGTAGCTCTTTAAGTTTTTTTGCAGCAATGTGTGCTGCTGACCTTACCTCAGAGTTGCCTGGTGGTGTCTCTGCTGTGCTGGTAATTTTTTAAGGGTTTGAGTTCGTGTTTTGGCTTTCACCTTCGGTTTACAGTTCTGTTGTTACTGTTTTGTAAATAGGGAAACTTACAGACAAGGCACTTAAATGTTGATTAAAATTGTTTAAAAGGTAGCAATTTGGTAAGCCAAATATCCTGATAGACCCACGTGATATTTGTGTACAGCAGGCAACTCACTTCTTACTGCATTTTCCTTCTTCATTTTTATATTTAAGTTTTGCATTATAAAAAGTTTAAAGTTTAAAGTTCTTTTTTTCTCTATGGAATTGCTTAACGAAATCTTTTAGATGGACACCAAATGCTTTATGTGTTACCTTCATTAATGGATTAAAGCTGCTTGCCTAGTAAAATAGGAAACCTTGTCTTTAGGAAGGAGGTGATGATTTATGATACAGGTAGAGAAATGGTTTTTGAGCTGTGTTGTTAGCTCAGTTACCAAAGTTCGAAGAAAATGTAAGAATAAAGTAATTAATTAAGAATAAATGCACATTTTTTCTTCACTGTGAACTGAGTAGTCTAAAAATGTTTAAAATATGAGTGGTGAAGTTTGTCAAATGTCCTTTTAGGTAGAAATGGGCTATCATTATGTGAGCTTTGCAGCTAGTCTGCTGTATGTGTCACAGTGTCATGAGCTGCTCTGTTGGGACTTTTTTTATGAGAGAGCAGCAGGGTACAACCATCAGGTGCGTGTCAGGGACTGGTTAGTCGAGCAGAAAGTTGTCCTTGCTCAGAAGGAGGGATCTGCAGCCCCTGGCTCGGCCAGCCTGCTGAGCCCAGCCGAGCAGGGATGCTGCGCCGGGGGCTGGGTGAACATCCCCGCCCGGCACAGCAGAGGGCACCGCTTGTTTCCAGATGTGGCAGGAAAAGTGGCACGTCTGGGGAAGTTCCTATTTAATTCCGTGAATACTGTGTTTGAAGGGAAGGCATTTATCAAGAAGAAACGCAACTGATATTGTCTGTAGTTCAGATAGAAGGGATGGGATTGCTATCAGTACATTATAATAACTAATTTCTGAAAGAGAGAGATTATTAATTATTCTTCCATACACATACATATTTTTAAATTAATTTAGCCACAGATTCTTTGCTGAAAGGATTTGTAAGTTTGAGAAGGGCATCTGTGTATTTAAATGTCTTGTCACTGTGTAAAAAATAAAATACCAGTTTTCATTAAGAAAGAAAACAAAAATTTTTAAATAGCTCATATAAAGAACTGTTTTATCTGTTTATGTTTTAGGGAAGAAATTAAAAACTAAAACACAAAAGTGACAATTTTAAAGGAATGTATTACATTTCTGTCAGCTATACAGGTATCTTTATAAAGAATGTGTAGTTGTCTTGCTTGTGCAGTATCTGGGCATTCTCAGGTTAAAATAATGTGTGACACTGGATGTTTTGAAATCATATAGTAAGAAACATTCAGAATTATTTTCAGCTAATAATTGATGGGAAATATTTCTCTCAATGTCTCTTCTCAGCTAAGTTAGCATTTAGAAGATAATTTTCCTGAAGTTGCTGTCATTTGAGAGCAAAAATGCTGAATAATATTTAGTACAATTTTCACTTGTAATTTTCATAGTGTAATATTTCTTAGGACACCTGTAATTTTTGTGTGGCTGGAATGCTTTGCTAGTGCTAATAAATAACTAATAAATAACATTCTTGGTTTGATTACAAATATAACAACCTTTAATAAAACCCATATGCCAGGCACAGAGGTTACTCTTTTAGGTGGATTATCTTCTGAACAGCATTCAGGTGCTGGAAACTGCTGACTGACTGAGAGAGGGACTGGGCAGTTGTTGGGTTTGTGGGATCTGGAATGAGTAGTCTTTACCTGGAAGTTTCTCTTGATTGCTTTGCCATATTGTAATTCTGCATTTGAGAAACTTGGGTTATGTTTGCTCATGCTATGCTGTGAACACGTCCTGGTGCTTTCAGGTTCGTGCTAAATAAGGACTGTGTCCCAGCCTTCTCAGCATCTGCTCGAAATGCTGGTTTGTATTAAAGTAGGAATGAGCCTGTTTGTCCTTCTTTTGACCTCTGTGAAGGAGCAGTTCTGCCCTGTGAATGCTCTGGCTGAGGCACCAAAACTTGTTTGTTCTGACTTGGGTTTGTCCCAGCTGTAGGCACAGCTGGGTCTGTCAGATGACCTGACCTGCTTTGCATGTGACAGAAGTGCTTGCATGACAGGATTAGTAAAACTCACATGGTGTCGGAGCAACACTCTGAAATGGAGTAGACAAGACTTCTGATGTTGGACAGCAGAGGAATGATGCATGCTGCCCCTTTGGAGGACTTAATTGTAGTACAGTAACACTGTCAATGCTGCCTATCACAAAGATGTACTTGGGGACACAAATTCATGTGGGAAGGCCCTGGGCCCTCTGTCCTTGGTTGACTTGAGGAAGATGAAGATCTCATCTCGGGAGCAGTTGTTTCCTGGAACTCACTCCAGATAGCTCTGGGTTGGCAAGTGGTTGCTTTGGCATTGCTGGAGGTCCATGAGTGGTAGGTATATGCCTTTGATGACTGGCTGTCAGAGTGAAATCCCCAAAATTAAACTGTTTTGGTATTGCCAGTATTATGGAGAAAAGAAAGCGCATGTCAGCTGCCTAGGCTTGACTGAGGTATCTGGAAGAAGGTGCATGTAACCATAATGTAACAGTTAAATAGGAATTGAAATCCTTTCTAGTGGTTACTGTTATCAGCAGGATAATTACAGCCGGTGTTGCTGTGGGAGATCCCAGTTATTCTCCTATTATGACTATTGAAACAGCATTCTGTCCCCTAGGAACCTGGAAAAAAAAAGTGCCTGGAAGAGCAGAGTAGTGATAAATAGAGAAAATGTTGGGCTGAAGCTGTGACAGTGCAGTTGTGTGGGATTGCTGGTGTCCCATTCCAGCATGGCAGCTTAAAATGCAGGGACACACATGTAATTGTTCAGAGAAGCGATGCAGAGTTCTGTCTAAGCAGTCAAGCTGCACAGGCAGGTACTGGGCTCAAAACACCACGGGCTGTTCTTAGGACTGTGTGTGTGCCCATCTGGTTAGATTTTCTTTTTGACATAATCCATGCAGTAGGTTCACCTACTTTCTGTGATTTAGATGCTAATGTTCTATTTGCGTGCTAGAAAGTTATCCTTGAAAGGAACTTCATGTTTTAAATTCTATATAGAAGTTACTTAATTTCAAGAAAAATAAGCAGCTTTATTGTGACCAAATTCTGTGCTATTTTGTGTTGTGAAATGAAGTCTTAGCTCAGCGTTGTTCAGTAAATGATCCACTTGCCTAGTCAACAGCGTATTTTCAAAGCTGCATTTGAAATCCTTTATGAAAGTCTTGTTTTGCAGTTTCTTTGCTGTGTATCCAGTCAAAAGGAGAAGGTAAATGAAAAACCTTCCTTTTACTACAAACACAAAGAAGCTGGTATTGAGTCAACCAGTGCAGCAGATTGTACATTTGTAAGAGTTGTTGGGTAAGCCTTGGTGGTTTGGGTAGCATTACAGTGTGTTAGCAATATGACTTTCTGGTTTTAAATGGGCAGCTGATTGATGAAGAAGTTTCAAAAAAGGATCCAGAAGCAACAGATGATTAATTTTCATGATACAGCTGTGCTGACCTGCTCCTCCCCAGGCGTACTCTAATGTTTTATGCTATTCCTCCTAAGCACATACTCAGTTACATAAAGTCACAGGAAAAAAAAAGTATGTTTTTAAATTTTAGTCACGCGTGTCCCTGTATATAATACCAAAACACCCAGACTCAAACGCAATAGTGTAAACCTTTGACTCTTCTGATAATGGGCAGGGATAGCCATAATTGTCTAAAAAAAGCACCTTAATTTGCATTTACTCTGATAGCACAGTATTTGTTGTAGGACATATGAGATTAGTCTGTTAATTGAAAAAATTGACATTTGTTTTGTGAACAGTACTGCTACACTTGAGTTAGCAGCATGGAATAAGGCATTGGTAACTTACATATGTTTACAAAATATTTTGAATAATTAATGCTCTTTCATGAGTTGAAGAACAGTTTGTATACTGCATCTTGATGATAAGGTTAAGAAATACCCATCTTCAAATAGAAAAAAGCTGCAAATGGCTTTTTCAATGGAGATTTCTAGACAACAAAGAAGTTTTGATACTAAAAGTACAGTTCAGGAAAACCTGTTGAATATTAGGCATACAAATCCTATTCCTGTGATATTTTTTCTCTTTTGAGATCTACATGATCCTACTTGTAAGGTGTAATTATGAGAGACAAAGATAGTTTTCACCGTGGTATTTTACTGGTTTAGTACTACATGTATTTGGTTAATTGTTATTTGCATCTCTTTTAAAAATGTACTTAGTTCACAATATTACATTGTTCATTATTGTGAGGGCACTGTATATACAAATACATACATTCAAGCATATCGTGTTCTCTGCACAGCTGAGATATTTTTAATTAGAAGTTGTTCTGTATGCAAAAATTAAACTGGATTTGGAATATGCTATATTCATCAGTCAACGTTGCAGTTGATGCCTTAAGAGGCCTCCTAGAAACAGAGACTAGACAGGAGTAAGGGAATAAAAGCAGGTATTTATTGGAAAGGCCTCCAAAGGTACCCCCAGGGGAGCCAGAGGCTACTGCCAAGATGGGCCCCAAGATGGACAACAGGTCATGAGTTCTTCACACTTTTATAGGTTTGGTTCATTTGCATATCAGGGTTAATTCTCCAGTTAAAGCTTCAGTTTAATGATGGAATCCCCCTCCACTTGCCCCCCTTTAGAGGCCTTTTGGTTTATACTTTTTTGGCCTAGGATGGTTTGGGTGTCCTTGAAGAGCAGGCCCAGAGAGACTTTGTTATGTCTACCTAGCACGAGAGAGCAGAAATTAACAGGCTACAAGAAACTTCAGAGTTACACACTAAGCAGTACAGAATTTGAAAAATATAAAAGTTAAAACCTAAGGCATCACAGTGAGTACCAAAATATGGACCTTCATGGAAGGTTGTTAGTGAACATAAATTTATATCGAATAGTGTGTTGAAACTTTGGTTGTTTTAAAAATTGAAGTGTAATCCTTTCCTAATCTGCAATCAAAATACAATTTTAAACACTTTTAAAAAAAGTATAATTTCACTATGGGAAGTTGGCTTAACATTTGTGTCTGTAGCCAAGCAAAATCTTCCAATGCTCTTTGCCAAGTATGACAACCTTTATAACTTCCTATAACTGTGTTTGCTTCCCTGTGGACAATATGAATAACCCTGTCCTTGGTAAAACTGATGTTTAGTCCTCTCCATATTTCTTCTTTTTAGGATGAGAAAGATTGGTAAACAAGAACTGTAATTTGGACAAGTTGGAAAATGAAGATACTCTTCAGTGAAAATAATTTATTTCTGCATTACATGAATTTCAAAATACCCCTGTAGATACTTTTGTGCAGTAGCCTCTCTCTTAATTAGTTACAGTTCTTCTTATGTGAAGTCAGTAAAGCAGTACAGTTCTTACATTTCTTCTTTAGGAGTTATGTGCCAGAAGGTTTTATGGCTTGCATGGTATTTGTATTGTTGGAAGTATAACACGTACTTATGTAACTGAAGCTTAAACTATTGATCTTTAGGCTGGAGGTGATCACAGGGGCCATCTAGACTGACTTTGACTGACATAAGGCACTGAATTTCAGCTAGAGACTTTTGCATTTACCTCAGCAAGTGTATTTCAGATAAATTTGTGGACTTAAAAATTGGTAAATACCCTTTGCTCTCTTGTGAGATCCTGCCTGGAGTACTCCATCAGTTATGGGGTCTGCACTATATGAAAGGTGGAGCAAGTCCAGAGGAGGCCAGAAAAATGATCGCAGGGCTGAAGCACCTCTCCTGTAAAGAAGACAGGCTGAGAGAATTGGGGTTGTTCAGCCTGGAGAAGAGAAGGCTCTGGGAAGACCTTACTGTGTATTTTCAACATAAAGTAAAAGGTCTCTCTCAATCTTTATTAGTAGGGCCTGTAGTGATGGGACAAGGGGCAATAGTTTCAAGCTGGAAGAGGGTGGATCTTGGCTGGACAAGAGAAAGAGTGGTGAGGGTGATGAGGCGCTGGAATAGGAAGGTGTGGATGCCCCATCCCTGGAAGTGTTCAAGGCCAGGTTGGATGGGGCTCTGAGCTGGTGCAGTGGCAGATGTCCCTGCCCATGGCAGAGGCTGTTAGGACTGGGTACCTTTAAGGTCCCTTCCAGCCCAAACCATTCTGTGAGAAAAGTGTCAACTGTAATATGTGTGTGTAAGAAAGCAACATCAGAGTTTATTTCCAGTGTTACTTTTGGTGTTTTCAGCCTTATGAGGGCAGTTGGATATCCAGTTAATGTAGCTATCTAAATGGGATTTCCTAGAGGCTTTTTATTAGTGTTATTGTTGTTTATTTAGGACAAAATTGATAACTAAAGTAGGATAGTCTTCATATTCCAGTGCTTATAGCTTAGCTGATTTCAAATGGAGTGGCAAGAGCAGCTCTAAGTTCACTGGTTTACAACTAAGATTTAAAATACTGTCAGATTGTTTTGTCCAAGCTGCAAAGAAGGCTTATGGAGTAGATCATGCTGTCTGAGATGCTCCACAGGGGAGAAGGTGCTCTTCCCCAGAGAGTTCAGTTCAGCATGCTTATAGATATGCTGGGACTGGTTTGCTGGCATGGGCAGAGTCCAATAGGATGAAGTTTAGTAAGTCCAAGTGCCGAGTCTTGCATTTTGGCCACCATAACCCCCGGCAACATTATAGGCTGGGGGTGGCGTGGCTGGACAGTGCTCATGTAGAAAGGGACCTGGGGGTACTGGTCGACAGCCGACTGAAGATGACCCAGCAGTGTGCCCAGGTGGCCAAAAAGGCCAGTGGCATCCTGGCCTGTATCAAAAACAGTGTGGCCAGCTGGACCAGGGAAGTCATTCTTCCCTTGTACTCGGCACTGGTGAGGCCACACCTGGAGTACTGTGTCCAGTTCTGGGCCCCTCAGTTCAGGAATGAGGTTGAGACGCTTGAGCGTGTCCAGAGGAGGGCAACAAGGCTGGTGAGGGGCCTGGAACACAAGCCCTATGAGGAATGACTGAGGGAGCTGGAGCTGTTGTGAGAAAAGGAGACTCAGAGGTGACCTTATCACACTCTACAACTTCCTGAAAGGTCATTGTGGTCAGCTGGGGGTGGGTCTCTTTCTCCAGGCAGCAAGTGACAGAACGAGAGGACACAGTCTTAAGCTGTGCCAAGGGATATATAGGTTGGATACTAGGAAAAATTTTTTCGCGGAAAGAGTGGTGAAGTACTGGAATTGTCTGCCCGGGGAGGTGATGGAATCACTATCCCTTGAAGTGTTTAAAAAAAGATTGGATGTGGCATTTGGTGCCATGGTTTAGTTGAGGTGTTAGGGCATGAGTTGGACTTGATGATCTTAGAGGTCTCTTCCAACCTGGTGATTATGTGATTCTGTGTGACTTTGAGAATTCCAGCACACTGTATGTAGCAGGCACTGTGAGATTTTACCTTCAAGTTCGCAGGGAGAGTGGAGTTTGGTGCCTATACTCCTTAAAGCCTAACCCTGAAGTATTAACAAAAACAAGGACTCAGGGCTTTCATGAGGAGATTTGTACAAAATACTATTAGGCTTTGACAGTAAAATCCAAAAATCCGCCAAAAATCTTAAGATTTGGAGTGAAGTTGGAATGATGCTTTGCCAAAACACTTAGTTACTGCTTCTCATCAAGGGATGGTTAAATGCTTCATTTCATCTTCTTACTTCCAACTTTTTTGGCTGAAGAGTTTTGTTTGGTTTGCTTTTTAAAATAAAACCATATTTCTTTGCTGTGCTGAGGAGAATGTATGGATGTTCCTCTTTTGATTGAAACAGCAGAAGTTTGCTTTGCTTTCTGGTGGTTCTTTAGGGGTGTTTGTAGTTTTAAAATTGTGATGAGAAATAACTCTGGACAATTAAAACCTGAAGTATGCAAAGTTTCTGAAAGTCAATAAAAATTTAATGAAAAGGATGAAAATATAGCAGTCAATTTCCCTCTTACAGGCAGAACAGAGCTGTTTCCCTTGCTTTTTCCAATCATAAAATCTGAAAGTTTTTTTCCCTCCAAATGTTAAAGTTTTGGAGGAAAATCTTCTAGTGCTCACTGTTCTTCTTGAATATCACTATGTACTACCACATTGTATTAAAAATTGGTTCTGTTTTCTTCTCCCCTCTCCTACTTTTATCAAAACTTACCTCTAAAAAGTTGGGTACAGATACTATCTATGTTTATTCCAAAACGACATAATTTGGAGTTTGCTGATGTTGATGGTGCAATTCAAATCATTACTCAGATTGGGAGGAAATGAAGGAATATGGTGTCTGCTGGAACTCTTAGTTACACTGGTATTTCTTCTACTGGCCTGTAGATATTAAATCATTAATATGAGAATTAATACGATGAGAATCCTTATAACTAAAATAATTCCCTTATATAATTCAGAACATCCTAGCTGCTGTGCAAGTGCTGTCTTCATGGAAATTTGGCCTTGTAACAATTGTTGCATAGGAAGTGATTCATATGAAGCTTTTTATAAATATCTTATATATATATATATGTATATATATATCTGTATATCTTGTAAATATCTAGCAGGGCAGCTTCCAGTTTTCTCCTTGACTGCTTTCAAAGCTCTTCTTTGTGACTTTGCAGTCATTAATCTTAGATTTTTCCCTAAATTACTGCTTTGGATCACAAATCCTCATTTTATGCTTTCTGTTTGGACTATTTCCCTTCAGTAGTTTCATTAAATAATACCAATCTTGCTTTTGTTTAAGCTTTGTTCAGTATTTAATCTTCAAAACTTTTGTTAACAAGAAGTTTAAAACAGTTCTTCACTTTAATCTTTTTGTATAGAATAAAGTGGAAAAGTCTCTTGTTTAAAGGAAACTGAAGAGGTCTTCCTTGTCTTTGTGGTTGCCCACTTTGGGTTGTAAATTTAATCTGTGGGGAAACAGCATAAACTTCATTTGTTTGATATATTTTTTTGATGGAACAAAACCTCAGGCCACTCATTGGGGAGGAAAAAGAGCTGTATTCTGGGAACAATAAATGCAAAACAGACAGTGGACTTTAAAAGAATAGACTCTGTGTTCATGCTGTCTTTGGTTATAATTGTGCCTGTGCTGTATGTGGAGTGATGTGCTGTTATTTATGGGCCCTAGTAGGTGAATTTTGTGGCTGTTGTATTTAGTTTGTGTATGCTAGCTAAATCCTGTGTCCTTGTTTATCCTTATACAGCTCTGCCTAATCCAGTCTTCCTATTTTCTACTCTGTTCGTAGTTTTACCTGTCTGTTTTATCCATAAACATTTAGAGTTTTTAAAGAATAGTGTTTTAAAATTTGCCTTGGTACATATTGCAGAATTAAACATTGAGCTTCAAAAAAATTCTAAAATAGCCTTATACATTTTTGAGTCACTGGTGTCATGCTGATGTCTATTGTATGTGTTGTCCATGTGTGAATGGTGTATATTAACGGGCAGTTTGAAGATTGTCTTCCTTAATACTGCACAAGATGAATGTCACTGGCAAATAAGAGGGTAACAATAATTTGGTACTTTTTCCAATGGTTGTCAAATACTAGAATAGAGATGGAGAAGAGATGGTTCCTGTCTTTGCATTACTGTTCATATTCAAGTCCAAATGATACTCCTGAGTTATATTTCATCTTAGACTTCTGATTTCATGGAATCATAGGATGACCTGAGTTGGAAGGAACCTTAACGATCATCTAGTTCCAATCCTCCTGCCATGAGCAGGGACACATTCCACTAGACCAGGGTGTTCAGAGCCCTGTTCTACCTGGCCTTAAGCTCTTCCAGGGATGGGGCATCCACAGCTTCTCTGGGCAGCCTGTTCTTCCATGTACTACACAATACAAGCAGGTCATGTACTGTATATTGCAAGCACAAGTATTTGTCAGATTTTGTTCCTCTTTATTGTTTACTCTTTATTGTTATATCTGTTGATAATAAGCAAGTTGGTGAAGCCCTGGCCTGCAGAGCTATAGCTTGTGTTGTTTGAAAAAATAATGGTAGGCACAAGTCTTCTTCAAAGGTGTAGATTGTATAATACTGTAGTTAGTGCTGTATACTGAGGTGGTTACTGATGGTGTTTTCTGCATCTTGGGATGTATCTACACTGTGGGACAGGTTTAAAAAATTTGAAGGAAGAAAAAGAACGATTATGTCTTGTCCCTTGGGTAGAAGTACAAGTGACAGAGACCTAAGGTGAGTGGTGTGGGATGTTTTGCCCAGTGCAGAACTACTTTAGAAGAGGAGACAAATGGTCCGTGACTGCTCAAGGTGTGGAGGGCTGTGCAGGTTTAGTGGGAATGCTGTCTTGGTAGACAATGGCTGTACAGTGGAATGAGCCTGACTATTCAAAGATTAGTTGGTTTTTTAGAAATGTAGATTAGGCTCTTACTAGTGGTTGTTTGTATTTTTAGAGTAAATAAGTAATAAATGTTAATGTCAGCTCTTATACTTTAAAAATACTTTTTCCCTAAACTTTTCTTTCCTACTAATACAGGAAGCAGAGTTTTTTCTTTGAGAAAACTCTACAATCACTGGTCACTGCTAGGCATTAAGTTGTGAACGTGTTCAAAGTTGAAGGTAGAGAAGTTACGTGAACTTATTTGGTCGAGGGGAGACTGAGAGCTGTTCATCCCTGAGATGAGTAAAAGGTGTGATGCCTGAAGTTTGAGTGATTATATTCTGAGACGAGCATAAGATACATGGAACTTCTCAATAAGGACTCATCATTATTAGAGCAAATAGTTTAATGCATAAAAAGAAGGCAGGACCTAGAGAAAACACTTTCAGATGTAATTGCTGGTATGCTTATATGTTGAAATTTCAGTCACTGTAGTCATATGTCAGTCCTCTTGGGTGCTCCTCATGAGTATTCAGTGCTGGTTTTGGGACAGCCTCAGTGTCTGGGAAACTGTGTTGGTGACAACAAAGCTTGATGGTTATTCTTTGATAAATTCAGGAGAGTTCTCAAGTTGGCAGCACTTATGCTGCTTCTGGATGGAAGGCCTTTAACTGTTGGATGTCAGATTTTGTGGTATAGTGTCTGAGTCTGTCCTGCTGTCTTTAAGGTGATATTCTTCTGCTTGATGGAGTTTTAAATACAGCTTGTTGCATTCAAGTAAAAAGTAGTAAAAGAGAGAAGTTTGGTAAATAAACTGCATGAATCACTATAAGCTATGACCCTAGTAATGTCTTCAACACTTAAAAAAATCCTGGGATTTAGGTTTATATCTAAGCAACAGTGCACACTTCCAGTAGTTATAAGGTATGGAAAATTAAGGTTTGCTGGGCTAATAGATAGTGGAATTTTTTAGGTTGCTTGTTGAAATAAGCACCTCATCAATATATACTTGTTCAGTGGGTAGCTTAATGTATTTGGTTCTAATATTCTTTATAGCAGGCTCCAGTCATCTTTCCTAAGTAAAATAGTACATGTTGAAAGTGATGTCAGGAGCTTATCTGTTCAGACCCCTTGTTCCAAGCAGGTTAAACTTTGTTCAGGTTGCTCAAGGTCTTTTCCAGTCCCATTTTGGGTATCCAAGTTGCTGGGGCCCTTAGCTTTGAGGCATCACACTAATTCATCACTGCAAGTTGATTTTTCCATTTTGTTGTGTAATTAACTTTGGACAGAAAGGTCTGTCTAGCTATGGATGACAGTGCTGAGGAAAACAAGTTTGCTGGTTACAAAGGGTTGCATGCTGCTTGATGTTAATATGTCTTTCACCCCTTAATTGTAGCAATCAGATTACCAATCTTCCATCTCTTCTCATCCATATCTCTTACATTCCAATGTGCATTCTACTTGCCTTTGCAAGCAGACATAAAGCATGTAGCCTGGGTTTTCAGATATTTTGCTCAGTGGGTGGGATAGGGCCACCCTGCTTGTACAGTCATAGGCTTTGCTCCAGAAATAGTATGTTACATTCCTCCATTGGAGTTACTTCTTTTGTTTGTATCCTACTGGGGTTTAAATCTCTGACTTTTCCCACTCCGTGGTTAATATGTATCATCTTGGAGAGTTCTGTTGCTGAAAGAGCTGCTGTTTTTTCATTGAACTATGCACACTGAAAGTGATAGGTATAATATTTATTAAAAAACTTTAAAATCCGGAAGTTAGAAGGAAAATCAAACAGATCTGGCATTTAAGAAGGAGGAGGGTAAAAAAAAGCCTTTATACTTCAGGTACTTAAAAAGAATGTGCCATTTGTGCTTCTGAATTTTGTAATAACCTTCAGTTTTTGTGACTTGACATGTTATCAATGCATCATCTATCAGAGCTGCATGGCCAACGCTCCTTGAGAGTCAGAAAAGTAGAGTGCTTAATAAAGTTGCCCTGTTACTGTACAGTCTTTACTGTTTTTCCATAATGCTACTGTGGAGAATCCAGTTAAGGAGATTTAGAAGTTGTAGAGGAAAGCACTCAAAATGTCATTAAATCTTTTTAAATGCTTGAGATAAATTACTCTTTAATGAGATCTGCTGTAGGTTATGCAGAAAAAGGGAGAAAATACTGCATTTTATCTCACTCTGTTTCTAGAATGTCCACAAAAGAGTCCTTGATGGCAGTAACTAATGGCATCTCTTGAGGATTATTGTATACATAAATCAGCTATTTGTGCTCTTGAGAAGTTCCTCTCCAGGATGCAGAACAGAGAACACTGCAGACTTGTAGGCCTGTGACAGAATTCTGACAGATTCCTGGTGGCTTCTTGGAAAACTGTCCATCATGAAGAACAGCAAAAAATTTCTTCATACATTATCATCTGTATTTTAGTTTAATCTGTTTCTAGTAAGCAATGAGCACATCTGTCAGTGTGTAAAGATAGCATTTGTCTGTTGTGTACAGAGATTATTTCACAGGCAAGTTTGCACATGGGAGAATTTTTCATCTGTATTTTTTCCTGCCAGGGAAATAAAGAAGAGAGACATTAGTAACTAGAATAGACCATTTTTAGGTGATGAAAACAGGAAATCTGTAGGATATTAGTGTAGTCATCTTCATGAAGTGCTGTGAGATATTTTTGAGTGTAGAGAGCCCTACCGAGTCTGCCATTGTATGAAGGCAACATGAATGAGGTGAATGCCATTTAATGAGTATAATTGCTGATTTACTGTGAAATGTATTAACTGCTTAGCAAAAAAATCTCAGTGTTGCTCAGTGTGTTCAGATGTCATTGCTAATGACATCTATGTAGATAGTGTAGGAAAATCTTCAGACCAAACTTAGAAGTTCTCTTGATCCTCTCTACTAGCTCAGGCTTTTTTCCAAATGATCTACATATAAAAAAAGACAGTTCATTTGGTGTTATGGATCATCTAGTATGGTGTCTGATTCCACTAGCATTAAATTAGTTCAAACCATAGGTGGACCTCCTCATCTCCTGTTGAAGTGTCAAAACAAAGCTGCTCTTTACCCAAGGATTGAATTTAGCTGTGGAGTATATGTTTGTTACCCTGCAAATGATAACATCCTGCCATTGTCAGTGTTTTTGTTTGGTTTTTTGTTTGGGGGTTGGGGAGGGGGGTGGGGTTGTTGTTGTTTTGTTTGTTTGTTTTTTCTTTTGACCAATTTTTTTATTAGTCTACCTTGCAATGAAGAATGATTGAAAATAGTCTGGGATGATATGATAATAGTCCTTGTCATCCTGAGTTTGTGTTGTTGCCATGTTCTTTTCTTTGCCCTTTAGTGGAAGACCTCTGAATTTTGTGCTTTTTCGTGCCCTGGTCTCCCTTGGAACAGCTTTTGGTATTTCAGTATGAGTATTGATTTGTAATCCCCTGCCCAGAGAGAGTCATTTTGGGGGGATATTAATTTTGAAATGTTTACTTCAATCTTATGATTTATACATTGATTTAAAATTTTCTGCTGTCCCCTTAATTAATATAATAAATGACATTTAAATATGTCTTCTTACTGTTTCCAGCATTTTTCATTTTTTTTCTTGGCGCACTTACAATGCATCCTGTGTAATTAATTTTCATGTATTTGAATTTAGAATGCATTGTGAAATTCAAACAGTGCTGGGTTTGGAACCTGTACGATAATAGCTTTCCTGTGTGAGATCCTACTGATCTGTTTGTGGCTTACCATGGCCAGATGCTTTCTTTTTGTGGTGTGTGTGCATGTATGCACATGTTGCACGTTTTTCAGCCCTTGTCCTTGGGATGCTGCATTTAACAGTTCCTGTTTCTGAAGCAGCAAATACACCAGGTGTCAGATCTCTGACTTGTAATTCCCGAGACTTTGTCCTCTCAGAACACTCCATGCTGTTTGTGTCTTCCAGCAGAGCTGGAATTCAAAACTGTCTCTTGTTTTGACTTGTCCAAGAATAAAAGTTACCAAAAGCACAAGTGGAAAATGATGGTATTATTCTCTGTTCATGTCAAATATAGATGGATTTTCAGCATCCACTTGAAGCAGTTGATGGGGGAGGGTGTTGTTGAAGCCAGCAGAGCTCTGAACCTTTAATTGCTTGATTATTTGGTTTAGTTCTTCTGCTGCTTCCAGAAAGTTTGAAATCTTGCACAAAGTAATTATTATCAAATAATTATACTAAATGTAGGGAAAATTAATAGGTTCTAATTTTTAAAATCTATTTAGCCATCTATAAAATGATTTCCTTAGATTCACTTCTGGGTATGTATTGCTTCCAAAATGCTTTTCCCTTTTCATTTGTTCCTAGCATGTTGGCTTTTCTTACTAATTGCATTTCAAAGGTGACAATCTTAAAAACTTAGGATATCAGGGACAGCATATGGGAGATTGAGTCTCACTTTAATATAGCTGGGTATTTTCACCTAGCATGTGATGGTAAGCTTGTGATAGTAAGTTTTCTCAGGTTACAGAACAGAGATCTTTCACTCCGTGAAGAATAGCAGGAAGATTTATGTTCTCACATTTTCTCAAAGTTCTATGAGAAGAAACTGGCATTTTGTTTATTTAGTTATTTTGAGTTTGTAGAGTAAAAAATGAGAGAAGTGATGGTTCAATTTTTTTTTTTATTATTAGATCCTGTGCATGCTTTCTACTTTTGCTGCCTTTGCAAAATGGTTTTGTTCTTTAAAATAAAGATTTAAGTATTTTTCATTATTAAATACTTGCATGAATAGCTGCAAGGTACTAATTCAGGTTTGGTTTTCACTGAGGAGATAATGAAGAGATGAGTGGTGTTCTTTTTGGGAGTATCTCCTACCTTTGGAATGCATTTTTAAATTAACTTACCTAACCAGTAGTAGAACTGGCAGATGTTTTCAGGAGATGCACACTTATGCTTTTCTTTGACTGAATCAATGAAAGCTTTACCTTTAATGTGTAAAATGTTTGGTGGTAGAGAAATGTACCAGATGCCTCCCTAGAAGTCTTGCTAAAAATGTGATGAACATGTGAAATCTTTACTTGTTATTCAGTGAATGAAGCCTTTTTATATGTTGAAATTTTAATTTAAATCCTCCTTCAGACAGCATGTTTTGTGAAATGTTTTTTTCTTTTCTATTACCCATCTGTAGGTTCCTTCAGAGAAATCTGAATCCTTTGCATCCATGTTGAGACGCTCTCCTTTAATTCAGATGGGACCTGCCAAAGATAAAATTGCCATTGGTCAAATATTCCATGTTGTAGAAGATGATCTGTACATAGATTTTGGTGGCAAGTTTCACTGTGTGTGTAAAAGACCAGAAGTTGATGGCAAGTAAGTAATAAACTTATGGTAGGTGATTGACATCTGTAAATGACATCCTGAAATGCCTGGCTAAAGGGACTTGGACATCTTCTGGACTTGGACTTTGATAGTTTGTATGAATTCTGGGGTTTAACTGTGGAAGTCAACCTATTGTGCAGAATGAAAGTACGATCATAAACAGGTCTGCATAGCTCATCATTGTCTGGAATTCAGATTCCTTTACACATTATTGCTATCTGTATTATTCCAATATATGATGAGCAAAGGAAGTTACTGGGTGTTTAGTCACTGAAGAAAAGGGAGACAGTTGTCAAGCACTGTTTATTAAAATACTTGGGAGTTTTGTGGATGTGGAACTTCAATCCTGTGTAAGCAGTCTTCTTAGGCAGTAGCTATCCCTGCTAGGTGTATATACATGAGGTGATGTAGTGGGGAGTTTACATGTTATTTGTGATAATACTTTTCGTAGCAGATGATCAGTGCTAATGTGGTCAAATATTCCGTATTGTAGTAGGTGATTCAATATAGATTTTGGCGTCAAGTTTCACTCTGTCCTGAAGTAAAACAACTGTGGTGGAACTAGAACAATTGTGCTGGGGAATACAGTATTTAGCTAAAAGATAAGAAAGCAATGAATTCTAGTGGAAATAGCATTTATAAGCTTTCTAAACTGCCTTTAGCACCTTATAATTATGTATTATTCAAAGATCTCTTGTCTATTTAATTTGTCTCCAGGTTGCTTTAACACTTATTTTTTAACACACAGGCAAAACATCATCTTTTCAAATTCATAGCATCAGAATATTTTAGTCCATCTCTTTTCCCTCTGTTTTCCCTAAGAGAGGAGGAGCATCTTTGTTAATCTCCAACATCACTGTTTCTGAAACTTTAAATATGATTCCTGTGATAATCAGTTCTGAAATAGTTGATTTAACAAAAAGAGATTTAACAGAAATAATCACACGTTTTTGTACAAGTCTTTGATGGTATTTTATCAGAGCATTTTTATACTCAGCTTCTTTTTTTGACAGGTCTGTGACTTTCAGAGCAAATGTATTTGATGTCCCAGGATGAACTGAGTCCTTTATGCCCGTCCCATTTGGCAGCAAGCAAAGGTTTTCTCAGTCTATTGCTGCTGCTGTAGTGATAAAGCCCTTGTTGCTGTTTGCATCTCTTGCTAATTCTAAATCAAGATAAGCTTTGCTTTTCCCAATCCCATTCTTGCATGCTTGAGGAGTGTTTCTATATTAGTCTCAGTCTGTGACCATTCATTTGATTTTGTGGTGGAGTTCAGACTGAAACTCCCTGTTCAGCTGAACCAGCCTTCTGCCGGGCCTGCTCGTTCTGCACATTGGGAAAGATCCTTGTGAAGCATTGAGGAGTTTATCCTTATAGATCTTTGATGTCTTCTGTGCACTTTTTCATGACAGGGCAGCTTCTCTACCCTGAATAACCCGAAGTCTGCTGTCCTGAAGCCCAGATTTCTCTTCTGCCACTTTCCTTTCTCACTTTCCTTCCGCATGTAGCTCTCATTGGTGGTCTCTGCAGCTGAGACAGACATCAACTATCACATTCCAAAGCAGTACTTGTCTGCCTGTGTGTAACATGTCCAGCAGAAAACCTGTCCTACTTGGTTTGTCTGGTACCTCTGGTAAGAAAATGTCACCAGGGTACTCGCTCTGACTGCTCACTGCCCTCCACATTTGTTCCTCCTTGAGCACACATCAGGACATTTGAAGTGCCCGGTGACAATCAAGGCCTGCAATCATGAGGTGGCTTCTGGTTGTTTGAATGAAGCTTTATCCACTCCCTCTTTCTGATCACACTGCCCATAGCAGACATCCACTGTGTCTCTTTTGGTGTCCTCTCCAATTTTGGCCCATGGCTCTGAACTGCCTCCTCGCATGGTTCATAGCAGGGCTCCACTCACTCATGTCCCTTTTTTGCTTCCAGTTCAGCCTCTTTACCTTGTCCCGTGTTTGCTTGCATGGTTCTTCCCAGGTTTGGGGAGTGGGCAATTTTGTGTTTATCTTCAAATCCCTAACTGCAATTCACTCACCTTGTGGATGCTGAACCCTCCACTCACTGTTTGCTTGTGTGGTGTTATTATCTTATTTTGTCATGGTGCTCTGGCATACTGGGATGGCAAGACAAACTGGGGGAAAGGAATGAAAGATGTCTTCCTTAAAAAGCTCACAGGCAAGCAGGCATCTGTCTACTCCTTCCCTGCTCTCATCTTACCCTTAATGACTTATGTCTTTCCTTGTGGTTCATGTTGCAGAGGTACAGGGGAAGATGAGGCCCAGGAAAACTCTTGCTGGAGCAGGTGCTTTAGAGTCAGTTGTCCACTGACACTGGGAGCAGAAGCCTGGGGCTTAGAAGATCTCAGCCAGTTATATTTTTGGCTGCCTTTTATAATAATAAAAACAAGCAGATCCCTATAAAACTTGTTTATACTTCCTTCTCACTGCTTTTGAGTGGGAGTGGAGAGATGGAATTTAATAGCCTGGGTATTTTTAATGAAATTAAATTTGGGACTAAAGATGGTAGTTCCCAAAATAATAGAGACAGCATTTACAGCATGAGGATGTTGTGGCAGTGGAAATGGTACTGTTGCTACTCTATATTTAGTTGACTTAAGCATTCATTTGAGATGTAGGTGACTGATTCAAATCCATTTTCTCCACAGTTCAGACCAGAAACCTGAATTTGTCTCAGACTGCTTAAGTGTTTAAATGCTATATGGACCTAATCCTCTAAATAAAAATAATTAAATAAGAAAGCAAATAATTTAAATAATTCGTGCCAACTTTTTCCAATTGGAAATTGGAAAATTTGAATTGGAATTTCTAAAATTTACCTGAATTTACAGAAAATTGCAGTTGCAAGCAAACTTTTGCCATTTATGTAATGAGGTATCTCCTGAGGACATGTGTTTTTGATATTTCCTTGGTCATTTGGCTTATTTCTTACCAGAACTCAACTATTTTCATGATATTGTAATACAGTTTTCTTTTTCTTATATGATGTCCTGTGCTTGTTGAAAATGCTACAGTTTACTTGAAACGAAACGAAAGGTTCTTGTCTGTGAAATACAAGAAACGAGATTCTTGTCTGTAAAACTTGTTCTCTTAAACTGCTCAGTCCTATTACTGACGCTTCTGATTTCTTGGAACGTCCAAGTGAAAGACCCTGTAGTGCTACCACCATGTGGCCATAGGAAAGGATTTCACCCTAAAGACTGTCTCGGGTAAAAAAGCAGCTGGGAAAAAAAAGTGTCCCTCACTTGGAAAATTTGAAGTAGCTAATAAATATGTTCTTTCCCCTCAGTTCTACTAAAAGAAATTTCAGCTTTAAAACCCAAAACCTCCAAACCAAAACCCCAAACAAAACACCACAAACTTTAAATAAAAGAAACCTTAGAACAGTAATGGAAAATGTGAATTGAATAAACATTTGAAGAACCTGCTAGCTATTTTTGTTTGGTTTTCCTTGATTGTTTTCCTTTATTTTGGAAATCTGTTTCATAGAATTGCAGAAAATACATTTTGTTATCAGCATTGATGGTATTGAGATTGGAAGAATGCATTGGCATAGTTGGAGATCAAACATATTGTTGGTAAAATCTCACTAGGGTCAGGCAAGGATGTATTTGATTATAAATATCAGTATAATTTTGTTATTTGGGGTTTATTTACTGTGTCAGAAGTATTTACTACCCTTATGATTTCAAGATCTCATGTAATATATGCTGTACTTATTAAATATATACTACAATTAGTAAATGCGTTTCTTGGTACACTTTGACTTAAATGCTTCATTAAATTTGCATTTTATGCCAACAGCACAGCAATTCTGTTAAATATCCAAAGTTTATACAAATGAGAAAGGGTCTGTAGTAAAGTAAGATTCCTTTTCAGCAATGGGAAGAAAGTGGTATGTTTTTTTCTCTCTTTTAACATGCAGAGGAATTGAAGTCCTAAAGAAGAAAGTGTGTATCCTCTATCTCCAAATAAGCAACAACTTAATCCATGGCAAAAAAAGTGCTGTTAAAACCTGCTTCTGTCATTATCAGATGGAATTCCTGAGAAGCAGAAAATATGGGAAGGGGTTGTGCTGACACTGCCTCTTGCATGGTCTGCACCTGTACTGTTAATGACCAATTCCCATCAAAAGCACAATGGCTTTCAGCAATTTTCTACAATGTAGGATTGCAGGACCAGCTTCCAAAGAGGATTAAACTGCACCTCTCCATGCCAGCGTAATGAAGCTTTATTTTCAAAGATTGCTGTAACCCTCCAGCAACTCCAGTATTATCAGGCTGTAGGATCAGAAAGACACTTCCTTTATGCTTGAGTATGCAGCTGGTGCAGGGATTTCCAGTATATCCTGTGGCAATTTTACTTGACACCTTTTATACAGTGCATATTTGCCAAACTTAAATAATAGAGAAGGGAAGAAATCATTTGATGCCGGTTGTGATTTAGAACCTGACAGCTTAATGAGCACCATAAAACATTACCTAATGCTGTTTCTGCAAATTGTATCAAAATATTTACTCTGTTTGAATGACTGCCAGGGTGAATTTTATTTGGGAAACATTTTAAATTCTTCTCTTCTTGTTCTATTTTTAAAATATTTTATAGATAAGGCCAGGGTGGAATCCAATTTAAAATAATCTGGTTTCTTAGATTAGGTAACATGAATAAGGCTGGTTGTTTTCTAGCACATTTATTTTATTAAGACAGTCTTAAATTTAAGTCAAAAGTAACAGGGGAAGCTGTTTAAAAGATCTTGTAAGGCTAAAAAAATCAATTTTCTAAAAAAAGAAAAAGAGGTGCATGAAGAGAGGTGCTCTTCCTGGGAAAGGATTTCAATAAGACTGTTTGGTTTAGTTCCAGCTTGTGTATTAAACAGTCACCATGTGTTAAGCTGGAGGGTAAGTTTGGAGTTACCTATTCTGTTTTGATGCCATGTGCATATGCTTTTCGAATGAGTGCATCTCAACCAGAATGAGCTGCCTCACACAAAGCACCCTGCTCTCGGTGCAGCAGAGACCCTTGTACAAGGGGATGTGTCAGTGTCTGCTTCACTCTTTGCTTGCTGAACCCTCCTTTCCCTGACTGTTTTGTATGTAATGGTGCAATATTACTATGAAAAGGTTTAGAGAGAGATGTTGGAATCATAACTTCCTAACTCTTTCCTTTAAAATACATCATGACCAAACAACTGTACTGATTGAGAGATTCAGCATCCAGCTCCCATTCCCAAGGCCTTTGCTCTTTCTTTGTTGGAAGAATCACAGCTATCAAATTCATGTTTAACAATATTTACGCCTTAGAGTACGTATTCTTCCCTGTCCTGTACTGCTGCTGACTGGAGTGGTGCTGGTCTGCCAGCCTGGCACATCCTTCAGCTTTCAAGCTTTGAATGTTGATGGAACTATTACTGCTAAAAAAAAAAAAAAAAAAAAGGCAATTAATGTGATATATAAAGAAAACATGTCTTGCTGCAGTAATGCTGAGTTTAGTTGTGCATGTTTGTTTTTACAGTGGTCTACTTCCTTTTTGCTGTCTGTTGCCAGCAAAATAGCACTTATCTGTAATATGTAATTCTCAACAGGAAAGAAGGAAATTGCTAACCAGCAGCACAAGGGATACAATAAATGATGCTTTTGCAAGTACCGTTTTCAAATTTATGCAGATGCAGAAAAAACAGGTCATGTGGAAGAGACTGGTAACCTATAGAAACTCAGTGATTTTTTGAAAATTATTTATGCATGTTGAAGTTACTGATAAAACACACAGGATGCTGGATTGGTGTATAAAACTGCTTTTGGTTTCTGTGATGTTGTCTTGCTTAGAAAAGCAGGTCCACTGAGGAACATTTTTTTAACTCCCAATTTTGGAAAGTGAGGGGAATGAACACAGTTGACAGAATTTTCTCACTGTATTTATGTGTTCAAATTGTTGCTGTTTGCTTATTGGCATTAAATCAGTGGTTACTTCCTTTCCCTGCTTCCCTTCTCTTACAGTTTTCTTTCCCAACAGATCAGTCTTTTTCTTACAGGTTTGTCTAGTAGTATGCACACTGTAAAAAAACTCCTATAAGAAGATTGAGAAAAAATGTGTAAGCACTCTGTCATGGTTTAGGAACAGCACTCCCCAATTTAGTGCCCCCTTGCCCCAAGACTCTCCCAAGCCAGATGCCACTTGCTTGCTCCCCCTGCCTTCCTCCCTTGCCACTTCCTGCTCCACGGATAGAGTTGAGAAAAAGGTGAAAGTTAAGGGTTGAGATAAGAACAATTTACTGGAAACAGCAATGAGATAAGAAAGCCAACAGTAACAGCAACACTATTAATACCAAAAATGTACAAAAGAGGGTGATTTACATGCAAAGATGCTACTGAGGACTCTGATGACAGGGTTTTCCCCTCCTGCTATGATTTTTCTCGACTGAAGCCATGCCCTTCTTCCTGGAAGCAAGAATCCTTTACCTCCACCTCCTGGCAGTGACGTGAGGTAGTGTAGAATAACAACCTAGGCATGCCTACATGGCTCCAGGCTCCGCTCCCTCACAGCTACTGTGAAAATTTTGTCCTGTCTCTTGCAGAAAATGCGTTATCTTCCCTCCTTCTGTCATCTTCTGCTGCTATTGCCTCATTCATGTGCTCCACTGGTAACCCATCCAGGCTCACTCTCTCTATTCTATTTTTCAATACTGCTTGTTAATATATTATTTCCAATAGAAGTATAATGTAGTTACATTTCTAATTACAGTTTTATATTGTTATATCTATTCTGCATTATACATGTTACTAAGTCTGTTTCAGCTTGCATATTATTGCTCAGCTTTTTACCAATATTTTACTACTGAACTGTTAGAATTTGCAGTTCTGTTGTGTGTTTTTAAGCAGTTACCATGTTTTAGAGGTGGCTGTGTTGCAGCAGTATATGATATGTTTCTTCTACTAACATTTTTGGAAAGTTTTCAAAATAATTTTTGCTCATTTATGCATAATTAAAGCAGAAATTAGAAAACTTACTAAAATACCTGGTAATATAATCTTATTTAGTCAACATGACCACTTACGTGGTCTTTCCCACAAAGTTATCTTTATTCTTTTGTCATCAGCCAAGATTTTTTTTTTTTCTTATTTAGTTTTTTCATTTGTTTGGAAAGTATTTCTTGCCTATCAAAAATAAAAAGTAGTGACATAAGTAAGCAGCTTGGGAGAATTTGTAAGTCTATATGACAGAGATTTCCTTTATGCCTATAATGTCAAATGGTTTATGTCTATCAGTGCTATGTTGCTGATATTTGTAACAATAATGGCTATCTGAAATCGAAGCAGTCTGTACTTTTCTGCTCCTTCTTCCAAGTTGTCCTACCTATCAGGTAAGCATCTTCTTATTGTAGGGCAAAATTCCTCTGCATTTTGAAAGATGAACTTAGACTGTATTATAATTTTTGAATTGTTAAATACTTATGACCTGCTCAAATTTGCTGAAGTATAAAATGAAGTGTGCACATGCACTTTCCTGAATATCTTCCAGTTTGTATCTTTTATGGAAAACATAACCAGACAGCCGGTCTCCACATTGTGAAAACCAGTCTCTTTCTGTGATTAAAATTATGAGAATGTCCTGTTGAAATTCTCCATGGACCAAGGTGGTTTTCACTAGTCATCAACAAACTTGGGTTTTGGCACTCTGGTCAGCCTTTGGTCTCCAACTGTGCCCAAATACCAGGGAGAAATGGTAAGCAGGACTGATGATGTTGTCCCGTTCCCACATACCAACATTGCAACTTAAAAAGGAAGCCTTATTATTTATATTGAAGAGGACTAAATTCAAGGAGGTGGCAGGAGCAGCCTTTTCTACAAAGCTTCCATATAGCGCAATTCACCATCGCTCCGAGCCCAAACAATGCACGTGGTGCCACTCTGTCTGCTGTCGAACAATTTCAGCTTGCTTTTTTTAACAGGCACGGAGAATAGCTGTGTGATTGCAAACTTGGTCTGTGTGCTGCAGCAAATAGCCTCTAACTTATTTATAGCAGCATGCATTTTGGAAATTACAGCATTTTTATCCCCTATGGACACAGCTTATTATTTGCTTGGTTACTTTACAATTGTGACTGTTTTTGCCACCCACTATATATCATTCTTCGGTGGTTATTTTCAACCACAAATGGAGGTGTTGGCTTTGTGCAGTTCTGTAATACACAAGACAGTGCTTCCAAAGTTCCTGGAGCCCAAAGGCTGTAAACATTTTTTTTGGACTACACTATTAGTTTTTCATCCCAGATAGGTACTTTAGAGTTTAGTTAATGTAATGATACCATGAGACAGGTGTTGGTTTTCAAAGTACAGCTAATCCATATTAATGAGGCACCCTGGGCAGCATTTGGTACAGAAAATACAACATAGACCTAGGAATACGGCCGCAGCAGTGCACATGAGCCTGCTTATCAATTTTTCTTCTTAGTTTTTGCTTCTGTCATTAGTTTAAAGTAGCAGTGAGTTATGAGATCTGATGACCTTTGGAAGAAAAAACCCTCACAAACTAGTAGCATTTACTGATAAAAAAAGTTTTGCCAGTTCTATTTTCCCAGGGCATCGTGATAAATGAGAGATGGAATATGGTGTGTAAAACATCTTGGGAGAAGAAAGCAGACCATAGGTGGCCTGGAGCTTCTTTGGCAATGTCAGAGTCTGTAAATACTCTTTAAGCCACACTTTTTCTCATATGTGGACGTGCACACATACACGATAGGAAAAAAAAGGCTTGGGAAACTTATTTCTGCATTGGAAGGCTTGAGTGTTGTCTGTAGGAGATGAGTAGGTTAACTCTCTCTTTTCTCTTAATCCAGGTGCTAGCTGTCAAGAACTGCAGAAACTAGAATTATAAACTCATGACTTGGCAGAAGAATTAAAATTGTTTCTAGTATTTGGTTCTGAGATTGATGAGAATAAATGACTTGAATCTCTGTGTGCAGCATATTAGGAATTTTCCCCCCCACCTTTGAGAAAGCCTTGCTGTTAGCACACAGTTTCACTGAAATACCTCTAGCAAAGTGTAATTAATTTCCTCAATAGCTAGACAAAACTCACAGAATCTCAGCCGGTCCAGATGCAGAAGATTATGGATTTTATTGAAAACTCTTAAAGCGTTCCCCAACATGTTTCACTCATCAGTGATTCTTGGTGAAGTGGATGAGGTAGGTTCATGCCAGTTACACAAGCATGTGGTACTTTTCAGGAGTACAGGGAACTGTACTTGACTAAACCACAGAGCAAGTTGCAGATGTTTCTGGCTTAAAGTCCGGTCGGTTTGACCTGTACCTGTAACAGAGGTAAGGGTTAGATGAAAAAACAGTCCCGGTTATTGTAGCAGTATAACTGCTTTCATTAGATTGGGTGTAACTGTGCGCTAAACCCTCTTGTCAGCATAATGAGTTGAGCTGCAGAGCTGTGCTGATGTGGCCTTTGATTTCATTTTGGGAGACAGGTTTGGCCTAAACTAGCTCGTGGGCTTTGCATGGCAATCCTCTGAGAGGTGTAGACTTGCCCAAAGACAGAAGCCATTTAGTTTCTATGTTGAGAAACTGAATTAATGATGTTTGGGACCAAATGTGAATTATAAGTCTTCATATAACATAGATCTTACTCAGGAAAATTAATGCTATGATATAACCATGGAGTGGTAATTATTCACCCCTCTGGAATAGTTTCAGTAAGTGAGTCTGAGAAGGGAATTAATACAGCTAGGGAAACACTGCAGATAATATATATCAACCTCGAGCTCTTAGAAGGCATGAGTCAGGCCTCCCACAAATAATTATTTTAAAGTTGTTCTTAATTTTTGGTTTATGTCTTTCTGCGTTACTTAGTTTTTGGGTTCACATAATTTTTTTTTTTTTATTTGGCAGATTAGGAATTTTTAATTAAACCAACTTCTTTTTTTAATGGCAATTGATCTTCTTGTGTAACTGTAACTACAAGAACCAAGACACTAAGTATCAGAATGATGATAAAATTGTTGATATTAGTGAAGCTGGAGATTTACAGAATTATTTCACTGATAATTCCTCTCAGTCTGCTGTATAACATGAAGATTACTCAGGCTGGAGGCCAATAACTAGCCATGTGCCCCAGTGGTCAATAATGGGTCCAGTCCTGTTTAACATCTTCATTCATGACCTCAGTCATGGGACAAGAAAGTACCTTCAACAAGTTTGCCACCGAGTGCGAAACTTGGAGGAGTTGTTACACAGAGTGGTTGTGCTGCCATCCAGAGTGACCTCAGCAGGCAGGAAAAATGGTGTGATGGGAACCTCATCAAGTTCAGCAAGAGAAGTGCAAAGTCCTTCCCTTGGGAAGGTACAACTCCAGGAACCAGTACATACTGGGGCCACTGGGATGCAAAGCAGCTTGCTAGAAAAGGCCTATGGGGTCCTGGTGCACTCCCAAGTTGAACATGAGGCAGAAGTGAGCCTTTATGGCAAAGAAACTGGATGGTGTCTTGAGCTGCATTAGGCAAGCAGGTGGCAGGATGCAGTCCTTCTCCGCTCAGCCCTGGTGAGGCCAGACCTGGAGGGGCTGGACGCAGCAGTTCAAGAGACAGTGCAGGGAAGGGTCCCTAAGATGCTGAAGGGACTGGAGCATCTCTTTAATGAGGAAAGTCTCAGAGAGCTGGGACTGTTCAGCCTGGAGAAGAGAAGGCTCAGAGGGATTTCATCAATGTGTAGAGGGGGCAAAGGGTACAGGGCCAGGCTCTTATCAACAGTGCGCAGTGACAGGACAGGGGCAATGGAACACTAACACACAGGAAGTTCCTTCTGAACATCAGGAAACAGCTTTTTACTGTGAGGGTGACTGAGCACTGGCACAGGTTACGCAGGGAGGTTGTGGAGTCTGTTCTTGGAGATACTTAAAAGCTGTCTCTGGCCATTGATGATTTATTTAGTCACACGTTTTTATTTGAAGTCACTGGTCGAGGGGGAGGAGTGGGTGTTGACTGCAGCTTGGAATAGGCCCAAAAGACTGATAAAATTAATTCTGTTACTCCTACCCACCAAACCCCCGACAGATGCTTTTCTTCCCCTGATGCTTTCTGTAACTCCTTGTCAGCCTATTTAGATGCCATTATCCAACCAGGGCACAAAACCAGGTAAATTCCTACAAAGCAAGGTAGGGCTTTTAAGACTGAGTGTGGCCAAACTGTGTAGGGTATTCAGCTGCTTTGCTGCTACTAGGCAGCACAGCCATTCTGAATTAAAAAATGTGTGGTGCTTAGAGGCAAAAATAAATAACATAAATAAACATTTAAATCTTAAATAACATGTGTGTTATTTAAGACTAATTTATTCTCCTATTCTGCTCACTAATATGCTAACAAAATTGACAGTTCTTGCTGCCTCTCTTTTCAGGTGCACTTGTGTGGAGCTAGGACAGAAATAGCAAATGAGTATAATTTTTGTATCCAGTGTTTTGCAGCAAGAAGCAGAGGTGATAGTACTAAAGCAACACTTAGGTTGTATGTATATGCCCTTACTGAGTAAGGAGCATCTGGTAACACTGTCCCTGCTGTTGTATTTGCTTGCCTGATTTTTCATAAAGATAGATAGATAGATAGATAGATAGAATGTTCAAGAAAGAATTTAAAATTCTAGGCAGGTATTGCTGTTGTGCTGGAAGAACTGCAGTGTAAGTAAAGACCCATATATTTTAAAAGGAAAAAGGGGGGTTGGGAAAGTGTTCTAAGAGTATTCAGTAGCTGTTAAAACTTGCCTTAATAGATTTTGGAGTCTGTGTGTGGTCACTGCTGCCATGGCTCTGTCAGCATTTTAGGCACGATAGCAGCCAAGCAGGGACGCAGATGTCTTTTGCTTTGTGAACTTGCTGAACGTAGCCATGATTTATGGACACTGAAATGTGAAGTATGATGAGAACCAATCATGGAGCATTTTTTAATACAAAACCAAAGGTCTTTTTCCTTCTGTGATAGCTGTCAAGAAAGGCAAATTTTCTATTTTCCTGTCTTAGCACTTTACAAAAATTTTTTTTTTTTGCCTAAAAAACTTAAAATCCAGCCACCCAGCTTGGGTGAGAAATAACAACAGCCCCCCAGTTCTTTAAATACTGAAGGGATTGTTCTGAAAAATACTGAAGCTGTATTTTGAATAATCTGCTTTGAGACTTGGCAGGCTCTGATCTCATGGAAAAGGGAACATAATGTGGTCACACTGTGAGAGCATGTACCCACTTAACCGAGAAATTGAGATGCGACTCTAAAGGCAGAGAAATAACCATTGGGTACAACAAAAAATGCCCATAATTTATTAGTGTTTTGTAACTTTTCATTAGTAGGGTAAGAGGAAAAAGGCTTAAGCAATTTTTCTTTGATTAATGATCTTATTAGAAGAAATGAAGGATTGCGTACATGTCCCCTGAAACCTCTTGTTCTTTATTTTCAGAGTAGTTAGCAGGCCTTGCAAAGGCAGTGAGGTAGTACTGAATGATTTTCCTAATTCCTATAAAACTGTGTAAAGCATTTCTTTATGGAAGTGCTCAACATGCATGTTTAACCTGTCTGAAATCTTCTGGAAGTAATGAGTGTTATTTTAAATACTAAAATTTTTTAAAAATTATGATCTACAACATGAAATCCCTGTCAGAGCTTTCAGGTCTTTTCCATACATCATAAAGAAATGTAGGTAGCATACGAGTGTAATTTATCTGCAATTTGTACTCATTAACTTCAAGTATTCACATAGAGATCCTAATCTCAGTGGTAATTATAAGTTGATTACTAATCTGTCCTTCCACTTGGGGAGTTCAGTTATGTCTTTTCCAGTGACTTTATACATTTGAAGTCATCTAAAAGTGTTTTAATCTTTCAGATTATGTTTCAGAGTAGTGCCTGCACCACCTTGCTCATCTTTGGGTCCCTGGTGCCAGACCAGTCTATTACCACCTAAGTACTAGATTTTGTTCCCCCTGAAGCCTTTCAAGACTGTTCTTGGCAGCTGGCTTGACAGGGCTGCTGGAGATGAGACTGAAACGCACTCCGCTTCCTCCAGACACAGCTCAGTAAACAAGCTGTGATCCTCTGCTTGGCAGGAGGCAGAGCTGCTGCTGCTGCCAGCCTGGGAGGGGATGCAAAGCAGCAGTGATGCGTGGCAGCAAATACAATATCCTCCACTGGGACTTTGACTTGAATCACGCATTGCTGTAATGTGGAGGTTTCTGAAATACTTGCCTGCTTCTGCAAGACGTATTAAGAGAATGCTAAGCTTGGGCCTGGAGTATACACCAGTGCTGCACTTAGCTAAAATTAAACTATAGTAAGCGAGTGGGAAGGAATAATGTATGGCAAGAGTAGACTTATAGGCTAACTTGCTCAGCAGTGATTTAAGCTTAAACAAATAAAATGAAGAAAGGAGGTTTGAGGTGATTTATTGTAGAATCATAGAATGGTTTGTGTTGGAAGGATCATTAAAGATCATGTAGTTTCAATGCACCCACCATGGGCAGGGACATCTTTTCGCTAGACCAGGTTGCTCAGAGCCCCATCCAGCTGGGCCTTGAAGAGATGGGGCATACCTCCAGGGATGGGGCATGCACAGCTTTTCTGGGCAACCTGGTCCAGTATCTCACCATCCTGTGATTATTTCCATGACCTTCCTCTGGTCTCAGTCCAACAGGTCCACGTCCTTCTTGTGTTTTGGGCCCAAGAGCTGCATGCAGTACTCCACATGGGAGTCTCAGGAGGACAGAGTAGGAGGGCAGAATCAGCTCCCTTGACCTCCTGGTCACACTGTTTTTAATGCAGCCCAGAGCACAGTTGGCTTTCTGGGCTGCAAGTGCACATTGCTGGATCATGTTGAGTGTCTTGTCAACCAGTACTCCCTCCTCAGGGCTGCTCTCAATCCCTTTTCTGCCCAGCCTGTACTTGTGCTTGGAATTTCCCTGACCCATGTGCAGGACTTTGCACTTGTCCTTGTTGGCGTTTGTGATGTTCACATGGGCTTATCTCTTAAGCCTGTCGAGGTCCCCCTGGATGGCATGCCTTCCCCCCCAGTGTGTCAACTGCACTGCTCAGCATGGTGTCATTGGAAAACTTGCTGATGGTGCACTCAGTCCCACTGCTTTCACCATCTCTAAGCTTCCTTTTTGTGTTTGAGTTTGTCCAGGAGCTCCTTGGTCACCCACTTAGGCCTTCTGGTGTTTTTGCCTAAATTCATCAGAGTGATCCTTGAGTATTAACCAGCTTTCTTGGGCTTCACTTCTCCATGGTCCTTCTTAGGGCTTTATCCCATGGTCCTTTCCAAGCAGATCTCTGAACAGGCCAAAGTCTGCTCTCCTGAAGTCCAGGGTAGTGAGCTTGCTGTGTGCCCTTCCCACTGCCCTAAGGATCTTGAACTCCACTGTTTCATGGTCACTGCAGCTCTGGCTGTCCTTGAGCTTCACATTTCCCGCAAGCCCCTCCTTGCTGGCAATAACAAGGACTGGCACAGCACCTTGGGAATGATTGGGATTGTTCAGCCTGGAAAAGAGAAGGCTTCAGGGTGACCTAAATGCAGCCTTCCAGTACTTGAAGGGAACTTACAGGAAAGATGGGGCAAGACTATTTTCAAGAGCATGTAGTGACAAGACAACGGGGAATGTGTTCAAATTGAAAGAGAGTAGATTTAGATTAGATATCAGGAAAAAATTCTGTATTGTGAGGGTGGTGATGCACTGAGGTGGTGAGGCACAACTGAGGTTGCCCTGGAAAGCTGTGGATGCTCCATGCCTGGAAGCATTCAAGGCCAGATTGGATGGGCCTCTGAGCAACCTGGTTGAAGGTGTCCCTGCCTACGGTGGGGGGTTGGAACTAGTTGATCTTTAAGGTTGCTTCCAACCCAACCCATTCTATGATTCTGTGACCGCTCCTCCTTGGCTCCCCTATCACTGAAGACAGACATTACCATCAACGCATTGCAGGAGCCTCCTGGATTACTTATTCCCTGCTGTGCTCTCTCTCCAACAGGTATTGGGGTGGTTGAAGTCCCCCCTTGAGGGTCAGGGATTGTGAACGTTGCATCTGCTTGGTCTTCCTGGTCAGGTGACCTTGAGTAGGCCACCACTGTAATGTCACTTGTCCTTGCTGTCCTGACCCATAAGCTCTTGGTCTGCTCCTCATCCCTTCCCATTTAGAATTGGTAGAGTTTGCCTCCATTTTCTTCGCACCATAGATCAAATTTGAAAGGTCTTTCTCTGAGAATTTTCCATTCACATAAGAAAAAATAATCATGCTAGATGTTAGTTCTTCTTCTAGCTTTGTTAATCAGCCTTTAGATCTATGAATATTCCTGTGGCAAGGTATTTAATAACCCTAATATTCGTTGAAAGGTGAGGATTTTCCTCCTTTAAAGTGAATTAAAAACTGTTCAGGAAGATCATTGATCAGATCCTTGATAAGATTGCAGGCATACTTTGGCATCTGTACTTTTACATAGTCAGTGCCAGTATACTCATGTGCAGTCATATGTCTTGTTATCTAGTGTGCAGAGCAGGCAGGCCTGCCTTATTTAAATAAGGCTCTATGTAGATACAAATACTAGAAATTCTTGTGCTGTTTTAAAATAAAGTATCTGAGGATAAAGTCTTCACAAGTCTTTAAGGTTACTTGTTCTCAACTTGTTTGCCAAGAATAGAAGTCATAACTTTAAGACTTCCAAAATCTTTCTGACTAGCTCACACATAAGGAAACATTCGATTTGTGGGTTCAATTATTTTTTCTGGCATTAAACACATCATTTTTTTAATATTCTGGAGCTTTCTTCTGTAGCTGCTTAACATAGTAACATTCTAGTATTTTTAGCTTAAAAACTAAAATTGAAAGAGCGGTAGAGAGCATGCTGTTACTATCTTTGCTATTAGTGATAAAATGAACAATATTATTTGTGTACCATTCATGGAAATCCGGGGATTTGTTTATTTTAGAATACAATTTTCTTCTCCTCCTTTTTTTTTTTTTTTTTTTTTTTAACTAATTCACAGTCTTAAAACATACTAAACATTTCTTTCTCTTTGACTTCATTATGTATGACTTTATCTGTAGTATGGTCTGCGTGAGTTAAAGAACAATTGCTAGTTCTCTTATTAGCTTCATGCTAACCATTGAAAAATCGTAATACTCTTTGCAAGCAAAAATTTCAGTCCTTAGAAAAAAGTCTGCATATTTTGCATATTGTATAGTGAATGGTGTCCCTGCTCACTGCAGGGGGTTTGGAACTAGGTAATCTTTAAGGTCTCTTCCAACCCAGGCCATTCGATGATTCTGTAATAGGAAGCAGAAGAAGGTAACGCTTCTGATATTGTGCTAGAGGGCTACTTTGGTGTCTTAAACATGCTCCCAAGGATGGTAATGTAAATAATAGAAGTGCCATTTCCATAAAGGGAAAGTTGACAAAAATCATTATTTGAAGAGGAGCAATAATCTACATGAAGTGATTTTTT
The DNA here is from genome assembly GCF_009650955.1 of Corvus moneduloides. Classification (NCBI taxonomy): domain Eukaryota; kingdom Metazoa; phylum Chordata; class Aves; order Passeriformes; family Corvidae; genus Corvus; species Corvus moneduloides. The sequence goes on along the minus strand of NC_045476.1, from coordinate 134,855,379 downwards.
TTTCTGCTGATAGATAGCTAATAATAGAGGTGCATGTACAATATCATGGATGTGTTAAATTTTCCCATACCCATTATTTGCACAAGCTAAATGTTTGTGAAATACAGACGTACAGCTGTGGTGTCTTGTTATTCTTCTCAGTTCCGCTAAGCCTTTGCGGTGGGGATTTAAAATTACAACTCCGTTGTTACTGTCTTTGATTTACCTTTTGAAGGGACATAGGGCTTCTGTAATTCCAAATCCCACGCTCAGTTTTAGGTCTTGGTCGAAGTGGCAGCCTTGAATTGGGTGATGGTGGGAGGGAGGGGCGGGAGGGCACGTTACTGTGTTTTTGAAGGAGATAAATACCTTCGCTCAAAGTGCCAGGCTGTCTCCAGAGCAGCGCCATCTCACGCAGGCCGCTCCCGAGGTCAGGAGCCCGGTGGGCGCTGGCAGCGGTGGGGCGGGAGCCGCGTGACCGGCATCTCCAGGCTTCCTGCTGCAGCCATGCAGCGCAGGGCGAGCCACCGCTGGCTGCCGGGGTGAGCGCGGAGCCATTCTTCCGCCTTCACTTCCTCGGCTCTTTAGCCCCCATTGAGCGTGGAACAGTGGCGGGGGACAAAAGCTGTATACACTGTACAAACAGAGCACTAAAGCGGCAGTACACTGACTCATTCTTCGCTCTGTGTGAGAACTGAGGGGGACTCTATTCACCGCCTTTGTGCCGGTGTCTGTCAACAGCGCTGTTTGAGGCCAGCCCCATTGTGCCGGCCAGTGTTTCTTATTGACCCGAGTCTGTGCCCGCAATGTTCCCAGGGTCGAAGTTGCGAGCGAGAGAATGTTTGAAAAGGGGTAATCGTGGGCTAAATGCGTTTTGCTGCATTGTCGTCTGACCTATTAAATCTAAACTGCGGTCCGCGTTCATGCAAACAGGTAATTATGTAGTCACAGCTGCAGCCATTGACATCTGGTTACCGCCCCGTGGAAAAAGGGGATGGGGTGCTCGCCTCTCCCTCCAGACTCTCAAGCGCTGAACTTTAATGATATTAACTGAAAATAGAAGGTGGATTAGCAAGACTGACAGGTCAACAAGGTGGATACTTTATCCAAGTAGGCAGAAATAAGTCTGAGTGCAGTTGCTTGGGTATCTCTGCTGCCTTATGCATCAGATTTTTCCCATAGCTGCAGGCTTGGCTGGGCTCTAGAACCAGTTATTATTTAAGGGTTTTAGATCAGGAGAAGTGGCAAGATACTTCTGTCATCCTGTTGTGCGGAACAGTTCTGTAAACAGCCACTTTTTTTTTTTTTTTTTGGTAAAGCAAGCAACTTACAGTGGTTCTGGTCCCCATAGGAAGAGTTGCCAGGATTTCCGGATAACAAACCTTCATTATCAATAAGCCAGCATTTCAAAATTTAGTGGTAAGTGTACAAGGGTGATAAAACATTCCTGGCCATAAATTATTTTAGGAAACTGTTTCTTCTTTTAATGTACTTTGGAACTGAGGGCATAGTATTTGCATGTAAATTAGTCTGACACATGCTCTTTCTCATCCCCCTCTGCTCTCTCCCTTTCCACTGAGAGGGAAGAGATGTCTACATAACATACAGAATTATTAAAACAGCCTGCTTTTCTGTCCTGCACAACTTTCAGTGGTGGGATAAATAACCACTATAGAAATTAGGAGAGAGGGTTACAGGCTCCTGGGTGACTTCCATGGCACATCAAAGCTGGGAGCACAGTCAGTGCTGGGCAGCCCTGGGTTCAGGGGAGGAGTGCAGCCAGCTGATAAATCCCTCCTTTAAGGGATCACTTGCGGGAATGAATGGTTATCTGCTTCTCCTTGCATTTGCATCCCAGTGCTGCTCCTTAGGAGTCAATTATTCTGAAGCGCTGTTGCTATGTGGACTGTCATGTAACAGGGAGAGTAGGTACTACATGTTACAATAAAAGTATATAGGTACAGATATATGGATGTAATCTTCCAATATATGATCTTGTAACATTTTGGGAGGACTGTAATTGCCAAAAGAGTGAAATGTTCTCCTTTAAAGCTACGTCCTCTGTTACAGAGCAGAGAGCTGGTTCTTCACTCATGGAGCAGGGAGGCAGAAAAGATGGTCTGCTCAGATTCAAGGGAACCTGTTTGTATTGTTGATCTCTAAAATTACCTTGGATAGGCATCTGTTATGTAATCAGCTTTTTCTTTTTTTTTTTTCTTTTTTTTTTCTTTTTTTTTTTTTGTGGATTGACTTTTACTTGATTTCTACCTTTTTCTACTCCTTACAGGCCTCTAGGGAATGGACTGACTTTCTTATGGAAAAAGCAAGGTTAAAATGTGCAAACCAAAAATATTTCAAGTGTATCTAGAAATGTGTTGGCATTACCGTGTTTTTCAGGCAGAGACTAGTAGGGAAAGACCAAGTCCATCTACCAGCAAATGACAGTTAAATTGCATCTTCACAGTTGTTTGATTCTGTGACTCTTCAATGCTTACTGCTGTAGGAAAGAATAAATTTTCTTAGCAACATTTCTAGGCTATACCAGGACTATGTACAGTCTCTTTGCTGCCTCTGCGTCAACACATTTTTTTCCAAATATATATAAAATTCTATTTGTGCATTCCCCAGTAGATGTATTAAGTTCATAAAAATACTAAATAGTCTTAGGAATTTGTTGTTTTTCTCTTATGTAGCTCTGTCTTCTAAACCCCTTGTCCATTTCTCTGCTTAAAAAAATAAGTGTTCAAAGTAGAGTATTTCCTTTTCAGTATCCACTGATATTTTTTAGTGTAAAAGGAACACCAGGGAATGGTGTAAATCTGAAGAACTCAATTGTCTGAAAGAGTGTTCTCCTCAGCTATATTATCTGTAGAGGAGATAAACGAGATTGAAGGTTTATCCTGTAAAGGTCTGTAAATGTCTTACACTCCTTAAAATACTTTAATTCTATAATACACTTTAATTCTATAACTGAGAAAACCCGTTCCACTTCAAATATGAAAAGTCAGGATGAATTTGAAATGAGAATTCTTAGCAGAGATCAAGAAGCTTCCTGGTTAAATTGGTTTTTTCCCTGTGTTACCTAATAAGTAAAACTTGATTAAACTTTTAATTTGGGTACTCTGGTTTTGATGTCGTGTGCATCCTGTGATGTCTCAGGTGTAATTCTGAATGTCTCTTTATGTAATTCAAAAGGAGTTACAAGAATACACTTTTCAAAGAGGCAGAGTTGACTTGTCTTTAGATAAGTCACCTAACTTACTGAAATAGGCATTAACCACTTCAGCATTCTTGTATGTTTGGAAGGTGGTGCTGCATAATGTAGAAAAGTTGAAAACTTAGATGTAGGAATTATTACGGGCTCAGTAGTTTGGAGCAATAAGGTAGTAACATCAATGTAATCAGGGGAAGTCTTGCATAGTATACATAGTTTAGCCTCATGCTTCAGCAAACAAGGCATTATAGACAAAATTCTTGTAGTTCTAGACAAAATAAGAGAGCAGAAATACAGACTTCTTGGATATGCACTGAAGACTGATTACCTGCACATGCAATATGTGTACTCAAGATCCTGGCCCTCACTTGGTGGAAAATAACTTCAGTGTGGGCTCTGAGGTTCTTTCTGAAGTTGTTGTACTTACTGGTAAAGTCAGCCCTGAATATGATGCATATTTATGCAGTTTACATATGGTGCATCTGTAGGCATAATCTAAATGGCCTTAGTTCATGTACCTTTCTTAGAAGGAGAATGAAGTGTGAGCCAAAAAGAAAAAAAGTTTCTATGAGAAATTAGTTGGCTTGTTTCAACAAAGGCCCCAGGATATCATAACCAATGTGTAAAAAAATCCAGCATGCTTGGCATGCATTGCCCCTGTGAGTTCAAAAGAACTCTATGGAAACTGAAATGACCTTTCTAAAACTGTATTTGAGGACGTACCCTTTGAGTATGGGAAATAATGTTCCGATAGCAGCAAGTGGGACAGCCCTTTTCCGATACATGACATCTGTGGATTACAGCTATACAGAAAATATGGCAGAGAAGCATAGGAATGTACAGTACCTATAGATGAAGGCTTTCCTGCCACCACTGCTCCTTCCAGGATTTATCTTCATACAGCCTGTGGGAAAGGCTTTATGGTTCTGTAAACTCTATCCAGCTGAATGTTAGCCATTTTCCTTACAAAAATTTTCTTCAGGTTTTTAAAAAGTGCACTTATCTCAGCAGAAAACTGAAATAGCACAAAACATTTGAAATTATTCTTACTAAATTAAAACCAGCTCAGTTCCTAAGGCCAGTAGGTGATGTGCAGCATCGTCTAATAATGAGACAACATTATGAACATGTTCATGTAACATATGTAGGGTTCTGGATGTGTTGAAATGAAGAACTCGGTGTTGCTTTAGAGAAACACAGCTATAGGGAGGATCAGATATTTTAGTTGTTAACATGCTGTCTGAAGCAAATAATTTAATTTCAAAAAGGGAAAACTTGTGCATAACCGAGATCAGATCAGTAATGGCTTTGGAAGACAGCTCTGGTTTTCCTGCCACTGGGGCTAATGCACAGTAAGAGCAAAGAAGTGGGATTAGTTTACAAATTGCCTCGTTTATACTTTGTAAAATTCAAGATCTATTTCTGCAAAGTAATCAAAGGCTCCATTGCGAATGCCTTTTATACTCTGCAGTATGAGGGCAGCTGGCTAGTCAACTACTTTTTCTGTTTTTGTAACTTTCTAAAGTTGACACAGTTTGCTTTTTCCTGTTGGTTTTATTGCAGGTGGACATTTCTCATATTCAAGTTCAGATGATTTTTCCCTCTAGTTACTAGAATGAAATTAACTTAGTTTTTCTCTCAGTCACACTTGACATACTGCTTTTCATTAGGGAAGATTTCCATGTACAGACAGGATGCAGTGCTTAAACAGGGTTTTCAAACAATAAAATATAGATGCAAACAGCCTCAGCATGGGTTTCCTTTTACCCCCTCTGACTATTGTCACAGCTTCCCCTCATTCAGTCCAGTGGCAGTTGTTCTTTGTGTGAAACCAATAGATAGTATTGATAGATCAGCAAATGTTGTGCTTATGTTTCATCTCTTGTAAAATAAAAATGCAGCTCTGGATTCTTCAGATTTCCTCATTTTCCTTATTAAGAACATTGCTGCTGCTCTGCAGCCTTCAAAAATAAAATAAAAAACTGTTTGGAGAGTTAAGAATTTGTAACAGCCTATTCTTGCTTTATTTTTTTTAAAGGAATTTCTGCTCTTTGACAAATTGAGGTATTTTTCTTTGAAGGAAAATATACATGGCAATACACACCAAATTAGTGTGGGAGGAATGCATATTCACTTTTAGAAATGCTGCTAAAAGTTATAGTGCCAACTACCTCATTAATTCATCTTCGTTTATGGAATTGGTGAGGTAAAAATGTTAAGGGCTTGGAGACTGCACAGCACAGGTAACAGGAAAGCTGCTCAGGGATTTTTAGGAAGAAGATGCTTATACCTTGGTGCTTCTGGAGAAGGTATGTGCAGTGGAGGGTTAACTCCCTGACACACTGAAGTGTCTTAATTAGAGCTTGGCAAAGAGCCATGGTCAATAGAAATATACAGTGCCTGAGACAGCAGCAATAACTGGTGGTTTGAGTCTCTGGCGAAGTCTCCTGCATTCAGCAACACACTCTGTCTCTGCCTACCTGTTGTGGGAAAGCAAGATACTGCTCAGACCTGAAACAAAGCAGCCGAGCATTTTCCCATCCAACTTCACCATTGTAGACTTTAAAAGAAAGAATGTGGAGATGGGGAGAGGGGGGAGACACCTGTCAATAAAAGTAGCTTTTGCAGCCACTCGCTGCACGTAGTTGCCTGCAGCTGAAGGAAAGGCAAATGAAAACTGCAGAGCAAATCTGGTTTTGCACACTGAAGGGATTGAGTGCAATACTTGCCTTAAAGTAGAAAAATGGGAGAATTTGAAGTTTGAGGCTGAGAAGATTTTAAAACATTGATGACCTCTGGTGATGCTTTTCAAACTGGGAATTACTGCATGTGTTTGAAGAATGAGGATGATTTCCTTTTAAGAATTATTAATAGATACTTCTTTGCCAAGGTTATAGCCTATTTACAGTCTTGATAGGAAAAATATAATATCAGGTTGCCCGATTAATCCTATATTGTCGTAGGATGATGATGATGCAGATTAAATGTAAAACAAAACATCAAATCTGTTACTAAAAAATTAAATGTAAAGCTACTTATAGTTTCAGGACGAGGCTGCTGGATCTTACAATGAGGAATATAAAGATATGAATTTGGGATAAAACTGAGCTGATAACTTTGTATCTATAGAGACGCACATTCAGAGAGACAGTAGGGTACTTCTGTAGCTGGTGTGTCCATAAAGTGTGTAGAAAGGCTTTTCAGAATGTACAAAAAAGCCCAGAATTTGTAAGACTGCACCTTGGTATCTCTGTGAATGCTGACATTTCTCATACTTGTATGAGAAAAGAAGAAAATGTGTTGTAAGCTTGAGGGGTTTTCCAGAGGTACAAACAGTAATTGAGCTCTTCTATTTCTCACTGATTTTCAGTGGAAATTAAACACCTAAATCCAGTTTGTGAAGGCATGAGAATTATCTCCTTTTAGGTACAACGGCATCAATAATGCATTGCAGTCTCACTATACAAAACCAGAGTACCAAAAATAGTCTTTACTGGTATTAATATTTAACAATATGTATTGGTTTTGCGTGGCCTGGTTTTTGGTAGCAGGGGGGCCACAGAGATGGCTCCTATGAGAAGCTCCTGGAAACTTCCACCATGTCTAGCATAGCCAATCTCTGATGGCTCTGACAGATGGACATGCTGCTGGCCAAAACTGGGCCAATGAGGGAGGTTGGTAATGCCTCCGTGATGACATATTTAAGAAGAAAATCAAAGTCACACAGTTTTTGCTTCTAGTCAGAGAAGAGGAGGAGGTGAGAACATGTGAGGGAAAACAACATGGTGAACTAAGGTCAGTGGAGAAGGAGGCAGAGGAGGTGCTCCAAGCCCCAGAGCTGAGATTCCTCTGCAGGCCGTGGTGCAGACCATGGTGAAGCAGCTGTGCCCCTGCAGCCCATGGGGATCCACAGCAGGTGCAGAGATCCACACACAGCCCATGGGGAGGTGCCCCTGCCAGAGCAGGTGGATGCCTGGAGGAGGCTGTGATCCAGTGGAAGACCCAGCAGAGGGAGAGGGCCCTTGCTTCCAGGCTGGAGCAGCCTGTCCTTGGAGGACTGCATGCTTTGGAAAGAGAGACCCACGGCGCAGCAGTTTTGGGAGAGCTGTGTGCCTGTGGGAGGGGCTCACGCTGCAGCAGGTGCAGTCGGACCCATGAGAGCAGACCCATGTTGGAGAGGTTTGCGGAGAACTGTCTCCCGTGGGAGGGACCCCACAGTCTCACAGGAGAACACTGCTGAAACAGGGGAAGGAAATCCCAGTGATGGACTGACCAAACCCCTACGCCCTGTCTCCCTGTGCTGTCGGTGGGAAGGAGGGAGGGGCTGGGGGAAAAAAGGTGTTTTAAGGGCTTATTTGACTTCTCATTATCCTCCTCTGATTCTGTTAGCAAAAAATTCACTTTGTAACTTTTAAGTTAAGCCTGTTTTGCCCTTGAAGTGTTTTCTCCTGGTCCCTATCTCAACTAATGAAGCCTTCATTAGTTTTTTTTTCCCTCTCTCCTCTGCCCAGCTGTGGCAGGGGAGGGTGAGCAAGCGACTCTCATGGGTGCCTGGCGTCAGGCCAGCGTCAAACCATGACAACACAATCAATAACAAGATTGAATCAAAACCACACTTGTGTGTCTCTTTAAATCTCTAGGTAGAGGTTTACTTCACTTCATCCAGGCTCTGTGTTACATAGTAAATCACATCAGAGGAGACTTGCAGGTCATGGCTGAGTTCAAGTCCTGCTAATTAGTGAGGCACTGAATGGTCATTTAATCCATGCCAGTTGTGTGCATAACAATAATGTGTTACTTGAGCACCTCACTGGAGCATTTCTGGAGTCTCTAACCTCGCCTGTTGAGTGACAGCAGAGTGGCAGTGCCAGTGTTATCTATGTGTGTATCAGGCTGGTGGGTAGCATTATGGACCTGTACAAGTAGGTTTTTGCTGTATAGAGAAATATGAAAAACAGCTGTGAGTTGGAATCTGCAGTTTGCCATGATAAAAACCCACTTGGAATAAGATGGTAATGGTTCTGAAAGGCTATCTCTTGTTTTATGCTTTCTATTCACAAGTTTGACTTTTTGCCTGGGATTATGCATCACCTCAGATGAACCCATCACAACTTTCTGGCAGTGATAGTCCACCCTGCAAAGAAAAAAATATGAGCTGCTCCGTAGCATTCAATCACAGCCCTGACTGCTTGAGATGAGGACCTTCTTTGTGAAGAACATGACTTGCTTAGGTCTTTCTGCGTGAAGAAGGGTCACCTTCTGCTTGAAAAAGATGATCTCTTTTATTTTACAGTAAGCACAGATAGCAAAGAATTCTGAGTCCTATGGAAGATTTTCCAGTATGTGTTTGGAATTTAAGGAATTGAGCTTCTTGGGTTTACCCACCTGCATTAGGTCTCTGAGACAGCCAGCTCTTCTTGTGTGGCCACTTGGTTGTATGCCATGGATAGTTGAAGTGTCCCTGCCTAGTGAAGATGTGGGTTATCCCTTCCTACAGCATCCTTGAGCATGGATACGTTTTCTTCTGACCAGTCTGGTCTTGGGTACATGCAGCTACTTTCAAGTTAATTTTACTGCAGAAGTTGCGTGCTTACATTTTCTGGATATGTTTTCTAGGAGAGATATTGGATAGTCAATGATCTGGTCTGCTTTTTCAAATATTTGTGCAATTATTTTAAATAAAAATGGAGCAAAGTCAGTACTTAAATGTATTTCTGTAAACTGTTTGCATGTGTGTTTGTTTATTCTAAGGGATGTAGCAGATCTATGTAAATTGTATTTAGACACTTGTAAAAATAACGATTTGACCCAGGTGTCTGAGAGCAGTTGCCTTATGAAAGAACTGCTGAGGATCAATGAAGACCTACCATGAGAAAATGCAAATTTGAATGTATAATGAAGATTTACAGTGAAAAATTCCATAGCTAAATTATTTGAAAATTAGGTATATAGCATGTATTTCACTCAGACTCTCAGTGTTTAATGTCTACATGTTTTGTGGACAGAAGGGAAAATGTCAATGTCAGAAGCTTGACATCAATAAATGTTTTTGTGCCATCTCCCTGGCCTTCTGGTAGCAAACTAGGAGGGCAGGAGCTATACAACACATGTGAAACTCACTTTAAAATCATACTGCAGTAATTGTCTGAATGAAAAGGTTCAGTGAGTTTGCTTCCATAGGATGCTGCCTTTTTTAATGGTAGCTGCCAGTATTTTCATTATTGACCAGGGTGATGGAATACTGAATGTGCTCATTAAACACGGAGGTGATGTCCAGCTGAGAGTGGCTGCTAATCCAGTTTGAGGTTCCTTTAAACTGTAATATAGCCTTAGACTTCAAAATTAAGTTGACAAGTTGGAGGAGGGGTCTGAAAAAAACCATTGGCAATCAGAAGGTACAGTTGCAAAGTGTTGGACATAGGCAGAGATGGGGATCGAATAGTAGACAGTGATTCTGCAGAGTAAGGTCTTGCTGTTATTGTAGTTAAAAAGCTATATATAAAGAAAGAAAATCATGTGTGTCTACTCCTCCCTCCCTTCCCAAGAAAAAGAAAGTAATAAGCAATAACTTCTCTGGATAAATATAAAGGGTATTTTTGATTAGTGTTCTTATTTTGATCCATGATGACTTTTTTCACCTTTCCCATGACTGTGATCCATAAAGCTCCTTACTCCATCCTTCATCTCCAGTTGAGAAACCAGTGAGTCTGTCCTTTTGTCAAGAGGATTTTAATTTTGTTGAGAGGCTTTCGTAGACCTGGTCGTGGGACAATGTTGGGCAGGACAAGTCTGTAGATGTCATGAAAATGGGTCAGGTTGGGAAGGTGGCATTGACCTACCCTTGTTTCACTGGGAGGAGCCCAATAGCTGCCATCATCGTAGTGTATCTGTGATATCCTCAAGTCAGGACAGAGAGTCACTGGTCAAAAAACACTTGTGGCCTTTCAGACTGCTCTGTGAGAATGTTTGAATTCACTGAAGTACTGATGCTGGGCGTGACCTCGTGCCATGTCAGATGAATGTCAGTCACAGTGAGTTTGCAGTGAATGAAGTATGGTATCTAGGGTTTCCCTCAGAATAAAGGGTTAGCTCTGGGCAAACACTTACCTACACCTATTCAGTGCAAAAGTACCTTTTTAATGTAGGATCTCTTGGTTTTGATTAAATTGTGTTAAAACAAATGCTGAGTCAGTTGCATGCATTTTAATAGGTATAAGTACTTAAAAGGAATAATAGTTTGTTCATCATGCATTTTTCAGTTGCTTCTTTAGGTTTTTATTATTTCAAATGAAAGAGGTTGTACAAGTATAAAAAATTTAAATTGTTTTTAAAAATTTAAACCAATTAAAGGTTGCATTCCTGGTGAGAAGAAAGAACAACTTTTTGCTGAATTACTTTCAGTTTAGATTTATACTTAATTTTTATATCAGTATTTTTATACCAGTGATTTTTAGAAGCTTTTCATTTTTGTTTGAACAACAGAAAGGTTCCAGGGCATCTGTGTTTTCCTTTTTCAATGACTAAGTTCTTTTCCAGGTAAGTGATGAGATTCCTGGTCTTTGAATGTTTTTGTTTAAGGGTAGCTTTTAAAGCTAACTGTAAAGTTCCCTTTAATCATAACTATTTAACTTGTGTCTGGGGATGTTTGAAAATAATTGAGGTTTTTAAGGTGTTTTGAGTGGATGCAGGACACAGAATTGAGAGGAAAGGAAGAACTTCCCAGCTGAGCTGTTGCATCGGCTCCCTCCAGCCTGCCTGGGAGCTGATTGCCTACCCTCAGAGCTTCTCATTGTGGTCGCCTGTGGCTTCTTGTGGCAGAAAGAGGAACATAAAACCACCTATTTTGTGTAAGACAGCAATACCTCTTGCAGTGCCCAGTCTTCAGCAATAGCCAGTGCCTGGGGAAAGTTTATAGACAGGGCAATAACAGTGCAGTGCTTTTGTTCAGCTTCCAGCTGGAGGGGCTTCCAGAGCAAGAGGTAGTGTTCTTGTGGTTAATAGCCCTTCAATGGTCTCCCCTGCCCCAGTAAAACACTCCTTGAACTTCTGTCAACTGTTTCAGCACCTGCAGTAACTCATGGCAGAGTACTGCAGCGTATGTGATAAACGAAGTTATTTTTTTCTTAGCTTATTATGCCAGTTTTATTTAATGCCTGCTTATTCCTGCGTTAGAAGCAACAATGAACAATTTTACCCACTTGGAGCTTTCTGTGACTCAAGATTCAAATACATTCCTGTTCCTCACGCAAAATTGAAGCTTACCAAGGGTCAGGGGCTACTGGTCACACCGTTCACTCCTTTCTTTTTGACGCTGAATAGTCACAGACATTTTTTCACTGTTCTCTCCACACTTGGAAGTTTAACTATATCCTTTCACAGGCAGGAGGACCAAGGAAGGGGACACTTTTTAAAGCCATTATTTTGTGTAGCAGCATAAAATATTGTCGGTTTAGCTTTCTTTTTCTTGGGTAAACCCAAATACTTGACTTGGGTTTTCACTGCAGCAGAGTCTGAAGCAAATGTTTTCTTTAAAATTGTCTTTTGTAACCCCACAATACTCTATCTGAGCAATAGAAAGTATTAAAGTGTGCACATGAAGTTTAGATATTTTTCCCTCAATGTGACCTGCTTCACATTTACCTGTGGAGAATTTCATTAGTCACTTTATATCCTTGTCACTATATACTCTGTGAGGTGCTTATGTAGCTCTTTCTGACTAGCAGTATTTTTATTATTGTAAATAGTTTAACCTTCTTACCGATTTTAAGGGGAGACAGTTTGTACACAGATTGAAGTATTGCATTTCAGTGAGACTTGACTGAAGATTTCCCTTTACTGAGAAAATGAACCACTTTATGCTTGATTTTAGCATTTCCACTCATTGATACGATCATTATCTTTCTTATTCCATGACAACTTAGCATGGTGTTCTGTGTGGGGTGGGTTTTTTATGATCTCCATGGAAGAGACCTTCTGAAACGCTCTCAAAATTCAAGTAAACAGATCTGTAGTTTGACTGTTTTCAGCCTTGCACCAATCCATCTAATCCAAGTTACACAGTCTCTCTTAGTTTTCCCACTGAAAAAGGAGGCAGGAGTGCATCTGAGGACTGCCTCTCCTTCCCTTGTAGAAGCTGGAGTGGCTCTTGGAGCACCATTTGGACAGACTGCCATTATTACAAGGTAACCAGTGTCCTGGGCTAGGGAAAGAGGAAAAGGAAATTTGAGGCAAATCCAGCAAGTGAGAAATGAGATCCATGAAAACTTAAAAGAACCTAAATGGAATGCTGGCAGTCATTGCTAGTGTGCTTTAAAAGTAACCTTTTCCTTGGCACCTGGGCCACTCGTGTCCACAGCTTGAGCAATGTTGTGTGATACAGAAATGTTTAGGGAAGCCAGAGAAGCAGTTTCTTTGGAGTAGTCCCATTGACTCCACTGGAAGTTTGATCATGCTGCACATCAGAGGTTGTTGTTTAATCAATTGTTGTTTAATCACCTTGTTTAATCACTGTCTGCCCCTTTAGCCCAGCCAGCCTGTCTGTGAGTCCATCTTCTAAAGCTTTGTTTTAGCTTGTGTTAGCTTGTGTGCTGGAGTATGTCTATCTCTCATAAACATGCAAGAATGCAGATATATAACTACAATTTTTAAATTGCTATTAGCTTTTAAAAAGAACTTAGTGTACTGGTTATTAGAAACTGTCAGTAAGAGATTGGATAGCAGCTCTTGTGGTGGGCTCTGTGTGTGGGATTATTTTGAAGACAACTATTAAATTAACACTTGGATCAAGTAGAAAGATTCCAGGGTATGCCACAACATAGCCTGTGAGGTCAGTAATGTTATATCAGTAATATAAATCAATGATAATCACAATTATTATTATAGTAAATAAAAATAAATAGCATTCTTAACAGATATCCAGTTTGGAGTAAATTTACTCAGAAGAAATAAATATGATTAAAGCAGTGGATTCTTTGAAGTCATAAAGTCCAGGTCATCACCTTCATATTTTCTGTCTGATGAATTCTGGGATTATTCCTGGTTCTGTTATGTCTGCTTTCATTTCATTACAGACACAACTTCATCAAATAGTAATAATAAGGGGTGTAGGATAAAGCCTTTGCATTTTGTTCCTTGCTCTTCCGTGCTGCCTTATCAGCAATGAAAGTATTCTGGAAGTCATGGTCAACTGCTCCTGCAGAGCCAGCAGATGGAGAGCAAGAACACTGCTGTGTTTCTATGTGAAAATGAAATAAGGAGTTGCTATTGTTTGAGCAGGAAGAGGGTTAAAATGTAATTAGCCAATCAATATCATGAATAGAAAATGAAGTTTGAGAAGGTTTAATTTTGAAAAGACCCACTGCAGATACTGTGTTTTCCCCCTCCTCAAATCAGTTATTTTTCTCCCCTTAAAATATTACATGTACTCAAAACTTTCTGACTGGACAAACTGATAGTTAATGCATACAAATGCAATCTAGCAGAGTGGCTACCTTCTCCCTGAATAGTTTATTTTAGCTTCTTGCATCCTGCAGCTGATAGAAGGACATGATCACTGAAGTGCTGCTCGTAAGAATGCTTTTGTTTTACCCGGACTTGAAGTTGTCAGGTATTCATTGACAAACTACTATAGTTATGTGGGTAGTGGTACAGCCTCCCTCTGAAGGCAAACACCTGGAGCAGCTGGCAATATAGTACATACCCCATTTTATCAATCAACCATTTCCCTAACAGACTATCTTCTATTCTGGTACTCCCTTTTTCTTGATTTGAAAGTACAACTTCTAGGCATTTTGCAGAAGGTTGCTTTGTAGCCAACTTTAATCATAGCAGAAAGCATTAATTATATAATATTCTTTTTAATAGATCAGATAACTTCTAAGAAAAAGATATATTTTTACAGTAAAAATTTTGATTCATGAGAAAAACATCTTTGAATTCAGATAGTAATGAGGCTGTTAAAAATCCCTGGTTGAAAACAGTTTATGCACTTATTCAGGATTCTCACTTGTGGCAAGAAAAATTTATTATTTAAAATAACAGATCTGTGCACACTGATGTTATCAAGCCTAAAACTTCTCTCACAGTTTTAATAGGTATTTTGTGGGTTGTTCATAGCAGTGAGCCTTATGTTGTACAGTCAGTGCATCCAGGTTCAGCTGCTCACAGTCTATAAACCTGTTGTCTTGAGGTTTTAGTCACTTTGAGTATTAGTTCAGTATGATGGAAAATGATAACAACTGTACTTGGAAGTTTAACAGTGAAGTTTAAAAGCAAAGTTTTGCTCACATCCCTGTGTAGATTAGGGTCAGTGGACTTTTATTTTATTAGGTCCCATCTCCTGCACCCATTACCACGTACGTGTGCACATTCCAGTAATGCCGTGAGAGGCATGGCTAACATCTGTCACAGGCAGTCTGCTCTTGTTTCTCTTTCTTTTTCACAGGGGTCAAGTTTCATATGGAATTTTGTTTTTAAAGATTTTAATTTGTATCTCATTTGTTAAGTTTGTTTCCTAGAAGGAGCCCCAGCTGAAGGAATGCAGCTTGCATTGAAACACAGAGGTGTGCTGCAGGGTGATTCTCATGGAGGCAGGCACTCTTTTCAGAGCCTGTGTCTTGAGGACTTAAGTTTTGATTGGGGAATAAATGAATCCACAAGCTTCAGTGTCAAGAATACCTTTAAATAATAGAAGTCTGCCCACTAGAAGATCTTCTATATTTCCAAACCCCGTGTCTTGAAATACGTCTAAGTCAAGGGATGAATATCTTCTAATACAGTGCTTTGTTTCATAAGTCACAGGTCTGATCACAGGAGAGATTTTATAAACTTCTGGTAACCTGTTTTGCCAAGGAACTTACAGCTGTTGCTTCCTCAAAGGTGGCTTAATGCCTGGAAGAATGATGGTGCTGTTGCTAAGCGCCTGTTACTCACCTTGCTCCTGTTCTCTGACAGTTGAGAAGTCTGAATCTTTGGGTGGTTTGATGCAGTCCCAGAAATGAGCAGGGAAATGCTGTTCACAGGCAACGGTGGAATTCAAGTGCTCTCCTCAATTCCCAGCACTTAGAGGAGATCTGACCATTTTGTCATTTAAGGTACATTTGTCATATACCTTTGAGAAACAGTAAGAAAGCAGAGTGTTGAAAATGGCCTCAGAAAAAAGCAGTAACCCTGCTTGGCTAGTTTAAGATGTATTTGTTTCTGAGCTCAGACCACTATCAGTCATGCCATTTTTTTCAGTATCTTGGTCTCGGATATCACAAGGTAGTGCTTTAAATTTTATGTGAGACTTTAGTGCAGTTAGGATTTTGCTATCCGTAATCAAGTTTTTCTTCACTGAAACCAGTATTAAGTCTTCAGTCACAAGATGCCCCACTAGTACAAAACCAGGAAATATGTGGGTCAAATTTGCAGAAGTTGGATTGAAAACACATAAGCTTGTTCATTGTTGCCTTACGTATTCAAGGTTTCTTGGACCTGTTGGAGTGGGTCTAAAGGAGAGTTATGAATATGATTGTAGGGCTGGAGCACCTCTTCTATGAAGACAGACTGAGAGAATTGGGATTGTTCAGCCTGAAGAAGAGCGTGTTCCAAGGAGACCTTATAGCACTCTCCAGTACTTAAAGGGGGCTACAGGAAGGCTGTAGAGGGATGTTTTACAAGGGCATTGATAGGACAAGGGTCAATGGCTTTGAGCTCAAGGAGGGTAGATTTACATTAGATATTAGGAAGAAATTCTTTGCTGTGAGGGTAGTGAGGCACTGGAACAGGTGTCCAGAGAAGTTGTGGATGCCCGTCCCTGGGAGTGTTCAAGGCCAGGTTGGATGGGGCTTTGAGCAGCCTGGTCTAGTGGAAGGTGTCCCTGCCCACAGCAGGGGTTTTGGAACTAGATGATTTTTCAGGTCCCTCCAACTCAAACCATTTTATGATTCTATGACTGAACTGAAGGAGACTTGATGAGTTGTTTAACTAGTGATGAAAGGATGGACTTATGGTACCAAAGGAAGATTTTGGATACTTGTGACAAGAAACAGACTGTGCAGTGAACTGGAAGCAAAATTGATGAGGCAGTGCTGAGTAATACTGAGGTGCTGAGTTATTCTTCAAATTGTATTTTAGTAACTTCTACAAAAAAGTGTCCTTTTTCAGTCTCTTCAGTCCTCTTTGGGTCTCTTGCTTTTAGAATTAGCTGTCCATAAACAGTCATCACATTTGCATTCTTAGAAAATTAGGCTGCTCTAAGGTGCGCCATGAAGAGAGAAAAAAGCGTGGTGACCAGTGTTGTCACCACTGATAGCCACCTCCTTTACTGATCTTCAGGCAGAACACAGCTGTCCTCAAGTGAATTTAGTAATTTTACCTAGTTGAATTGCTGAGGTTTGTTTATTTGAACGAATCCCTAATTCTGTGATTCAGGTTTTCCAGCTCTCTTAGATCTGTTGTTTGTCAGGTTTTTCATTGTGAATTAATATTATATCTGCATTAAATATTTAAAATATTTTTAAATGGTTGCTCTCTGTGTGCCCTCTACCTTGTATTTTTAAAAATCACACCTTCAAATTAAGGATATATGTTAGATATTCTGCCACATATTCATGCTTTAGTGACTAATATAGCATGATTAAAGAATTCTGCTTGTATTATTCATAGAGTTTTCAAATTAATGTTCTTTATTTGTCAAGGGAAAAAAGCTTAATACTATTGTTAATTGCATGAAAGAATTAACATTGTTCAATACCTGGATTTAATTGGATTAATTGGAAATGCCTTTAAATGTATCTTTGATGCTTCTCATCCCACGCACAGGGTGGGTGCTGGATTTTTGCCTGCAGTTTGACTAGAGGACATTTGATTTCATCTCAGTCTGAGATTAAGCATGTCAAAAACTGAGCTCACAGACAGCTCCTTCTCACCAGGAGCAGGGATGTGCATGTGCAAGTGCCATGCAGCGTATCCAGAGTGACAGTAAAAAAAATAAAAGGGAGAAAAAAGAAAAAAAGAAAAAAAAAGAAGGGGAAGAAAAGACTGGCTGCAGCCTGCTTAGCATAAGCAGCTGCTGCTCACTGTCTTGTGCTGTGAGAGCACCTTTCTGACAGGTTCTCAGGCTCGGCTCCGAGGTCAGCGCGGGATTAGGATGGGAACCCACTTTGCCTCTCCTGACAGCTGCAATGTTTAGTCACCGCGCAGTGACTTCAGCCCTGTGGCTTCTAAAGAATGTTTAATTAGTTTGCCTGCTATCAAAAATTATCTCAAGCAGAGACACAAACATATGTTGGAATTGGAGAAGACGTAGTAGGGGGGCTGGTGAAGGATGGCATCCAAAATATTATGAATAATTTTTTATATAGGCTGTTACACTGTTAAAATTTAAAATTTTCATAGGTAGTAATCCTAAAGTGAAGAGATGCTTTTGTTCTATGTAATTATTTTTGAGACATGCCCTGAAAACAACGTTTCTTGTCTAATAAAAAAGTATGTTGAAGCAAACAAGTACACTGCTGTTCTCTCCTGTAGAGTAAGAGCTTGGTGGGAACTTGAGGAGCCTTGGGAAGACACAAGTGCCGTTGTGCGAGGAGAGCCAGCCCTCCTCGCCAGTGCACTGTGAGCACAAGCCAAGTTGAGCAAGTTTGTTATAGATAAAAAGCCTTGGATCTCTCCTGCTTTCACTTGGGACTGGCAGTGTCTCGCTGTAAACTGTGACTCCATCGCACCCAGAAATACTTCCTGAAAACCCAACTCTTTTCCAAATAGCTTTTAGTGCATGAAATGGATCAGCATCCCCTCCTTTGTAAGCTTTCTGTAAGAAAACAAACTGCATTTGAAGGTTAAAAGCCTTTTCACTTAAATGTGTAGCTGTGTGGCCTGTGGTGGGAGCAGGGACACAGGAGATGAAACGTGGCAGCAGCCACTGGGTTTCACGGCCGGGCACGAGACACAACCTGCAGCCACTGTTTCCACTCGGCTAAACCTCCTGAGAGTGGTGCTTCTGTAAGGGCATTTTCCCACCAGAAGGAAAGCTAAGGAGCCAGGGCCTAAGGAGAGCTCGCTGGCCTATGGGGTGAGTTGCTGAATATTTAGGTTGCATTAGACCAGCAGAGACTGTGGTGCAGAAATATATGGATACACACTTACAGGAAGCCTAAAAACATATGCCGAGCTATGCTGACTGCAGAACAAATTGGGTGGGGTTTTTTTGGTCCACGTCTTCTACTTTTTTTCTTGCTTTCTTTTATTGACTGGTGTTAGAAATGTTTTTTTTTTCCTACAATTTTATTTGTAACTTCCTCATGGTATAGATAATCCCAATGAACCTCAGTCTGTATTTTTTTTTTTTAATTGTTCTGAATTAACATGATGTGTACTTTTTAAAATACATCCTGAGTAACTTTGTGGCCTGTTTGCCATTTTTTCTTGTCCTCCCTCCTGCTATTAAAGCTCAATTAACTTTTCATTAAAGATTTGTAGACTTTATGGGATAGAAATCGTATAAGCCTTGCCTGTTTGGTGCATCTGTGGAATAAAATAGCCTTTCTTATATGTGATTTTAGGCTCATATGAGGGGTTGATGACATTGTAGGGAATACAGCCTATTGCATATCCTAGGTTGTACGAATAGCTGTCAATAAGATGTATCTCTGTACATGTTGTCATGTCAAATTACTAATTTCTGTTGCTGACTTTGCAGTTCTTAAGAGGAATGTTGTAAATATTAATGAAACATGTTTTTCAATCTCCCAGTGCTATAGTAAACTATTATTCCCATTTTATGAAAAAAAAAAATTACAGCGTGGAAACTGTAAGATGCTCATGAATATGAACGTTTTTGGCAGGAGTAGGAAGTAACTGAATTTATAATGTCTGTGTTTTAACCAAGAGACATTATTCTTCCTGGCTGAAATTTGTTGATTCACATCATAATTGCAAAGGACTCTTCTGATAAATGGCATAAATGTTGCTATGGCTTCCCAGCATCTGTTTTCTGGCAGTCAGACTGTCGAGCAGCTTGGAGTTAAGTGAAGCATCTACCTCTGCTTGTACCAATTTGCAGAACTGTGATGTAATGGAGGGTGTCAGAAGGATTCTTCTCCTCTGCTTTATAGCACGAAGAAGAACTCAACACTGCCTTCTTCATTAGTGTTTAAATGGTTTTTTGGCTTAAGGTTTTTAAGAATAAGCTAGGAGGGTTAATATTTTAATATGTGTAACATACTGCATAATAGTATGTAGTTATTTCATCATCCCTCAGCCAGTTGCTAAACACTGACTGATGTTTTAACAAATATAACAAATATTTCTGAATGCTAAGATAGAAATGCTGTATATGGTCCTGTAAACAGGTGTTTTCTTGTGTTTTGGATACAAATGTATACAGAATTGCATGTCTTTTTTTAAAAATGCAGATTTTGCTATAAATCCTGTAGCTATTGTCCATTGTGTATTGTAATTGTTAGTGGGCTTTTTCTATTTTAGACTTGTCTGTAGGGAAAGGTTCCTATTAAAACTCATTTCAGAAAAGAAAAAGCTTAGTAAGAGTATTGAGCTCCTCCTGAGATCTGTAGAAACACATGGTACCTAGGGAAAGAAAATGGGGAAAGTCAGATTATTCTCCCAACCTGTGTACAGGCAGGAGTTGCCACTTGTAGACTATAATGAAAACAACCTGTATGAAGCAGCACAGTAATTATGCTATGAATGGAGGAGCAGCAGCTTAAGACTGTTCTCCACAGAGTGCATATTGCTGTGTACTGGGCTGTTGGGGATTGACCCCTCTCTGCAGTGTGCTTGGGAGTGCTTCATGTAGGAGATTTTGCTACCTAGGATTGCATATTTTGCTGACAGCTGTTGTTTCAGAGATAGGCAGAAGAGTTTTGTTCTTATTTCTTCCCTATCTTGTACATCCTCCAGTTCCCCATCAGCCACTCTTCCTGTTGTGTCTCCTTTACTGTAGAGACAATACTCCACTACCTGTCTGATGGTAATCAAATGGAGAGTGTTTAGGAGAGCAGGAGAGTACTCAACAGCCATTATTTCTCTAAACCTAACTAAACTAGAGAAAGCCCTAAACTGTGCTAAAAATTTCCATATCATTCATTGGTGTTCTGGGTGAATGTGGGAAGTCATCCTTTTCATAGAACTGGTGTGTTTTGACTGTCACATTAGGAGTCTGGTCTTCAGTTAGGAGTTTGGGTTGGAAGGGACCTTGAAGACCATCAAGTTCGAACCCCTCTGCCATGGGCAGGGACACATTCCACTAGAGCAGGTTGCTCAAAGCCCCATCCAACTGGCCTTGGATCCACAACTCTGGACAACCTGTTCAGTGTTTTACCACCGTCATTATAAATGTCTTCCTTATGCTCAACCTAAACCTCCTCTCTTTCAGTTCAAAACCTTTGGCCCTTTTTGTTAAACAAAGTCTGTCCCCATCTCTCCAATAATCCCCCTTTATATGTTGAAAGCTGCAATGAGGTCTCACCTGGAGCCTTCTGTTCTCCAGGCTGAACAGCCCCAGCTCTCAGAGCCTTTCTTTGTAGAAGTGTTCCAGCCCTCTGGTAATTCTCATGATCCTCCCCTGGTCTGGCAGGTCCATGTCTCTTGTGCTGGAGACCCCAGAGCTGGATGCAGTACTCCAGGTAGGGTCTCAGTGAAGCGAAATAGAGGGGCAGAATCCCCTTCCTTGACCTGCTGCCCCTGTTAATGTTGTCTTTCAGCTTGTGTAGCTTGCCATTCCTCTTCTGCTCTGAATCTTTGGCTTTGGAAATATTTTGTAAGTTTTTACTTGATTTCCTCAGCTATTCTTTCAGTGTATTTTAGCATTCAATGCAACAGATGTATTCCAGAAAGAAGGAAATGCCATTCCTGTTTTGGGAAGAAATTACAAGAATCTTTCATTTACGAGAGAGGAGTCAAGGGAGTTCTTGTCTAATAGAGTAATGGAAGATAACATTATTGGCAGTGAATTAATTTTACCTTTGTATGTAGAGTATTGATAAAAATGTGGCATGTCACACACTGATGTCTTCCCTTTCATTAAGTGTGTTGTGCAAATGACAGAGAATTGAGTAGGAAGCACTAATTATCAACCACAGTTTTATGTATAATTGGGCTTATAATGAGAAGTGTGAGTGGTTTGTTTACTATATGCTTCAGTTCTGAAACACAAAAACACAGCCAGCAGCACAATGAAGAGCTGTCCTCATAAATTCACTCAATTTGATACCAGAGTTGATACCAAAAATTTATTTGGTATTAAAACAGTACATTGCAAGCATGCATAATGGTACCAATTACTTAAATGTACATTTTATGCAGTATATATAGTTATAGCCTCAGTTTGAGGATATATGTAACTATATAACTTGAAAGGCAAGAGAAGGATGGAGGAGATTGAAACCACAAAAGCCCACCTGAGCTTCTTTGGTTACGCTATGTGCTGGTTATGCCATATGAGTTCTGCGTGGTCTCTATTCCTTGTGAGATTCTGATGGGGTGGGCTTTTCAGGGGAATGAACTGTATTTGGACAGTTGTTACTCATGAGCATGATGTGTTATCTGCTGGCTGATGTCTTGTATACAGCTGTTTATGTTAGTGCTGGTTTATCTGCAGTAGCAGTATTACTGAGCAGGAAGTAGGCAAGTGAATATGAATGTTTCCTATACAGCATCTTTGAGCAAGGGCCCATCTCTGAGGTATTACACTGTGCTATCAGCACTGGGGAGAAACCCAGCCCCTTGTGGGACTTGACCTGACGAGACTGCTTTGAGCAGATGAACAGGAGGACCTGAGGTACTTTATGTGATGGGTCATCACACAGCCATGGGTTGCTGCAGCAGCAGCCTGCAATGCTCACTTATTCGTAGTGACTTTGCAATGAAGTTGAGGATGAATGTGATACAGGTGACCAAGGCTGGGATCTGTATCTGTAAAGAAGCTTTGTTCATTTTCTTGGTGTGTCATTTTCAGATCTTTAAACTTCACCAAAAGCCTAGAAAAATTGAGTTAGTAATATTTTAATATTTCATTTTCTTTATGTTTTTTTTTTCCTTGTCTTCTTTAATAATGTGAAGAAAAGTGTAGGACTTCTTTATCTAAAAAACTTCTTGATCAATTTATTGCTTTTCTTAATACTGCTGTGTGGAATAATCCAAGGGGATATGGAATATTTCTGATGATTTATGGAAACATTTGAAAGGCCCAGTTTCTGATAAGCCAGTATACCGGTATTGGCTGTCACTGTATTCTGCCAGCAGCCCTGGGAGCTATTAAGTTGCATTTATGCCAATTCTCAGCCAGTGATTGCATATGACTGGTTGAGAATAGAGATGGCAATTTCCCAATGGTTTCCTGGACATTTGTTCAGAAACTAAGCCAGAATCACAGGAAGGTGGGTCATCTCATCTTGAGCTAAATGAAGTTTGGGGTGTTCTGGAGAACTGTGGGAGACATGGTGTTGGTTCTATGGATTACACTGTGGGCCTGAGTCAGAGGTGCCTGACTGCATGGAAACCTAGCAGTTGTGCCAGTCCTGTGCTGGTTCTCACAGAGGTCCTTTTTGTCTGAATAAGAACTTTCTAACCCAGAAGCATCCCCCTGGTCTCACTCTGGAAATGAGACCTGAAGTTAAGAGGTAGCACAAGAGGAAAAAACTGTGAGGTACTAAGTTTCTCATCCTGTCTTCTGCCCTCAGATTTCCGTCTGCTTCTGATTCTTGTGCCTCATATACTGAAGTCCAGCGTAGATCCTGTGACTCTTAGATGCCTCCATCTATTTTCCAGTTCTGTGGCCTTTCTTCCTTTCCAGCTCAAAGAGTCTGGTCAGTTCTGCTAGCCCTGTAGTTGCACTTTCAACAAGGAAGGGGATCAGAAAGCCCCTTGTGCTAGTAATTACATGCAATTTCTGTACCAGTTTGAGAATATAGCTTGTCCAGTGTTTGTCACCAGCTGCAGAATATTGATGGAGATTGGTCTTTCCTAAAGCAGTAAAAGCTGCATACAGTATTTATGTTATGCAGTAAATACAGACTGCTACACCTGCCTACCGAATCAGAGCAGAGAAACAGGGCATGTTTCTCTAATTTGTATGTGTTGTGTGCTTTTTCTCATGCACAAACATGCTCGAAATCCAAAGATCCTTATAGCTGTTTTCAAAATCTGACCAGCCACCAGGAACTGAGGAGTGCTTCATTTTCATCTTAAATTTTTTGAAGTCCTTAATATTGTTTAATGCATAGAGGGAATGGTATTTATGTAATGAACAGCTATGCCATGCTTTGAATAGTTCACAAAGAAGATAGAATTCCCTATTTCTTCTTGGCATTGGTAGGGTATCACTATATTAATACGCTTCACAGTCACGAATGTAATTTTTCAGGATCCTATGAGCAGAGAGGCATACTTATCCCATATTTACCCCAGTTCACAAATGGGCAACTAAGGATCAGAGATTAAGGATGCAAGTATCTATTATATATTCTGGGAGTTATGATTACACAGCTTGAGCCATTTCATCTTCCATTTCTCCTCTTACTTTGATACCTAGCACTCTTCCTGCAGCTGTATGAACCAAGCAGCTGCCTTTGCAATCAGAGCCAGTATTAGATACTGGCCTGTGCCTCCAGCACTTTTCCTTCAGCTGCATAGGCAGGCAGGCAGCTGCTTTTATGTATTAATATGTGGAGCTGGCATTGGTTATTAAGGCAGCTGCTCAGCTGCCCTTACAGCTGGAGGAAGGGTGTTTCCTACTAGGAACAGCTCATAGTAGTGGAGAGACTTCAAAACAAGGAGGGTATGGCCTGGCTTTTCATCTCTAAGCTGTATTACTTAGGGCTGCGAAACTGTGTGATTTCATTAGGAAGTGTATACAATTAATGGAAGTAATTGAATATGTTGAAGTTACCTACCATTTCTTCTGCATTTTATGGGTTTAGACTGGTGACAGAAGTCACCATGTGACTTGATTTTCCCTACAGCAGAAATGTTTATATTGCTTAAATTTAACCAAGTGAGTTAAAGTTTTACACTGAATTTGAAACGTGGTAGCCCTACCTTCTTTAATTGTAGAGTTAGTGTTAGTATCTGTTCAGGAAAGTCTTAACATCTTTTTGTGATTTTCATACACAGAGGTAAAATGGGAAGTCGTGCATGTCCATCCTTGCTTGTAGCACTTGGCTGTTTGTTCAGGGCACTCCTGTGGGGTTTAAAGACTCATTTGAGTATGAACCTTGAGCTCTTATTTCTGCCCTTATTTAGAGAAAAAGACTGAGAGCCTGCATTATGGTTTGTGCAGCCTTTGACAGATGAAAGCTCTACTCTGCTGTATTTCATCTGGGCATCAACAGCCAGTGGCAGCTTGGTTTTAGAAGGCCTTGTCCATATGAAACTTCCTCCTGTCAAATTCTTGAGTAACAGAAGGCTTAGATGAAAAGAAGAATGGGGATTAGTGAAAAGCCTGAAAGTGCTGTGTGT
The DNA here is from genome assembly GCF_009650955.1 of Corvus moneduloides. NCBI lineage: Eukaryota > Metazoa > Chordata > Aves > Passeriformes > Corvidae > Corvus > Corvus moneduloides. The sequence goes on along the minus strand of NC_045476.1, from coordinate 134,830,727 downwards.
GACATAAAGCTATGCCATCATTGGTAACTGACATAAAGCCCATGACTGAGCTACTTCAGACTTTGTGGACAGTGTTGAATGCAGTAGCAAAATTCTGCAGAGTGCACCAAAGTGGTTCTGGAAAGAGGAAAGCAGTGGAGAGAGAGTAAGCAAGGCGATATTTAATATTCTGTTGAGTGGGCAAAGCAGGCGTCAATGGCGCAGGACTGTGCACCTCTTGAGTATGTAGCAAGCTTTCATATGGGGCTAGTGAAATAAAAGAGGCCTTTGAGGAGTAAATAGGAAAGCGTGAGAGGATCTCAGTATTGACGGGAGCACGCTCCTCTATGGGATTGGGAGTCCTACGCACCATAAGCTGCTCTTGGAGTGTAAACAAACACCTCTTGGAAGAATGTGGCATGCTTTGCCTTTGATGTTGCTGAGAGGTTTTGAAGTACATGTAAGAAGTAGTCTTCCTCTTTTTCACACCCACCTCCTCACACCACATAGTTAAAATTAGTTTCAGTTCTTTCCTATGGTATTTGCAGTATGTCGAGTGAAAGTGTTTTCTTTTTTTTTTTTTTTGCTATAATGAAAATCACTTCTCCCTTCAAAAAGTCTTCAGACCAAAAGTTAAGTTTGTCTAATACTATTTTTAGGTGCCAATTCAAAGAAACATTATTATTGAGTGTAATTTCTCCTTTGATATACAAATGAGGTTCTTTTGATGTGGGGTGGTTGTTCCCATAGCAAAGCAACTCTTCAGGGCAGTTCATTATTAGCAAGCAATTGTTAAACGTATTCATCTGTTTGTACCATGTAGGCAAAAGTGATTGTGATGCTCCCTAAGTAAGCTTGTCTCATACCTTGTGGTCTATATCACCTGTTACTTGTCCTGCTGAATTCTGTCAGATTGGGAATACTTGGAATTAAATGACCCAGTGTCATTTTCCCTTGCTGGTTGTTTATTTTCCTTTCTGTGCTGCAGAAAGTGTCAAGCATTTCTGAATGTACATTGCCTTTTTTATGTAGTGTTATCCTGTCCAGCTTCTGGACAATACCTTGAAATTTGAGAGGGGTGACCTTCATCAGGGAGGTGCCTTATGCTACTTGCTTGATAGTCCATGTAGACTGAGCTAAGGCAGCAGACATTTGGGCACATACACGGATGTCTTTCGTGTCTACTGTTCTCCTCTCAGACCAAAGGCAACTGGAGCATTAACAGCAGAAACCCACATCCTACAGCCCAGTGAGGAAGGATTGATAATAGTGAGGAAGAAACGGTAATTTCTAGACTTGTTTTGTTTCTCCTGGTCAGGAAAAGAATGATTTGCATTTCACAGTCCCTTGATCACCGTGCCAGTTGTTAGTCATATGATTAGAGAATCAAGTACCACTTTTATTGTCAGAGGGTAGTTTGCATGGGGTGATTTCTGCTGGTGCCAAGAGTAACAGCTAGTAGTAGTGCTGATCCTCTCAGGGGAAGAAGAGAAAACTGAACTGGGATTTAGAAGAGTTAGGCTCTTCTTTCTGCTCTATTCTATACTTCTATAGTAGTAAAACCACCGGTGTTGAATTAAACTTGAATGTTTACCTAAGGGGCTGAATTGCAAATGTTGGAAAAACTTTTTTCATTTTTATCTTTAGCTTTTGAAAGCTTTTTTTGCCACCTTAACTTTCTTACAGCTTTCCTTCATGTCATAAATACCAGAATTATTGAAGTATTAAAGGAAGTTTATTTCATAATTTCTTTTTTAATTATTTCAATATGAAAATAATTAATTCATGGATTCGAATCCTATTTCTAGTATAGAAGATGATTCAGTCATATCTTTTGATGTTGGCTGGAGGAAGAACAGTGTTGTAACTGCTGGACTCTGCCTAGCAGGCTGCTGCTCCCTGAGAGCTCAGCGAGGGTTTCCTGGGGCCATGCGATCAGTCGCATCCTGCAGTCCATTTCGGGCAGCCCCACGATCTGGCTCCGGCAGCCAGCAGCGTTACAACGCAGTGGATGGTAAAGGAGGTAGAGAAGGGTCTCTCTTGAGGGTTTGAGATGGCTTCAATCGCATCTTGTACCTGCAATGTTCAGAGGTGGAGAGACAACGAGGGCTGGGTACGCGGTGGTTTTGTCAGGGGCCCAGGGGCGGTCCCTGGGCGGGGTTGGGGTACAGGAGCAAATAGGGAGAAACCGAGGGAGTGGCCAGGGCTAGGGCAGGGAACATGTGAAATAAGGAAAGCAAGGGATTAGCAGATCCCCACAGAAGAGAAAAAAGTTGGCTTGATTTAGACAATTAGCTTATACAATTAGCTTAGATATTTGGTAAACAAGTTTAGCTGTTAGGATGGTGAAACTGTCAGAGGGTTTACCCAGGGCAGGTTGTAAAAAAACTTTCCTTCACAGAAGTTTCTTGAAAACAAGTTAGATTAATTTCTCATCAGGGGTAACCACCTTTGGTGTAAAAGATAAAGCTTGATGTCTCATCCCACCTTTAATTTCTCTGATTTTGGTCAAGTATTTAGAAAGTAGCTGGTCATTAAAGAAGACTTGCTTTTGAGACATTTTGAGGCAAGTACAGTAGAAAATCTAGCATTTCAGTATAGTAAGTGCAGTAAACATTTCAAAATTCCTGAAATAAATATTTCTTCGTGCTGCTTATCAAATACTGTTTATCAAAGAGTTTGTGTTACCTTGTAAGTGACCCAGATGAATGAGAAATGCTCGTAAATACAGTCTCAAAGTAATCTGCTCAACTTCTTTTGTAAATGACCATGAAATAATTAGGAGTGAGATGGGGAAGCCTTTGGCTGAATTACTGATACAACTATTACCTGGGACTGATTCTGCCGCCTCAGTTTGATTTTGTGCATTTCAGTCAGCTCTCATTCATTTCCATTTGCTCGATAGTTGTTCGAAGAAGCTGAGGTGGTCAATCATATGACCTTATCTCTAAAACAATTTGCTATCAGGCTTTGCTAAACTGTAACTTGAGTAAATATCTTCTGGCTCACCGAAGGCTTGCGCTATTTAACAAGAAATAAGTTTTTGTTGTGGTTTCTCAACTTTTGGCCCTCCAATTTCCTGTTTTTCTCATCTGTGCTTCTTACTGAAGAATGAACACTGCTCACAGCTTTGTACCTGGATTGTTTTCTGTTCAAGCCTGAAGATGTTAGGGAGCAAAACCCAAAAATATGTGAGCATCCACAATCAAATAGCAGTATCTGGTATGAGCCTACACACACATTATAGTTTAATGAAAATCTGTCACTCCTTTAATACTTGTGTGTGCACACATGCACAAACCATTTGACTCCTGAAAGGGAAACTCTTCAAGAAGGTATATTGTTATCATTGAATGTATCAGTTAGTCATTTTATAGAAGCTCTTTAGATATCAAAATCAGGAAATAAGTCTTGAAAATGCTTAAGAGTTATTAACTTACTTTTTTCCCCATTACTTAGTATGACACACTCAAGCAGCTTGAGTTACAGCAATCTCATTGCCATGTGTTGGAGGATGGCATTTTTCAGACTAATACACTGCTACTCTGAAAAATCTAAGTATTTTTATTGTTTTTGAGGATGCAGTTTAGTTACCTGTGTGTGATATCAAACAGCTAATCTGTGTATTACTGCACAACCTGTGCAGTTACTGTGCAAAGCAGTTTGCTGTGAAACGTTTTATTTTGCAGCATCCACAGCATAAACTAAGGATAAACCCTAGCTGTTTGAATATTAAGTTCTTTAATTTCACCAGTCCTCATTTTTATGTGGGCTTTTTTTTTTTTTACTTTGTAAAAATTTCTACAAACTATTAGTTCTATAGAACATTTTTAGTCCATTGTTACTTTGACAATTGTTATGTATGAAGATAAAATGTAGGCTGTAATCAGAGTGGTGCTTGTACTGCACCATCAAATGACAAAAGTGTTATTGTTCTTTTTACATCACAGAGATGGATAAGGATGTATTTGACATGCAGACTATGATGACAGTATTCCAGGAACATTCACTATATACTACCTTGGTCTCTTCCCCAGTCCTTCCAGCAAAACTAATTTGGTTTTCTAAGTGAGGCTGCAGCATTCAAATTATACCTGATAAAGCTAGAAGAAAAGCACTGAAATAATTATTTGGAGCTAAATCTGTTCTCTGTATTATTACACAAGACAAGTGCGAGGCATTAACTGTTCAGGTGGCAGAAGGGAACCCTTGGACTTTCCAGAGCCACTTTGCTGTCTCTGTTGCAGCACCAAGGTTACAGCAGCTGCTGTCTTACCATTACTCCAGCTCTGCAGTGGCTGGCCCCTCACTGCCACTCAGAAATGATGCTGCTGTGTTCTTGGCTGCAAAAATTGCTCTTGGGACAGAGAATCCAATGCACAGACAAATCTAAGTCCCCTGCCAGGGATTTTCAATTTTTACCCAACAGTAATTGCAGTGCTAGCTGAACTCTAAAACTTGTGTGGCTTCTTTCTGATTTTTACTGCAGTTGGTGAAGCAAAGCTATCAATCTTGCATTTATTTGCTGTTTTATTGGGTGTTAAGTGTGGCAAGTTGCTAAAATCCTATGTTAAATAAGGCTGACTTTTTAGATATTAAATTTTTTGTATATTTATACATTAAGTTTTATTTATATATTATAAACAAAACTACATTTCATAAATTAAAATTATTCCTATGCAAAAAGCAAGACTTTAAGGTTCAGTAATTGCTCCTGTTTTGTCCAATCATATTACCGGGGAGCTTTGATTTGATCGAATCTGTTCTGCCTATGAAAGGCAAAACAAATAGATTAGATATTGTAAAAAGAAAGTTAAACCAAGTATTTAAAATTTTCCATTTAAGACTTTTTATTTATAATGTGGAATAAGTAGTGGGCCTTTTAACTGTCATATTTTTCTTGGTGTCATTTGTGTGCATCCATCAGTAATGGGGTTGAATAACCTCACCTTAACTAGCATGCTTTCTTCTGTGTTTCTTCTGGTGGTTCATGTAACTTCCTAAGCGTGGTCGATGCTGAAACGGGACAGAGGAAGATGTGGCCAGGACAGGGTCTGAAAGGGTGCAAGTGCAGCGTGCTGTAAGTGCAGTGTGCTTGTTACATAAACGAGGAGCTGAAATAGCGTCAGCCTCACTGGAGTTCAGTTTAAGGTTTGGGTCCCTCAGCGTAGTGGTGCGGTGGTGGTGACAGCACTGGAGGTGCGTCTCTGTGTCCAGGGACTTATACACCGTGTCCTGGCTGCAGGTTAAATTTCTGCAGGTGATAAATGGCTGAGCAGGTACTGTTGATCAGTCCTGTAGCATCCGAAACCTGTACCTGTCTCCTGGTGCTCCACCCTGCTCTGGGCTCTGCGGGTGTTTTATCACCCACGTAATCTGAGCTTGTTCCCAAGTATAAGAGAAACTGAATTTGTCCTGGGTGACTGAATGCCTGTTCTTGCTTTGTATGGTCATTAATGTTATAACTAACACCACTAGCTTCAAAAGTGATTTACTGCAGGCATGATATTTTAAAATGCACAAGTAAATCCTTTCAGAGTCGATAACATTTTAATGGAATTGACACATTAATAGGCAAAATCATTTATGTGTAGTTTTTACTTTTCCCTATGTGAGAAAACTTTCAGAATGATTGTTTCCACCCCAAGAGCATTACGAATTGCTTGGACCATCAGTACTTTCCTTAAATCTTGTGTGGAGTACAATAAACCTCCCTGTCCTTTTTATAGGGAGAGTAGAATTTCACCTGCCATTTAAAATGCAGATAATACATTGTTTGGAGGAGTTTGTTTGAAAAGGTAGGTTAAGCTGGAATGAGTCATCACCATGGTGCTCTGTGTGTGTGCATGTATTGGGAACTTGATACTGTGGGAAAGCTGCAAGGCGCCTTCTAAGGTGATGGAAAAGAAATACTGTACTACAATTAGTTTTACTCACAAGCAAGAATAGGATTTTGTTATCATGATTAATTGCATCTTACCGTGTTCCACCAGTAAGTAAGCAATAACAGGAGCTGGAATTCTTGGATATGATAGCGGGAAAGAAAAGACTAACAAGTGAAAGGTATGGAAGCAGTCTTGAGATCTCCCTTGCTTTCCCTAACAAATATAACCACAGTCTCCAGCTTCTGAGATAGATGGAAGTGTTAAGCAGGTGCCTTTTCAGTGGCAGAACTTATTTGAAAATCGGTTGGGACAAGTCTGTTCTTTGTTTTATTAGTATTACTGAATCTGTAGTATAAAGTTGGCATTTGAAAGGAGGACTGCCTTTAGTACAAGATTAGTTTCTAACGTTTTGGGTTCCCATTTTATTCCAGGCTTATAGACTGTGAATATTCCATTGGCTTTCATTTGCTTTAATAAGACCCCTCCAATATGAAACACTGGGAAAGCTTGTTGTCTTTTGGGGTAGTAAGTTAAGCAGTGAGATTTTCAAGGCAGCTTGAGAAAGAAAATCAGAGTAAACGGTTTAAAATGGAAAACAAAAAGGGTGTGTGTGACCTGGAGAAGTAGATGGAAGGGTGATGGGTGGATGTGCTGGGCTTCTTTACAATTATTTCCACTCTGGTTCATGTATGCCACCACTCTAAGTCTGCAGTAATTCACTGGCAGAATGTATTAAGTTTACTATTCCAGAACATCTTTGAAACCTATTAAAATACAAAATTCATTCTTACTTCTCAGAAACTAAAGGTGAACACACCAGACACATGATTGGTTTGCTGTAAAACAGTTTCCTGCATCTATAAAAAGGCATAGTGGATTTTATAAGTATTTTAAATCTTTAGATTATTGAAATATCTTTTCATTAATTTTTAAAAATATAAACATAAATGTTCAGTAGAATCTTCTGCAGAGAAAAATGGGGAGGGGACTTGAATATTGTTTGCATGTTATCAAGGAACATACAGAATGTACAGCAGTTGCAGGTAACAGAGAGAAAATGAGACAACATCTTAACAGCTTCCATTTTCCAGTTCAGGAATGCAGGATGTAGACCAAAGTCCTTGGTCTTCTAGAAGCTGGTGTGAGCATTGGCTAGGAAAAATGTTCTCACTGAGTGCTTGTATCCCACGACACCAGAGAAACTTCTGGTGCCATTTTTAATATCAAATAAATGCTGGTAAGGAGAAGGGAGGCAGTGAAGGAAGTTATATGGGGAGTTCCAGTTAAAATGTCTAAAGTTTGGTGGAAAATATGAAGAGTAGAGTGGAAATGTGCTATATTCATAAAAAAGAGTTACTGCTCTGAAAATAAGTCCAGCAAATGAGAGATGTTGCCTCCCTGCTTTGTTCATTTGTTCTTCATTATTTTACGTGGTTTTGGGGGTTTTGGCTAAACTTACTACTTTCACTGAAAAATGCAAAATGAGAATTAAAATATATTGTCTGTTCACACACAGATTCTGTATTAAGCAATTATTTTTATTTTCTAGTAATTTTTATTCATGCATACAACAGGTGAAACATTTTTCTTTCACGCATTGTAAGCTCAAGTAAGTGCTCCAATTTTAGTAAAATATTTAGTTGTGTTTTATCTAAATGAGTCCTAGTTTGGACATTGTTCTTTGCAGTCACCTCTTTTCCAAGGTGATAGGGATGGAGATATCCAGTTCATTCAATTTGTCAGGATCTCAGAGCTGTCACAGGAGGTATTAGGAAGGACACCCAGGTGGTTCCATGCAGATGCTGATGCCCACTCACCTCAAGCCCCTCCAGGTGTGGGCTGGTTTTTTGCAGTGCTGTGTTGTAGCCATTCTTATCCCGAGCTCCAGCAGGACATACTGCCTGACCTAGAGGTGACTCTTCCCATTCAGGTATCATTAGACCTGGGTCAGTACAGCCTTCTGGACAGTGGAGCCCAGTGCAAAAATGTGTAATCATTCTTGATTGGCTAAATAAGCTAAAAAATTTTCATTGTCCTGAGCTGACTCTCTGAAAAGCTGTTTTCACTGTGCCCCTTGGAGCCCCTGATAGTGGGAGTCTAGCTAGTGCACCTGTATCAGGTCTGGCACCATAGAGAAGCAGTTTAGATATGTGTGATTGAGTAGTCAAGAGACTGTCAGAGGTGTTTGGACTAATTCTACACCTAGGGAGCCCTGCCAGACCTGAACTCTGCACAGCTGAGTCATTCCTCTCTGCATTGAGCTTCCTAAACTGCTAGACTGATGTTGCCAAATCCAGCATAAAATGCCGTGGACAGCTCTCCCAGATGACAGAACTGTTTTATTCCCTTGCTTTGTGGACAGGAATTGTAGGAGCTCCTGTAACTGAGTTTTCTCTCCGGAGAAGGCACACTAAGATAATAGTGCATACTGTTATCTGAAAATTCTTTGTCTGATGTGTAACAGGTATGTCAAAACCTGCCTGTTTTGCTGAAGCACGTTCCTAGCAAGGTGAACGTTAGAGAGGAGGATTGAAAGGCTGAGTTTTATTCCAGATTTGCATCTCCTGGCTCCATTTTCCCCTTCAGAGGGAAGGGGATGTAATTTCAGACCCTTGGTTAAAGAAATACAAATATTTGGGGAAACAGATAAGTCGCTGCTAATTGATTCCCTGGCCTCATCCTCCAGTTTTGGAGGTGCTGGCATTAAAGCTGAGGCATGAAGCAGTTTGAGTTAATGGTCTCTGTCAAGTGATTAGATGGCACCACACGTGTTGGAACAGAGTAGCTGGAGAGCGGGCAGGAAGAAAAGGAGAATGTGGCATTAGCAGGCATAGCTCCAGGAAAAAAAACCTTACAGTTTCTTCTGACTTTTGAATGTAGCCAGGAACTTTAACATATTTAAATGAGACTGGGCCAGGACAATCCATCAGTAAAGAACTGTTGGATTGTTTAAACTGTAGATTAAGTAGGTCTGATAAAAACAAAATAAAAATGCTTACTGGTAAGTGGTGGTCTTTGCCCTATGTAGAGGGACTTTTTATAATAATTTACTTCAACTGAACTGGTTTTTATTGCTTTACAGCATTAATTTCATGGTAGTGCAAGTTCGTGGTTTGCATTCTCTTATGCTGCTCTCCAGGTGACTGACCCAGCATTCAGAAAGGCTATAGTATTTGTACTTTTTTTGTCTGATTATTTTTTCCTCCTTTTTAAGCTTCAATTTGTTAATAATCAAAGCTCACAAATGCATCCATCATGTAGGAGACATTTTACTATCTGTAGTTCAGCATTTCATCAATTTCATTATTACAGTCATAATAATTTATGGTAAAGGGACAAGTAGACCCAGAATCCTCATATTATTTGATGAAATGTGAATGTATGTGTTTAATGCCTAAAGAAATTATTTCTGGTAAAAATAAATCCAGGCTAGAACTAGTCATGTGGGAGAAACTTAACCCTTTTCACTTGGCTTGGGGAAGTAGCTGATAACTGCTGTGGCTGTTAGACTCCCTTGTTCAGATTAAAAAATAAATTAAAAGAAGGAGGAAGGGAATGAAAGAACATTTCCTTACCATGCAGTCACACAAGTTATTGTCTGTGAGCTCCCTGCCCCCGTCTCTTTCACCCAGGCGCACACACACACACACGCACACAAAAAGCCAATTTTGTGTCCTTCTGAGCACACAGATGTTCCTCTTGGCATCCCTACAGTATGGATAGGGGGTTTTTTGCAGGCACAGAATGTGAGGCTTCTTTGTTGGAGACAAAGTGTTGCCTGTGGTGGGAATTGCTGCAGTGATGGGAAAGTATCGTAATGTATTGTTGGATTACTGTGTTTTTTACCCCAGTAGAGACAGTACATTAAAGTAGCTTTGTGGGCAGTGAATTGTTTGAGCCAAGCCTGGCTAGTAGCACCCTCTCCTTGGCAAGCAGTCACACAAGGTATGGTTGGCATAGTTTGGATGGTCACAGGATTTGTCCCAGGCATCTGTAGCAGCTCTGCTGCCTTGAGTACAAGTCTTAGCAGCTGCATGTGATCAGCTAACGAGAGTACTCTGACTATGGAGAGAGAGCAGTTGTACTTCGTTTTTTAGTGTTATGAAGATCTGATATTATACAGGCCGCCTTCTAAATTATTTTTAGGACATCTGTTCTGGGTTTTCTGTATAAAGGGTCTAAGTAAACAGCTTAAAAATTTTAAATTAATTTCTAAGTAAAATTAGAAACTAATAGCATTAAGTGTTTGTCTGAACTCGTATACAGAAAAGGGTTCAAATTGTTTCTTTTGCTGAAGTCTGCCAGAGAACATGGTTCTTCTTTGGGCACAGCTGATAAAGTTCTGAATCCAGCTCTTCTCTTGTTGATGGTATCAAGCAAGAGGAACACAGACCTGGAAGTTGGGGGTCTAGATTAAGTTCTTTTTGTTCATATCATGTTATTTTTTATCTCCATTCTTCAAATATGCACACATTTTGTCATGACTTTGATTCTTTTGGTTGACAGTTTTGTACCCCCATAATAAATCTGTGATGTGAAAGGTCTACCTATGTAGATCCAGTTGAAAGATTGCACAGTTTAAGTTGGAGAAAATGGGGTCAAAAACGAGCTTATAGGTGAAAAATTCCTTGAAGAAGCTGCTTCTAGGAAGAATCTGGAGGTGGGACTGTAGAGGGGAAAGTTACCTGGCTCTGTATAACAACCATTAATTCTTTTATTTCTCAGTTGCTTCCTCTAATGACAGAATCTCTATTCATTCCTTTTTCCCCTAGATACCTTTATCTATCTCTAGTATTCTCATTGTGGAGAAAGATGTAATAATTTAAGTTTCTGTAGTTCTTCCATCTTTCCACATCTAGGAAAAAAACCTCCACAGCCTTATTTGGTATTTTTTCTCAGTTCATGTTTGTGTGTTGTGTTTAATGAGAACTTAGCAGTGGTTCTTTATTGACCAGAAGACAATAAAGTGGTTATAGAAAAAGGTATAAGCCAAAACGAGTAGATCAGGAAGATGGCTCTTGTCCTTGTACAATGTCACGACAGTTGTTATTAGTTCATTTCCAGGTGTACTCCACATACTGAATGCAGATCTGCTAGCATGATTACAGCTATTTTTCACTATTTTTAAATAAACTTTTTTCATCCTTGAGGCTTATTTCTTGTTTGTGTCACCAGTTTCACTGAATTGCATACATTATACTTACTCTAAGCTTTTCCCTCTTCTTTCATTCCCCCTTTTAAAATCATAAAGCATGCTGCTGTTTCAGTGTCAGTGTCCCCTAAAAAGAATTCTCTTTGGAAACTCCTCTTATCCTTATGCTGTCTTTGGTGTTAGGAAGCCAGGACACATTCTGATGTGGTACCCAGCAGCATGGTTTCGTTCCTAGCTTTCCCTGTAAGTCCCTCCTTGTCTACTTCCAACCTGCAACTGCCATTTTTCCCTGCATGTTTTTTGATTTATCCAACTGTTCATTTCTTCTTTATTGCCTCCAAAACTAATTTTTCTGAAAAGTTCCTTTTGATAGTTATATTCACTGATAGTCCATATTTCCTTGACCACAAACATTAGGTCAACCTTTGTAATTTCTGGAATCTTAATAGTCTGGTGATACCTTGTTTCATGCTCTTTTGGATGGTTTCTCCCTCCATTTAGTATTTCTAAAAGCCGCCCTTAGCCATCTGGGCTCACTCCTGACATCATTGTGTGCAACAGGTGAGTGGCTTTTTAGGTGACCTTTCTCACTGGTGACACCTTCCTTAGACCTGCCAGGTTCTTCATGAATATTCTTTATATGTTTTCCTCATCTGTTTCACAGTTTCATGAAGGACATATTTTAAAAATCTGAAACACATCTGAACACTGTCCCTCGCCCGACTCTGATTAAGATCTGTTGATATGTTAGGGGTTTTTAGCAGAAAGTGGAACCATCAAATATTTGCTCTGCTCAAAGGCAAGTGCATAGTATTCTGCAGAGAAGTGAACCTTCCCTGTGCTTCACACTCTTCCTTGCTGTATCTGGAAATCAAACTGACAGTGTCAAAATGGCATCATTCCCCAATAAGATTTTCATGTTGTCTCTGAATAAATTTTTATTGTGAAAGCCATTGGAATGAATAATGCAAGTGTTAGCCTACACAGAAATGTTCCTGACCAAATCTGAAAATGTTCCTTTTACAGGAGCACCATGAACTCTTTTTCATCAAAAAGTCTCCTCAGTGTTAGTCCATATTGTTCATTTATAATGTAAGTAGCTGAGATTGTTCTTGAGGCATTCATAAAAATGGACACTAGCAAGGAATTGAAACTTCAAGAAGTATTATTTGATATACCTTAAAATGTTGGGTAATGTTCTCTGGTGTAGAAATGCAGCCATATGTTACAGATGTGCACACTTGGTAATGCTTCAAGATGGTTTGAGAGCACTGGAAATAGTTAGGTTTATAATCTGTTGTTACAGGGGGACTTTTTCCCTGCAAGATCCCATTTTGTCTTCTTTTAGCTTTTTCCAGACCATACTGTCAGACATTTTTAGCTAAAATCTTTAGCTGAGTGTCTTGCAGTTGGCTGAGCAATCTGCATATGCTGCATCTTACAGACCAGCTGTTACGTAAATGTGACTTGACTTTTGCCACTGTGAACAGTAGGAGTGACTGAGCAAGCCAGAGGGCAGATGTGACAGGCAGTGCTTTGTGCAGGCACCAACAGCCACAAGGAGAGTTGAGGAAAGGCTCCCAAACAGGGAGGTTCAGGGAAGGGGCTGGTATTTTTCAGGAGCCCTTTGGGAAGGAGCAGTCCTCCCTTGGCCTTAGCTGATTGATAGAGGGACTATGTGATACTCCAGCTCCTCTTGTCTTAGAATCCCATTTAGTTCTTCCTCGTTTTTGCTCAAGCCCATCAATTCTCTCTACAGACCTCACCACATTCTCCAAAGTTGTATTCCTCAACCTGTATTTCCTCCAGATCCCTCTCTCCCTGTGCATTCTTCATCTGAGCCTCCAAACCATTAGTGCCCAGCCTTCCCTCATCTTTAGCACCTTTTGCATCTCTCCTGTTGCATTCACTTGCAACTGAAAATTCAGGTATCTGCTTCAGCTGTTCAGCAGCTCTGTTTTCTGTATTTTTTTTTCTGTCTGTCTTTGTATGCCAGCCCTTACATTAACATGGTTACCAGCACTCACTGCCACTGGAGTAGTCATTTTAGCCTCCCTACATGTCTTCTGCAGCCAGCTCTCCCAAGAGAAGAATAAATCCAAATTATGGCTATGATGAGGTTTAAATACAAATAAAGGACATGGACACTACTTTCCATCAGTATAGATGGGAGTATCAGAGCAGGGTTAGAAGCTGTGTCTGCAAAAACCCGCTGACAGTATGTGAATTATCCTGGTTTGCTGAGGATTCTCCTGTGTCACAGCTTCTCCAAGCTGTACAAAGCTTGAGGGTTGAGCACCAAAGCTGGGCAGGTTTTTAAATTCATTGTCGTTGTTCCCATAGATAGTAAGGGGGAGTCGGATTTGAATTTTGGTAAGAACCATGTCTGAATTATCAAAATGTACTATTTATAATCCCTTACAAGAGACCTGCCAGGATGGCTGGTGCAAGGGGACTGGAATCAGCTGAGTGAGAAAACTGAGAGGCACTGCAAGAAAAAGAAGACAACTGAACTTAGTTGGTACTGGTGAGAGAGAAAGTTGTGGTGGGGTAAGAAACTGAAAAGAAGGTGAGGTTTGCTGGATAAATGGGCTGGGACTAGGATGAGTTGAGGAGGCAGTAAGTAAGAGGGGGCAAGAAAATGTATGTAATAGTTTTTTGTGGGATAGAAAAAGAAGACTGGAAGTGCCTGGTCTAAGATCTCAGGGAGACAGCAAGAGGCCAGAGAAGTTATGATTTAGGAAATGGAGTAGGTGTAGAAATGGAGTAAATTTGAGACCACATCTATTAAGAAAACTAGAATAGTATTGTGGAAAGTGAATTTGAACTGTGGAGGGCTGAAGGTTTAGGACTATGTACATGAAAAGTATTTGACTGATACAAGGTCTCAGCATGGGAAAGAGAAGGGGTAGGAATTGCAATAAGATGACTTGTGGAAAGATGGATTGACGAATGTGAGCTAGAGCATACTTCACATGAGTCTGTTTTTTTGGTTTTTTCCACTGGGCTACCTTTCATCTTTTAAGCAGTTTGCCTGGCTTCTGGTGCCCGTAAGCATAAAGGGCGATGGGGTTTTTTAGTGTTTTGTAAAATAATTGGCTATTTTTTAAATATATATTTAAATATGTAGTCTTTATTTTTTAACATTTTGTAAGTTACAAAGAAATATTTTAATCAAAATAATTGCTTTCTTAGTTTAAACAGTGGAAAAAATACAAAAATTTGGTCTAAAGACTCAGATTTCTTTTTTCTTTCATTTTCCTCTCAAGTTAAAGGATATGCTTTACATTATAGACTGAGAAAGCAACTGGCATAAATTACTGATGACATGACTATAGATACAAGTTCTTAGATGACAGGAGCCACCTCTTGCAAGTTTCATTTGTCAAAGCTTACCTCTCTGTGCCATGGAGAAAAGGTTACAGCATTCATCTTTTATGTGATATGAAGTACATTTTAAAACACAGATTATTCTGTGGATTCCTTCCCTAAAAAAAGGAATGATCCTGTACCAAAAGTTTTAGTGAATGCAGACTGATTCTTGCAGATACTGTAGTAAAAGTTACAGCAAGATTGATTCTTTTTGTTTGTTCTAGTAATTAAATATTGTCTATTTTGGGTTTTGTTTGAATTGAGGACAAGCATGTCACTTTTTAGAAGTGATTTAGAAATAAGAAATTCTACTGAGACTCTAAATGTCCGTACTGGAGCAGAATTAGATTTAAATATTTGACATTTTTGGCTGTATTCTTTTGTTGTCACAGACACAAATGCCATTGATTATTGATATCATGGTAATAGCAGAGCTTGATAGTGTCTTCACAATGGCTTTTTTGATGCTTTTCTGTGACAGTTATAAACAATTCCTGTCAGGCTTTGCATTTACCTTCCTTTAGCAGTAGGAGTGAAAACTTACATGTTTCATTCACCTCTGTCTGTGCCACTTTCAGTCAGCTATCTGTCATCTCAATAGCCAACAGTGGAGACACAGGGAAGGTCCCTGCACTTGGGTCCCACAGAATGAAGCTGCCAAGGCTTGACCAATAAATTATGGCTTTGAACAGCTCCATAAGCATAACTAAGAGGTAATATTTTACCCCCTAACGATGGGTTGACTCCCAAGCTCTGCTGCTTGTACCAATCTGTTCAGTAGTTTTTCCCCCAATAAATTCATTTCCCCATACATGCAGTGACATTAGCACTTCTGTAAGTTCCAGTTGTCCGGGGGAATATTCAAGTGCTTCAGGGTGTTTTTCACATCAGCATCTAGCTAAAATGCCCAAACTCTTTGTGTATTTGTAGCGGGTTCAGTTCGAAAACCAGGCAGAAACACCAATTTAGTGTAGTGGTTTGGTCCAAAATTCTCATTACTTATTTACCTTCTATGAGATAAGAATTAGGAGAAAGCAAAGCAGGCACAAATCTTAAAGGAATATAAAGAAGTTTATTAACAGACCTAAAAGAAAGGAAAAAAAACCCTTCAGAACACTTCTCCTTCCCCCACCTTTCTCCCTTCTCCCACTGACAATGTAAAAAGGCAACCCTTGAGATTTTCAGTCAGTTTACCACTTCTATAATAACCTTTTTCAGTTCACTTAGGGAGAGGAGTCTCTCTTGCTCATGCCATGGAGACATCTCCACAAGAAGTTCTCTCATGGCTTCAGTATCACGAGACAGCCGCCCATGTTGGTTCTCTGCTCGCATGTGAGAGTCCCTTCCCCCGACTTACAGCTTTTCCCACAACTGCTTTCAAGGGTCCAGTCTTGAGCTATTGGGGTACCATTTTAAGGTTGAGCTGTTCAAAAACAAAGGTTCTCCTCACCCATCTCTGGGAGCATCTTCATCTCTAAGAATAGAGGCCCTCCCCCTTCCCTGGGAGAAAAAGGGTCCTCATCATCTTCATCTCTGGGAGCATCTCTAGGAACAGAGGTCTTTCTCCTTCTGATTTTCAGCAAAAGGGTCCTCATCACTTCCATCTCTCCCTGATTCAAACTTCTCATCAAATTACAGCTGCTTCAGCATTTGCTTATTCCAGCACAGGTACTTTGGCTCACAAGTACAGTTTGAACGCTCCACCCACCGTGCTTTCATGAAATTACAGCGGGTACTCTGATATATCATAGTCCATCACCACCATAGCTTTACAACAGAATTTCAGCTTTAAGCATCTCCTCTGTCTCCTCCCTCAGGTTTTCAGCTCTTCTTTCTTTACTTAATGTCTGCAGGTTTCATCTGTTCTGGAGGAAGCTTACAGCACTAAAAGAGTTAATCTCACCCGGGCCTTGCAGCTGAAGTTCGCTTATCGCTGTTGGTCACAGGATCTTTGCCGGGCAGCGGGCCGGCTTCAGCTGAATCTTGGCCACACTGGAGGGGGGGGAGTGTGGAGCCGGGCTGCGCTGTCTGCATGTAACAGGGATGTGGGGGGGGGGGGGGCCGCGGATGGAACGGGGCTGCACAGCTCCAGGATGGCTGTGTCCCGGCTGAGCAGGGCCCAGCCCGGATCCGCTGGGCCCCACACGGGCCCAGCCCAGTTACCTGTCCCAAGGCCAGAAGCAAGAGAGAGCTTTCCCGGGGTTTGTCCATTCTTATATGTGGACCACAAAAGTATGTCAAGCTCCTTAAGTGGCTTAAAAAATTGTCAGTATTCAAACTAGCCAATTGATCGGTTTTGTTAGGTCATAGAGGAAGCTGTAAGCACCTCTTTGCAAGAAAATCCGGAGCTATGCTTGCTAACCCGTGACAGTATTCATTTCAAATTTCTGCTTTAGATGGTGGTCAGTGCAAAGTGGGGTTTGGCTTTGGACTTCCTCAGGTGCATAAAACCTGCTGGTTTTAATGATGTTTGCCATAGGATCTGCTTATGCACTGTTGTTCCAAAATACCAGGTGACAATGGCTGTTGTTTAAGTTAATCATTTCACACACTCCTAAAGCATTCTGCTAAAAGCTTCCAATAATATGAGAGGCTTTTATCTGCTTTTATCTAGCAGAGTATCTAGATCTCTGCTTCTGTCTAGCAGAGTGCAGCCTATTTCCTTGTAGAAGTATGGATTTGGCACAAGGAGCAAAAATATTCTGAAAAATTACTAAGCAGGTGTCACAAGCAGTAACTGCTCAGAAGAAATGAGACCATGTTTGCTTTCTTAGTTCAAGGAAAGAGGAAAACAAAATGAGTAGGAAACAAATACAGCTGAAGTGGTAATGGGTTGATGAAACACAAGAAGCGAGATTGCATTTTCTGACAGAATGTAGCCAGCAACCTTGGAGCATTTTTGTGAAGTGTTTGCAGAGAACAGAGGTGCTTTGAAAATCCTATTTTGAGCATCCATCCCTTATTTGAATGACTGGATGCTGTGGTAATAAATAATGGATGAATAAAATTTAAGCCTAAAGAGACCTTCAGGTCATCTCTCAGGACTTCACTGTATCATGAGACATGACATTTCAGCAGGTTATCCTGAACTGAACTAGCACATCTGTTTTGACATCTCTTCAGCTGAAGCCATCAATGGCTGAAAAGTCCCAGTGCTTGGAGCTTTTTCATATTGGTTCATCAATATTATTGCAAATTGTCATTCTCATCTGCATTAGTTGTACTTTGCTTTCCTGATTATTACATGCTTTTCCCAGACAGAGTTAAGCACCTTTTAATACTAATATTTTCTTTCTGTATAGACAGCTCAATCTTTTTAATAACAGATCAAGATCTTTATGTGGTTCTTCAGTTTTATGCATGTTCTTTGTCCTCTCTTTAGTAGCCTTTAAAGAAAGGCAGTCAGCAGGATACTACCCCACGATACTACTCTGCCAGTGTCTCTTTCACTGTCCATGTTCTGCTTGGTGCAAAATTCACGGTACCTTCCTCTGCCACTTTCTGCCATCACTGCTATGTACAAAACCGGGATTTGGCCCTTTTGCCCCAGCATTGCCTGGGAGCTCATTCTGAGGGGGAGGGTGTGTTATGACTACTGTCTGGACCTGCTGGATGCAGGATTGCTGGCCCCATCAGTACATGTGCAATGTGTACCTTGCTGCAACAAATCACTTTACAAGATGTAGATTTTTACATAGAAATGTGCTGCCTTCAGCTTGACAGCAGTCTGCTCTTTTCATTCATATATTTTCTGAATAAGAATTTTGTGTACACTGGCAATGAGGGAGAAGTTTCTGGGAAGTGTTGTGCTTTTGCAGAGCTCCTGCGCTGTGGGGCTTCAGAGGGTGACCTGTACTAAACTCATACAGATCTGTGCTCCTTAAGCCAGCTGTAGGGCGTCCCTTTGCTGATAAAGTTGAGACCAGTGTGGGCTCAGGCAGCATCTGTGAATGCTTCAAAACACTTTTTAGAAACAAGATGAATCGTTCTGCACACAACTTCATTCCATGCCAGCTGCATGGCTTTGCTTCTGGCTGCAGTTAGTTAGAGTTGGTTTTGCCTCTGGGGATGCTTTATCATTTCAGTATTACTAATGAGGAGCTACAGGGTGATTTTGAGTGGATTTGAACGGTGGTAGGAATGGTGAACAAAAAATCTGGAGGGAAAGTGATGGTCAATTTATTTCACTACCTTTGCTGCTCTTGTATTTTTTCTGAGGTTGATAATATGGTGTCTTTCATATAATAATAAAGAGAAAGTGAAACGTTTACAAATTTTGTAAACTGTTCTGTACTGTGCTAAGGAACTGAAATAAAACCTCTTGAATAATGGATCTGAAAAACACACTTTGCAATTCTCACAGTGCAGAAATGAAAGGCATCAAGACTTCTGATGGCATTCACTGAGAGTACCATGGCTCAACTCTAACCGTGTCTTTGGAGTGTTTTATAATAATTGATTTTGTATGGAAGATAATCTAGGGATTCCTTTCATTGCGGTTTTCAAAAGCCATCACTAGACTGTGCTGGGAGACATTAAAAAATAATGATGCTAAAAATGTAAAAAAGTCAAATTAAATTCTCTAAGTTACACCCTCAGTGTAGGAATTAAACCCCAGGTTTAAGAGTTGCCTTCCTACTCCTTTTAGAAGTGCACGTACCTGAGGGGTGGTACAGAGGGCATGGAAGGATTGACAGTGGATGAGAGTGGTCATAGCCAGCCCTAGCAAGTTCATTCAGCTTTGTATTGCACAGGTTACTGTTTGAAAGGGAGGCAATGGAGACTGAAAACCAGTAACAAAGTAGGGGGTATGTGAGCCAAAATATTCGGCTGGTCTCAAAATATCAGTCCTGTATTTTTATAGTATAAAACAGAAGATATCTGTGAATGCACTTTTGAAATGAATGGGAAATAGCAGCTAAGACCTGGTGATGCTCAACCATTACTGTAATTGTGTTGTTATTTTTGTAGCAGTGTTTCCAAGAAGAGAAGCTTTGTTGCCTTAAATTTTTAACTAATAACTTGAGTAGTTTTAATAGAAAAAGGACTGCTTGTGAATTTGTGATCAGATGCAGTTTTAAATATTGGATAGTTCAACAAAATGCTTTAATGTCTACACCTATAATTTAGAGTTTGAATAAAGTTCTTAATGCCATTTAGCAATAAGGATGCTTCCTTTGCATGTGAAATTGCACACCTGCAAAACTACTGTCCCATTTTCTTGGCCGAAATTGGTATAATTAGGATCCCCATTTTTAGTTACAGCCTCAGTGTTTTTACATGCTCATCACTTCCCAAGGTAACTCCATTTGTAGATCTTTCACTGTAACCTGGAATGACTTTTAAGTTAAAAAAACACTTCTCCCCCAGCATTCTTAATTAGCAGGAGCTGAAATATGTTATGCCATATCCTCCCCCTCCAATTTTATTATGTAAAAATATTGGGGTTTTTTTCCTTCATATATCTTTCACATAGTAAAATGACTTTAAAATTACAAGTTTAAAATCTTGACTGAAGAGTTTGGGGAGTTTTGGCTAAACCCTTTAATTTACCATTAAGATTTTGAGAGATTTAAAGCTTCCATGCAAAAGTGGAAGGATCAGCATAGAGACCAAATGGCAGTGGAAGGGATATACACAGTCAGGAGGAAGCTTCCAAGTTGCTTGAGTTTGAAAGTGCACACTGTGCTACTCATGTGATTAGCAAAGAGAAGACCTACTTTTTGTAAGTTGGCACAGTAGTTTGATAGTTGCATGCAAAGATAATAGAGCCTATTTTGAATGTAGTAATAGGACATAAACTTTAATTTTTTTATTTGTTTTTAAAATTTCTTTAACACCATTAGCAAGGCTATGCTGCGTGCTTTCTCTGTGCTCTTGCATTCTGTGTTACATTGGTGATGTGTGGTTGCACAGACTTACGGTTCAGATAAGAAAAAGGATTATCATTTTGCTTCTTTTCTAGTTCTTTTCCATGACAGTTCAAAAACTACAAATAGCACTGTGGCAGTTATTTGGGTTGCCTCTAACTTAACTAAACATCATCTTCTGGAAGTGGATGTTTGAGGGAAGGTACACCTTGTACCTAGTGCTTTGCCCACTCCAGAAGAGTTGGAGAGAAGCCTGCAGGTACACATTTAAAACAGAGAAAGCTTTTTGGGACCCATTGTTCCTTGGCTGAAGTCCAGGCAAAGGTTTCTGGTGGTGCTTCAGTGGGTGCTCTGGACACTGGCTTGAGAAAGGTCATGGCTCAGCAGCAGTAGCTGGTGGATTCCCACCTCTGAATGTGGGCGTTAGGTGTAGTCCTTCCATTCAAAATTTGTGTACCCAAAGGGTTAAAATTCATAGCTATTGTAAATAAGTTCTATGGAAGTGGATCAAGCTTTGAGTCTACCTGCAAAATATTTTTTTTAAGTTCTAGAGAAATCTTGTATCTTCATTTATGTATGTAACTAAACACCTTTGTCTACTTCTGAGTGGATTTAATACTTTTACCTGGCAATAGGAAGTGGTAGGAGGAAAACACATGGATCCTTGAGAAACACCATGCTTGGGGGTTGGGTGAAGGTTAATGGTATCTGCTGATGGTCTTTGGATAAGATGATCTTGAATACCAGCATTGTTACTTAAAAATAAAGCAAGTCCTTTTGCAAAATGGAGTAAGTAAAAGGTTTCTTTCCTTTTACACTGGTGTCCTGTGTCTCCTAGACCACTATTCCTGAAAATAATAAAATGCCTGCTTTGTTTCTGGGTCCTGCTTTAAGCTTCTGCTTTAACCATAGGATAGTTTTATCTGTTTTAAGGATAAATACCTTTGTGGATAGAATATGATTACTATGCATAGAGCAACCTATCATTTCCTCTTGCTCTAAAATGTGGTGGATAGACCACCACTGCATGTTGTGTTCATGTTTCTGCTTTTTCTACATAATCTACATACTCTTGAAGTGTTTTAGCTGTAGGGAACATCTGTCACAGACCCAAATGTTTATATTCATAAAAATTGGCAGTTGTGTCAGCTCCTCAAAGAGATGTTCATCGTGATCTTTTTGTAAGCAAATGTGCTGTGACTGGAAAAGCTTCTTTAATAATTGTGTTAAGTACAATTAAAGTATCTGGAATCTGTTCCAGTTACTGAAGCAGCATTGAAGATTGTGATTCTTCTTATGAAAATACAATTACTTGGATTTTGCATTACAAATATATGCTAAAGTCATGTCTGGAAATCTGAGCAAAGTTCTCTACAGACTGTACAATTGGGGAGTCATGCTTAAGATTATTTATTTATTCATTTATTTTCTATAAAATTAGATGCATTGATCATGAGAAGTAGTTTCTTCACAGATTTTCCGTATGCACTTCCCTGGTTATAAATAGTATTTTTAAAGGCTTGATTAGAAAAAATTAGTTTCATCTGTTCACTTGTAAAACATCACTGTAGTCAAGGAACCAGCCCAAAAGGAACTGATGCATGATGAAAATAATATTTTGTATTTCAGTTACAAAGATGGAGCTCAATATCTCTCCCATTGTGTGCTGTCAAATAGAGAGAGGACTTGTAATTCAATTTAAACCTCATTCAGTTCGATCTCTGTAGAAGAATGCTGGACCTTGAAGGTAGTTTTCTGAACAGCATCTTGCTTTAGGTAACTGGTGAGCTGCTTTTCCTGTAGGAGGAAAGAGAGGAGAAAAAGGCAGAGGGATGACTGGTCTTTACAATTTGTTCCAGAACCACTAGTGTTAGTCTTAAGTTTTATTAGGTTTAAAATATATTAAGATTTTTTTAAAGCAGTACATAATGGCATAGTTCAAAGATCTGAGTTAAGTGTCAGTCAGATTTTAACAGTTTTATGCAGTCTTTTCAGTGACTTTTTCCTCTTCTTGGCTCTACTCTATATTGTATAGATTTCTACACGATTCACCTGCAGTGTTTTCAGTGCTTTTTTGTCACATGCTTCACATTTATCCCTTCTTTTCTGTCTTTCCAAGCCTCCTATTTTCTCATTAAAACGTATCTGCTCCTTCTTTTCTGTTTCCACAGGGCATTTTTCCCTCTCAGATTTCCTTCTCTCCCTCTTATTTTTCCCTTTCTCAAAACCTAATCCCTCCCCACACACACATTGATAAAGGCAGTAAAGTCTGATATTTTATGCCGAAGATATTGTTAGGGATCAGGATAACTTCATGGTTAGAGGCAAAGGCAATCCATCCAGCCAGCAGCTGTCAGTAAGGTGAAGGTTTGGTTCATGCTACTATATACCCAAAAAGCTGAAACTACTAGTCAGCTGGTCTTCATTTAAGATACTTCAATGAGGAGCTTTCCTCTTCATTCTCCTTCTTATCCCAAAACGTTTTTTGGGGAACTCTCTTCTCAATAAGCCTAAAAAATCTTGGAAGATACCATCCACTTTTTTGGTCTTATGCATTGTCTTTTGATTTCACAACACTGAAATGTTGCACGTTAGGTTTCATAAATAATTCTCATCAGTTGTGAAATTGTTGTGTTTTGAAATGCATACATTTCAAAGAGAAAGGGCCAGAATTTATTCTTTCCAGCTATTTAGGTAACAACCAGACATAAGCTGTGCTCTGTCTTTGGCAGCTGTGCCATGCTCTTCACTGCAGCAGTGGTTACTTGCATTTTGGACTGGTAAGGGCCTTCACTTCTATGTTTTTTAAGAAAATGTGTGTTATTTCCACTGGACTCATGCAGATCATCACAGGATTTGTTGGGACAAGTGTTGGCAGAACCCTTGCTGACTGAGTACCCTATGTACCCCCCATACCTTCTCAGTGTGGAGGTATCAAAAGATCTCTTGCAGTCTGGATGATACCGAGTATTACCCAGGATTAACCAAGAGGCATGGGAAACGAATGTAAAATAGCACTGACAGAAAATGAAAACAAAATGAAACAAACCCAAAACCCACCATAAATGCAAGTTCAGGATCTTGTCTTAAGATGTGTCATTTTCCAAATGAATCTTGGTTTGATGAGCTGAGGAAAGTTGAAATCTGGTTTAGTTTTGCTTCATGCTAGCAAACGACTGTCAGACAGAGAAGATTGTCTGTCCAAGATGGAGGTGAAAATGAGCAAGGTAGAAATGGTGCAACCAGACTTCCCTATTACATTTTTTTCTGTTGGTAACTGGAAAATATTTCAAACTTTCTCTTGCTTTTGCTCGAGGTAGTCAAGCTTGCTATATCTTCAGCTCTTTATGTTTGACTTGGGGAAAAAAAAAGTACAACTTGAACTTTCAAAAGAAGAATAATTCTCAGTTTTATTGCTGAACTTCAATCAGTAGGTCTCCAGGTGCATTATAAAGCATACTATTATTTAAAAAATCTTCACTAATTTGGCATGGCCATCTTAACATAGGGTCTGTTTTAAAAACATGTTGAATGCTCACATCTTCTGACTTAAAAGGGAAAGGAAAGCAAAAAAGAGAGCATAAAACAATAAAACCCAAGCCTGTAGGCAGAATGTTTCATTACAATAGTTGTGGGGTTTCTTTTTAATTATATGTAATAAAAATCTTGCAGATGATGCCCACTCTTTGGATGAGGGGGTAAGACAAGAAAAGTTCCTTGCCTGAGGCCCAGGGTTGGAAATATAAACCATGGTTAGCTGGCATTAAACTTTTTGATAATAGCAATGTCACCAGTGAGCTAATGATGACTTTTCCTCCCCTTTGATGATATGTTGTTCTGCAGGTAATTGATGTCATGATAGCAGATGATACAGTAAAATATTTTGATGGAAGACACAAACAGTTTCCCATATAATAAACTGCTTTTTTGTAGAGCCTGCATTCCCACAGTGAGAGCTGGTGGTGTCTGTTCTTCGATGGGCAGGGTTGTATCAGCAGAGGCTGGCTCTGGGGTGGTACAGAGTGTGTCCCAGCAGTTTTAGCGCTGATGCATTACAACAATGTTGGGCTTCATTACAGCGCTTTGTTTTCTGTGGTGCTGCTACTTGGGTCTGCAGAGAGGAGAGAGCCTTAGGAGATGCAAGAACCATTGTTTAACAAAACTTACCTTCTTCCCCCTCTCCCCTTTTCTTCACAGAAAATATCAGAGAGGAACCCGGGTACGCCTGAGACTGCTGGATCTTGAACTGACGTCCAGGTTCTTGGGGGCAGCCAGTGATACAACATTGCTGGAAGCTGATGCAGTACTTTTAGGGCTTGCAGAGAGCAAGCAAACAAAGCAAAAGGAGTAAATTTACTGCAGAGAGATGCACTTCGTGCTCTATAACAAATTACATAAAATAAATACTTCCTCAGGAAATAAATGAAAATTTTCTGTCCACTTACATAAAAAAATGAGGTCAATAAAAGACAATAAGCACATTGTACCTAATTCTTGCTCCATTTTTATTCACTCATCTTTCTAGCTCTTTGCCTTTCAATTTAAAGGTGAAAGGTTAACTGAGCTTTTGTAGGTTAACTGAATGTTTTCATATTCTTGTATAAAGAATTTCAGAGTCCATCATACTATCCCAAAGGAATGTTGATCTTCCATGGAGGAGGTCCAGAGTTTGGTGTCGTGGTGCTGCTTGCAGGATGGTTTTTCATACAGAACAACATCAAGCATTCCTGATTTCCAAGCTGCAGTGCAGGCTGTTTTACTGCAGATACTGGGTTTAATATCTGTTACAGTACGTCAAACTTTTATCTCCATCTGCATGAGGAACTAGAGATTATTCTTTGCTTTAATCAGAGCTCGCATTTCCAATGCATGTTAGTAAATTTTCTCTGGTGGTTCATAAAAATGAAAAGAAGCTGTTTTAATGTAGTTGGCCAAGTGTAGGTCTTAGTTTTCTGTACATGTATTTAAGATAAATATAATGGGTATTAGAACACACAACCAAAGAATAATGTAATGGTATATCCTGTATCTTTTTGGAGCTTTTGTTATCAGAGAACATTTCTCTTGATTTCTGGTATATCCAAGCCTGAATTCTGCACAGTCATTTGTGATCTGCATAGTGCCTAGCAGGTGTGCTGAGGCAAATGCCATTCATACCACTCAATTTCAAAAGAAAGCCTGTTTAATTTTAAAATATTTTCCCCAAATGTTGGAATGAAATGAGATTTGTTAAGATAGTATGCCTTGTTTGTCTGCAGTGACTGTCCAGTGACACCGTGTTTCTTTTAGATGTATGTTATTCAGCAAACTGCACAAAATTCAGCAAAACGCACACTGGCTTAAGCGTGTATTACCCAAATCCACAGACACCTCATCTTTCTGTTGGAGCAGGCCATGTGAGCAGTGTTGCAGCTCCTTCTGCCTCTCATGACTGAGTACATAGGTGTCTCAGTCATGTACGGGAAGAGGAGGTAAGGGATCCCTAAAGAAGCAGGGTACCAGAGAGCCAGTTCCAGGCCGCCACAGCTCATACATCCCTTTCCTTGCCTTCACCTGGGAGTTGCTTGGATAAGATGGCATCAGTGCAGAAATGGGGAGCAATTCTGTTAGATCACAGCTGGCTGGTGGGTCAGGTTGCCACCCAAGTCTTCATATGGTCCAACAAAATTTGTTTAGAACAGGATACAAAAGCCTTAACCTGTTTATAGGTTAAACATTTTAATTTTTTAAAAGGTTTTTGGGTTTGGGTGGTTGGTTTTTTTTTTTTAAATATAAAAAGAAAAGCAAAAGGAAAGCTGAAGTGCCTTTTTACCTGGAACCACAGCCGTATGGCACAGTGGTTTCACTATTTCTTACACCTCTGGCTAAAAGAAAACCTTTGACCAAATAAACAAAAGAAAACTCATTTCCTACTGTTGCCCTCTCATAACACTGAACCAAGAGGTACAGTGCAGACAGAATCATAGAATTATTAAAGTTGAAAAAGATCTCCATGATCGAGTCCAGCTGTCAACCCAACACTGCCATCTTCACCACTAAACCATGTCCTTAAGTGCCACATCTACAAATTTTTTGAACACTTCCAGAGGTGGTGATTCCACCACTTGTCTGGGCAGCCTGTTCCAATGTCTGACATCACCTGATATGGGTAGTTTCCAAGACACATCTCATGCATGATCTGTCAAGAAGAATATTTTTAGTATAAGGTATTTATTTACCCAAATACTAGGAGGAATCACACAGTAAATGCATAACCATTCTGAAGGAATGGGCATGTTCCAGCAGATCCTTTTATAGTTTTGCAAACTGAAATTTGGTTTCTGAAATCAGTATGGATCCAAGCAAGAAAAGGAAACAAGCAATGTGAGCTTATTTTGTTGCTTTAATTTGCTCATTCATCTCAATGATCTTAATTAGGGGATTCTGGACATGAATTTCATTGGGTGTTAGCCTCCAGGTAAAGAGTTATCCTATCACTACAGTAGGAAAATAAGGCCTTTTTAAGAAGCCAGGAGGGATTTAAAATATCAAAGAAATCCTGTCTGTTGAAGGTAACTCATGCTACATGCTTGGTCAACCTTCAATAAGAGTGATCTGGGAGGAAGTATATGTGTTAATGTTTTGGGCAGGATAAGAGTTACTTCACAGTCGGGTAACAAATAGTGATTTTATCAAACCTTCCTCCAGATAACCTTTAGAGAAGTAGCTTTTGGAGGCTGTAGTGGTTGCTGTTTCAAATCCAGCTTACTGTTTTATCTGGAAACCCAAGGGTTGACATAAACTGACCCAGTCGTACAAATTGCAGGGTTGGACCTCCAATGGCTTTAGGCTGCTGCTAGTCTTTGTGGCCTTTGAGGAACCAGTTGTTGTCCCAGTCCATCTTCGGTGACCATCAGTTATTAATTGGCCCTCCAAACTCTTCATACAAGAGTTGTCCCATGGAGGAGTCTCTCTTTGGGGCAGCCTGTGCCCATTGCACGTTGCCTCAATTCTGTACAACTCCCAAAGGCAGAATTGCAAAGGCAGAGCAGGCAATTCTGAAATGTCTTTGTGGTGGGTTGTTGCAATTGTATTTCATAGCTGTAATACCTGCATATTCCAAGAATATGTGGAGACTACATGTCCTTAACACCGAGTAAGAAACCACCAGCGTTCGCTGCTGAACAGCCATGATGGCACAATTGCATGACCTGTGTCTTTAAGGCTATCCTTATTTTTTACTCCAACCTTTTATCACAGTAGAAATTGATAATGCAAGCAGATATTTCTAGGGCCATCCATACAGAAAAATAACAAATGCGGACACTTTTCTGCTGGTTGCTCCCTGTCCCCAGGAGTTCCCTTTCTTCTTCATGGTCACATTCCTTTTGCTCCTTCTCTGCATTTTCTGCTGTGCAATGTGCACAAGTGTATATACAAGAGCTGTGCACAGTGAAATCTCCTTGTCCACATGGTACAGATCCCTGAGAGGCCTTGTGTATGTCTTGCTTTGGGCAGTGGTATCAATCTGAATTATTGTTTGGAGGTCTTTCTTATTGCAGGTAAGAGGATAGCTGTTCCTGCTAACATAAAGAAAGGCTAAAGCCAGCCCAGCAGCTCCTGTGGCACTGTGCCCAGCCCACAGCACTGCCTGGAACACTCTTATCACTCTATATATGTACAACTAATATGAACCAAATGAATGCTACTTGTACATACCAAGATTCCAGCTGTAAATGGAAATGCATCATTTTGCTGAGAATCCTGAGGGCAGTATAAACCAAGTTCTGCAGCTATGTTCTTCTGACTGCCAAAATCAGGAATTTCTCTACATGCCATGCTGCGTTTTCTTCTAAATTTTGGAATTTTGTCTTACTCTCTGAAGCACAGACCTGATGAGCAAAGTTCATTACTAAAATCATATGGATTTATTCTCTCACCTTTTTTTGATTATGCAGCTGAGAAGACATTTATTTCTTCATCTGTTTTTCAGACATTTAGGTTTTTTTTTTTCCTGTAACAGTCTTGAGCTTTGAAAGTGTTGAATTTTTTTTTGCTCTTGTAGTGGTTTGGTCCAAAATACTCATTACTGTTTATCTGCTGTGAGATAAGAATTAGGAGAAATGCAAAACAGGCACCAAACTTGAAAGAATATAAAGAAGTTTATTAACAGACCTAAAAGAGGAAAAAAAAAATTATACCACCTTCAGAACTCTCCTCCTCCCCCCACCTTCCTCCCTTCTCCCACTGACAATGTGAAAAGACAACCCTTAAGATGTTCAGTCTGTTTACCACTTCCATAATAACCTTGTTCAGTCCATATAGAAAGAGAAGTCTCTTCTTGCTCATGCTATGAAAACATTATCACAATGAGACAGCCGCCCACTTCCAAATATTGTTCAGTCCATTTAGGAAGAGGAGTCTCTCTGCCTGCGTGTGAGTCCTTTCCCCCGACTTGCAGCTTTTCCCGCAACTGCTTTCGAGGGTCCACTCTTGAAGTTTTTTGGGGTACAATTTTAAGGTTGAGCCGTTCAGAAACAAAAACAGAGGCCCTTCTCCTTCCCTGGGAGCAAAGGGTCTTCATCATCTTCATCTTTAGGACTATCTCTGGGAGCATCTCTAGGAACTGAGGTTTTCTCCTTTCCCATTTGGAGCAAAGGGTCTTCATCATCTTCATCTTTAGGACTATCTCTGGGAGCATCTCTAGGAACTGAGGTTTTCTCCTTTCCCATTTGGAGCAAAAGTCCTCATCTGGTTCATCTCTACGGACTGAGGTTTTCTCCTTTCCCGTTTGGAGCAAAAGTCCTCATCTGGTTCATCTCTCCCTGTCCAAACTTCTCATGAAATTACAGCTGCGTCAGCATCTGCCTATCTCAGCGCAGGTGCTTCTGCTCATGAGTTGAACACTCCACCCCCCATATCTTCATGAAATTACAACAGGATACTCTGATATATCATAGCTTCACAACAGAATTTCAGCTTTAAGCATCTCCTCTCTCTCTTCCTTCAGGTTTTCAGCTCTTCACAGCAATAAAAAGGGTTAATCTCACCTCGGCCTTGCAGCTTTGCAGCTGGAATGTTGAATTTTTCTTATCGCAGTGGAGAGGGGGGAGAGCCGAGCCGCTCCGGCTGCCCACGGCAAGGCAGTGGGGGGGGTTCCATGGCTGGAACAGGTCCATCGGCTCCAGGATGGCCGTGGCCCGGCCCGGCCTGGCCCAAGCAGGGCCTGTCCGGGCCCGCTGGCCCCCACACGGGGCCTGCAGCCACCTGTCCCAGCGCCGGAAATGAGAGAGAGCTTGGAGGGGGAGTTTGCCTATTCTTAAATGTGGATCACAGAGGTGATCACAACTTTAAGTGGCTTAGAGAATTGTCCATATTCAAACTGGCCAGCTGATAGGTTCTTTCAGTTCCCAGAGGAAACTGTAAGCACCCCTTAGCAAGGACGTCCCTTCCGGGACTATGCTTGCTAACCTATGACAGCTCTGAAATTTTTCAGGTAACAACACAAACCCACTTCATTAGCAGATACTGAGTTTTCATTATCTTCTTTCATATTTTGCTTTGCTTACTGCCCACATCTCACTTAGTTGACCAATTTCTCACTTAGATTTGGATGAGCATGACAGAGTCACTTTGAGTAGTTGTAATTCATGCTTGCTGTAGAATTTGCACTCAGAATTGTAATGCTGAGTGCTCACAGAGCAGCATGGAATGCATCCTCAGTAGAGGAAGGAGGAGGCTGCTGCCATCCCAGCCTTGCCTCCCGACTTGGTCAGGCACTCTCTGTAGGGGTGATTCTGCAGCAAATGGCTGTGGGCAGGCTCAAATCTTCCTTCCTGCACAAGCAAGGAATATTTCCACACATTCTGCTGGGAGGACACTTACCTTTTTTAGACTTGTAACTGAAGTGCTTGTGAACTTCACCCTAACCCACGTCCACGTCTCACTCCTCACATGTACTTGCATGTCTGAAGTGCTTTCTAGCTTTACAGATGTGCTTATAAGCAAAGTTAGCTTTGGTAAAAACTGAATCAAAGCTGGTTGCGGTTTTAGCTGAAGCAATAATTTCTCTTTTGTGTTTATTCTGGTCCTGTTTTGAAGGCTTTAGTAAGTTGTCCTAGAATTCTACCTTTTATGAACAGAACATAAAACACTTTATACATACTTGGAAAAAAATATCTTTATCATGATGTGGAGTTGGAAGAAAAATGAGAATAGTTCAATGTTCCTTTGATGACTGATGTGCTATAACAAGACCTCGTAAATCCTCCTAGGCTTGTCTGCCCTTTCATATTCCAGGCCTTTAGGTGGTGAAATGGGGAAAAAGGGAAACACTGAAGAAATCAGGCCTGCCTATTGAAAACAAATTAGCATCTTGCCACCAAAGCTTTGGCACTGAGCTCATTTCTAAAGAAAAGAATACTTCACATTTTACTTTACTTTGGGGCATTCTGGAAAGTTTGGGTTCCTCCTCATTTCTTAATACCGTCACATTTATAAATCAGGCAAATTATTGTTTGAGCTTTTTACTCTTTCTCTGGCAGCATTAATCCCAAATGCTGGGAAAGCTATTCCAGTCTTCTGTTTTGGCTAGAGAGCATTTCTACTAGATACAAGCATGCACTCTACATGTGTTTTTTTAGTACATTATACATTCTGGGGAAGTGTTTATCGTATATGAAGGGTCTAGACTGCCCAAATGGGGCTATTACATTGTCATCTGGCCATAACCCAAAATAAATATTATCCCTGGTATGACTGCATTAGACTAACATGAGTAAGATCTTAAACACCTCTAAGTGTTCTTGTTGCCTTCTCGGTTGTGCCTCATTCAATCAGAGTTAAGCACCCTGATGCACTCACTGCATGGTGGCTCTAATGAGGAAATCTGCCATTTGTTAACTTCTGTCTGCAGCAGGCTGCGTGTCAAGAGCAGCCAAAAGTCACACTTCCCAACTGGGTTAAGGGATCCTAGGCATCCTTGGGATAGGTTCTGTAGTCACTCTGCAGTTTGGGTTAGCTTCTGAAAGTGGTGGCATATAAAAATTATTTTAAAATGTTGACCTTCAAAGTAGTAAATCACGTTTTTTTTCTCCCATCTTGTGAGAAATCAAAGAATTACTGAAATTCCAGCTCTGTTAATGTCTTTCACACAACAGCAGCTCCGCTGGTTGAATCTTTGCACAGCTTCTCAACCTCAAACCTGGTTTGTGTTTAAGACATGACACATATGGGAACTTAAGTGGTGTTTCACGGTCTCAGTCCCGTAGCATGGGGAAGAACTTTAAGGGCTTCATGCTTCTCTTCCCAGGGAGAGGAGTTGTTCAATTCTTGTCAAAATGACTCAACTGAATACAAATAAACCCCAAAACTAACTGAAGTTGAAGGTCACGGTCTAATATGCCAATTACCAAAACATACAAACAAACACATCAGAGAAGAGAGTTTGTATACATCCTGACCTGCCTCACGAAGGAGTGTCTGAGCACCATGTTGAACATCTTTGGATGGTCATGGTGACTGAGAGAGGTGCTTGAGCATTGGAGGAAAGCAAATGTCACTCTTGTCTTCAGAAAGGGCCCAAAGGAGGACACCAGTGGTGCCCAGTGCCAAGACCAGAGGCTGTGGGTACACACTGAAACACAGGATGTTCCCTCTGAACATCAGGAAAGTTTTACACTGACAGTGACTGAGCACGGGCGCAGGGTGCCCAGAGAGGTTGTAGAGTCTCCCCCTGTGGAAATACTTAAAAAAAAAGTCTGGACATGGTCCTGGGCAACAAGGACCATGGGGCCCTGTTTGAGCAGGGAGGAATGGACCAGATGACCTCCAGAAGTCCCTTTCAACCGTGTACCATTCTGTGATTCTGTTTTCATCTTACTTGGCCACTCTGGATGAACACCGCTTCTTTTTGTTTCTCTAACTTTTTGAAAGCTCAGAGCTTCTGAATGCCCTGACCTGGAGATGATCTGCTTCTGAGCTAGGAGGGTACAGCCTTCACTTTGGGATCCGGTTGTTAAAAGACTGCAGGGCATTGGGGTTCTCCAGAAGTAGGAAAGGTGGAAATCAGTACCTTCTGTGTGTCCTTGAGGCTGGTTTGCTCTGTGTTTGGCATGGCCTTCCCTGCAGTCTTAAGGGAGACTGTGGCTATTGCATGTGGCTGCTGCCCTCTCCCACTTCCAACGCAGGTATCATCCCTCCTTCTTTATTCCTACTGTATGTATGGGCAAACTGAGAATAAGCTCAGTGAGACAGATTTCTATAGGTCCAGGCTCCTGTACAGTGTGGAAAGGATGTCTATCCCAGCTCAGAGTTTGGTGCCAGCCACACCAAAGTAATGAGCAGTGTTATCAGTGTGGCTGGCAGAAGCATCTGGCAACTGTCGTTCAAGGAGGGGTGATGGTCCTCTCCTGGCAGTCACTGGCTACCTCCTGCCTTGCCTGCCTGCCAAAGCCCTTGCATGAGCTACTCTGGCTTGTGGCAGGCCAGCACGGGTCTAGCTGTTGAATTCCTCGACCCAGAGAAGGACCTTTGAATAGGCCCGACATGGTTTGCTCGGGTTCACCTAAGAGCGGGTTTTGGTGTGTGATTTCATTACCTCTTGGGGGCCAGGCTTTGCTCAGTGACTGAGGGCCTCACGCACTGATTTGGGTTCCTGTTTGCCCTAGAAAATCACTGCTAACTTCCCAGTGGTATTTGGTTCTTCAGCATGCTTAGGGAGGATGTGCAGCCCGGAGCTGGGGTTTCCCTCGGCCGGGCGGGCAGTGGCGAGGCGCGGCCGGGAGCCAGCGCAGACAGGCAGCTGCCTGACAGCTCGAGCTGTGAAAGAGCAGCGTCAGCTCGAAATCTTTGCCGTGCCCTTTGCTCCTCGGGCTGTGCCATCTTTGCACACGCTGGATCACCGCGGAGCTGAAGTTTCATTTACCGACTGAACGACTCTGAAAAAGGTCCTCCCCGTCCCAATTAGCGCTGCCGGCCGCCCGCCCCAGCGGAGGTTAAAGCGAGCCGCCTGCCCGGGCGGTGGGCGCGGGGCTGGGGCCGCGGGGAGCCGGCAGCGCGCTGGGGGGCTCCGGCGCTGGACCCTTTCAAGCGCTGCGGCGCGCCGGGTTCTTGTGTGAAAAACAAGGGGCACAATGCTGGAGTCGTAACCTCCTCACCCCTGACGGCATGGGAAAGTGCACTCCTCAGCTGTTGGGTATAGAAAGGCTGCTGCAGGCATGAGAAATGTTCATAAAAATGCCGTTTAGAGCCTGCCCTTCTACTCTGCACATGTCATCTTGCCTATCAAGCTGCCTAATTGGAAAATTAGGCTGGCCTTAATTTAGAGACCTAAAAGTTCATGCCAATAATTTCCCAGAGACTCTTTTTTTCCAATTATTATTATAAGTGGTTTCAGCACATTGGAAATCTTTACTGAAAAAGAAAAAAATACACCCGGGAAGAGCAGATCTTACATTTCAGAGGCATTCTCTGATTTCTATGTGTGAAATTGTATTGTTGTGCATCCTGTGAATGATCATTCAGAGATGAATCTGAGCCCCTGTTGTTTTCCATGCATCATTCCTTATTTGACTGAACACAAAGAGCTCATCATACTTTAATTTACAGCATGTTATAATCTTATTTTGGAGCTTAATGCACCTGCTATTTTCTATCTGCTGAGGCTCTGAAAGCAGCAGTGAGAAGAAGCTGTCTTGCAGCTGTAAACATTTACCCCCCAGGGTCGTGTGTCTGTGAGCACCACTGATCCCAAGGAGACCTGAGATGGTGTGTGGGATCAGGCCGGCTGGTTGAATACTTCCTGGCTTTGATCAGGGCTCAGCCTTGCAGTTAGGCACATCCAGGTGGCTGCAGTCTATGCCTTTGAGATCTCTGCTGTGAGCTGTGTTTAGGAGACGTGGTGAAGATTTCCTCTTTGAGTCTGGATACTGTCTGTCTGAGACCCCAGATGGGAGAAAGGCAGTGGTGACCAGGCCCATCAGGCTGTCTTGTTTATCCTCAGGTCTAGGATGAGGAGGAAGGATTTCTGCTGTCTCCTGCTTGTACCCTGTGGACAGGAGCTGTGCTCTGCTGCCAGCTGGGCAAGGGCTCACGCAGGCAGGACGGCAGAGTGCTTTTGTTGCTCCTGCCATTCGCACGAGCAGTTGGCCGTGTTGGAAGCAGGATGGTCTGACAAAACCTCTCACCATGTCTTTTAGCAGCGATAGGAGTGGCTGATGTGTACAGCAAGGTCTAAGGCATGACTTGATAAACCTGTGAGTCCTCCAGATTTTTGTCCTTTTGCTGAAAGCTGTACACTGGAAGCACGGGAACAGGAGAGGCCCATACCTAAGATGATTTCCAAGGTCAATATTGGGTACCTTGACAGAGATGCAGTGTGCTAAGGCCATGGACACATCCTCCCTGGGTCCTGCTAAGCCATTTGGAGGGGCTGCTGCTCTTGCACAGCTGCTCTGCTACTTCCCACCCAAGAAACTCACTCCCAGGTGAGTTTCCAAACGATTTTGACCCTGCTGTTTGTTCAGTTTAAGGCTAGTTAATCATTATGGTTGCTTGTTTTGGAAGATGTGCTTATAGGGAGAGGGTCGGGGAGATGGAAGGAGGGAGAGCATCTGGCACAAGCTGGAGCTGTTGCCTTTCTGTCTCCAGGAGAAGAGCACTACTGAACACTGGGGCAAGAGGATGCCCATGGGTGAGACTACCAGACACAGGTTAGGGGCAGGATGCAACCCCAGGATCAGGGTTTGTGAGGTTCAGCCATTCTCTTGGTGCAGTAATCCATGCATGTGAGTAGGACCGCAATTTCCTCTCCCTCTAAAAGTGTAACCACACAGGCTGGGCTGAGATCTAATGTTTATGCAGAAAGCAGGGTTCACCTAAAGAATTCCTACGGGTGAAACCCAAAACATTAGGATAAAGAAATTACAGAGAACAACGTGGGAACAAAGCAAACAAAACTCCTGCTCACCTTAGGCTCTATCCACCCTCCCTGCAGGCATATAGTGTTGCATGGGAAGTCTTCTGGTGATAAAGCACCCAAGCATCCCTGAGAGCAGCCCTACCATTTCCCTCTTGCTGGAGGGCAAAACCAGGCCAAGATGGGACACACAGACCAAGAGGCCCTGTATTCATGACAAAGAAGTGTTCTTATTAAATGTTCCACGTTTATTAAGAGCTTTTGAAAGGGCAGGAGGTCTTCCTGGAGCAGGATTGAGTCTCGGGTGCATGAAATTGGGCAGAGCAGAAGCTTGTGCAAGCCAGAGAGGTGTGTAGTGTACAGTAAAGAGTACAAATGTACATGTTTTTTGAGGGGAGAAAATAGGCTGAAAAAGGCTT
Source organism: Corvus moneduloides (assembly GCF_009650955.1). Classification (NCBI taxonomy): domain Eukaryota; kingdom Metazoa; phylum Chordata; class Aves; order Passeriformes; family Corvidae; genus Corvus; species Corvus moneduloides. The sequence continues at coordinate 134,795,154 of NC_045476.1, read as the reverse complement.
CCTTCTTCCATTTACACAAAGTGTGCTGCTGGCCCTCTGCAACAGTGCTTTCTGGCAGGACCTTGCTACATCTCTTGTCTGCATTGTAGTAGGATCCAGAGCTCAGCTGAGCCCCTTCTGTGAAAGGGTCAGTTTCAATGTCTCTGACTTTATTTTGGGTACCTTGCTTGCTGGTAGCAGTGAGGGCAGCAGGCTGGAAGAGCTGCAACCAAACACCTTGGTGCAAACCACCATAGCACCTTGTGAGCCCTGAAGATGGGCAGCTGGGGAGGACCTTTTCCCAGTCGTTAGTCCCAGCTTCCCTGCTCTTTACAGAAAAGCACAGTTGTCTGTAAGTATTGCCTGATTCGGCAGGACACGGGACTTGATGGTCAGCCTTGCCAGGGCTCTCTGCCCTCTCTACTGCCTTTCCTCCAGGCAGGCCCACACTTCACCAGCGTGAAGTTAACGGGAGTTATCCTCCTTGCCCTGCGCCACTTACAATGGATATTAGTTCAACAGGATGAAAGGTTGATGGTGGGAAAGCATGTCAGAAAATACAATGCAGAGAACACAACTCTTGGGAGAGAGCTCTTTGTTTTGTTATTTGAAAGGGCTCAGGATTTAGCCAAGGGGGCGTAGTTATAATTTACTTTAAGGGATGCTGACAACTGCATTTGTCAAGTTAGATTATGGTCATACTGTCATAAAGGATCACTCTGTTGTTTTACTGCTAGTGTATAGATGCATAAGTACTTTGGACCTCAATGAGGATAAAAATATGGCTCTGATGTGTGAAAACCCATACTGCTGCCTAAATTTCTGTGCTGCTACATGGCCCTTTGGTCACAATAGGACTATTCAGTGCAAACCTTTGAGCACTTGAATGAATTTTAAGTCTTTGTAGATCTGAAATAACTTGACCTTCTGACAATCACACTCTTAATTACTTGTCCTAAATACAGCCAGACTGAATGGGATATGCCTAGACATTTTTAAACAGATGTGAGCTCAGTGCTGAAGAGATCAGGCCAACATGGGCACCTTGATCTGCCTGTACATTCTGAAGTAGGTACTTATTTAGCAAAGTGACCTCATGCTCCTAAGCTTCAGTTTTGCTATCCATTATCATGCCTCTCCTACCCATTTATGCTACTGTGCTCACACAGAGTATTACTATTTCCCATCTGTCTTTTATTTCTCTTCATTGTTAAATTTCAGACTCTCAAGATCTGAGGACTGATCTATGGTGTTTTGGGGTTTTTTTAGTTTTCCTTAGAATAATGCCTGTCACTATTTATATTTCTTAATCAAATGTTTCCTTTCCACTAAAAGACCTGCATGTTTGAGAAAGCCAAGAGCTCCCAAGAGAGCTGCCAGTACTGCAGCCCAGCATGTTTGTTGGGGGGGATGGTGCTTAGCAAGGGTACAGGTGTTTCTGGGGTACTGAGCCGTGTGGGACAACTCTTAACCATTTCAAGCTCCTGACATGAAATACAGCCCTTCTCAGGCTGTGTACCAGTGAATGTGGGCAGACCCCTGCATGAAGCAGGTCTGATTTGAATGTAAATTACAGGATTTTGCTGCAGTTGTCCACACTGAGGTGCTAATGAAGAAACAACTTCATCCGTCTGAGTTTGGTGCTGTGTTTGTGTCAGGTCCCTTGGCATCACTTCTCTTCGTGGGAAAACAGGGATGAAGAGCTGCATCATAGACAACTGCCTGGGGTGGGTTGTTGTTTTTTTTTTTTTTTTTTCACATCACTTTACAAATAACCCTTTCACTTCTGCCCCACATTTGCTATTCTTCATGCTGTGCTCCAGGAAAAAAGTAGTCGAGCTTCGGAGAGTTCAGTCTTTCCACCCTGAAAGGTTATTCTGAATTAGTTGTTTTTTGCCTGAGGGTGGGTACATTAAAACACACTTCCCACAGCCAGGTAGGCAGAAGGGGATGTTGGCAGTGCGCATCTAGTTCATCCGTCATGGCCTGTGGGTGCTCATGACAGGTACTCACTGGGTGCTCATCTGAACGGAGGTCCTTCTAGAGCACTACCTTTGGCTTTATAAAAACCAGGTTTAAGTGGCAAGCCCTGAGTTTATTACATGATGCTGTGTTTTCAGTATAGGAATACTCCAGTTTTGAGTCCAGCCATTCATTTAATTCCTGAGAAACATGTCCATGTCTGGAGGCTCAGGTAGGCTTGGTCACTGAAGCTGGCTCTCCGGCATCCAACCCTCCCCATATTCCCAGGTTCACAACCCCTTGAAATTTAAGCTAAGTGAAACACTGTTGAGCTTCTCCTGGTGCTTTTTGCCGCCGGAAGGACACGCTTTTAGCCATGTGCCTGCTGTGACAGCCGGGCTGGCGCGGGGCTTGCGGGGCCGTGCCGGTGGCACAGCTGTCCTGCCTGCCCCAGCGCAGAGCAGGGCTGGCGGGCACACCTCAGATTAGCCATGTGGCCGGCGTTTAACCGCAGCATTACCGAGCCACATCCGAGCAGCTGACAGCCTGAATAATTTACTGCATGCAAATGGTGGGACCTGCTGTCTCCGTTAGTGCTGGGATCCGATTGCCACAGCCCATTAATCGTAATTGCTGGTTTGTGCTGACAGGAGTGGGGCCTTCGCCCTGTGAGCGATTAGGCAGCTACCGGGAACGCCGTCCCCGTCCTTGTCCTCCCCCGCGAGGGAACCTGGGAATTTTCATGCTTTTATTTTTATTTAACTGAACTGCAAAGCCAAACCCGGTGACTCCCATATGCTGTTGCCCTCAGGCCATGCAGGGAAGCCTCCATCCCAGGGGAATGCAGTGGCTTCAGAGTCTAATTGTCTCCGGAGGGGGTTGTGATGGTTGCCCCAGTGGCAGGCAGGACGCTGTGTGTGGAGAAGAGGTTCCCTGGCACAAATCCCACTGCAGGGGATGGGGACACCAGCTTCACCTTGCTGGCAGGGGACTGTCGCCCAGGGCCTCCCCACTGCCCTGCAATGCAGCATCTCGTATGATCATCAGTCCTGTTTGAAACATCTAAAGCAAAGGAGCATCTGCTCCCTGACTCATCCCTTAGATTTCTTTGCCAGTAAGCTTATTCATAGCAGCCCAGCCTCTCTTTTTCATGTGCCATTTCCAGACTATCTTCCCCGCCCTTAGCTGAGCCATCCCGTACCGTGGCTCAGATACCCTCTCTGCGTTGCTCAGGTATCTTCTCTACTTCCTAAACCCTCCTGGCTCTTCTGCAAAGCAGGTTTGGTCCTCAGTCTCCTTTGTTGATCAACCCCTTGTGAATGCACTAGCTTTCAGTTTTGGGTGCTTTTGCAATGGTACAGTAGCAGGATTAAGCTCCCAAGACACAGCAATCATGTTGATTGGGGTGTTTGTATCTCTGTTTCACCTATCACAGCGTCCTGAGTGCCTGGGAGGATGGGTGGCACAGCTGGGCATGGGGAAGAGGCAGAAAAGAGGAGAGAAAGCTTTACTCCCTGCAAAAGCCTGGGAGAACAGGCTACAAGGAAAGAAGCGGGGGAGGCAAGAGGACTGGACAGTGGGGCAAGAGCACACACAGCCCTGGAGCAAGCCTGGACCTGGGGGAGCTCCTCATCAGAACTGGGCACAAAGGAGCAGGGCTGCTCGTTTTGGCTTGCAGTGACAAATGATTGTTCTTCAAGTCATCACCTTGTAATTGATGACTTCGTGAGAGAGCAAGCCCACAGGAACAACTGTTGTTTGAGTGGCTGGGGGATGCAGGGAGCTCGAGAAAAAAGCCCCTCTGGAAATGGTGCAAGGAGTCTGTTTGGCATCTCTAAGTATGAGAGCTATTTCAGGTATGTTTGCTCAACTTCTCTGTTACTTGCCAGCACATGATACAGCTATGCCTGTGTGTGCCTGCAAGCTGTGTATGAGAGAACATGGATCCTGGTGCAATGATATGCAGATTTCCTTTAAAGCTCTCATGATGGACCCCCATGGATAGCAGATGAAAATGAGATATGCTGGTGGTTTGCTGCTCTTGTTGATGCAAACTGTATTTGGTCTCAATCAGCTCTAGGGCGTTTGAGAAGTGGGAATTATTTTTCTTTATGTATTCTCTAGCACAACTCACAAATAGCACAAGCCCTCTGTTACCCATCTCCCCTCCCTGTCAATCCATGTGCTTAGAATATGCAGCTGAATCCAGGCAAAAATTTTGGAAAATCTCTGCTGGAGGGAGGACTTCATCTGATCCCTTCCTTAATTAGAACATAAGCTTGATTTGTCTATCTTGAGATGTGAAAGGCATTTGTATGTTAAGCAAATACTTAACAAAGGCTTATTTCAAGCCTGGACAAATGAATGCAGTTCTCCTGCCTACTCAGTTTTCCCAGGAATATGAGCATTAAGGGTGAGATGCAACCGTTTTGTGTCCTGGTGCTGAGAAACAGAGATGACTGAGGGCAGGTGTGATGGAGATCTATAATATTGTTTTATGCTAGGGATTGATTGTTCTTTCAGTGTAAGCAATTACTTTGCCCTTGTGCATACAAGGACTTTGTCCCCAAAGCCCTGCTGCTCATCATGCCTGTGGGATTGTTCAAGCTTAGAGGAGCTGTTTCCCATCCCACATGAACACTGGACACTGAGCTCAAAACTGCCACCTTTTACCAGTTTAGGCCTTCTCAGAAAGCCTCTTCAAAATTCCACTATAATAGGTATGAAAACCTACTAGGGGGGGAAAACCCCAACCCACCACCACCACCAAAAGAAGCAGCTTTTAAAATTCAGTTACCAAATGTCATGGTTTTCCATTTTTTTGATCTGACACAGCTTATTTCTGAGCCATGGATATAGCATGGTTATCTAGGAATCTCATTTGAAATGCTAGAAAAGTGGACTTCTCCTGAGCCTGTTCTGGCTTCATCTCCCACATCTGTGTTGTGCTGGGACCCACTGTACCAGACAAGGCATGGAAAGATGCTCCGTAGCTCTGCAGGCGCACAGACTGCTAAACACAAATGGCTTTTTGCAAGGAAACATTCACTAAAGTTTTTATTTGGATGTTTTTGCTTAGGTGATACTGCAGTGCAACCCTCTGTGATGGTGGGGTGTCCCATGTGCCTGCTGGCTCTGCTGTGTGCCATTTTCTCCGTCTCTTGGTGCTTTGCTCCCCCTTCACGCTTGGCTTTTATATAGAATTATTGCAGCAGCAGCCTGGGGGATGGGCAGGAAGAAGTGACACTTTGATTGACCATTTTATATAATCTTTAACAATAGAATAGTTTTAGTGACTTGGTACAGCCTGTACTCGACATAAAATCCAGTCTGTTATTGAGAAGTGCTTAGATGGGGAGATAAGCTGTTAATGCTAGTGGAGGAACATTACTGCATAAGAATACAATGATGATATTTTTTTCCCACTTCCACTCTTTTTTCCTTATTTAAAATGTTCCCTTGAGCATTACCTGATAGACTTGACTTCTGCATCAGGTTATTGTTTTGGCTGGACAGGCTGAGATCTTTTCCTTATTTTAGCTATTGCTAAAATTGCATTTTTTTCCTTCTTTTTTTAAGTATCTCAAGATACAAGCTGATCAAGACAGACATGTTCCAATCCGATAGAAAGAAGTTTTTATATCCTAAGAAGTAAGCCCTTGTTCCAGATAACAGGGATATGTATTATCTAGTGATATTAATACTTAAGTAAGAGAAAACAATATAATGAAAATTTCCCCCCTTTCTTATTGCTGAAGCTCTTGCTCAGCTAGCAGCTCTTGTACTCCATAGAAGAACATGTGCTGGTGGGTGTCCAAAAAATGTTTATGTTGTGTAAATTGCAGACAAGTATGATACTTGGACAGTCTCTCACCAGAGCCATCCTTTAGGATTCATCATGGAGGAATTAGAAGGAAACTCACCTGCAGTTACCACAGAGGTGCCCAAGTTTGCCAACCAAGCAATGGGAGAGCAGGGAGCAGGAGATTTCTGGATTGAGGAAGGATTGGTGAGAAGAGCCTACCCCTTGGGAATAGGAAGATTTGAAGGAATTCTGCCCAAACAGTGCAGAAAGGGGTGGTGGGGAAGCACCTGGTCCCAGTGACTCTCCTGACTTGTGAAGTGAGGAAGTGAGAAGCAATAGTTCTGCAAAGCGGCATTGCAGAGGAGAACAGTTCAGCTTTGTCATGTTGTGGCGGGGAAGGCAAGTGTCCTACTGGGACATGTAATAGGAGAATGGCCTGGTAGGACCTTCCCCTCTGCTCACGCTTGTGTGGCCTCCACTGGAGCAACAGTTCCAGTTTCAGTTTCAGCGCTGCAAAAAGGTCAGTTGTTGAGAATGCAGAGGAAGACAGTACTCAGGGACCTGGGATACATTTCTGAGGAAGCACTGACAAATCAACGTTGTTTGGACTAATGAAAATACAGAGGGCTCCAAGAAAGTACACATCAGCTGTGGGGAGCAGTGTTCTCCGTGTCCATGGAAGACAGGAAAGAAAAGTGACGGTTTAAATTGCAGTAGAAGAGCATTGCATTAGACTTCATAAAATAATTTCGATCAGTAAGGAAACTGAAGGAGCAGGGTAAGTTGCCGGAGGGAACTTGTGCAGCTTTTGTTACTGGAAGTCTTTAAGAACAGCTCAGACAAACATCTCTTCAGCTGCTATCCTGCCCTGACTTCTTGAACTCTCTCCTTTCCTAGGACCTATTCAGCAGAGGGTGTTAAACGTGTGCTTGACTCAGACTGGAGTCATAGGCTTTGTCTTGGCTAGGATACAGGCGTTATAAAAAGTGTTAGAATTGATCCATATTCAGGGAAGCTTTAAAACATACGAAACATTTCAGGCACGTTTAGCACCCGGTGGGTTTTGTCTTGCGTAGGAAGGAAAGGGTTGGTAACAGAATGTCTTAATTAACACATTTCAGAACTCCAGTGTGGATGCAGTCGTGTAACTTTCAACATCTCCTCGCTGGCCAAGTTGAAAGCAACGCTGCCAAAACTTCCCAACATGTCTTTAAAGCCTCACCAAGGAGCAACCCAGGGGGTTAAAGCACGTATTTGAAACAAAGCATTTGCTTAGTTTCCATACTGGCTGCAAGGGCACCAGGAGGGGAATTTGGTGTCTGGAGTCAATGTTTGTCCAGAAGGAGGACATGCCATGGTGGGTGTGTGCAGGATGCACCCATCCTTTGCTGGTGGCCCATTGCCCTGCACACAGCTCTGCCACTGGGACACACAGCTCTGCCCACAAGCTGCTCTTCCTAAATCCACACTGGCCTGGAGTTTCCGCCCAAGAGGGTCACCATGCCCAGGGCTAGGCAGAGCACGTGGGGTGATTTCTGGCCTGAGCAGAGCGCAGCAGGCCTGGTAAAGTGGCAGCCCTGATGGTGATGAAAGTTTGGTGTAACTTTGTCCATCTGTTTGAGGACCACCAGGATGTGCAGGACTTTGCCAACTCTCCTGGATGCTGGGTACTGAGAGCAGCTTCTGCCTGCCCCAACACCCAGCCTCAGTAAGTTGGTTGCCTCCACTTTGTCTGCTCACATTGCTCCAGTCATTACCTTAGCACAGATGTTGTTATTCAGGCAATGCCTAATGAATGATGAAACGTTAATTAATTAATATTTTCTTTTGAAAGTTTTTCTTTGCAGTGAAGGTCCTTCTCTAGATCCTGCATGGTAGGGTACTTTCCACTTAAATTTTTGTGGTGTGAAATTAGTGGAAGAATACAAATTATATACTTTCATATTTTAAAAGATAGTCAGTTTAGAGATAGTTTAGAGGTCAGGAGACTGTAACATACTTGACTACCTTCATTCAAAAAGGGGATGTGTTCGATATACACAAGCAATGTTTTCCTCCACCTGTGGAATGAATATGAGCAATTGCTTCACACAACTCATACTGGTACTTGTCATTCCCCTGTCAGAATATGATTTGTATCAAACTGTTGTTGTGTTTGTGTCCCCTCTGATTTACCACTTTTCATAGCTTTTCATGCTGGAGACTGTCTTTCCTCTTGCTTCATTTGAAACCCTCATCTTTTTTTCTTACTGTAGGTTCTATGGCAGAGTTTTACATGCACCGCTAGTATCTTTGCTGACCTCCAAGGCTCCATAGGATATATTAATTACCTCTAAGCATTTGCAAAGCCTTATTGGTTTTTAGCAGAACTTTATCATGACCTAAAATATGTGTCCAGTCTGAAAAAATGCGATTTTTTTCAAATGTCTGATGGATTTACTTTTTTAGGCTATTTATGTAGGTGCTAGATGGCAACCTGCGCAGCATCAGGCTCCCAATAGTAATGCTTGTACTGCAGCCTGTTTTCAGTGTAGTGATTGCCTGACACTCATGGAAAACATTTAGCTACAGCTTTCATTATCAAGAGAACCCATTTTACAATACCTGGATGGATGGATGGATGGATAGATAGATACATACATACATACATACGTACATAGATGTCAGCCAACTTCACTGCAGTGAGAGGGGTTTTCATGTGCACGTGGCTTCACCTTCTGCCACCTGGTGCCAGGATGAGGACGTGAAGGATCATGTACTTTTGTCTCCACAAAACCGCCAGGGAAGTTCCTGCTCTGTTGTCATGAGTGGCAAAACCTGTGTTAAAATCAACAGGACCTGTGTTTTTCCCTGTGTGTTTCCTATGACACACACAGTCATGGAAATCAGAAATAATACTGTAAACATTGAAGGAGCCTGGTGTAAGGAAAGGCTGGTAAGACTCTGGGGATGAGTCAAAACTTCATTTTTAATCCCAGAGCTGGCCGGCAGTTGCTATTCTGTTATAAACCTTTCTTCACCCCCCAATATTTTGATTCCAAAAAAAGAGACTAAAAACAATAATTGCTTGCTTAGCAGTGATTTCTTTATAAACACTATAAATAGATGAGTACTGAACTGCCCTACACCGAGTGTTTGAAAAGGGTATTTAGAAGGCTCCTTAAGCTAAATGAAGTATAAGTTCTTTATTGGTCTGTGGGCTGTAAGCGCCTGTGACAATCCAGGGACAGACCAAGACCAACAGAAAAAAAACCCCGTACTCTTTGATAAATAACCTTTCCATATTAAATGCACATCAATCTGACATCAACAATTAGCTGTCAGGTGCTTGGCTTTGCTAGCAAAGGCCAATTTTCAGATTAGTGCTAATTGCAGGGCGGGCTGACACATCAGCTCAGAGCCCCGGTAGCCAACAGGCTGGGCAGGAGCGGGTTCAATAGCGGGAGCAGGGGAGGGCTGAGGCTGCCTGTCTCCAGCTTGCTGGCAGTTTGACTGTAGACTAAAGTAATGGAGCTGGCAGGGTGGAATCAATTACTGGCCAATGAAGATTTTCCCACAGGTCGAGGCTTGGGAAAAAAAGGACGTTCCTGCTGCCGAGACAGCTGGCATGGACTGTCCACTGGGAAAGGAGCCTGGAGAATGAGAAAAAGAGGGACAGTTCTTGGTGATAAACTGGTGACAGACTATAAATTATGAAAAGGGGATTTGGCAGAGGATTTAGTGCTTGCTACCTCTGCTTTTCCCTCCCCCAAGATTTTAATGCCAGCCATGTTCACTGAGTCATTCAATTATCTTAGAAAATGAGAAGTGTTAAGAGAAAAAGCTCAGAATATATTTTTCTGAGCAGGGTGTGTGCACATGTGAGCTGAGCTTTGAAAACCTTTACACGAGCAATTTCCTCCCTAAGCAAACCATCGGGCTGAGCCCCTCAGTGCACGGTTTGCTAATGCTGCTGTGTCTGGTGCTTGCTCGTGAGACAGCTGCATTTCTGCAGTGCTTTTTCAAAGATCACAAAACATTTTGCCTTTTTGAGCAATCCAAAATTTCTTTTCCTGCTCCTTTTCTATGGCAGTTCACTTCAGTCCTGAAGAAGACAGGAGCAGGGCAGGAGTGTAGCCCCCACCTCTGTGTTTTACTGCATCTTGGCAGAAAAGCCAGTGATCTCCTTGCTCTAAGAAACACTGTCCTTCACTGGCAGAAAGAGCGGGGAACAACCAGCTCTTTCTGTGTGGAAAATCAGATGTTTATGCTATAAAAATTAAAGTACAACAGTTTAACCATGCATCTAAGTGAAATCTGTATATATGAGTGACAGAAATGCCAAGCAAAAGCTTCAGATTCTGTTATTTCTTCTCCTTTTGAATGTATTTTCATATTAGGATGAGGATTAAATTGCTTCTTTCTGTCTCCTTTTTTTGTACTTGGGCAGCAGTTTAGTTAGAAAAGTCAGGAGACAAAATGTCAACACTTGCCATTTTTTGCTGGGTAATGCTTATTCTGAATAGTGTGATCAGAAAACTAAGAATCTTTGGGCTATTTTTGTAGCCTCATTGTAATTGAACAATCTCTGTAGTGGGATGATTGTGAGGATGATGGATTCATCTGGGTTTTATGTTGGTGTGACTGTGTCTACACCAGCAAGCCTGATATGTGACATGGATGTGTGCCTGTGTGCCTGTGTATGCACGTCTATTGGTGAATCTCCTTTTACCTCTGTGCCTTCCAAAATAAGGCATAATGAGGGTGCCCAATCACTCAACAACTGCTGAAGAAAAGTTCATGCACCTTTATTTTGCAGTGCATGGTGCCATAGGGCAGTTTACCTGAGAGTGGGGTCATGGCCCTGCAAGGACTGCCCCAGCTGTCCTGGTCCAGGGGCTGTGTTGAGCTATGGGCACAGTAGTTATCCTTGGCTTCTTTTGTTTGGCCTTCTAAGCCAGAATGATTTGCTTGATTCACAACTCTGAGCTTTCTTTCACAGCCCTGAGGGATAGAAATCTACTTTTTAATGAAAGCTGAGATTCTTGTGTAATGATTTCCATTTGGGAGCTGGGGCTTTAGGAAAAACACCCATTATCACAAGACATTATCAAGAAACATCTCAGGAGAGTTGGCAGTTAAGTTTAGGTTAGATTTGAAAGGCTTTGTGGGAGGTTGGTAGAAAATATGAATCTGCGGTTTACATCAAGTTTAACTAGATCTTTCTGAAACTTTTAATTGCACATATCAGCATGTGGATGGAAAAGAGCTTGATTGGCATGTCAGCTTGGCAGGGTCTGGAAAAGGATTTCTCTTATCAGTGCCAAGAGTTGGGAGAAAGTACAGAAAAATTCAGCAGTCATATGGCTCATGCAGAGCCCCTTTCTCCTTCCCACTTGTTGGTGTGGCTGATCCTCTTCTCACCTTCCTGTCTTTCTTTTTTCCCTTCCACAGACACCAGAACAACTCCCACTGCTGCCTCTGGACTACAACAGGGGAGACAGCTACCCCAAGAGACTTTTCAGTTGCTTCACCTGTTCCTGGCACCCTTCTTGGCTTCAGCTTTGGCATTTGCTTCAGCTCTGCTCTGGCAGGATCTCACTGCACCCAGGCTCAGGCAACCCTGCACCATGGCCACTGCCACCCTCATCACCACCACCATGGACTGCAATAGTCTAACACAAACTAAAGTCCATCTGCTGCTTTTTACCTCAAGCTTCAGCTCTGGCTGACTCAAAGGAGGTTTTTAAGGATGAAGAATGAGGGGTTGCAGCTAAGGCAGATAAGAGAGAGGTGATGTTAGTGTCAAAGAAGGTGAAGGTTCCTCCTGGTCCTGCCCTGCCTTCCATGGTCTCTCCTGGCTGTCTGTTTCCTTCCACTGCTCTCCCAACAGCTGTACTGACATGCAGCTGGGGGCAGACATAAAGGCAGATGTGGAAATTACATGTTGCTCCCAGAAGAAAGGTCATATAGCATCTACTGCTGTTTGCTTTGTGAAAGGTGGCAGATATCCTTGAGCCCTTGTGGAAGGAAATCTGCATCTGGTGACTGAAGTTTAAAAAGTAGCACAGTGATGGTCCTACTTTAGATGTGTTTTCTTGAAATGAACAAGTGTGTCTGGCCATGTGCTGCTGGGGATCCATCGGATGCCCAAGGCATGCTGGGTTATTCCTAAACCTGATGGTGTTCTGGCCTCTCTACTGCTTTTCCTCTTCTCATATTCTTGGCAAGTCTGTTCTCCAAATTGCACTAGCCACATTCAGTTTCTGAAATCATTTATCTGACACTTAATTTTTCTCTAGTAATTTATGTTATCTAACCCTGCTGACAGGTTTGGAGGCCGAGCAGTTTCTTTTCCATGAGAGGAAGATTGGGCAGTGCTCCTTACCAATCACAGCCACGGGCCACTCTTTTGAACTGAAGTTTGCTTCCTTGGGTCAGACATTTCCTGGTGGGATGCCCTGTGGGATGAGCAGCCCCAGTGCTTGGTTTGGGGTTAGCCAGACAGGTGGGAATGGTGACTGTGGTACCTGCTACAGAGGGTGCTGGCAATTAAATGCCAGCAGGATTGAGCTGTGCCATATCTTCATAAACTCAGGAACTGTCCTCTAAGGGCATACAGGCTGAAGGGGTTTTAAGTGTGTCACATGCATGTTGGCCTGGCAGCAAACTGGTTGGATTGAATGGAACAAAAATGCAGCCTCAGAGGTTTCTCTTGGCTGCGCTGAGTCCTGCAGGGTACCTGCAGCTCCTCCAGGGCCTTATGGCAGGGTAACAATGGACTTAGCTAAATTAGGTGGTGTCTTGGCTGCAGAGCACTGTAGTGAGATGAAAAGAGAAATTCAAATCTGACTGGTGTCTTGGCTATGATTTTTCATTATAATTGATGAAAATTCCCTTCTGTTGGCTGCATCATGCAGCCATTGCCTGTTAAGGGAATCTCAGTGGCTTCTTCTGCTTGGTCTTGACTGTTTTGTGACTCACCTTTTAACAGATTCACCTTCCCTGTGTGACAAGTAACATTCAGAATAGGAGAGAGGCTCATTAATGAATGTGAATATGTGGCAGGCATGGCACTGAGATGTCAGGCACAAATCCAGCCATAGCCTGGTGGCTACAAAGAAAGAAAAGTTGAGTGACAGGACAACCTCTCCAGGTCATTTCCATGGTGGAAATCTCCCATTAGAAGTATTGTATATGTGCTGGGAGGCACATAGATGGGACAAAGCTGATTTTTGTATCAAACAATCACTGCAGGGCTACTGTACTGATTGTGTAATTTATTTTAGTATGTAGTTCAATAAAATCCCCAGGGATGGGGTTGTTTCAGCATTGAGGCCTGGTTTGCCATTTGCTAACTGTCAGAGGCTTTAGTGACTCTTACTCAGCAATGGAAGAGGCCAAATGGGCCAAAAGGGAGGTGAAAAGCTCTTCCACTGTGTGAGGGAATTACCTTCATCATTCAAAGTGCCATATTCCAAAGTTTCTGCTTGAAAATCCCTCCCTCTTCCCAGAACAATTCTGAGCAACTCCATTTGTAGGAGGAAAGCCACCCAGAGCAGGTTTTCTGTGAGGCCTTTTCCACGTCTCAGGCATGTCTTGTGGTGAAAAAAGGTAAACATGTGGTCCAGAAACCCTGTAACACAAGCTGTAGCAGACATCCATGCTCTGGGAGGCTCTTCCCACACCTCTCCCTGCCTCTCCCAGGGAGACAAATGGAGAAATAATTTTGTCTGGTGAAAAGACATCCAGGAGGGCTACAAAGCCTCCCATCACTTGTGTTTTCCTTCCTGTCCCCAAGCCCCTTAGTCTGGATTTGTCCCACAGACCCCTGACAGCAGCGTTGGCACAGCTCTGGGCAGCTCTGCAGTGTCCCAGCAACAGCTGCTTGTGCAACAATGCCATGGCCCAGAGGATATCTCCACCCAGGGACCTGAGCTGATTCCAATCCTGGACCACTCAGGAAACAATTGAAAGCTTTCAGGCTTAGGTAAAAGGACTGGAAAAGACTCCAAAAATGTGCAACAGTAGGAATTAAGTGTGAGCATCCTGAAGAGATCCTGTTTAAGTGCTGGCACAACAGACCTCCCTGACAGGAACCACCCTCATGCTCCTTAGGGATGTTTTCTAGACAAAAACACAAAGAAAAAACCCACTCAAAGACCCCAAAACTGGCTGCTAGCACCAGTTAGTCTCCCCCTCCATAGATGTGCTCATGCATCCCTGTTCACACCACTTTGCAGTGATCCAAGCAGGTTTAGGTGCACAAGTTGAAGCTCCCAAGATGGTGTTGGCTGCAGGGTCACCAGCACTGCCACAATCAGTGACTGGCATGGGGTCTGCAGTGGTGGAAGCAGCTCTGAGTTTCCCTAGCTCATACAGATCCTTAGAGTGACTTTAAGAAACTTGGTTTCTGACAGAGGATGTCCATGCCCAGAGCCAAAATGTCAGGCATTTTAAAGGATTCACTCAAACCCACTATGACTCATGCAAAAATAAAGCATTTATGGATATGAAAAGACCATTTATCCCCTCTACACACAAATTCGTTTTTTTATCCTTTCCACATTGTAAGATCTTTGGGAAAGGGGACTTGTTGTCGCTCTCAATTCAGGGCTTTATGACCATGTGGCATCTAATTTTCTCCTGAAAGGAAATAATGGAAAAGCACCTTTCTCTTTTTTTTTTTCTTTTTTTCCTCTCTGGAGCAATTCAGGCTATAAGATGATTAAAATGATCAGGATTTCTCTTCATGTTTTCTAATGTAAATATATAAAATATCATGACTGGAAGGGCTGAAAAATTGTCTATGAAACACTGGTAGCTGGCAGATTAAGGCTTCATATCCTAGATAATGGTCTCTTAACCTGTTCATCAACTCAGTGTGAAAGAATTTCAAAATATTAATAAAATATAAAGTATTCCTTAAGGGCTCCCACAACCTCCAGCACCTGCACAGATGAGATCCAAACCTCAGTCTGCTCTCTAGGGATGGCAGTGTATGTCCTTGCTCATCAGACAGTGTTGGCAGAGGGGGTGTGCTGGGGACAGCATGCCCTTCTCTGAACACTGATGCTACATGACAGTGCTGCTGTCAAGCACTCTGAAGGACTCTATTCAAGATTTATTTTTCCTCCTCTAAATATCTTTTTAAAGTCACTGCTGCTTATTTGTACAGCTTTCCCAGAGTCCTCTTTCCCCAGCTTGTTTATAGTTGGAAGGCCTTCTGCTTATTGCTCATCCTAATCGCTTGCATCTTTACTTGGCCACACTGAACCTACTGCCCTCACCTGTCTCCACTTCCTGCAACTAATTTAGCTTTCTTTATGGATTTCTTTATGTGTTTAGCTTTTCTTTCTGTTCACAACATGTTTGCAGTTACCAGGATCACAGACATGTTTTCCAGGATCAACTCTTACCAGAAGGATCTCTTTTCCTAAGACAGCCTAAGCTGTCTCTAACTTACCATGAGCCTTAATCTCTGAAGCAGAGGCAGATGTCCTCCAGGTTGCTCCTGATTAAGGGCAACACACTGGTTTTGGCCTGTGAGGTGACCATGGTGGCACTGGTCCTGGGAATCAAGCCTCCATGCCTGGCCTGCTGATGGCCGAAGGGCATCATAAGCTGTGGCACTGCTTTTCACCATGAATCCTTCCTTCTCACTTCCTCCCTCCTCTGCCTCCAGCCACAGCAGTTTGCCTGAACAGTTTTTTGAACCCATTTGTGTTTTTTTTCCTAGAAGCCCTTTTGAACCACTAGTATGTTCCCACTTTTCCTTCACACTGATGTAAAGGCTGCCAGTGTCACATTCTTGGCGTGTGTAAAATCCATCTCCTGAATGTGTCTCCTCAGAAAGTCCATATAGTATCCATCCTTACATTACTTGCTCGACCACAATATTTTCCTAATCTCTGTGCTTCCTTGGCTTACTCGAAGTATTTGCTTCAGATTCCAATCTTAACAATGAGCTACTGCTCCCACATTTGTTTAGTTTCGTGTAAGAGAGGCAAGCACAAGCTCTCCTGCTCCTTATATTTACAGTTTTACAATTTTCCCACCTTACCACTTATGTCACCTGCACGTTACAGGTATTCTAATGAAGACAATAATGCTAGCTCAGCATTTATTTTATGTGTGCAGGTAACGTGCAGTAAAGCATGTTGCTAGTCTGCATTCTCCAGTACCACATATTTTCATTCTCTGCCAATTGCTAATTGGGTAGTACTTGCCCTAGCACTACTATTTTCGTTCCTTACAAATATCTAAGTTGCTAGCCAATCTGTTTTTCTGTAATAGCAGGTAATTTATTTTTCTCCATGGAGATAAACACGTAGCACTCTTATTCATGCTGTTTTATCATTGAAAAATACAAATTATCTCAGAAATCATGAGGTTTTTGCCTGATTCCTCGTCATCCCCAAGTTCCTTATGAAATCCTCTAAACATAAAAACTGATTTTAGACTTTTAAAAAAGGAAGAAGGTTTACACATCTCTGGTGAGGGTGTACTTACTAAGATTATCTTGCAGAATGAGATCATGTAGTATGTACTTATATTTTCCTCAGAAAGTGCTTTTGAACCTTATAATGGCCATAATAAGTAGGAGAAGGACCTCATATATCACTGAAACATACAACCCCAGGTATAAAAACATGGCACTTTTGAACATCTGATCCTCATAGGCTTGCTCTTTAATGAACAGAGAGGTAAAATGAACCCACAAGATTACCCTGCTGTCAGTATTTCACTAGTTTCCAAAGCAGGTGATCTGAGCTCCAGATGTACCCAAGGAATTTGTATCATTCCTCCAGGTTAAAAAACAAGGAGTTGTAACATCGTGATGCTGGCTTTGTCTATCTGGACAGCAAAGACAGCTTGAGTTCTACGCCTCCTATGATGTTCGTGCAAAGAAGGGGAAATTATCTATGGAAAGAAGAAGAGGAGAAAAGGTGCTTCAACAAATCCTGCCATAGGTATCATTGGGTCAGTTAATTCCTGTCTGCACTCTGAGATGGAGCTATATCTCAGCCTTACAAAAGGAAAAAATTACAGTCTGTTTGGCAGATTTGGTTGTTTTCTGTTAAGTCAGCTTCTGTACTGCTTTTGCCAGCAGAGCTTTCTGACTTGTGCTGCCTGCTAATTTTGACTCAAGCCTGGCTTGGCACTCTCTAAAACCAGTGAGTGTCTCCAGTGACTTCTGGGGACATTGGCTCCATCCTAGATTCCTCACCCTCACCACAGAAACATGCTACAGAACATCATGACTCTATTTAATTTTTTTTCCCCTAGAATTAAGTTTTTGTTGTTTGGGGTTTTTTTTTTTTCCCATGACTGAAGGAAACCCCAGCTCAAAGTGGCTTGTGGGACAGTGTCAAAGGGAACATGCTGTATTTTTTTCTTTCTGTTCTTTGGGGTAAAATATTCTCAGGGGCTCTTGGATGGCCTTCCTTTTCACTCCCAACCCTGAATGAGGTTGTTGGGCAGTGTCAGCTCTCTGCTCTGTTGTGTTCTGCTCCGCAGCCCCATGAGTACCCAATGGAGTGACTGATACTGCAGCCTCTCCTTATGTGCACAGACCCTTTGAAGTCACTTCAAAGGGGTTGTTTGCAAAGGGGCTGCAGGTACAAGGCGGTTAAATGTGGCCAATACCGTCTGGACTGTTTAATGATTCAAACATTATTTCTTATGAGCAAACAGAGGCATTTTTTTATATTGTTGACACTGATCCTCTAGCTTAGCAAAAGGCACTCGTGCAACATTTTCTGCCTCAATTTATCATCTGCCCTAGGCATTCGTTGCACTTTGCTCATCATTAGGGAAGAAATAAAAGCCATTCGCTAATCCCCAAACCACTTTGTTCCTCTATGGCCCTTCAAAGAGCAGGGCCCCTAAATGGTGATTAAGGACTCCGGAGACCTTTCTCAAGAGAGATTCCTTTGCATCCCCATATCAGGTAGAAGGAATCGAATTCTCAGGCTGGGCAGTTTTTTTAATTAATACCATGGGACTGAAAATAAAATAAGATAATTATATTGGGCTTTTAACCTTTTTATAGGCTTTTTATTTTACCTTTAAATAAAACCAACTCTCTCTGCTCAGTTTGTGGATTTAGGGTGATGGAGTTAATTTGCAGGCTGAGGCAGAGATGTTGAGGGTAGAAAGTTGGGCTAAACTCTACCTGGCCTCTCGCCGAAGAAGCAAGAAGATCACCTTGTACCCTCTTGCCCTTGGCCCTGAGATGTTGTCTGCCCAAAGGCAGAGGAACTTCAACTCCTCCAGCAACACGGGGACAAGAGAGGCCAGGATTTGGTCTGAGCCCCAGCCCCGCAGCATCTGCCAGACAGACACAGGGCTTTGAGGCCTCTCCGGGAGCAGCTGCCCACGTGTGGAGCATCCTCTCCCCAGCCCCGGGTGTTTGCTGATGGACATGAACCCTCAGCACCAGCAGCTGTGGCAAACACTTGATTTTCTGCCCCCTTGGTGCAAGTTGAATTTTCTCACATATGTGTAAATTGTGGGGAAAAAAGCCTGACATCTGTGGTCACTCGCATAGGTGTGAGTTAGGGGCTGGGTAGGAGTTCAGCAGAAAATACCCACCCCAAAAGTGGGAAAATTTAGAGGCCTCCTTTCTATTTTATGACGTGTCTGGTTTTTATCTGTGTGCTTTTTCTTCTTGTCAGGAGACCTTTTTTGTAAGCATGTGCCTGATGAATACTGATTTGAGACATGGACCTCTAGTTAGAAGTTTTCTCTCTTTCGCTCCCAGACTGGATGGTCACATTTCTTATTTTCCTTTGAGCACAGCAAAGCTTTTTTTAGTTCTGATGCTGTTGCTAGAGGCTTGGGGACACAGGTGCAAGCGTGGGAGAGTGCAGGCACAGCCACAAGTTGGAACACTCTTTGTGTCGCTGTTAGGGAACTTCCCCCTTTTACCTCCATCCCCAACCAGAGAAAATGCAGGATTTCAGAAGAACCCCTGCATGACAAAAATGAAATATGTTCCACCTCTTACAGCCAGCTTCAAAAGCTCATCGCGATAGAAAATTGTGATGAGTCAGTAATACCCATGAAATGGAAATAATTGACATGGTTCTTCTTATGGTAGTGTTTCTAGGGCTGCCTTGTTGTGAGTCTCCATTTTAGGAGAACAGTGGGAAAGGCACTTTTTGAAAAAAACCCTCCTGGTATCAGTGACACTCCTGTTCAAAAAAAAAATCATGAAGTCACCTCACAGGTAAACGCAATGGTATTAGAGTTGTAAAGGGGCTGTAGAACTGCCATCACTTCCATTGGGCAGTGCAGGAGCCCTCAAGAAACAACTCCCAGGATCTTCTAGGAATTGGTGCTGTTGGTGCCTGTGAGAAGAGGAAGAGGGCAGTTCTGCAGCCGCAAGTGAGCTTTAAAGCTTAGCTGTTATCTATAGTCGGTATCACAGTGCTTTGCCAGACCTTCTCCAAGGAAAACTGGTTTTTGCATTTTGTACAAACCACTGGCCGACCTACTAAGCTGTATTCTTCTCTCAGTTCAGGCCCTGTAGTGTAAATCTGGAGTAAGGCGGGGGAAGCTCAGCAGCCCCAACTGAGCAGAATTTGTCCCTTTGGTTTTTCTCAGCCCTGGCGGATTCATCTGTCATTGGGAAGAAGCAGAAACTTGTAATTAACAGAGAAACAGGAAGGGAAGAGCAGAGTTCAAAGCGGTCTGCCAAAAGAAAGCGATCCCAACCGAGTCTCCCATGATTGTGTCTGGGATGACAATCGCAGCCCAGCACTTCCAAGGACAGCTTATTGTTGTGCCGTGCTCCCCGTCCTCAGCCGCCACTATTGTCCGCCTGCCTTGCCTCACTTGTTGAGCTGTAAGTTGCCAGCCCAGAATTAGGACTCTTCGGGGGCTAAAGGTCGACTGGCAGCTTTGTGATCTTTCTGAGGTTGTGAGTTATAATGAGATCACAGAAAAGTTTTCAAACGATGAGCAACGCAGTGGCCAAAGGGGTTGGCTTAGTGATAAGGAATGGAGCAAAACCGGGGGTCTGATCCATTTCTCTGGGTAAATTTCTATACAAGCACCGGTCTCATTTCATCCGTATAAAACAAGCCCGGTTTAATCTATTTAAAATGGGGTTAAAAGGGGTCATAAATCTCTACAGGAGCTGAGGATCCGCAGAAAACTCGATCTGATCTCTTTTACATCTGTTTCAGGTTCTCAGCCTTATCTGCCTCAGCTGCCTTTGCTCTTTGTGGCCGCACACAAATGCCATTAAACAAAAGTCCTTTTGCCGGGGCTGAGTGGCAGGTATAGGGTGACTGTGCTGCGGGGGCAGCGGAGGCGGCGGGGGGGGGGGAGCGGTCGCCGCCGACAGCCCCCACAGCCCGCCTGATTGACATTGTAAATCTATACAGAGGGGTTGTTTGAGGGGAGCCCGTCAGATTGACAGTGTAAATGTGTAACACACACACACAGCCTGGGAGAGAGGAGCCTGCCGGCGGGTGGGAGAGCGCCGGCGGAGTGCCGGTCACACGGAGATTGAATTACAGCTGCATTAGATCAGAGCTGTGGGAAACGGCACCTCCTAAACACACACACGGCCGGCGGCGGGAGGGCGGCCGGGGAGGGCGGGCAGCTGCGGGCCGGGCCCGGGGCAGCGCCGGCGGCAGCGGGGAGCCACGGAGCTCCGGGAAAAAGGGGAGAGGCCGGGATGCGGAAGGCGGGATGGCAGCCCCGCAGCTGGAGCGGCCAGGCTCCAGAGGGGATTTTGCTGGCTTTAACCGATACTTTTGAAGATTTGCGGGTTTATAGCGTTTCGCTGCCACTGTGGGGAAGAATCTTAAGGCCACTCAGATACCAACCGCCCCCTAATCCTTTTGATTGGCCGTACACTCCCCTGGCATCCCACGAACCTGCGGCATTAGTGCCTCCGAGCCGAGGGCCGGGGTGGGGGGAGCCTGGAAAACTGAAACATTTTAAGCTCTATTAGAAAGGGCAAAAAGTCAGCGGGCTTTGAAATGAACGCGCTCAGCAGGAGCGGTGGAAGCATTTCCAGGAGACAGCGGGAAGGCATTTGTTTTCTTGGCTGGCACCAAAGCGCCGGCTCGCCCCGCCGCGCACAATGCGAGGTCTTCTGTGGGGCCATCGCACCTCGGCATCGACGGACACCCCTCTGCCCCCCGCCCCTCCTCACCAGCCGCCCGTCCTGCCCCCCGCCCCTTCTCACCAGCCAGCCACCCTTCCATCGCCCGCAAGAGGAACCCTCTGCGGTGACTTTGCTCTGCTGGGGAAAGAAGAGCCTCCTTCCACCTCTACCCTCCCCCCCCACCCCCCTTAATCGCCTGTGTTTGCGCGTGTCCCCGAGGGCTGGGTGAGCAAGGGTCAAAAAATGACCATAAAGGCTCCTATCCATAGACCAGATTTCAAAAATAATTATTTAATTGTTATTTTTATTATGCAACCAACTTTTCAGGACAGTATTTTTATTTGATTTTCCAGTGTCTCCTGCTTTGCGTAATCCCCCTTCTGCCCAACTCTGCTCGCAAACATTGGCCAGTCCATTTGTAATTTCTCAGCCTCCAGGCTAATTCTCACAAATAAAACTCAAGCCAAAGGGTGAGACAATGCCTGACATAGGAGCTGGGGCTCCACAGATCCAGAGGGTAGCTTGCCCCCAGCTACAGGGCAGGATCTGACCTACATTTCACTGCACTTGAAGTCTCAGAGTCTTACTGTGAGACTGATCTGTGCAGCTTGGCTGAAAACCAGAGCAACTGGCAGCAAGCAGGGAGAGGCTTTGGCCAAGCCCATGAAGTTGTCCAGAACTGGGAAAGATGTATAGGTATGCTGTGAGTTGTAAGGAGTGCCCCTGCAATATAAAAACCAGAGACATTTTTCTCCTGCTTTTCCCAGGCATTTATAGACTGGATCGGAGGCCTACTCTCTCCACTGGTAAAATTTTCCCAGTAAAGACAGACCCTTGGCACTGTCACATTTTGTCACAGTGAGCTGCAGACTGAAACAAGCAGTGAATGACTTGTGCTCGGCATGAAGGATGCACAAAGACCACACGTCCTCTGCCTGCGCCACAGCCGGAGGAAAACTTCCCTGGCTTCAGGTCATTTCACCTTCTACAGACATCACAAATGATAGAAAAATCAGTCCTTAATTTCCATCTCTCTGACTGATCCAGGTCCTCAAAGAACCTCCTACGAAAACCATTCAAACTCAGTCAAGTTGTCTGACCTGGCCTGGATAAGTAATTCCCTCAGCTATGGTGGCAGAATTGCTGAAGTGTGTGGGATGGAGGGATGACGAACACTTTGAATGGCAACTGCTTCAGCTGTGTCAGCTGCAGCCAGAGCAGCCTTGGGAACCTGATTCACAGCAGGCTTTCCTTTGGCACCAGGATTTCAGTCTAACTGGCTGGGCTTGGCCAGTCTTCCATTATTAAGCAGGTTGTCTAGTTGCTCTCCAGCATGGTTTTAGTCCAGTCTCCAAAATGCAGAAGGGATAAGACCACTCTCTTTTGAGGGGAAAGAAAGTTCAGCTGTGTGTATGCAAGCTGTGTTGTGGCACCTGGCCTCATGAGCCCTGGTCTGTTTATTTAAAAGTATCGACATAATTCAGGTAGAGTAAGCGCGGAACTTTACAGCAGGGATTTGCTACTCCCAGTTCACAGACCACCTGCCACCTGACAGGCTCTGACACTACTTTGGGTCACAGGAAATTAAATCTCAAGACAGAGCCTGGCTGACTCTGTGAGGAAAATGTCCTCTCCAGTGCATCTTTTTCTCAGTGCCCTTGCTCACAGGCCAGCCAAGGTCAGGGAAAGACACATGAAGATGGACAGATCTTTATGTCTCCTTCTGTAAGAGATGTCTGTGTTACTCAGTGTAAGGGGATATTTGAGCCCTGACTGCTTGCAAGCCTCATCCCCACAGGGTTTCTTACTACCTATCCAGAGTTCCTTACAGTGCTGTCTGCTACAGTATTTATGGAGGGGGACACACTCAATGTCATGGTTGTTTAGTTTGTTGACTTTTGTGAAGAGTGTAAGGATTGTTCTAGAAGTTGTTGGAAGACAGCAGGCACCAGATTAATGTAATTTTGATATTCATAACCTATTACACTTCTGAGGCTTGGAAAGATGTGTAGGACATTGTCCCCCTCTTCTCTACCTTTAATATGCAGTAGCTGCCATGGGCCCAGCTGTGCTCTCACCGACCAAATTGCTGCTTGATCTTGTCATTTTTCCAGGCCTAACCTTGCTGGAGGAGATCAAGCCAACCTTCTGGTGAAGCTGATACAACCTGTGGGAGAGCACAGGGGAGCGGGTGCCCTGCTCTTTGGCACACAGCCAGGCCTCCTCCAGCTAGAGCTAACTCTGTGAAGATGTTTCTTCTTGCACACAGACATTACTTCTTGTTGCAGTCTCCCAGCTCAGCCTTGGACTTCCAGGAGTGAAGACATTACTCCTTCAAGATGACCCTAGAGGACTAGAAAATCTTTTTCAGTTACTCAAAAGCCTTGACTGGAAGGAGAGGAGGTGCTTCTCCAGCTTGTTGACTGATTTGGGGTTTGTCTCAGCTCACTTGCTGAACAACTCATTGATTCTGGTCCCGCTACTGTCATCCCGGGGTCACCCTACACTGGTGATCAGTGCACTCCTGTGAAGGCGCTGCAGGACAGAGAGGGACTGCTTCCACCTCCCTGCAGATGCTGCTAAGCAGATTGTTGTCCTGAAAAAGAGAGAAATTAATTCTTTAGAAGAATCTGCTAGCTGGCAGCAGATTGTTACAGAAGACATTTTGATGTACAAAATGTACAAAACAACAAAGACTATGAAAAACAGAGGCTTTTACACAGTGCAAGTTTTATAGTCTGAAAACTCTTCATGGCTTTATGAGCCTTTTCCATGGCCTTTATGAGAGGTAAC
This sequence comes from Corvus moneduloides, assembly GCF_009650955.1. Lineage (NCBI taxonomy): Eukaryota > Metazoa > Chordata > Aves > Passeriformes > Corvidae > Corvus > Corvus moneduloides. The sequence continues at coordinate 134,771,509 of NC_045476.1, read as the reverse complement.
CATTGAACAAGGTGGGAAATCAGAGCTACAAATGTGTTTCAGCCTGAGACATCCTGACAGGTCTTGGTCTTTGGGTGAGAAGGTGCTGATCCAGCATGGCAGGGCAGGAGGCAACACAGGGTCCATTTGCAGTTCTGCAGAGGATGATCAAGGCTTACAGAACAAATATCTCACCTTTGAAATTCCAGTGCTATCAGGACTGAATCAGCGTAAATCCAGAAACTCTGGCCATCAGAAGCTTTCTGTGGAGCCTTTGTGTAACAGCAAACAACAATTCCTCAAAGCAGAACTCTTTCCCAAATGGGATTTTGGAGAGAGAAGTGCTTCAGTTTATTTAAAGTTTGAAATGTGTATGCTGTGTCAAAGTGACTGAAATACAATTTAATTTTGATGTTTTAATTAATTTACTCTAAAACATAATTAAAATTGCTGTTAAATAAATTGTTGTGAACTTTTTCTAGATTATGAACTTGCCAACATTTCTGCATATTCAGTTTGGAGTCTGCTTAGTGTCAGGAGTCCTCCAACCCTTTCAACTTCAGAGAAGACTCACCCAATTGGAATATCAAGAAATAGGATGATGTCCTTCAGATAAGTTGAATTGATTGTGTCTGGATGAGAATCTGGCTCTTCATTTACCTGGAAGAGGTAAATTTTCTCCTTGTTTACTGCCTGCTTGCAATATAATTTCTCTTTTCATTCTCACGGCGTGTTAAGGATCAACAATTGCATTTTGTGTTGGGGCTGCTCCAGTTTTCATGAGAGATGCAGCAGTTCAGCTAGGGAACAATCCACAACTGTGACTTCTCTGCAGGACTCTCCTATCTCACATAACCACTGATCCCTTTCTGAGCTGAAAGCAAACCTCCGTGTGAAACACATTGATACGGCCACCTCAGCACACCCCTTTCTTTTCTTTTTTTTTTTTCAACCTGAATTCCTGCTGGCTCCCAATGCAAATCATTTCAGTCCTGCTTCACAATAGAGCAGGAAGGCTTTCCACTGGAAAAGCATTCAGTTTTGAAAGTGCTTGTGGCGCTTGGGAAGCTCACAGGTTGCGGCCAAGCAGGGCAAGATCACACTTCCAGGAAAGTATGACTAACCCGATTTCCACATTGACTTAGCACACAGAGTGCCCTGGTAAATATAGTACCTCAGAGGTCATAGGGATGGGGTGCTGGGGGTAGAGTTCAGTTAATTTATGGCCAGGCAGTGCAAATCAGGGGATTCTGCCCTTTGATGTCAACTCTGTTATTGGCACCAGCTTGCTGGGTAGTGAGATCAGTGAATGTGCATTATAAGGTTTCAGAGCAGGATGCTGTTATCTGGATGGGCAGAAATGGGATGGTGTGCCTGTCAGAGCTGGTGGGCTGCTGATGGAGGGAAATGTGTGGTGGGGAGGAGGCTGCCAATGAAACAGCCTATCAAGGGTGGTGAGGCACTGGAACAGGTTTTCCAGAGAAGTTATGGATGCCCCATCCCTGGAAGTGCTCAAGGCCAGATTGGATGGAGATTTGAGAAACCTGGTTTAGTGAAAAAGTCCCTGTCCATGGCAGTGAGGATGGAACTAAATGGTCTTTAAGGTCTCTTCCAACCCAAACCATTCTGTGATTCCATGCTTCTGTGATTCTATGACATCTGCCAATGCACATTCCGTGAGCTGTTTAACCCCCCTTGACCTCCAAAGACCATTTACAGAGTAGCTGCAGGTGTGGGCCAGCCCTTCTGCTGCTGGCAGCAGCACAATGGCCTGTGGTCCTCAACACCTATTTGCCTACAAGTTGTTCAGGGTGGTGTCTGGCCACAGAAGATGAATGTCCCTCTTCTCCTGTCTGCACATGCCACCCAAACACGGGATCATGTTTTGAATGCAGAGTCAGGACCCTGAGGGACCTGAAAAAGAAGCTGGGTACTGTTGCCCTAACCTACTTAAAGCTCCTCTATCAGTCTCAGACAGATGCTCTCTCCTCTTTCATTGCCCCTTTCCTCCCAATAACCTGCCTGGTACTTCCTTCAAAAACAGTTTCCTTGTATGAAAGCTAATAGTGAAATGTTTCAGTATTTTCAGATAAAACAGTAATAGTTCTCTTTAAAACATAACAGTGTGTGCAGAATGCACAGCTGGGCTGTGCCTTGGCACTGCCTCTCCTTGGTGAACCTGCCCAACATCTTCATAGCATTTCTGCTGGTGATCAATGAGGACACCTCTGCCATGTGCCAAAAGGTGCCTGCTGCACCACCAAGCATCCATGGGAGCTCTCCTTCAGTGACTGCAGTGAGTAACACGGCAGATATTGCATCACTGTGATGTTCATTTTCCTGTAGATTTAATTAAAAGAGGAAAGATTTACATTGAAAACATTATAAGAAAACTTTCCATGCTCCTGAGTTTTGATTCCTTTCAAAGAAAAGACTACAGGAATTTGTACCTGAAAGTGTTCACGTACACCTAAAAGAAACAAACAGCAGCCTTGTTTGTTTACCATGTCCAAAGTCCACTGGAAACTGGAGAGTGTCCCACTGAAAATACCAAAAGAGAAGAAATCTTGTGTAACAGGTGAAACAACGGAAGTGCAGTCTAGTGATTACGGCAGGTGCAGGACTGCCAGGAGGTCTTTCTGGCAAAAGTTTTGTTCCTGCCTTTGCCACAGCCTTCCTGTGTGCCTGGCCAGGCGCTGCAGGGCCAGACAGCGTAAGCACGTCTGGGCACACACTGGGAGCAAAGCTCTGGGACTGCAGCCAGAGCACTGGGATCAGGACTTAGCTCTTGGAGCTGCTCATGAGCTGCTCTCACAGTCCAAACCAAGGAGTGTGAGCCCATCACATAGCCTGGTCTGGGGCAGAGATCTGCAGAAGGGCCGCCATGGGAATGTTGTCTAGTGATGAAGGAGACACAGGCATCAAGTCAGCCATGGCATCACTGCCTCTAGGCAGGCTGGCTGGGGTTTGTACAGCTGGGACAAAGCAGGATTTTGAGTTATGACTTTCTGTGCCCAGATCTGGGGCATCAGATCAGCATGTGGCCTCCTCCTCTGCATTTGCTTTTCCTCCTCATGTGGTCATGGTGGAGGTTACTGACTTGGGAGACCAAGTGCCATCACTGAAGCACACCTTAGGGGAAGGAAGCAAACAGGACTGAAATGCAGAGGGTCATTTGCGGTCTAATCGAAGGGGCTTCACTTTCTGGTCTCATCACCCTCTGGCTGAATTTCCTCTCCATGAGAAGGATAAGTGAGGTGGGTGAGGGAGGGACATGGATTCAGAGGCAGTGGCCACTATTTATACCCATTGCACATTAAAGGTGACTGCTCTGGGCTGTCCATGTCCTCCTCACTGGCTGCCTCACCAGGCTCAGATAACAAACAGCCCTGACTGCACTGCAGATCTGTCGCAGGGATTATCTGCTCGTTTGAAGTGATATTTAGCTGGTCTTAATCAGAAATCTGACCGCATCAGGTTCGCATTAGCTTGTGTGGAGGTAGTAGTTTCACACGCTGACATGGTAGCAATTAGGTGAGTAGCTACTGGTTCTTACCCCAGGGTACTTGTTTTGTTCCTTGCAGATTAGTGAGGCTGCACGAGTTTCCACATAGTTTTCTTTCCTGCAGACCCTGGCTATTTCATGTTGAACCCTCTGGGACCATTTATTAGACCACACTAACAGTAATTATTTCCCAAAGAGGCCGACGGCGTTCCAGACCTCTTTCATGGACATAAACAAATATTATGAATCTTAGCAAGGGGAGGGATTTCACTAAAGCCAAAGAAGCCAAAGAAACTACACAAATGCAGGGAATGAAATAATTTTGAATGGCAGGAACAGAAATAAATATCTCTTCCAAAATGTATCATTATGCCTTTCTTGACATGGGAGGTGAGAGTGAAGGAGAGGACCTCCTGGGTTCCCCTTCATTTCCTCCCTCAGCTTCTTGCCTTGGACAAAGCCACAAACCTCATCTCCTCTTCATGTTAAACCTTCCTGAGGGACCCAATTACAGCCTGGCTGCTGCTCACATCAGCCCACTGGGAGAACCCACATTTACTTTATGACTGAAGCTGAAGGCCGGACATGCAGGAAGGGGTTGAATGTGTCCCACCCTTGGAAACAGCACTTACTATGAAAAGAAGAAGTTCACATTAAAAAATCAGTGAGATGCATAAAAGTTACAGCAAATCAAGATGAACACACACATATAAGCATCTATCTGAGCCAAAACTCAGCCTCTTACAACTACAAGAGCAAATGCTTCCACAAGATGAGCTGCTTTCAGATGAACTTCTAATATGTTTTTTCATCTTGGGGACCACATGCCTCTGTGTGGCAACTGAACAACCCCATGTCTTGTGGATACCATATGAAATGACTGCTGTTCATTACTTTCTAGACTTCCCTCCTACAATATTCTGAGGCAGTCATGCAGGGGAAGTATCTTATTCCAAGCCTATTGTGTTTCTCTTGGCATTTGCATGAGTCAGGACTGAATTATTTTTGTGTGGATTGAGGGACAAAATTCACATCTATTTACTTCAAAAATGTAAAATTCCATAGCCAAAATTTCTTCAATCTTCTAAACCAAGCCATAAAAATAGAGGAAGAAGAAAAATTAATAAAATAGCTATTTGCTGCCTGGCCAAAGGCAATAGATGATCACATTACCCCAACGTCATCTTGTTAACATCCACTAACTTAATGTCATTAAATCATTTCACAGCAGGCTGACATTTATCGATCTCAAATATATAGTCACTTACTGCAAGTGACCTAAGCTACCATTGCTATTGGATGACTTGGGCAACTCCTCTATGCTGAATGTCCTGAAAGCTCTCTGGAGAGCTGTCATTGCTCATGCACAGGACTGGCCCCAGCAAAACTTCTAGATAGGAACCCACCAACGCTGGATGCTGGGCATTGCCACAAGCACAGCTAAGCAGAGGGAGTGGACAGGCACAGGAAAGCCAGTATGAGTGTTCTCAGCTCTGGTGACTGCCCTTTGGAGGGCTACAACATGCAAATACAGCTAACACATGAAGCAAGGAGGCTGGTGTTTCTAACAAGCTCAGCTCGGATCTTTGCAGCAATTGCCACAGCAGCTGTTAAGTCCGTAGATCTTTTGAAAGGCAAACATTACAGTTGTGTGTTTGTATGATGGCAAATCCAGCTGTAAGCCACCAGCTGAGGATTTTCCTGAGAGAGCGAATGGCCTGCTGCAGAGACCTGACCCCTGTCACGTTTTTTAGCTTGGGAAGTGACCCCCCTGCCGCTCGTGCCTTCCAATGCAGCTGGCAAGTGAGAAGCAGTTCAGTGCCATGCAGCTTTCCTTTGCTGGTACATACTCTTGACAGGCAGTCTTTGGCAGCACTTGGCAGAGGTGTCCGTGTCAAGGCTAGATTTCTATGGACCCAATTCTGTCTCTGTCAACATCTGGAGGATGCTGAGTTCTAGGTCAGGAAGGTCACAGCTCCAGCAGCTGCAAACTATACCTGGCTAGGAGTCAGTCCTTGGGCTTCTCAGCTGAGAAAGTGTATTTTAGCTGGCTTGTGTCAAACTCGTCCTCTACCAGCAGCAATGTAGTGGTATGAAGGAGGCCTCTAGGAAACCAGCCACGGTCCTTGGTAGACTTGTCCTGGGTCTTCACAGCAGGGGTTGCCTGCTAGTACTTCCTGCACACTGTTACACCTAGGCTCTGTGCTGGGGAGCACTCCTCTCCCAGCTCCTTGGAATCCTGATGACTATTTGTCTGTCTCTGTAATTAATAGGACTGTCTCTGACATTAGCAGGAAAATGGCTATTTTTATATTCTTTTAGCACTTAAACTAGAAAAGCACCATTGTATCAAGGAACACGGTGTGTGTGCATGTGCCAAGAGATTTCACGGATAACATAACGGTTATGGATTGAATGCCCTCCTCCACAGTTTCACCAACAGAGTGAAAAGCAACATAAAGCATTTTCCATGTTAGTGGCCTCAAATCCAAACAGACTCCTTGTCTTCCTCTTGGTTTAAGTTTAGATGCTGTGTTTCTTTACAGAGACACAAGTGACAAAGGCTCCAATAAGCACAACTTCAATGGCTTTCTAAACTTATCCCATGACAGAGCAGGCGTGTTGTATTTTGTAGGGCTTACAGAGTATTAAGACAAAATCAACTGACAGTTCAAAGGAGGCTGGGAACAGAAATTCTTGTTCCATATGTTGTACTATTCCTGACAGCAGCTACCACTTACATTTCTTGCTGTTTACTTTTCAAGGGGTCAACAACCAGTGTCTGCAGGAAAGATGTCCCTGGGAGTTATAACATTCTGACTGCGTGGCTCCTTCCAGCAGCTTCTGTCTTTTGCTGGTCGAAGATAATGCCAGTCTTTCCCTATTTTCTTTTCTTCACTGCATCTTAAATTATGTATATATGTATATATGTTTCCCATCAGCCAAAGCCCCTCCTCCCTACTACTTATGAGAAAGTGTAACAATGATGATATCGACTTCCAGTTTTGAGCCACAAGATTGATATTCCTCCAAAGTAAATACTGGCCTTGGCGGTGCCACAGTCAATATTTACTTTGAGTAAAATAAATCTTGCTGACGACCAAAACCTGAAGTCAATATTGGCTTGCTGTAATCCAGCTGGTATAAAGTAATCAGTTTGCTTTATAATACCTGAATGCTTTATGCAAATATTTTCAAGTTAAAGGTGGACTCTACATTCCTGTAGTTGTAAATGCGGTACTGAAACCATCCCCCCATTTTCAGTCATCACAAACCTGAGAACACTCCAAGAGAGCGTATGAAAGCTCTTCTATCTCAGAAACAATCTCTGAGTGACTGATTAACTATCTCATCTGTGTACTTACTCTGAGGCCCACTACTTCGGTGTCTAAGAGTCTTCCAAATCCTTAAGAGAGGCAAAGTTTGAAAAAAAAAAAGGGAGTACCTTTTACTAGACCAGGCAGTATAACTGAGAAAGTGGATAAACTGGGTACACAAACCTTAGATCTAAAGATATGGACTCTTCCAAAAAACCCTGCATCTTGTTTATTTAGACCATCATGTCTACAGCAATATCATTGCTGTTACTACCTCTAAGGATTGAAATAATGTCTCCCTCCTAATCCACAGGGAAATGTTTTAGTGCACAAAATAGGCACTTTTAAAATGGATTTCCTTTGGCAACCAAGTTTCAGTGACCATCTCATTTATCTGCTTTGCTGTTTATATATTTATTGATAAGGTACTCCAAATTCAATAACGTTGAAGCCTGTTGGCTACCACCCACCATCTTTGATGAATGGCAGATTCAAACTAATGGAGGTCCCACAGGTTTTAAGCAAACCTAGTGAAGAAAAGGGACCTAGATTGGTTGTCCTCTGTTGGCCATGCCAGATGATTTGATCTGGGTAGTCAGCATGCCCAAGCCCTCTGCCCACTGCAGCATTTTCTGCTTCCTGCCCATCTGCCAGCCCAAGGGTGCAGGCAGCAGCACCATGGAGCAAACTGGCAGGTACAGATTCTGGGCCAGAATCAGGTTGTAGAGCATTACTCCATAGAAAACAAGGTTTGATAATTCTGCTGACCATGAAAAATCACCATTTCAAAAGTTTTTGTGTGTAACCAAGTGTACTGTACCAGTACACACACAAAAAGAAAGTTGAAATGAGGTCATTAATTTAATTTGTAGTTCCAGAAGGGGTGGGCATCTTCACAGAACATTTTGCAACTACTGTGATCAATGCACCCAGAAGCCTCTCTTTTAGCTGGAGCTCTGTTCCATTGAAGTGACTGTTGTCAGCTACCGTGGCCATGAAGTCTGAGCGAAGCTCCCTCAGGCTCATATAGGCTTTGCATATCAGGACACAAATCATGAGCCACTTTCCATATTCAGTGAGAAAACAGGAAAAAGAACAGAGAACTTTTGAATGACTCACTGATGGGTTGGGTTTTTTGTTCTAGTTGGAGCTTTTTAGTTTCTAAATATAAATAACGAGATGCAAGAACTAAAAAATAATTAAGTAGATTTAGTTCTGAAGAAGCCTTGTAATTGTTACAGTGCACAGAGTTGCTTTACTAGATTATTTTTCCTTTGGTTCAGGTTACTTGTGCAAAGATGTTGGTGGTCCTCACATATTCTTAAAAAATATCTGAACAGAGCACTCACCACTCCCTGCAGTGCCATTCTGCCTGATTAGCAATCTCTCTGGGAGGTCAGTGGCTGCAGCGGCTTGTGAGTTGCATTATAAAAGAAATAAATAATAAGAAATTATGACGTTTACAGTCAGTGGAAGACCACAGGTGCACAAAGCAGCAGACTCTATCAACTGTTAGTGCTACAGTAAAGCCTAGTGTTCCCCTCAGTAATACTGTAAGCATTCCCAAGGAGAGGGATGCTTTCTGCCAGGAAAAGGAAGATCTGACAGGACATTGCTCAGGACTGTTTGCAAAGATATAAACCTGGGGCCAAGTCAGGGATTATTTAATGAAAATAATGAAGTTAGTGAGGCACGTGTGAATGCCCTCCATATTCCTATGTGGCACCTTCCTCACTGGCCACCAGTTTCCTCAGTAATGCAGGCCACGATGCAGGGTGGATTCTGCAGGTCTTTCCCTCTCTAAGCTTCTCCCCATTCACAGTGGGCAAGCCTGACTTCAGGGCAGACTCTGCTTTCCAACCCACTGGAGCATCAGAAGTGCCTGTTCATCTGCAGAGGGCTGTGTCACCAGCCACTTGGTCACCTCTCCTTAAATGCTAGCTCCTTATCTCATTGAAAGCTAGACTGCAAATATTTTCCCACTTTCTACCAAAGCAATTGGAGCTACTGCATGCATATGAAGTGTTTGTAAATGGCAAAACCAGTTATGAGCAGAAAGCAGGATATGCATGGTGGTATGAGGATGCCACCTCTGAAGCCTTGCACAATAGCTCTGTAAAACACTTCTTTCCATGGCAGGAAAATTTGCCCTGCATTTCTCTGGGCCAGCCATTCAGTCTGTGCCTTCAATAGTGCAAAATATTGTCCTGTACCCTGAGCTGAAGAGGCTGTCATGAGACAGGTAACCCAGAAAGGGAGCCCAGTCTCTTAAAAAACAGGGTTGGGGGATAATAAAAATGACAACATCCAAGTATTAACGTGACGCTCACAGAGATGCCCTTTAAAGCTGAGCTGACTCACAGGGAAGCATTTCACTGTTTCCGAAACATAGGACTTGTTTTCCCCACAGAAAGGACAGGAAAACCCCAAACCAAACAGACTCGAGATATTTCAATTCTCTGTAACCCAAGTGAAAGCAAAATAAAAGCATAGAAATATTGGAATTTCCCAGAGGATGGGAATTTTTGCCTAGCTACAATCCCACAACGTCAAGGCAGACTGACAGCTATTTCTTTGTGCTTTTCTTTTAACTGTACCAGAGTTGTACAGGAAAGCACAGGTCATACTTGCACTAAGCCTGACTATGGTTATTAGCAGCACACCTCTGTTTTCACAAGCTTGTGCCTGGTGAAAGAGAAGCAAACACAGATTTAGACCGTGTTGTATTTCTGGGTGAGTGCTTGGCAGCCCCCCTTCCATGTAGGAGGTTAGGGCCTGCCTCCTCCGGAACAAGCTGTGCCTTTGCTGAGCCTGACCACGACAGCACAGGCATTAGGCACTGCAGTGCATGGCTGAAATGAGAGGAGCCCCAGCTTCGATGCTCCCTGCAGGGGTCACTGGCTGCCCGAGCCCCTCCCCTGCCTGCTGCAGCTGTAGCACCGGCCCTTGCTCACACGCTCTCAGCCCCCCTCTGTTTTCCTCAGCACGGGAAACTGGAGAACCTGGAGAGTCAATCTAGACTAGCAGGACAAGCACTATTAAAGCCAGAGGAGCACGGCCCCAGGGCTTGCCGACTGGGTGAGAAGGATGGGTTTCAGCCAAGGCTGCTGACAGGACAGCAAGGTGTCGGTGGGATCCTGGCAACTCCTACGGCTCCAGCTCGATGCCCGTGTGGGCTGCATGCTGCCTGCATGATCTGAGGGGGGGTCTAGTGTGCTCAGCATTTGAAAAGCACCCGGGCTATGGGCAGGAGGGTTTAATTGGAGATCTAAAAGTAAAAAGAAAAAGCACCTAAACCAAATCCAGTGCTGAGTCTAAAACCTGATCCATGCATAGGTACTTGGTGCTGCTGTGTGACTTGGCCTTGCTGTCTGACGCCTGCACTAATAAGTAAATGCCATGACTCAGGTAATCTTCCCTCTCTCTCTTTCTGGGTCTCATTTCATTTTGCAAGCCATGGCATGAGCTAGCTTAGCCTTGCCATAAAAAACTGACTCACTTCCTAAGGGCAGGCTAAAATAACCTGAGGATTTTTTTCTTAAGTGCTGCTTTTACCTTCTTAGCCACAACAGAAAGACACTGGGGATTTCTGAAGATAAAAAAGAAAAGTAAATAAAAAATCAGGTTTGTTAAACACAGATGAGATGTTCTTTCCAGCCCAATTTTCTCTGCGTCTCTGAGTTGCTCCTTTTCAGAAGAGAATCTGTGCCTCTCCGGTGTCTCGTGTTTGACAATCAGCACTTCTTCTCTCTTCCCTGAGTGGTAAAGCCGGGGGGAGGGAGAGGGCTGAAAGTAAAGCAAAGAATTGTTCAGATTGCCTAGATCCCTCCAGGAAGTGATCTTTCTGCTTTTACTCCAGACACACGCCTCCCAGCTAGCCAGCGGCTCCAACTAATTAGCACACGTGATGGGAATAGGAAACAAAGCCACAAACAATAGTAGCGTGGGAACGCAGTGTAAACTGCAATTACAAGACCCCCCCTCCTCCCCCGCCCGCCCCCCACTCTGCCCTTCTTCAAATAAATAAATAAAGGCATAAATAAATAAATAAGTGTATACATCCGAAATAGCTGCCGACAGTACAGCAGATAAGCGTGGGAGGCAGCTCAAACTGCGCTGGGGAGGAGGTAAAGATCGGCGTTTGCAGGGCCAGCAAGAGCCAGCTATTATTTTCATTCCATACTTCAAGTATATCGAGGCTGCTTCGTTTCCTTTTGTTCAGCGTTGGGGCACAACAGAAAAATGTGTTTGGGGAATTTCAGCACTTGCCAGGTCATGGGGGAGGTCACTCTACTTTTGTTGGCAGAGAGGCAGAAGAAGAAGGAGGGCAATCAAATATCCTCCTTGAGACAGCTTACAAGCACATGTCTCATGCTGTCAGGGGGCTAGGCTCCAGTGTGACACTTCCAGCTTCTTGTCTTCCTGCCAAACTGAATATGTTTGGTATACGTTATATATGTGAGAAGTGGTCACCACTTCCCTGGCCGACCACAGCTTTAAGACACAGTATAACGGAGCTATTGTCTGGGATTAAACACATTTGCTGTGGTTTAAGCATTAAGAGCGTGTGACTGTTTGCACTTGCTTTAGAGCACCGTCATTAATAGTGGCTGTGGAGGTGCTCAGAGAGAGCTCATCATCCTGGCATCTCAGTGCTTGCACAGTTTTGTATCGAGAGTCATATCCCAGAGGTTTGGTTTGCTGACAAGTAAACACAAGGGATTTTTATCACGGCTAGAGCAGTATGAATCAAGAGAGGCCTGGGTACGCCTGGAAAGTAACTGCTATAGCTGACCTGGCATGCTGCTTTGATAGTGTCTTTTCCCATACAACTGAGATTTTCTGGAATAAATATTTCAGATGGGGGCTGTTTTGGAAGAAAACTATTTCCCTGGAATAGTTTTTCATCTTTAGAAGCAGCTGAAATGAAGGTTTCTCAGAGAACAGTGGATCTATACAGGGTACTGATTTTGCACTGCTATACTGGTCAGCTCTGCAGGGTCCACAAGTCTTGACTTTTCTGAAACCATCAGGAATGCTGCAGTTTTTAAGTACTGTGAGCAAGACTGAAGTAAAGCATGTCACAGGAAAATACCGTCAGTATCAGTGCAGGGTGTTACAAAGTTTTCATGGCACTTCAAAATCGGCTTGAATCTCAAAATTATGACTCCTCAACTTGGAGTAAAAATTGCTCAAGTCAAATGGTAGGTACAGTGTCTAACTCTGTTCTGGAAAAATCAGAGTGACACTTCTTTTCTGTGGTTTATTTTTATCCTGGTGTTCCGTAATGTAATGGAAGAGACAACTGATGATAAGATTTGATTTTGATATCCTCCAATATGCAGATACTCTCACTGTCTGGAAAAAGGTTTCACATTCAAACCAGTCAAGCTTAGTCATTGTCTAAAGCAGGCAAATCAAGCAATTTTGGCAGGATATCCATGATGAAACCTCAGCCAAAGTCCCGACCACCTTCATGGCAACTGAAAATCCCTGGCACTTTCTCACTCTTGTCACACATGCTAAACATCCCCTCACAGTTCATCTCTCTGTGACTGGGGAGTGTCTTCTGCAGTGACTGCTTCCCCAGGTCTAACTTCTTCTCAGCTGGCTGATCGCTCTGGGACAGCAGCTGTCTAGTAAAGCCTCGGGCAGAAAGGTATGAGGTAAATACAAGTTACCATCTGAGAGAAAACAGATACTTTTCTGGGAGTCAGTGCTCACCACTTCAGATACATAGTATTCACCATTTTCCTTTTATGCATCTGTGCAACGGTCATAGTAGCTGGTACATTCAAAAGTAATGGATTCTTACTTTGATTTGCTTTATTCCAAACTGTACTTGCCAACAGCTACATGGCATGCTCAATTTTCACTTTTATTTTTTCACAATGAAATTCAGTTCAGAGCAACGTTTGGAAAAAAATTAGTGTTTTTATTAGCCAAAAAGCCAAGTTTTCCCCTTGAAAGAGCATACTTTTAAATTATAGTTTTCATGGTGAAACAGAAGGTCTGGGAATTGTTCTCTATCCTATGTGTCTTAGCAAGAATGAATAGTACACACACATTTTTTTCAAAGCTGCATCTTATTGGCAAGGAAAACTCAAAGCAGGTCTCAGACTGCAAACTCTTTGGAGCAGGGACTTCCATATATCCCTGTATAACAAAAAACATGGCTTGAGCACTGCTTTAAAAACACCGAAGTTGTAAAACTGCACAGGAAAACAGCTAGTCAGGCTGTTCCTTGATGGACTGTGAAGATTTCAACAGCATGAAACCAGAGCAAGTTTCTGGATGATTATTCCTCAGTCCAGTTATGAGAAGCACTGGAGGAACAGAAAAAAACTATTTTGGCAAACTACAGAGAGCTTGGTTAAAAAAAGAAAACTGGGTTTTACTCTGTGATATTTGGTGCAAACTGTACTGTGATACTGAGGAGTGATCACTGGTTTAAGCAAACTACCCATTCATGGTGGAATTGTCACCATGGTGGGATGGTGTCAGTAGCTGACACAATTCCGGGGCCATTGTCCCCTCTAGATTTGGCCATGCTGACAGAGGCTGTCCCGCCAATAATGTGTTGCTGACTTTTTGTGCGATTTCACACAAGGTTCTCTGTTATACATATGGACAGGGTGTCACTTTTCCATTATTAAGATCAAAGGTGGATGCAAATCAAACCAGAATTTTCTACACTGTGCCGTGTCAAGCTGGCCTCCTTTTGCATCTATTATGAGACAGCCATTAATTAACATGACCTGGTGTCATTCCTCCTGTAGGGTCTTCCACTGTCTTTCAGTGTCCTTCCACAGGACAGCCTGTGCTGTGGGAACGGAAGAAGGGATATCTGTGGAAGAAGCTGATATCTGTAAGAGCCTCAGGCCAAATGGAACCTTGCATAAAAAGAGAAAAGAGGTAAAATTTATTGGAAAGGAAACCAGGTAATAAAATAGCCGATCTGCCTCTTTCCTTGCCAGTCACAGGGCTGCTGAAATATGAGGTAGTTTTACCTGTCAGCAGCTTGAATGTGTGTTCACAGATTAGCCTTTTGCAGAGTTATAACCCAGGTCTGGTTTTGGAGACGAGCTGAAGCCTAAGCAGGTAAATAAATGCAAGGAGTATGTGTTGGAACCATCCAGAACAGCTATCTGTTTGCATTGCTGCTGTTACTGTGCTGACAGTGCTGGTCTTGCTTATTCATAGCTATACACTGCTTCCAAAAAGATGACACTTGAAACCCATCCTGCAGCAGAAGCATTGCAGCTGGACCATTCTGCTTACAGTAAAGACTTTGATGTAAAAATTATTCCTGTCTTGGCCAGCTTGAAGAGAGGAATGTCCTCATGATCTGGCTATCACTACAGATGCATGTGAATGTGTGATGTTTATGTCCTTCTGCTGCAGCAATGACTCCAGCACAAAGCCACTCAGCACCTGCATGGCAGAAGTTGGGGCCAGCATGCTTCAAGAGCACCCCAGCCTAACTTCTGAGCTGGGTATTTGGACCTCTGGCATGTGCAGACAGGAATGTCAGTGTTCAGCTCCCGAGGAAACACATTTGTTGTCACAGTACTGCTAACAGATCATGCAAGGAGTCTAAAACCCTCCTCTGTCACTCCTATTCACTTCTCCAGCACTTCCATTTGATCTGTGATAACTAGTTTTGACCTGTGTCAGTGGCACCAACAATCAACACACTCAGCCAAAACTCTGTAAAGAAAAATACAAGATTTGGAGCAGCAGCTTCTTCCTTGCAAAGCTGATGCTGCAGCTGGATATGTGCGGGGAGGGGAGGTCAGGGGGGAGCGCTGATGTTTTTGCCTGGCTGCAATGTGAGTGCCAGAGCCACTGGTTGAATTGGGCACAGTAACCATAGCAACAACGAATTTCCGGGACTTGGGGTGACAGGTTGACGGGATTACTCTTCAAAGCACTTGCTCCCTTGGGAGAGAAAACCTAAAGGAAGGGGATGGAAGTTAATTTAGCACACACACACTGGAGCAAGGGTCAGCAGTGGCAGGTCTCTGCTGGAGGGAAGCCTGCAGCAGCAATAAACAACAGCCTTTCAGCGCACTTTGAGTAGCACCAAAATCATTGTTGGGGGGCAACCAACAAAGAAAAATGTGGGGTGCACACAAAAACTAACACCACTCCCTTCCAAAGGACAATTGCCACCAAGTGCTCCTGCATGTCTTGAACCTGAGTTTCTGCTTTGGTGTGAGGGCTTTACCCTGTCCTGCCATTCCTGCTTCCAGCACCGGGGTGGCCAGATGTGGCTGTAGACCCTGAATCTGGAAATGCTGAGTTGTGCCAGACCTGGAAGCAATGGGGAAACTAGAGTGGGGCAGTGGGGCAGTGGCGAGTGGGGGCGAGGCAAATGTGCTGATATGTGTGATAGGAAGGGGTGTGAGATGAAATGTTTGGGTGGTGGGGTGACTGACGCACGGGCACGGCTGCAGTAGGAAGTGGGCATGCAGAAGGCAAGAGGGCACTTGCAGTGCAGAGTGAAGCAGGGGGAAGGGAGGCACAGTAGCAGTGTAGGGGACAGGAGAGAAGGCTGTCATCTCCTAAGGTTCATTGCCTCATTGGTGCAAAGCTATCAGTGGAGGCTGAAATTCAGCTCTATTTAGAAGTGTCACCTTGTGCACCGTCGTTTTAATTTCCTTGGGCTTTGGTGAGCAGTGGCTACTCTCCCATCTGCCTTTCTGGTGAGAGAGATGTATGACAGAGCTGTCTTGGCGTGCTGGTAATTTTTGGCTAATAAAATTTCCCTTTGGGCCATGGTTAACAATTAGAC